>NC_069075.1:108708983-109983983 GCF_025698485.1 Gossypium arboreum | reverse complement strand
CCAATTTAGGTCTCAAGCATAAACAATAATAACATTGCAATATTATTATCACACGAACTTGCCTCAGGTGCAAAAACGGCTATTTTTTCTGATTTAGTCTATAACCTCGATCTTTCCGATCTAAGTCTGAATTTCATTTTTCTTGATCTAACAAATCAAATATAACTTATTTAACACTCACATTATTCAAATCGATCCAAAAATCATATTTTGGAAACTTTACAATTTTTCCCCTAAACTTTCTCATATTTACACTTTAGCCCCTAGGCTCGTAAAATGAAATGTATACATTTTTTTGTTACCCAAGCCTAGCCGAACCATTTTTAAACTTATAGAAGTCCACATTTCTCCTTTATTTTACAAATCTACTACCCCTTTTACAACTTTTACAATTTGGTCCTTTTTAAGCATTTTCATGCAAAATCACTTAGTAAAAGATGTTAAACACACATCAATCTTTCATATTCCTCCATTAAACATCAAAACACATGCATGTCACACATGGTTCAAATTTTAAACATGAACCCTACTTCAAAATAAGGGTAGAAATCGGTAGATCATGCTATAATCTCGGTAGATCATGCTATAATGACTTCAAAAATGCAAAGAACATTAAAAACGGGGCTTGAATGCATGTACTATTGAGCTTGGAAGCTTGAAAACCCTAGCCATGTTGTCTTCTTGGTTCACACGGCCATGGGGAAGAAAAGATGGACAAATTTTGGCTTTTATTTCGTCTTTTAGTCCATTTAATTACCAAATTACCAAAATACCTTTAATGCCTTTCTTTGAAATTTCACTTATCCAAGCCCATTTTTGTCCAAAATTTTAGAACTTGGTCAAATTACCACTTAAGGACCTCTAATTAATGATCCAATTCAATTTCATGCTAAAAGCTTCTAGAACTCATATTTTGCATCTTTTGCAATTTACTCCCTAATGTCAAATTGGACACTTTATCCATAAAATTTCTTCATGGAATTTTTACACAAGCTTAAAAACATATCATAGATCATCAAACAATCATAACACAATTATTTATATTTTGAATTTGTGGTCTCAAAACCACTATTCTCATTAGTCCCTAATTCAGGATGTTACAACCCTCCCCTTTAGGGATTTTCGTCCCCGAAAATCTTACCAGAAAGTGGTTTGCCTTTCACATAGACTCTTCTATCTCACAATAATCGTTAAGGGACTTTCACTCAGGTTGTAACTTTAGTACTTAGCTCTTTAATTTCTCATACTAGAGTCATGAGCAATTCTTCGCTATACAACACATCAACTGAATCGTGATCTCTACCGAAGAATTTATATACTCAACGGTCGAATCTATACCGCTGTAGCCCATATATACATAACATACTTGAATCTTTTTGGCTTTTAAATGGTGAAGCTAGTCGGTTCATCATGACTTCTACTCTCTATCATTTCATACAGCTCAATAATTTGCTAATTCAACTTTCAATTGCCCTTAAATTTTAAAGTCTCCTTTAGTTACTTCCAAGAAGTCATGATATAAAACCCGAACCTCAATCTGATTAATGGAGACTAGCATTTCGAGAAATCTAACAACCTCAGAGACACACAATCCTATTAATCTGTTAAGCAAGAATTCAGCACATACCCAAAATGATTCATAGATTTTTCCAAACATTTAACAACAAGCCACATAACATATTTCTTTCCCAAAGACGGGGAAAATCCTGATATGAAATCCATAGTAACCTCAACCTCATTTCCATTCAAATATCACTACTTGTAACACCTCAAACCCAGCCTGAACGTTATGGCCGAATCTGGCGATGTCACATGAAAGTGTTTTTGGAAATGCATTGACCTTAAAATCGTCCTAATTATTAATTTCACTTAGTTCGGGAAACTACGTTTTAATTGATTTGATTTAAAACATTTTTTTTACGCAGAAGCTTTTGAAAACTCAATAAATTTTAGGGAACCATTTCATGTACAAAGACATTAGCTTTTAGGAAAACCGAGTTTAATCTAAAATTTCATAAATAGTTTAAAAATCCAATTTAAGTCCGTAAAGTCCCAAATTACATTAACCAAACCAGAACATAATTAAAAAGAAATGAATACCGGAGCTAAATTTAAAATTGTCTAAATATATTTGGCCACCGTCGAGTCCTTCACTGCACTGAATCGTCAAGTCTCGGGAATACCTACACAGATTAAACAGAAAAAGGTGATTTTAGCAAAGTCAGTGTGTAATCCCCTCAGAAATTATACACAATAGCAGAATTCAGGCATACATCCAAATATCAGATAACTCAGGCCTGAACCCTTTACAGAACCAGTGTGAACCTTAGTCCACTTAGATACAGAATCAGATACGAACAGGCTTTAGCCCATCTCAGATATATTATGCATAACAGAGCAGAATGATAAAGTTCTACCCACCAGCCTCTACACACCAACTCCGTCCAACCCTACACATCATGTGGGGATAAAATCGACCCACCTATCCCTACACACCATGCTTTACTGAATGCGGCACATAATTAGATAATTACAGCTGAGCTGCCAGATATCAGGCTTAGGAGCCTTTCAAAATGCTTCCTCCACCAGCATTAACCCAACCCCGATGCAATGCAGCATACAATACATGTCATGCAAATATGCAATTAACAGATCATCGGTGTACATGTTAAGGCACATATATACATAGTCAAATCACTTAATCAGGGGGTCGAGTAACCCTTAACGACCCTACAGTAGGTCCCAATCGACTTGGGTGACCCGAGCAACCTTTAAGAGTATCACAAAAAATTGGGCCCACACGCAAATGTGGCCTGCCCATGTGGGCCCACACGGCCCAATAGGTCCGGCTTGTGTCTCGTACACTGCCTTGCCTGCCATCACATGGTCGTGTCATGCACCAGTGTCTTACGCGCACGGCTTGGTTCGTCAATCACACGCCCATATACTGCCACACAGCCTATCACACGGGCGACCACACGCCCATGTGGCATCGACAGTCTCATTTTTTAGCTTTCACCAATTCTTATTTTCTGTGATTTCAAGTACACACTTGGTGTCGATTTGAAGCTAAGACAACCCCGAGCACTCTAGAACCAATTATTGACCAATAAATACTAGGCTAACACTTGATACGCTGTAAAACCAAATTGAAATGAAGAATCCTATAAACACATAAACGGCTTACCGATAACAACCGAACTCAATCCCGATTCAGGTCGAAGAGCGTGACTTCCAGCCTCTCAGCCTCTTCCTAAACATGGACTAAATTCATTAAATAAAGATTCTACAGTCCTAGAACTAAAACGTTGATAACACATTTACCAAATGCATGAAAACAACATAAGACAACAGAAGGCAATTTGGAACCCAACGAAAATAACGAACAAAGAATAGGGGAAAGAGGGATGGGGGATGGGAATTTGAATTTTGCAAAAAAAAAGAGACCGAATGGGATATTCTGATATCCCCCTAATCTTTTCCTCATTAATTCTCTCCACCAAACCCCCACTACTTAGAATTCTATCGCCACTCAAACTCCTCCCCATAATCATGCAAAAATAAAGCCAACGCCAGGAATTGAACTCAAGACCTCATGCAAACAAGCACTCCACCTAACCACCAGACCAGCAGGCCCATTCTGATATAATCTTATCAAGAATTAAACATAAGCCTATTGAGTAAGGTTAAGGCTTTATTTAGAAAAATACCAAATTTTTTCCAAGCTAAGGCTTAAACTTGGGACCTCTCACACACACCCAGAACAGTTAACCACTGAAGCAGATACACACTTATGTGTCATAAATTCACAAAAACAAAAACATAAATTTTAGAGAGTTACACTACTGGCGAAAATAGTTCTGATAACACTTGATTTCGACTTTCACCCTGATAACATTTCAAGTGTTTATATACAAAGATAAAAAATGTCGAGTTCTAAACTCAGTCACTAATACACTATTCTTGTGAGCTTTCTTACAAAATTTCTATATAAGTTATGGATTTTCTATCGAAGCACTTGTAACTGCATTTTGCTCTTCTCGAAGATCAGACAATAACTAAATAATCATCTTTTAATAATTTCAAGACAGCGACACTATCTCAACTCAAATCTTTCTATGACATCGAATACTTTAAGCTATCACATTGCCTTATAGTCTTATAACAAGTCACAATCCATTCAACAACACATCACTAGAAATCAAGAAGTTTTTGCCCAATGTAGACTAGACCAGTTCAAACGCTTTGGTTAATAATGTTCTTATCTGTTCAAAGCTTTACTAACATGCACTAGACCGTTCAAATTTCACAAGGCGAAAATTTTATCAAGCATAGCAACTTTAAATCATATCAAAATCTTCTAGGAAATATACACTTTTCTTTCAAACTATCATCTTTTACCCGTAAAGAATGAAATTTCATTCTCAGACCTAGAATAGAATCAGACGTAAATATCTCATTTAATCTTTCAAACAAATAATCTACGCAGATAGGATCATCGAATCGGTCTTAATTATCAATTACTGACATTTCAAGAAATTCTCTCTTCTAGTTGATAGAACCATTCAACATACAATCTTTTAAAATTCACTTGCCATGCCAATAAAAGAACTTTACCATTGCTTCAGCTCAAAATAACAAAAATATCCTGATTGAAGACATCAACCTAAAATTAATTTACTCGGGAAAAGAAATCCACCATACAAATTGAAACTCGCAATTTCACCACTTATGCCCTTGCCGATGTCAATTCTTACATGAAATTAGAGAAATTCGAATACTAGAATCATCACTTTCTAAGATCAAACTACAAGCATAATCATGTTTGACATATTCATCATAAGTTGAAGAACACACTTTATATATAAGTTATGCTTGACAAATTACGGAATAAAGATGACAAGAAAACCAAGATAGAGGAATCCAAAATAGAGAAATCCAAGATACGATATCATATTTATAGACCAGGAACAAAGCTAATAAGAAGATATGAAATATCCTGATAATTCCTCAGAGAAGAGAAGTCCAGTAGAAAACATCATTCAAACCTACTGGAATTAAATGCAACAAGGATAATGTACCTTCCCATATATATCGGGTAGAGCAACAATTAGAAGAAACAGAATCATTGCATCATGTGCATTTTCTCATAAAATCCCAACAGACGGAATGTAATAGAATATCAGAGAGAAATAGAGCAATACAGATTATAAATCAGTTAGACTGACAATACCTTCGTCTAACATTTTTATTAGAAAGCATTCCAATACAATAACAATTTATCAGAAAATAGATAGCCACAATAACACTTCCGAGAACAAATGAACTCGTGGAATACCTTTAGAGAGACAGTCATAATCTGTTCACTGTAATATGTCACATTTTGATATCTTACATTACAAACATTATTCCTTCAATTATTTCTGTCATCACTAGTTTCCCTGTAACAGCTCGATTTAGGGCCTAGTCAGAATAGTGGTCTCGAAACCATAAATCCGAAGTTGGAGAAATTATTTTATTATTATTTTGGAGTCATAGCATGTTTATATTAGTACATGAAAAATTTGGTGAGTTAATTTTGACGTTTGTGAGCCAGATTGTGAAAAAGGACTAAATCGCATAAAGTGTAAAAGTCCTAAATTGATAGCTAAAGGTGTTAAATAGGTAGAGAAACTAAATTGGAGGCCTTTAAAGGGCAATTAGACCCTTAGAAATAGGGTGGCCAGCCATAGGAGACATGTGTGGTAAAAATTTTCAATTTTTAGTGGGATTAGGTGACCAATTTTGAGTAAAATAAAAAATAGAAAAAGGAAATGATATCACCCTATTTCCTATTTCTTCTTAGCTGAAAATATAAGCCATTTTTTGGGTTTTAAGCTTCAAAAATTTTCAGCAACTTGAAGCACTAACAAGTAAGTGATCCTAATGGCTTTTCTGAAATATTTTTGTACTTTTGAGACCCTTGAAGATGAGTTTTCAAATGAGGGTGCTATCTTTCAAAATGATCAAGAGTTTAGGGTATTTCCATGAAAGAATTTGTGTTGTTTGCTGAGTTTTTATCGAAGAAAATAAGTCTTGGTTGTCTTATAAACAACTTTTGTGAAAGGTGTTAGCATGAAAACACCTAAAGGGACTTTTTTGCACAAGTTGCAAAACAAGAGATAAGTGTGTGAAATAGTGGGAATTTTAGGTTGCTATAAGAGTAAAAATATTTTAGCTAAACTTAAAAGGTGAATAAATTTGATAAAAATTTCTTTTCGGCCATAGGGATAAAATGGTCATTTTGCCAAAGTCTAGGGGCAAAATGGTCATTTTACAAAAAATGTGAATTTTCAATTGCCAAATTGTAATTAGTGACTAAACGAGTGTATTTTGCTAATATAGATCAAGAATTTTCAAATACGAACCAAGACAGGGGGAAGCCAAGCAAATCGACTAAACCGTATAGTCGCTACATTTTGAAATCTGAGGTTTGTGTAACACCCCTCACCCGTACCCAACGCCAGGACAGGGTTCAAGGCATTATCGGGCTTACACATTCACAAACACACTAAATCAGGTCACCTAATTTCACCCAAAATTAAAACTTTTCAAACACATGCATATCGTCCCTTATACAGGCCTTCGAGACCTAAAACATACATTGGGGCGGTTTGGGACAAAACCAAGAACATTCAATAAACTTTAGGTAACTTGTTAAATTTCCTTACTTTAGTGAGTCACACGCCCGTGTGGGTGGGGTCGTGTGGTCGGACACGCTCGTGTGGCATAGGACACGCCCGTGCCCTCAGCCCGTCTGACTCTCTGTTTATGACATTAGCATACATTTAGGGGCACACGGCCAAGACACACCCCTTTGTGTCTAGCCCGTGCTCAACACTGACTTAAATTTTTAGGTGCAGGGGACACACGGCTATACCACACGCCCCTGGGGGCAATCTGTGTGTCACATACGGCCTAGACACACGCCCGTGTGGACCTTGTTAGGCTGTTTTCTAAGCCTTTGGTCACCCTCTATCAACCAATCACACTTATAGGTTACCTTAACACATAATAAGGCCAGATTATATACTTACATATATCCTTAATAAACCTCATTCCATGTAAACCTCATATCTTCGGTTTTATACATGCTAGGTTATTTCCTTTGTATTAAGGATTTTCCATGCCTCATTAACACCTTTAAGATTGGCTTATTATTGTAACTCATTGCCAATTATGGGCAAGCCACTCCATGTAAACATAAACATGCATAAATTTGTAGGTCATAGCCTACTTCAAAATAAGCCAATTTCCTTGGCAAAATACAAGAAGATATGTAAACTTTTACAAGCTTTCATATGGACAATTCAAATGACACATATCACAAAATGAACCAAAGCCCTATACATGCCATTGAACAAAATAAGAGTATCTATATACCAAAGATAGACAAATTGATAGTGTGTTGATTCTCCAACTGTCTTCCAATCTTTACGAGTCCTTGAGCTCTGTAAGGCAGGAAAAAGAGAGGGGTAAGCATTTACATGCTTAGTAGGCCCGAATAACTGGAAAGTAAACTTACCAAGTAATTAGCATACAACCATATTTAGCAAATATACCAACAAGAATGAAATGGTTTCGCTATCACATGCGCTCAACCAACAAGTTAGTCACAATAATAATACACCATGTAATTTGTCTTAGATGAGCTTATCATCCAATATTTTCATTTTTATATCTCATGTTAATCCCGTTGAGTTTCTTGGCAGTATCGATAGATTATCCATTTACTGTCAAGTCATAAGAGCGATCATCTCATGTACGCACTCCCGCGAACCTCCCATCTTACGGCAGGATTACCAGTCCAGGCTAAATCCCTTTTAGCGAAAAACACCCTTAATGAGCTCAGATCTGAAATACCAGTCCAGGCTAAATTCAGACCCTAATCGGATTACCCGTCCGGGCTAAATCCAAAATGGACACATATTCTTCGAGAGGCTCGATTACTCAAGGAACACCCGTCCGGGCAAGATCCTTTTCATATTTGAGATCAACGGACTACCCTTCCGGGCTAAATCCTTTTTGCAACACATGCAGGATCTCAAGTCATGTAAGCCATGGTTTATCCATCAAATTCCCTTTTCAACCTCAACCGGGACATTTATCAACATGTCATTATTAATGATGTATTTCATAGATTTTCATGCCATCATCGAATGCATAGATCATGCAATTAAGCATACTATGAGTTTACTTTAAGTTATCCGAACTTACTTGGTATTCGTCTCGGAATCGTGTTTCAATTATTTCGAAACTTTTCATTTTCCTCGATCAACCTCCGGAATTTGTTCCTTGGGGTCTATAACAATAAAATTAAATTATTAACACCTCACATTATACCTTTTCAAGTCTAAATTTCACCCCCAGTCCAAATGACCGTTTGCCCCTAACTTTTCACATTTTTACGTTTTAGTCCCTAAGCTCGTATAATGAAATGCATGCTATTTCTACCTTACCCAAGCCTAGCCGAACACTTTTCCCTCTTATGGCAGCCCACATTTTTCCATTATTTCACATTTCTACCTCATACTTTACACCTTTTACAAAAAGGTCATTTTAGGGGTTTTTCATGAAAATCATCTATGAAAAGATGTTTAATACACATCTAACTTTCATATTCCTCCATAAAACATCAAAATACAAGTAAATCATGCATGGGTAAATTTCTAAACATGAACCCTGGTATGAAATATGGGTAGAAATTGAGTAAGCTACCGAAATTTCAAAAATACGAAGAACATTAAAAACGGGGCTTGGGAGCACTTACTATTGAGCTTGAAAAGCTTGAAAACTCTAGCTATGGAGAACCCCAAATTTTTGGCAGCAACATGAAAGAAATGAGCTGATTTTTTTCTTATTTTTCCCATTTTATTTCATTAAAATGCCAAATGACCAAAATGCCCTTAAGCCCTTTCTTTAAAATTTCATCCATTCAAGCCCATTTTTGTCCAAAAATTTAGAAATTGGGTAAATTACTCTCTAAGGACCTCTAATTAATAATCTAAATCAATTTCATACAAATTTCTTCTAAAATACAAGTTTTTCAATTTATTCAATTTAGTCCCTAATTTCCAATTGGACACCTTACTCAAAGATTTTCTTCATGAAACTTTAACACATGTATATTCTCATTTTCTAGACCTCATAATAATCATAAAATAAGTATTATAATGTTATATTTGTGGTCCCGAAACCACTATTTCGATTAGGCTCTATTTCGGGATGTTACAAGTTGTATGTAAATAATATAACTTCATTGCTACTATCCGTATTTAAATTTTCATCGAATAAATATGGCATGAATTAATTGATTTTGAGATTGAGAATGTGTAATGATCATTGAGATAGTAGAATTCCCGTTGGGACCTTAGGAAGTAAACCGGATATTCATCCCGTATCACTTGGGTCATTTTTATAAGCTAGTGTAAGACATGCCTGGGACATGCATCGGCCACATTATGAGAGCCAATGTAAGACCATGTCTGGGACATGGCATCGGCCTTGGGACGTAAGCCAGTATAAGACATGTTTGGGACATGCATCAGCTACGAGATGTGTTAGTGTAAGACCATGTCTGGGACATGGCATCAGCACAGTTATGTGAGAGCTAGTGTAAGACCATGTCTAGGACATGGCATCGGCCTCGAAGATGATAGTCAGTGTAGACCATGTCTGGGATATGGCATCGGCACTTACCCATGATTAAGGCCTATGGAATATCCGGTAGTGTAACACCCCAAACCCGGCCCAGACATTATGGCCAGATCCGAGTGTCACATTAAAGTTTTTAAGAAAACCCATGCCTCTTTCAATGTCCTTCTTAGTGTTTTAAAAGATAGCCTTTGCTAAGTTAATAAAGTGAATGGAAGCTGTGCACCAGGTAGGTATCTGAAACAGAGGAGGTGAGCCATGAAGGCTGCTTAAGTACCAAGCTCTTGATTGGATCCAATCCTAGACATGCCCACAACCATTGCCACATTTTGGTGCGAGGTTAGGTTTTGAAAAAAATGAGTTAGAATTCATTTAAGTAGATATTTTTGATAAACTGATTAATTGTATCGTTGCGTTATTTTGAAAACAATTATCATTTTGGAAACGCTACTAAGTCTAACCCATTTTGGATTGTTACTAATAAAATATAGGGTATAAAATAAAATAATCCCGAAAAATAATTAAAATGGCCTTATTACAACCCAAAACCAAATAATAATATTAATTAAGATAAAACTTATAAAAAATAAACCGTTACTTATTGCAATTAAAAGAAATGAAGCGATAATGTGGCCATCTCTCGAGTCCCTCGCAGCTCCAAACCATCTAAGCTTAGGGATCACCTTACATTAGAAATGGGGTGAGTTTACGAAAACTCAGTGTGTAATCCCCAACAACAAACAAACAGTGAATAACACAGTGTCAGTACAATCTGGGCCAAAGCCCTATTCAAGAATCAGACATATGCGGGCCTTAGCCCTTAAACAGTAGTAATATGGGCCTAAGCCCTAATTCAGTCTCGACATATACTGGGCCGAAGCCTTTTCATAAATCATATCATTGGGCCGAAGCCTTTTCATAAATCATATCACTGGTCGAAGCCTTTACTGTAAGCGGTATGGCCCATAGGCCCATTTCAATATCACATGTAATATCAATGAATGTATGCAAGCCCATTTGGGGAGACTACTCAACCCACCATCCGCTACTCTCCACCCGTACCAACCAACACACCATGTGGGGAATAACTCAACCCACCCAACCAAACTCTCCACTGGTAGCATAGCTGCTTTATCATATAACTGGAGGCCTAGCCTCTTTTAATAACTAGGGTAAAGCCCTTTTTGATAAACTGGGGCAAAGCCCTTTTCGATAAACTGGGGCAAAGCCCTTTTCGATAAACTGGGGCATAGCCCTTTTAGCACTTCCTCCATTTATAAAACCCAACCCATGCAACATGTCATGTATGCACATATTTGAATCAAACAATCATAGTCAAGTCATTCATATCACCAACATATATTCACAATCAAATCCATCAACCACACAGTTCAAGTCAGTCACTTGCCCACAAGGGCAAAACAATCATTTTTCATATTATAAGGGTAATTTCGTAATTTTACCAAATATCAGGGTTTTCCATGTTCATTAACAATTATCAATATTTTCGAGTGTTTAAACAATGATCTTTAACCCACTTTATCCAATTCGGGCTTTTGGGCCCAAAACCCCTAATGGGCCCTACGAATGCTGATTTAGCCCACTAAGCCTGCTTAATCCAAATTTTACAACAGTACTAACCATGTTAACATGCAACTTTTCCAGATTCCATTTTCTATCAGTTTTACCCAAATGGGCCCGAAAGCCCATCGGGCCCAATTTCAGCCCATTGAGGCCCAACTTACCATCGTGCACAAAATTGCGCTCTTACCTGCTCCATCGATCTAAACGCCGATCATATCGTATCTATCGCATCTTTAAGCAAAGGAAAAATCACAAGTTCCCGAAATGCTAAAATTTTAGCATTTTGGCTTTTCGACGAATATTAATCTAAGCTACTGCGAGGGTTATTACACACCTGTTATGGGTTGAAGTTGAAACGTTTCCAAAATCAATCACCTACGATAACCACCACCTATCACTCAAACTTAACTAATTCAATATCAATATATGTAAATCCTAAGCACATCAGTTATACGGAACATAAGGGCATATTCGTTATTTTACCATACAGGGGTATTACGGTCACTTTACCCTACAGGGGCTTTACAGTCTTTTTACCTATTAGGGGTATTTTAGTCATTTCATCCTACAAGGGTGTTTTGGTAAATCTAAAAACCAAGGGTATTTCAGTAATTTTGTAAACCAATAGTATTTCTATAATTTTTAGAAAGTCAATGGTATTTTTGTAATTTTGTAAATTAGGGGTATTTTGATAATTTTACAAATTGAGGGTATTCCGGTAATTTCACAAACCAGTGGTATTTTGGTAATTTTACAAACTAAGGGTATTTTGGTAATTCTACCTATAGGGGTATTTCAATAATTTCACAATAGAAGGTAAAACAGTAATTTTGTAAATCGAGGGTAAAAGAGTAATTTTGTAAATCAAAGGTAAAACAATAATTCTATAAATCGAGGGTACTTTGGTAATTTTATAAGTCGAGGGCATTTCTGTTATTGGTAAACTAAAATATTCTAAGCAGGGATAACAATACGAATGGCCCTAAAGCCCATTCTCGGCCCAAATGGGCCCACACGCTCGTGTGGCCCTTTTAGCCCAAATCTAGCCACAAATATGAGATTCACCTAGCCTAGTCCAATATTTACTACACAATCAAACAACTTATCCAATTGGGCTCGTAGGCCCTTGGGCCCACATGGCTCCTTTCGGCCCATCGCGGCCCGAAGTAGCCATCCTACAACTAGAGTAGTGAGAAATACACACCTGATAGGAGACTAGAGTTAATCCACACTCTGAGCACTCTTAGCCGACACCCAACCCAAACGAGCACGCCATACAGCGAAAGACATCAACCAAGAAAGGTACCTTTACTCTCCTCATAGTTCTCTCTATTTAAAGCCAGCTTCGCACCCACTCTTATGTTAGCTTCCCGATGTGGGATCCTTCCAACATCAGAGTTTAAATTCAACACCAACTCTTGCCGCCCCCTGTTAGCAAAATAAATGCTCTTTGATTGCCAAGAGTTTCGAACCCTGGACCTCCTTGCCAACTCTATGACGCCACCTTGCCACTTCACCACAAGCTCTTTTTGTGTCATATTTTATCCCTAATTAATTATAAAGTCTAAAGGCCAAAGTCTAGGTTCCCTTAAAAAAAAAAATAAAACAAATTGCAAGAGCCAAGGCTTGAACCCAGGCTTCCATACAACCTTAATTACGCCACTTCCACTAGACCACATTGCTCCTTGTGTCATTTATTTAACACAATAATTTAAAAGGCCCTCATCCAAGCATCCAGGTTTTTTTCACTTAATACCAAAATTTTTGCTAAAGCCCAAGTTTGAACCCAAGATTTCTCCAACACTTCTCAAAGCCATTAACCACTAAAGCAAACATTTAATTGTTTCATTTCATTGCACAATTAAATACCTATATACAACCTCCTTACGGACCCCCACTCAAGGCCCAATACTTCTAGGCCCAAATTCGAGGTGTTACAGGTAGTGTTCCGAATGGTTCAACGGTGAGAGTTATAAATTTAAGTTAATGAGAAAAGTATAACCATATTGTAAGTATTACAGGTACCTAAGTGATACATATGTATAAGATGTGAACTCATTGTATATGTTATGTGATTTGTATGAAGTAAAGAGTCAGTTATGCTTATGCCTACTTTGGTATCATAAGCTGTTGGTGAATTGTAGACTTATTGTTGTATATTTATTTATATGCAACTTACTAAGCTTTATGCTTACTCCCTTTCCTTTCCATTTCTTTCAGTGCCGCCTAACTAGCTCAAGGATCATCGAAAGTTAGAGATATCAATCACACTATTAGTCGAAACATTCGGTATAG
The DNA here is from genome assembly GCF_025698485.1 of Gossypium arboreum. NCBI lineage: Eukaryota > Viridiplantae > Streptophyta > Magnoliopsida > Malvales > Malvaceae > Gossypium > Gossypium arboreum. The sequence goes on along the minus strand of NC_069075.1, from coordinate 109,970,411 downwards.
TTGGATTTATATTTTTGAATATGGCATGTATAGGATTAGAACTTATTATTTTGAGTCTTGGAGATTTGGCCAAATGTGTTGGCTTAGGATAGATCTCACACTTAGTATTAAGCCATGCAAGAGTTCATGTTTAAAAATTTACCCATGCATGAGTTACCTGTATTTTGATGTTTTATGGAGGAATATGAAAGTTTGAGGTGTGTTAAACAACTTTTCCTAGGTGATTTTCATGAAAAACCCCTAAAGGGACCTTTTTGCAAAAGTTGTAAAATGTGTTGTAGAAATGTGAAAATAATGGAAAATGTGGGCTACCATAAGAGGGAAAAGTGTTCGGCTAGGCTTGAGTAAGGTAGAAATTGCATGCGTTTCATTATGCGAGCCTAGGGACTAAATCGTAAAAATATGAAAGATTAGGGGCAAAACAGTCATTTGGACCAAGGGTGGAATTTATACTTGAAATGTATAATGTGAAGTGTAAATGATCTATTTTTATTGTTATAGACCCCGAGGAACAAATTCTGGAGGTCAATCGAGGAAAACGAAAGGTTTCGGAATAACTGAAACACGACACCGAAACGAATACCAGGTAAGTTCGGATAACTTAAAGTAAACACTCAAGGTGCCTAATTATATGATTTATGAATGCATGATGATTGTATTTATTAATAACATGAAATTCTATGAAATGCATGTTTAAGTATGAATTGTGATAAATGTCTCAGTTAAGGTTAAAAAGGGAATTCGATGGATAAACCATGATTGACATGTGTAATGAGGTCCTGCATGTGTTGAAGTAAGGATTTAGCCCGGACAGGTAATCCGTTGATCTCATTTATAAAAGGATCTAGCCCGGACGGGTGTTCCTTTGAATGGTCGAGCCTCTCTAAGAATATGTGTGCATTATGGATTTAGCCCGGACGGGTAATCTGATTAGGATCTGAATTTAGCCTGGACTGGTAATTTAGATTCGAGCTCAATAAAGGTGTTTTTCGATATAAGGGATTTAGCCTGGACTGGTAATCCCACCATAAAATGTGAGGTTCGCGGGAGTGCATATCTAAAACAATCATTGTATAAATTGATGGTAAATGGATATTCCATCGAGATTTTCTAGAAACTCAACAAGATTATTGTGATATATATATACAAATGAGATGTTGAATGATGAGCTCATCTAAGATAACTTTTATAGTGCATTGTTATATGACTAACTCATTGATTGAGTCTAAGTGATAGGGAAGCCATCCTATGCTCATTAAATTTATTGCCCAATTTGATTGCATGCTATTACTTGGTAAGTTCACTTTCTGGTTATTCGAGCTTACTAAGCATGAAATACTTACCTTTCTTTTTCCCTGTCTCTCACAGAGCTCAAGGACTCATAAAGATTGGAAGACGGTTAGAGAGTCAGCATACTATCAAATAGACTAGCTTTGGTATAAAGACATTTCTAAATTGTTCAATGGCATGTATAGGTCTCTTGAGTATTTTTTTATATGTGTCATTTGATTTGCCAAATGAAGGCTTGTAAAGATAAATATATCTTTTTGTTTATGGTCATAGAGATCGACTTGTTTTGAAGTAGGCTATGATCTACAAAATTTCCATGCAAGTTTATAATCATGTGCGATGGTTATCCAATCTTGAATGTATTAAAGTGGTATGAAAACACATAAATACAAGATGGGAAATAACCTAGCATGCACGAAATCAATGATATGAGGTTTCCATGCAATGAGTTTTTGCAAGGATCATTTATGATAGCATAATTATGTTTTACTTTGTTTTTAATATTCGTTAAGTATAAGTGTTAAAAGGGGGTGACCATAGGCTTGGAAAATAGCCTAATAGGGTCTACACGGTTGGGTACATGCGCGTGTGCCTAGGCTGTGTGTGACACACGGCCACACCCGTGGGCTTGTGGCATGGTCGTGTGTCCCCTGCATCTAAAATGGTAAGTCTGTTAAATGAACACGGGCTAGAGACATGGGCGTGTGTCTTGGCCATGTGAATTTATCAAAATGCTCAAGTCTTGGACACGGGGCGATTGCACGGGTGTGTCCCAAGTCACACGAGCGTGTGACACTTTAAGTTAAAAGAAATTTTCCAAGGTGCCTAAAGTTTATCAAACGTTCTTGGTTTTGTCCCGCACTGCCTCTAAGCATGTTTTAGGTCTCAAATGCCTATTTAAGGGAAAGAATATACATATTTGAAAAGTTTTAAATTAGAGCGCAACTTAGTGACTTGATTTAATATGTTTATGAATGTGAAATCCTGGTAACGCCTCGAGCCCTATCCCTGCATCGGATACGGGTGAGGGGTGTTACAACCATGGACTTTGAGATATCAATGCCTTTTCAAGTCATAGCTAAAACATACTTGCTCAAATTCTCAAGGTTAGTCGCATAACTCAATAATAACAATACTAATAACAATAACTGTATAATAATAAAATGCTACTCAACCTACATACTTACATTCTCAATCTCATCATATCATCAACTTAACTTATTCTCATCAAACTATGCTAGTCAATGCTTTTTTGTTATCATACAAAGCCATAATACAAAATATCGAATTATTATCGAACATTAATTATAATATCTGAAACTCAATACTAAAGTATTTATGGCCAAAATATCATTTATCATTCAAATATGCATAATTAAATGCTTATTAAACATATGAACTTACCTCGATACTAAAACGACCATTTTACTAACTTTCCCGATTTTCGGTTTTTCCCCTGTTCTAGGTCCAAATCTCACTTTATGGGATCTAAAACATTATATTTCACTTATTTAATTAATGTACTATTTAAAACATTCCCTAACTCAAACTTTGGCAAAATTATAATTTTGCCCCTAAACTTTTACAGAATTACGATTTTACCCCTAGGCTCAGAAATTAAAGTTTATCCATTTTTCTTACGTCTTATGACACGCTGAACATTTTTCCCTTCTATGGAAACATCAAATTCCCACTCTATCATGTTGTAACGCCCCCACGCCCGAAACCGTCGCCGGAGTCGAGCTTGAGGAGTTACCGAACATAATTTATCAAATTAAGAACTTCAAATCATTTGTTTCTACATTCACAGCTTTCTAGCTACCCGGATAGAATTTTCAAGCCAGAACTCTGCTTTCTCTGCTTTCATAGTTTCTTCAGGTTCCCATGTAGTCTCTTCTACCCCAATCTTTTGCCACAACACTTTCACAAGTGCAACACTTTTATTTCTTAGTTGTATGACTTCTCGAGCTAAAATCTTAATCGGTTCTTCTTCATAAGTCATATCCGGTCGTAGTTCAACTTCTGTCGGTGAAATTATATATGAAGGATCCGAACGATACCGACGTAACATAGATACGTGAAACACATCATGAATCTTCTCTAATTCAGGTGGTAGCGCTAGCCGATATGCTACCGGTCCAACTTTTTCAATTATTTCATACGGTCCAATAAAACGCGGACTTAACTTGCCTTTTCGTCCAAATCTAAGGACTTTCTTCCATGGAGACACTTTCAAAAATACCTTATCACCAACTTGAAACTCCATTTCTTTTCGTTTCAAATCCGCATAAGATTTCTATCTATCTAAAGCAGCTTTCAAACAATCTCGAATCACTTTCACCTTTTCTTCGGTTTCTTTTATTAAATCAACTCCATAAATCTGATTTTCCTTGAGTTCAGTCCAATACAATGGCGTCCGACATTTACGACCATATAATGCTTCATAAGGTGCCATCTTCAAACTCGCCTGATAATTATTATTATAAGAAAATTCTACCAATGGTAAGTACCTTTCTCAACTATCTTGAAATTCCAATACGCAACATCTGAGCATGTCTTCAAGAATCTGAATTACTCTCTCTGATTGTCCATCAGTTTGTGGATGAAAGGCAGTGCTGAAATTTAACTTTGTACCTAATGCCTCTTGCAACTTTTGCCAAAACGTGAGGTAAACCTCGGATCTCTATTCGAAATGATTAATAAAGGTATCCCATGAAGTCTAACAATCTCTCGGATATACAATTCAACCAACTTATTAAGAGAATAATCTGTACATACCTAATAAAATGAGCCGATTTAGTCGATCATCAACTATTGCCCGATGGTATTTTTCTTCCCGGAGTTAACGGCAACCTTGATATAAAATCCATAGTAATCCGATCCCATTTCCATTCAGAACCATAATAGGTCAAGTAATCCCAAGGTACTTGGTGTTCACTTTCACTTGTTGACAAACTAAGCACTTTGATACAAACTCGAAATATCTCTTTTATTCCACTCCACCAAGACATTTTCTTTAAGTCATTATACATCTTTGTATCGCCTTGGATGAACCGCCAAATAACCATTATGTGCTTCATGCAAAATCTTTTGAATCAACTCATCATTTTTCGGTACACAAATCTGATTTTTAAACATCAAACAACCATCAGAACCGATTCTGAAATCTGATCCCGTAACAGCTTCACACTGTTTTCTCTTGGCTAGCAAATCTTGATCATTTTTCTGAGCTTCAAAAATCTCTTGTAAAAACATCGGTCTTGCTCTTAACTCTACTAGAATCAAACCGTCATCTGACATTTTCAACTGAGTGTTCATAACTCTCAAAGTAAACAACAACTTTCTGCTTAAAGCATCGGCAACCACATTCGCTTTTCCCGGATGATAATCAATAACAAGCTCGTAATCTTTCAATAACTCTAACCATCTTCGCTGTCTCAAATTCAAGTCTTTTTGTGGCATAAAGTATTTAAGACTTTTGTGATCGGTATATACTCGGCACTTTTCACCATACAAATAATTTCGCCAAATCTTCAAAGCAAACACCACTGCAGCCAATTCCAAATCGTGAGTTGGATAATTCCTCTCATGAGGTTTTAACTGCCTCGAAGCATAAGCCACCACTTTGCATGAGTACACACCCCAAACCATTTAGAGAAACATCACTATACACCACAAATTCTTTACCTGATTCGGGTTGTATCAACACTGGTGCTTCAGTTAGTAACTTTTTCAATTCTTCGAAACTCTGTTGACATTCTTCCGTCCATTCAAATTTAACATCCTTTCGGAGTAGTCTAGTCATAGGAGCAAGAATTATAGAAAATCCATTTACAAACCGCCAATAATACCCAGCTAGCCCTAAGAAACTCCTAACTTCGCTTACATTTTTGGTGGTTTCCAATCAACAATGGCTGAAATTTTACTAGGATCAACCCAGTATACCATCACCGAAACAATATGACCCAAAAATCCAACTTCCAGAGCCAAAATTCACTTTTACTAAACTTAGCATACAAATGCTTATCTCTCAAAGTTTGCAAAACTATCCTCAAATGCTCAAGATGCTCTGTCTCATCTTTTGAATAAATTAAAATATCATCTATAAACACCACAACAAATCATCCGGTATGGCGAAATATGCGATTCATTAAGTCCATAAACACAAGCAGAGCATTTGTCAACCTGAATGGCATAACTAAAATTCATAATGACCGTACCTTGTTCTAAAAGCAGTTTTAGGCACATCTGACTCTTTCACTCGCAGCTGATAATACCCAGATCTCAAGTCAATCTTTGAAAACCATGTCGCTCCTTTTAGCTAATCAAACAAATCATCAATTCTCGGCAATGGATACTTGTTTTTGATTGTCACCTTGTTTAACTGCCAATAATCAACACATAATCTCATAGAACCATCCTTCTTTTTCACAAATAACACGGGAGCACCCCAAGGTGAAAAACTTGGTCTCACAAAGCCTTTATCAGTCAACTCTTGCAACTGTGACTTTAATTCTTTCAACTCTGTTGGTGCCATTGAGATCGGAGCTATTCTCGGTATCAAATCTATACCAAATTCTACTTCCCTGACTGGAGGCAAACCCGATAATTCTTCTAGAAATACATCCGCAAATTCACACACAACCGGCACTGATTCAACTTTCTTTTCAACTTCTTTTGTATTAATTACATACGCCAAATAAGCTTCATAACTCTTTCTCAAATACCTCTGAGCTAACATCGAAGAAATCACACTAGACAATGCCTCTGATTTATCTGATTCAACCCACAGAGTTTCACTGTTTTCACACTTTAATTCTATAACCTTTTCTTTGCAATTTACTATAGCATCATGCAATGTCAACCAATCCATACCCAAAATAACATCAAATTCATCAAACGGCAACAACATCAAGTCGGTCGGAAAGTAATGACCCCGAATCATTAAAGGGCATTTCTTGCTTACTTTATCAACTATCACGCATTTGCTTAGCGGGTTCGACACTCTAATCATAAATTATGTGTTCTCAACAGGTATATTCATACTAGACACCAGTTTCATGCATACATATGAATGAGTAGAACCAGGATCAATCAAAGCAATAACATTAATATCATAAAGAGAAAATGTACCGGTAATCACATCGGGTGAAGAAGCATTTTCACGCACTTTAATAGCATAAGTTCTAGCCGGGGCTCTTCCTTCAGATCTAACTGCTGTATCTCTGGCTACATTCTTACTGCTTGTTTCACTTCCAGCTTTTCTCGGATACTTTCCCCTCTAGTTTGCACCACTAGCTTTTACACTCTAAAATTTTTCTTTCTCAGCTCTCTCTGGGCAGTCTCTAATAAAATGATCTGGAGAACCACATCGAAAACATTCATTTGCTCTGCACGGACCAAAATGATTTCTACCACACCGCTGGCACTCAGGTTTAACAAATCTCGAGTTCCCTACACTGGTTGCAGAAGTATTCTGAGATTTAGGACCCACATTCTGCTTCTTAAAATTTCCATATGATTGGCCAGCTGAAACTTGGGAACAAGGATTCATATTTCTTGACTTTCTGGTTTGCTGTGAGGGTGCATTACTCATTGGTCTTTTCTTCCAATTTCGTGTTTCAGATTCTACCTTTTTCTTTTCCTTCAGTAATTCTTCAGCCTTGCAAGCTCGATCGACAAGTACCACCATTTATTTTAGTTCAAGGATCCCAACAAATACCTAATGTCTTCGTTAAGCCCATCTTCAAATCATCGACACATCTTGGCTTCTGTAGGAACATATTCCCTGGCATACTTACTCAATCGAACAAACTCTCTTTCATATTCGAGATCGTCATATTACCTTGCTTCACTCAAGAAACTTTTTACTTTTCTCGATCAATAAATCTTTCACTAATATATTTCTTCCAAACTCTTCTTGAAAGAATTCCCGTGTTACCCTCTCTTTCGGTACCACCAAATCAAAGTCTTCCACCAATTATAGGTGAATCTCTCAACAAAGATGTAGCACATTTCAAACATTCTTCAGTGTACAAGATAATTCATCAAATACCCGGATAGAATTTTCAAGCCGAACTCTACTTTCTCGCATCATCATCAATATTTGCTCTAAATTCTTCACCCCTTGTTTACGAATTACATCAACGGGGTTCTGTGAAATTTTATCATATCCACTCCCGAGGCATCGGAGGCATAAGTTGAGGAATTAGGGAGGTGGGGAGGTCGTACATTTGGGTTCGTGCATGAACGAACTCGAAGTACCATGCACTCATCATTTGGAGAAAGGCTTCCAATCCCTTTCTCCTCCTCCCTAACCAACAAGGGAGGTGGGTTTTCATCACCGCCTCTTCAAATGAGAGGCGCATTACTCTCTACTTCATCTGCGGCAATACTGGATCGGATCCATTTACTATATAAAATCATTTAAAAGGTCAAGTCGTCACACTATCACAATTCATACATATGGCATGTATAGCAAAATCCGTACATACAACACGTAGTCCAAGAACCGACTAAACCTGCTCTGATACCACTAAATGTAATGCCCCCATGCCCGAAACCGTCTCCGGAGTCGAGCTTGAGGAGTTACCGAACATAATTTATCAAATTAAGAACTTCAAATCATTTGTTTCTACATTCACAGCTTTCTAGCTACTCGCGTCACAGTTATAAGAAAAATCATATCTTGAGTTACGAAACTTGAAATCAAAATCCGTAAATTTTTCCTAAATTTAGACTCATATATATATTTACTAATTTTTTTCTAGAATTTTTGGTTTGGCCAATTAGTACAGTTTATTAGTTAAAGTCTCCCTGCTTTCGAGGTTCATCGCTCTAACCTCTATGTATTACGAATCAGATATCTCTATACAGAATTTCAATGACTATGAGGTTTGTTTTTCTTAAAACTAGACTCAATAAGGAATCTGTACATATAAATAAAAACTTCTAATTATTTTTGTAAAATTTATTATGATTTTTTTAAAGTCAGAACAGGAGATCCAGAAATCACTCTGGCCCTGTTTCACAAAAGTTTAAATATCTCATAAAATATAATTTATATGCCTGTTTTGTTCAATCCACATGAAAATAGACTCATTAAGATTCAATTTCATACCTTACTCATCATTTAGTTCCATTTATACTATTTTTAGTGATTTTTCAAATTCATGTTATTGCTGCAGCAATATTCTGTTTTAAGGCAAGTTTCATCTTTTCATGAGTTGTTATGAACTAGATAACCTATTAAACTTCCATGATATCAAACATGATCTAAATTTAACTATCACCATGACTTATCAATATCAAACATTTTCTCAACCAATCATGGCTATATCATAAAATTATTTACACAAAATAAGTATATTGCTATACATGCCATACTTAAGTTTTACAAGCCATTTACCGAGATGAAAGTCCTTTAGATAGTGTGATCGAACCTTCGACCCGTCCCGATTCCCGAGCTGGCTTGTTCAAAACTACAGTAAATAAAGAGGAGGGAGTAAGCATAAATGCTTAGTAAGTTCATATATAAATAACAAGTAACATAACAATACAAATATACCAAACAACTTTAGCATGGTATCACCAAAACATATGTCACATTTCTAAACATCATTCATCATCTTACCAACTTATCGTTGTTGTATCTATTATCAACCCGAGGGTTAAGAACATACCTGTCCAAAGTGTCCATTTCACAGCACTTACCAATACTTCGCTTGCATCTTAAGTGTTCTTTCATTTCACTAGAAATTTCACCCGTTGAACACATCGGAATACAACTCGGATACACGGATAATTTGCACATAAGTGCCTCATATGTAATCAAGAAATCATGTAACCCGCCCCTAAGTGAACTCGGACTCAACTCAACGAGCTCGGGCGTTCGCATCCATAAGTGAACTCGGACTCAACTCAACGAGTTCGGATGCCTAGTTACATCTCACGAACTCGGACTCAACTCAACGAGTTCGGACATTCGCATCCATAAGTGAACTCGGACTCAACTCAATGAGTTCGGATGCTTAACCATCCTAGTGACATGTCACTTGTATCCTAATCTATTCCTAAGGTTCAAACGAGCTTTTTCCCTCGATCTCACATTTGCCGTCTTCCATGGAATATCGGAACCGATACTCGGTAGCAATTCATATTTATCAAGTAGTAAACATAATTTGCATATTACTCAATATTAACCACAAAGCATAATATTTCACGATTAAAAATCAGCATATCATATAATTAACATTAATAACTTAAAAATAACATTTATGCTACATTATTTACACATGAACTTACCTTGGTACCAAAATATAAAGATTTTGCAATTTAGTCCACAATCTTTTCTTTTCCTCGATCGCAACTTGAATCTCGTTTCTCTTGATCTATAATGCCAAATTAATCTTATTTAATACATACATTCATCAAAACAGCATTTAATACGAACTTTGGAAAAATTACACTTTTGCCCCTAAACTTTTGCATAATTACACTTTTGCCCCTAGGCTCGGGAATTAAACTTTATTCCTTATTCTTATGTTTTATAACATGCTGATCATTTTTCCCTTCTATGGCAACATCAAATTCTTACTCTAACATATACTTGCGACTATTAGGTATTTTTGTCGATTAAGCCCTTTTACTCGTTTTCACTCAAAACCGAGTAGCACAAGTTGTCTAACATAATTTAAAACCCCATATTCTATCATAAAACATCAAAATACACAAATTTCACATATGGGTATTTTTCCAAATATAAACCCTAGGTTGAATTATTGCTAACATAAGCTTAATCGAGCTAAAGGATTCCAAAACGTAAAGAACATTAAAAGCGGGCTTGGAATCACTTACTATGGAGCTTGGAAGCTTGAAACAAACCCTAACTATGGAGAACCCTTGAAATTTCGGCCTAATGAAGAATATGGACAAAAATTGGCTTTTAATTTTGGTTTTAATTCATTTTAATAACTAAATGACCAAAATGCCCTTACTACTAAACTTTCCAAAAATTCCTTCCATGTCCTAATTTTGTCCATGAACTTAAAATTGGTCAAATTTCTATTTAAGATCTCCTAATTAATATTTCAATGCAATTTCATACTAAAAACTTCTAGAATACAAATTTTGCAACTTATTCGATTTAGTCCCTACTTTCAATTTAAGCACTTTAGGCATAGAATTTCATCACGAAATTTTCACACAATCATGCAATCATATCATAATCATCAAAATAATTATAAAATAATTATTTCTATCTCGGATTTGTGGTCACGAAACCACTATTCCGATTAAGCCCTAATTTAGGATATTACACATGTACTTATGAACATTAGGTATTTTTACCGATTATGTCGTTTTACTCGTTTTCATTTAAAATCGCTTAGCAAAAGTTGTTTAACATAATTTCAAGCTTCATATTCTACCATAAAACATCAAAATAAACAAATTTAACCTATGGGTATTTTTTCCAAATATGAATCTTGGCATGAATTATTTCTAGGATAAGTTAAATCAAGTTACCGGGACTCCAAAAAAGTAAAGAAACATTAAAAACGAGGCTAGAACGGACTTACTATTGAGCTTGGAAAGCTTGGAAACCCTAACCATGGCTTCCCCCATGCTATATTCGGCCTCCATGAAGAAAATGGACCAATTTTGGCTTTATTTTCCCTTTTTAATTCTTTTAATTACTAAATGACCAAAATGCCCTTAAAGGCTTTTCTTTCAAATTTGTCCTATTCTTGCCCATTTTTATCCAAACTTAAATATAATGCTCTAATTACTAAGTAAGGACCTCCATTTTAAGAACCCATTTCAATTAAATCCCCTTTATTATCTAGAACGCACATTTTGCTAATTTTACAATTTAGTCCTAATTGTCAAATTAGGCACTTATACATAAAATTTCTTCACGAAATTTTCACACAATTATTCAATCAATGAATAAACCTTAAAAATTAATTGAAATAAATTTTTTTGACCTTGGATTCATGGTTTCGCAACTACTATTCCATTTAGGCCCTATTTCGGGATGTTACATTGTCGAGGTAAGTTCGTGTAACTAAATTGTGTATATTTATATGCTTGAATTAAATGTTGTGTTTTTGAATTGTATAAATATCGTATATATGACATTGAATACATATCTGACAAAGCCCGATAAGTGATAATGTCTTAAATAAATGATAATACCCAATAAATGATAAATAATAAAAACGTTACTTTTATGCTTGAATTAAATGTGGAATGTGTTTATTTGAATTTTATGAATGTTATAGATATATGAAATAATCACGTGTCTGATAATATCTGAAAAATGTTAAATCCCGTTTGAATGAATGATAATCGATGGATATGTGATTTCCCGTAATAAATGAGGCCCTGCATTTGTTGCTGACGGGATTTAGCTCGGACAAGTAATCCTGTTGACCTCATTACAGAAAGGATTTAGCCTGGACTGGTAATCCTGATATAAGCCTCTCTTGAGCATAAGTTATAGATAGGATTTAGCCTGGATGGGTAATCCTGATTAAGCTTTTATGAGCATATGTTGGAAATAGGATTTAGCTTGGACAAGTAATCCTATTATATGATATGTGGCTCGAGAGTGTGCTTTCTGATTAAGTGCCTTAATGGGTACTCCTGAATATGAGTTGATGGATCCTGATTTTGTACATCTCGAGTGTACTACCTATGTATCCATCGATATTTCAAATAAACTCAACGGGTAAAAATACTGACATGAGAATATATGAATAAGAAATGAGTTATTACACGTATCTGCCTGAAATACATGAGAATGATAATACATGATAATTGATATATGGAAATATGAAATGATGATATTTGTACATAGAATTTATTTGATGAATATGCTCATTCTTGATTGTAGATTTGTATATCTTGAGTGTACTACTCGTGTGACATTGATATTTCAAATGAAATGAGTAAAGTTCTGATATGAAATAATCTAAACTTGAGATGAATCATTCTGGAAATCTAATTGTTGTTGAGTTCATAGTTGTTTCTTGATGATATTGTGAAACGTATGACTAACAAGGACAATGAGGATATATGTAGGGTTTGAGATCAAATTGATTGAATATGCCTTACATGTTTATCTGAAAATAGAATGAATGGTAAGTTAAGTACCATGTTATACGAACTTACTAAGCATTATATGCTTACTCAGTTTTATTTCCCTGTTTTATAGTAAATCAGAAGCTCATTGGATTGAAAGCTTGACGGAGATCACTCACACTATCCATCGGTCCATTTCAGCACATATGGTAAATCAATTATGGTTATAATGGCATGTATAGGTTAATTGGTCATATTGGCATGTAAATATAAATGGTTGATTATAATTTAGCCATTGGAATGGTTAGTAAAGATTTGTTTTGGTAAAATTATAAGGTTATACCATGATGAATATCCATTTGTTTAGAGTGGTTGATCAAATTATGTTAACATGTATGTTCACAAAAAAGATAAGATTTAAACATAAATGCATGTAATGATGTACCATGTTAGATGTTAGAATTAATTTGGTTATGATGCTTGAATTGTTTGGTATATGAATGAAAGTTTTGGTGTAGGTTATTGGCAAAGTTTGGGTGAGAGATAAAGCTAGAAAATGGATTTATTTTGTCCACACGGGTAGACACACGGGTGTATGTCTTGATCGTGTGTGACACACACCTCGGCACATGGGCGTGTGGTTTGGCCGCGTGTCTCCTACATCCTAAAATTTAGAAACAGAATGCTCAGAATTTGGCACACAGGCAGAGACATGGGCGTGTGTCTCAGCCGTGTATGCTACACAGCCTAGAACAAGGACGTGTGTTTTGGCCGTGTGAATCCTGCACCTAATTTACAAAAATTAAGTTAACCACACAGCCTAGCACACAGGTGTGTGACCGGTTGTGTAATCCAAGTCAAAGAGTTACACGGGGTCAGACATGAGACACAGGCGTGTCCCAATGCCACACGAGCGTGTGACCCCTGTATATGAGAGAAATTGTGAAATTTTGTAAAAAATTTCCTGAGTTCCTGATTTAGTCTCGACTTGATTCCAACATTTATAATGGGCCTCGAGGGTTCATCCAAAGGACAATATGATTAGGTTCGATTATGAATAATAATTAACATGAATTATCTGTAATGTTCTGAAAACTCTAGTAATGTTTCGTAACCCTGTTCCGACGATGGATACAGGTTAAGGGTGTTACAATTGGTGTAAAGTTTAAGTATGTTCATGGTACCATTTGGTATGATCTAAGAACTTGAAAATGTGCATTTAGGGTCATTTCACCATCAAGTCTAGAGAAAGACATCTCTCGAGTCTGTCTCAAGATAGTTGGAACAAAATTTACCATACATATCGAAATTAATAAATTTTGTCCTGTTCTAGGTCTCGAGACAAGAACTCATTGTCTTGAGACATTCAAACATTGAAACTAAAATAAGAAAATAGGTAAGGTTGGTCTTGAGACATGAGGGACCTTGTCTCACGACATGGATTTTAATGTCTCGAGACATGCCATTATCGAAGAAAAATAAATAAATAATTTCTTAAAATAAAATGAGCTCTGTCTCGAGACATGGAGTTCTCTGTCTCGAGACATAGCATTGAAACTTGATAATTGAGTTGGATTTGAGTCCTAACTCTAAAATCAACCCCACAATAACTCGTAACTTATTGAATTAGAATCCTATGTATAAATGAATTTACGTATATGAACATAATGGGTGATTTAATTGTTATGCATGGTAATTATGATCTAAACTTTGTGAACATGTGCTAAGTTAGTTCAAGTTGTTTCGATAACATAATGTGACATCATATATTCGGATCTGGTGAACGGGTCGTGTGTGGTGTTACAAGTCTTCTTATGTTTTTTTCCTTAAATTGTTTTATGTATAAGATTATTATTTTATTTATAAAAATATTATTTTAATTAATAAATTTTGTGTTAGAAAATGGGTATTCATTTATTTATAAATATTTTTATAATTTTGTATGTATTTTATAAAATTTTATGTAAATTTATCAAAAAAATAAACTTTTAAATTTTTTTAAATTTTTTTAAAAATTTAAGAATCAAGACTAAATTAACTAAATGTGTAAAGTTGAGGGTTAAATTTGTTGAATTTTTAGAATTAAGACCAAATTGATAGAATATGTTAATATTGAATAGATAAAATTTTATTATGTCAATAAAAATATTTCATAATGAATGAGTAAGCAAAATATTAAATTTCAATAATGTTAGTGATTAAAATAAAATTTTTAAACCTATATGATCAAAATAGAAATACGCTAATAGTTAAGTAACTATTTTTATGGTTTATCTAAGATTAAATTCTTTTATTTTTATTTAAATATTTTACTTTATAGATGACATAATTATTATTTTTTGTCAAAATTTATTGTTGGTGTACTTGGTAAATATACTTAAAAAATAGAAGGATTAAGGGTGTAAAAGCTTTTGAATTTTTTCAAAAAAGTAATTAAGCTTTTGTTTTTTTACTCAATTGAGTATCTAAATGAGTAAAATGCATTAAAAAGATTCTTTGACAGTTAACATTAATGACCTTTTCTTTTTGTTTTTTCAAGTATCTTTACCATGTGTGACTAGACCTGATCATGGGTTGGGCCACTCGCTCAAGCTCGAAAGCCCACTTAAAAAGTGAGAGGGTTTGGGCAAAAATATATACTTGAAAAATGAGTTTAGACAAAAAAAAGGCCCATTTTCTAAACGGGTCAGGCCTCGGGTAAGATTTTTTTGGCTCGAGCCTGGATTGACCCGAATTTGCCTAAAATTTTTCATTGTTATTTATTGACATTTTAATGTTGTTTTGTTGCCATTTTGTTATTATATTACTATTTTTCTGTTGTTATTGTTTGGATATTGTATAACTCTTGTTTTACAATTAATTTTCTTACTATTTTAGAGGCATTTGCTTACTAAGTTGTAACTATTGTAGTGTTATTTAAATATAAAGACTTTTTCTTAAAATGTATTTTCAATTTGTTGAGAATAATTTATTTTAATATTTTTAGTGTATTTGATGTTTACTTTTTAAAATTTGTTTTTATATAAAAAATAATATAAATTTTTTAATACGCCGGGCCGAGTTGGACTCAAAGTTAGTATTTTTTTATCTAGGTTGGGCTTAAACAAAATTTAAGTCCATTTTTCGAGTTGAGACTTAGAAAACAAGCCTAAAAATTTGCATTAGCTCCACCCAAACTCGATTCATGATCAGGTCTAATTGTGACACTTGAAAATGATAAAAATAATAATAATACAAAAATATTGAGATATTATTTAAAATTTAGAAAAAATATAATATATAAATATATAGGAAAAAAATTAAAGGTTATAAGATTTAATCTCCATCAAGTGTGCGGTGGTGTTGTAATATATAAAATATTTTTAATCCAGTGTATTAATAGTATGAAAGGTGGAGTTGGTAACTTGGTCGTCTCTTCTTCCGCCAGCTTAGTTCATTGGCTTCTTCAATTTTTTTATATTGAAATTACGTTGAATATTCTCTGCTATTATTTGAAAATTTCAGTTTTAAGACATGCCTAAAGACCATTATGGAAGGTCAGAATTTTCGTTTAAACTAGTTTTTAATTGCATAGTTATAGTTAATTTCTTGAGACCTCCTAAATTTGATCAAAACTGATGGAGAATAGTGGAAGATAAGCTTGGAGAAAGAGGAGTAGTTTGAGTAAGTTTGATTGGTGAACTCTAAACCACAATTTAATGATTGATATGATAGATCAATACTCATCGAGAATAGAAAACATACATTAGATTCAAGTTGATTTGATAATTAGTGTGGAGGATCAGAGAAAAAAACTATTTAATTTTTAGTTCGTAAATTCATTACGTTCCAAAATTATTCATTTAAAAAAAATTAAATTGTAAAAGAGAAGGAGAAAAAAAGATTTTAATTGGTGCAGACGGTATAAACGGAGAAAGCCATATAACAATAATTTTAACAATTTAATAATTTATATAAAAACTTTTAAATAATTTAATTATCATTTTATAATTTTTTAAATTTAAGTAACTACAAGATAAATTTATTAACAATTTAGTAACTTTCTACATAGTTTACCCAAATTTCTAACCATTAGCATTTTTGGTAAACCTTACAAATTTGGTTTACACTTTTTTTTTTTCTTAGCATAATTGAAGACTGGCATTTTCATGTAGTTGATTTCCCCCCAATATCACTTAATCAGGACTTAGTAGGACAAGTGGCAACATCAGAGCAGGTACATACGAGTAGATCCAATGGAACAACCCGCATGGAGGTTTTTCAACCCTCATAAGACAACTACCCAAATCTCCGCTATCCAATCCATTTTCGGCGCCGTTCGTCTTTTTCATTTTCTTTTACATTTATTTATTAATTAGGGTTATTCGCTAGATTAGTATTTGAAATTTAAAATATTTTAATTGAAATATTAAAGTGTTAATATTATATTAATTAGATTTTTTAACTTAAATATCAAATATTATTTTAAATTTGACACGAAGTATATTTAAAATAATTTATTCAAATTATAAATACATTTATATTTATTCAAATTATAAATACATTTATATTTGTTACATTGATAGTTTAAATATAACACATTAAAAAAAGTCTTTGTAAAATTTAGTGATAATATCTAATCTTTTATAAATCATCAAATTTAAATTATTCATGTAATAAAAATTTAGATATTAAAATTTTTATTTATCGACTTTAAATATACTTTACGTCAAAATTTAATGTTGAAATCGATGTTAGGATGATGGAAAGATACGATTATACAATATTAATACTTTGATAAATCAAATTCAACCTTTTAAGGTTTATGGATTAATTTAAATTTGGATCATAATGTAGGGCTTATCCTGCAATTAACCCTCTTTAATTTTCTTCTTTGCCACTATACTAAAGCAAACCGCTGTCGACTTTTAGGGTTTTAGAGTTTGAGCCACTTCAATCCATTGCACCCAAAAAGAAAACGCGAGAAAAAAAAAAAAAGAGAATCCTTCCAACAAGTATGCCCTTCTTTCTATATTTCTTGAATTATTCCTTCTTTCTTAAAATTTTGTTTAATTCGTTGCTCTCTCTAATTTTCATATCCAGTTATTGAGATATTTGTTTATTATCTGTATTTTAACTTAAGATAGATTGCTGTTCTTTAGTTTTCGTGTTTTGGCTTAACAGAAGAATTGGTAATGATCAAGTTCTAAAAGGAAAATACCTTTTTTTCTTTTTGCCTGTATCTCATGGGATTATTTAAGTCTTAATAGCTGTTCATTTTCTGCTTTAACATATAAATTAATTGATGATGAATTGAATTTCTTATTTTAATCTATTTGTTATTCTGTTGTAAATTTGCAGGTTATTTGTGAGAAATACTAGTGGGAAGTCAAAATGCAGGCTTGTAATGGAGCTGCAATGATGGGTTCTTTGCAACAGCCCATATGGGTCAAAGGGAATAGACCAATTTTTCCTTTAAAAGGGTATGGTCTTAAGCTCAACTCTGTCAAACCCTGTAGAGCTCAACTTGAAAGCAGCTTGGTTACTGGAAAGCCTCCCTCTTCGGACTCATTCCCTGTGGTCGAAACCCGATTTGTGGACCATGGCCTCAGTGAAGCCGATCCCGAGGTTCGTGCTATTATTAACAAGGAGAAAGAGAGGCAATTCAAAAGCCTTGAGCTTATTGCCTCAGAGAACTTTACATCCCGAGCAGTAATGGAGGCAGTTGGGTCATGTCTCACAAACAAGTATTCCGAAGGACTACCTGGTAAAAGG
Source organism: Gossypium arboreum (assembly GCF_025698485.1). Lineage (NCBI taxonomy): Eukaryota > Viridiplantae > Streptophyta > Magnoliopsida > Malvales > Malvaceae > Gossypium > Gossypium arboreum. The sequence continues at coordinate 109,952,282 of NC_069075.1, read as the reverse complement.
TATATCGAGTTAAGCTAAATGCATAGAGATGTGATCTTTGTGTTTTTGGATTTATTATTTGCAGCTAATGATCTTAATTTTTATTGCAGGTACTATGGGGGCAATGAGTACATTGATGAACTTGAAATACTTTGCCAAAAGAGGGCTTTGGCAGCATTTCATTTGGATGAAAATAAGTGGGGCGTTAATGTTCAACCATTGTCTGGTTCTCCTGCTAATTTTGAGGTTTATACAGCAATTCTTAATCCGCATGATCGAATAATGGTAAGATACTTCTGCCGAACTCTGCTGCTGTAACTTAGTTCTCTCTGTTCGATAGTGCACATATAAATGATTCTTAATGTAACTGGTATAGGGTTTGGACTTACCACATGGCGGACATTTGTCACATGGATTTATGACTCCTAAAAGACGTGTATCTGGTACATCAATCTATTTCGAGTCAATGCCTTATCGGCTTGATGAATCCACAGGTAACTCATCGTTATTGTTAAGACTTAATTCGTTTAGTGGTTGGTATGCTTGCTTGGTGGTTGATTTGATTTGTCTTAAATTTGGAACAGGCCTAGTTGATTATGACATGCTTGAGAAAACAGCTACCCTCTTTCGACCAAAACTCATAATCTGTGGTGCCAGTGCATATCCTCGAGATTTTGATTATCCTCGCATGAGGAAGGTAAGCATTGATGTGCTTGTTGGTTGTGCTATATAGTCTGCCGTACTTTACTATCATTTAGTGACTTTTTTTAAGCATTTAACTTAATTGGAATTGATATCTGTTGGAAGATCGCAGATGCTGTTGGTGCATTTCTCATGATGGATATGGCTCATATAAGTGGCCTTGTTGCCGCTTCTGTAGTTGCTGACCCCTTTGAATATTGTGATATCGTGACAACAACCACACACAAGGTTTGGGATGAATATTTTCAAATGCTGTCTTGAACCATATGCATGTTAAATTCACTTCACATAGTGCTAGTTTTGCTTGTTGAAACATTAATATTTAAGGTAACTTGAGAAAATCTACTACCTTGTAGCATGGTAAATCTCGCTTGATTCTTTCCCTATTTCACTTGCCCTTGTGTAGCGAAGAATGTCTTCACGTTGTTTTGATCATGATTTACTTATCATGTGCATTAGAATTTAAATAAGCTGCTTTGCCAATAATCTCACTGATACTTGTGTGTTCCAAATAGTACTATTACTTTGTTTGTGTTAATATGTTCGTTTGAATAACCTACTTGATTTTCTTTACTCATTTCCAGTCTTTGAGAGGTCCAAGAGGTGGCATGATCTTCTTCAAGAAGGACCCTGTTCTTGGAGTTGATTTGGAATCTGCTATCAATAATGCTGTTTTTCCAGGTTTACAGGTTAGTTTGATTGGTCTCCTTTGCTCCTATTACTAATCTGAATTCCCCATTCCATCCTTCTGCCGGCTTTCAAGTTATGGAACTAGTTATATCATGAGAAGCATAATGTTTGTATATGCAGGGTGGACCTCATAACCACACAATTGGAGGACTAGCAGTTTGCTTGCAACATGCACAATCACCCGAGTTCAAGGCTTACCAGAATCAGGTACTTTCCTTCAAAGATGAGTAATAAAAAAAAAAAAATGCACAGTTATGTGGTGATTAAGTCAAAATATGGGTACTTCATGCTGCAGGTAGTGTCTAATTGTAGAGCTCTTGCAAGCCGATTGGTTGAACTTGGCTATACACTAGTTTCTGGTGGTAGTGATAATCACCTTGTGCTTGTGGATCTAAGGCCATTGGTAAGTTACCATCTCTGTGAGACATGCAAACTTGAGTGGCATTTAGAAATTGACTCAAAACTGAAAACCTGACTCAACTCGACCAACCTTACACAATTTGGCTATAAAAAGTCAACAATCTGAATCCACCCAACCCAAATACAAATTGATCTGAACTCGAATTTGACCTGAACCCAAAATAACTTGGCGCAAAATGCACTAAATAGCCCCAACCTAAATAACTTGAACCTTAAACTGACAAACCTAAAAATTCAAAAACCCAAATAAACCTGATCAAAACCAACCTGATCTGCCCAATTGACAAGTCTAGAGGCGTAGGATCTCTTGTTTTTTTTATTCTCTTGTAGACACCCTAAACTCCTTTTGCCTCCTTTATATCAATGAACTTCTCCTGCAACAGGGTATTGATGGGGCTCGGGTGGAGAAAATACTTGACATGGCCTCTATCACCTTGAACAAAAATTCGGTGCCTGGTAAGTTCTTCCTTATTCCCCTTTTTTACCATTCATTTATAATTAACTTTTTCCCTTTTTATACCAATCCTTGATACATCTTAAAATTTGCAGGGGATAAGAGTGCACTTGTGCCGGGTGGCATTCGCATTGGATCGCCTGCAATGACTACCAGAGGATTTACAGAAAAGGAATTCACGGCTATTGCTGATTTCATCCATGAGGGCGTGCAAATCACTATTGAGGCTAAGGGATTAGCTTCTGGATCAAAGGTCCAAGAGTTCTTGAAGTTTGTCTCGTATCCTGATTTTTCGTTGACGGATAAGGTGTCCAATCTTCGTAGTAGAGTCGAAGCACTTACCACCCAGTTTCCCATACCCGGCGTATGAGTGAGGTTTAATTAGTAATGAGAGACCTGGGAACATTATTATATCATAACATGGTGAAATCCAACACTGATTTCTTCCATAGATTTATGAAAATTTGAGATGTAGTGATGAAAGGGGATGAGTAACGTAGGACTTAAACGTTGGTTTATGATGACAACCAGCAATAATTTTATCACTTTAAATGTGGTTTCTCTACAATATTAATACATATTATAATTAATTCATTATGATTCTATTTTCTTGGAAAAAATAACTTTTTAATTGACGATATTTTAAATTTATAAGTGGATCGATTAGTCACGCATTTCAATTTTAATATTTTTACTTTTAACCCTAGAATGTAGTATATTTTTGGAATTTAATTGATAACCCTCAAAGTTTTTTATTTTATTTTATTTTAGATAGAGGGTTTGTTCAAAATAAGTATAACCTAACTCAAAATATAAAATTTTAAAATTATATTTAATACAATAAAATATTTATTAGATTTATTTGTGTTTTCAATTTAATAAATTATAATAGTGTTTTTAAATATGAATACCTTTTCATGTGTTAGAAAAGTTTTATTTTAGCATTTTTTAGTATATTATATATATTTTTTAAATTTTATTTTTAAACAAAAATTAATCTAAAAAATCAAACATGGGAAGTCGAGTCAAGTCCGAGTTTATTTTTCTTAAATTAAGAGCTTGAGCAAAAAAGTAAATTCATTTTTGAGTCGAACTTAACTCAATTTAACTCATGAGCACATCTAATGATTAGATTTAATATTACTATTTAAAAGTAAAGTAATAAAGTTAATCACGAACAATTTTCTAAAAGGATATTACTTAATCCAACTTAATTAAATTTTTTGTCGAAATTATTGGACTTCAATTAAGAGTAAAAAGATTATTATTATTTTAAAAATAATAAAATATAAAATGCTAAATATGCAAATAATATAGAAACTGATAGCAAACTTAGACTTAAATATTAAAAAAAATTAGAGTACCCAAATATTAATTTAATCATACAATCTATATTACATTCACAAGAAGGCCGAAAGAAAAAAGGTCCATTTTCTAAGAAAAAAGCCCAAACATTTGAGAAAGCTCAGCCTTAAACCCTTAACCCGAAACAAAGGGCCTATATATAATCATCTTTTACCCAATTTAGGGTTTCAAATAAACTCTGTCTCACACTCCTCCGCTTCGTTTTGTTTCTGCTGCTTCGTTTCCGTTTAGGGGAAAACCATATCGTAATCTCTTTAGGATCTCACTGCGAGGTAGGAGGCACCAGTGATAATTACTTTTTATATCCATAGGAAGATATTTCCTTCTCTGGGTTTTTCTTTTTTCGGGATTTAATCCGTTTATTCGTTGAAGATTCCTTGAAACAAATTTTTTTTGAAACGATGTTGGAAATGATGAGAAAATTTAATATTATCACAGTTATCCCTGTCTGATTTCCAGTGCTGATAATGTGTTCTCTGACACAACATTCGTATTATTTTTTCTTTTAATAAATGTATTTAATATTTCTTCAAGTTTTGTTTTTGTTGATTTTAGTTCTTCGTATGCTATAATTTTTTGTTTTGAAGTTGCAGATTCAACCTAATGGCGAAGAAGGGTTCTTCAACGACGCCTTCTAGAAAAGCAGAAAATAAAAAAGAAGAATCTATTCCAGAACAGAAGAATTCAGCTTCTAAAATGGCTGGTAACGAAATCGACGAGATATTTGCAGGTAAAAAGAGGAAGAAACCCGACCCTAAAGGGTCCGAGAAACCGAACGGCGAGGAAATTTCAAAACCCAAATTGTCGAAAAAGAAGAGTAAAAAGAGTAAAGAAACCAACAGGGAAGGAGGATTCAATGAACCTTCTTCTCGGCCTCGGAAAAGAACGGCAGATGGTTTTGCAATTTACACTGAAGAAGAATTGGGTATTAGTAAATCTGGTGCAGGAAGTACGCCACTTTGCCCATTTGATTGTGATTGTTGTTTTTGATAAATGGGGTTTTGGTGTTAATTTAGTCTTTGTTACTTTAATTTTCAAATTTCAGAAATTTGAGGGTTTTAGGCTAAATATGATTGTTGTATAACGCAAGGCATGAAGTTTTTACATGAAATGCAAATTTTGATTCATTCTCTTCCATGAGCTGACTTTTTTGTTTATTTTGGTTACTAATCACACGAAAAATTTCAAAACAAAACTATTTGTTCTATTTGAGCTACAGATTGCGGGTGTTTTGTCAAGAAGGAAGCTAGTTGTAAGGGTGCTTCCCCATAAACAATAATTAGATCACCACATTCTGGCACATTAAAGTAATGGTGTTTGATACGAGACTTATTAGAGCAGTTGCATCTACTTATACTTGTATATATTAATAATACCAAGTCCAGAGTTCTGCTTCCACGCTTGTTGCCTGTGGTATGTGTCGATATGATTCTTTTACCCAATTTCCATTGTGATCCCTAATAACAACTTCAGCTCCTCCCCTGCCAGGATTCCTCGTTGCCGAGTTTATTTTACACCAAGGTTGGGTTTCCTCCATCTCAAGAACTTAACAGGATAGGCTACTCAGTAGTTGCACGTTCGAGAAATTTGTCTAGCCTACAAGGACTGTTAAAAGTTTTGGCAAAGATGAGATGGAAGGGTATTGTGGGTTTTGTGTACCAGTTCTTGTCGTTGAGGTTATTGTCAAGTCATACATGATAATACCATTCCTGGTTCTGCACTCGTCCAACGTTGTTATAATCCAAAACTCATACGCACTGCCTAATGTAAACTTTCTAGATTCTGTGTAATTTTCAAACAAGCGCATACCTTCCTTCAGCAGTTGTAATTGGCGTACTATACAGTACACTAAGGTTGAGTTGGCAGTTGAAATGAGAAGCTTTCACATATATTCCGGAAATATCATTTCCTATTCGTCTCTCCTTAAGGGTCTCCCAATCCTGATCAATTACACAACCAAAACTTAGTCAAGCGGTTAACCCATCGTATCCCCTCGACTTGTTTTTCTTAGAGCTCCCCACGTTGGCGGCACACTAAAATTTGCACTTGTAGTGACTTGGTTGGTTACGAATATATTTAATTTAGCAAGGAGAATTTGGTGAGAATAGTGATTAAACATGAATCGGGTATTAATAGATAAAAAAGAAATAGAGTGAAATTAAAATTCATGAATTCAGATTAGATATGTCTATGAATCGGGTCATGATAGAATTTTAAGCTCAATTGTTAGATTTAGACTCAATTCAAAAAATGAGCTTTATTTTTTGTCTAAGTTTAGGCCCAAGGCTGGCCCGACGTAAACTAATTTTAAAAAAGTTATTTTATTATATAAAACAATTTTTTTTTGGGGGGGGTGTTATTTTGCTAAAAGTAACTAAAAATAAGTAACTACTACAACAGTGAGGATAATAAAAGCTCAAAACTCTAGTCATCACAAATTGGGGGTTTTAAAATAAAAACCTATAAATGAAACAATCCCATTATGCCACATGAATCATCAGACCATGCACTTACATTGACATCTTCACATTTGAAAAATAAAGAACGAGCAGATGAAAACATTGCAAGAAGAAAGCATATCCAGAACTAAACTATTTCGAAGCAGTTGTGTTGAGGTTAGGAAAATTATAAGACCTAACAGGAGGTGGTGGCTTGGCATAGGTTATTATGGTGTATTTTTTTGCATTCCCAAGCACTTTCATTGCTCGGCTTTCTGCACTTGATGGACTTTCCAACTAGAAGCGAACTTCATGCATGGCATGGGCTGCCAAGTAACCAGTGAATGTCCATCAAGTGCAGCAAGCCAATTCTTGAGCTATTATTATCCTCACTGTTGTCCTAATTACTTATTTTTAGTTAATAAAGATCACAGGTGGCATGTCAATTTGCAGAAGATATGAAACAGCATTAGTGAAAGTAAATGCTAGTACAAACTGAAATGACACCTATTTTTTACATCAATTCATTTCAGGGTAACTGTAGAAGGGAAATAACCTGAAACTAGTGAAAAAGTTCCACCAATTAGAAAACCTAAAACAACAGCAAGGGTGCGATGTATTTGGAGTTGAAGTGAATGGAATATAACATGTGGTTAGGGTTAAATGGTACAGAATTGTCTTTATAGTTCATCATAGCTCATGAATGTCATCCATTCAAAAACTTTATTTGTTAGATTAAAAGTACTATGTTAAAGTGCCAGCAAAATATTCTAAATATGCAAAAGGCAGTATCAGTCATCCGATGTTGAGTAACACTTCACTAGCTAAACAATTCCACTTTTATTTTCAAAACTGAACTAGTGTGAAAACCTCCATTTTTAAAATGCATTTTATCGAAAAAAAACAACCAATCTCATTGCTTCAAAAAACCCATTTTTTTTCAAAGGCAGAGCTTTAAAAACAAAGAGTTGAAACAAAGAAAATTCAAAAATGGTGGTGTTACCTTCGGGTTTTCAGTCAAGAAGCAACAATGGTGATTGGTGAACGATGATGGATCGGTGGGTGTGTGGTGGACCGGATTTGTTAACGATGACGGTGGTGGTCGGTGAGTGTTGGACTGGAGAAGGGATTTAGAGGTGTTAATCGGGAAAAGAAAAGAAAAAGAAAAGAAACGGTGACTTATTAAGCATATGGTTCGGGTCGGGCCAGACCAATAAATTATATAAGAGACTCAGCCCATTTTGAATACGAGTCTCATTTTGAGTCTAAATTTATTTTTTGAGTTTATATTTTTATCAAAACTCTTCTATTTTTCAGACAGGTCTTTGGGTCAGGCCAGGTGACTAAGCTTATAGATAAGTTTAATTTGGACCCATGATGTATCCCTCTCAAGGAGGGGTAAGCAAAACTCAATTTGATTCAAAAAAATTGAATTTCAAGTTAATTGAATGGAGTTATTCAAGTTAGTTCAAATCAGTAATTTGAGTTTCGAGTTTAAGTCGAGTTAAATTTTACAATTTAAATAACAAATTAGTGTAAAAATCCCTTTGGTGTTTTACAATTTTGAAAATGAGCAAATTGGTCTCTTTCAACAAAAATTACAAAAAAATTCAAATAATTTTTAAAATTCAAAATATTTATATAAATTCTAAAATTTATATATTTTTAAAAATTCTAAATTTATTTTTAAAAAATTAGAGAATATATAAATAAAGTTAAGAATATATTTTATTATTATTTTATTTTGAATTGTTTTTCAAATATATATGTTTTTAAATTTATGTGCTTTAAAATAAAATTATTATAATTTAATAAGATTTTAATTTAACATGTTCAAATTTTTAATTTAACTCAAATAAATTTACTCAATTCGAAAGACTTGCCAACTCGCTTGACTTAAAATTTTTCAATTAATTTAATAAAACGCTAATCCCTAATCTCAAGTCATATAGAATTCTCTCAAGTGATATAGTTGTCCATATTATTTTGATGATGTGGACTTGGTTGATTATCATACCTAGCTCTCCAAATGGTTTAGGTTGCCTAATCATCTCTCAATTCTAGGAAGAGTGGTTGCTTCTCCACTTTGCCTCCCCAGAATAAAATTTGGTTTTATGTTTTGAATGTGGTAATTACAAATTTGGGATTGGATTCCTTTGAATTTTAAATGTCCATGTTTCAAAATTTTTAATTTAATACCTGAGTTTTGTTTCATCTCAATTAAGTATGTAAGTTTAATTTTAAGATTCAATTTTCTCAATATTGAAAACAAGCTTCGATACTTATCGGTGAAAACAATCATTTGATCTAAATACTATATTCGACATTGACAATAAATTTAAGTATCAAATTGAGAAATTGTTTTTTTATCGAAATTCAACATTGAAACTTACAGAATCCAACATTAAATGTACACAATTGGTAAAAACAAATCAAAATAATATAAGCCAAAATTTCATGAATAAGCTAAAGAGACAATGAGTCAGTCTGCAAGCTTCAATCAACGAGCACAAAAGTGTAAACCGAATCAAAAGGGGACGATGATTTCCCATCCACGACCATACCTGCCTTGCAACGTGCATCAAGTCGTGATAAAGTTACCTAAAGCTTCAGAAACCATTCCTTCCTTGCAAGGGGCGTCAATCTGTAGATTACAGATTCCATTAATTTAGCAAGCAAGGGATGGTCTCTGAAGCCGTAGATAACAATATTGCCAATAAAATCCTTGCAATATGGATTAACCAATCCACTATAGGTGACCTTGCTTTCTCGTTGTAATAACGTTTTCTAGAGCTTTAGAAATCATCCCTTTCTAGCAACGTGCTTCAATTTATTTATATATTTACACATCTAAAAAAGGGATGATTTCTAAAGCTGTAGATAACAGTACTATAAATTGCAATATTTCCACCATACATGACAATATTGAACTCGGTGCCTTGCTTCCTCATCATGATAAAGCTATCTAAAGCTTTAGAAATCATCCATTCCTTGTTATATGTGTGTATCTGTACATTAAACAAGGAAGGAATGATTTCTAAAGCTGTAGATAACAATATTGTAAACATGATATTTCAAATACTTCCTTGCAATCCCCATCAACCAATCCACCATGCATGACGGCATTAGGCTCAAATTAATTTTCACAACAGAAGTAATAACATGGTTAAAATCATTAAATATAAAATAAAAATTTAGCTGCTTTAAATTTGAAGGAAAGCATGGAGAAGGCAAAGGCTCCCTCCAATCGTGTAAGTAGCTTTGGTTTAGGCACAATGCAAAAGGTGGATTGCTATTGTAAACAAACAAACACCCGTGTCTGACTGTATGCCCCCCTCCCCCCTTCAACAACACCGTCAAATGCTAGACCATGAATTTAAAAGACAATAAACAATTGTAAAGGGGTTATTGTGTCATGAAACAACTGTGAGTTTCATGGGTCTTCACCCCTTTAACTAAATATTGGCTCCAAGCGGCAGTCAGATCGGCCATAGACTGGCACCTGCTGTTGACTCTGATATGGAGCCGATCTGCACATCACTTAAACATTTGCAAACTAAAAAAAAATCAATAGTTTCATAGCAAATCAACTTTGAGAAAATGGATTTCATTTTTTCATAATGAAACAAGTAAAGGAGAAAATTCTACAGCATCTGAAAATCATTCTTTCAGTTGACATAAGATTATAGAAAAAAAACGATGCAGTATTAAGCTATAGGATGCAATTCATGGATTGTTGATGCGTAGAATATTAGACTGACAGAAAGTGAAAAATGAAAGATTAGTAGTACCTATTTAAGGTATTGAAATCTATAAGACATGAAAGATAAGAAAGGGATTGCGTTGAGATGAGATGAGGCCGCATTGCACATAGAGTATAACGTAAGCTTAAGGTGTTAAAACTTGCCTTTTATATAGTGGTTGCTCAACAAACCCTAAAAAATTAGTGGTTGTGTAATTTCCAAACAAGGGCATATACCTTCCTTAAGCAGTTGTAATTAGAGGTGATCATGGGTTGGGCGGCCTGGCCCGGCTCAAAAGTCTGTCTAAAAAATGTGAGGGTTTAGGTAAAAATATAGGCCTAAAAAATGGGCTTAGACAAAAAATGAGACCCGTTTAGAAAACGGATCAGGCCCCGGGTAAATTTTTTTAACCCGGGCCCGGCCAGAATTTTATATTAAATTATTATTTTTTAATTATTTTTTATTTTTAACTTTAAGTCTTTAACTTTACTCTTTTTTTTTCCCACTTTCATTTTATCATTTCGTGCTGTTGCCTTCCTCCCCTTTTTCCCATTTCCAAAACCCAAATTCCTAGCTCACCTCACCACCACCTCCGCCGATCCACCTCCACCGATCCACCCAAATCTCAGTTGTCTGTCGGCCACCTCCAGCTAGCCTCAAGCTCAGCTCAGCTTCTTCATTTTTGCTTCTTCCTTTGCAGTCTCGGTAGCCTCTTCTTTATAGTAAGCTTCTTCTTCTTCTTCTTCTTCTTCTTATTTACTGCTGCATCTTCTTCTTGCAGGTTTATTATTTCATTACTATGTACAAATGCATATATGCTTTAGTTCCCATTGTCTAAGTTCGAAGCCATGAGCTTTTAATAAACAGACAGCTTTATACATACGAGTGCTTTACTAGGTTTCATTAAGTTTATAAACAATTCAACTCTAAGCATCAATGGATACACTTATGGCATTTAGCTCGACATGCTGTTTACCCTGGTTTGTGGATGAACAATGACAGTTGCATGAGCCTTAGACCTTGAGGATTGTTTACTATCTTATAAACTATCTTAGGGTTTAAATTAAATTTTATTACAATAATCAATCACTCATCAAACTCAAAACCAATGTAATGATACTTATTATTTTAATAATAATGCATGTGGATTGTGGACTAATTGACTCACATGCTTGCATCATGCATGCTTCATTACATTTACGTGTTTACAATTTTTAAGCTTTATAATTTATTTCAATAGTATTTTAATTTTTAAATATACATTCAAAATTCTTTTAAATAAAATTCCACAACATAAAATTTTAATTTAGAACCAAATAAGTTAGTAAATTTTAATTTATATTTAAATAAAAAGTTTTAAATTAAATTGTCTTCGTTTGAAACATTTATTTTAAATTCAAATTTAAAATAAAAATAAAATAATTATTTGCAGGATTATTTATTTTAAATCGGGCTTTGCTTTTATTTTTCTCTTTATTATTTTTTGTCATTATTTCATGCTCTCAAGCTAAAAAAAAAAATTAATATGGGCTGGGCCGGACCGGGCTCGGGCTTCACACTTTTTCGTCAGGTCGGGCTTGGATAAAAATTTAGGCCCATATTTTGGGCCGAGCAGGGCTCGAGCCTAGAAAGCGAGCCTGAATTTTTGGGCCCTACCAAACCCAATTTTACCCGACCCATGATCACCTCTAATTATAATCGGCGTACTATACAGTGCACTAAGGTTGAGTTGGCAGTTTAGCTTTTTAAAAGAACTTCCGGATAAAAAAATGTTTTATAAATTAAAAGTTGAAACTTTTGCTTAAAATGTTAAGCTAAGCCTTAGAGTACAACTCATCATGGGTCGGGTCATTAGACCCGGCTCAAAAGCCTGCTCGAAATATAGGAAGATTTGGTTAAAAATATAAGCCTGAAAAATGGGCTTAGACAAAAAAATAAGGTCCATTTAAAAAATGAGCAGGGCCTCGGGTAAGGTATTTTTTATTTGGGCTCAGCCCAAATTTACTAAAAGACAAAAAAATCTATTTTTTTTTAATGTTATTTTCTTATTGCTTTCTCCCTATTTTGCTACTATTTTTCTATTATGTTGCTATTATTTTGTTATTATTCTTTGCATATTGTATAAAACTTATTTTATTGTTAATTTTATTATTATTTTAAAGGCATTTGTTAATTTTGTTATTATTTTAGAGGTATTTACTTGTTAAATTGTATTTATCTTAGTGTTATTTAAGTCTATATTTTTTTAAAATTTATTTTTAATTTATTGAGAAATATTTATTTTGATGTTTTTAATATTTTGATGTATTATAAATATTTAAAATTATATAAAATAATACAAAAAATTAATATGGGCGAGTCAAGTTGGGCCGAGTTTTATCATTTTATCCAACCCATTTTTTGGTCAATGAGAGTTGGACCTAGTAAATGGGCTGAATTTTAGTTGAGCCCAACATGAACCCGACTGACCCGCCCATGAACACCTCTACCTTCGAGTTTCACGTTGGCGACACATTAAAATCGATTGCCAATATATTTAATTTAGCAAGGGGACTTTGGTGAGAATAGTGATTAAACATGAATGAGATATAAATAGATGAAAAAGAAATAGAGTGAAATTAAAACTTAAGGATTTGAATTAGACGGGTCAAAATTAAATTGTAATTTTTATAATAGTAAAAATATATTTTAAAGGATTAAATCAAAATTTTATTATTTCTAAGAGGGGTCAAAGTGTAATTTTATCTTTATTAATTTAAAATTTTAAAGGGTCAAAATGAAAAATTATCCATAGGGGAGCTAGGGCCTTGTCAGCCCCCTAGATTAGCCCTTGATAACAAAACTCGATTCAATTTGAAAAAAAATTAAATTTTAAGTTAATCGAATCGAGTTGTTTAAGTTATTTAAGTCAACACGAATAAGTAATTTGAGTTTCGAGTTCGAGTCAAATTTTACAATTTGAATAACATATTAGTATAAATACCCCTTTAGTTCCTATTAATTTAAAAAATAAGTAAATTAATTTCTTTCAACAAAAATTATAAAAAAATCAAAATTTTTTCAAAAATTCAAAGTATTTTTATTATTTTTATTTAAAATTTTTTAAATATATATATTTTCAAATTGATGTGAAATTAGAATCTATAAGATATGAACGATGAGAAGAAACAGGCAGGGATTGCGTTGTGATGAGAAGAGGCCGCAGAGCAGATAAATATGATGAAGGCTAAAGGTGTTAAAACTTGCCTTTATATAGTTGAGGAACAAACCCTAAAAATTAGGGGTTGTGTATTACTAAGATAGACACAGTGGTTTAAATGTATTTTTCCTCCTGTTTATTTTGTTTCTACTTTTCTTTTCATTCTTTAATAAATTATGAATATTTATACACTGCTCGTTTATTTTTTTATTCCACCAACATTTAAAAAAATTAATATCTGTTTTTCTTTTTAAATATCTATTTTTAATTTTTATTATATCCTAAGGACACTTATTAATCTTTAATATTGTTTCTTGCGTCTAAAATCTTTACTGTGAATTTATTAAATATTTTCCTAAATTAAATTACTAATAATCTTTTCAGATTTTTTCATTTGGTGTATTTAAATACACCATTAAACACTAAATTAAGGGTAAGTTTTCGTTTTAGTTACTTAATTAAAAATTACAATTCACTAGAGTTTTCAAAATTGTTTTTTTAACCTGATTATTAAGTGGCATTTCTTTAGTTGGTGTAATAACATTTTAGTCCTCAACTTTTATATTTTATACTAATTTGACCTCGATTCTATATAAAAATTGTTTGAAAAACTCAAAATTATTTAAAAATAAAAAATTCTAGAAAAATAAAATCCTGAAAATATGTATGGGAAATAAAAAATTTATCATTCAATAGAATCTAATAACAAAATAAAAACAGAACAAAATCCTCACCTCCAAAAAAAGCTAGACTATTATATGCTTCCTTAGTGTTTTACAAAGCCAAATTAGAATATCTTCAAGTCAAGATACATGCACCTGAACAACATCCAAAACTGATATTTCTATAAAGATAATACAAAGAGAAAATTTGGAGGGTTTAAAATAAATTTTCCTCATTTTCTCACTTTATCTATTTTTGAAAATTTTATCTACTTTTAATTGTTAGAAATTTCTAAATTTTAAAAAGAATTTCAATTTTTATCATCTTATATATTATCAAGGTCAAATTGATAGAAAGTATAACAACGATAAATAAAATTGCTATTATACCAACTAAAAAGTGCCATTTAATAGTCGAGTGACATAAAAAAAATTTGGTAGTAAAGAAACAGTAAAAGCGATTACAATAAAAAAAAAGACAAAACAGTATTAGAATTATTCTGATCTTCCATTAGCAAACTCAGCATTGAAATTGGTGTCGTATTGAATATTTGTATACTGCTGGTACCATTAATCGGGATCTTGGCTATATGATCTACTATTCTGTTATGAAATTGAGGGATGTGTTGGGCACGCGCTTTCCAATTATGGCGAAGGAGTTGGTGAATGTTTCGCAACTCTTGTAATCTGTTTTTGATTGCACATTCAGCAAGGATTGTTTCCACCAGCATAGCATTGTCGCACTCAAGTTCCACATGTTGAAAGCTAAAATCCTAGGCAATAATGAGCTCCTCTAGCAAGGTTCTTGACTCAACATTAAAGACGAAATCATTAGCAATGTTCATTGAGAAACCACATATCCATTCCGCATGAGAGTCTCAAAGGACCACCCCCAATTGAATTACCAATACCATGCGCCAAGGCTGCTTCATCAATGTTTAATTTCACCCATCCTACTTCTGGTGCACACCAATGGGTAGACATGATCGTGGTTGTGGAACGAACTTGTGCTGTCATTGAACTTAAGTAGTTCCTTGCCCATGCGATAGCCGTAGCAGTAACTTCTTATAGTGAACTATGTTTGCCAGTGAAAATGTAGTTGTTACATGTCTTCCAAAGGAGCCAACAAAGGATAGAAAAGAGTATTCCCCATGTATATTCATGATTGCCAACATCATCTTGACATGATAAATTTTGATTTAGCCAATTAATAATAGATAACGAGAAGAAAGACTTTGTAGCACCCTAGACCCGTCTCGTTCGCTAGATCTGGGTACTAGGTGATACAAGGACCCAAATAATATAACTACAACAACGAGTTTATTATAATTAACTTACTTAAACTCTTAAATGAAAATTATAACAAGAAATATAACTCTTCTAGATTTCAACCACACAACTTAACAGTATTTACAACACCAAAATTTAAAATAAGATCGTTACACTTGTATCGATCCCCAATGTGTGGCCTTTAAGGGAGCCTCTCTATACACATGAATGACATCCATGCCTCTCCCTCAACCTGGCGTTGTTTGGCTTAGCCCTTCACTCGATTCTCAAATGAAAACTTTACCCTGCAAATAAGCAAACAATTTATAAGTTCAATTGAATTTAGTGAGTTTCTACATAATGACCCTATATCAAAATTCATAACTTTAGGGAACGAAGTTTTAAGTAGAGATATCAACTCCCTATTCATCCTTGGTCATTCGCAGATTTCACGGCGAGGTTGATGCCCTCCCTTCTTTCCACAAGTTACTGATAGCGAACTTACTCTTTATTTGAGTCATAAACATGTTCTTTACAGAATTGGTCCTCTATGGTGCAGGCCTGATTCTGCCTCATTCCAAATTTTCCATTTTTACCTTAACTCGTTCTGTGTTCATGATTCTGACCATGTGAATAAGCCATATAAAAGGATGCCTTAATGCCATGATAGCCTTGCACTATACCATTTAATCCTGGAATTATTTTTCCTGTTCCTAGTCACCAAAATGACTGATGACAATAGATAAATCCTTATTGATCCATACTCTTTGTTGCCTGTCGGCGAGATTCTGCTTAAGTAGTCCTTGGCAGACTTCCATACGGTTTATTTTGTATTACATAACCCTAGTTAGCTCACCCATCAATTGGTGAATGTTCTGGCGTCCTCCACCATATGACTGTCTGGGCGACCATTATCTCCACGTAGACTTCGACAGACTTACTAGACGCTAGATACTCGCGGCTTCTTAGTTTTATGTTACGCTTAATCATTTTATTTTCACCTTGACTCGGGTTTACTTGCCCAAACATGAAGACTCATATTCTTAATCTAGCGGATCCTTAGACTATCCCATTTATTCGTGTTCTCGAACAAGTCATACTCTTCTTTTTGTGTTACTCTCCAAGTAGGTTATACTTCGATCTCTCTTTTTTCTAATACTGCCATCTTTTTAGCCTAACCTTTTTGGCGGACTTCACCTGATGCCATAGCCAAGCTACGATCTTACCTAGTCTGAACCCATGTTAAATGTTCTGGCAAACTCTATTGGTTGTCAAAGTTGAACTATGGTCTTACACCTTACAACCCCATGTTTAATGTCTTAGTGGACTTCCTCGTGTTTACTATCTCGGTGGACTCTCTATGCTACCCTAGTTAAGCTACGGTTTTACTGTAATACCACGAAAATTTTTTACAGTAAGATATTATCCTTGATATAGTAAAATAAGGAAATAAAGTGACAAAAAGGAAAAATTTAAGTTATGGCAATATTGGGAAGTATATTATGATATATTAATTCAATAAAGGGCTAAATTGTATAAGTGAGAAAAGTTTTGTTGTAGAAGAGTAAATACTCAAACTTTGAGGGGTTAAAGTGTAAATATGAAAAAGTTGAAGGGCTAATAGTGTAAATATTTTAAGGGTGGAATGATCTAGAAACTAAGGAAAATGGATGAATTAGGACCAAATTGAATAGGTGAGGAATTATGAGGACTAAATTACAATTTTACCAAATTTAAATGATGACTCAAGGATGAAATTTTAAAAGATCATAAAGGGCAAAACGGTCAATTGGAAAGAGAGAGAATTCTAGAAGACAATAATGATATTAGAGATATTTTGATATTTTTATAATTATTTAATTAGATAAATATTATTTTATTAATATTTTAATAAGATATTTTATTAGTATGTAAAGAAAGAAAGATGAGGAATTTTCATCCATCTTTTTCATGCAACCAACATTAGAAGAGAAGAAAAGAAAGAAAATTTTCTTTTCTTTACAATTTGGTCCTTTCACCAAAAATTCACCATTTTCACTTTGAAATCAAAAGAATTTCCACAGCCATCAAGAGAGAAAGATGAAAAGGAGACTATGGGGAGCTAGAATATCAAGTTAGATTCAAGAAATAGAAGCTGGAGGAGAGACAAAAATCAAGTTAAAAATTGTAATCAATAGGACAAGGTAAGAACATGAAGATTTCAATATATTTTTAAGCTTGTTATTATTGAAAAAGCATGGAAATGATGTTATAGTAGAGTTTTCTTATATAAGGTTTTATGTTCTTGATATGTTAGTGAAGGGAAGTAAGAGAAAGTGATGAGAAATATTATAGAGAAAAGGAATAAGGGTGTTATAAACTTAGTAATCAACATTTTGCACTAAAACAGTTTTGAACAGCAGCTGTAGTCTAATTTTAAAAATTCACCAAAAATTATAGAGCTCGAATTATAGGTTAAATAATATATGAAATTAAATAATTGAGTCTAGTTTCACCTAGAAGAAATGGTATAAGTAACAGAATTGTAGATTGTGAGATATAACAATTTATGTGAGACAAGGTCAGAATGATTTTGGGTTCCCTTGTTCTGACTTTCGAAAATCATAAAAAATTAGGGAAAAATAATTGTGGGATTAAATTTATATTTTTAAATACTTAATGATTCTATTTTCAATAAAAAAATGGGAAAATCATCCGAATCCCGTACTAAGAGATAATTAATTTTTAGTAAAGAAAGGTTGAAGCTGTCAAACAGCAGAATAGAGATGAATTTGAAGATTTTACTGTACTTATTGGCTAAAGTATAAACTTTGGAAACTTTATGGTAGAAAGATATTTGAGTCTCATTTCAATAACATCAAGCGGATCTTAATTTGGAATTCTGTAACTCAAGATATAAATAATTTAGTGACTATGACTCAAGTGGACAGCTTTGAATGAACATATAAGTAAATAATGGAATTATAGATAATGTTACATATAAGCATGTTATATATATTAAGGATGTAGAATGGAGATGAGGAGAAGGAAAATAAATATATGAATATTCAGCTGGTAAGGGCTTACATTTAAAATGGATAATTTGCATGCTTTAGATTCAGAGACTAAATTGAATAAAAGTAAAAGTTTAAAGGGTAATTTTGTAAAAATGTAAAAAATGATCAAATTTCATGAAATGAATTGTTTTATTGTCTAAGTTAATAAATTGAATGAAATTATTAATTTAGATCAAGATCGGATGAAAAATCAATAAAAATAAAAAATTACCAAAATGCCCCTGAATCTTGGTATTTCTGCAATTTAGTTAGGTAAGTTCATATGGTTGAACTTTCATGATTATTTGTTAAATTAGGAATGATATAATGTATTATTTCATATGTTTGCAATTGAATTATGAATATTGTTAAATTATGGAAATCGAATCAAAAGTTCAAATTGAGCAGAACGCTGAATTAAATATGATCGTTTAGTGATCAGTGATGAATTGACGGATAAGACCATGGCTGGGCCATGGCAATATATGTGAAAGACCATAGCTAGACTATGGCATCCTGATGATAAGACCATATCTGGGATATGGCACTACGAGTGTAAGACCATGGCTGGGCCATAGTAATACATGTGTAAGACCATAGTTGGACTAACCATAGTTGGACTATGACATCAAACCAGAAACGAGTAAGACCATAGCTGAAAGACGCTATGACATCGCGATTCAGATGAGTAAGACCATAGCTGAAAGACATTATGGCATCATGATTCTGATATGTAAGACCATAGTTGAAAGATAATATGGCAATATGACGAGAAATGAATAAGACCATGGTTGAAAGATACCATGGCAACATGACAGAAAATGAATAGGAACATGGTTGAAAGATACCCTGGCAACATGACAGGAAATGAATAAGATCATGGTTTAAAGTTACCCTGGCAACATGACAGAAAATGAGTAAGACCATAATTGAAAGACACTATGGCATCATGTCGAAGATAAATAAGACTGTGGATGGGAGACACTATGACATCTGTTGAACAATTAATATTCAGGTAATATGTATCAGATGATGAATGGTTATATGAATTGGTTGTACAAAATGGTTGTGTGAAATGTCTAGAAGAATTGGTCATATGAAAATATATGTACAAAATAGTTGTATGAAATAATTATGAAATTAGATAAACGAAATAAGTATAGGTACATGGAATTTAATTTATGTTAAGTTTGATATGAACTATTACCGGATAAATATACATAAAATATATGGAAATGATAGTGCATGAAATATTGATATAATGAAATGAATGATATATGCTTATGAAGAAATGGTAAGAGAATGATATGTTTCATGACATGTACATATATGATTATCTTTAATATGTTGATACAAGGAAATTATGTAAGTTGAGACAATTATTAAACTCTATTGTGACATGTCTAGAAAATAAGTATATCAATGTTGAATTTATATGAAATATGTGCAAGTATACTAATAATGTTGTTGTTTAATGCTTAGACAAGGGCCAAGCTATTGATTGAATGGTAATATGTTTATTTATATGATGCATTGAATCGGTAAGTATTTAATTGAAAGTTTTTGTTAAATGATATGTAAATCCTAGTAAAGCCCTGAAATCCTGTTTCAGCGATGGATACGGGTTAGGGGTGTTACATTTACGTAAATACATTATGTTTAATATCCTAATGGACTACCTCGTGTTTACTATCCCGGAAGGCTGCCTTGCTTTTAATGTCTTAGTAGACTCTATTGATTGTCATAATTGAGCTATGGTCTTACATCTTATACCTCTTTAAGGTGTTGTCCCGAAGGACCTTATCATCATCGCAGTGTCACCCCATAAAGCCTATTGACCGTTGTCGCAATGTTGTTATATGGAACCTAATTACAGTCATCATGGTGTCACCTTGAAGGACCAATTAGTATCATACCAATTCTTATTTAACCTTGATGCTCGAACACTAAAGTGTTCCATTTGTGAGGCTCAAAGCTTTGCAAATAATGGTTTGCACTAAAAAATGTTGTATGATGGTATCTTAATGGGATTCCATTTCCCTATTCATCCGCCATACCTCCTACTCGCCATTTCTACTTTAATGATCGAACACCGTAGTGTCCCCTCAACAAGGCCCAAAGCTTTGCACATCATGGTCTGTATTTAGCAACACTATATGGCGGTTTATAGGTTCATCCTTTTTCAATCCTAACTTTATCTAACCTATATATACTTTCCCTCCGTACTATGGATACATTGCTCAAGCATATCATACAATTTATCATTGAACATTCATCATGCCAATTTACCTGTCATCAACTATCTACCATAAAACAACCAGCGGTCAATTGGCAAGAGCTTACACATTGTTGTGCACACACACAACCTACTCTTTCTTCAAGCACATACACACTATAACTTAGGTAACCGTAGTACACCATCAACATGATACATGAAAGTCACATAACATCATCTATCATCTAGAAGGCAAGGTAAAAAAACTTACCTCGCTTCCTTATTCTTGACAACCTAGCTTGTCCAAATGCCAGAACTTCATTTGTCCTGACAACTAACCATAACAACCACTTATTGGTTAACTCAAAGGTATTCAAAGCTTAAAACTAGGAATCCATAATTATAAAAAATCTTTGAGAATCCTTACTCTACTCATTTCTTTAATCCACAAGTTTAGAGGGATAAAGAAACTTACTAGTTCCCCAAATTTTCTATTTCTAAACTCCAAATCACACGACGACTATAACATACAGAGCTTCCTTCAGCTATATCTTCTTCTTCAAAGAAACTTAAGAAGACGATACTTTAGAAAGAAAAAAAAATGGTAAACATAAATGAGAAGAATTCTGTTTCCTACACACACTTATATATATACTTAATTGGCATGGTCTCTACAAATCAATACCACCACTCAATCCTAATAATTTTGTCTTCCATTATAGAACTAGTCAGTTCTAATCTAACTAAACCAAGATTGAAATCTAATCATTTCCAACCAGCCACTTAAGTTTCTAAATATTTCATTAGAGCCCAAAACTTTCTATTTGTACACAAGTGACTCCCCAACTCTTTTTTGAGTTTAGGTCTTTAGGAGATTCCGGTGTGACAACTCCCCCACCTTTAAAGAAAATTTCGTCCTCGAAATTTCCTTTCGTGACTAGTCCATAGCAAACTTCAGGGAAATTTTACCATTCATAGGAACTCTCATCCTAGTTCAGAGTTATACACCCTTACTTATTTGGGTGGTTTAGTTTGACTTCATAGTTTCCTAGTTTTCTTTAACCACCCCACTTGAATGGCGGATCCGCATTTTGCATGCACAAAAAATATCTACCTTCCTGATGGAGTCTTTAACTTACACCTTGTGTAAGATCATTTTCACGCCAAAAGTTATTTAATTGAGTCTATATGAGTGTTCACTAATTCTAGCAGATACTTAATGTTGATTCACTCGGGTAAATCTTTCTACTTTTCCTTTTATCAAGAGGTGGACAAAAACCCTTCCCTAGATCAACAGGTGTCAAAAATAGATTCAAGGATTTAAACAATTTATTTCTTTTCTCATTCAAATATCACTTTACACTATTAGTTATTTAAGCCGAG
The DNA here is from genome assembly GCF_025698485.1 of Gossypium arboreum. Taxonomy (NCBI): domain Eukaryota; kingdom Viridiplantae; phylum Streptophyta; class Magnoliopsida; order Malvales; family Malvaceae; genus Gossypium; species Gossypium arboreum. Next base: position 109,930,728 of record NC_069075.1, on the reverse strand, counting down.
ACTTGAAGAATTCTTGTCATTAGAATTCTTGTCAATAGAAATCAATTTTCTTCTCTAAATTTCTTTATCGTTTGAGTTCTTTTTTAAACCCTAAATCTTCTTTCTTCAACTTCTTCTTTCCTGCCTTTCACCATTCTTATTTTCTTTACTGGAATTACTTGTCTTCCACAAGCACTCATTATTTTCCAAATAATCTTTTCACTTTCCTTTTTTCTTTTATCTTACATTGTATCATTTGTTCGGGGTTACACCAGCATCGGGAGGAAGGGCTAGGGGTTCTGGTCCTTGTAGTTAAATGGGTGGAGCTATAATCAAGAACGAAGATGTTCCACAGTCCTAAGAGACTAGTACCTCAAAAAGAACACCATTGTACATTTGTCTAACCATTTTAGAGAATATGGCAAATTACTTGGTATCCCGAGGTATCCGGTTGCCTAACTTTGTGTATCACTTTAAGATTGTAACAAGGGAGAGACGTTTTAGTAATTCCAATGAGGGCTTTATTCTACCTATTTACTTTTTGGAAGCTGGCTTCCATCTTCCTATACACTATTTCTTTTATGCAGTACTCAAAAAGTATGGAATTGCACTAGGGCAATTAACTGTTTTATCTTGGTAGACCTTGATGACATAATTCTTGTACTATAATAGTCGGGATCAACCACCCTTGCTAGGCGTATTTCAACGCTTTTGCTGGTTGAAAGTTTTGGCTTAAGGGCCTTTATCTAGAATTGTCTACTTCAGTGTTCGTCAAGGTCACGAACCCATACTCAAAGGGTGGGCTCCAAACCTTCATTTGGACCATAATAAATTTATTTTGGTGAAAATAGACTTTCAAACAATTTCGATTTTCCCACAAAGTGGTCTATTCCTTTTGAATCTACTTGCCGCCAATCTCAGCCCTTAGACACAAACATCCTTGCAGTGTAATTAAAAGATTGAGTTCAAGGCGGACTCTAGAGTTAAGAAGGCTCATTATTGTTAGAACTGTATTTATCTGCTGCTTGGAGGGTAGGAGCCCAAATGGTTGGTGAGCATCCAACCGTCATTGTAATACCTCAAAAATTTCTATAGTAAGAAAGTAAGATATTATCCTTTTGAGTTATGAAAACATTGGAAAGTATATTATGATATATTAATTCAAAAAAGAACTAAACTGCAAAAGTGAGAAAAGTTTTGTTGCCTAAGAGTAACTACTCAAAACTTGAGGGGTTAAAATGTAAATATAAAAAAGTTGAAGGAACAATAGTGTAAATATTTTAAGGTGGAATGATCTAGAAACTAAGGAAAATAAATGAAAATTAGGACCAAATTGAAAATGTGAAGAATTTTGAGGGACTAAATCATAATTTTACCAAATTAAGTGGTGACTCAAAGATTAAATTTTAAAAGATCATAAAGGGTAAAATGGTCAATTAGAAGAGAGAGAAATTTAGAAGTCTATGATGATGTTGGTGATATTTTAGATTAATTAATTAAATAAATATTAGTTTATTAATATTTTAATGAGATATTTTATTATAATTTTATTTAATATATAAGGAGAGAAAGATGAAGAATTCTCATCATTTTTCCCATGCCACCAATGTGAGAAGAGAAGAGAAAAGAAAGAAAGAATATATCTTTTCTTTACAATTTGGTCCTTTTACAAAAAATTCACCATTTTCACTTAGAAATCAAAAGAATTTTCAGAGCTACAAAGAGAGAAATAATAAGGAGACTATGGGGAGCTAGAATATCAAGTTGGATTCAAGAAATAGAAGCTGAAGGAGAGAGAAAATCAAGTTAAAGATTGAAATCAATAGGACAAGGTAAGAACATCAAGATTTCAATATATTTTTAAGTTTGATATTATTGAAGAAGCATGAAAATGATGTTAAATTAGAGTTTTCTTGTATAAGGTTCTATGTTCTTGATATGTTAGTGAGGGGAAATAAGAGAAAGTGATGGGAAATATTGTAGGGTGTTATAAACTTGGTTATCAACATTTTGCATTAAAACAGTTTTGGATAGCAGTAGTAGTCTGACTTTGAAAATTCACCAAAAATTACCAAAAATTATAAAAATTGAATTAGAGATGAATTAAAGAATTAAATTAAAGCCTATTGAGTCTAGTTTTACATAGAAGAAACTTTGTAAGAAAAATAATTTCAAATTATGAGATATATGAATTTTTATGAGACAAGGTCATATTGATTTTGGGTTCCCCTGTTCTGACTTTGGAAAATCATAAAAAATTGTAAAAAAATAATTAGGGGTATATTTTTAAATTCTTAAATGAGTATTTTTTCAAGAGAAACAAATGGAAACATCATCCAAACCTCGTACTAAGAGATAATTAATTTTTAGTAAAGAAAGGTCGAAGCTGTCAAATAGTAGAACAAGGATAACTTTGAAGATTTTACTGTACTTATTGGATAAATTATAAATTTTGAAATTTTTATGGTAGAAAGATATTTGATTCTAGTTTCACAAACATCAAGCATATCTTAATTTGGAATTCTGTAGCTCAAGATATAAATAATTTAGTGACTATGGCTCAAGTGGACAGCTTTAAATGAACATTTTTTACAAGTAAATAATGGAATTATAGATAATGTTACATATAAGCAAGTTATATACATTAAGGATGTGGAATGGAGAGGAGGAGGAGGAAAATATATATGAATATTCAGCTAGCATGAGTTTACATTAAAAATGGCTAATTTTGCATGTTTTTGGCTCAAGGACTAAATTGAATAGAAGTAAAACTTGAGGGGCAATTTTGTAAAAATGTCAAAAATGAACAAATTACATGAAATGAATTTTTTTATTTTCTAAATTAATCAATTGAATGAAATTAGTAATTTAGATCAAGATCGGGTGGAAAATCGAGAAAAATAGAGAAATTCCAAAATGCCCATTGATAAACCATAATTTATACATATTTTTACCTCATGCTTAGCATATTTTTTGGATGAATTGTCCTTAGATTTGGCGAATTCAATGCTCCTAATCCTTTAATTTCATGTTTTATACTTAGGTGAGCATAGGAGAGTAAAAAGAGCGAGAAACGGCTGAAAAAGGAGAAAATGGACCAACATGGGAAATGAACACGGCCTGGACTTCCTCACACGGGAAAGCCACACAGCTGTGTCCATTTGGAAGAATCGAAGCATGAATTACACGGGTAGACCACATGCCGGTGCCTATGTAACAGCCTTGAACACGGATTGAAGAAATCGCACACGGGCGTGTCCCTGTCGAGCCCAAGTTTAGTTCTATTCAGAAAAGGCCACTCTTGAGGGCTTTTAGGCATTTTAAAGCCTATTTAAACACCTGAGGAGACACTTAGAAGGGACACACAGAGTAGGAGGTAAGGAATTACTCAAGGAAAGTCGATTGATCCATCTCAGAAGCCGGATTCATCGTCAAGACTGAAGATCTCCCTTCAATTTCCTTCAGGAGTTTTGGGTTTTCTTTATGTTTTGTTATCTTTATTCTTTTGATATGTTTTATTTCATAATTATGAACTAGACCCCCTAAATACCTAAGGGGAATGAAACCTAAGACGGATCTTGTTATTATTATCTGAATTGTATGATAAATATTTGACTTGTTCTTAATTATGTGTTCTTAATTCTTGTTTTAATATTCCAGGATATTGATTCAAGTTAATGCGCTTATTCAGAGGAGCAAAAGTCCCTGTCTATGAGTAAATTTGTTGTAATTAAGCAGAGTTGATTGCACGCCTAGAGATAGGGTGACAAGATTTTGCCGGATTAGGGAGAAACCTAATAAGGAAGTCCATAGATCGAGTTAATGCAACACTAGGGTGTTAATTAGAAAGAGATTTCAATTAATCAACCTAGGGTTAGACGTTATTAGTCTTGAGAGAGATAGTACTATAACTTTGGGATTTCTACGGATCAAGTCAAATGAATAAATCGTTTGATTTAGAGTCAAATAACAAGTGAAGTCTAGGTAGATTTTTCCTTGGGTATTGTCTTAATCAATCGAGTTTTCCCAAAAGCTTTTCCCCAATTTTCTCTCTGTGCACCCTTAGTTTAGTTAATTAGTTTAGATAAACAAATTCTTTAAGTTTTAGGCTAGATAATAAAAAGAAAGTAATTACTAGTACTCTTGGTTCCTTTGGGTTTGACAATCCAGTCTTGCTAAAGCTATACTACTGTTCGATAGATACACTTGCCTTTATCGTGATAATAGTTAGTTTCAAGAATGATTAATTATAAATTTTTAAAACCTGTCGCGAATATCACGTATCACCCCTGAATCTTGGTACTTTTGCAATTTAGTCAGGTAAGTTCATATGGTTGAATTTTTGTGATTAGTTGTTAAAATAGAAATTATACAATGTATTATTTCATATGTTTGTTATTAGATTATGATTATTACAAAAATATGAGATTGGATTGAAAGTTCAAATTAAGTGGAACGTAGGATTGAGTACGATAGTTCAATGATAAATGACAAATTGACGGACAAGACCATGGTTAGACCGTGACAAAGTGTTAAATGTAAGACCATAGCTGGGCTATGACATTTCAGTGAAAATACCATAACTGGGTTATTGCACCGTGAACGTAAGACCATGGTTAGACCATGACAGTATATGTGAATACATGTAAGACCATAGCAGGGCTATGGCATCCTAATGATAAGACCATAACTGGGTTATGGCACTAAAAATGTAAGACCATGGCAAGGCCATGGCAATGCATGTGTAAAACCATAGTTGGACTATGGCACAAGGAAAAATGATGTACTCATATCTGTAAGCCGTTCTCCGATTTGGAAAGACTTGGTAAGCGACACATGAAATTAATATTCAAAGACTTATGGTTATTTTTAGTATTGATCTAAAATAAGTGTATCCATCGATATTTTAAATGATTCAAAGGGCAAAATTCTGATATGAAACAATATGAGTACAAAATGAATAATTACCCGTATATGCCTGAAATATATATAATGATTTGTACATGGTGTGGAGAGTATATGTACATGAAATTTGATTAATGTTAAGTTCAATATGAACTATTATTGGAATAAATATACATGAAGTACATGGAAATTATGGTACATAAAATATTGATATAATGAAATGAATGATATATGTTTATGAAGAAATAGTAAGAGAATGATATGTAACATGACATTTACATATATGATTATCTTTGATATGTTGATACAAGGAAATTATGTATGTTTACACGAGTAATAAATTCAAGTGAGACATGTCGAGAAAATAAGTTTATCAATGTTAAAGTACGCTAACCAGTGTTGTTGCTTGATGCTTAGGCGAGTGCCAAACTACTGGTTGAATGGTAATATGTTTAATTATAAGATGCATTGAAATAGTAAGTGTCCAGATGAAAATATGCTTGTGCTTATGAAAGAGTGTTAAGGTTTAAGTTATGCAATTTCTTATGAAATGATTTATCATGTGATTAATTCGAAAAAGGTCTATGTTTAAATGCACTAGCCTGTAGCTATAATGGAATGATATGCTTATGACTAGTGTGTTATGCAAAAGGTGGAAATGTGGAAAATTATCGGAAGCTCGGATGGGTTGGAAGCTTGTCGGAGCTATATCACACTAACCATTGGTAATTTTGGATAATTTGATTCTAGTTATAATAGCATGTAGAGGTTATTTTGGTTAAATATTAGCTATATGTGTTTTGGTATTTTGGTGTATGCACAATTTGCTTTATAATATTGATATTCTAAATTGTTTGGTTAGTTTGTTGACAAGTTGGGTAAGAAATGAGGCTAGGAAAAATAGTCTATTTCGTCCACACGGGCCGAGACACGAGCTTGTGTCTCAGCCGTGTGTGACACACGGTCGTGTGTCCACTGCATCATCTAGTTTATACAAAACAAAATGAAAACACGGCCTAAGACATGGACTTGTCTCTTGGCTGCGTGAGCCACACGGCCGTGTGACCTCTGCAGTGTTGAAAATTTTAAATATTTCAGAAATTTTTTATGAGTTTTTGGTTTAGTCCCGATATGTTTCTAATATATATTTTGGGCCTCGATGCTCACATAAGGGACATTATGATTAAATTTGATTGATTTCAGGTATGATTGTTATGTGAAGTGAAATTTTTATTAAATGATTTGTAAATTCCGGTAATGCTTTGAAACCCTATTCTGGCAACGAATACGAGTTAGGGTGTTACAGTCATCTCGGCGTAACTCCTAGAATGGTTCAATCAGTCGAGGAGGCGTGGCCATTTGGGACCGATGGTGATTTAGCTTGGGCTCTTGTAGGAAAATAGAGGGAGCCCATAGATTTCTTTTATATTGTTTGCAATATTCTTCCCAACCGTTGGCTTACATCAACTCCGGGGTTCATGGGTGAGTCTTCAGGTAGGGGCTTAGTTGAGAATGTTGTTGACCCTATTGTTCCCCTTATAGGTCCTACTTGTAATGACCCTATAGTAAGGGGTGTCAGAAAGTGCACTCCTAGAACTTTGTTCCCGTAAATCGAACTCGTAAATATTTAAAAATATTTACGAAGGTAGCTTGTAGTTAATTAGATTTTAGTTAAGTGAATTTGTATGAATTAAGAGTTATTATAATATAAGGACTAAATTGCATAAAGGTTAACGTTGAATTATAGATTAAAGTTAATTAAAAGAACTAAAGTAGCAAATATACATTTTTTTATGTTAGTGGGCAGTCATTAATGAAATTTTAAATTATATATATGTTATATGTTATAATAATAGTTTACATACATTTAAATTATGTATAATTTATAAAATAATAATGGTTATTATAATAAAAACATAAAGAGGAAGTGGTGGCATGCAAAATAAAAAGAAGAAAGAAAAAGAAAAAAAGAAAGAAGGGTGACTGACGGCAAACCTAGGGACTTTAAGGTTCAAATTCAAAATTGGTTAGTCAATTTAGTCCCTTTTCTTGTAATTTTTATATTTTTGGAATCTCGGTGTTCAGAGCTATTCGACCCATGTTGAAATTTTAACATTGATTAAGATTTTAGATACTGTTATTGTTGAATAGTTTTAGTATTAGTGATTTAATTGATAGATTCTTAAGCTAGACATGGAGAAGGATTAAATTATAGAACAAATTGTAAATTTTGAGTAATAGGGACTAAATTGTGAAAATTTTGAAATTTAAGGGTTTAATTGAAAATAGGGAGCTAAATATAGCTTAAAGCGAAATTAGTATAAAAATATGAGATTAAATGTAAAGAATAAAAATTAGTCTCGATTTAGGGACTAAATATGAATTTAAGCAAATATTGAGTAAAAATTGAAATATTCAATGTGGAATTGAATTGTGCAGTATTAATGTATTTTAATTGTTTAGTTCTGTAGCTAACATCATACCAGAATCCTCGACTAAAAAGGGGAAGGATAAAATCAACATTGAATCGCTCAGAATCCACGGTTTGTATTTCTATAATTCGAACCTAGCTGTTAATTGTTGTATTTTGATTTAATCCATATGGTAAGTGGTTGAGGCGAGTATTTTGGCACTTTGATAGTGAATTGAAATTATAGCTGATTGAAATGGACTGAATTGGTATATACATTATGAATGTATTGATTATTTGAATTAAAATGAATATATGTGTAAATGTGATAATGTGCAAATATGAGAATTGGATATTGGTTGTATTTGAAAAGTGAAATGAAACCCTATTAACTGTATCGGGCTAAGTCGGATATAGATGGCATGCCATAAGATAAGAAGAGTTCAGAGATTTCTTCGACTTTGAGTCGATGAGGCACTGGGTGCCAATTTGCTTTTGTTTAACCAATGAGACACTGGGTGTCAATTTATATAGTGCTGGGCGCAGTTATTACTTTGGATTTATCCGATGAGGTACAGAGTGCCAAACTGGTGTGTTGGTTGGATCTGTGTATTCGTCCGCGTTCGAGTTGTGTTAATACAGGTAAATAAATAATAAAGTTTTATAATTGATATTAAAATGGGATGGAATAAGAAATTGAAAATTATAGTGGATTGAAAATGAAATGTGAAATATATGGTGAACAAATGGAATATATGAGTTATGTACTCATGAATTGAATATGGAAATGATAATGCCATTTTTGAATGAAATGTGGATTGATATGTGAAAAGCTATTTTATATAACAAGTGATGTGAATTGAGATATTTGTTAAACAAATCAAAGATGATAGCATGTGAAAATTGAGTATGGTATGAAATGCTATTGTAATATGCATGAATTTGAAATGATGGTATATGGTAATTGTAAGTTTAGACAATAGTATGTTCGTATAATTCAAATTATGCCTTTTTGCATCATTATGTCTTTAATTGTTTGGATTATAGAAATATCACTAAGTTTTACTCAGTGTACAATTTTGTTTTCCGTGCGCAGATTAGGTACTTATCTTTTGATCGCCGACTCAGCATCCTACAACGATCCTGATCTCAAATGTGGTGATGTTTACCTTTTTTGATGGCATGTACCTAGGATGTCTTAGTTGATAGTTATTTTGTTGATGGATTGTAAATGAAGTTATAAGTGCAATGTTAGTTTGAGTATGTTTATGTTTGTGTTTGAAGCTATAATTTGGCATATTGTTTGAACCATTGCTTGTGAAGTGTATGTGAACTTAAGCTTGATATTTTAGGTAGTTATAAGTTAGGTTAAAGGTATGCTTAAAATATTGATTTGAATGATGCATTGATGATATGTTTTGATGATATAAATGTGGTACCAATGTGGGTATATTGGATAGGCACCTAGGATGATTGTTTTGACGTGTTTTGAATAGTTAAACGAATGGTTTTTGAGTTGCTTAATGCCCAAGCAAGTAGGAAATGGTAAACTTGTTGTTTAAGGTATATGTTAGGTCTACTTGGCCAGACACACAGGCATGTGACTTGGCCGTGTGAGACACATGGCTAGACACAAGGGTGTGTGAGGCCATTTTGAGAGTTACGCGACCTAACACATAGGTGTGTGGCTTGGCCGTGTGACCCAAGTCAGAGAGTTACACGGGCACATACATGGGCGTGTGTCTCAACCGTGTGAGTCAGACAGCCGTGTGACCTCTGCAGTTGAAAATTTTCTAACTTTTTCGTAAAATTTTCAAATGTTCCCGATTTAGTCTTGAATCGTTTCTAAAGTGATTCTAAAGCCTCGAGGGATTTAATAAAGGATGATATGCATGTTTAATGATGGATTATGTTATGATTATTGAAATGTTTTGAAATGAATGATTTAGGTTACGTTTATTTGGTAATGCTTAGAAACCCTATTTCGGCGACAGATACGGGTTAGGGGTGTTACACTACTCATTTATTTCCCCCGACACTTTGCCCAACCCAAAGTCATGGATATTGAGGCTTTTTTTAGGGTGCACAAAAAACCATGGATGTGATTGCATCAAGTGTAAGAACTAGTAGTAGCAGCTAAAAAAGGTTAAGACTTGAGAGGGGGTCTTCTAGTGTTGGGGAGAGTAGTGGAAATAAGTTGACCCACCACAGGCTTGGAAAACAATCGATCTTTCTAGAGGGTAGGTCCCTTGCTCCCCCGTTAATGTCCAACACAATATTTCCATCATCTGATTCTGTAGTACGTTCTTGGTTCCTCCTTCCAGTTCTACTCAAGTTTCTTGTTGAGTTCCCCAATATTGCATACCCGCTTGCTACTACCTTAACTCCCCACACTTCCTCTTTTGTCGCCCTCACTTATACTCCCCCTTCAAGGAAAGTTCAAACTTTCTTCTCCTGGTGAAATCATCTCCACGCGGGCTAGTATCTTTTTTTCTCTCTATAATGTCCAACAACGAATGGACTAGGAGCTATCCCAGGAATTGAAGGAGTTCACCTACCCCTCATCCTCTTCCTCTAGCGTTCACAAACCCACTTTTCAAGAGCTGGCGGGTTCCTTTTCCATATTATCAGCAGAGAATGGCCTCGCGAGCTAGGTCCTCCTACAGGTTTGTGCTGAATTTGAGGCCAAGTAGGTCGAGTCTAAAAGGGCCCTTCTCTCTAACAAGCAATCTCTTACTTAGCTCTGCTAATCATATGAGGTTTCTTTCTAGCAAATTGTTGAGTTCACCGAGTCTATCTCTACTTGGGAGACCAAATAGAAGCCCTTAGAGACTAGAGCAAAGGAGTTGGATGAGAAGGTTCATTGGTAGGAAACCCTCGAGCAATATCACCTCGCTTATAGGGAGCACATCTAGAAAGAGAATGAGGAGACATTGACGAAGTACAAGGTGAACACCTAGTAGGGCATTCAAGATTTCCTGCCCAAATTAAGGGTAAACTTGATCTTGCACGCATAGGTTGCCGCGAGTCCTTTTGACTTGAGTTAAGTAAATTTTAGCTCCCTACACCAGTTTATCAATATGAACTTTGGCTTCGATGTTTACAATCCCTCTAAGACTAGTTGGGAGGAATTTTAGAGAGAATGGAGGGAATTGAGAAAACTCTTTCATAATCAAGGCTTGGAACCATCCGACCTTGATTCTCCAAGAGATTCAGTTCTAGGGGAAAATTGAAATAGCCGTATACTTGTAAAATATTCTCTTTAATGAAAACTTCTTCTTCTTTATTCATCCTTTATGTTTACATCTCTCGCTTTCCTTTCGGTTATGATAAGCCCAATGCTGACTTCTATAATTTACACGCTACATCAACATCCTAACATAAATGAATCCTTTATAATAACCTGGGATGCTAAGCTAGACCTATTGTGAAATGTTTATAGGGGTGTTTTCTTAACTTTCCATGTCTAGAGAATTGACTAAATCGAAGCTCTAATACCACTAAATTTATAGCAACCAAGACCCAATGTAACAGCCCAGTTTTAGATAAAGTAGAATAGTAGTTTTGAAACCACAAATTTGAGGATAAAAAAATATTTTTAATATTATTTTATGTGTTTATAGCATGTGATTATATATGTGTGAAAATTTCGTGAGCTAATTTTATCGTTTATTAGCTCAATTTAAGAAAAAGGACTAAATCGCGTAAAATACAGAAGTGGCATTCTATATGTTAAATGTGTTTAATTGTTATGGTTGATTAAATGTGAGGTCCTTATGATGTAATTAGACCATGGACAGTGGGAATGGACATAAATTGACATTTATTAAGGTGTTTTAATAGTTATTAAATAAGGTTAATTATGGTATTTTGTAAATAATGTTAAAATAAGTAATAATAAAACATAAATTCCATTCATTATCATCTTAGTGCACCGAAATTAGAAGAACAAGAAGAGAAGTTAGGATTCTTGATTCGGCACTTCTATTTTCAAGCAATTAGGTATGTTTTGAGCTCGGTTTTTAATAATTTCTATGTTTTAGTGATCGTTGCTTTGAGTTCTAACTAGCCCATGCCTTAATTTTAGAATTGGTTGATCAATTTTTGAGTTGCCATTGATGATAGCTTGATTTTTTTGAAAGTTAATGATGGAAAATGAATAATTGTTGATATATTTTAATGTTTTGTAAAGTGATTTTTGACAAAAATGTCAAATAAGGATTAAATTGTGAAATTTATAAATTGAAGGGTTGAAATGTCAAATAAGTAAAAATAATGGGCTACTTGGAGTCTATGAAGAATTCGGCTAGCATGAATTTTGAAAGAAATTGTGTAATTTGTGTTCTTATGAATTGAGGACTAAATTGTAAGAAATGTGAAAGTTTAGGGCCAAAGTGAAAATTGGCTTAAATATGTGTTTTTGGACTAAATTGAATGTGTTTATGAATAAATAAGTTAATTTTGATTTCATATAGATCAAGAAAGAAAGAAATCAAATTTAGATCTAAAGAAATCGAAAGTTGTCGAATAGTCGATCCAATCCGTTTATCCTGAATACAAGGTAAGTTCATATGCAAATAAATGTCTTTAAATTGAATTATATGTTTTTATTTTTCATTGAATTGCTATGATTGTTGAACGAGCAAATACGAGCAAGAATCGACGAAGTTACGACATTCGAGAGTCCCATACAAACCTTAGGAATAGTATAGGATACGAATGTCATGATATTTGGTTACTGAAATGTGATTACATGTAAGACCATGTCTGAGACATTGGCATTGTATTGTGATTACGTGTAAGACCATGAATAGGATATTGGCATTGTTATTTTATTTCGTGTAAGACCTTGTCTGGGACAGTGGCATCGATATGTGATAACATGTAAGACCATATCTGGGATATGGCATTGTATGAGTTATATGTGATTGCCGAGTATCCTTAACGATTCCAAACGTTTCAACAAGTAAAGTCAAGTCGAGAAAGAATGCGTGAATGAGTTAAATGGCTCAGATAGGTACGAGATTCATACGAGTAATAAAAGGGAAGTTTTTGATGAATTCAATTATGATATTGAATATGTGTACAATGAGAAAGGTTTGTGATCTTATAAATGTTTACTCATAGTTGCCTATTGATGGAAATGATGTTGATTCATGTGATAATTTATTTGTATATGGCTTACTAAGCTTTTAAAGCTTACTTTGTGTGTTCTTTCCATGTTTTTATAGATAATCAAAGCTAGCTCAGACTCGGGGATTGTCGGGAAACGTCATCACACTATCGATCAACTTGTTGGTACTTTTGAAGCTTTGTATATATGGTATATGACACGTATAGGCTAGTGTCATGTTGATATGTTTTGAGTTATGACTTTAGCCATGAGATTTGGCTTGTAAATGGTGGTGTATATTGCAATTTAAGTTGGCTTGAATTATGTGTTTGATAAGTGATACATGTGGTGTATATATATATATATATATATGGCCTTATGTTTTGGCATATTTTGTGATGGTTATATGTTTGATTGTGTAGCTAGTTGATAATTGGTGTATTAATTTTTGGAAGATAGGATGTTGTGGCTTGATTTTGAGATGATGAAATGGTATATTTTGTGACAAGAATTAGTAATTGAAATAAGGAAGAAATGCATTTAGAAGTTATGCAAATTTGACGATTTTGACTTATTGATTTGGTATGTTTTGACCATGTATTTGAGTAGTTAAGAGAATGGTTTCTAAATGGTATGATATGTGTATGAATGGTTATGAAGTGGCTACTAATTGGGTTGAATTATTGATGCAAATTATTCTTGTGTATGCTTGTAAAAATAGGGTGGCAAATTGGCTTTGCAAATAGCCTATTTTTGTCCACATGGGTAGAGACACGGGAGTGTGTCTCAACCGTGTGTAACACACGGTCATTTTATTGGTATCAAAGCTATAGTTTAGTTGATTCTAGGACTAACGTAGCATGTAAGAGTCTAGCTATACATGTCATATATATAGACTGCGATAGTGTGATGATTCCTGACAGCTTAAAATGTGTTTCCATATAGTAAATGGATCCCGAATGAGCAATAGCCGATGATGTGGAAAGTAATGCACTAGCTCTTGCTCAAAGGGCAGCGTCAGCTGATTCTAGGCCGATTTCAAGTAGTCAAGGGGGAGAGGCTAAGCAAGCCTTCTTCCAAATGATAAGTGAGTGGTTCACGGAGTTCTTTCAAACGCATGCGGCTGCTAAACAACCTTGACCCCACCTGTTCTTCAACAAAACCCTGTAATTCCTCAAGTATTAATCTTTTGCAATTAAATAAACCACCTATTGATAAGATTCGTAAACATGGGGCTTAGGAGTTCTATGCTACCATTGATGATGATGCTGAGAGGGCTGAGTTCTGGCTCGAGAACACGATCCGAGTATTCGATGAATTGTCTTGTAATCCTGATGAGTGTATCAAATGTGTGGTATCTTTACTTAGAGATAATGCATACCATTGGTCGAAAACATTGATATCAGTGGTTTCAAGAGAACGAGTTACTTGAGATTTTTTCCAATCTGAGTTCCAAAAGAAGTACATAAGTCAAAGGTTTCTTGATCAAAAGTATAAAGAGTTTCTAGAATTGAAACAAGATCAAATGACTGTGACTGAGTACAAAAGAGAATTTGGACGATTGAGCAAATATGCTCGGAAATATGTTTCTACCGAAGAGATTATGTGTAAGCGGTTTATTGATGGATTGAATGAAGATATAAAACTTCTAGTCGGGATTCTAGAAATAAAAGAATTCGTTGTTTTGGTTGAAAGGGCTTGTAAAGCCAATGATCTCAACAAAGAAAAGAGAAAAGTAGACTCAGAAGCTAGAGACTCGAGAAAGAGATCAATGAGTAAGCAATATCAATCTTCATCGAAGAAATTTCGAGACTCATTTAATCATTCTAATGCATTAGTGGGACATTCAATCAAGGATCATGAAAAGCATCTTGTGAGTTCTAAAGCTCAAGCTAGATCTATTGCTAGTGTTGGCAGTGTAAGACAAAACAACCTAAGTGTAGACATTGTGGAAAGCGACATTTTAATGATTATAGATTGAATGATCGGGTCTGTTTTAAATGTGGATCATTAGATCATTTCATTCGTAACTGCCTTGAGTTGGCTGAGTAAGATACAATACAAAACACGAGACTGAGTAATACTGCAGGTAGAGGTAGACCGCCTAGAAATGTTGTTAATGTGAGTGGTAGTCAGAGAACAACCAAAGACTCTACCGTGAGGTCTGAACCTGCACGAGCCTATGCTTTTCGTGCTTGGGAAGAAGCGTTATCTCCAAATGTTATTACTGGTACTTTTACTCTCTATGATACTAAAGTTATTACATTGATAGATCCAGGATCAACTCATTCTTATATATGCATGAATTTAGTATCAAGTAAGACTTTGCCTGTAGAGTCTACTAAATTTGTAATTAGAGTATTGAACCCCTTAGGCAAGTATGTACTGGTTGATAAAGTGTGCAAGAATTATCCGTTGATGATTCAAGATTTCTGTTTTCTGGCTGATCTGATGTTGTTACCATTTGATGAATTTGATATAATTCTGGGTATGGATTGGCTAACACTACATGATGCTATAGTGAATTCTAAAAGAAAGACAATTGATTTGAGATGTCAGAATAATGAGATTATTTGGATTGAGTCAGATGATTTGAATGATTTACTATCAGAGATTTCTTCGATGTTAGCTAAGAAATACGTGAGAAAAGGTTGCGAAGCTTATTTTGCTTATATGCTTGATACAAAAGTGACTGAAAAGAAGATAGAATCAATGCCAGTTGTGTTTCCTGAAGAGTTACTGGGTTTACCACCGATCCGAGAGGTTGAGATTGGCATTGAGTTAGTGCCGAGAACAACGTCGATATCTATAGCTCCATATCGAATGGCCCCGACAGATTTAAAAGAATTGAAATCTTAGGTGCAAAGATTAACCAACAGAGGGTTTGTAAGACTGATTTTCTCACCTGGGGTGCTCTCGTGTTGTTTGTGAAAAAGAAAGATGGCATGATGAGAATGTGTATAGACTACCGACAACTTAACAAAGTGACGATCAAGAATAAATATCCTCTGCCCAGAATAGATGATTTGTTTGATCAGTTAAAAGGGGATACATTGTTTTCAAAGATAAATTTAAGATTGGGTTATTATCAGTTGCGAGTTAGAGACTCTGATATGCCAAAGACAGCTTTCTGAACGAGGTACGAACAATATGAATTTTTAGTTATGCCTTTCCGACTAATGAATGCTCCTACAGTCTTTGTGGATTTAATGAACCAAATTTTCAGATGTACTTAGATCGATTTGTTGTTCATTGATGAGATATTGATATATTCACGAAATGAATCCGAGTATGCTGAGCATTTGAGAATTGTATTGCAGACTCTGCGTGGTAAGTAGTTATTTGCAAAGTTTAACAAATATGAATTCTGGTTGCGTGAAGTTAGTTTTCTGGGGCATATTGTGTCAGCATCAGGTATTCGAGTTGATCCAAGCAAGATATCTGCGATTATAGATTAGAAGCCCCCGAGAAATGTTTCTAAGGTCCGCAGTTTCCTGGGACTCGCCAGTTATTATAAACGATTTGTAAAAGGCTTTTCAATGATTGCGACTCCGTTGACGAGATTGTTTCAGAAAGATGTAAAGTTTGAACTATCCGAGAAATGTCAGAAAAGTTTTGATCAGCTAAAAGCTCTTTTAACTTAAGCTCCAGTGTTAGTACAACTAGAACTGGGTAGAGAATTTGTGATCTATAGTGATGCATTGTTGAATGGTCTGGGCTGCATTTTGATGCAGAAAGGCAAAGTCATAGCTTATGCCTCGAGATAGTTGAAGTTGCATGAAAAGAATTACCCGACGCATGATTTGGAGTTAGCAACTATTGTGTTTGCGTTGAAGATTTGGTGCCATTATTTATTTGGTGAGAAATGCCATGTTTATTCAGATCACAAGAGTTTGAAATATCTGATGACTCAAAAAGATTTTAATTTATGACAGCGGAGATGGTTAGAATTGCTAAAAGATTATGAGCTAGTAATTGACTATCATTCGAGAAAAGTAAATGTTGTTGCTGATGTATTAAGCTGGAAATCTTTGTTCGCTCTACGTGTGATGAACACTCAAATAGATTTGTGTAATGATGGTTCGATTATGGCCATGAAAGCGAGATCATTATTTTTACAACAGATTTGTGAAGCTCAGAAAGTTGATAATAAGATGTTAGCAAAACGAGCTCAATGATTCGAACCTTGATTCAGAATTTCAAGTTGAAGTTGATGATTGTTTAAGATTCATAGGCTGAATATGTGTTCCGAGAAATTCAAAGTTGATTCGAATGATTTTGAGCAAAGCATATAGTAGTTGTTTATCGGTTCATCCTGGAAGCATAAAAATGTATAATGATTTAAAATAGCTTTATTGGTGGCCTAGTATGAAATGTGATATCTCAGAGTTCGTTTCTAAATGATTGATTTGTCAGCAAGTTAAAGCTGAGCATCAGGTACCATCTGGTTTATTGTAGCCGATTATGATTCCTGAGTGGAAATGGGATAGAGTAACTATGGATTTTGTGTCGGGATTGTCTCTATCTCTGAGAAAGAAAGATGCAATTTGGGTTATAGTCGAGAGATTAACAAAATCAACTCATTTCATTCCGGCACGAACAGACTATTTACTTGAAAAGTTAGCTGAGTTGTATATCTCCTTGGTTGTGAAATTACACGGAGTACCTGTTTCTATTATTTCAGATAGAGATCTAAGGTTTACATCGAGATTTTGGAAGAAACTGCAAGATGCACTGGGTTCAAAACTACATTTTAGTACCGCATTTCACTCGCAGACGGATGGTCAATCCGAGCGAGTTATACAGATACTCGAGGATATGTTAAGATGTTGCATTCTTGAGTTCGAAGGTACGTGGGAAAATTATTTGCCGTTGATTGAATTTGTGTATAAAAAATTGAGTATTAAAATGGCACCGTACAAAGCTTTATAAGGTTGGAATGTCGAACACTGCTGTACTGGACTGAGTTATGTGAGAATAAGATTTTTGGGGTCGATCTGATTAAAGAGACTGAACAAAAAGTGAAAGTAATTCGTGATAGTTTGAAAGCAGCGTCAGATTGTTAGAAATCATATGCAAACTTGAAATGAAAAGATATTGAGTTTCAGATCGGGGATAAAGTGTTTTTGAAAGTATCTCTATAGAAGAAAATACTTTGATTCGGTCGTAAAGGGAAATTGAGTCTGAGATTCATCGGATTGTATGAGATCATTGAAAGAATAGGTCCAGTAGCATATCATTTAGCATTACCGTCAGAATTAGAGAATATTCATAATGTATTCCATGTATCGATGCTATGAAGATACTGATCCGACCCTTCACATGCTATTTCCCCGACCGAAGCTGAAATTTGGCCAGATTTATCGTATAGTGAAGAACCGATCCGAATTTTGGCTCGTGAGATCAAAGAGCTGAGAAATAAATGAATAGCATTAATAAAAGTCTTATGGAATTGGCAAGAGGTTGAAGAAGCTACATGGGAACTCGAGGGCGCTATGAGGAAACAATATCCAAACCTATTCACTGGTAAGATTTTCGGGGACGAAAATCCCTAAGGGGGGAGAGTTATAATAGCTTGGTTTTAGCTAAAGAAGAATAGTGGTTTTGGAACCACAAATACGAGGTTGGAAAAATTATTTTATGTGTTTACAGCATGTGATTATATATGTGTGAAAATTTCGTGAGCTAATTTTATCGTTTAATAGCTCAATTTGAGAAAAAGGACTAAATCGCGTAAAATGCAAAAGTGGCATTCTATATGTTAAATGTGTTTAATTGCTATGGTTGATTAAATGTGAGGTCCTTATGATGTTATTAGAACATGGACAGAAATTGTGTAATTTTGTTTTTATGAATTGAAGACTAAATTGTAAAAAATGTGAAAGTTTAGGGCCAAAGTGCAAATTGGCTTAAATATGTGTTTGTGGACTAAATTTAATGTGTTGATGGATAAATAAGTTAATTTTGATTTCATACAGATCAAGAAAGAAATCAAATTTAGATCGGGGGAAATCGAAAGTTGTCGAATAGTCGATCTAAGCCGTTTATCCCGAATACAAGGTAAGTTCATATGCAAATAAATGTATTTAAATTGAATTATATGTGTTTATTTGTAATTGAATTGCTATGATTTTTGAATGAGCAAATAAGAACAAGAATCGAAGATGTTACGACATTCGAAAGTCCTGTACGGGCCTTAGGAATAGTATAGGATACAAATGTCATGACATTAGGTTACTAAGATGTGATTACATGTAAGACCATGTCTGGGACATTGACACTGTACTGTGATCACGTGTAAGACCATGTCTAGGATATTGACATCGTTATTTGATTTCGTGTAAGACCCTGTCTGGGATAGTGGCATCGATATGTGATAACATGTAAAACCATATCTGGGATATGGCATTGTACGAGTTATATGTGATTGCCAAGTATCCTTAACAATCCCGATCGGTTCAACAGGCAAAGTTAAGTCGAGAAAGAATGCGTGAATGAGTTAAATGGCTCAGGTACGTACGAGATTCATACGAGTAATAAAATGGAAGTATTTGATGAATTCAATTATGATATTGAATATGTGTACAATGAGAAAGGTTTGTGATCTTATAAATGTTTACTCATAGTTGCCTATTGATGGAAATTATGTTGATTCATGTGATAATTTATTTGTCTATGGCTTACTAAGCTTTTAAAGCTTACTTTGTGTGTTTTTTCCATGTTTTTATAGATAATCAAAGCTAGCTCAGACTCGGGGATCATCAGGAAACATCATCACACTATCGATCAACTTTTTGGTACTTTTGAAGCTTTGTATATATGGTATATGACACGTATAGGCTAGTGTCATATTGATATGTTTTGAGTTATGACTTTAGCCATGAGATTTGGCTTGTAAATGGTGGTGTATTTTGCTATTTAAGTTGGCTTGAATTATGTGTTTGATAAGTGATACATGTGGTGTATATATATATGGCCTTATGTTTTGGCATATTTTGTGATGGTTATATGTTTGATTGTGTAGCTAGTTGATAATTGGTGTATTAATGTTTGGAAGATAGCATGTTATGGCTTGATTTTGAGATGATGAAATGGTATATTTTGTGACAAGAATTAGTAATTGAAATAAGGAAGAAATGCATTTAGAAGTTATGCAAATTTGATGATTTTGACTTATTGATTTGGTATGTTTTGACCATGTATTTGAGTAGTTCAGAGAATGGTTTCTAAATGGTATGATATGTGTATGAATGGTTATGAAGTGGCCGCCAATTGGGTTGAATTATTGATGCAAATTATACTTGTATATGCTTGTGAAAATAGGGTGGCAAATTGGCTTTGCAAATAGCCTATTTTTGTCCACACGGGTAGAGACACAGGCGTGTGTCTTAGCCGTGTGTGACACACAGTCATGCTACACGGCCGTGTGTCCCTTAGGGTAGTCCTTCGATATTAAGGCAGTATACCCTACAGGTTTGACATGGCCTAGACACACGGGCGTGTCTACTGGCCGTGTGTGACACACGGGCTGGCACATGGACGTGTGACCGGTCGTGTGACCCAAGTCAGTAACCCCTCTAGATTTCCCACGGCTATGGAACACAGGCATGTCCTCGGCTGTGTGGTGCAAGTCAGTATGTATACCCTGTTTTCACATGGTTTGTGATATGAGCATGTCTGGTGGCCGTGTGAGGCACAAATCCTGTTCAAACGGGTGTGTAACTCCTGAATGGTTGAAAATTTTATAAGTTTCTCAAAGTTTGCAAATGTTATCAGTTTAGTCCCAGACCTCATTTAAGCATGTTTTAAGGTCTCGTAAAACCTTATAAGGGACAATATGGTTATGTTAGATTGATATTTATGTGAAATTGAATCATGTATGGGAAATGTATATTATATGTTGTGCTTTGATTTGTAAGGCCTTGTAACCCTATTTGTAACCCTATTCTGGCGACGGATACGGGTTAGGGGTGTTACACCCAACCCGAATGCTAGATCCGGGTACTAGGAGATACAAGGACCCAAAAAATATAATTATAACAATGAATTTATTATTGTTAACTTACTTAAACTATTAAATTACACATCAAATTTTTAACAAGAAATATAACTCTTCTAAACTTCAGTCACACAACTAAACAATATTTACAACACCAAAATTTAAAATAAGATCGTTACACTTGTATCAATCCCCAAGGTGTGGCATTTAAGGGAGCCTCTCTATGCACATGAACGATATCCATGCCTTTCCCTCTACCTGGCATTGTTTGGCTTAGCCCTCCACTCGATTCTCGAGTGAAAACTTTATCCTGCAAATAAGCAGACAATTTTTAAGTTCAATTGAACTTAGTGAGTTTTTGCATAATGACAGTGAGTTTTTGCATAATGACCCTATAAAAAATTCAGAACTTTAAGGAATGATGTTTTAAGTAGAGATTTCAACTCCTTGTTCATCCTTGACCATTCGCAGATTTCACTAGCGAGGTTATGCCCTCCTTTCTTTCCATAGCTTACCTTTGGCAGGCTTAATCTTTATCAGAGTCATAAACATATTCTTTACAGAATTGGTTCTCTAAGGTGTAGGCCTGATTTTGCCGCATTCCAATTTCTCCATTTTTACCTTAACCTGCATTGTGTTCATGATTTTGACTATCTGAATAAGCCATTGAAGGGATGTCTTACCACCGTGATAGCCTTGCACTATACCATCTATTCCTAGCTAACTATTCATCCTATTCCCAGTCATCAGAATGACTGATGACAATAGATAAATCCCTATTAGTTCATACTTTCTATTGCCTTTTGGCGAGATTCCACCCAAGTAATCATTGGCGGGCTTCCATATGATTTAGTCTGCATTACATAACCCTAATTAGCTCACCCATCAATTGGTGCATGTTCTGGCGTCTTCACCACCTGACTGTCTGGGCGGCTATTATGTAACACCCCTAACCCGTATCTAATGCTAGAATAGGGTTACGAGGCATTACCAGACAATACATCTCATTCACATACATTTATACATTCATAATCAAAATCCATTCACAATGTCCCTTATAAGGTTCTACGAGACCTTAAAACATGCTTAAAAGTGGTTTGGGACTAAACTGATAACACTTGCAAACTTAGGGAAACTTAGAAAAATTTTCCAATATTTAAGGGTCACATGCCCGTGTGAACAGGCCGTGTGCCTCACACAACTACCAGACAAGCCCGTGGTGTAGATCGTGTGAAAACAAGGCGTACATACTGACTTGTACCACACGGCCGAGGACATGCCTATGTGGCATGGCCATGGGAAAATTAGGGAGGTTACTAACTTGGGTCACACAGCCAGCCATACGCCCATGTGCCAGCCCTTGTGTCTCACACGGCTAGTAGACATGCCCGTGTGTCTAGGCCGTGTCAAAACTGTAGGGTATACTGCCTTGATTCGAAAGGGTACCTGAGAGGACACACGGTCGTGTAACATAGCCGTGTGTCACACACAGCTGAGACACATGCCCGTGTCTCTACCCGTGTGGACAAAAATAGGCCATTTGCAAAGCCAATTTGCCACCCTTCACTCATGCATACATAACAACCAATTTGGAACCATTTCCATACACTTATAGGCAGCCCAAAACATACCAATTCACACATATATCATACCATCTATCATCAACCATTTTAACTACTCAATTCCACATTCAAAACATACCAAATCATTATGCCAAAATCATCACAACTTGCATAAGTTCTATATACATTAATTCATCATATTATCATCTATTTCATATCACAAAACACATTATTAAACTTTATCAACACTAAGGCCATCATACCAAATCAACCCAATATACATAAGGCATTATGTACATCACTGAGGCCAACTTAAATGACCAAATACATACCAACATTTTCAACCAAAAGTAAGCCAAATCTTATGGCTTAAATCATAATTCAAAACATATCATCAACTCACTAGCCTATACATGCAATATACCATATTTACAAGCATCCAAAACTACCAACAAGTAGTCGATAGTGTGATGATGGTTCCCAATGATCCCCTATGTCTGTGCTAGCTTCGATACTCTATAAAACAAAGACAAATACACACAGTAAGCTTCATAGCTTAGTAAGTTCGTACTAAATATACTCAACAATTCATAAAATACAAATCATCAATTAATAAACACTTAGTAAGTCTAATATCATCATTCAATTCTAGTCCAAGACCATTACCATGTATATACAAATCCCTTACTTCATACATATAGTATCAACTACCACATAGGTTTTGTACGTACCTGTACTTCCCCGTATTTATCTATTTCCTTCTCACCTTTTTATTCAATACATTAAACCACCCAGAAGTCTTTCAATATTCAATGAACTCGCACACTTAGTGAAATAATAATTAGCCAAAGCCATAACGATGTCGCACACTTAGTGCCATCACATTAGACTGAAGCTATTCCAATTCGCACAATAAGTGCTTTATATAGCCGAAGCTATCTCGAAACGCACACTGAGTGCCAAACATAGTCAATTTATCATCGTACGCAATCGTAGTCGCATATGTACAATTATGCAATATTAAAGCATTAAAACATAATTGTAACAATGTTTATCACGTACAAACTTACCTCGGATACTAAAACGACGAATTGAATCGTTTATCGATAACTTTAGTTTTCCCCCAATCTAGATCTGAATTCCTCCTTTCTATATCTAGATGTATTCAAATTTAACTTATTCAATTACATGTTTATTAAATTTAATGCACAAACACATATTTGGGCATTTTTGCACTTTAGCCCCTAAAATTCCATATTTATTCAATTTAGTTCATATTTCATAAATACACAAAATTCACAAAATCCAATAAGACCCATGCTTAGCCAATTTATGCTTGAGTCCCTAACAGCCCAAAACTTTCATTTATTTTACAATTTAACCCCTCTATTTAAACTTTTCTCAATTTAATCCCTAATATGCATTTTTTACTCAAAATCACTTTACAAAACATGTATATCAAGCACCAAACTTTCATAATTCATCATCAAACATCATAAAACACATGAATTCATCAATGGAAAAATTCTAAAATCATCAACCAATTCAAAAATTAGGGCATGGGTTAGCTAAAACACAAAGCAACGATCACAAAAACATAAAATCATAAAAAACCGAGCTAAAACGGACTTACACTCAAGCTTAAAGATGGTCGATTGTATGAAAGCTTCCCAACCCTTATTTCTTTCCTTAGTTTCGGCCAAAGAGATGAATAAAGATGAACATTTGGTTCTGTTTTACTTTAATTATCATTTAATAACCATTTTACAAATTTAATCTTAATTAAACCATTTAAAAACAACTTAATGGATGCCCATTTATGAAAATTTCCACTATCAATGGTCTAATATCAATATAAGGACCTTTCATTTAATAAGTCATGACAATTAAGCACTTTAACAAATATAATGCAACTTTTGCATTTTACCCGATTTAGTCTTTTTGTCAAATTAAGCACTCAAACGTTAAAATTATTCCACAAAATTTTCACACATACATATCCACATGCTATAAACATCAAAAATAATATTAAAAATAATTTTATGACCTTGAATTTGTGGTTCCAAAACTACTATTTCGATTTAGCTAAAACCGGGTTGTTACAACTTATCTCCGCGTAGACCTCAATAGACTTACCAGACACTAGATAGTTACGGATCCTTAGTTTTATGTTCCACTTAATCATCATATTTTCACCCCGACTCGGGTTTACTTGCCCAAACATGTAGACTCATATTCTTAATCTGACAGATATTTGGACTATCTCATTTACCCGTGTTCTCGGACACATCGTACTTGTCCTTTTGTGTTACTTTTCAAGTAGGTCATATTTCGATCTCTCTCTTTTCATATATTTCCTTCTTTCTAGCCCAAACTTTTCTGTAGACTTCACCTGATACCATAGCTGAACTATTGTCTTACCTAGCCTAAACCCATGTTAAATGTCCTAGCGGACTCTCTTGGTTGCCAAAGCTGAGTTATAGTTTTACACATTGTAACCCAATGTTTAATTTCCTGGTGAACTTTCTCCTATTTACTATCCCGACGGACTCTCTATGTTGTCATAGCTGAGCTATGGTCTTACATACTATACCCCATGTTTAATGTCCTAGCAAACTACCTCGTGTTTATTATCCCGACGGATTGCCCCGCTTTTAATGTCTCGTCGGCCTCTATTGGTTGTCATAGCTTTAACACCTCAGATCTGGTGGGTCTAAAGTTTCGATGTATAACTGTAAATAGTTTGTCTAATATAGTGTTAGCCGCCCAAATGATTGTTTTTGGTGTATACATGTAGGCGTATAGTATCTGCCACATAAGAAAGTAAGAATTTGATTTCCTGATACTGCAATATTAATGAAAAGTCAGTGTTATAAGATAAAAAGTAAGTATGAAATGAGTATTCGCCAAAGGTATAATATGTTTGATTTGCCTATATTGTGCTAGCTAGATTTTAAGTAACTTGGTTAGAAATCAACAAGATAACTGATCTAGGTAATGGTGATTTCAAGGTATATATTAATATTTATCTCGGGATCTACAGACCATTAAGAAGGCAAGTTCTAAAACACATGACACTTGTTAAATTCTAAGTAAGTTAAGTTATATATATAAGAGAGATGAGTTTTGAATGGGGGGTTCTTCTTTCTTCTTCCTTAAATGATATTTACTGAAACCTTTTTTAAGTCTGAATATATCCTACATCGATGATCTAGAGGCCATAGTTCTTTGATGATCTGTAGTTGCTTCACATCAAGGTAAGTATTTTAGCTCTGTATGTTAAGCTTTGAAGGAGTAAAATTATATTTGGTACTTGAGCAGTAAGACTATGAGTATAAGGTTTCTACATAAGATTATCAATGATTGATATGATAAGTAATCTCTGTAGACACTCAATTTTGCCTGGGCCCAGAAATAAGTCCAAAAACAAAAATAATAAACCCCCCCAAAAAAGTCCAAGTTCAGTCCAGAATTACAAATATAATTTGGCCCGATCGGAATGGCTCATTACTTGAAAAGATTTAAGGTCCATCTACAAGTTTGACTCATATGGAAATATAATCTTCAATGATATGAAATCTTAGATGTGATATGTAATCTTAGATCTGATACAATCTTAGATATGATTGCAATATTAGATATGATACAATCTTAGATATGATTGCAATCTTAGATATGATATACAATCTTAGAAGATATGATTTTGTAATCTTGGAGATTTAATTTGTAGATATCCTTTAATCTTAACCGTTGATGTAATTGATCTGTACCGTTGGATTTGGGGAGGCTCAACTATAAATAGATGCCTCTCCCCTCATTGTAAAACGACTTGACTACACTTGAGTTTTGGGAAGCAATAAGAATTCTTGAGAGCATTCACTCAAATTTGTCTCCCTCTTGTATTCTTATTTTCTACGGTTTGTTCTTATTTATTCTTTGTTCATCTTCTTTTTCAACATTTTTATTTAATCACTATCTCCTCGATTTTTAATTCTCTTTTATATTTTATTTTTAATAATTTTAGTATTATATCAAATTATTTTTTTATTAAATTTTATATTATTCATTATTTTAAAAAATATATTTTATTTAATTGAAAAAGTTTTTTTTCTTAAATAAGGCAATGTTTGGTGTTTAGAAATTCGAAAAATAGTGCCTTAACATGCTGGGTTGCGATTTTTTCGTTTGACTAAATGACCAAATATCCTTTTTAACAAATTTCAAAATCATGAGATAATTTTAGTTACGAGGATTTAAAACATCGTGTCCTAACATGCTGGATGTGATGTTTGTATATTTCGAAACAAAGGAATCTCAAGTTTCAACTTTAAATTGTTCAATTTTTAAAATCTTTTCAAATTTTCTGACATTAAGACAAAAAATTATTCAATTTGGTACCAATTTTGGGCGTTATGAGGGTGCTAATCCTTCATCGTACGTAACCGACTCCCGAACCTATTTTTCTCATAATTTCGTAGACCAAAATTAATGTTTTAAAACAAAACATTTTATAAGGTGATCCAATCACACCTAAAAAGATTGGTGGCGACTCCGTTTTCATTTTTCAAAAGTCGATCCCGTTTTCAAACACCCTTTAAAAATAGGTTTCGACGACTTGGTGACTCATTGGGGATTATAAGAGAGTCAAGCCGAAAATTGATTATTTTCTGTCGTAATGTCGAAAATTTGGAAAATTTTTAAAATATGTCATTTTTACATGTGTTAGTTGCATATGTTTGTTATTTATTATCCACACATTGCATTTGCATGACCGTTGTGGTCACACCCTTAAGTGGGAGTGAGAAGCTATGCTTTCGTGAGGTTTTCACCTCTACATGGGCTAATGGATTGCTTCCGGGATACATCCGTACCTATGTCTTCGTGAGGCTTTCATCTCCGCATGGCCATAGGGAAATGTGTCCCCCTGAACTGAACTTGGTCCATATGAGCCTATAATTGGTGAGGATCAAGGAATCTGCTGGTTCAGGTACCCTTGCTTTAGAACCAAACTACATATAGCGAACTTTAAGTGCTTGCCCCAGGTAGTATGATGATGACCTTTAGTGCCTACCTTTATAAGTTCTTATTTATTATATTTTTATATATGTGACACTGACTTGTTTTTCTTATTTTGCTATCATTGCATGTCATTTATCATTAAAATGTGTCGATTCAAGGTTCGATTTCTAAGTTAGAAAGTTTTGTAATGGGGAACGAATATCTTAATAAAGTGGAGGACTACTCTTTCATTTGTGCTTGGTTAGAGAAAACCCAGATAGAAAAAGGAAATAGTGTCATCGAAGGATACACATCAGAATTATGGGACTACACTCTCATTAGTGTGATGCAAAATAACCTCCAAGAGTTAAAGGAAATATGAGATTAATGGAGTAACGGCCAGCGGTTGTTCTACAACAGTTATGGGGAATTGCGAGATTCGCTGACATGAAGATAGATGAATAATTCAAGGTGAGCGTGGGGAATCTTGATGGACACTTCTACCATTACAGATGAAGATAGTCACCTCGTGGATGGTAAGGGTTTAAGACCTACAAAATTGAATTGGATGGAAAGAATTTTGCTTATGATGGTAGAAAGGCTCACTTACTATAGGACCACTACCAAACAACAAGCTGGAATTTACTGTGGTACTTTAGGATGTTGTACTTATTAGAAATAATGGAAATGCAAGCTCTGATGACCGGGACAACCCAAATGAGCATGAAAGAAAGAGATTAAAGAAGATCGTATCGTTTAAAGACCTTTAAAGTGGAGATTAGCTATGCTGCGAAGATACCCATGCAAGCAATTCGAAATGTTCTGTGGAGGCAAAAATTTAAAGACTCTCAAGAAGTACTGAGGATGTTTGATATCATTTTAAGGCGTTATCTTTGCGAAGTCGAATGCCTACTTGTTCGCTAATCTTTCTTTCAAGGTAATCAGAGCAACTTCACAGACATCGGAGGAGGTGTCTTTGGCTGTAGAGCTTATTTCATAGGTGAAGCCTTAATTCAAATTCAAGAGATAGCTGATCATTTACAGATACTGGTAGAAAGGGCAAGCACGTTGAGCACCAATATGAGCTACAGTTCAGATAGAGGTCGAGAGTTAGCTTTGTTATTAAATAGGGTTAAGACTCTGGGCCTACGAGCGAAAGCGTATTTGTAATCCATTTTATGAAAAGACTTTTGTTCCTTAAATAACGTTTTCTAAAATAAAACTGAATCGAGATCGATACCTTTTTGCATTCATGCATTTGCATTACATTACATCAAAGAAAAGAAGGTGTTGATTTGAAATTCGATTCCTAAATAGAATAGTTTGTCATAAGGAAATAAATTTCTTGATAAAGTAGATTATAGTGCGGTCGTCTGAATATAGTCCAAGTAAACACGACGAGAGAAAGTTGGTAGTCCATGGAGGAATACATGATGTAATTGCCAGAGATTCAAGCCAACAAAGGTTATCCAAGAGCATGAAAAGAGAAAGCCGGAAGTCCACGAAGGAATACATGACTTGATTTAATTGCCAATGAAGATTATCCAAGAGCCGGCACTTTTTGATGAGTATCATGAAGATAAGCGAGCAAGAGATCAAGGCTCAGATTAAGCAGCAAGGAGCTAGCAAAGGCATCTTTTGGAGAATTTACAGGATTCGACCATGAAGAAAAGATCAGCGTTACTTGGACTATGAAGGGTAAGATCGCATATGTAATCTATTTTCATGTAAAGAAATCTGTTTTCGAGAAAGGTTATTCTAATGGAATTGAATTCAAGATCAACATCTCCTTTTCTTTTGCATTCATGCATTTGCATTGTATCACATCAAATGCATTTAAATCCATAAAAAGACCCTAATTAGTTAAAGTTATTAAAAAGAGAAAGAAAGAGAGAGAGAGAGAGAGAAGAGGGTCACGGCTGAGTGAAAAAAAAGTTGAATGGGAATTAACGATGTTCCCTTACATATCCCAGACTTTTGTGTCAGGAGGGATAGCTTACCCGGAGAATGGGGTGTTTGGAAATGAAAATCATCCCATCAATATCATACATGAGGAAGGGACTGAACAAAGAAACCTTGAGGGCATTCGCCCTTACGAATCGGGAAGTTCTTTAAACAATTGGACTACAGAAGAACTTCCTGTAATCTTTAGGAATTTTACGGAGTAATATTCAGAACACTCTTGTTGCTCTAAAGCCTAGGAGTAATGAGATTTCTTTTGAGAAGTGGGCTCATGTTCATACATTTTTATTTTCAATAAAACATACTTTTATTATTCATCCGAGTAAATATTCTTTCATTCTGATTCTTTTGACCTTTGACATTCTTTATAAATTTTCATTTCATGTGAATAGTCATTCTTGAATTCATTTATTCCTTGTATATTCTTTTGTGTGCCTATCATAGATCCCTAGATATCAATGACACGAGCAACGATACATCAGATTCAGAGTTCCTTTTGAGTGCGATATGTGTTTAGAGGAATCTCAATACTTTGAAGGTGACAGAAATTGTGACTTGTTTCTGAATTTGTTGAAAATGGTTTTTACCCCATGAAGTGGTGGTAGGAAATATAGCCTTAGAGGAAGGAAAGATTGCGAAATTGGAATTAGCTGAGGAGACAAAACAAGACCTTGTTAAGACTATTATGGGAATTCAAAATGTGAGCCAAAGACGCATGCAGGAGGATTTGCAATTGCCAGGATAAACATGAGGTTTTGGGGCACTGTTGGTCCACCATGGAAAGGGACCGCATCAGTTGTACAACGAATGCCAAATTTAAAGGAGTCAAGACTTATAAGGCATGTATGTTATGGGTCCAAGCTCGTCAAAAGTTTCAAGCTGACAATGACTTATCTTTGTGGATGTCACCTACTCCATTAAGAGGGGGAGATAGCTTCATATGCCAATATTACCAAGTCAAAAGTCATCCATTTCAAAAAAAAAAAGAGAGATTATATATAACTGCACAATGCTAAAAGTTTGCAGTCTGTTCAAAGATAATGCGCCATACCACAGTACAACAAAGGTTGCCAAAAGAAAAGAAAAAGAAGGAAAAAACAAATTACAGAAGATGACCGAGACTGGTAAAAATTGGCATAAGAAACTACCGCCTACTCTCTATGCTTATGCTGGGGCAAACACCTTCAA
Source organism: Gossypium arboreum (assembly GCF_025698485.1). Lineage (NCBI taxonomy): Eukaryota > Viridiplantae > Streptophyta > Magnoliopsida > Malvales > Malvaceae > Gossypium > Gossypium arboreum. The sequence goes on along the minus strand of NC_069075.1, from coordinate 109,900,612 downwards.
TTCCAGTTGTTTCAAAGGTTCCAACCATTATCCTAGGAATGGGTGCATTGTTTGGCTTTCCTGAGCAGTCTGATGTGCCATCAATAGCTGCGATGTTTAGCTCCAGGCGATGGCCATTGATTTCCAGCTATGGGGCATCAGGCCGTACACAGCCTCTGAAGCTTAAAATGATAGATTCTTTCTTCAAAACCAGTTTCTAACTAAGTGGAGGACGGTATCTTGAATGAATCTCTCTTAGACTTCTATACAAGTTTAGGGAAGAGGAAACCTGATCAAATCATTATTTTCAGGGATGGGGTTAGCGAGTCTCAATTTAATCAAGTTTTGATCAAGTTATTGAGGCTTGTAAGTTCCTTGACGAGAAGTGGAACCCTAAATATTGTGATTATTGTTGTACGAAAAACCATCATACCAAGTTTTTTCAGCAGGGATCTCCTGACAATGTGCTACATGGTACTGTCATTGACAACAAAGTATGCCATCCAAAGAACAATGATTTTTACCTTGGTACCCATGCTAGAATGATTGGAATCACGAGGCAGACCCACTATCATGTTCTCTTAGACCAGGCTGAGTTTTCGGCTGATGATCTGCAAGAGTTTGTTCATTTTCTATCCTATATGTATCAAAAGAGCACCACAACCATATTTGTTGTGGCTCCTATTTGCTATGCTCATTTGGCAGCTTCACAGTTGGGGGTAATTTATGAAGATTAGGGATGCTTCAGAAACATCATCGAGTCATGGTAGGATGTATGCTCCGGGAGTAATCTCTGTACCTCAGCTTTTCAGGTTGAAGGATAAAGTCAGCAACTTCATTCTTGTCTGCTGAGAATCATTGAACCATCTTTTGTAGGGTTTGACAAACAACGGCCGGGGCTAGCTGGCATTGGGCAATCCTTTTCTCATGGGTTTCTGAATCAAGATTTTTCCTCCAAGCTTTGATGGAGTCAAGAATTGGATACCTCTAGTAAAATTAACTTGAAAGTATTCATCCTAAGCAAATGTACCAAGAATGGATAACACAGACTTATAACAAAGAAGGTTCGTCCAAAAGAATTTCATAAAGGAAACCTTGTGCTGAAAGAGATCCTTCCCATGCAAAAGGATGCTGAATTGGGAATGGTCATATGTTGCAAAGAGGGCTTTCTCTAGAGGTGCACTGATTTTGACAAGAAATGGATAGGAAGAATTTATCTGATCCAGTGAATTCAGACTCGGTCAAGGAGTACTTTGTCTGAAGGAGAAGGGAAGCCAAGGTGAAAACCCACAAAGTGCACTTTGGGACTTTTATTTCAAAAAAAAAGGCAAAAAAGTAAAAGAGAAAGAGAAAAAAATAAAAAGAAAAAAGAAAAAATGGAGAGGCCGAGGTGAAAACCCGCAAAGGGCTCCTTGAGACCAAAGGGGTTTTGAGTTGAAAACCCGAAAGGGCAGCTCAAATTTGGAAAGTCATGCAGTGACCTTGCTATACTGGATTCAACGAGAAGTGAAGTATGTTACATATCGAGGCATCAACGAATTACTTTGGATATTTTAAACACATGTTGAACTCAAGAAAGTCTTCATGGAGCTGGTGTATAGACGCTCAAGCGGCGATATCTGGGGCATCTGATTTCTATCCTATTTACTATCTTTGGATTCTTTTTCTTCGCAAAGATATGTTCCCAGGTTAATCTTTTTGCATTCCTTCCAATAATTTGTCCAAATCTAATTATCCTCAGGATCAATTTATTTGTCTCCCATTATTCATAAAGCATGTTGCATTGAAATAATAATAGATGAACTAAAATATCTTCACAAATGAAGTTTTGCATATTACTCTGGAAATTTCTAGATAATACAAGAAACTGAAACAAGACAATTGTTTAAGGAATTCCCATATGTATGGGTTGGAGATACTCGAGAGATTTTCTTCTTTAGTCCAAAAGGTGGTTGGACGTTTTAAGCAATATTGATCTTAAGAAAGGATCATTTTATAAACATCTTCAGTGGGTCGTAACATTCGGGGAATGGTACGGTAGACCAAATTGATGGAGAAGATTCGAGGCATACGAGCAGAGTATGATTGATATGTCGAGAAGAATGAGGTGGGAAGCTCGATAGATGAATGAGTGATGACGTCCGAAATAGGAGTTATTTTCATAAACATTTTGCATCATAATATGTCTAATTAGGAGCATCTGACTCATTTCGATCATGGCATCTTAATTATTTGGCATAAGCATAAATTCCAGGAAATCAATTCTACAAGTGGATTCCCCACTGGACGATGTAGCAAGATTGATTGAAAATTACAAAATTCAACGCCTTAATCCCCTAAGCAGTAGGGTAACAGGTCAAAATTGCGGATCTTATCTCCCTAAGCAGTAGTAGAGCAGATCGAAGATGCGCCTTAACCCCCTAAGCAGTAGGGTAACAGGTTAAAGTATAGCAGATCTGGCCTTCAGGTGTTCACGCTGAAGCAGATCCAAGATGATTTGGCGTTTCTGTATTGTCAGAGAACAAATCGAAGAAACAGATTTGGCATATCCATATTCGACGGAGAGCAAATCGAAGACATAACTGATTTGGCTTTCACGTGCTTACGATGAAGCAAATCTAAGATGATTTGGTGTCTCTGTATTGTCAGAGAACAAATCGAAGTTTGGCGTCTCCATATTTGACGGAGGGCAGACACATAGCAGATCTGGCCTTTAGATGTTTGTACTGAAGTAAGATCCAAGATGGTTTAGCATCCTTGTGCTTACAAGGAACAAATCGAAGACATAGCTGATTTGGCTTTCACGTGTTTATGTTGAAGCAAGTCTAAGATGATTTGGCATCTCTGTATTGTCAGAGAACAAATCGAAGTTTGGCATCTCCATATTCGACGAAGGGCAAACACATAGCAAATCTGGCCTTCAGATGTTTATACTGAAGCAAGATCCAAGATGGTTTGGCATCCTTGTGCTTACAAGGAACAAATCGAAGACATAGCTGATTTGGCTTCCACGTGTTTACGTTGAAGCAAGTCTAATATGATTTGGCATCTCTGTATTGTCAGAGAACAAATCGAAGTTTGGCGTCTCCATATTCGATGGAGGCGGACACATAGCGGTCGGCCTTCGGATGTTTATCTTTGAAGCAAGATCCAAGATGGTTTGGCATCCTTGTGCTTACAAGGAACAAATTGAAGACATAGCTGATTTGGCTTTCATGTGTTTACATTGAAACAAGTCTAAGATGATTTGGCATCTCTGTATTGTCAGAGAACAAATCGATGTTTGGCATCTCCATATTCGACGGAGGGCAGACACATAGCAGATCTGGCCTTCAGATGTTTATATTGAAGCAAGATCTAAGATGGTTTGGCATCCTTATGCTTACAAGGAACAAATCGAAGACATAGCTGATTTGGCTTTCACGTGTTTACGTTGAAGCAAGTCTAAGATGATTTGGCATCTCTGTATTGTCAGAGAACAAATCGAAGTTAGGCGTCTCCATATTCGACGGAGGGCAGACACATAGCAGATCTGACCTTTAGATGTTTATACTGAAGCAAGATCTAAGATAGTTTGGCATCCTTGTGCTTACAAGGAACAAATCGAAGACATAGTTGATTTGGCTTTCACGTGTTTACGTTGAAGCAAGTCTAAGATGATTTGACATATCTGTATTGTTTGAGAACAAATCGAAGTTTGGCGTCTCCATATTCGACGGAGGGCAGACACATAGCAGATCTGGCCTTCAGATGTTTATACTGGAGCAAGATCCAAGATGGTTTGGCATCCTTGTGCTTACAAGGAACAAATCGAAGACATAGCTGATTTGACTTTCACGTGTTTACGTTGAAGTAAGTCTAAGATGATTTGGCATCTCTGTATTGTCAGAGAACAAATTGAAGAAGCAGATTTGGCGTCTCTCTGTTCGATAGAGAGCAGATCGAAGATATCAACATGACAGTTATGAGTTTGCAAGAAGCAGATTGAAGCCGTCAAGTTGCCATTTAAAGAAGATCAAGAACTCAAGACTCGGCAAGACCGGGCAAAATTGGTCTTTTTATAGTCTTTGCTCTATTCCTGTTACACAGCAATGAGCAAAGAGGGGCAGCTGTCGACACTCAATTTTGCCCGAGCCCAGAAATAAGTCCAAAAACAAAAATAATAAACCCCAAAAAAAAAGTCCAAGTTCAGTCCAGAATTACAAATATAATTTGGCCCGATCGGAAGGGCCGATTAGTTGAAAAGATTTAAGGTCCATCTACAAGTTTGACTTATATGGAAATATAATCTTCAATGATATGCAATCTTAGATATGATACAATCTTAGATATGATTGCAATTTTAGATATGATACAATCTTAGATATGATATACAATCTTAGAAGATATGATTTTGTAATCTTGGAGATTTAATTTGTAGATATCCTTTAATCTTAACCATTGATGTAATTGATCTGTACCGTTGGATTTGGGGAGGCTCAACTATAAATAGAGGCCTCTCCCCTCATTGTAAAACGACTTGACTACACTTGAGTTTTGGGAAGCAATAAGAATTCTTGAGAGCATTCACTCAAATTTGTCTCCCTCTTGCGTTCTTATTTTCTACGGTTTGTTCTTATTTATTCTTTGTTCATCTTTGTTTTCAATTTTTTTATTTAATCCCTATCTCCTTGATTTTTAATTCTCTTTTATATTTTATTTTTAATAATTTTAGTATTATATCAAATTATTTTTTATTAAATTCTATATTATTCATTGTTTTAAAAATATATTTTATTTAATTGAAAAAGTTTTTTCTTAAATAAGGCAATGTTTGGTGTTTAGAAATTCCAAAATAGTGCCCTAACATGTTTGAGTTGCGATTTTTTCGTTTGACTAAATAACCAAATATCCTTTTTAATAAATTTTCAAAATCATGAGATAATTTTAGTTACGAGGATTTAAAACATCGTGTCCTAACATGCTGGATGTGATGTTTGTATACTTTCGGAACAAAGGAATCTCAAGTTTCAACTTTAAATTGTTCAAGTTTTAAAATCTTTTCAAATTTTCTGATATTAAGATAAAAAATTATTCAATTTGGTACCAATTTTGGGTGTTACGAGGGTGCTAATCCTTCCTCGTACGTAACCGACTCCCGAACCTATTTTTCTCATAATTTCGTAGACCAAAATTAATGTTTTAAAACAAAACATTTTATAAGGTGATCCAATCACACCTAAAAAGATTGGTGGCGACTCCCGTTTTCATTTTTCAAAAAGTCGATCCCCGTTTTTCAAACACCCCTTTAAAAAATAGGTTTCGACAATCTCTATGTATAAGAGTAGTAATAGTGAAACTATGTTTCTAAGTAGTGGTTGCTGCTGGTTTGAAATGGATATCTGGAACTGGAGTCTTTGAACTGCAGTAGGTGAGAATCAGGTGAGTTCTTATGCTGACTCATGCATGTATATTGTTTATATCGAAGCATATCTATAGGAAAAATGACCAAACTATGAATCTAAAACCATGAAAAATATAGTATGAATATGATATGCATGTGACTATATGAATGATTATTAAAAAAAAATCTATAATTTTATGAATGTTTGCTAAGGATAGTATGTATATTTGGTATGAAATCTATTAAATTCAATTATGTAATGAGTGGTATATGAGTACTATGATGTTGAAGTATAATTGTATATGCATGTTTGGAATGTATGCTATGAGATGTGTGTTCTTTAGGGTATAATTTAGGGAATCAAGGTGTTGGGCTTAAATTGTGTCAGTGCATGAAGAGTTTGTAAAGTGGGTCTGTGCCTGGTCACCAATATGGTATCTGATGAAGTCCACCAAGACAGAAAACAAAAACTCTGAAGAAAAAGTCCATGACCATGGCACCCTCTAAAAATGAACTAATGAAAGGTGATTACCCAATAAGGTTCTCTGCATGTCCCAGGTTGATGATGGGAAAACCTCACGTAATGTGAGTTTAGGAAAATCCATATCATAAACACGACAATTAAGAAATAACCTTTGTGGCATACTCTGAAAGAATAGCCTTTATGGAGTTCTCTGAAAGAGCAACCTTTGTGGTGTACTATGAAAGAATAATCTTTGTGGCGTACTATGAAAGAATAACTTTTATGGCATACTCTAAAAGAATAACATTTGTGGCATACTCTATAAGAATAGCCTTTGTGGCGTGTTCTAATTGGAATGCTATAGTGGTGTGGTCTGTAAGAAGTTCTGAGGCGTGTTCTATATGATTCTTTAAAATACTTAGTAAAGTCAGTGTGATATAAAGTGTCTATCAGGTACATGGTAACTATTATGTAAAGCTAAAATTTGACTAAAGATAATGAATGGAAGAGATATAGAGAAGTAATGGATTAGTATGGGAAGTTGTCGTGAATAAATGTTCGAATCTAAATGATCGAAGACGATATTGACCAATTGTGTATGTCAACACCCTTAACTTGTCTCCATCGCTAGATTTAGGGTTACAAAGTATTACAACATTTAACAAGTCAAATATAAACATAAGCCATTCAAATATTACTTTAAATATCAAATATTCAAATTCAATCATCATTCATAGTATATATGTAAATACGAGCTTTATATCGAGCTTACAGAACCTAAAAATCAATTTGAAAACAATCATGGACTAGTTTGAAATAAAATAGAAAAACGTAGAAAAATTTCAAAACAAGGGCCACACAACCGTGTGGCCAGGCCGTGCGTGTTTCTCCCACTTTCACCTTGGTTTCAAAATGAAGAAAACTAAAAAGAGGAAATGTAACAACCCGTTTTCAGTGAAATCAAAATAGTGGTTTCGAGACCACAAATCTGAGTCAGAAAAAAATATTTTAATATTATTGCATGGTCTGCATTATGATAGAAATGACGTATGAAAATTTCGTTAAGAAAATCTTACCGTTTCAAGTTTAATTGCTAGAAAGGACCAAATTGTATAAAGTGAAAAAGTTGAATTCTAATAGCTAGAGGGATTAAATAGATATGGAATTCAACATTTGAGGTCCTTATACGGTAAATAGACCATTAAGAGAAGTTAGTAGATATGATGATTCATCCATGAAAATTTAAGAAAAGAAAAAGACTAAATTGGAAAGTGGAAATAATAAAAGATGACAATTAATTAAAAGATAAAATATCATCTTTTTTGTCATCTTTTTTCATCATCTTCCCCAAATTATTTTCATGGAAACTCTAGCTAAGAGAAAAGAATTCAAGCAAGCTTAATTGGGTAAGCATTCTTGTCCCATTTTTAGTAATTTTTATATTTTCTAGATCGTAATAACCTAATTTAGATATTTTGGGGATTAATTTGCAAAGATATCAAAGTATTAAAATTTTTCCATGGATAAATAAGCTGAAATTTTGAAATTTATGGTAGAAAATGAAAGGTATATAGATAGACAACTTTTGTAAAGGAAATTTTCATGAAATTTTCATTTAGGGACTAAATTGAAAAGATATAAAATTCATGAAAAGTTTTTGATTTTTTTTGAAATACAAGGACTGTTATTGTTATATGAAAAATTTATCTATGCTTGGAATAAGGATTAAATTGCATGAATTTCATTTTCCGAGCCTAGGGACGAAATTGGAATTAATTAAAAGTGTAGGGGCAATATGGTACTATTGCCTAAAACATGAATTGGATTGAACTGAATATGAATTGTATTAAATTGAGTTAAATTGTATAGATCTGGATAGATCTAGTACGGAATTGGATCGAGGAAAACAAAAAGTATCGGATTAATAGATTCTCGTATACGAACAAGTGTCAAGGTAAGTTCGTGTAACTAAATTGTGTACATTTATATGTTTGAATTAAATGTTATATATGTGAATTGTATAATTGCCTTGTATATAAAATTGATTAAATATCTGATAATGCCTAATAAATGTTAAGTCCCGTTTGAACAAATGAAAATTGATGGATACAAGTTTCCTGTATTGGTTGTAGTCCTGCATATGTTGCGGACACACCACAGCTCGAAAGAGCATCCCGTTATTAACCCTCTCGAGCTTCTCGTTATATGGTTCCTGCAAGCTTCCCATTAATAGCTCTTAGGAGCATCCCGATTGGTTGTGATTCTACATGTGTTGTGGACACACCACAGCTCTTATAAGCTTCCCGATTATGGCTCTTCGTGAGCTTTCTATTAATTGGCTCTTTGTGAGCTTCCCGATAAGGCTCGCTTGAACTTCTCGATATTAAGCTATTCGGAGCTTTCTGTTAATGGCTCTTTAGAGCTACCTGATATTGGCTCGTATGAGCTTCCTGATTTAGGCTCTTATGAGCTTCTTGTTATAAAGCCTGGATAAGCTTCCTGTTATATGGCTCACATGAGCTTCCCGTTATATGGCTTGAAAGAGTGCTTCTCGTTTAAGTGTTCTTATGAGCACTCCTGAATATGAATTGACGAATTACAGATTTGTACACTTCATGTGTACTACCTGATTTCCATTAATATTTCATAAGGTTCAACGGGAAAAGTTCCGATACAAGTTAAGATAAGGTCTGAATGAATTAATAATTGTATCTACCTGAAAATATATTGAAATGTTTATACGATGAGCTCATCTCTGTTACTTGAAATGCATTTGAAATACATGACTAACTTGCTTGAGGATGTATATGTTTAGGTTATTGATTAAATTGATTTGGAAGTACTTTGTATGCTTATTTTAGATGAATATGAATGGTAAGTTAATTTCCCGTTATACGAACTTACTAAGCATTGAATGCTTACTCTATTTTATTTTATCTATTTTATAGCACTCGGAAGCTCGTAAAGGTTGGAGCAGGTCAGAGCAAGATCACACTATCCTTAGCAAATTTTAATTAGGATATAATGGCATTTATAGGTTAAATTGGCCAAATGTTGGCATACACATGTTTTGGTTGTAAATAGCCATTGGAATGGCTTGTAATGATCATGTTTTGAAACATATATATGGTATTATCATGTTTGAGGTATGAATTTGATTATGCATATATGCATTTGGTATCTAGGTAAGTATAAGTTTTGGAATGACATAATAATAAATTATCTATTGGGGAGCCTATGTAACACCCTTAACCCGTATCCAACATCGGGACAGGGCTCGAGGCATTACCGGAACTTTACACTTTCAGTATACTAACTCAAGTCACAAAATTTCATTTGAATTTAAATCTTTTCAATCATGAACATCTCGTCCCTTGTATAGGCCTTCGAGACCTATAACATATCGGAAGGCAATGCGGCACAAATAAGGGCACGTTCGATTAGCCTTGGGCTCCTCAGAAAATTTTCCTTAACTAAAAGGAACACACGCCCGTGTAGGTGGATCGTGTGGACTCACATGCCTGTGTATCCGGGGGCACGCTCATGCCCTTCAATCGTGGGCAACACTAACTTATCAACACGACCATGGAACACGCCCGTGCTACCTGCCCGTGGACGAAACTGTCATTTTAACACGGCCATGGTGCACGCCCGTGTGGCCTACCCGTGCACAACTTTGAGCTAAAATTTTAAGTGCAGGGGACACATGGCCATAGCACACGCCCATGGGAGGGAACCGTATGTCACACACAGCCTAGACATATGCCCGTGTGTCCAACCATGTGGACTTTATTAGGCTATTTTCCAAGCCTTTAGTCACCCCTTTATACTACTTGTGCCTAATGGTTACCAAGTTTGAGAAGAAGCATGATTATATACTTGTAAATGATCTTAATGAAAATAGTTGTATGGAAACCTCATATCATTGGTTTCATACATAAATGGTTATTTCCTATTTAGTGTCATGGGTTCCCATATTACTTTAATCCATCTGAAATTGGCTCATTCATGTGATTCATTGCCAATTGATAGCAACCCATCCTTCATAATTAAAACCATGCATAAAATCGTAGTTCATAGCCTACTTAAATTAAGCCAATTTTCATGGACATATAAAAAGAGATAAACTTATTTTTACATGCCTTTACTGGGAAAATCAAATGACACATATAACAAAATACTCAAAAATACTATACATGCCATTGAACAAAATAAACTGAGTCTTTATACCAAAACTTGTTTAGTTGATAGTGTGTTCACTCCCCAATTGTCTTCCAATCCTTATGAGTCATTGAGCTCTGTGAGACAGGGAAAAAGAAAGGGGTAAGCATTTTCATGCTTAGTAAGCTCAAATAACTGGAAAGTAAACTTACCAAGTAATTAGCATACATCCATACTTAATCCATGAAATCATCCATTATGAAATGATTTCCTATCACATGCACTCAATCAATAAGTTAGTCACATAATCATGTAATTTAACTAGATGAGCTCATCATTCAACATTTCATTCACATATATATATCCTATGTTAATCTCGTTGAGTTTCTAGGAAATCTCGATGGAATACCCATTATCCGTCAATTCTTACGAATAATCATTTCACATATATGCACTATCGCGAACCTCACATCATATGGCAGGATTACCAGTCCAGGCTAAATTCCCCATTATATGAACTCTTAAGGTGATGCCGGGATTACCAGTCCAGGCTAAATCCCTTATAACGACAAACACCCTTAGTGAGCTCAGATCTGAATTACCAGTCCAGGCTAAATTTAAACCAATTTAGATTACCCATCCGGGCTAAATCCAGTGCACATATATTCTTCGGGAGGCTCGATCATTCAAGGAACACCCGTTCGGGATAGATTCCTTTCCATATTTGAGATCACGGATTACCCGTTTGGGCTAAATTCTTACTGCAACACACGCAGGATCTCAATTCACATGTAAAACATGGTTTATCCATCGAATTCCCTTTTTAACCTCAACCGAGATAGTTATCAACAAGTCATTACCAAAGGAGCATTTCATGCATTTTCATACCATCGATAAATGCAAATATTATGCATTCATAAATCATAAAATTATGTGTATTAGGGGTTTACTTTAAGTTATCCGAACTTACCTGGTATTCTTTTCGGAATTGTGTTTCGGTTATTTCGAAACCTTGCATTTACCACGATTGACCTCCGGAATTTGCTCCTCGGGGTTATTGGGCTTGAAAATTGAAGAAACCCTAGCTATGGTGTCCTCCAAATTTCAGAAGCTATGGGAAGAAGATGAGCATATTTTTGCTTTATTTTTCCCTTTTTATTTCATTAAAATGCCTAATGACCAAAATGCCCTCATGCCCTTTCTTTAAAATTTTATCCATGCAAGCCCATTTTTGTCCAAAAATTTAGAATTTGGGCAAATTGATCTCCAAGACCTTCTAATTTATAATCTAAAGCAATTTCATACAAATTGCTTCTAGAATCCAAGTTTTGCAATTTGTTCAATTTAGTCCTTAATTCCAATTGGACATCTTATAATTAGAATTTCTTTGTGAAATTTTAACACATGCATATATTCATTTTTTAGGCCTCATAATAACCATAAAATAAATATTTTGATATAGGATTTGTAGTCCCGAAAATACTATTCTGACTAGGCCCTATTTCGGGATGTTACAGCCTAAGGGCACATTGATTGTATGTGTAAGATGTCAAGTTTAAGACTTGGTTTTGGCTTGGTTTAAATGTATTGAATTGGTTGGTGAATGTGTTAAAATGTTGATGTAGGTGGAAAACAAGTTTGGGTGAGAAATAAGGCTTAGAAATGGCCTTATTTTGTCCACACGGGCATGTGTCTCACATACAGCCTAGCACATGGGCATGTGTCTTGGCCGTGTGTCCCCTGCACCTAATTATTGAAAATTAAATTGTCCACACAGCCTAGCACATGGGCGTGTGGCTTGGCCGTGTGATCTAAGTCAGAGAGTTAAACGGGTATGGACACAGGCTGGAACACGGCCCTGTGCCACACATCGAATGCCCACACGGCCTAGCCACACGGGCGTGTGTCCTCTACACCTAAGAAAAATTTTGAAATTTCGCGAAAATTCTCTGAGTTCCCAGTTTAGTCCCGACTTGTTTCTAACGCGTATTTTGGGCCTCGAGAGCCCATTTAAGGGACAACATGAGTATGAGTGAATATGTTTGAATTCGAATATAAATAGTAAATGATATAAACTAATTGTATTTGACCTGTGAACTTCGGTAATGCTCCATAATCCTATTTCGGCGACGGATATGGGTTAGGGGTGTTACAGGAAATGAATTCTCTTAGTATCAACTTACAAAATATTCATTATTTATTTTATTTTAATATGATTTTATTTAACATATATTAATACTAATATAACTTATATATATAAATTATATATCTCTTGACCACCCATTACAATTAAAAACAAAGGTATAATTTCTTTTTAGGTTCCTTAGCTATATTTTACCTTATAGTTTACTAATAAATCACACTTTTATACTTATACGATTTAGTCCTTATACGCTAAATAAGCCTTAATTTGATACAATTACCCAATCGAAATTTAATTCACTTCTAACATAACTATATAAATATTTAATAAAAATATTTATGAGTCCCAGATAAGGAATCAAGGTTTCAAAACCATACTTTCCCGAAATTTACCTGAAAATAGGTGGGGATATTGTGATCTCATCGACTCTTCCAACTCCCAAGTCGCATCTTCGATAGTATGACTAAGCCATAGAACTTTCATGAGTGGAACATGTTTGTTTCGCAATTCTTTCACCTCACGAGCTAGAATTTTAATGGGTTTGTCCTGGTAAGACATCTGAGGCTAAATTTCAATTTCTTTCATCGAAATAACGTGAGACAGACCTGAACTATATCTCATGAGCATCAAAACATGAAAAACATCGCGCATTTTTTTCAACTCTACTGGCAAAACCAAACGATAGGCAACTGGTCCAATCCTTTCCGTGATTTCATAAGGTCCAATAAAACAAGGACTCAGCTTCCCTTTTTGACTGAATCGAAGGACTTTCTTCCACGGTGAAACCATTAAAACATTTTTTCACACATAGCAAACTCGATATCTTGACGTTTCAAGTCCGTGTACAATTTATATTTGTCAAAAGCTATTTTGAATCTATCCCAAATTAACTTAACTATATCCTTCATTTCTCGAATCAGTTCTAGTTCAACACTTTTCTTTCATATAGTTCTGACCAGCAAAAGGTGTTTGACACTTACGATTGTATAAAGCTTTGTACGGAGCTATTTGGATGCTCAATTGGAAACTATTATTTTACACAAATTTGGCCAAAGGTAAATACCGTTCCTAACCTACTTCAAAATTAATTACGTAGGCTCGAAGAATATCTTCTAAAATCTGAATAACAAGTTCAGATTATTCATCCATTTGCAGGTGAAAAGTTGTACTAAAGTTGAGTCTCATACCAAGAGATTCATGCAACTATTTCCAAAACCTCGAAGTGAACTGAGGGTCCCAATCAGAGATAATTGACATAGGTATACCGTGTAATCTGAAAATTTCTTGAGTTTAAACCTCGGTAAGTCTCGAAAGTGACCAATCGGTTCTAACGACAATAAAATGGGCTAATTTCATAAGTCGATTGACTATCTCCCGAACATAATTTTTCTTGTTTGGAGATAATGATAACCTTGTTACAAAATCCATCGTTATGCACTCCCATTTCCATTCATGAATCAAGATAGGCTGAAGTAATCTAGTGGGAAACTTGATGCTTCATTTGAACACACTGATAAGTTAGGCATTTAGAAACAAATTCAACTATCTCGCTTTTCATTCCAGGCCACCAATAAAATCCCTGTAAGTTGTGATACATTTCCGTTCCACCAGGGTGCAAAATAAAAAGGGTTATCATGAGCTTCACAAAGTATTAACTCTTTTAATTTAACAACATCTGGAACACAGATTCGATTATGGAACTTCAAAAAATCACAATCATCAATACTGGAGTTTTCTATCGAACCATTTTGAACCATATCTCTTTTTCCTTACAATTTAGCATCAACAAGCTATGATTCCTTGAACTGATCAAACAATATTGGTTTGACTTTTAATTCGGCCAACAAACTGCCATTATCGCAAGTACTGAGTTGAGCAAACATCTTTTATAACTCAACTGTTACTTTTCTACTCAACGCGTCAGCTACAACATTAGCTTTACTAGGGTGGTAATTGATAACATAATCATAATATTTCGAAAGTTCATCCCAGCGATGCTATCTCAAATTCAACTCCTTTTGGGTTAGGAGGTATTTAAGGCTTTTATGATTGGTATAAATATGACACTTTTAACTGTATAGATAGTGCCTCTAGAGATTTAAGCAAAAACCATAATGGCTAGCTCTAAATCGTGCGTCAAATAGTTACGTTCATGCATTTTTAGCTAGTAAGACCCATACACAATCACCTTCCCTTCTTGCATCAAAATGCAACCTAGACCATTTAGAGAATCATCACTATATAACACGAAGTCTTTCCCCGATGCAGGCAAAGTTAGAACTGGCGCCTCAGTCAACATCTATTTCAATTTCTCAAAACTTTCTTGGTATTGATCGTTCCAAATGAATTGGACCTACTTTTGTAAAAGCTTTGTCATCGACATAGCTATTTTCAAAAACAAGGTTTACAAATCTTTGATAGTAACCAGCTAAACCAAGAAAATTGCAAACTTTTGACACATTCCTTGGTGCTTTCCATTGAACAATGGCCTTCATTTTTTTTGGATCAACTCGAATCCCATTAGCTAAGATAACATGCCTCAAAACACGACCTCCGATAACCAGAATTCACATTTGCTAAGCTTCATGTATGGCTGCTTTTCTTGCAACACTTGCAAAACAATTTGGAGATGTTGTTCGTGCTTCACTTCAGTTTTCGAATAGAACAAAATGTTGTCGATCAAAACTACCAAAATTTGATCCAAGCTAGAAAATATGGTTCACGAGATCCATGAATGCCATCGGAGCATTTGTTAAGTCGAAAGGTATTATCAAGAACTCATAATGGCCATAACGTGTACGAAACGCCGTTTTAAACACGTCACTATCTTTTACTTTCAATTGATAGTAATCTGATTTCAAGTTAATCTTGAAAAAGAAAAGCTCATTTCAACTGATCAAACAAGTCATCGATATGAGGTAGAGGATATCAATTCTTGATTGTCAACTTATTTAGTTGTTGAAAATCTATACAAAGTCGCATCGAACCATCTTTCTTTTCAACAAACAATATTGGAGCTCCCTAAGGCGATATACTAGGGCATATATAGCCGCGGTCCTGTAAAGCTTGCAACTAAACTTTTAATTCCATTTTTCTACATTGGTGCCATACGATAAGAGGATATTAACACCGAAGCTGTACAAGAAAACACCTCAAACTCAACCTCTCGATCAGGTGGTAATCCCAAAAATTCCTTCAGAAACACATCAGGGAATTCGCAAACAACTTGAATATTGTTGATTTGACTATCACTAGCATTTGAGTTAATGACATTTGCCAGAAAAGCTTCACAGCCTTGATTGAGGAGTTTATTAGCTCAAACAACTGAAATGATACGAGTTGAACCACTCGTTTAGACATTATTCACCTCAATCAAACTGCCATCAATACACTAAGCCATTTCTTTTTACGACAATCCAAAATCACTCCATGCTCAGTGAGCCAATCCATACCCAAAATCAAATCAAAATCGTTGAATGGCATAATACAAATCAAAAGGAAAAGATATGTTTTGAATTTCTAGTTGACACTGCCTACATACTCGATTGACTAACACTGACTATCCCAAAGGACTTAACACAACCATGGATACTTTAGACGTATCAGATTTTAAACTTCCCAATTTGACTAATTCAGAATTAACATAAAATTGTGAAGATTCAGGGTTTCTCAAAGTAAAAACAAGTGCAGAATATAATAAAAAGATACCTGCTACAAAATCGGTGTCACCCTCATCGTAAGTCTGTACAATGTATGCTCGTGTCGGTGCTCTGGCCTCTAACTGATGAGTAACTGCATCATTCCCTTTTCTTGCACCACTTCTAGAAACAAAACCACCACGACTAATTCCACTACCCCTAGTTGTAGGTGCAGATTTCTGAGTAGTGACATGAGTAACATTATCACTTCTCAAGCACTCTTAAGCAAAATGCTCCAACGATCCACAACGAAAATAGGCTCAAGTCAATTTCCAACATTCACTTTGATGTTTCTTCCCAAAGTGCTCGTAATTCAGTATCTCAACATCTCGAGACAGAACTCACACACTGCCCGCAAACATAGTTGGTTGCCGATCTCAATTTCTATCAAATCTATCGGACTTAATAGTCAATTTCCAATTACCACGAGAATATTTAGTTTCCTTTGATTGTGGATGCAAACTAACAGTTCCCACTTGTTTTCCAGCAGCTCGTGTAGTCTCAATCTTTTTATCGAGACCCAAAGCTTGCTCCACCATTTTTGCTCGCTCGACTAAATTGGCAAACTCTAAAATTCGATATGATAGAAGCTATACTCTGAGTTCATCACAAAAAACCATGTAGAAATCATTTACGGCTTTTAGCTTCAGACAACAGAAATTCTGTAACATATTTACTAAGTAGCGAAAACTCACGTTCGTAATCAGCCATTGGCATTTCACTCGGTTTCAATAGCAAAAATTCTTGTTTCCTATCCTCAAGATATAATTGTCAGTCGGCCAGGTACATAGCATGTTACCGTCTACCACCACATATACTCTTCTCCTTGCAGTAAAGAAGCAACATAAATTACACATTCTCGGGGCTGCACTCAAGTTGTTGCAAAACACGTTTAGTCGAGTTGATTCCTACCAAACTTCGGCAGTTGGAGGATCAACCCCTTTCAAACCCAATAACTCAGTAGCACCGTATCTCTATAAATCCTTAATCAGAGCTCGTCAAACAATAGGTACAGGTACAATGACAGGAGTAACTCCTGCTACTCTTTGAAGAGTTTCAACTATAGCACAAAGTAAATTCGAATCACCTTGGCCCTCGCTATTACCTCTATCAGCGTTAGGTTGTTGAGCACTAATTGAATGAACACTCGATGTCACCAAATCAACTCTGTTTAAATTTTCATTAGAATTATCACAAATATGAATCTTTTTATTAACCTAATTATTTGATTCTCCCAACATCTTTTATCTATAAAACAAAAACAACTAATTCTAGCATCCCAACCTCGACTCTGACTAGACTCAACTTTGGCATTTACCTCTACACTCGATTCTGAGCTTGATTTAGTCTAAGAATCGACCAAACCTATAGCTCTGGTACCACTAAATGTAACACCCCTAACCCATCTCCGTCGCCAAATTTAGGGTTCCGGAATATTACAACATTTAACAAGTCAAATATCAACATAAACCATTCAAATATTACTTTAAATATAAAATATTCAAATTAAATCATCATTATTCAAATTAAATCATCATTCATAGCATATATGTAAATACGGGCTTTATATCGAGCTTACAGAACCTAAAAATTAATTTGAAAATAATCAGGGACTAGTTTGAAATAAAAAAAAATGAAGAAAAATTTTAAAATAGAAGTCACATAGTCGTGTGGCCAGGCCGTGTGTGCTTTTTCCCCTTTCACCTTGGTTTCGAAATGAAGAAAAATAAAAAGATAAATGACTTTTCTTACTATCCACTTACAAAATATTCATTATTTATTTTATTTTAATATGATTTTATTTAACATATATTAATACTAATATAACATATATAACTTATATATAAATTATATATCTCTTTATTGTCCATTACAATTAAAAACAAAGGTATAATTGTTTTTAAGTCCCTTAGCTATTTAGTCCGTGTACGCTAAATAAGCCCCAATTTGATACAATTACCCAATCAAAATTTAATTCGCCCTTAACATTACTCTGTAAATATTTAATAAAAACTTTTACGAGTATCATATAAGGAATCAAGGTTATGAAACCACACTTTTTGAAACCACTGACTTCCATGTTGTTATAGTATGTGCTCGTTATAAAGAGTAATTGTACGATGATTCTAGGTTAAGTACGCGTATCAAATGATATTCTGGTTGCATTGGTCTTTGAAAGAAATTGGCATAGATATATTAATGTTAAGCTTGAAGGATATAAGTGAAGGTTTGAAGTCAACAATTGAGGAATGGAAATGGGTATAGATCAAGGCAAGGTAGTTAACTTATATGTAAAGGTCTAAGATTGGAAAGTACTAACCAAAAGTATGATCAAGAGTCTAAGAACAACAAGATCATTATAATGAATCATCAACTTTCTTATTCAAGTATCAACTAATGGAAAATGTGTATTTTTCTCACTAAGTTCTTGAGAACTTATTTTTGTTTCATGTTATGTTTCAAGTTTGTGGATAAGAGTCTGTGTCAAGAGGGATGATGCTAGAACCACGCTAATGGAACGGCGCATCAGGTTTTTATGCATGCAGAGCAAGCTCGATGGCTTATTAAAAATCAGTAGTGCTACATAGAAGTCTATACTTAGAATAGATGTAATAAGTTATGATATTAGATGATAACTTTTGTAATTAAATTACTCTACTTGTCTTTGTTTATGTCATTGTTGTTTATGTGACCAATCGAATTTGTAAATAATCGTGGTTTGTGATAATAATTTAAACTTATGTCTATATTCGTGTGGTAACACCCAAGATTCAGATCCAGTGAATCGGATCGGGTTAACGGCGTTATGATAGTTGAGCTATGGTCTTACACTTTATACCTTTTTGAGTTGTCGCCCTAAAAGACCTTAGCATCATCTCAGTGTCGCCCCATAGAGCCTGCTGGTCGTCGTTGCAGTGTTGCTATATGGAACCTGATTATCACTGTCACGGTGTCACCCTAAAAGACCAGTTGATATACTTCCATTTCTTATTCAAGCTTGATGTTCAAACACCAAAGCGTCCTGTAGCACCCCAAACCCGGCCCAGACGTTAAGGCCGAATCCGACATGCCACTTTGAAGTCAAAAACCCGTGTTCCCTTTTTAGTGTTTTAAAAAATAGCCAAATTTTGTCAAACTAACCAAGTGAATGGAAGCTGGGCACCAGGTAGGTATCCATAACAGAGGAGGTCAGCCATGAAGGCTGCTTAAGTACCAAGCTCTCCGATGGGATCCAATCCTAGACATGTCCACATCCATTGCCACACTTGGTTATAACAAGTTGAAATTTCTTTGAGTGGTTATCTTTGGTAAATTGAATATTCGTGTCATCGTGTTATTTAAAAAATATCGTTTTGAAACGTGCCCTAAGTCTAGCCCATTTGAATTATTATTATCCATCAATTTAAAGTTGTTTAAAATAATATAATCTCAGAAAATCAAAGAAGAAAATAAAGTTAAAATGGCCTTATTACAACCCAAAACTTAAATAGTAATTAAAAATAACTTAAGAAAACCGGTCTCTTTTTCAAACCCAAAAGTGTTCACAATAGCCACTCTGAATCCCCTCGGCTCCAAGTCACCCACATCAAGACTCACCTGCAAGGTTAAAGAAGGGTGAGTTTTGGGAAACTCAGTGTAAGGAAAACCCATTCAAAGCCCAAGTCACTGAGCCCATTGGGCCTAAGCCCATTCAAGTAACAGTGGTCTTGGGCGAGCCCTTTTCAGATTACAATAAAGCGGGCCTTAGCCCTTATTCAGATAATAAGATGGCCCATAGGCCCATTTCAAAATACATGCAACATCAATAAACATATGCAAGCCCATTTGGGAAGACTACTCAACCCACCAACCACTACACTCCACCCCTACCACCATACACTCCATGTGGGAATAGCTCAACCCACCCAAATTAACACTCCACAGCTTGCTTGACCTTGCGCTCAATTATCATAAATTGAGGCAAAGCCTCCAAGATCGTGGACAAGCCACTTTCAGTACTTCCTCCGTCAATATCCCAAATCCATGCATCGATAATAACAACATTGCATGCGATAAATAACAATAGTCAAACATGCATTTAGGTCAATTTAACCCTAGGGGTATTTGGTAATTTATCTCCTGGGGTAAAGCGTAAAATTTCCACTTTTAAAGGTATTTCAGTAATTTATCCATTTTAGGGTTTTCATGCATATTCCTACCTTTCACGTACTAACGAAATCACTACCGAGGGTTCTTACCGAATTGGGCCGTTGGCCCATCATTCCAATTATGGCCCATTAAGCCCAAAAATATCGAGGCACGTAAATCATGCACTTTGCGGTCCAAACATTGCAGCTTACCAAAAACATTAATCGATTTACCTCACGAGCATTCGCTTTTCGCAAATCTACAAAATACCGGTTTTCGGCATTTCGGCTTTTCGACTTTTGCCGATCTAGACTAAAAAAAGGGTGTTAGTTACACACCCGACGATATGTTGACGAGACCTACACACGAACCGCCTACAATTGGATTACTAACACGTTAATCTAACTATTCAAATACAAACTACATATTAACCCCTTACAATATTCGACCAACCACACCTACAGATCATAGTGAGCTTATAAGAAATTAATAAGCAACTCATTAACAAATTTTTGTCAATGTTTACCACTTTCACTGCAAGCTGTCTTCCTGAGCAACAGTCACTAAATCATTTATAACTGGAGCTACGAAACTCCAAATCAAGTGCCGTTAATTTTCTCTGAAAATAGACTCATATATATTCTATCCATAAAATTTTCAGAATTTTTGGTTTAGCCAATAAATACCAGATTTTTCTCAAAGTTTCCCATGTTTCACTGTTTGACTAATCTGACCACTCTTCATTACGAATCAAATTTCTCATTGTACAGAATTCAAAATATGTTCTAGTTTATTTCATTTGAAACTAGACTCATTAAGCTTTAATTACATAATTTATTCAGCTTCTAATTCATCTCCCACAATTTATGGTGATTTTCCAAAGTCAAGTTACTGCTGCTGTCTCAAGCAGATTTATTACCAAATCACTCTTTCACACCTAACTTGCATGCTTGTTATTTAAACATGTATATCACCAATCAATCATCACATATCTATGATTTTACTTAAGCATAATCTCCATTTCATCATTTTAAAGCACAACATGTTAGCCGATTTCCCTTTAGCATCTAAGGCACATGCATGCTCATTTGTTTGGCTCAACTTCACATATCTTCCATTTTTCATCAAAAGAACATGAAACAACAACCATTTCCTTCATGACCAAATGCTCACAACACAACCAAAAATCAAAATATACTTTAAGAGTTAAGGTAGAATCAAGAAGAACTCATGAACCTCAAAATAAAAGCAAGGTACCAAGAACTTACCTTCAATTTTCCTCCTCCTAATGACCGAATACTCAAGAGCTTTCTCCTCTCCTTTCTCTTCTCTAACTTTCAGCTATGATGAACAAATATGGACAAAACTTTGTTCTTTTCACCCCTTTTTCTTTTAATAAAACTTCATATTTCATCCATTTAATTCTTTAATACAAAAGACATGAAATTCTTATCATGAAACATTTACCTAACCCATTATCATGAAACATTTACCTAACCCATTATCATGGAACATTTACCTAACCTATTATCATGGAATATTTACCTAACCTATTATCAATTTGTATCAATTTGTACCATAAATTATGGATATCAAGTGCACATTTTGTCTACAACAACATGATGGCTGGCCACTTCCTGTAAAATGGGAGGTTTATCATGCAAAGCCTCCTATTTTACACTCCTATTTATTTGGCCACTTCAATTTAGCCTATCGCATTTTCAAACATTTTCACATAGGTCCTATTTCATAATTTCACTCACAAATGACAAAATCAAAGCATGAAATTTTGTCAACATTCACAGAATTCCCGAAAATTGGGGCGTTACAACTCTACCCTCCTTAAAGAAATTTCGTCCTCGAAATTTACCTAATCCAAACAGATGAGGGTATTGCTGTTGCATCGTCTGTTCTGGCTCCCAAGTAGCTTCTTCCCTCCCATGATTTCGCCACAGTACTTTTACCAACGGAACCGACTTCCTTCTTAGAACTTTAACCTCTCGATCTAAAATTTGTATGGGTTCTTCCTCAAAGGTCAAATCAGTCCTTACTTCAATCTCCTCCATCGGCACAACATGTGAGGGATCCGATCGATATCGTCTTAACATAGACACATGAAAACGTCATGGATTCTCTAACTCGTGGTAACTCTAAGCGATACGCTCACGGCCCTACCCATTTAAGAACTCAATAAGGCCCTATAAACCATGGACTCAATTTGCCTTTCTTGCGAATCTCAAGATCTTCTTCCAAGGTGAAACCTTTAAGAAAACCATATCCCCAACCGCGAACTCTATCTCTTTGCGCTTTAGGTCCGCATCGACTTACATCTATCGATGCCTCTTTAATCGATCTCTTATCAACTTAACCTTACTTTCAGATCTACCACCAACTCGGTCCAAGCACTTGTCGTTCACCCAACTCGTCCAACACGTGGGCGTCGACATCTCCGCCCATAAAGTGCCTCATATGGAGCCATCTGAATACTTGCTTGGCATTGTTATTGTATGCAAACTCCGCCAATGGCAAGTAGTCCTCCCAACTCCCACGAAAATCGATGATACAACCCCTTAACATATCCTCCAAAATCAATAACCCTCTCCGATTGTCCATCATGCGTGGGTGAAAGGCGATGAAATCCAAACGTGTACCCAATGCCTCCTGCAACTTCTTCCAGAATCGAGATGTAAACCTAGGGTCTCGGTCGGAAATAATTGACACTGGCACTCCATGTAGTCGTACTATCTCTGCCACATACAACCTAGCCAACTTTTGCGGGGAGTAATCAAGATGAGTTGGTATGAAATGGGCGATTTTGTTAACTCATCCACCACTACCCACACGAATCTTTCTTGGTGGGTGTCAAAGGTAGCCCACTCACAAAGTCCATAGTGACTCTCTCCCACTTCCACAATGGAATTTTCACCGGTTGCGATAATCCGAAGGAAATTGATGTTCACTTTCACTTGCGGCATGTCGACATTTCCCACGAACTCACACTTCTCGTTTAAGCCCGTGCCACCAAGACAGCTTCTCGCAAGTCGTGATACAACTTATTCCCTCCAGGATGCATGGCACAAAGTCCTCCATGAGCTTCCTTCAATATTGACTGTCTCAAGTCAGAGTCCTTCGGAACACAAATTCTTCCTCGGAAGCATAAAACTCCTTCAGTATTCAGTCCAAAATCCTCATTCTCACCCTTCTCAACTTGTCAAACCAAGAATCAACGAGTTATCCTTCAACTGTTTTTCTTTAATTTGTTCAGTCCAAATAGGCCTCACTTGCAATTCTGCTAACAGACTTCCATCATCAAACAGACTCAAACGTGCAAACAAGGCTCTCAAATCAGAAACAACCCTTCGACTCAACGCATCAGCCACCACGTTAGCCTTACCTGGGTGGTACTCAATCGAACAGTCGTAATCCTTAAGCAACTCTACCCATCTTCGTTGCCTAAGGTTTAACTCCTTCTGAGTTAACAGATACTTTAGGCTCTTATGATCCGTGTATATGATACACTTTTCTCCATATAAATAATGTCTCCAGATTTTCAACGCGAATATCACTGCTGCTAACTCTAAGTCATGCGTAGGGTAGTTCGCTTCATGAGACTTAAGCTGTCGGGAAGCATAAGCGACCACCTTACCCTCTTGCATCAGTACACATCCTAACCCCACATGTGACGCATCGCTGTACACAGTGAAGTCCTTCCTAGACTCCGGTTGAATCAACACTGGTGCTTTAGTCAATACCTTTTTCAAATGGTCAAAAGCTTTTTGCTGACTCTCAGTCCAGACAAATGCTACCCCTTTCCTTAATAGTTTCGTCAATGGTGCAAAGAATCGAGAAAATCCTTCTCGAACCTTCGGTAATAGCCTGCCAAACCCAGAAAACTCCGAATTTCCGATACTGATTTTGGTGGCTTCCATCCCAGAACTGCCTCAATTTTTTGAGGATCCACTCTAATTCCTTCAGCAGAAACCACATGACCTAGAAAAGCCACTTCTCGCAACCAAAATTCACACTTACTAAACTTTGCATACGCTTCTTTCTCTCTCAAAGACTTGCAAAGACAATACGTAGATGCTCCTCATATTTCTCCTCGGTTTCCGAGTATACCAGAATATCATCGATGAAAACTACCACGAATCGGTCCAAATAAGGTTGGAACACTCGATTCATTAGATCCATGAAAGCGGCAGGTGCGTTCGTCAACCCAAACGGCATAACCAGGAACTCGTAATGACCATATCGAGTCCTAAATGCTGTCTTATGAATATCCACTTCCTTTACCCTTAACTGATGGTATCCAGATCGAAGGTCAATCTTGGAAAATACCGAAGCTCCTCTAAGTTGGTCAAATAAATCATCAATCCTTGGCAGAGGGTATTTGTTCTTTATCGTCAGTTTGTTCAACTGGCGGTAATCGATGCACATACGCATTGTCCCGTCTTTTTTCTTCACAAATAGCACCGGTGCTCCCCATGGAGACAAGCTTGGCCTAATGAAGCCCTTATCCAACAACTCTTAAATTTGAGCCTTTAACTCCACTAACTCCTTCGGTGCCATCCTATACGGTGCGATGGACACAGGCGCCGTTCCAGGCAACAAATCTATTCCAAACTCAACTTCTCGGTTCGGAGGTAATCCTGGAAGCTCCTCCGGAAAAACATCTTGGAACTCCTTTACGGTCCTAACCTTATCCACTGTCAGTCCCTCCTCTTCTGACTGACTTACAAATGCCAAATAGACCTCACAACCTTTCTGAATCCACTTTTCGGCTCTTAAAGCCGACACCACATTGGACAAATAATCCCTTCGCTCACCTATCACTATAACCTCCTCATCCTTTGTGGTCCTTAACACCATTCGTTTAGCGGTACAATCCAGAGTCGCGTTATGCTTAACAAGCCAGTCCATTCCCAAAATGAGATCAAACTCTCCGAATGGTAACTCCATCAGATCTCCAGGGAAAATCTTACTTTGAGTTTCTAAGGGTACATCCCTATACAGTTTGTCTACCCTAACCGAGTGACCCAAAGGACTTAGTACAGATACCCCACTCACAATCTCCTCAGAGTGCACACCCAACGACCCAGATATGGCACATGCAACATAGGAATGAGTAGATCCAACATCCACCAAGGCAGTATACGGCATGCTAGAAATAAAAAACGTACCAGTTATGACGTCAGGTGCGTCACCCTCCTCGCGGCGACGAACAGCATATACCAAAGTTGGCTGACGAGCCTCAGTGTTAATAGTACCCTTGCCAGGTGCCCCACGTCCATGGCCATTGCCACCGCGACCTCGGCCATGACCTCTCGACGGCGATGGTCCACCTCGCGCTGTTTGCACGGGTTGCATAGCCCTTTGTTCAACCACTTGAGCCTGAGCTGGCCTCTTAGGACAATCCCTGATCTTATGTTCCTTTGATCCACAACGAAGACAAGCCCCAGAACATTTCCAATATTCCCCCAGATGCATTCTACCACAATCTCCACAAGCTTGTGGTCTAACAGTATTCACCGGAACCGCTCGAACTGGTTCTTCCATCCTAGCTCTCTTAACATTCCGGTTTGCAGCACCAGTTGGTTCAGCATCTCTCCTGAACCGATTTCGATCCCTGTCACAGTTCCTTCGTTCAGCTTGCTTCACCTCTTCGGCTATCTTAGCCTTTTCTACCAGTACATCAAAATCGCGCTCTCTTTGCGGAGCTATGAGCACCCTTAGCTCATCCCTGAGGCCATCCTCAAAGCGAACACTGCGCTCGTATTCGGTAGAGACAATACCATTAGCATACCGGTTTAATCACAGAAACTCTACCTCATATTCAGCAACGGTCTTAGCACCACAGGTCGAGTTCAGAATTCCTTCCTTCACAAGATCCACATAGCTAGCTCAGACATACTTCGCCTTGAAGGATGCTTAAACAACTCCTGTGTTACCCTCTCACTGGGTACCTCTCTCACAATGATCCACCACCGACACGCCTCATCCCGTAGTAAGGATATCGCTCCTTTTAACTTTTGCTCTCTTGGCGGTCAAGTCATCCATAATCGCTCCGTGGCTTCCACCAAGATTCGACCACATTTGGGGCTACTCCAGATACACCCTAAAACTTCACTCGTTGGCGAGTCGCCGAAATGGACCCCTATTCATGGGCCGATATTAGCTCCACCACCCTTTCCAAAACTCTTAACATGGCACGGGACGAGCGTCATCCCCATGCCCGATCATACGGCCCATTCTCATCCACCGGTGGTGGTCGTGCTACTCCAGCGAGTATGTGTTCAGAAGACGAAGATCCGGCTTGAGTACTACCTGGGCCTCGACCACGGCCTCGACCACGGCCTCGACCATGGCCTCTTCCCCGAGTAGCTCTCGTACTCATATCGATTTATCTGATTACGAATTTTATGCAGTTAGTTTACTGTTTCCACTGTTTATTACAGAATATCTTATGAACAGATAAGGTTTCAGGGTTGTTCTCGCGTAACCATAATTTAGCTACTGTCTCAGTTTCCTAGGGCTTAGTTTACCCTACAGTCTCAGTTTCGTAGCCTTTACGCTCTATTATCTATAGTACTATCTCTAAGGTTTAGTACTAACACAGTACAATTCAGTACATAAAACAGAATAGTACTTACAGCCTTGGTGCCGGGGATTCAGTGTGCCACCTCATCAGTTTTCAGATAAACTCAAAAGATTTAGACTTTTTGAAATCCATTTTCCAAACATTTGTTTTAAAAAAAACAAGTTTGGAGATTATCTCCTTTAAATAGGAAATTTTCAAAAGTCAGATTTTTCCAAAAATACCCTTTTTTTAGCATAAAGTTTTGAAAACCTTTTTTGGACTCGATCCACATCCGAGTTGTTGTAACCTAGGCTCTGATACCACTAAATGTAGCACCCCAA
Source organism: Gossypium arboreum (assembly GCF_025698485.1). Classification (NCBI taxonomy): domain Eukaryota; kingdom Viridiplantae; phylum Streptophyta; class Magnoliopsida; order Malvales; family Malvaceae; genus Gossypium; species Gossypium arboreum. The sequence goes on along the minus strand of NC_069075.1, from coordinate 109,873,739 downwards.
ACCCGGCCCAGACGTTAAGGCCGAATTCGACATGCCACTTTGAAGTCAAAAACCCGTGTTCCCTTTTCGTGTTTTAAAAAAAGCGAATTTTGTCAAACTAACCAAGTGAATGGAAGTCGGGCACCGGTAGGTATCCATAACGAGAGGAGGTCACCATGAAGGTCGCTTAAGTACCAAGCTCTCGATTGGATCCAATCCTAGACATGTCCACATCCATTGCCACACTTGGTTATAACAAGTTGAAATTTCTTTGAGTGGTTATCTTTAGTAAATTGAATATTCGTGTCATCGTGTTATTTAAAAAATATCGTTTTGAAATCGTGCCCTAAGTCTAGCCCATTTGAATTATTATTATCCATCAATTTAAAGTTGTTTAAAATAATATAATCTCAGAAAATCAAAGAAGAAAATAAAGTTAAAATGGCCTTATTACAACCCAAAACTTAAATAGTAATTAAAAATAACTTAAGAAAACCAGTCTCTTTTTCAAACCCAAAAGTGTTCACAATGGCCACTCTGAATCCCCTCCGGCTCCAAGTCACCCACATCAAGACTCACCTGCAAGGTTAAAGAAGGGTGAGTTTGGGAAACTCGATGTGTAAGGAAAACCCATTCAAAGCCCAAGTCAGCTCAAGCCTATTGGGCCTAAGCCCATTCAAGTAACAGTGGTACTGGGCCAGAGCCCTTTTCAGATTACAATAAACTGGGCCTTAGCCCCTTATTCAGATAACAGTATGGCCCATAGGCCCATTTCAAAATACATGCAACATCAGTAAACATATGCAAGCCCATTTGGGGAGACTACTCAACCCACCAACCACTACACTCCACCCGTACCAGCCATACACTCCATGTGGGGAATAGCTCAACCCACCCAGCCCAACACTCCACAGTTGCAGCCTTGCTGCTCAGTTAACAGTAAATTGAGGCAAAGCCTCCAGTACGTGGACAAGCCACTTTCAGTACTTCCTCCGTCAATATCCCAGTCCCATGCATCAGATAATAACAACATGTCATGCAAGAAATAACAACATCAAACATGCATTTAGGTCAATTTAACCCTAGGGGTATTTGGTAATTTATCTCCGGGGTAAAACGTAAAATTTCCACTTTTAAAGGTATTTCAGTAATTTATCCATTTTAGGGTTTTCATGCATATTCCTACCTTTCACGTACTAATGTAATCACTACTGAGGTTTCTTCGAATTGGGCCCGATGGCCCATCATTCCAATTTTGGCCCATTAAGCCCAAAAATATCGGGGGCACAGAAATCATGCACTTTGCAATCCAAACATTGCAGCTTACCAAAAACATTAATCGATTTACCTCACGAGCATTCACACACTCGCAAATCTACAAAATACCGGTTTTCAGCATTTCGACATTTCGACTTTTGCCGATCTAGACTAAGAAAGAGGGTGTTAGTTACACACCTGTTTGCGATGATATGTTGACGAGATCCACACACGAACCGCCTACAATTGGATTACTAACACGTTAATCTAACTATTCAAATACAAACTACATATTAACCCCTTACAATATTCGGCCAACCACACCTACAGATCATAGTGAGCTTATAAGAAATTAATAAGCAACTCATTAACAAATTTTTGTCAATATTTACCACATAATCATAATTTCACTGCAAGCTATCTTCCTGAGCAACAGTCACTAAATCATTTATAACTGGAGGTACGAAACTCCAAATCAAGTGCTGTTAATTTTCCCTGAAAATAGACTCATATATCTTCTATCCATAAAATTTTCAGAATTTTTGGTTTAGCCAATAAATACCAGATTTTTCTCAAAGTTTCCCATGTTTCACTGTTTGACTAATCTGACCACTCTTCATTACGAATCAAATTTCTCATTGTACAGAATTCAAAATATGTTCTAGTTTATTTCATTTGAAACTAGACTCATTAATATTTAATTACATAATTTATTCAGCTTCTAATTCATCTCCCACAATTTATGGTGATTTTCCAAAGTCAAGTTACTGCTGCTGTCTCAAGCAGATTTATTACCAAATCACTCTTTCACACCTAACTTGCATGCTTGTTATTTAAACATGTATATCACCAATCAATCATCACATATCTATGATTTTACTTAAGCATAATCTCCATTTCATCATTTTAAAGCACAACATGTTAGCCGATTTCCCTTTAGCATCTAAGGCACATGCATGCTCATTTGTTTGGCTCAACTTCACATATCTTCCATTTTTCATCAAAAGAACATGAAACAACAACCATTTCCTTCATGACCAAATGCTCACAACACAACCAAAAATCAAAATATACTTCAAGAGTTAAGGTAGAATCAAGAAGAACTCATGAACCTCAAAATAAAAGTAAGGTACCAAGAACTTACCTTCAATTTTCCTCCTCCTAATGACCGAATACTCAAGAGCTTTCTCCTCTCCTTTCTCTTCTCTAACTTTCAGCTATGATGAACAAATATGGACAAAACTTTGTTCTTTTCACCCCTTTTTCTTTTAATAAAACTTCATATTTCATCCATTTAATTCTTTAATACAAAAGACATGAAATTCTTATCATGAAACATTTACCTAACCCATTATCATGAAACATTTACCTAACCCATTATCATGGAACATTTACCTAACCTATTATCATGGAATATTTACCTAACCTATTATCAATTTGTATCAATTTGTACCATAAATTATGGATATCAAGTGCACATTTTGTCTACAACAACATGATGGATGGCCACTTCATGTAAAATGGGAGGTTTATCATGCAAATCCTCCTATTTTGCACTCCTATTTATTTGGCCACTTCAATTTAGCCTATCGCATTTTTAAACATTTTCACATAGGTCCTATTTCATAATTTCACTCACAAATGACAAAATCAAAGCATGAAATTTTGTCAACATTCACAGAATTCCCGAAAATTGGGGCGTTACACGTCCCCTTTGCAAGGCTCAGAGCTTCAAACATTATGTTTTTCACTCAAAAACCTCGTATGGTGGTATCTTAATGTAATTCTATTTCCCTATTCATTCGTCCATACCTCTTATTCACCAATTCTACCTTGATGCTTGAACACCATAGTGTCTCATCCACAAGGCCCAGAGCTTCGCATATCACGGTTTACATCTAGCAACACTGTATAGTAGTATATAGGTTCACCCTTTCTCAATCCTAACTTCATCTAACCTGTCGATAATTTCGCTCCATAGTACGCATATATTACTCAAACATATCATACACTTTATCATTAAACATACATCACGCTAGTTTACCTATCATCAACTATCTACCATAAAACAACCACCAGTCAATTAACAAGAGCTTACATAGTATTGTGCACACACATAGACTACTTTTTCTTCAAGCATATACATACCATAACTTAAGCAACCTTAGTACATCATTAACGTGATTCATGCAAGTCACATAACATCATCTATCATCTTGAAGGTATCTTAGTACATCATTAACATGATACATGCAAGTTACATAACATCATCTATCATCTTAAAGGTAAGGTACAAAAACTCACCTCGCTTTCTTATTCTTGACAGTTTAGCTTGTCCAAACGCCAAAGCCTCCTTTTTTTTGACAACTAACCATAACAACAGCTTATTGGTTAACTCGAAGGCATTCAAACCTTAAAACCAAGAATCCATAATTATAAAAAAACTTTGAAAATCCTTATTCTACTCATTCTTTTAATCCACTAGTTCAGATGGATAATGAAACTTGCTAGTTCCTCAATTTCTCTACTTCCGGACTTCAAATCATACAAAAGCTACAACATGCAGAGCTTCCTTGAACTACATCCTCTTCTTCTTCGGAATGATTAAAGAAAACCATACTTTAGAGAGAAAAAATGGTAAATAGAATTAAGAAGAATTCTATTTCCCACACACACCTACATATATACTCCTTTGGCACGACCTCTACAGACTAATACCACTACTCAATCCTAATCATTTTGTCTCTAACCATGAAACCAGTCGTTTTCAATCTAACTAAACCAGGATTGGAATCTAATCATTTCCAACTAGCTACTTAAACTTCTAAATATCTCATTAGAGCCCGCAAATTTCTATTTCTATACAATCGACTCCCTATTTCTTCTTTGAGTTTGGGTCCTTAGGAGATTCGGGTGTGACAGACTCCCTAATTATATTTGGAATAATGGAAAGTCAAACGACTTTAGGAAAAGTGCAATCTTGAATGGCATGAATGGCAAATTCGAATGCACAATCACATATAAGGCAATGGATCTCGTCCGTCATTTGACACCTAACATGCTCTCCATTGGTTAATAGTTTGTTCTGCCAAGAGAGCCAAATAAAAACCCATACAAGCTATGGTGATTTTAATTCCAAATCATCTCCCAAGACATAGATTGATTCTCCTACTCAATACTGAATAAATTTTTGTACATTTCAACGACAAAAAATTGTCCTTAGTTCCCCATCTCAACGCTATCCGATCGACCCTTGCACCCATAGAAAAAAGGTATAAGTGATCATTTTTTTTCTTTTGATCGGTTAAAAAATAAAATTAATTAATTTTTCGATGCTGCTTGACACGTTGACAGCACCATTACTTTTTCTTTAAATCAGTGGTGTGGTGCCTATTTTAATAAATAATTGGTGTGGTGCCTATTTTGATTAATAATTACTTTTTCATATTTACCATATTGATCATTGAAAACAAACTTAAATACTAAATTGAGAAGAAAAATTAAATACCAAATTCAACATTGAAACAAAATTTAAATACTTACAAAAAAAATCCTACATTAAATGTATACAATTGGTAAAAACAAATCAAGATACACTTTGTGATTTGTATTACATGATATAAGCCAAAATTTCACAAATAAACTAAAGAGAAAATGAGTCTGCAATCTTCAATTAGCGAACACAACAGTGCTAAACCAAATCAAAAGGGGATGATGATTTCTCACCCACGACCACACCTGCCTTGCAACAAGATTCCTGATAAAGTTACTAAAGTTTCAGAAATCATCCCTTCATTACTAAGTGTGTCAATCTGTATATTACAGATTCCATAAATTGAGCAACAAATGGATGGTTTCTGAAGCTGTAGATAACAATATTGCCAACAACATCCTTGCAATCTGCAACAACCATTCCACTATAGTTGACCTTGCTTTCTCATTGTAATAACGTTATCTAGAGCTTTAGAAATCATCTCTTCCTAACAATTTGTTTCAATTTATTTATATATTTACACATCCAAGAAGAGGATAAATTCTAAAGCTGTAGATAACAGTATAATAAATTATGATATTTTCACCATACATGACAATATTGAACTCGGTGCCTTGCTTCCTCATCATGATAAAGCTATCTAAAGCTTTAGAAATCATCCATTCCTTGTTATATGTGTGTATCTGTACATTAAACAAGGAAGGAATGATTTCTAAAGCTGTAGATAACAATATTATAGACGATGATATTTCAAATACTTAATATGATATTCCTATATTAATATGTTATTTAAGTATACATATTTTTTTAATTTATTTTCAATTTGTTGGGAAACATTTATTTTAATGTTTTTAGTATTTTGATATATTACATTTTGAAAAAAATTATATAAAAAATTAATACTGGTGGGGAGAGCCCGGGGTTTAGCTTTTTTATCTGGGTCAGGCTTGGGAAAAATTTTAGGCCCATGTTTCGAACCTAGTCAAACCTAGCAAACGGGCCTAAAATTTTGGTTGGGCCCGGCCCATGAACACCTCTAAGCGCGCCAGATCAGCTTTCCTCCAACTATAAATTCAAACGGCTTTTTGAACGTTGGCTGGCAACGATAAAAAATTTACACGGCCCCAACGATATTTTTTTTCTGTAAATACCATGCAATTTTATTTATTTTTTACTCAAATCCATTTTTTTCTGATCTTTGAACTATTTCAACTCTCTTAATTCTTTCAATTTTCTCAAGTTTTGTTCTAAATTTTTCGATACACTCGTTTAAAAATATTATTATTTTTAATTATTTCATATTTTATTCGTTTCAATTAAATTTTCACGAATGGTAACATCTCTGATTCGTTTTGACGACAAGCACATTTTCGCTGCTCAAGAGATAATAGAAAGATGATATTTTAAAGTTGGTTATTTTCAATTAAGTTAAATTTAAAGTTTTTTATTTTTTAAAATATTTTAAATTAATTTTTTTGTCGATATAAATAGACAGATGAGCGCGTTTTGGAGGGGTTCATACACAATTTGTCGAAGGGCTCAATAACTGAAATTCATGGTTACTTGCAAGACGCGAGTTTCTTACATACGTCTCATATGCTCGAGGGCTATAACTCGATCCTTCACTCATCAGCGCGTTGGTGGAAAGATGGAGGCCCGAGACACAGACTTTCCATCTTCCATGCGGTAAGTGCACAATCACACCCGAGGATGTAGCTTTACAACTCAGTTTACCCATTGATGGGCCAATCGTCACAGGGTCAGCGATCGTTCTCGATAAAGAGGACCTTTGTGATGTATTTTGGGGAAAGTCCTAAACAAGTTTCAAGATGGTCGGATAAAGATGAAGTGGTAGAAAGCCAATTTCAAAGAGTTTTTTTCGAACGAAATTGACGTCGTCAAAGAATAATACGCCCAAGCATTCATCCTGAGGTTAATCGGGGGAATTTCAATGCTCGATAAATCATGAAATTTGGTACACATAAGGTGGTTACTACACCTATTCGACTTCAGAGAATGCAAACGATTGAGTTGGGATTAATTGTGTTGGCCATGTTGTACAGGGAGTTGTGTCAGGTGACAGAATCGGATAAGATGTCAATTGGTGGTTGCCTGCTCCTGTTGTAGTCATTGGCTTGGTGGCGACTACCATTTCTATGTCCCTAAGTGAACGACCCATACATGTTCCCATTGGTGACAAGGTAAAAATCATTTATTGATAAATATGTAGTTTGTATAATAAAAGTTGTTTATTTATTATACGTTTGGACTAACATATCGCTTGTACAGGTGGAACCATGGATTGAGTTACACAGGACTACCCAAGCAGCTCATAGATATCAGGTTGCTCTTAGATCAACGCTCGAAAGCCAAGGTTAGTTACTTAAAAATCTCTAGGAAATAGCCCCAAGTCAACGATCAGCTGTTGTACCCCTCTTAACTGTATTCCACTAACGGTGAGCCTTACCGTTAAGTAAGGACACTATGCAACCCAACTTCTCCTTGTCAGAACAGGACATCTACTCAAGGATCCTCCCTACTTTTTCTAACCAGTACTCAGCTATGATCTGATCAGTCTTTGTAACCCTAGAAAAAACTTTACCACCCAACGCTCGAAGATGTTTAAGCGTTAGCCCACGATTCATAGGTGCAGGGTTAGCACCAGCAATCCACTGAAACGCTCCTAATATTGCTTCCATCAGAGGGCTTATACTCTCATCAGGAATTTTCATCCTATGCGGAGGCACAGAAGGTGCAAAGGATGTACCATCCTCTTGAGCGCTAGCTCTCATATTCACATGTCTAAGAGGCATGTCTAATTATCTAGTATGCACAAAAAATAAACAAATGGTATGAATAGCGGGGGAATGATCCAAGTCTCGATCCTGCAAACAAATTACAAAGTTTAAGGCAATGTGTTCCTATTCCTACCCCATATAAAATTTTAATCAAATCCTTTCAAACAATTTCATGTAATACAACAATTCAAGAAATCAAAAAGATTTAAATTCATGAGTTTCGAAACTCCAAACATACAACAATCACCTAGGTCCGAAATTTATTTAACCTGACTCTGATACCACTAAATGTAACATCCTATACGCGGCTCGGTCACTGAGCCTGGATACTAGGACATTACATCAACGTCACACTTCTTATCCATCAAGACTACATTTTATTAACTAAACATGCATCTTTGTAGTTACTTTTAATGATAGTACTTGGAAGCCAAATATGAGTCATGCATACTCAATTTGAAACTTAGTCGAGCAAACATACAACATTCAAACTAAATTTGAGCATATCAGACTTTGGAACCTCATAGAAAAATTTTCCAAAAAGGTTACGTAGGTATCGATACTAAATATAAGGTATCAATATTTATTCTTAGTGGTATCAATACCACATGGAAAATCGATACAAAAATAGCTCACTGTTTCCCACCTGAAACCAAACTTATCAGAAAATATTAGTACCACTCTTAAGGTATCGATAAATTCCCGTCGAGCATCGATACTCAGGCTATGGTATTGATACCAACTTCGTATTCTGACTTCCTGCACTTTCATGAGTACAGAGGTATCATTTTTAAGCCATAATATTGATACCCCTGCTTTTGCCTACAAAAATTTAACATACATTTGCGTTTAAAACCTTCAAACTCAATTCTTAAACATCATGTTACATTCATTTAATCAAATAAGTATCAAACAACTAAAGTAATAATTCAAAATACCATATCCAAATTTCAGTGCCTCTTAACATAATTAACATGCAAACAACTAATTCAAAACATACTCAAGAAACCAAAATAAACATCTATCCCATTTTCTTAACCTCTATACTCAAGAATATTTAGTAACGCCTACTATAATGACTAAATAATAGCTTGGATCACCCCTAGACAGTCACACCGCTCACACCAACACTAAGAATCTACAATGGTAAAGAATGGAGTGGGTGAGCTTTACAAGCTCAGTGAATGCTTAGAGTAACCACTTGTGTAAACAAGTCAATTAGCAACATTAAGGCAACATACAGCATAATGTTTTACACATGTGACTCATATACAATCTTATATATATCAATAGTCATGTATTTAATCACAAGAATGAAATACAAGTATAAATTATGATAGATTGACTCTTGAGAAGATGAAACATAAAGTGGTCTTTATTACCACACATCAAATACACGGATCTCCTCCACACCACATATAGACTCATTAAGTTAGTCATATCCTATACGTAAAGCGTATAGCTAACACTCTCTAACACACCACGCATACATATCCCAATAAATGGAGCTTGGCTCACATTCTCTCATCTCTCTGAGTTCTATCCCTAGGCCTTAGCGCCCTAATATCACAACACATGTAATTGAGTACTCATAACCCTATGGCATGCCAACTATATTCAATAGTCTCAATAAATCACAAGGCCAAAATATCTATGGAAAAACACACAATTACATATTGATTATTATCTACATTTTCATTGCACATACACATTCATATCACTTTATAAACTCTGTCACATGGCATGTTTAACATACCCGTATATTCACATACATAATAGTCATTTCATGTTTATGTCATATATTCTACCATTACATTTATATTCAAAAGTCTACAATCTCAATTTCTACAACATACATACAACCCATTCTGTCATAAATGTGAGAACACTTACACTCGAAATTTAGAGTAAAGGTTTAGGTTACTTCTAAATTCCCAAATACACAGCGATTTGCTTGCGAGCGATTAATCCAAAACACTCACCGAAAATTAGCTCATTTTGAAAACTAAAAGCTTAGGCAAGATTTTCTTTGCCTTTGTCTCTACTCGTTGAAGGTCCTATTGACTCTGGCACTTCAACAAGACAAACCACAAAAATAGTCAATCAACAATCAATCAATAACTTACCCTAAACAGTCACACACATAAGCCTTAACCTACATTTTCTTCTAACCAAAACCTTTTACATGACAAACTTAAAATTCAAATAACTAGGTCTACACTTAATCTTTTCGTACAAAACGAGTTTCATTCATCTACATATTTATATACAACTAATTCCCAACCTTTAAGCTACACAAAACTACACGTTTCAAGGTATCAAAATTTTTTAACAAGTTTTGGCCAAAATAATGAAAATTCATTAAAACACAATAAACTTTTAATGAAACTTTAAAGTACCTTTAGAAAGCTCCTAACTATGTTAAAAAAAAGTTAAAATTTAAAATCAAGTTTTTATCCACAAACTCGAAATCCACCATTAATGACCATAATTTCGGCTTTTACCTAAATCATGCATTTTACAAGCTAATAATTTGATTCAAAGCACTAAATAACCTTCAGAACTAATAGGTAGATGATTCATTACCTTGAATTCAGAAAAACAGTGATTTTGACACAACCTAAAATATCCACGTTTTGGAGAAGATGAAAAAGATGTAGCTTTTGGTTGATTTGCTTAGTTTTAATAGAGATTGATGGTTCAAAGATGATAGAAATCAAAGGGATTTAGGAATCAAAGTTCAAAATCACTTAAAAAAGCAAGAAGGGAGCAAAAACGGCATAGTAGCTATTGGGGGAGAACATTTTCGTGAAACATGTTGGGAATTGAAGGATTTTAGAGTGAATTTAAAAATTATGGTCTGTTTTATTTATAAAGACTCCTAGTTTTGACACCTTTACAAATCAGTCCTATTTACTGAATTGAAGATATTTAAAACTCGTTTTTAGAATTTGACTTAATTTTATGAAAACCATTGCTAAAAACATTATCAATTACCAAACTTATGAAATTCCGAACTCATTTAGGCCAAAATTATTAAAATACCCCTAAAACTCCTAAGCCCAATTTTGGGGTGTGACATAGTAAATAACAGATTTCACACAACTCTCGTAACTCAACTATTTGATGTTTGATATGAATTTGCTGTGTACCTAAGCTATGAAAATTTTGTTACTTTAATAGGAAAATAAAAGAAGGAGAGAAGAAATACGTGCTGATAAATCTGTTTCTAGATACGTGCTTTTGTCGAACAATGATGATGAAATGCAAAGTACTACTCAAAAACATGTTTCAAAAGTCGTATAATTTCATCAGAAGCATGCTTATAAGGGTATTATATGCATAATATGCTTCAAATCTGCTGAAAAAATTCAAATTCAGGTACTTTTATTTTTTAAACCAAAAAAAATTAGAGAAGTCGCATCCAGCTGGGCAAGTTTCCTTACTGAAATGGTAGGAAAGCTCACCTAGCTAGATGCCTTTTCTTGCCATATCAGCAAACAAGCTCCTCCAACTAGACGAGCATTCTCTAACATTTTTTGGTCTGAAAAATAAAAGTATCGGACCCATTAAATATTTTAGCAGATTTTAATCATGATTTGAATATATTCGTCAAAGACCCTAGTCTTGTGGCGTGTTTTCAATCACAAGAATTTTGTGTATTGCAATCCTACCCTTCTCTTGTGCCTATAAAAGGGGTCTCCAACTCTATACTTCATTATCCCTCAAACATTTTGTCCCCTAGCCTCTCCATCCCTCCATTATACAACATTTTTCAATGTTAAAAATTTCGGTCACTAATAAAATTAGGACTGTCGAGGTATTCTTGAGTCATCGATGATGTGATATCGCTCCAAGATGCACACATTTCATATATCATGCCGAGATAAAACCATTACCTTCGAAGCCTATCCTGGTGAAGTTGGGTTTGAGGTGATTTTTCTTTGTATGATCATGGATGAAAGTCTATGTAGAGGTCTCAATCGACGACTACTATGCGACCATGGATCGAGGTATAATGGGGGAGCCAATTGGCAGTCGTTACGCGGCCACGAGATCAAATTTTTTGGATACCCGAAAATGTTGCCTTATAAATGCCATATAGAAGTTTAAATGCATAATCATACGGAAAAACTGCAGGGCTTCCCGCTATAACAGGCGTAATTGTTTTCTCCCTTTTCAGGCAGCCGATACCTTTAACCTTCCTTCTTATCTAAAGGCTAGCATCATCATAGACATAGAAAGACTCTTAAACAGGGAGCGACTTTTTTGGTGTAGTAAAGGTGATGCTCATTTCGGGGTGACAACGATTGTTGTTATTAAATAACCCATTAATAATTACAATCACTGTCGTGTCGACTCAAGTTTGACCTCTACTATGCCAAAACAATAATTCTCTACCTACGAACCCTCTTGTTTCCATCTTGGTGTCAGCCTTCGGATAAGAATGAAAGGTTAAAGATACCACTGCCTAGAAATAGAGAAAAAAAATTACATTGATTACATCAGAAAACTCTCTATTTTCCTTATGATTGTGGCCTCAGTTTTATGTATGCTATATATAAGCCATCATTTGCGGGTATCCAAAAAGCTTGAACTCGTGACCACATAACGACTGTCAACTAACCCTCGATTATACTCGAACCCGCAATTGCATCACGGTTGCCGACTAGGACCTCCAACTAGATTTTGACCTACAATTATATAAAGCACTCCATCCCAAAACCCGACTTCCCTAGGATGGGTTTCTGAGGTAATGGCCCTTTCCCGTCATAACATATGAAATGTAAGTGTTCTAAGGCACATTATCACATCCCCGACCCCTCAAATCTACTTATGAAATTTTGCGATTTTGTAACACCCCTTACCCTACAAGCATTACATTGAGACTAGTCATATATATATATATACACATGTCATGATACATATCATTCTCTTTCTGTTTTCTTATAAACACATATCATTTATTTCATTATATCAATATTTCATATACCATAGTTTCCATGTATTCCACATATATTTATTTTCCTCCTCCTCCTCTCCATTCCACATCCTTAATGTATATAGCATTCTTGTAAGTACGATTTCACAATTTACTAATAAATGCTCACATCAAACTGTCCACACGAGTCATAGTCAATTACTTATTTATAATTCAAGCTACAGAGCTCCAAATTAAGATCTGTAAATTTAAGCTAAAACTAGACTCACATATATTTCCACCATAAAATTTTCATAATTTTTGGTTTAGCCAATTAGTACAGTTTATTCATTAAAATTTCCCCTATTTAACTTTCTGACAGTTCTGACATCTCTTCACTAAAAATTAATTATCTCACAGTACAGAACCTGGATAATGTTCTTGTTGATTTATCTTGAAAATAGACTCATCGGGATTTTAAAAATATAATTTTAAGCCTCTAATTATTTTTATCCAAAATTTTGTGATTTTCCAAATTCAGAACAGGGGATCACGTAATCATTCTGAACCAGTCTCACAAAAACATAAATATCTCAAAATATAGAACTCCTTTTCTTGCTCTGTTTCTTTTATATGAAAATAGACTCACTAAGCTTTGATTTTATATCTTATTCAGTCTCTGATTCAATTTCTACTATTTTTGGTGATTTTTCAAAATCACGTCACTGCTACTGTCCAAAATAGTTTTATTTCTAATTCACTCTTTCACACTTTCTTTGTATTAACCTCATTTTAACATACATATCACAAATCATTTTCACCACATTTCATACATCACAAGTATAGGCCCATGATCACAAGGTCACCGTAAAATCATCCACATGTATAACTTACTTGTTTATAACCTCACCACATCCTGGTCACTTAATGAACACATCATTCACATAATCAAGTTCCTGCACTTAATCATCACAAAACTCACAAAGCAATACATAGAGAGTCTCCCGTTGAACACTTCGGATCAATCCTCGATACTTGGTGATTTCAGCACATAGCTCCACCCATCATATAGTTCGGCTCTCTTGTACACATGGTGAACACTCAGTACCACCCATGTAACCTAGCCAATTTATCTCGTAACTCTCTTGTCTACATGGTGTCCTTCACCTGGAACCACGCATGCAACCTAGCTACACATATCCCGTAGCTCTCTTGTCTACATGGTGTACACATAGTATCACCCATGTGACCTAGCTACATCATAATGTCTTGTAGCTCTCTTGTACACATGATGTGCACTCAGCACCATACATGTGACCTAGCTACATACTATCTGTATCATCCAATCTTTCCGAAAGTTCAACCGGGATTTCTCTCTCTTTTCCAACAATTTCACCAATCAAGTAATTATCCACAAACATATTTCCAATATTATTATAAAATATCATAATACAAGTAATATTGATGTATTACTTACATATAAACTTACATCTCATTTAATATCAAGGCAATAACATTAAATTACACATTGCCTTATTAAAATCATATGAACTTACAATTTCCCATAATATCCATAATCATAGAATTCACATTTATGTATGATAATTCAATGCACTTCATGTGCCATAGACATATTTTAAATCAATTCATAAACTTGGCACCATAATCATTTAATTTAATATAATTCAATTAATTCACTAACTTTAACTTTCAAATATAAATTACAGCATTATTGTTGTATTATTATCATACCAACTTACATACTTTCAACACCTCAGAAATCATAATGAATATATCAATTTTATATTGAAACATGCATAAATTAATGCTTATTATACATATGAACTTACCTCGATACTAAGACGGCCATTTTACCAACTTTTCCAATTTTCGATTTTTCTCTCATTCTAGGTTCAAATCTCATTTTCCGGGATCTAAAACATCATATTTTACTTATTTAATTAATTTACTATTCAAAAAAGTCCTTAACTCAAACTTTGGCAAAATTTCAATTTTACCCCTAAACTTTTGCATATTTACACTTTTCCCCTAGGCTCGGGAATTAAAATTCATCCCTTATTATTATGTTTTATGACATGCTGATCACTTTTCCCTTCTATGGCAACATCAAATTCTCACTCTAACATATACTTATGACTATTAGGTATTTTTACCGATTAAGCCCTTTTACTCGTTTTCACTCAAAACCGAGTAGCACAAGTTGTCTAACATAATTTAAAACCTCATATTCTATTATAAAACATCAAAATAAACACATTTCACCTATGGGTATTTTTCCAAATATGAACCCTAGCTTAAATTATTGCTAGAATAAGCTTAATCAAATTACCGGGATTCTAAAAACGTAAAGAACTTGAAAAATGGGGTTATAACGGACTTACTATTGAGCTTGGAAAGCTTGAAAACCCTAGCCATTGCTTCCCCCATGCTAATTTCGGCTTCCATGAGAAAGATGAGTCAATTTTGGCTTTATTTTCCCTTTTTATTTCTTTTAATTACCAAATGACCAAAATGCCCTTCCTTACTAAACTTTCAAAAATTCCATCTATGTCCAATTTTTTTCCATCACTTAGAAATTGGTAAAATTTCTATTTAAGACCTCCTAATTAATATTTCAAAGCAATTTCATACTAAAAACTTCTAGAATGCAAGTTTTGCAACTTATTCAATTTAGTCCCTAACTTCAAATTGAGCACTTTATGCATAGAATTTCTTTACGAAATTTTCACACAATCATGCAATCATATCATAGACCTCAAAATAATCATAAAATAATTATTTCTATCTCGGATTTTGTGGTCCCCAAACCTCTGTTCCAACTAGACTTAATTTTGGGCTATTACGGATTTCACCCATAAACCCTTAAAAAACCCCAAGCCTAACAAAAAGCTTAACCATGGGAGAGAGAAAGGAAAAGCGCGGTCTATTTCCCTAAAATTAAAAAAAACAGCCTAAAAGGCAAAATAAAAAAATGACACATTTAGTTAATTTAGCCCATTCTTTAATAAATTATGAATATTAATACACAGCCCGTTTATTTTTTTCCTAAATTAAATTACTAATAGTCTTATCAATTTTTTTCCTTTAGTGTAAACCATACCACTAATCACTAAATTATGGTGAAGTTTTTATTTTAGTCACGTAACTGAAAAAAATACAATTTAGTCACCAAAATTTTCAAAATTATTTTTGTAATCTAACTATTAAGTGACACTTTTTAATTGGTCTAATAACATTTTTAGTCCTCAGCTTTTATATTGTCTACCAATTTTACCGCAATTCTATATAAAAATAATTTAAAATAGAAAATTCT
The DNA here is from genome assembly GCF_025698485.1 of Gossypium arboreum. Lineage (NCBI taxonomy): Eukaryota > Viridiplantae > Streptophyta > Magnoliopsida > Malvales > Malvaceae > Gossypium > Gossypium arboreum. The sequence continues at coordinate 109,857,957 of NC_069075.1, read as the reverse complement.
ATACAAAAATTTTAGAAAAATATAATCTAAAAATATTGTTGTTGAAGAACTAATATGTAAGAGAAATAAGAGAAATAAAAAAATTATCATTTAATAGAATCTAATAACAAATTAAACAACCCCACCCCCAAAAAAAGCTAGATCATTAAATGTTTTCTCAGTTTTTTCAAAACCAAATTAGAATATCTTTGAGTCGAGTTACATACCCCTGAAGAAGATCCCAAAGTGATATCTCTATAAAGATAGTACAAGGAGAAAAATGGAGGGTTTAAAATATTTTTCCCCATTTTTCTTACTTTATCTATTTTTGAATTTTTATCTACTTTTAATTTTAGAATTTTCTAAATTTTTAAAAAGAATTTCATTTTTATCCTCTTATATTTAATCAAGGTCAAATTTATAGAAAAGTATAAAAATGATGACTAAAGTATTATTACACCCAATTAAAAAGTGACATTTAATAGTCAAGCAACGAAAAATAATTTCAAAAATTCTAATGACCAAATTGTAACATTTTTAAATTAAGTAACCATACCCATAAGTTAATAACTAATGATGTAGTTTACTGTTTTTATTTTTCAAAGTTCACTTGAAAGATATTTTCAAAATCAAAATAACTTTCTTTCAGAATTTTTTTTTGTCAAATTTGCACCTAAAATCTAGGATTGATTTTCATGGAATTGGATCATTCAAATAAAAAGATATAATGACTTAATTGACATTCTAATTTTATAAAGAAAAAAAATCGTTTTAGCCCTTCATTTATTTTTTTCACTTTTTTTAGCTTTTAACCTTTTTTTTTTTGTTAAATCACTTCAAAGTAAATAGAAAAGTTAATGTTTTTAACTTTCTTGATGTGACATACACTTGGATTGCCATATGATGACACATCAACATCTAATTTAATTTTAAATAAAATATAAAAATGTTTTTAAAATTAAAAATTATTAAAATTATAAAAATATATAAAGTAATGAAAAATATTTTTATTTTTTAAATTTTAAAAATTAATTAAATGCTAACGTGTCATCCATGTATATGTCATGTCAGCAAAGTTAACAAATGTTAACTTTTGCATTTATTTTGAGATGATTTAATTAAAAAAATACAAGTTTAAGGATCAAAAAAAATGAAAAAGGTAAATGAAGAGCTAAAATAATTTTTTTATAAAGATGGAGTGCCAAAAAATTCATTATGGCGAATAAAAAGCTAAAGGAAAAACGATTTTTAAGTTTTTGAGGTAAAATTTTCTACGTTTATAATACGTTTGGTTCATTGCAATGAAATAGGATTATAATGGAATGGGACTATAATAGAATTGTAATAGAATGGAATAAGGCCCCAAATATTACATAGTTTGGTTGAACAGAATAATGACAATGAATAGGTTAGGAATAGATCACAAATGACAACTTTACCCTTAAAAATAAAAAATGTTTTATTTATATTATTAATATTTAGTAAAAGTATTCAAACAAAATATATTTTAAATTAAAATAAATAATTGCTAATAAGAATATCATATTAGCAAACCATCGTTTAATACTTTTCAAGAAAACCATTGTTCACCACCATGTACTGTCACACCAACCACCATGGGCCGTTGTCATTTGGTGTCCTTTCTTTATCAAAATATCATATTTGGATGAATTCAACGTCCTCTTTTCGATTCTTTTGTTATTTTTTTTCTAAATCAACCCTTAACACCGTAGATCTACAAAAAGTTTTTAAAGCTATCACCCACATTTTGCCATCTTTCGCTACTCCGAAAAGCACGATTTTTTGACATTTTATTCTCCCTTCTCTCTTTCTGTCCCTGCTTAAGCTAGAAGCCCTAAAACATGTACCCAAAAGCAAACTTAGAAACCATTAAAGAAAAACATAATAAGCTTCAAGCTTTTTTTTTCTATTTTAGATTTATTTTTGGGTAACATGTTGAATTAGAGAACCAAAAATGTCTCCTCTTTCTCTCTCCTTTTTTTGTTTTAGATTTTTTTTATTTAGTTTTGGGTTCCATGTTGAATCTCTCTTTTTATTTCTTTGTGTAACCTTCCTAACCCGACCTAAACGTTATGGCTAGATTGAGAATGCCACATTAGCCATCAAAATGGCTAAGCTAACTTGCAATACTTTTGAATACCTTAAATCAACTCATTTTAGAGAGAAAGGAAAAAAATGCGGTTGTACTTTGAGTTGGCTTAAAAACATTCATTTATTAAGTCATCCTTACTTTAGATTCATTTTTTTGTTGTTAGTGTTGTTTATCACTCTGCTTTGTAAAAATTTGATGTTAACTAATACAGAAAAGAATCACTACTCGTGTCATTTTGGAAATCTGGTTGCCTTATGAATTTGTTTGTTTTTGCAAAAACGGTTTCTTTGAAATGTAGTGGAAATTGGAGATTGTTGTCAAATTTACTTAAGTCAGATATCATGCATTTACCAATTATTATGTTTAAGTAATTCATGCCTGCAAAAATCCCCAAAAGAAAATTTACCAAGCCACAAACCAAAAATAATTACAATTACAAACCAAGACTAATAAAGACTTATTAATAAAACTTAATTAAAAATAGTCTGATGTTCGAAGTGATACTCTGTATGCTAGGTCCGATCCTAGTTTCGAGGTTCACCTAAAAATTTAAACACTGTGGAAGAGTGAGCTTATGAAAGTTTAGTGTGAGTCAAATAGTTATTTAAACCAAAAAAACATTCAGCTACAGTAATGTAGAGAATCATTAATACAATATCTATAATAAACATGGAATTTCATCAAGCAGTGCATATAAGCATTAATGGAAAAAACACTGAGCCAACATTGCAAATTCATGTTGATACATAGCAATTATCATACGGTATCAATCGGTGTATGAGCACAGGGTGATGCAAATGATGCAATGCAAAGGTTCCTACCCAAGCATCCGCTACACACCATGAGTTCCCTAGAACCTATCCATCGAACACCAAATAGTGTGAACCATAGCTCAATGTAGATAAACCACTAGTACGGTAGTGCGAATAAATTATCAATATATGCAAACAAGCTGCCAATAACGGTAATGTAGATAAATTGTCAATATATGCAAACAAGCTGCTAGTAACGATAATGCAAATAAAATGCCAATATATGTACACAAGATGCCAATAATGTAATAAATTGTCTGTAACACCCTAATACCCGTGTCCAATATTAATTTAAGTAATTACAACAATAATAGCACGTTTCCATGAGTAACTTCTATAGTAAGCAAATACTAAAACAAGGGTAAAAATGTAAGGTGATTTTTCTCCTCTTGACCGAATATACATACATAATGTATCTCGAATGCTTAACATGTTAGTTCAAGCATAACATAATCACACTCATATCACAATATGGATTCATATGTCAAGTTGATTTCACTTCAAGATTTATAATTAAACCATTATCACATCCATACATAGAACTTTAGCCATATTCACATGGCCTTATATATATATATACCATACTATCAAAATAGCAACCTCCCAAAATATTATTCTATACATGCCATAATGTCTATTTGAGTTTTAAACAGAGATACCAAAAAGGGGTTGTCAAAAGATATGATGACTTCGTAACGAATCCAAGCTTTCCTCGACAAGATGATCTATACAAAACCAATAAACACACCAAGTGAGTTATTAACTCAATAAGTCCTAAGAAATTTTAAAAAAAAATGTAATGATCCAATTATCTTAACAAAAATTTAAAATTTCAATCCAATATTAGCCAAATTCAAACGGGATATCACAAGGAAATCTTATGTCACATGTGTACATTATGAATTTGGTACATACTTACCTGAATTCACTATGTACTCCTACACCATTTAATCGCAAATTGAAAGGACCATGGTAAATATCATATGCATATCGTTGGCATATATATATAAATGACAAACAATGTCCAATTAATCAAATAAAGCACAAACCAAGCCGCTCCATCTATAAATCAATCTCCAATCCATTTAGATTCATTTATCATTAATTTATATCTTTGTTCAATTATATACTAATTGAGCCGATTACCTTTCTCTTCTTTCTCTCTTCCCGAGCATTATCTATTAATATACAGATATAGATCAAGTCCCATGTCTAATATCCATGCACATTTCATTACTCCCAGTTTAAAGTTTTAAACTTTTTCTTTTGCACGAGCAATTCTCTACGATCGATATCGCACACTTAGTGCTCGATTTAAAGGTCCGCACACATAGTGCTCTTACTCATTCGCACACATAGTGCCGCGTTTCCTCGCACACATAGTGCTATATAATCTTGCACATATAGTGCCATGTAGTTTTTGTACACATAGTGCCGCATAACCTCGCACACATAGTGCTGAAATTTCTTATCTATAGCTATCACTATGTCATAGATAGGTTGATAAATCTCACATTCGATTTTCACAAATTCATACATACCATGATTTCTTATCCAACCTATTTTATGTGCAATATTAACCGTAACTTAAATTACTTAGGAACTTACCTGTTTAGTTGGATGAACAACTCCGATCAGCTACTCAACCGCTTTCGCTTTTGCTTTGGCCGAACTTGGCTCCCTTTGATTTTGAGCTCCAACTAAGCAAATAAAATAATTCAATCATCGTAGCCCCAATTTATATTCATTCCTCATAGACACACACACATATTTGGTATTCCATCTAATATTAACCATAGCCGAAAACCTACCATACAATTAGCTAACATAGCCTCTTGTATTCAATCTAATCACGTATATACAACCTAAATCCCTCTTTTAACACATAATTCACTATCTTGGAACTCATTTTCTAACTAATTTAACTTACTCCAAAGCCAAATGCTATTTGAGCATTAAGATCATGTTCTTTTCATTATTAAGCAAGTATTATAACTCAACTAACATCCATTTTCAATTTGAAACATCAACATTCAAAATTAAACATGAAAATTCATAACCGAATATATATATACTTTGTCCCAAACTCATAAATTCGTCCATTCTAAGCTCAATTTGCCAATTAAACAAGTACTACCAATATTAAGCATTATTTCACAATTTATCTCAAATTGCCGAATGGACTCATGCTCCTAATTCATATACTTAACTTCATTAGTCGACTACTCAAGCTCATTTGAGCCACATATAGTAATTTAGTTTGTTCATACTCAATTAGAAACATTTCTCCTTACTAATTATCAAAACATACACAATGTAAACCATTGAGCTCATGACCAAATGCTTCATGCATCACAAACACAAAATCATACACATGGGTCATGTTAGGAGCTTCAAAACCAATTTAAACTTCTCAAAATCCAAAGAAAAACATATGAAATCATACCTTAATTCCTAACACAAGATGGTCGAATGCCTTAGGTGTTCTTTCTTCAATTTCTTGTTTAGTTTTGGCAAAAGGGGAGGCAAAAATGAGAAACTTTGTTTTTGTCACCCTTTTTCTATTATTAATTCATGGTTTTCTAATATAAAACTATTTAATATTGTTTCACTAATATAAAATACACAAAATGCCAAATTTTTCATCATCATTACCGTCCACTATAATCATAGTGGTCCATTTGACATGCAAGTCCTCTATGATGCTATCCATATACAATTTGGCCACTTCAACTTTTACCTATCACATTTTTATGGTTTCTCAACTAAGTCCTTTCAAGTAAAATTCCCATTCATAAGACTAAATTAAAACATCAAATTTTCACACATGCACTATCACACATAGAAGTTATGCAAATAAATTTTAAATAAATTTTATGACTCGGTTTCGTGGTCCCAAAACCACATTCTGATTAGGGTCAAATTAGAGCTGTCACATTATCAATCTCCTCGGTACTCCCAGTGCAGTACACTGACAACAATATTGTGGACTTTAACTGTCGCCGGTCCTTTGCCAAACACAATAACCCACTCCATGCATATGCATTATGACATAAAATCATTGAGAAAAATCATGCTTTTGGTTCAATTTCAATACAATGCCATGTTTTTCATGCTTATAGTAACATACCCAATTCAATGGCATGCCTACCATGCTTATCAATAATTAGATTTTGTGTATGTCTTGCAAAATTTTCATTTATCAATAACATTACCATTCAATCATGCTATCAGTACATGTCTGATTTTAGTTTTGCAAATATTCAGTCAATCAAACCAACATTTTTATTTGTATGTAATATGCGATACAATCTTGTCATACTTAGTATGCAATTTAAACAGTGACATTACAAGGTAAACACTCTACATGCATCCCATAATCAATGAACACGATATAGCATCATTTCAAAGCATGTCACAATCAGCATACAACAATCCATAACATTGGCAATCAATCTGACAATCAAATACAACAATTACGTAAATAGACAATCCTAGTAAAGGCTTAATAATTTAGTCAATAATTTTTAAGTCACGTACCTTTTCGGCAACCTTTAATTCACTTATTACACCGTTAAGCCATGCCTGACTAGTAAGAATTTAGTATAAATTTAAGAATTATATTAATATTTAACAACTGATTATACAAAGTTAGGACTCACACCTTAAATCGCAAGTCTGCATCATTAATCCACAAAGTTCACGCTTCCATACTTAAAACTTAAAATTGCCTAAAACCAAATTACAACATTTTATGCATTAAAATACTGTTAAAACCAGCTTTGAAATAGCCCTATGAGTTCAGCCAAATTAGTGTTGCACCAACAAATATTCAGATCCAAATCAACAATGTAACTTACACTGAGTTGATGTGAAAAGAGGGCATGAACGAAATCTGACTTCGTTGTTGATCTCGGACGTCCAAATCAATACCTAATATTGAAATAATACTTAAAAATCAATAACTAATAACCAATTAAAGGCCTTATAACATTTGGCTAAACCAAAAAATTTAATGAAATGAATATATCACAATAACTCGCTTAAATCTGCACTTACGCTTTACGATGTCAATTGAATAAGATAGAATACACCATTAATTGTAACAACCCAAACCCGACCCAGACGTTATGACCGGATTCGACATGCCTATTGAAGCGTTCAAAACATTTTATATTGTTGATCCAAGAAAACTTACTTAGTGTTTTAAAAGATAATTTTATTATAGGTTAAAGTGAATGGAAGTTGTGCACCAGGTAGGAAACCAGAAAAGAGGTGGTGAGTCCATCGGACTGCTTAAGTACCAAGCTCCCTCCGGATCCAATCCTAGACATGCATACCGCCATTGCCACACCTTAACGTCATGGATATTTCTAGGAAACCGATTTGATTAAATCATTTTTAGGAAAAGTGATTAATTTTGGAAAATACTTTCATTGCGGAAGCTTTGCTTGTTGTCGTGTTATTTTGAAATCAATTGTTGTTTTTGAAAACGCGCCCTAAAGCTATCCAATTTCAACAGTTAAAATAAGTAATACCTATCTTAGTAATACATATTAAAACCATCAAAAATAATTAAGCGGCCTTATTACATTTAAAAACCCAAAACTTCAAACCTAAATAAAAGGATGTCCAATTCACGAGAAGAAAATCAAACTTTCGAGCAATTGGCCACTCCAAATTCCCTCACGGCTCCAAGCCCACTATGGTTGGGGATTACCTGTGGATGAAAATAAAAGGGTGAGTTTGGGAAACTCGGTGTGTAAATTAACCCAACCATAGCCTATATCAGCTCAAACCACGAAATAGAATAAGTTGGCCTTAGCCCGAGCAATCTGAATAAAGCCCATAAGCCCATAATGAGCGAGCAGATATTACATGTTTATGCAGAAACCCAACCCAGATTCATCCATAACACCCCCGTACCAGCCTTACACCATGTGGGGAGACTACTCAACCCACCCAACCGCTACACACCACAGAAATCGCAACGAGGCTGCCAGATATTGTGACAAAGTCACCAGATACAAATATTGTAGCAGAGCCACCAGAACAGATATATGTGGCAAAGCCACCAAATCAGATAATTGTGGCATAGCCACCAGCACAGATATATGTGGCAGAGCCACCAGATTAGATAAATTGTGGCATAGCCACCAGGACGCTTCCTCCATAGTATAACCCAAGTCCCCATGCAATGATATATAATCATGGCATACATCATACGAAATCGATCGTCATGCTTTTCACCAAAAGTAACCCTAGGGGTATAATGGTAATTTTGCATACATAGGGGTATTCAAGTAATTTAACTATTCTTAAGGTTTTCATACATAACATAGTCATTTACGTACGATCGTAAACACTTACTGCGTTTTCTTAACAATTTGGGCCGTTGGCCCATTATCCCGTTTTGGCCCATTAAGCCCAAAATATCGAAATGCATGTAATCGCGCTCTCTGCGGTCTTATCACTTTAATTTACCATATACATCAAACTATTAATCTCATGAGCATTCACACACTCGCAAGATCTCAAAATACCGGCTTTTTGGCATTTTGGTTTTTCAGCTTGTGCCGATCTAGTTATAAGAGGGTGTTAGTTACACACCTGTTTGCGATAATATGCTGACGAGATCCACACACGAACCGCCTACAATTGGATTACTAACACATTAATCTAACTATTCAAATACGAACTACGTATTAACCCCTTACAATATTCGGCCAACCACACCTACAGATCAGAGTAAGCTTATAAGAAATCAATAAGCAACTCATTAACAAATTTTTGTCAGTGTTTACCACATAATCATAATTTCACTGCAAGCTGTCTTCCTGAGCAATAGTCACTAAATCATTTATAACTGGAGCTATGAAACTCCAAATCAAGTGCTGTTAATTTTCCCTGAAAATAGACTCATATATCTTCTATCCATAAAATTTTCAGAATTTTTGGTTTAGCCAATCAATACCAGATTTTTCTCAAAGTTTCCCATGTTTCACTTGTTTGACTAATCGACCACTCTTCATTACTGAATCAAATTTCTCATTGTACAGAATTCAAAATATGTTCTTTTTTATTTCATTTGAAACTAGACTCAATAAGATTTAATTGCATAATTTATTCAGATTCTAATTCTGTAACACCCCTATCCCGTATCCGTCGTCGGAATAGGTAAAGGGGCATTACCGAACTTGAAACTCATATCAGAACAGTAAAAATTTTTTCATTTTCTTGAAGTAATGATCATTCAATTGGATAATTGCTAGTCACAACCAGGGATAAAATTTAAAAAACTTATAAAAGTAAACATTCATAAGATGTCATATTCGCATAGCTTATATACATTAACCAAAATATCCTCCCACTACTAGTCTATTCTATACATGCCATAAGATAATCCAAAACATGGCAGTACCAAACAGTGGATAGTGATAGTGTGACTAGTTGCTGACGATCCCCGAGCCTGTAGCTTCCAAATGAGATCTATAAAACAGAGAAAACAAAGTAAACGGAGTAAGCATTACAATGCTTAGTAAGTTTTAAGCAGTGTCAACAGATAACAATCAAATTATAACATAGTTGTTCATATTTTTATTTCACTCTTCCTTCGGGCATACCATCCCTTTACCGAATATGCACATCTCATCATATATAATAGGCAGATAAATTCTCACTTGATAGTGATCTCTTATAAACATAGGTACATTACATATTTTCACCTAACTTTCCACATTGACCAAATGCACAATAATCATAGAACAGTCTTATTGCTTTACTCACATGTACATCGCATAACGACCTTGTGATTTAGTCCAAATCAAGCTTAAATATAATCTCAAAATACATACCTGACCAACTTAACGCATTGAACGTATTTATTACCAATTGTTACTGTGAAGTCGTATAATCATATGCTTTACTCGAATCTTCAGCGAAACCTTTAGCTCGAATAGTCCCCACACGTAGTTATCGGGTCTTACCCGGACAAAATCTGCACACGTAGTCATCGGGTCTTACCCGGAATATATTTCCAAGTTTCATGTACATTTAACCACATGTTACAACATTCACATCGACTGTCATATTTGTAATTCATTTGCCTCATCAAATATATAATAATACACACTTTTCACATTTGGTCATTCGGCCACAATATACACACATCTCCTACATATTTCACATTAGCCATTCGGCTTTACCAAATATACATATCTCATACATATTTCACACTAGCCATTCGGCTTTACCACATATACATATCTCATATATATTTCACATTAGCCATTCGACTTTACCACATATATATATATCTCATACATATTTCATATTAGCCATTCGGCTTTACCACATATACATATCTCATACATATTTCACACTAGCCATTCGGCTTTACCACATATACATATCTCATATATATTTCACATTAGCCATTCGGCTTTACCACATATATATATCTCATACATATTTCATATTAGCCATTCGGCTTTACCACATATACATATCTCATACATATTTCACACTAGCCATTCGGCTTTACCACATATACATATCTCATATATATTTCACATTAGCCATTCGGCTTTACCACATATATATATCTCATACATATTTCATATTAGCCATTCGGCTTTACCACATATACATATCTCATATATATTTCATATTAGCCATTCGGCTTTACCACATATACATATATTTGTCTTGTACATCAATTTCAGCAATAGCTTCTAAGCAACTCAAATAGTTTCATCAATGTTTACAACAAAATCACATATTCACTACAAGCTGTTTTCCTGAGCAATAGTCACTAAATTATTTATAACTGGAGCTAAAAAACTCAAAATCAATTTCTGTTAATTTTCCCTGAATATAGACTCATATATCTTCCATCCATAAAATTTTCAGAATTTTAGGTTTGGCCAATCAATAGCAGATTTTTCTTAAAGTTTCCCCTGTTTCACTATTTGACTAATCTGACCAGTCTTCACTACGAATCAAATTTCTCATTGTACAGAATTAAAAATATGTTCTATTTGATTTCATTTGAACCTAGACTCATTAAGGAGTCTAAGCATATAAATTTTATCTTGTAACCATTTTTGTACAAATTATAGTGATTTTCTAAAAACAGAACAGGGGATTTCGGAGTCATTCTGACACTGTCTCACACAACTTTAAATATCTCTTTATAGGAAATTTCTTTGCTTACACGGTCTCTTTTATAAGAAACTAGACTAATTAAGCTTTGATTACATATTTTATTCAGCCTATAATTCCACACCAAAAATTTATAGTGATTTTCTAAAATCACATTACTGCTGCTGTCCTGAGCAAATTATTACATTTTGCTCTTAAATTTCCAAGTCCAAACACTTATGAACTTACCATTTGAGTTTAAGACATATCATGGCCAGATCATATCTTATTAAATCAACTCATTATGTCCTATTATGATTGAATTTACTTAACGTTTAATCACTTAAAACTTACCTCGGAAGTGGTCGATGACTAGATATCCACGGCTATTCGTTTACTTTCTCTTTTCCCCTATCCGGCTTTGATCCTCTTTGCTCTTAAGCTTAAGTAAAACAATAGATTTGCTTAAGTACTTAACTAATATTATTCACTTAACAATCACATTTGGCAATCACATATCATTTAATCTACATCTAAAACAATAGATTTCAATATGTATCATATTTAATAAAACATGCCATGATTCGATTTCATGCTTATTTAATTTATATCTAATTCACATTCACAAGTAAAGAGTCACTTAATTTATCATGCTTCCTTATACATGAATTTAATCATATTGCCGAATGTCCTTATGTGTACATGGTACATACATAAGGCATATATATATATATACCTATATATGACCATTACAATTTAAACATTTAATCATAATCGGCAAGCTTTATTTCAACTATTTAAGGTGCAAACATTAATTAACAAACAAACATTATCAACCCATTTTTATTACACGTTTTCCCCAACTTAACACCCCCAAATTATCAAACTTTAACAAGTTTAAAACTCATCTAATGACCATTTATAAACTAAGACATCAACCATTCAAATTCAACTCATCACAACATGGCCGAATACACATTTCTCCTACTTCCATTCTAAATAAAAGTTTATCAAGCTTCCATCTTCATTTAACTATGTACCATTTAGAACTATCAATACTTTACACCCTTTAACAAATTATAATCAATTGCCAAATGCATCTTTGACAATTTAAACCACACAACTCAAATTCTTACAATTTAAGCTTAGAAATTTCTATTCATGTAAATTTTAGCAACATGGAGTCCATTAAACACTCCAAAATTCCATTTGAACAACAATTGTTCAACCTTCTAGCATAATTTCAATCTGACAGCAAGCATTATTTAACATTCAGTTGTTTTATTAGACCATCCGAATAGCTTAATTAACACCAATTTATGGCCCTTGAACAATGAATTAAACCCATTCGATTAGCAACAAAAACTAATATTTAACAACCATTGTTTTCTTTTATTTCAAACATGCAGAGACCAATTCCTCCACATATTACAAAGACATTCAAATCAGCATTTACATGCTGGAACAATTTGTTTTCAAGCTGCAATTTCCAGCAGTCATTTATGCATTTAATTGTCAAATTGTTACATCACTACTAACAACTGAAACTTAGTAAGAATAACATAATATTTTAGCTATTAGACTCAATTTATCAACCCTAATCGGCATGAAAATAGAACCATTAATTTGTTCAAATTTTGGACAGACATAACGAAGGCACAAAATTGGACAAGTAGTAATTTTTACAACTAATCAAAGAGCTTTTCTTTTCTACAACCCGCATTCATGCCTTCCAACCACAATCCATCATCAGGGAGCTTAGAAAACTTACCAACTTAGGATACAACTCTTAAACAAGCTAAATCCTTAGTTTCCTTCAACATGCAAACTGTCACCATTTTTCTTTTTGTTGCATCCCTCTTCTTCTTCTTCGATGGATTACCGAGTTACTTGAAATTTCAGCTACCTAACTAGCTAAAATCATAGTTTTTCCTCCTTCTAGCCATCTTCTAAGCCAAAAATTAAAGCAACCAAACTTTCTTCTTCCTCCCTCAAGTCACGGCAATGGAGGAGCAACCTAGCTAATTCTTTTTTTTCTCTCCTACTAACCACTATTATTTTATTACCCATGTTCTTTATTTTATTATTTCTAACATAAAACACTAACATAAAATGTTTATAATACATTTTAACCCATAGCGTGGCCGGCCACTACCTAACATTTTGGGTAATTTGACATGCAAGTACAAGCATTTCCTAACATGCATTAATAGATCCTTATAGATTAACCTATCACATTTCAAAAGTGTCACACATAAATCCTATTTAATAAAATTCACTTTCAATTAACAAAATTCAAACATGAAATTTTCACACATGCATATATACATATAATAAGCATCAAGTATGACGGTTAATTATTTTTATGACTCGGTTTTGTGGTCCCGAAACCACTTTCCGACTAGGGTCACATTAGAGGTGTCGCAAATTCATCTCCCACAATTTATGGTGATTTTCCAAAGTCACGTTACTGCTGCTATCCCAAGCAGATTTATTACCAAATCACTCTTTCACACATACCTTGCATGCATGTTATTTAAACATGTATATCACCAATCAATCATCACATATCTATGATTTTATTTAAGTATAATCTCCATTTCATCATTTTAAAGCACAACATGTTAGCCGATTTTTCCCTTTAGCATCTAAGGCACATGCATGCTCATTTGTTTGGCTCAACTTCACCTATCTTCCATTTTTCATCAAAAGAACATGAAACAACGACCATTTCCTTCATTTTAATTCATGACTAAATGCTCACAACACAACTAAAAACCAAAATATGCTTCAAGAGTTAAGGTAGAATCAAGAAGAACTCATGAACCTCAAAATAGAAGCAAGGTACCAAGAACTTACCTTCAATTTTCCTCCTCCTAGTGACCGAATACTCAAGAGCTTTCGCCTCTCCTTTCTCTTCTCTAACTTTCGGCTATGATGAACAAAGATGGACAAAACTTTGCTCTTTTCATCCTTTTGTTATTTTATTACCCAACATTTTATGACACAAAATAACCTATATTATTTGTGTCATACCTATGCCATAATGTCAATAAAAAAAATGCCCATAATGCTTATCATGCCCATCATGGAACATTTACCTAACCCATTATCAATTTTTTTTAGCAATTTGTACCATAAATTATGGATATCAAGTGCACATATTGTCTTCAATAACATGATGGCCGGCCACTTCTTGTAAAATGGGAGGTTTGACATACAAATCCTCCTATTTTGCACTACTATTTATTTGGCCACTACAAATTAGCCTATAGCATTTTCAAACATTTTCACATAGGTCCTATTTCATAATTTCACTAACAAATGACAAAATCAAAGCATGAAATTTTGCCAACATTCATAGAATTCCCGAAAATTGGGGCGTTACATTAATTAAGAACATTTAGATTTGTTTTAAAAAAGGAAAATTGAGGTAAAAAATACTGTAATGGGTGGAAAAAAAAGAGAAAATAGTAGCCCACAAGTGGTACACCAAGGGGCAGTACACCACCACAAGCTGCGGCAAGAATGTGGCTGATTTGGGGTGGCACAAAAATAGGTTTTGTCAACAAAGCGGATGAATTTTAGAGGCTGGAATCAGTAATAAAATGATTTTAAAAACATTATAAAAATTTGTCAAGAAAAAGAAAAAGAATCAAGAAGGAAAAGGAAACAAATCGGTACACAACGAGTGGAGAAGAAAGGGCGGCAATGGAGGTTTTAATGGCAGCAACGAGAGGTTGATTTAGGTGGATCAGAGGAGGATTTTAGGTAGAAAAGGGGCTGATTTGGTGATTAAAAATACCAGCAATAAGGCTAGAAGAATGATAACAAAATAATAGAGCAAGGAGGCAGCGCAACAATGGTGAAAATCACTAAGCTAGGGACGACACAAGGAAAAAAGAAAGGAGAAAATTTGAGAGAAAATGAGAGAGGGGAAGGAGAGGAATTGTTAGGGTAGAGGAAGAAGTGAGAAAATATAAAATAAAATAAATAACTTATATACCTAGGGTTTTCACTAGGTTGGATGGCACACTTAAGGAGTAAGAGCAAAAAAAGTAAAATTTATTTGCTCACAAAGAGATTCAAACTCAAGTCTCAAATCCAATTACACTATCTCCTTATTTTATATTAACCATTAAGCCAATTACTCATTCTTTAAATAATTTTATGAACTTTAGTTTTGAAACAAGGCGTGTCACATACTAGGGTTTGAAGCAAAATTTGCAAAATAACCAAAATGGTGCAAGGGAAGGGAATTGAACCTAAGTTTCAAGGACAATTTCACTAACACTTAACCATTAAACTAGTAACTCATTTATTTACCAAACACACAAAGATAATACTAAAACTAGGGCGTGATCATGCCTAGTTCACAATCCCGATTCTACTAACCTGATTTTTAGGATGTGACATTCTGTTTCAAATTAAGAAACTAAAATTCTCTCCTCTTTTTTCTTTCTATTTTAGATTTATTTGTGGTGTTTTGGATAACATGTTGAATAAGGGTGAAATGTAGGAGTATTGCATACCATAATAGTTTATGGGAAAATATTTCTATTAAAGAAAACCGTTTGAAAGAAGAAAAAAATCCAAAAGAGAGATTGCAATGCTCTATAAATGATAAATTTAAACAAATTTAAGGGGGTAATATTGGAAGAATAATTTTTTTTTATCTATTCCATCATGGCCTGAATAGCCATTCTTTTAGGTGGGCACTGAATGGCTATGCCAGTCCTACCCGTAATAAGCATGTAAGCAAAAAAAGTCGTAATAAGCAAAATAGTGAACCAAACTATGGAAAAATAGTGGGCCCAATGAATGAAAGTCGAATGCATATCCTATCCCATTCAACCAAACACTACGTTAGTTTGGTATGGCCTTTTCTAACTGTTAGAGTTGAGTGACTTGAATCCTTGTTAAAATAAAATAAAGTGGTAAAATAAAATAAAATAAAATAAAAGTAAAATACATATAGAACTATACTTCTTTTATTTTACATTGATTAGAATAAGGTTTTTCAACCTTACTACACTTCATCTATTTGACATTGATTAAAATAAGATTTTTTGACCTATAAATAGATGTAGTCCAAACTCCTCTTGTATCATTTTAATTCGACATTAGTGAATTTTCTTCTCTTCTGCCCGTGGTTTTTCCCGAAAGGGTTTTCTGCGTAAAATCTATGTGCTTTATTTTTATTTTTTATTTTTTCTTATTGCTTTGCAATCGTTCTATATTTTTATTATCGATGTTAGTTCTACAAATTAGCATCAAGAGATTTTTGGGTTGTTTGTCTCAATCACGGTAATGATGGTAATGAAGTATGATATTTCGTTGTTGGATCACAATACTGGATTCACGTTATGACAGGAAAAGATGCAGGCAGTTCTTGCATAGATGGATTTGGAGGATGTCCTGCTAGGGTTAGATAAGATGCCTTCAACATTGATAGATGAAGAGAAGAGATGTAAAGATTGAAAGGCTTTAATACAATTACAGCTGCATCTTTCGAATGAAATTATATAGGAGGTGTTGAAGGAGAAAACCGCCGCAGTATTATGTAAGAAGCTTGAGTAGCTATTTATGTCAAAAACCCTAAGCAAGTTGCATATGCGTCTTTATGCTCATCGTTTGGAGGAAGGTGCGTCTATGCACAAACACTTAACTGTGTTTAAAAAAATTCTCTCAGACCTAGAGGCCATGGAGGTTCAGTATGATAAATAAGATTTAGGGTTAATTATAATTTTTTTCATTGCCCCTGTCTTATTCAACCTTTAGAGATACAAATTTGTATAGCCGTAAGTATCTTATAGTTGATGAAGTCTACACTTTCTTAACCTCATTGACAAGATGAAGCATCTTGTGGTTGGATCCGACTCTCAGGGAGAGGGTCTCATTGTTCGTGGGAGACAAGAACAAAATACTGATGATAATCGTAGAAGGACACAAGAAAAAAATATTCGTAGTAAATCTAAAGGTAGATCGAGATCTTCAAACAGAGGTAAAACCTATAACTTCTGCAAGAAGAAAGGACAAATCAAATCTGAGTGTTATAAGTTACAGAACAAGACCAAAAGGGAGGCTGCGAATCAAAAGGAAAAACAACCAAAACAATCCAGTGATGTTGTAAAAGACTACAGCGATGGTGAACTCCTAGTTACTTCTGCCGACAGCTCTAAAGTGAAAGAAGAGTGGATCCTCGATTCTAGTTGCACCTTCTATATAAGTCCCATTCGAGATTGATTTATAACATACGAAAAAGTGTCTAAAGGTGTCTTTTTTATGGGAAATAATGCTTCATGTAAAATCGCAGAGATTGGCATGATCAAAATTAAGATGTTCGATAGAGTCGTCAAAACACTTAGTGGCGTATAACATGTACCAGAATTCAAGAGGAATTTCATTTCGTTGAGTACTCTTAATTCAAAAGGGCAAAAGTAAACAGCTAAAGTGAGGTTCTGAATATTAGCAAGGGTTCCCTTGTTATGATGAAATGGTAGAGAAAGACTACCAAGTTATATGTTTTGCAAGGTTCTACTATTATTGGTGATGCAATCATCATGTAACAGCTCATTTTCAATGAAATTGAAATAGTAGTTTCGGACCACAAATCTGATGTCAAAATATTTATTTTATTATTATTATAATGTCTACAGCATGTTAGTATTACCGTATAAAAATTTCGTTAAGAAATTTTATTGTTTGCATGCTTAATTCAATAAAAAGGATTAAATCGAAAAAGGTGCAAAATTAGAGTTCTATAGGCTAAAAGCACTAAACAGCTATGGAACTTAAATGTTGGAACACTTGGATAGTAAATATACCATTTTTAATTTGAGTGGACATTTATGGACATTATACAAGTGTTTTTCAAAGGTTAATTAAAAGGTTAAATAAGTAAATTAATTAATTAATTAAGTAAAACAAAACAAAAAATTTTGGTATCATCTTTCTCACTTTGTTTCACTGATTTTTGGAGAAAGAAATCACCATTTTTGGTGCTTTGAAGGTCCGGCTAGGCAACCTTGTGCATGTAAGCAATTTTTCATCCCGTTTTTAATGATTTCTATGTTTTGGGAGTCGTTATAACTTAATCTAGCTAGCCTAA
The DNA here is from genome assembly GCF_025698485.1 of Gossypium arboreum. NCBI lineage: Eukaryota > Viridiplantae > Streptophyta > Magnoliopsida > Malvales > Malvaceae > Gossypium > Gossypium arboreum. The sequence goes on along the minus strand of NC_069075.1, from coordinate 109,839,800 downwards.
GGACTAATTTGTAATATTGTTAAAATTTAGGGTTTTCCCATGAATAATATTATGTTGTTTTGATGTTTTATGGTAGAAAATGATTAGTTGTTGATATATAAACAACTTTTGCTATGTGATTTTTGATGAAATTGTCAAATAGGGGTTAAATTAAAAAATAGAAATTTTATATGGTGAAATTGTGAAATAAATGAAGTATAGGGTTTGCTAGAGACCTATATGGAATTCAGCTTTAGTGGGCTAAGCATGAATTGCATGAATTTTCATTTTATGAGCTAAGGACTAAATTGAAAAAAATCAAAAGTATAGGAGCAAAATTGTAATTTTGATAAAATATGAATTTAGGTTAAATTAAATACAATAATTATTGAATTGAGCTGAATTTATTCATTTAAATCAAGATAAACCACGTACAACTCTAAATCGAGGCAAAAAAAAAAGCTTCAGACTACTTAATTTCATTTCCTACGTTTATCATGGAGGTAAGTGTAACAATCTGATTTAAACCCTAATCAAAACGGTGATTTCTGGACCACGAATATGAGTCAGAAAAATATTGAAATATTATTTTTTGTGTTTATTATATGTGAATTTGCATGTGTAAAAATTTCGTATGAAAATTTGATTGTTTGTGTGTTTAATTTGATAAAAGGACTTAATCGCGTAAGTTATAAAAGTTGCTAACTAATTATTAAAGTATCAAATTGCTTTGTTCTTTTAATATGGGGTCTTTATGATGTAAATAAACCATATGAATTAGTGATGGACAGTTTTAGACATAATAAATAATGGTTTCATATTTTATAACACAAGTTAATTTTGTAAAATATTAAATAATGTTAATATAATAAAACATAAAAATAAGTAAAAGCCGTGCATTCATACTTTGTTATTGCGAAAATAAAAGAAGAAATAAAATAAAAAGAAACAAGGTATTCGGCCATTGTTGATTTAATATTAAGGTATGTTCTGTTTTGGTTTTTGATGATTTTTACATTTTTGAGATCTTTGCTTCGAATACTACTCGACCCATGCTTGAATTTTTTATTTTGGTGAATATTTTGTGTTATGCCATTGATGAATATTTGTTTTTTGTGATGTTTGATGATGAAATATCAAAAATATGTTTTAGATTAACATGTTTTGTATTGGAGTTTTTTATGGTTTTGAGTTAATAGGACTAAATTGCAAAAATAATAAATTGAAGAACTAAAATGCAAAATAAATGAAATATATGGACTAGTATGAGTATGTTGAAAATTCGGCCCAACTATGTTGTTGTGAGATTTGGTGTATTTTGTGTTTTGTGCAATTAGGACTAAATTGTAAAAATATGAAATATCAGGGGTAAAATGGGAATTTTCCCATCTATATGTTGTTGAATTAAATTGAATGAAATTGTATTTAAATGAGGTTAATTTGAAATTATATAGATCAAGAACAAAGTAAATCGGACTTGGATCGGGGAAAAACAAAAATAGTCAAATAGCAGATTCGTAACGTCCGTCGATATCCGATGTAAGTCTTTAAGTAATTAAACATGGTTTATTTTATTTTGAACATAAAATGATTTACTATGATGATTCAAATTTTATAATGTATTAGTATGTTAGCCTAATGAGAATTATCAATGAATTAATGTGATTGAGTTGTATTTGAATAATATCAAAATCTCTGAAAGTGTGTATGTGTTACATGGAATATTATATGATTCGATATATGAAATGTTGTGGAATGATTTTATGTTTGTGATATTCGGGCCTTGAGCCTAGCAAGCCTTGTGCTGGTCACTTTGATCGGGCTTTGTGCCTAGCAGGCTTAGTGCCGGTGAATAAATATTAGACTTTGAGTCTAGCAGGCCTTGTGCCGGTGTGAAATTCAAGCTTATGCCTAGCAGGTTTTATACCAGTGATTTGCTTTCAAGTCCATGATTATAAGAGTTCAAGTTATTGTGGATATTGAGCAAGTGTAATTGAGCTAAATGACATTGTATATGTTCGGCCACATAGGTAAGTATATGTAAGCTTATATTGAACTTGATTATTCGATTACATGTGAATTATATTGAACTTATATATTCGGTTTTATGTGAAGTTATTTTGAATGTGCATATTCGGCCATTTGTGATGTTAATTAAAGTTGAACTATAGGTTACATGTGATGTTTTATTTAACTTCTATATTCCGCCATACATGTAAGTATCTATGTGATGATATATTTGATGTTGTATAATCGGTTATATAGGAAATATTTATGTGGTGATATGTATTTGATATTGAACATTCGGCCAAGGTATCTTATTGTGTAAAAGTATAATATTATTGATATAATTTGTTTAGTTTGAATGTTTTGATTATTCATTGAGTTGTTTAATTTGCTTAAGGCTTACTAAGCTAAGGTAGCTTACTCTGTGTGTTTTTGTTACTCTATTTTATAGATTTTGGTTGTAAGTTACGAGCTCGGGGATCGTTATCGAAGTCATCCACACTATCGTCAACTTCCAATACTTTTAAAAGTTTATTTTCAAACTTTTGGCATGTATAGGCTAATAAGTATTTTGTTCGACCTTGAATATGTATAACTTTAGCCATGCGAAAATAGCTTAATTTCCATGATAGATTCGTTCATACTTGGATATGATTTGAGCTTACTTTTAGTTGATGTGTTATAAATTATATGTGAATGAAGTATGTGATATATGTGGTATGTTTGAAAATGGTTTATTGATGTTAGTAAATTTGAAAGTGGATTGATGTAATGATCATCATATATATCTAAATTTCATGATATAATTATTTGTTTCGGTTTAGGTTTTTGGTTTGGGTAAAATATATTTGGATAATGAGTTTAGAAAATGTAACTTATAAGATGTTTATACATGTTTTCATGTGTGAATGTATATTTGTTTGTGATGAATTAAAATTGAAAGGAAAATGATAATTGGTGGAATTGGCTGTGGTTGGTCACTCGGTTTTGATATGTATAAATATAAATAAATATGGTTTGATGATTTAATTTTGATGTATGTTTATTTATTTATAAACGTGAGCTCAGGTGTTAGCATGTTTAATGTATATGAGAAATGCATGATATGAGGCATGCCTATATTCGAATATGAAAAGATTAGTTTAGTTCGGTTTGCATGGAAAAATGTATAAGTACTATAATTAGTTATAAGTTTATTAATGGTGAATTATTGAGATTTTATTGTTTAATAATGCTTGTAAGTAAGACATTGATAAATGACCATTTGAATAGTGATTTTATGTAATAGTACACTGTAACAACCCTTACCCGTCTCTGACGCCGGAACAGGGTACGAGGTATTACCAGACTTGAGTACTTGTAATCATTTAAAACCGAGACATAAAATTTCATCAAATTTTAAACTTTTCAAACATATTCAAGCTGTCCCTTAAAAAATAGCTTACAAGGCCCATATCATGCTTTAATTCAACCACACACATAGGCAAGTATGCACGTTCATAAATTGCATCATTTAATTAATAACATATTCAAGACTATCTACATTAAATGACTTTATACAATAGAGACCTTCAAATAACATAGGTCGGTATTTTAGGCCAACTCCTATCAACTTAATAACAATTAAATGAGTCCCCATACATGCCAAAGACTTAAAAATACTTCAAAACCTTTATATATCGATCAATAGTTTGATAGTGTGATTTAGCCTCCGGCGACCTCCAACTCGAGCTAACATCTGCGACACTATAGGAAAAATGAAAGGAAGGGAGTAAGCATTATAGATTAGTAAGTAAATATGTACATATTAATAAACAATACATTATCATACATTAAACAAAGTCACAATATGTTCCCGGAATATTACCATCACAAACACACATACTTTCACTATTACAATTATAAACAGGTTCAAAATAAGCTGTCTAGCAGAGTACCAGTAGCTAAATTATTTATTTCTGGAGCTACAAAACTCCAAATTACAAACCGTTAATTTTCCTTGAAACTAGATTCATGTATATTCTTACCATAAAATTTCAGAATTTTTGGTCTATCAAATTAGTACATTTTATTCATTGAAGTTACCCCTATTTCACTGCTCAACTGCCCTGACCACTTTTCACTACAAATAAATTTTCTCTTCGTAAAAAACTCATATGATGTTATAGTTTATTTTATTTGAAACTAGACTCATTAAGTATTTCAAACATATAAATTATATCCCATAATTATTTTTTAAAAATTTTTAATGATTTTTAAAATTTAGAATAGGGGATCACATAGTCATTCTAAACCAATCTCATAGAAACTTAAATATCTCAGAATATAGAATTCCCTTGCTTGCTCTGTTTTTTTTATATGAAAATATACTCATTAAGCTTTAATTTGATATCTCATTCAGTCTCTTATTCAATTTCTACTATTTTTGGTAAATTTTTAGATTCACGTCACTGCAACTATCTAGAACAGTTTTATTGTCAATTTTGATCTTTCACACTTCAATTGTATTCATCACTTACCCATAACAATCTTTCCAATTTCCAATCACATATCGAGCATATTGCTAATAAGTTACACATGTATATACTTACACTTATCATCACAAAGTCATACACAATTTCATTTAATCAATTTCCCAGTTGAACGCTTCGGAATAATAATGATCTGTGATGGTATCGCACACAGCCCACCTTTAAAATCGAAGCTCTCTTGTACACATAGTGGCCTTCACTTAGCACCACTCATGTGACCTAGATCGATTGTACACATAATTTTGGCTCTCTTGTACACATGGTATAAATCCCGTATTACACATGTGACCTAGCTACATACCAATTGTATCTTTCGATTCTGAAGGTTCAAACGGGAAGTATCTCACTTTCTAATACTTTATTCCATTCTTCCAATAGTCAATTATGATTCAAAAATCAGCTACAATACATAAAATATGCTGAAATATAAAAACGTAATAAAGATAATATATTATTTACATACAAACTTACATATTTTCTCATTTTTATGTCGAATTAATATTGAACATTTAAATCATCATAATTATACTTACTTTCAACACCTCGGCAATCATAGTAAATATATCAATTTTACAATCAAACATGCATAAATTAATGCTTATTATACATATGAACTTACCTCGATACTAAAACGGCCATTTTACCAACTTTCTCGATTTTCGATTTTTCTCCCATTCTAGGTTCGAATCTCATTTTTCGGGATCTAAAACATCATATTTTACTTATTTAATTAATGTACTATTCAAAACAGTCCTTAACTCAAACTTTTTCAAAATTACAATTTTGCCCCTAAACTTTTGCATATTTACACTTTTGCCCCTAGGCTCGGGAATTAAACTTCATCCATTATTCTTATGTTTTATGACATGATGATCATTTTTTCCTTCTATGGCAACATCAAATTCTCACTCTAACACATAGTTATGAACAATAACAACTTTTACCGATTAAGTCGTTTTACTCATTTTTGCTTAAAACCGCTTAGCAAAAGTTGTTTAACATAATTTCAGCCTTCATATTCTACCATAAAATATCAAAATAAACACATTTCACCTATGGGTATTTTTTTCCAAATATGAACCCTAGCTTAAATTATTGCTAGAATAAGATTAATCAAGATTCCAAAAACGTAAAGAACTTGAAAAACGGGGCTAGAACGGACTTACTATTGAGCTTGGAAAGCTTGAAAACCCTAGCCATGGCTTCCCCCATGATAATTTCAGCCTCCATGAAAAAGATGAGTAAATTTTGGCTTTATTTTCCCTTTTTATTTCTTTTAATTACCAAATGACTAAAATGCCCTTAAGGTCTTTCTTTAAAATTTTGTCCTATTCATGCCCATCTTTGTCCAAACGAAAAATAATGGTATAATTACCATTTAAGGACCTCCTCTTTAAAACCCCATTTCAATCAAGTACTTATGAATTAGAACACATATTTTGCAACTTTTGCAATTTAGTCCTAAAAGTCCAATTAAGCACTTTATCAGTAAAATTTATTAACGATATTTTTACACAATATTTTAATTAACAAATAAACCTTAAAACTTAATCGGAATAAATTTTTTGACTTCAAATTCGTGGTTCTAAAACCATCATTCCATTTAGGCCCTAAATCGGTCATTACGAAAGAACTTCGCAAATAAGCCCTAATAGGCAAATTAAACATGCAATCTATAAAATTTCTTATCAATACTCTAACACATGCATCTAATCACTCGGTAAATCATAAAAATTAATCGAAATAAACTTTTCTATCTCAGATTTGTGGTTTCGCAACCACTATTCCATTTAGGCCCTATTTCGAGATGTTACGTACACCATGAGCATTATATGCATTTTTGCAAAATTGATAATTATGTGTACGTACTTTGATTATTAATTAGAATGATGGTTTGGGTATATAATGAAAGTATATGCGTATGTTTATGTTTGTTAATGGAAATGTGATTATTTAAAAGTATAGATTCGGTTGAATTTTGAGGTATGATTAGTAAATGCAATATGATAAATAAGTATGTTTAATATTTAATTATCCATGTACTTAATATATATATGAATATGACTTGTATGAATATGTGAATGTTTGAAATTATGTTTTTCATTCAGTAGTGCCTCTTAACCCTAGTCTGGCAACGGATACAGGTTAGGGGTGTTACAGTAAGTTTGTACATGTAAATAGTGTTTTCAATTATGATTTAAATGCTATTATTACATATTATTAAATTGTGTGTTGATGGGAAAATTTAACGGCGTAACGGTGATCATCGATCTATGAAAAGGTATAACTTCGGCTATCAATTATGAAAAGGGATGGTGATGACCATCAAACAATGAAAAGGGATGGTGACGACCATCAAATCATGAAAAGGGATATCTTCGACTGTCGAACTATGAAAAGGGATAGCTTCAATTATCGAATTATGAAAAGGGATGGGTCAACCATCATATTATTAGCTCGTGTGAAATTCGGTAAGAACATTCAATATAAATTATGTTAGTTTGATGGAAAGTAAGTAATGCGTACCTTGTGAAAGTTAAGAGTATGAATGTACTTATATAAGTTCTTGAATTAGTAATTCTCATGTTGGATTGAGTTTACATGCTTTGTAGTTGTATATTGTATTGGCAATATCAAATTGTTTGTGTTACGAACTTACTGAGCATGAAATGCTTACTTTGTGTTAATTTTTCTGTGTTTTGTAATTGTCAGAAGCTCGTTCAGATTGGAAAGTTTTCAGAGATCTATCACACTATCTATCGGCTCTTCTGGTACTTGTAGATGTTTAATTTTGGTTATAATGGCATGTTTAGGTATTTTGGCTAATGTTGGCCATATGTTTTGGCTGTTGGAATAGCCATTTGGTTTGGCTTGTGACTTAGCATTTTGATGTTAATATGAGCTTAGTTTATGGCATGTAAATACTAACCTTATTATGGTTAATATTTGGCTTAACATGTTTGATTTGTGATAGATAAATATTCATATTGTATAAGCCTTATAACTTGTTGTGGTTTGGTAGCTTGTTATGAATGGCATATTTTGTACCATTTGATAAGCTTTGGTAAGTTAATTCAATGGTTGGAATTGATGAAAGTTTAGTTGAAAGTTAGTTAGGCATTTTGGCTAATTTGAATACATGGTTAAACATGTTTATATATTGTCATTTGAAGTGTCTAAGGGCATATTGGTTCATATTGGTTGTATGATGTTATACCATATGTATATGAATTGTTTATGCTTGATTTCGGTGCCTTATTAAGGCACGTGCATATATGCATTTTTGGTTATAGGTACATGCTAGACTGGGTGAGAAAAATGGCTTGTAAAATGGCCTATTTTCGTCCACATGGGCAGAGACACAGACACGTGTCTCAGCCGTGTGTGACACATGGCCAGGTGACACGGGTGTGTGTCCCTATAGCTTTCAAAGGGTTACAAGTTAGGCTGTTACACGACTTAGCACATGGTTTGGAACACGGGCATGTGGGGTTACTTCAAAGGGTACACAAGCTGGGACACGGCCGTGTGTCCCTATTTTGAATGCCCACACAGCTGTGTGACCTCTGCGGTGTTAAAAATTTTCATTTTTTTCTAAAAATTCTTGGAGTTTTCGATTTAGTCCCAACTTGTTTCTAATACGTATTTAGGGCCTTAAGGGCTCGTTTAAGGGACAATATGTATGATTTTGATTGGTTTTACTATGATTATTGATATGATTTGAAATGTTTGAAATTTATGTTCGTTTGATTTGAAAACTCTGGTAATGCTCTGTAACCCTGTTCTGGTGAAGGATACGGGTTAGGGGTGTTACACATCGCCTCCTCTTCCTTGTCAAATGATGATGTTACTAGACTTTGGCCTATGCATCTAGGGCATATAGTGAGAATGACATGACAGAATTAAGCAAAAGAGGACTTCTTCATGGACAAAGCATTAGCAAACTGAATTTTTGTGAACAAGGGGTCATGCTAATTATATGCTAACGATCATTGATGATTTTTCCAGAAAAGTTTAGGCATTCTTCTTAAAGCAGAAAAGTGATGTGTTGTTCACATTTAAGAATTGGAAGACTATGATCGAGAATCAAACATAAAGAGAGATAAAACACCTCTGCACAGATAATGGCATGGAATTTTGTTTTGATGAGTTTAATGAATTGTGCAAATTAGAAGGGATCGTGAGACATTTAACAGTTAACTATACTCCACAGTAAAACGGTGTCACAAAACAAAAGAATAGAACAATCATGGAAAAGGTTCGATACATGTTGTCAAATGCTTATTTACCGAAGTCGTTCTAAGCTGAAGCAACCTTTACAACATGTTTTTTGATTAACCGATCTTAGTCCATTACCATTAAGAAAAAGACTCCATAAGAGGTATGGTCTGGTACTCCTGATTATTCTGATTTAAAGATTTTTGGGTGTCCCACGTATGCTCATGTTAATAATGGGAAATTGGAGCCTAGATCTATTAAATGTGTTTTTCTTGGTTATAAGGCTGGTGTTAAATGGTATAACTTCTGGTGTCATAAAACGAGGAAAGTTGTTATTATCAAAGATGTTATTTTTGATGAAAATGATATGCTATCTAACTTACCTCTTCAAGACTCTTTCAATAAAGACTGGAAAACGTCAAGCACACATGTGAAGTAGGTAGAGCTTTAGATTGATCTAAGATCTACAGCAGAGTCTACTTATCAGGTTAAAATAGAAACTCAGAGTAGAGTTGCTTCTTCACTATACTCAACACCACAATATTATATTGCTAAGAACAGACCTAGAAGAGAAATTAAACCTCTAAAAAGGTACGTCGAGGCTGATCTGGTTGCTTATGCTTTAAACATGGCTAAAGATATAGATGCAAATCAAGAGCTATTTACTTATTTCAAGGCAATTAGCTGTGAAGATTCAGGAAAGTGGATGTTTGTCGTGCAAGAAGAGATGGAATCACTCCATAAGAATAAAACATGGAACCTAGTGAAACTTCCTAAGGGTAAATAGGTTGTTCATTGTAAATGGGTGTTCAAGAAGAAAGAAGGGACTTTAAGAGTTGAAGAACCCAGATATAAAGCAAGACTAGTTGCAAAAGGTTACAGTCAAATTCCAGGTGTAGACTTCACAAATGTGTTTTCTCCATTGTGAAGCATAGTTTGATTTGAGTCTTGCTTGGTATTGTGGCCATGTATGATTTAGAGCTTGAGTAGTTAGATGTAAAAATAACGTTCTTGCATGGAAAACTTGAGGAAGATATCTACATGCAACAACAAGAGGGTTTTATAGTCTTAGAAAAATAGGACTATGTTTGCTTACTAAAAAAGTCCCTTTATGGCCTGAAATAGTCACGAAGGCAGTCGTACAAGAGGTTTAATTTATTTATGAATACTCATGATTTCAAAAGAAGCAGCTTTGATAGTTGTGTTTATTTTAAGAAAAACAGTGATGGTTCTTTTGTATATCTACTCCTTTCTGTTGATGACATATTGATAGCAGCCAAAGATAAAGGAGAGATAAGAAAGGTTAAAGCCTAGCTTAGTGAAGAATTTAAGATGAAAGATTTGGGAACGGAAAAGAAGATACTTGGGATGGAGATTCTCAGAGATCGAAAAGCATGTAAATTGTACCTAAGCTAGAAAGGGTACATTAAGAAAGTTCTTTGCAGGTTTAATATGCAGAGTGCCAAGCCTGTTAATACTCTATTAGCAGCCCACTTCAAACTTTCATCAGCTTTGTCTCTACAATCAAATAATGAGATTAACTACATGTCACGTGTTCCATATTCTAGTGCAGTTGGATCTCTCATGTATGTTATGGTTTGCTCACGTCTGGATTTATCATATACAATTAGTGCAATTAGTAGATACATGGTGAATCCCGGTAAAGAACTCTGGAAAGCAGTTCAATGGATTTTCAGATACTTATGAGGTACTACTGATATTTTCTTATTGTTTAAAAGAAATAGAGATGGAGTCATTGGGTATGTTGATTCTGATTTTGCTAGAGACCTTGATAAAATAAGATCTCTCACAGGGTATGTATTTACTATTGGGGGTTGCGCTATTAGTTGGAAAGTCACTTTGCAAACTACAGTGGTTTTGTCTACTATTAAAGCTGAGTACATGACGATTACTAAGGCTTATAAAAAATCTATTTAGTTAAAGGGACTCTTTGGTGAACTCAGTAAAGACCTTCAGATCAGTACAGTGTTTTGTGATGGTCAGAGTGTCATCTTCCTTACGAAGGATCAAATGTTTCATGAGATGAAAGAGATGTTCATTGTTTGAGAATTGCTTGAACTTGGTTGGTGTTCATTGTTACAGAATACTCTTTAAAGTGGTTTGTGGAAGAGGTAGAGAACTTATTTGTTGAGAGTTCATGGTGAAGAACTTGTTTGTTGGGATTTCGTTTCAAGGTGAAGATTGTTAGAGTTGAGTGACTCGAATCCTTGTTAAAATAAATATAGTGGTAAAATAAAATAAAAGTAAAATCCATGTAGAACTATATTTCTTTTATTTTACATTGATTAGAATAAGGTTTTTCAACCTTATTACACTTCATCTATTTGGTATATATTAGAATAAGGTTTTTCAACCTATAAGTAGATGTAGTCTAAACTCTTCTTGTATCGTTCAAATTCGACATTAGTGAATTTTCTTCTCCTTTACTCGTGGTTTTTCCCGAAAAGATTTTCCACATAAAATCTGTGTGCTTTATTTTTTCTTTTTTCTTATTGCTTTGTGATTGTTTTATATTGACATTATTGACGTTAGTTCTACACTAAGGCTTATAAAAAATCTATTTAGTTAAAGGGACTCTTTGGTGAACTCAGTAAAGACCTTCAGATCAGTACAATATTTTGTGATGGTCAGAGTGTCATCTTCCTTACGAAGGATCAAATGTTTCATGAGATGGAAGAGATGTTCATTGTTTGAGAATTTCTTGAACTTGGTTGGTGTTCATTGTTACAGAATACTCTTTAAAGTGGTTTGTGGAAGAGGTAGAGAACTTATTTGTTGAGAGTTCATGGTGAAGAACTTGTTTGTTGGGATTTCGTGTCAAGGTGGAGATTGTTAGAGTTGAGTGACTCGAATCCTTGTTAAAATAAAATATAGTGGTAAAATAAAATAAAAGTAAAATCCATGTAGAACTATATTTCTTTTATTTTACATTGATTAGAATAAGGTTTTTCAACCTTATTACACTTCATCTATTTGGTATATATTAGAATAAGGTTTTTCAACCTATAAGTAGATGTAGTCTAAACTCTTCTTGTATCGTTCAAATTCGACATTAGTGAATTTTCTTCTCCTTTGCTCGTGGTTTTTCCTGAAAGGATTTTCCACATAAAATTTGTGTGCTTTATTTTTTCTTTTTTCTTATTGCTTTGTGATTGTTTTATATTGACATTATTGACGTTAGTTCTACACTAACAACTTTGTTTTTATTTCAAATCCAACTTTTTTCACTTATAAATTGCAAGCTATCATCTTTAATTCTCTGTTTATACATTTCACTTTGAAAAAAGTTATATACTTTTTTATTTTGAAAATTAAAAGTTTGTATTTGTTGGAGCACATTTTGCATAATTAATTTCATAAATTAATTCCATTGAAGTGTTTATATTATTATGTCTAAAATCAATATTATATATATTTTAGTAATTTTATTTCAATATTATGTCCTAATAATTACCGATATTCAATTTTGGTATATAAGTAAGATAACATTTTCGTTTTACTTGATTGTTTTGTAATTGATATAAATATATCAATTTGTTTTATTATTTCCATAATTTAACCATATTTGAAGTTGAGATTTTATTAATTTTATTTTTATAATAATTTTATGATATTAATTTTTACTATTTTCATAATTGTAAGCATTAAGATGTTATTAGTGTAGAGAATTAAATGAAACAGAAAATAAAATTTTCTTATTGAACAAACTGGCTTAAGAAAGCTTGCAAGTAGAATGGAAATGATAACTAGTTAATTATGCTAATATAGTTTAAGATGAAAATATAAATTTATCAACTGAAAATATCTAAACTAACTAATCCTAACAAAGTTTGAATAGATACTACAATAATTTAAATTACAAAAATTAAGTAGAATTATCATCTAATATCCCCCTGCAAGATATGGAATGAGTGTAGAGCATTCTCAGCTTGGACATAATGTCAAGAATAGTGCACCAACCAATGGTTCGGTGAATATGTCAGCCAATTGATCTTTGGATGTGCAAAGCATGAGATGAACAAGGCTATTGGTAACTTTCTCACGAACAATATGACAATTAATTTTAGTATGTTTGGATTGTTCATGGAAAGTTGGATTAGCTGCAATTTGAAGTGTAGACCAGATGAAACCTTATAAAATATAGTGTAACCATTGTATTTCATGAGTGGTGGAAGTTAAGGCACAATACTCAGCTTCTAAAGAAGAACGAGAAACAATTGATTGATTTTTAACCTTCTAATGGATAAGTAAATCTAAAAAAAAAAACAAAAACTAGTGATTGATCTCCTTGTATCTGGATAACTAGACTAATCATAATCACTAAAGGTTTTTAAGGCTAGTTATAAAGCAATAGGAAAGAACAAACCAATTCTAAGACAACCTTTTAGATAGTGAATAATTCTATAAGCAACTTGTATATGAATTATTGTAGGTTTATCCATGAATTGACTAAGTTGTTGAACTACAAAAGAAATGTTTGGTCTTGTAGATGTTAAGTACAAGAGGCAAGCAACAAACCTGGAAAACTAAGTTCTATCATTAAAAGGATAACCAATAGCATTTATTAGTTTTGTAGAAGTAGACATACAAATCTTGGTAGGTTTATATTCCAAGAATCTAAAATCAATAAGTATATTAAGAGCATACTTTTGTTTAGAAAGGTGGATACCAAAAGTACTTTGAGCAACCTTAAGGCCAATGTGGTGTTTAAAAAAGTCTTGATTGGTAATTTTACTAAGATCATTACCAATCAAGATGGCATCATCAACATAAATTAACAAGGTAGTGGAAAAAGCACTTTGATTTTTCACAAACAATTAATAACCAACTGAATATTGAAAATATCCAAGTGAAAAAAGAGCAAATGTGACCTTAGAGAACTGTTTTCTACTAACTTGCCTGAGGCCATACAAAGATTTTTTAAATTTGCAAACTTAATTAGGAGTAGCAGAATTAAACCCAAGAGGTAAAGGTATATAGATTTCTTCATTAAGTTTTTTTGTGTAAGAAAGCATTATTAACATCAAGTTGCTAAAGATTCCAATTATTAGAAGTTGCCAAGGTAAGAAGCAATCGAACAATAGTGATTTTGGCTACATGGGAAAATGTATCAAAATAATCAATCCCTTTTGTTAGTGTGTATCATTTGGCAACTAAGTGTGCCTTATAACGCTCAATAGAACCATTTGCCTTATGCTTAATGACAAGTGCATAATTTCTTAGTTATTTGTGATATTTCTCATCTTGAAATATGCTATTTATATTATTATTTATATTATTTATACTTACATTTTATTTATTATGAATTTAAGGAATAATTAGAGAAAAAAGGAACTTAAAGTTCATTTTTAGAAAGTTTTTACGGTTTGTACTTTCGACATAGTGCAATGTCAGTATTTTGGTCATAACTTGAGTTACGGACCTCTATTTTGGGCCCATAATACACTGATTCAAAGGGAATTGAAAGATAGGAGTATACATAATGCGGTTTAAAGGAATTAACCGACCAAACCAAATTAGTTAGGTTAATTGGTTGGCCACCAAATCTAATTCAGTCGAAGGTCAGTTAAAGGTTTTTTAAATTTTTTGTTAATGCTTAATATTGTTTGAAACCGAGTAATTAACTAATTAACTTAAATTATTAATAATAAAATATTATAGGCCCAATATATTCGATAGGTCCAATATATTATGTATGCCCAAAATATAAAAATTAAAGGACGGGCCCAAAACTTAATGAATTTATGCAAATTATTATAATGGGCTTAATTTTAATAGATTTATATATATTCAAACTAAAAAATAAACAAAAATTAAAAATAAAAGTAAAGAAGCCTTAAATAATTCGTGAAAGGCTTCAAGGCAACTTAAACTACTTTTTTTTTCTTTCTATTTTCAAAATAAAGTCTGACAGGCAGCAAGGGTGCTGCTTGAGTCTTGATCATCTTCTTCGAATCTTCACCTTTCAGACTTTTTTTTCCTTTTTTGTTTATTTAAGTAAATTGAGTTGACATTAGCTATGTTTTTAATTTAGTGTTGTTATTGTGTTATTTGTTGTTTTTACTTTCTTTTTGAACTAAAAAAAGAAGAAGAAAAAAGCACTGCAATGTATATTTTTCATGTTTCAAACTTGTTTGAAAAAAATAAAAAAACATGTAAAATTCAATTAATTCGGTTAATTGCCCGAATTAATCGAAATTATTTTGATGGGTTTATAAATTTTTTTAAAAAATTAATTCGGTTAATGGTTAAGGGTTTTCAAATTTCGGTTGATGGTAATTCAATTTGAGTATTAACCGAATTGACCGTTTGAACACTCCTATTGAAAGATCTAGCTAAATTTATTTCACGACTCAAGCCCAAAAACGTCAAGAAGGTAACCAAAAATGGCCTGAAAGTTTGATGTGAAAATTGCTGAAAAGCCTAGAAAATTTCTTCTTTTTGTATTCAATGGCACTTTTGTATTTTCTTTTATTATATTATTTCTGTCCTATATATAGACACTATAAGGGGGAGACGGTGCATTTCTGCTCTCAACTTTATTTGGTTTTGCATTTTATTATCTTTATGGCTTGTTAAACTCATATTTTCTAATCGAAGTAATATTCGAGGTTTGATTCTATAAAGCTTGTGAGATCAAATTATTCTTAATATTTTCTTTATTTTTTTGGTATTTGTATGTCTTTTGGTTTAATTACAACTACTCAGGTTTGTTAAATATGTGGTCAATATTTGATAGTTTGGAATGATTGCCTTGTCAATTAGGGATTTAGTCGATTGATTGATTTCTAATATTTATGACAACTACATGATTATTTGTGTAGTGTAGGTCTAACTTAAATAAACATTGGTTGTGTGTTTGTTGGTAAGAACTGAGTCTCTTTTATTCTTAATGCTATTAATAAATTAAATTCCTAAGCAATGATTAATGATAATGGTCTTCATTATCGAGAAGGTAAAAAGAGATTAGGTTACTAGGCGATCTTCGGTAATTATAACTAATTTATTAAATAACATTGAAATTCATATTTGAATCAATGATCAAACCCTCGAATCAAACGGATAATTTACTTTGACTAGAATTTCATCTCAATGATTTTTCCCAAAATTTTGATTATTGCTTTCTTTATTTTTCCTAAATTTTAATTTTTTAAGTTTTCTTTAAAAAAACCCCCAATTCCCTTTTTATTTTATTTGTTTTAGTTGAAGGAATAAAATTTATACCGATCATTATGGATTTAACCCTACTTATCGCTTCTATCAATTATTCTTTTTCAAGTAGGTTTTATTTTTAGAGGCTTCGACAACCATACAAATTTCGGCACCGTTGTTGGGGATCGATGTCGATAATTTTTATTTCTTCGTTATTTTTCTTATGTTTTCATTTTATTTTTAATTTTTAATTTCTTTTCTTTCCTTCATCTTTATGCCATTATCTTCTCGTACATGTGAGCTTGTATACGATTCGGAGATTGAGAGAACTGCAAGAAGGTTGAGAAAGGAAGTTAGTATCAACTGAAACCCATTCTTTTCGAGGACAGAATCTAATATCGATAGTAACCATATTTATCATCTAGTGAAATCGAGATAAGTTAAATAGAATAAGTCATGGCTAATAATAGAACTTTGAGAGAATTGGTTGCATTAGTAACTCCTTATATGTCATTGGGATTGGCGTAAATTGGAGTTTCTCAGCATTTTGCTTCGAACCAGATTCTTGTCTTGATGAGCCTTTGGTTGGCTTACAGTAACTGATTTTGAGTACCCCATATTTGTATTATTCACCTCATTTTCCTTTTTCCGCTGGGCTGACCTTTTGGTATTCACCCATGCCTTTATGCTTCCACTTCTTATTGCGTTCTCAATCATTTTTCCAATCATTACCACGTCTAAAAAACTTCTTGTGGCACTTCCCAGCATGTGGGTGATGAACAGAGACTTTAGAGTATTAATAAAGAGCATTGTGGTTTCCTTCTCCACGAGCGGTGGCTGAACCTGAATGGCCACTTCCCTCTATCTTTGTGCATACTATCTGAAACTCTCATTTGGTTTCTTCTTCCTATTCTGTAGAGTAATCCTATCAGGAGTCATATCCATCACATGGCTATACTGCTTCATGAATGCTTGTGCTAGATCTCTCCATGAACCAATTCTGCTACAACTCAGCTAATTGTACCATTTAAATGCTGCCCCCACTAAACTGTCTTGGAAGCAATGGATCAGTAGTTAATCGTTGTTAACATACCCAGTCATTCTTCTACAGAACATGGTAATATGAGCTTCAGGGCAACTAGTCCCATTGTACTTTTTGAATTCTGGCATTTTGAACTTGTAAGGAAGTACCAAGTCTGGAACCAGACTTAGATCATTAGTATCAATTCCATGATGACTATTAGCGCTTTCCATTGCCCTGAACTTTTTCTTCAACCATTTACATCGGACCTCTAACTGCTTTTGTGATTCTGTTCTTTCCCTTTCCTCTTCCGCAACTTCATCCAAATCAGGAACCATTGGATTAATTGAGTTATTTCCTAGGTTAGAACTTGAGCTGACTTGATAGTTAATTGGCTGTGACAGCCCAAAATTGACCCTAGTCGGGAAGTGGTTTCGGGACCGCTAAACCGAGTCACCGAAATGTTTGAACGTAATATTTATTGTCTAGAATATATAATTATGAATGTGTGAAAATTTCAAGCTTCGATTTAGCCGATTGCATGTGAATTCAGTTAGTAGGACTTGTGTGACACTTTTGAAAAGTGATAGGCTAATCTATAAGGACCTAATAGTGCATGTAGTCAAAGGGGAGGACTTGCATGTCAAATTCCCCCCCCCCCAAGTTCTAGTGGCTGGCCATGACAAGGAATCATGGGCAAAACATGTCCTAGACATGTTATGTTGGTGCATCATGGGAGAAAAGAAATAAACAAATAAGTATGGGTAATAAAGAATGAAAAAAAAATGTGTGTGAGTGAACCCTCCCCTTTTGCCGTGAGTTGAAGAAAAGCAAAGAAAAAAAATTGTTCATCTTTTCTCATTCTTTTTGGCTGAAAATACTAAAGAAGAAGGAAGGAATTTTGCTTCATGCTTAGTTTGGAAGAGGATTAGGAGGAGGCTTGGCCATACTAGTGTCTAGATTAAGGTATGTTTGATGTTGTGCCATGAGATTCATACATGTTTTTGGTTGCTAACTTGATGCTCTTATTAGCCCATGGTTCAAATCTTTGTTATATCATGGGGATGGTATTTGGCCAAGGTGGATTTTGTGTTAATGCCATTGCATGTTAAATATGAAGCTTGCTAATGATATATGTGATGGTGGATTGATGGCTCTTGGACTTTCTTTTTAGTATTTTGTGTAAGACATCAAGTTCTTTGTTTAATCATGACAAAAATTATGGTGTTGTGATGTATTCGCCATGGTACATCCATAAGTATGAGTTATGCTCATTGCATGGAAAGTAAGATTTGTGTTTTGGATTTATGTTCATGTTTAGTTACCATCAACTTGAGATTCGGCTCTAACATATATATATGAATATATGTTTGCACATGATGTATTGGTATGACATATATACTATTTCAAGGTGTATATTTGCTTGTGATGATGTTTGGTTATGAAGTGAATGAGAGATGTGTATTGAGCTACAATATGTAATCGTTAGTTAGTAAAATGTATGTTGTTTTTGTGTGGTATTAAGTGTATAATTGGCCTCAACATGGACATGCATATTCGGCCACATGAGGGAGTTGGTGTGCATGCATTCGGTTAGAGGCAAGCATATTGATGCCTATTCTTGGCTTGGAAAATTTGGCTAAGGAGAGTACTAACTAATGTGTTGAATTCGATTAGTGATTTCGTGCACATGTGACTCTAATGTCTAATGTATATGTGGGCTAAGTACCTTGAATTCCTCTTCGATGCTCAAATGATTAAACCAATTTATTTGTTAAATTAAGCTCAAGAGCAAAGAGGAGCTAAATCCGATAAAGGGAAGGAAAAAGTAGTCGAATAGCCGTCGAAATCGTTCGACCACGGCCGAGGTAAGTTCTCGAGTAATGGAACTTAGATTATGATTTGATTAGATCATGCTCTTTGTGTGTGGCTATTGAGCTGAAATTTCAAATGTGATAAGTGACTTGTGTTTGAATTTTGCTAATGAAAATGAAATACGAATGTTTCATGTTTTATTGATAATTGTGCTTGGCTATTTGAATGATGTCCGAGCTAAGTCCCGAAGGCTTTGTGCTAAGTGACTATATCCGGACTAAGATCCGAAGGCGTTCGTGCGAGTTAATAAATCCGGGCTAAGCCCGAAGGCATTTGTGCAAGTTACTATAACCGGGCTTTGTCCCGAAGGCATTTGAGCGAGTCATTATATCCGGTTAAATTCCGAAGGTACGTGATTCGAGAACGAGCAATCTTGCTGTAAAAATTTCAGTTTATACACTTGTGAAAATTCCAGCAATGAGGTATGTTCGTATGTGCTTGAAATTAGTTGATTCCTTGAATGATGTTCGCTCACCAAGTAATGAGCTTAGGTATTTGGCTAAGATGATCCCTTATGTACGAATATAGGGGTTGGAATGTGAAATAAGTATGATATTGAGAATTTGTGCATACGAAATTATCCGTTAGCTATATGAATGCTATGCTTTTGTTGTGCTGGAATCCCTTGCTCAAACTTACTAAGCATAAATTGCTTACTCCGTTTCTCTGTTTCTCTATTTTATAGATTTTGCTCGTTAGCTATCGGATTCGGGATCATCAAGTCAAGTCATCCACACTATCAAAGCCCCCATTTTGGTACAATTTTGGTTGAACTTTAAAATGGCATGTATAGGACTACCCTTTTGTTGTAGGTCATGTACCTTTCGGTTTTGTGTAAACTTGGATAGCCATGCGAAAATGGCTTATATACGTTTTTAGCATAGTACTATAATAGTTTGTATGTTGATCATTATGAGGTATGGAATTGTTTTGAACGATTAGCCATTGGAATGGTTAATCATGATCACACTTTGTGCTATGTATGCAAAAAGGGCCAATTGAATCATGGAAATCATGAAATAGGTAAAGCCTACCTTAAAGGCAGATGCTGACAGCAGCAGTGATGTGGATGTGAAAAATCACTAAAAATAGTAGGAATGGTATTAAATAGTGAATAAATTATGTAAATGAACCTTGATGAACCTACTTTCATATGGAAGAAACAAAACGGTCATATGAGTTATATGTTAAGAGATATTAAAGTTCTCGTGAAACAGGGCCAGAACTGTTTCTGGATCCCCTGTTCCGACTTTGGAAATTCATTGTAAATTAACCAGAGATAATTAGGAGTTATGCCATATATTTATAGATTCCTCTCTGAGTCTAGTTTCTATAGAAACAAATGGAAACAATATTGAAGACCTGTATAGGAAGATATCCAATTCGAAATGCATAAAGGTTAGTGTAGTCGAACCCTGGAATAGGGGAGACTTTAACTAATAAACTGTACTAATTGTCCAGACCAAAAATTCTAGAAAAAAATCTGTAGATGGACATATGAGTCTAGTTTCGGGGAAAAATTACGAAACTGATTTTAGAGTTTTGAAACTCAAGATATAATTTTTAAGGCGACAGTGATGCAGTAACCAGCTTGTCTGGAAATTTTTAAATGGACAGTGGAAATGATTAAGTCAAGTTTGTGTGCACCTTGTGTTCGACTCCGGTAACGGACTCGGGTACGGGGCGTTACATTGGCATTGGAACCCTAGCCTGGAATTGTTGCGGCTTGATTGTAACAGACGGCCTTGGTGCGTGCATATCGGGTTGCGTTTGAGCATTTATCGGGGTGAAACTAGGGGGGTAGAGAAGTTCTTCATTGACGGATGGCCTTCGGGTTTGTATTTTAGGTTACGTTTGAGCATTTTTTTGGGTGAAACCAGGAGGATATTGAGGTTCTTTATTATTCACTCCCATATTTCCCATGGGTCTTTTTTCCTTTATCCACCCCAGCCAACAGTTGTGTCAATTGAGTCATCATGTTTCTTTGGGACTCTAGCATTTGGTCCTTCATCTCCTGCTGAATCTTAGCTAGTTGCTCCTGTATTTATGCTTGCATTTTCTCTTGCATCTCCTTTTGCACTTGTTCCAACTTTAATCTTTTGTCAATTGCTTTCGTTTTCCTTCTTGTACCATAAGAGTGCGTACTTGATGGGTTTTTATTGGTTTCCAGATTACTAAAATAATTTTTAATTAATTAAGCTCCTTTTGTGGACTTTAATGCATATGATGTAATGTAACGCAAATTCATGAAATGAATGCAAAAAGGCTTCGATTCTGATTCAATTCCATTTAGAAAACTTTACTAGAAAACAAAATTCTCTACATAAAACGGGCTACAAATAAGGCTTTGCCCTAATGCTCAAAGATTTAATCTTTTTAAGTAATGAAGCTAGTTCCTGCCCTCGGTCTGACTCCAACTCATACTTCACGCTCAGTACATCTACCTGCACTGCCAAAGTATGTAGATGATCAGCCAACTCTCAGATCTGGGCTACAGCCTCACCTATAATATAGTCTTTATTTCTAATTTGATCTTGAAATCGATGAAGTTGCTCGTTACACCATTCATTACTTGCTTCAAGAAACTCAATCCGGAGCTCACTATTTTGCAGCACAATTTCAAGTTCTTGAACCTTTCTCCTTAGTTCTTCAATCCTATCTAAGCTCACCTTTAGCTCTATTACAGAGTTGCGGTTACGATGTTGATGAAGCGATCTTTCTAACTTAACTATTCTAGCCTTTAACTCGATCTTTTCATCTTGGGCTTCTGACAGACTCTTTTCTAGGGCCTCATTTCACGTTTGAGCCTCTTGAAATTTCTTTTCCCACCGATCCGCTTTGACCTTTTCCTCTCGAATCTCTTGACGCCACTGTTTTGGGGTTTTTCTCAACCTGGCAGTTCTCATCGATAAGCGTAGCTTCTTATAATCTGTCTTCAAACTATCCAGATCCTCCTCGGCCTTATTTTTCCCTTTTCTTAACTTCTCAGCCTTTGACTTTTGAACATCCACGTCTAATTTCAAATTCATTTTTTCTTCCTCTAACTGCTCAATTCTCTTCCCAAGCTCAGAACTCTTCCTTTCGAAGTCTTTCCTTATAATCTCTAACTCTGATGGGACCACTTACAAGTATTCCTCCATTGATCAAGTGCCCTCTAAACTCGGCCCAGGGATATTATCATTGATCCTTTTACTAAACCATCTATTGTATTCAAAAGTAATCATTGAACCAACAGCCAATCTCTTTATCCAACGTTCTGTTTCCAAGCATCAGACGAGTATAGATGGATATGTGATTTCCTAAAATGAATGAGGTCTTGTATTTGTTGTTGACAGGATTTAGCTCAGACGAGTAATCCTATTGACCTCATTACAGAAAAGATTTATTTAGCCCAGACGGGTAATCCTGATATAAGTCCTCTCGAGCATATGTTATGAATTAGAATTAGCCCAGATGGGTAATCTAGATCAAGCTCCTTAGAGGATATGTCATAAAAAGGATTTAGCCTGGACTGGTAATCCTGTTGTATACATGTGTGGCTCGAGAGTGTACTCTCTGATATAAAACCTATGGGTACCATTAGACAAGAATTGACGGATCATGATTTGTACTCCTCGATTGTACTACCTGCCTATCCATCAATGTACCGAATAAATTTAACGGGTGAAAATTCCAGACATGAGAAGATACAAATAATAAAATGAGTTATTACACGTATTCGTCTGAAATACAAGAAAATGATGATGCATGACAAGTGATATATGAAAGTATGAGATAATGATATTTGTACAGGGAAATTGTTTGATGAGAATGTTCATCCTTGATTATAGCCTTGTACACCTTGGGTGTACTACTACTCATGTGACCTTGATATTTCGAATGATATGAATAAAGTTCTGACATGAAATAATCTGAACTCAAGATTAACTATTATGAAAATATACTTGTAATATAAAGAGATAATTTATACATGTTAAATAAATACATGTTGTAGAAAGCATATGTGCATGGAAACTTGATTATTGTTGAGCCCATATATGTTTTGATGTTATTATGGAATATATGACTAACAAGGGCAATGAGGATGTGTGTAGGGCTTGAGGTCAAATTGATTGAATATGTCTTACATAGTTACCTCAAAATATAATGAATGGTAAGTTAAGTATCATGTTATACGAACTTACTAAGCATTTTATGCTTACTTAGTTTTATTTCCCTGTTTTAGAGTAAATCGGAAGCTCATCGGACTGGAAGCTTGGCGGCTATCCATCGAGCCCATGTCGGTACAATATGGTAAAACAATTAGGCTTTCAATGGCATGTATAGGTTATATTGGCCATATTGGCATGTAAATGATAATGATGTTTGTAACCTAGCCATTAGAATGGCTAATAATGGCATGTGTTGATGTACTTGTAATGTCACACTATGGTAGTTTCAAAATGTTAAGTAGTTGATCAAATTATGTCTAACATGTGGACTAAACTAAGGTAAGATTGTGAACATGTACGCATGTAGTTATGTGCCATATGAATGATGGAATTTGCTTAATTTGAATACTTGAATTGGTTGGTTTATAGATGTGAGTTTTAGTGCAGGACATGAGTGTGATTTTGGGTGAGAAATGAAGCTAGAAATGGTTTTATTTTGTCTACAGGGGTGTGTGTTTAGGTCGTGTGTGACACACGACCAGGTACATGGGCATGTAGTTATGCCTTATATCCCCTGCACCTTAAATTTGAGAAAACAGAATGCTCAGAATTGAGCACACGAGCGTGTGTCTCAGCCGTGTGTGCTACACGGCCCAGAACATGGGCGTGTGTCTTGGTCGTGTGAAACCTGCACCTAATTTCAAAAGAATTTAATTAACCACATAGCCTAGCACACAGGTGTGTGGCATGGCCATGTGCACAAGTCAGAGAGTTACACAGGGTCGAACACGGCCTGTAGCACGGATGTGTTCTAGGGTCATAGGGGCGTATCCCTCGGACCACACAGGTGTGTGTGCCCTGTAACTTGGAAAAATTTTAAAATTTTGTGAAAAATTCTTAGAGTTTCTGATTAAGTCCCAACTCGATTCTAATGCTCGTATTGGGCCTCGAGGGTCCATTTAAGGGACGTTATGAATAATCTCAGAAAAAAGATTAGTGATTGACATGATTTATTTGTAAATGTTCTGAAAGTTCAGGTAATGCTCCGGAACAGAGGTTCCGGCGATGGATACGGGTTAGGGGTGTTACACTCAGGCATTATACAAGAATTGTAGAGATTCAGTGGGAATATATTAGACATTTTGGGAAAACTCACCATAGGTCTCAAAAAATGGAATAAGAAGGTTTATGGACATATTGGGGCGCGTAAATGGGAATTACTATAGTCCTTGAACCAGATCCAAAGAGAAATGTAAAGGTCAAATTCGGACATGATAGCTAAAAGGGAGATGGAT
Source organism: Gossypium arboreum (assembly GCF_025698485.1). NCBI lineage: Eukaryota > Viridiplantae > Streptophyta > Magnoliopsida > Malvales > Malvaceae > Gossypium > Gossypium arboreum. Next base: position 109,815,550 of record NC_069075.1, on the reverse strand, counting down.
ATAAGAGAGGAGCTCGAAGAGGTGCTTAATCATGAAGAGTTGTTATGGAAAAAAAAAGTCAAGGTGTGATTGGCTCAAACTAGGAAACAGGAACACAAATTTTTTCCACAGTCGAACATTGCATAGAAGAAAGGCCAACCACATTAACGCCCTGCTCAATAGAAATGGTAATTGGTTGTATGAATCAGATAAAATTCAATCAAAAGCAGTAGCATATTTTCAACAGTTGTATGGGGAAAAGCCAAATATGATGGGGGGTTTACCTTTCAATTGCTTTCCTCAGTTAGAACAAAGTGACATTAATTTTCTAGGAAAAGAGGTTACAAATGAAGAAATTAAAATGACACTATTTGATATGGCACCGTTAAAAGCTCTCGAGAGTGATGGGTATCACGCGATATTTTTCCAGAATCAGTGGGACAGTATTGGGGGAACAATTTACGAGTGGGTCAAAAGAGTATTCAAAGGAAAGCTATTGATCAAGAATTAAACAATACACTTATAGTTCACATCCCAAGATTACTCAGCCTGAAGAAATTTCACAATTTCGACCTATTAGTCTATGCTCCATTGTCTATAAATTGGCCATGAAAGTTATAGCCAATAGATTCAAAGTAGTATTCCTAAAATTATTTCACAAGAACAGGTTGGGTATATTGTTGGCCGAGGTATCTCTAATAATGTCCTAATTTCTCGAGAGGTTATTCACTCCACGAAAGGAAGGAGTAAAAAGTGGATGGCCGTTAAATTAACTTAGAAAAGGCATATGATAGGGTACAGTGGGACTTTATTGATAGCTCTATAAAGGCAGTAAGAATACTGGAATCTTTACAAAAGGTGATTATGTCTGGCATTTCAACATCCACTATGCAGGTTTTGTGGAATGGAGTCCCCATAGAAAAATTCAAACCTACTAGAGGAGTACGTCAAAGATGCCTTCAGTCTCTTTGTTTGTTTAATGTATGGAATGGCTAGGGCACGGTATCAAAGCAGCTGAGATTTCCAGTGAATGGAGTCCTATTAAGCTTGCACGGACAGGCCAACTTTATCCCACTTATTTTTTGCAGATGATTTAGTAATCTTTTCCAAAGCAGAAACAAAACATGGCGTATTACTAAAAAGCATTCTAGATTAATTCTGTAGTTTCTCATGGCACCGAACCAATGTACAGAAAACGAATGTGTTCTTCTCTCAAGGAGTTGACGAAAATCTTAATAACCAGTTAAGCAGGCTACTAGGCTTTCAGAAGGTCCAAGAGTTGGAAACATACTTAGGGATTCCACTATTCCACAAAAGAGTCACCAACGCAACCTTGAGATTTTTTATTAAGAAGGTCAGAGCTAGACTATGTAATTGGGATGAAAAAAAACTCTTTATGGCAGAAGATTCACTTTGGCCCAATCTATTCTTCTCACTATTCCAAATTACTTTATGCAATCCATGTGAATCTCAAAAGGGGTATGTGAAGAGATTGAGTGTCTGACAAGACAATTCATATAAGGGTCTAGTATAAGGAAACGTTGATTAGGGCTCTATGTGCTAGCCTCATGCTTGTGGGGGTTTAGGTTTTAGACATTTATGAGATAAAAATACTTCCTTCTTGCTAAAATTATGGTATAATCTCGTCACCAATGAGGAAGCTTTATAGGTTAGGGTGTTGCGATCAAAATATGGGATGAGAGAAAGTATCCTTGAAAGCATAGCAAGTGGAAGTTGTTTAGTTGTTTGGAGAGGGATTGCAAAGGTTTGGCCTTTACTGAGAGAGAATTTATGCTGGTCCATTGGAACAGAGTCCTCAATCTGCTGTTTGGAGGATTCTTAGTTCCCAAAAGTAAGGTCATTAAAAATGTTTGTCTCTTCCATGGATCAGCCAGTCTCGAATGTTTTATTAAAGACATGGTTGCAGAAGATGAAGTATGGAATTTGCTGGCCTTTAAGAAACGTTTACCAAAAGAAGTTATCAAAAACATTGCAAACATTCCTCCTCCACACCCCCTAGCAGGTCCTAATAAAATCTTTTTTACGCATACAAATAATGGAGGATTTTCGGTAAGACGCACATATCAAATGATTAAAGAAGACACATGGAATGCAAGAGATGTTAGGTGAAAGGTCATTTGGAAGTATCAAGGACTGCTTCGTATTCGTTTCTTCTTATGGCTTGTTTGCAAACAAAGATTTCTTACCAATCAAGAGAGAATTCGAAAGGGCATTGGACAAAATATGTCATGTCTAGTCTGTCATCATGAGATAAAAGATATTTTACATGTCCTTAGGGATTGCCCAGTTGTTAAAGATGTTTGGAATTATTTCGTACCAGGAAATTGTTGATGCATTTTTTCTTTGGGAATCTTTTAAATTGGATTATGAAAATTTTAGAGAGTCCGGGATGGACATTAAGAAATAAGGTTCTATAACACCCCTTACCTGTGTCTTACGTCGGGACAGGGTATAAGGCATTACCAGACTTAAACACAAACAATCATGTAAAATCGGGCCATAAAATTTCATTTAAATTAAAAAATTAATTATACGCATGCATATCGTCCCTTATTTGGGTCTACGAAGCCCAAAACATACATTGGGAGAGGTCCGGAACTAAACCAAGAACTTTGGAAAGTTTTGGGAAAAACTTAGAAAATTTTTCTCATGAAACAGGGTCACACGCCCATGTGGATATAGGGGCACGCCCGTGTGCCTTTGACACACTCGTGTCCTCAGGCCGTGTAACTCTCTGTTTATGACGTCAACAAAAAAATTGAACCACACGGCCAACCCACACGCCCGTGTGCTAAGGTTGTTTTCGCCACACAGTTGAGACACACGGCCATGTCTCAACCTATGTGGCCAACACTTAGGTTATTTTCCAAGCCTTTATGTTACCCTTAATCTTTCACATTTATATACACACCAAGGACACATATCATGACATTATTTTAATGATTTAGCATCCCATATTAAGACACATTCACAAGCATTAGAACATAGCATAGATAGATAGGTTCACAACAATAATCCATATGAGCCACACCTCTTGGCCATATACAAATAACTCAATATAGAGCAATACATTCAGCTAATCATAATAATACATATCATAAAAACCAAGCCCTTATACATGCCACTCACTTGAAAACGCTTAATATATATATTCCAAAGGTGATGTCTTGATAGTGTGGTGCTGCCTCCGACAATCTCCAACCCCGAGCTAACCTGTCAACACTAAAGAAAAGAAAAGGAAAGGAGTAAGCTTTATAGCTTAGTAAGACCGTATGAAATTAATAAGCAATTTATCAACTTGCTTCTCAAGGAAATACCACAATATTTGTGTTTTTGCTTATGTTCAAGTCAAGCTATTTTCTCGAGTTGTAGTTACTAAATTATTTATATCTAGAGCTACAGAACTCCAAATTAAGATCCGCTAATTTTTCTAGAAACTATATTCACATATATTTTTACCATAAAAATTCCAGAATTTTTGGTTTAGTCAATAAGTACAGTTTATTCTTTAAAGGCACCCCTGTTTTGCTGTCCGATAGTTTCGACCTCTCTTCACTAAAAATTAATTATCTCCTCAGATGGGATTTACATGATGTTTCCTTTTATTTCTTTTGAAAATATACTCATTAAGGATTCTAATCATATAAATTATAACCCATAATTATTTTTGTATGATTTTAATGATTTTCCCAAATCGGAACAGGGGATTTCAAAATCATTCTGACTCTGTCTCACATCAATTCAAATATCTCATAATATGAACTTCTTTTGCTTACACTGTTTCTTTTATATGAAACTAGACTCAATAATATTTAATTTCATATTTTATTCAGCCTCTAATTCAATTTCCAAAATTTTTGGTGGATTTTCAAAGCTGGACTGCTACTACTGTCCAAAACTGTTTCAATGCTAATTTTACCCTTTCGTAATTATCTTTAAATAGGCTTTTATGCCAATCAATTTCTCTTTTCATATTCATTTGGCCACAAGGTGAAGGGATAAACATATCATGTCCCAATTTAATTTGACCTAAAAGCCTCACACATAATCATCCATCAAATTTACCATATAATTATACACCATAGGTATCGACCTAATATTTACAAGGATGTCACAAAGTCATTCTCATAGGTATGACTTACTCATTACATTCTTACCAAAAGTCCAATATACATCGAACTCATCACTCATGAATTTCTAGTACATACTTGTACCCTTTCAACATCATCATAAACATAGCTTATTCCGACATAAAACATAAATTTCCCGTTGAACTATTTGGAATACTACAGGATATTCAATAAGCCTCAAGCACAGGGTAAGGTGCTGACGCCATGTCCCGGACATGGTCTTACACTGGCTCACACATCAAAGTTGATGCCATGTCCCAGACATGGTCTTACACTAACTCTCGTATATCGAGGCGATGTCATGTCCCAGACATGATCTTACATTGGCTCTCATCTATCGGTGCCAATGTCATGTCCCAGACATGGTATTACACTAACTCTCATATCTCGAGGCCGATGCCATGTCTCAGACATGTTCTTACGCTAGCTCCCATATTCGAGGCCAATGCCATGCCCTAGACATGGTCTTACAACTAGCTCTCATATCTCGAGGCCAATGCCATGTCCCAGACATGGTCTTACACTAACTCTCATATATCCGGTCTATTCCTACGGTTCAACCGATAGTTTCCCTTATTAATCTCATTATACATTACTCATAGCCACATTCAAACATTTTATGCAAAATCAATCATTAAAAGCATAATAATGATAAAGTTGTAATATTTACGCACATCTTACTCGTTTCAATGGAACATCATATTCCATCAAATTTCCAATGTATTCAATCATCATATAAATGTTATTAACATCTGGCATCACTTTCTCATACTCAATATCATCAACATATAATTCAATACAATCATAGCAAGATAAATTTCAAGTATATTAACAATAACATGGATAACATGCTTATTTAGTCACACGGACTTACCTCGAATGCAAAAACGGCTAATTATTCCCTTTTTGTCCTAAACCATGTACTTTCTCGATTTAAACCCGAATCTCAATTTTCTTAATCCAAAATAATAAAATTTAATCATTTAATCATCACATTAAATTAAGAGTTCCACAATTCATATTTTGGCAAAATGACCATTTTGCCCCTAGACTTTCACAAAAACCCCTAGGCTTGTAAAACGATTTTTATCAAATTTCCTCATTAACCAAGTCTAGCCGAACCTTTATTACTCTTGTAGCAGCTCAAAACTCCAATTATTTCACACAATTCTCATCCATTTAACAAACTTTACAAAATGGTCCATATCAGGTGTTTTCTTGAAAATCCTTTTACAAAAGTTGTTTATTTTACAACCATTACTCATTTTCTTCCATAAAGTTTCAGCTAAAAACAGAAATACTCTCATGGCATTCATCTAATGGATTCAATGGTGTGAATAAACCTTCATCTAAAGCCCTTATCAAAGGACCCTTTCTCAGTGATGGCCTAATCCAGAGGAGAAATCTGCATTTGCAAGCAATTTGAGGGGTGGGGATTTACACCTTCGGTGAAAATGATGTGTGGAATCTCATCACTCACATGCCATGGAGGAAAAAATTGGGGTTCTTCTTTTGAACCTTGGAGGGCCAGAGAGACTTAAAGATGTTCAACCTTTTTTATATAACTTGTTTGCTGATCCTGTACGTCATTTTGCTTGTTCTTTTTTTTGTTTTGTGTGTGTGTATTTCATATGAACATTTGTGGGTTTCAAGTTACAATGGTGTTGAGGTGAAGATGTTTCTTTGTGCAGGATATAATACGGTTGCCTGGGCTGTTTAAGTTACTTCAACGGCCATTGGCGAAGCTAATATCTGTTCTTCGAGCTCCAAAAAGTAAAGAAGGGTATGCTGCCATCGGTGGCGGCTCGCCTTTGCGTAAAATAACCGGTGAACAGGTAATATCAAGTCCCTTGATTGTAGAAATTTGCTTGTTACTTTGTCCTGAGCTAGTGGCTTGAAAATGAACTATTGTATTTTCATATGGATATTTTTTTCCAAAACGAACCATGTTGTGCTTTGGGGAAACTGGCAAGTATATTTATAGTTAAAAGAACTCGTTGCAGGCAAATGCTCTTCGAATGGCTTTGAAGGCAATGAATGTGAATGTCAGTGTGTATGTTGGAATGCGATATTGGTATCCATTCACAGAGGAGGCCATTGAGCAGGTTCGTCTCTTAATAGCCTAACAAATTTGCGTGTGTTTTGAACTTGTATGATACCATATACGGAGAGTGAGCTCTTTCTGTTGTGCTTTTGGTGATATTTAAGGTTGTTGTTTAGTTGATTAAATCCTTACATGAGGGATACTCTTATTTGATTATGCCTTTGAAGAACTTCATACTTAATATATTAATTTGGAATTCTCCGTGTAGCATTGAATGATCTATCTTCAAATTCAATTCGGGTTATATACTGATTACTGATAAGCATTTATTATGTGCAACACAGATTAAGCTAGACAGGATAAAAAAGCTTGTTGTGCTGCCATTATATCCTCAGTTCTCCATTTCCACAACAGGGTCGAGCATCCGAGTTCTCCAGCATATTTTCAGGTTAGTGTTGATATTTTGTGTTATAATTTTCTGCTTGACTTCATCCATCAGTGTTCCCCTTTGTGAATGGCTGTAATGCAAGTTATATTTCAGGGAAGATGTATATTTATCGAGACTACCTGTTTCTGCCATCCTCTCTTGGTACCAACGACAAGGTTATATTTGTTCCATGGCTGACTTGATTAAAGAAGAGTTGGAGAGATTTGAAAAAGCCAGAAGAGGTTTGTTTGCTTACCGTATGGTCTAGTCTGTAATCTTTTATGCCTAAAGTCAAGGATTAGGATAATATGTATTCATTTGAACTTCAGGTCATGATATTCTTTAGTGCCCATGGGGTAGGTTGAGGATGCCGGAGATCCGTACAAAGATCAAATGGAGGAGTGCGTCTATTTAATTATGCAAGAGCTGAAATCTAAAGGAATTGGAAATGATCATACCCTTGCTTACCAGGTTGGTTTTAGAACAAAGTTTCGGCTGTCACTCGTAAAATAAGAAAAAAGTAATAAAAACTGTTATGCTCAACTTCTTCTTCATGCTTCCATACCAGAGTCGAGTTGGGCCAGTGCAATGGCTAAAGCCCTACACAGACGAAGTGCTTGTTGAGCTTGGACAGAAAGGTGTGAAGAGTCTTTTAGTTGTTCCGATAAGGTACATGAGTTGTTACTGAGGTAGGTGTGATTTGAAATGCATGATTATGTAAGGGAAAAATAATTACTCTAGATCCATCTCAATTCCAACTTTGTGAGTGAACACATAGAAACCCTGGAAGAGATTGACATGGAATATAAGCACTTAGCTCTTGAATCTGGAATCAAGAATTGGGGTCGTGTTCCTGCCTTAGGTTGCACCTCTTCCTTCATCACGGATCTAGCAGACGCGGTAGTTGAAGCTCTACCATCCGCAAAAGCACTGTCAGCATCAAGGGAAGCTGCTGAAGAAACCAACTACGAGCCAGTGAGATACCTTGTTAAACTGTTCTTCTGTTCGATCTTGGCTATTGTTTTGCTACTATTAAGACCAAAGGTGGTATTTGCATTTAGGAATCGTCTCCTTCGATGAAAAAAATCATAAAAAAGGTTTAATTGAAAGAGGGTATAGATAAGAATGAATTACGGAGATTTGTTTGATATACATACAATAGAAAGAGTGAAATAATAGTGGGTAGGCCATCCTCTAAATATTTGGTTCAACCATGGCTGCCATTATCTTTTGGTATGAAGAAAAAAGCTGTGTACAAGCACACTATATCCTGGTGAAGAAGATAAATCTGCCACTATTTACTTCAAATTTTTAAACCATGTTTCATGAATCGAGTTATATAGAGGGATTAAAGAAGGTTACTTCAGTCTGGAACATATTTCTAATACGTCTATTAATTCTCAAGAAGCCTCGTGTACTCGGAGGAGATGTGGTTCGAGTTTAGTTTTAGGAAATAAAAATCATTTTCGTTTCTCCAAAAACAACGAAAATTATAAATCAATAAAATATTGTTTTCATTGTTCTCACTAACATACAAAATAATGATTTTGAATGAATCAACTCAATATAAACACAAAAATATCTTTTTTTCGCAACAATTTTTCAAATATTAGATACCAGCCATGTTTTCATTGTTGATAACATTCTTTTATATTTATTTACAAAATGTGTTTTTAATTTTAAAATTAGAAAGTAAAAATTGTTTTCTAAAATAAAAACAGAATATTTTTAAAACCAAACAAAGCTTTATTTTTAAAACTATTTGCTAAATACAGACTTAGGTACCCAAAAATAAGTTAATCAATTCAAATTTAAATAGTAGTATTTGAACTAATTCATATTTGGATTTAATATAAATAAACATCGTCAACAGCAATGACTAATTCTCTCATTATGAGTGCTCTTTGAAGAGGTAAATGATTAATCATAAAATATAATTCATTTTTATAAGCGGAGATCAAGCCCTTAACAATATGATTATGAGGTGAATAACTACCACATCACAACTAACATTCTTAGATTTCAAATTGAGCAGCTACCAAAAAGAAATTGCCTCAAATTGGGAGAAAATGGAGGATCTTTATAACGAGTTCAAGCAAGGCAGAAATAGAATGATAGAAGCATTTAACATATAATTGGAGATGTTGCTATTTATTTTATATAGTTGATGTTCTGCCCAAACAATTGCATTTACATACAATATCCACTTTGCTTGCCTTAAAGAGGTGAATTTTGGATTCAACCACGATATAAATGCATCATCTCAAATAAACCACTACTAATAACCACCTTGGATTTATACCAAAAACACAAATAAACCAAATCCAATACCATTACCAGCACATTTAAATATTCAAGTAAAAACACTCAACACAGCATTGTCCTAAAAACACTGCAAAAACTAGACCACAAATTCAAAATTATAAAACCATCGTAACGCCAAATCAACTTTTGGGGGATGCCTTGGCAAGTCCACCCTGTTCAACAGTTTTAGATGCTGGTGCAGCCTCGTAATTTCCATTAGTGCTCCCACCAGCAATGTTGTCGGCAGGATATGTTGGAGGCTGTGAGTAACTACCACCATAAGAGGTGTTATAAGGTGCTCCATAACCAGCTCCATAGGTTGGGGCTCCATATCCAGGCTGGGCAGATGTCGCACCATAACTTGGTGGTTGTGCAAGTTGTGAACCTGTCTCTGGTTGACCATAACCAGAAGATGGCGGCTGTGAATGATATCCTGGCTGGCCATAACTTCCTGGGGTGCTAGGCGACTGTTGAGCCTGCCCATACATCTGCGGATTGGCCAAAGGTTTCTGCGTTTGTGGTTGTCCATATCCAGCTCCATAACCAGGCTGTGCTGGTGGCTGATTCCCATAGCCAGTTTGGGAAGGCGGCATTCCATAACCAGATTGAGTACTTCCTGGAGGTGGATAACTTCCAGGGTTTGGGTTAGGCTGCTGACTAGTATTATACCCTTGTTGGCCTGTTGCAGACGGTTGGGTAGACGTAGGTGCCTGACCTGAATCCCCTTGACCACCTTGAGTTGGATTTGTCACGTTACCGTAGCTCGAAGCAGAACCATAACTTTGTTGCTGATCGTATGATGATGGCTGCCCATAACCAGATTGATGGTATCCACTATAGCCATACTGAGAATAACCTTGTCCTGGTTGCATATAGCTAGAAGCTGGAGGTTGACTGTAATTGTAACCACTGTTATCAGCTGGAGTTACCGAATCACCAGACGTTTGCTGCTGCTGCTGCTGTGAAGGCTGTTGGTTATAGTAATCATAACCACTTGCAGCAGAGGTTTGCTGGTTTGGTTGTATAGATGACTGGTCCCAACCAGAGGCATATCCACCAGATGAAGGTTGGGACGGGTAGCCCCCATAAGGAGGCTGCGACATGTTGTACTGCGATGATGGGCCAGGATATGCCCCAGGCTGCATATAACCATAACCAGGCTGTTGCATTGGAGGAGCCCCTTGGCCCCAGCTTGAGGCTGGTCTTGCTTGATAACCTTGCTGTGGAAATCCTCCAGCCATTGATGGATTTCTCATACGGTTCTGCACAAGATCAATTCCTCAAATGACCAATATGTACTTTCCGATGATGATAGCACATAAACACATACAACATAACAGAAAATGCATATATATACAACAGGCATATGCAATATCAACTCAGCATAAAACTGCAAAAATAAACAAAATGTGTTCAGTGGATTTAAAGGATTTGTACTACAGCATAAACTATGAAGAGTATAATGCCTACATACCGTATGGTCGGAGGAATTATTGAGTTTACTCCAGCAGAAGCCCATCATTTCCCTATTTGAAGTGAATGGGTGCAAAAAGAAAAAAAAGAAAAAAAAAAAAGAACCCCACAAATACTAACAGAAGCTTTTACATCATAGCAAAAGGAACTATGAACCCAATTGCCATATACAGGCAAGAAACTCCCACAGTTAAAAGTTCACTCTATATCATCTATCCAATAATCCAATTGATACATTTTAGAAAACAGAATATCAGATAAGGAATGCCAACGACCTAGATAGATCAACCAACATGCATTAAGCAAATGATTATCACCTAGAACAGATCCTAGAATTCTCTAAACCAAAGGGGGGAAAAAAGCATTATAGGTATTACACTTGTAAAATGAATATCTGCATTTAGATAAGGCGACTGACTGGTGGTCACAGTCAAGTTATGTTAAGATATCAAAACATAAACAAGGACTTCCCCTTTAGGGTGATAAAACTTCAATATTTTTATCAAAACCTTAGCACAAATCTTTAGGAAGACTGAAGGACAATAACCATCAGTCTTCACCAAATTCGAACCATTCAGTTTGACCTCTATCCGAATAGTAAATGACCATTTACCTTAATAATGTATAAGAAAGCAACTGCATGTGAAGTGCTTGACGATTTGAACTTAACATGTAAAATTATAACTAAACCCAAAAGATTTGATTTCAAGGGTCCCAAGCAGTGAACAATGAAAACCGCCACGTTATCCAGTTCCTAATATTAAGCTAGATCCAGAAGATTTTGATACAAAACAGCTACGAATCTCTTACAAAGTAGAGGACCTGCTCATCTTCCATTGGTCATTGGACACCTACAACAATTTCTCAACCAGCTGCCATAGCAACAAGGGTCACCACCAAAAAAAGTCTGCAACTCTCGAGATTTTACAAGTGGAACAAAGAGAAGAAGAGAAATAGATGATAATATAAAATCCAGTCCATATCTCAAAGCGACTGAATAACTACAAAGGGATAGCAAAAACAACTATAGAAGAATTATTCAGCATACTACCCAGAAGAAATATTATAACCTGCTTGTGCAAAATAATATTCTCCCTTAACAGGTATATAAATGTATAAGAAAATCTAAGCACTTGTTAAAATATAGGGTGAAAGTTTCAGAATATTGACCAGAAAAATGATTGACAGGTCATAATACAATAATATATATAGGAAAGAAAAAAGATTTTGCTTGCAATTAAAAATGTATGGAGCAACTCTACAATATCCTGTACGGTGTGGAGCAACTCTACAATTACAATATCCTGTACGGTGAAATCTCTTAACCAATGTTGGAAGCCTCAATAAAAGTGAAATTTCAAAAATCCTATCATTACTAATGTTATCAAGACTAGCCACAAGGTCACAATAATCAACATTCAAATAACAAATTAAACTAGAACAATTATGAATAGAACTAAAAGAATCTACTGCAGTAGGCATGCATGTTAATCGTACAAAACAAACACAGGCAATTCTTATAAAAGTGGCAGGCATAATTTACATTGAGGAAACACTTTCCTCCCAACATCCACTTCCAAACATACCTCACTTGTGACCTCATCAACCAATTCTCTTGCATGTTTAATCTGTTCACTTGTCCCATCTATATGTAATGTCCTTTCTGTTGATGTATCACCTGGGGGCAAGTGCAAAGGTATCACCTGCATAATATTAACAGAGGTATTTCCATCACAAATGGTATGTTTAGGTGCAATCACAACAAGATCCAGAAGAGCATTGTATACGGAACAAACTGATTAGAATACATAAAAGTCAGTTAAAAGTTAGCAGATATAGAACGGCCATGCATCCAATTCCTAATAATAACTTCCAAATATAGATGAAACTAAGATTCAAACCTGAATACGAGCTCCAGTTCTAGCTTGCATGTTTTTAATTGTTTCACCACCTTTACCAATCACCAGACCAACCTGAGATCATGCACTTATTAGTACCATCTTAAACAGATTCATTGAAGTTGAAATGTTGAACAATACTTTTACACCAGTATACCTTGTTATTCGGAATCTTCATTTCAAAATGTTCACTTCCAGCCTGTCCTGTCAATCGCCGGGAAACTATGCCAGAACCCCCCGTTTCAGCCTTGATAAAAAATTAAAAGGTATAAATTATATTGCTCATATTCTGCATAGTAGTAATGCATCAATTTGACATAAATAACAATAATTTAAATAAAAAAAAAAGATAAATAACCTCAGCAAGAACATCATTTATCAACTGCTCTGCCTTAGATATTTGTTCAGCAGTACCCACAAGCTCTACAGGCCTAGTCACAGAATTAGGGTCAGCATCCATATCTCTTTGGACCTGAATCTTTGCCCCAGATTGTAGTTGAAGATATTTAATGGTTTCTCCAGCTTTCCCGATTATAACACCGACCCTGTTTTGAGGAATATCAATCTTTTTGCTACTACCATGGTAGCTGCCATACGAAACCGGTATAGCTGAAGGAGCAGAATTCGAAAGAGGTTTTACATCTGCACAACATCAACGCTTTTAACTTCACCACGCTATGGTAGCTGAAGGAGCAGAGTTTGGTAAAGGTCTTTACATTTGCACAACATCAATGCTTTTTAATTTCAAAAATCATGCAAGGAGAAGCAGCCAAAACTCGAAAGCTATTTTACATCATTAAAAGCTCGAAACTCTAAACACAAAATCCTAGAAGCAACTATCCCATTAAAGAAAAAAAATTTCGCTATCAAAAAATAAAAGGAAAGCTATACCAGAAGGAGCGGAGCTAAACCCCTTGTCGTGATCAAAACCACCGCCGGAGCCGTTTTCAAAACGAGGACGCTTGGGCTCGGCGCCAGCGGAGGCGACGGAGGCAGTCAGGCGAGCAGCAATCTCCTGAGCTCGCTGCTTGGCCATCTCGATGCCATCGAGCGGCGGCGGAACGCTGTTGTAGGAAGGAGGAGCCGAATCTGGGGAAGAGAAACCAGTAGGCCTCCTAGCGCCGGAGGGGAGAGGGGGTTGGTCATCGTATTTACGCTTGTTGCTGCCGGCATCGAGACCTGAAGAGTACTGTGCTTCGTCTGCCATATCTGTTTGCGCGAAAGAAACCCTAGATTAAGAAAATGGGAGGATATTATTATGTGATATAGCAAGTAGAAATTTTCATTATTTTATATTTATATTATGTCCTCGAGTGAGCTGGATTTTTCTCCTTCGGTTTGCGGTTGGAATGAACCGGATCAACCCATTAAATTCAAACTTAATAATTTTGGCCGGTTCGACCAGGGAAGCATCAAATTGTCATCAGTTATAATCTTCAAAGATAAATCTCAAATAATTTTAAACTCTAATTTAGTATAATTATACATCTTAAGAAAAATCTCAAATTTATATACTAAACTTTAATTTTGATTTAATCATATATATTTAAAAAATAAATACATCAATTTATTTTTATTTTGAATTATTATAATTATTTATATGTAGTATATAAACATAAAATAATGCTATATTAAATAATTATATTATTAATTTGTGATAATCAGATTAAATTAAAATTCACCTATACAATTACACATTAATTAAAGTATCAAAATTCACATATACAATTGCACATTAATTAAAGTTTATGTATAATTTTAAAATTTATTCCTAATATTTATAAATTGTTGTTTAATCATTGTTAAATAAATATTTAATTAATTAAATTGAGAAGAGATAATATAATTTATTTAATTTGGATATTAAATTTTTACCATTTTTAAAATTGAATCAGCGGTTAAATTAATCAATTTATCGGTTCAATTAAAATAAATTTATTCAATTAATGTATATCGATTTTTGATCTATTTAAATTCAATGACTAAGTCACAACACTGATTTTGTTGCGAGGGTCCTATTATTACTTTTATTTTGCTAGTCCCACATGACACATGACTCAAGAGTAAGAGAGTTGACTTCTGCTCTTGCCTAATTTGATCTCAATCTTTATACTTTTACAAATTTAAAGTTTAATACCTTAAATGTTTAAGCCTCAAAAAAATCAATTTTACTTTTTTAATCTCATGATTTTAGATGTTATATACTTTTGATTTAACATCCAAATCTAGTTTGATAACACCATGAGCAATTTTTTTTAAAATGTGAATATTTAAATTTAATGAAACTCTTTTCACAATAATACTAATCAAACTTTAGTTATTAAATTAAAAGAATAAAAATATCAAATTTTAGAAATTAAAAATAAAAGGATTAAATTTAAAATGTGTAAAGAGTACAATGATCAAGACCATAATTAAACCTTTAATAATTACGATTGAATCAGTTTTATAAATTTTATATATTTTAATTATTTATTCAAGGATTTAATCACTATTTGAGGCATGAACTTGACAACAACTCCTACATAGGGTTTGAATTTTTTTTTGTTCAAGTTAATCCCTAAACTTTATAATTATTATTTTATTAGAACCTGAACTTGGTAATTGTTCTCACATTGGAGTTTGAACTCTTTTTTTTGTTCAAATTAATTCCTGAATTTGACAATTGTTCCCAAATTAAGACTTGAACTTGACAACTTATCTTACTTTGAGGCCTAAACTTTATGATTTTCAAGGAAATATCAAGAATTAATTTGGAGAAAAAAAATTCAAATCCCAATATGAGATTAATCGACAAGTTCAAAAACTAATTTGGACAAAAAAAAATTCAAATCCTATAAAAGAACAATTGCGAAGTTCAAAAATAATTTAGACAAAAAAATTTCAAAACCCTATATAAGAATATTGTCAAGTTCAAATATTAATTCGCATAAAAAAAAGTGCTAATGTGGTTTCACCTTTTAATTAATTATTGTAAAATGAATAATGAAATGAAGCGAAAATCAATAATTTGATATTAAAACAAATTGGATGAGTCCTCAACTTCAAGAAATGGGCGACATTCTATTTAATTTCCATTAAGCTCATTTTGTGGATTGTTTAAACAAAACATCACTAAGCTCCTTTAGTATTGATTTAACATTATTATTATTGTCGTTAATTTTTTAATTAAAAAATCATCATGTATTAGTTTTAAGAACACCTCAATTCCAAAAAAATAAAAATAAAAAATATTGAAAAAACAATCGACAAGCATCTTCCCACTTAACCAACCAACTTCTTAGTTGACTTCAAAATCACTTTCTAAAAACATTTTTCACAAGCTTAAACATTCTTTGATCAATAGCACAAGTAGTCAAATACAAGAAAAGAGTCACCAAAAACATGTAACACAAGCCTGATTTGTGGAAAACTCAAGCGGACATTATATTTAAAACCAGCTTAACAATCATCTCCATCTACATTTCATTTCAGCAGAGAACTAGTTTATTTGTTCTTAACAGTGGGGTCCAAAAAAGTAGTCCAGAAGCAACTTCTGATACTTTATTTGGACCACCAATGGAGGAAATCCTTGCGGCGGTTGATCTTTTTCTACAATTGAAGAACTCCGTACAGTAATGCCTCGGCAGTGGGTGGGCAACCAGGGACATAGATGTCAACAGGGACAATTCTGTCGCAACCTCTAACAACGGAGTACCGAGTAGTGGTAGTATCCTCCACCGTTTGCGCAACTTCCCATAGAAATAACCTACCTGGGCTCTGGCATTTGGTCGTAAACCCTGCAAAAATTACAATAGGGTGATCAAATTACCAAAGCTTAATCAAATTTGTACAACTGAAACAGGAAAATAACAGGAAACAGGAAGGAAGCAGTAGAGAGAAGAGAACGAACCAACAGCATTGGTAAAAAAATAAGGTGTTTATTTGGCACAACACGAGAGGAACAAATCAAAATGCCAAACCACCATTGAAACAACCTTTGCATAATTCACCATCACACATTAAGCCTATGGTCCTAATCAGACTCAACCACGACTCAAATATGACAAGCTCTGCCAAGGTATTATGTAGCTTTTTACGACTAGACACACGAGAAACTAGTTATATAAAAGTTCAATAGAGCAAACATCAATGTTAAGTAATCTGTTTATAATTTGTAAACCTAACTACTAACATAACAAACCAGGTAGATCACACAAACTTATTCAAAACCATTCAAGGTAGCTCCATATTGAACTTCAGGCTTTACAATTAAAACTTTAAAATCAATGTTCAGCCAACCAAGATAAGGGTTTGAAAGATCACAGATAAAAATTGTTGTAATCATAGTTCTTCATCTTCTTGACTCTAGAACAATTTCCTCAAAATCAGAAGGAAGCTGAAAAGTTCAATAGACTAATACAAAGCCGGAGTAGCAACCACAATGTTTTATGTAAAGAAGCACGAAGATGGCAATGTATAGACTGAATAAGAAACAAACTCAGGTGGATTTCATATCATTCTTATTTTATTTACCATATTCCCAAATAAAAATCCGTAAATTCAGATATTGTAACACCCCTAACCCGTATCCGCTGCCAGAATAGGGTTTCGGAGCATTACTACCATTTGCAGATCACTTAAAAAAATTTTAAATACTTATCGATTCAATGCATCATAAAAATAAATATATTACCATTCAATCAACAGTTTAGCACTTGTATTAGCATTAAACAACAACATTGCTAGTATACTTGCACATATCTCATATAAATTCAACATTAATATATCTATTTCCTCGACATATCGCACTTGAGTTTAATAATAGTCTCAACTTACATAATTTCTTTCTATTAGCATATCAAAGTTAATCATATATGTACATGTCATGAAACATATCATGCTATTACCGTTTCTTCATAAGCATATATCATTCATTTCATTATATCAATATTTCATGATCCATCATTTCCATATATTTTATGTATATTTATTCCGGTAATAGCTTATATCTTAACATAAATTATATTCTATGTACTTATACTTATTTCGTTTATCTATCTTCATAATTATTTCATACAACTATTTTGTACATATATTTCCATATGATCAGTTCTTGTAAACATTTCACACAACCATTTCATATAATCATTCGTCATCTGATACATATTACCTAAATATCAATTGTTCAACAGATGTCATAGCGTCTCCCATCCACGGCCTTATTTATCTTTGACATGATGTCATAGTGTCTTTCAACTATGGTTTTACTCATTTTCTGTCATGTTACCATGGTATCTTTCAACCATGGTCTTGTTCATTTTATATCACGTTGCCATGGTATCTTTCAACCATGATCTTACACATTTCATATCAGGTTGCCATGGTATCTTCCAACCATGGTCTTACACATTTCATATTGCCATGGTATCTTTCAACCATGATCTTACACATTTCATATCAGGTTGTCATGGTATCTTCCAACCATGGTCTTACACATTTCATATCAGGTTGTCATGGCATCTTTCAACCATGGTCTTACACATTTCATATTAGAGAGCACACTCCCGCGAACCTCATCCTTAAAGTGGGATTACCAGTCCAGGCTAAATCCCCTGTAATATAAACTCATAGAGTATTGTCGGGATTACCAGTTCAGGCTAAATCCCCTGCAACGACAATTACTCTAATAAGCTTGGATCTGAATTACCAGTCCAGGCTAAATTCAGACCCAAATTCGGATTACCTGTCCGGGCTAAATCCATTTTACATATATTCTTCGGGAGGGCTATATCAAGATAAGATCACCCGTCCAGGCTAGATCCTTTTTACCGTCAATTCTTTTTTAGAGATCCATCAAAATTTCCTTTCATTTAACCAGGATTTCTTCCCCTTTTTATCAAATATATCAATGTTTCATTAATTTTCATACAATGAACATTCAAATCATATTCACATCAATAACATACAATCTTAAGCATTTAAGAATATAATTCAAGTTACACGAACTTACCTCATTGCTTGTCTGTGTTTATAATTTCATTAATCCGATATCTTTTCTTTTTCACGATCAAGTCTCATATTTGAGTCGTCCGGATCTTTATAAATAAATTTGATCATCATTTTCATTCATTTCATATTCTAATGCATTTAATTAATGCTCTAAGCAAAATTACCATTTTGCCCTAAACTTTAATTAATGACGATTTCATCCTTAGGGTCGGAAAATAAAATTCTTGCAATTTAATCCTTATTTCCAGCTATTATTCTCATATATATTGATAACAGTCCATGAATTCTATAAAATATCAGAATTTTCCATAATTTCAAACACTTTTCAATTTAATCCCTAAAACATGTTTTCCCCCGATCTTGAACTAAATTAATAATTTCATTTAAATTTTGTTATTTAAATAATAAAATAATCCATTTCATGCAATTTGGTCATTTCTGATATTTTTAAAAAATTGCCCATAAAGTTTTACTTTTATTCAATTTAGTCCCTAAGCCTAAAATATACAAATTAGCCATGCTAGATGAATATTCATACATATTTTTCCTCCTCCTCCTCTCCATTCCACATCCTTAATGTAGATAACACACTTGCAAGTAACATTATCCATAATTTTTATCATTTACTTTTATGAATATTCAAGCTGTCTATCTGCGTCATAGTCACTAAATTATTTATATCTGGAGCTATAGAACTCCAAATTAAGATCCGCTAATTTTCCCTGAAACCAGACTCATATATATTCTTACCATAAATTTTTCAGAATTTTTGGTTTAGCCAATAAGTACAGTTTATTCTTTAAATTCATCCCTATTCTGCTGTCTGACAATTCCGACCCTTCTTCACTAAAATTAATTATCTTCTGATGTAACTCGGATAATATTCCGTTGATTTCTCCTGAAAATAGACTCATTAGGGATTATAAAAATATAACTTTAAGCCTCTAATTATTTTTCTCCAATTTTTGGTGATTTTCCAAAGTCAGAACAAGGGAACCTGAATTCATTCTGACATTGTCTCACAAAATTCATTATATTTCATAATTTACAATTTAATTGCTTACACCGTTTCTTCTATAAGAAACTAGATTCAATAAGCTTTAATTCCATATTTTATTCATCCTCTAATTCAATTTTTACAATTTTTGGTGATTTTTCAAACTTATACTACTGCTGCTGTCCAAAATAGTCTTAGTGCAAAATGTTGATTTTCTACTTTTAATTTCAATTTAATCCTAACTAAATTCACTTACTTTTCTATCTTAATTCATACTTTATTTTTACTCAATTTTTAACAAAACTTAGACATAATTATCTATTTTTCATCATAAAACCATAATTTCGAAATCTTTCAATTCAGTCCTTAAAGCATAAAATTTATGAATCACTTTACAATTCAATCCTTATTTTATTTCTAACTTGAATTTCTATCAATTTAGCCCTTAATTCATCTTTTTGTTCAACTTAATCAACACATAAAAATTCATTAGCTTCCTAACTTTTGATATAATTCATGTAGTACTCTTCTCTAGAGTTCCATAAACATCAAAATTGGAAGAAAAGTGATCAAATTGACTTACCTAGTAAAGCTTAAGGCTTCAAAAAACCCCAATTTTCCTTTTATTTTTCTTTCCTTCCTTTCTTTCCCCTGTTTCGTCTCATTCTCTGTTTCTTTTTCTTTCTTTTTCTTTTGTTTTACTTTATATATATATATATATATATATATATATATATAATAACAATAATAATAATGACTTTATTAAATATCTACTTAATATCAAATATTTATTTTACACTTGGGCATACATATATTATTACATTTGTATTTCATCCTCACCATACACTTGTCATTTTACATTTATTTATCATATAAATATATTATAATATAATTATTTATTTAATAAATATCTTTTACTAAATAATAAATATCCATTTAATATCAAATACATATATTACAAATGTATGTATTTTTTATTAATACATTTGTACCAAATCATTACCATACACTTGTCTTTATTTAATCTATTCATCATATAATATCAATTTAATAATAATAAAGACATTAATTATTTACTTAAATAATAAGTAAATACATACATGTATTACAAATGTATGTATAATACTTATTACACATGTATTTTATTTTTGCCATACACTTGGCACTCCTTTGGCTTATTTATTTATTTAGTCCTTTCAATTTTTTATCCTATAATTAAACTTTCACACTTCATTCAATTTAATCCTTTTATCTAATTATCTTTATTTAAGCTAATTTGCTTCATTAAACTTTAATTAATCACTCTCTTAACTTCGTAAATATTTATAAATATTTACGAATCTATTTTTCAAAAATAGAGACCCGAAAATGCACTTTTTTGATAACTGTAAAAATTTTCATGGTATTAATCTTTCAGTATTTGAAATTTGCTCCCAACTTGAATAAAAGGAAAGAGTTAGCATCATTGGAATTCAGTCACAAATCAATTTATAATTTTACATGATTAAAAAGATAGGATCATCTAAATATTTCCTTGACAAATGGAGTTCTCATGAATTAAAAATTGCAATTAAGCCTGTATTAATTAGCCCAAAAATGTAACAATGAGATAAAACAATTGTTTGGACTCCACAAAAAAGAAAAACTAAGGAGCTTCCAAACCTAAAATATAGAGATGGAAAGAAAAGGACTATTAAATTCTTAGATTGCTGTTGAAATATGCTGCAAATCCCTGTATTTGAATGAATTTGAGACTTTATTCATTTACCTACAAAATTGAAAATTAAATCTCTTACCTTTTTATTTAAAAATCCTAATATAGTTTCCTTTCCTATCAAAACTTACCATCAATCCACTCATATTATGAACTTAACAACCATACTAAATTACAATAAAATACAATCAAAACCCGTCGGAATCAATCATTACAAGTACTAATTGGAATCAAATCGACAAACCAGAACACCCACACGCATGGTAGGATAAAAGTAAACTTAATCATTTACTTAAAACATAGAAATTAAATCTCTTAATTTTTATTTAAAAATCCTAATCAAATTATTGATAATTTTCATCAAATTTTACAATCCATACACCCATACTATAATTTCATAAGCAAATTGAACTCAAACTAACAAACTAAGTACACCACATGATAGAATTTGAAACTAGACCTCAAATTTCCCGATACCTTGCCATTAAGCCGCCTCATAGGCACTTACTATAATTTAAATAGTAATAGAATTTTTTTAAAATTTTTAACGTTTTAAATCTCAAACATTATCAAACTACAAAGGCAACAGATTTTGAGCTAAATAAAATACTAAGAAAGAGATGAGATTGTAACATACTTGCGGAGAGCAGGGGCCATTTTATTAGTGAGAGTGCCAGCAACGATCATGCAATCGGATTGGCGAGGGCTAGGCCTGAAAATGACACCAAAGCGATCGAAATCATAGCGAGAAGCGCCGGTGTGCATCATTTCAACAGCGCAGCAAGCAAGGCCAAAGGTCATGGGCCAGATGGAACCACGACGGGCCCAGTTCAAGAGGTCATCGACCTTGGAGATCACGTATTCGGCGGTCTTGGAGATGCCAGGGGGAGGACCGGGGGTAGAAGGAGGAGGAGAAGGGCGAATATAAGTGGTTGGGGTGGCGGAGGAGAAAGAGAGAGCCCGCTGTGCAAAGAGGAGGTGGGGGAGGCGATTGGCGGTGGCTCGGGTGATTAGGGACATGGGTCGGTGAGTTTTAGAAATTTGGGAGAGCTTTGATTCGGTGACAATTCTCAATTCTGGGCTCACGTTGCTGCTGCTGCTTATCGTTTGGTTTTAGTAGTTGTTTGAATTTGTTAGCAAGCACGCCTGGGCTGGGCCGGGCTAGTCTCGGATCCGCTAGGAAAGGTGGAGAGGTTAAATTTATATAATTTTATATTTATTGATTTCTTTATAAAAATACTAAATATTAAAAAGTTACTAATTTTTATAAAATTATTAATTTAAAAATAATTACTGAATTTCTTATCATGTAAATTACTAAAATTCTTATAAAATTATTAAATCTCCTACAACTTTGTAATTTTTATTTATTTTTGTATTTTTATAGCTACAAGTACCGTCATTTGCCTTATAATCTGAGTATTTCTCAGGCCGAAAGTAATATTCAAAGTGAAATTATCTCAACCAATTTCTTATCTAAATCTCTAACAAAAATTTCCATATATTTTAAATAAAATAAAAGCTTCAAACTATTATTTTTGCATTTTTTTAATCTTATAAACTAACATTTTA
The DNA here is from genome assembly GCF_025698485.1 of Gossypium arboreum. NCBI lineage: Eukaryota > Viridiplantae > Streptophyta > Magnoliopsida > Malvales > Malvaceae > Gossypium > Gossypium arboreum. The sequence continues at coordinate 109,793,000 of NC_069075.1, read as the reverse complement.
TTTAATTAATTACTTATATTTCAAATTTTGTATAATTATTGTATTCACATAAAAATAAAAAATTATTTTTATAAATTTCATAAAAGGAAAAATTAGCATTTTGTAAAAGATTAAGAGAAAGTAAAATCTTAATATTTACAAGTAAAATCTTAATATTTACTTGTAGTGTGTGTGTTTTTTTTTTAACTTTTTTAAGTAAAAGTACTTGTTGTGAAGTAGAGAAGGGAACGTAAAGAAATATTTAAATTTATTTTATTATTGAAATAAAAAATAGACATAAAATATATCATTTTAATTTTTTCAAAAACATACAAAAAGGTTTTTTCCACTTATTGCTTATTTGAGCTAGCATTTTTACCAGGAGCAGTGGTTTCTTGAATTTATTTGATTGAGTGGAAAAATAATAAGATAGAAAGAGAAAATGTAAAAGTGTAAAAAGAAACAAAAAAGAATGATTGGTTGAAAAGAAAAGTGAGGAAATAAATAAGCGAGATTCAACTTTTCATTTTAATGGATAAAAGCAAATTCTCTTAAATTATAATGATAAAAATGATAGAAAATAGAAGAAATGTGCATATCAATTCAAAATTACGCATTTTTCAAAAGTTTCATAATTTTTCCTCTTATTTTTAACAATACCAAGCAATAGCAGAAAAAAAAACATTTTTTAGAAAAGAAGAGAATAAATTTCCCATTTTATACCACATATCCTATTATTGATACCAAAAACAAAATGATTTTAGAATTTTTAAAAATCAATTTTTTTAGAAATTCACTTTTAATAAGATTTGAGTATTTTTTTAATTCTCTCACCTTTCGTATTAAATATAAATATGAAAAGATAAATTATATTTTTCAAATTTCTTGTTTTGAATTCCTTCAATTTTCCATTTTCCACCCTTTCCACCCTACTTTATTCCAAGTCTTTTGGTTGAATGGGAATGGAAACATATTGTCCTTGTATGTGCTGCAAACGCTAGCAATGCTTGTACAAAAAGGCCAGAGGCACGAAATGTACATTTTACTGTTTGGTTGAAATTAGACTTAAAACCATAAATTATTATTTAAATTACACAATTTTTTAAATATAATGAAATTAATATTTATTTATTTTTATTATAAATGATACTTAATTTATACTTCATTATTCTAAGAAGTAATTTTAATAACCATATAATTTGAGTAGCACTTAAGAAAAAAATAGTTAGATAAACTACACTTAAAGTCACTAAACTATTAGTAAATTTATGTTTTGGTCACTCAATTTAAAAAAGTTATAAAAGCGGTCACTAAATTATTCACAAAAAATTATTAAATCACTGTGATGTTAAAATCATTGTTGTATGATATTCTCTATTTGCATCTCTTGTGCCAATCAAAAACTCACACTCTTATTTTTTTACAGTTTAATTTTTTTCATGAAACAACTTTGAACATCACATATCTAGAAACCAAAATCCAATTAACTTTCTTCTCCAATATTCGACATTGACCATCAAATCTATTCAGATTTAAGGTAAGTTATACTAATTGATGGGTACTGATCTACCGTACCAATCGCCAAATCATCACTTAAAACTCGTTAGCTGAACTTTTTTAAAAAAAACTTACCAACCAGTGACTTAAATAATAACTTCTGAATAATTCAATAATTTAAATGAAAACTTTCAAATAATTCATTGATCATTTTGTAACTTTTGAAGTTGAATGATTAAACATAAACTTACTAATAATTTAGTAACTTTAGATTTAATTTACCTAAAACAGTTTAAAGACTAAGATGTAAAAAGACATAATTTAAATAGTATTTTGTGGTTTAAACCTCAAAATTATTATATTCTAGTAATATTTATTTAGTTATATAATATATAAGCTTTTAATATATAATTTAAGCCCCATTTGGGGTTTAAGCCTCAAAATTGTTATATTTTAGTAATATTTATTTAGTGATACGAGCATAAAAAGTTTCATTCTTTTAATAATGAAACTAAAAAGAATACTTAACTATACGATCCTTTCTTGCATGGGCCCAACTTGCCTAAAAAAACATGTATTTGTTTTGGGTAAATAAGATTAATGCTTTACTTCTTATTACTGATTATCATAAATTTAAAAGGACACTAGATACACTCAGATATAAAATTATTAGCAATAGAAAAAGAACTTTTATTGACTTGAAGCTCACATACCCAACTTCAAAGAAAAAACTTATCAAACCAAAAACTTACCTAATGACTTAAATAATAACTTTCATAATAACTTTCATGAAAACTTTTTAAAGTTGAATGATAAAGTATAAATTTATTAATAATTTCATAACCTTAAATATAATTTATCTAAGATAAGTTTAAAGACAAAAAAAGAAGAAGATATATTTTAAGTACCAGTAATATATAAACTTTCAATATATTTAATTACAGCCTGCAATATTTATTTATTCATTATATTATATAAGATCTCGCAATTTCAATAGATAAATTATATTTACAAAAGAAAACATTACGGAAAAAATAACTTTAATTGAAATTATACTTTAAGTTCAAAGATAAAAAGACACTCTATATGGCATTTGATATTTTGTAAAAAATGATTTTAATCATTTTCAACTGAATTAATATCAAGAACTAAAATATAATATAAAATCATAAATAAATAACCCGGGAGATAACGTGGGTCAGACAGAGAATGGTTTTTAACGAGAGCTTCTACTTCATCCCAAAACCAACAGAAAACAGCAAATTCTATGGCTACGGAGGAAGAGAAAGGAAAATAGTTAGAAATTAAAAGAACAATAATCACAACACAAATTAAAGTTGAAATAGTACAAGATTTAAGCACAAAGGGCTAAAATTATATCAAAGAGATTTGATGCACCTGTATAGCTCTTTTTTCCCCTTGGAATTTGGGTTTAAGATCCCCATTGGTCTCCAAAACCCAGCAACATTTTCCTTGTCATCGCCATTGCCATTTCCAGCATAATTAGAAAAGCTGTTGTTTAAGTGTAGACGGAGTGCTAATCATCATATTTTCTCCCACTAAACAAAGTCAGACTGGGAATACCACTGTGTCTATCCCTATAAAGAATATTAAATGTGTATGAAAGGACCAATTTACCTCCTCCACAAATCAACAACAGCAACATTGGACTTCTGGTGTTGGAACTTGGAAGATAGACATGATAGAAAGTTAGCTTAAATATAACAAAAGGTCCCCAAACTAAAACCAAATGATCATTCAAGCCCACATCATTTTATTGCAGTTAATTAAAATTTCAAACATCTATCAAATTGAGCCCTAGATTAGAGGTGTCATCAGTTTCCATCCAATCTAGAGGTCAATTAAGTAAAAATAGATGTTTAATTGATTGTAATAAAATGATAGGGGCTTGGACAATTATTTAATTTTAATTGAAGAGATTTTTTTTTATACTTAAGCCTAGAAAATTTCAATAAATCACCAAGAGTATTGTGATAAACCGCTGCAGCTTCAGCGTCATTAATTAGAGAGGAAGGCGCAAAGCAAAAAGCAATCAGCAAAAGCCCTGCCCGGGAAAAAAAACATTAGCTCCATTGGATCATCTTCACGCATAGTACATGTATAGACTGTTTGATGCGGCACAAGCGATGGAGTTTTCAGTTGGATGCCATGCTAGGTGTAGCAACTTTGTTGTGAAATCAAAAGTATTTCCATTTGCATCAACTGCTGAGTTATCTGCTCCTTTCCCTAAAAAATGAGACGAGATATGGATAGCTGAAAAAGATGTGAAACAAAGCTCAAGTATAGCCATAGGGTGTAATCGAGCCAAGCTGAGCTTGAGCTCGACTCAAAACTCGGTTCAAGCTTAACCGAACCCTATCATTTGAGCTTGAACTTGGCTTGAAAAAAAATCAAATTCTTTGAGCTCAGCTTGATTAAACTTGTTTACACAATTTATATACTCGAGATTGAGTCCAAGCTCGTTTCATATACAAATTTTATCTTAAAATAATGAAATATGAAATGCTAAGAATTCATGGGAAAAAGGATTAGCAATCAGTGTTCAAACCGAAGTTATTATATACATTACTAGTCAGTGTATTGACAAAGATTTTTTCCCTGGAATTACCAGAACTACAATAAATAGTTGAAACCAAACCAAAGCTACATAAAAAAGTGAAAGCAAAAACACAAAATACAAATAACAAAAGCAAAATACAAAGTTGAAATCAAATCTGAGTATCAGCAAAACAAAACCCAGATCTGAAAATATAAGAGCTTAAGAAAAAGAAAGGAAAGAAAGTAAATCATTGTAAATAGCAGCAATCAGTATTCAAATTTCAAAAGTAGGAGACGCAGACTTGTTGAGAAGAAAAAGAGGTGTTACAGGGGAATGAAAAAATGACAGATAGCTGTTAAAGGAAAAAATAGTGAAAAAACGTAGGGTCTGGATTTTAAGTGCATATATATGGGGTAAGATACTAATTTAATTATAAAATTTAAAATATATATAGTATAAATAAAGCTCTGATTAGGCTAGCGAGCAGCTTGAATTGAGTATTAACAAAATTCAGTTCGCTCAAGCTTGACTCAACAACAACTGAATCAAGTTAGAAATTTCTTTTTCAAGTGGAAGTTGAATAGCTTGCGAGTATAAGTGTCTCACTTACAGAAGTCAAAAACAATTGTTTGGAAATTGGATACTTTGCGGGAAAAAAAGAAGGCTATAATCCTAATTCACTAATGATCAAGCAAAATCACAAATCGATGATTAATACATCTCAAACTTTTTGGATTCTAAGAACAATGTGAAATGCATACCTCGTCTAACAACACCAGAAGGACTACCAAGAGATCTTGAAGGTCTTGATGCTGTCAGACCTTGTCTTCTGGAAATTCATTACAAAAATAAAAATGTCATTCTTTTGATTCAGGATTTTCCAAACCAAGAAAGGTCAAACAAGTTCCTTTAAAAGCTACTCAAATCATTCCACCTACAACAGAATATTGGAACATACCTCATGGGGTTTTTGTTGGCTTCCAGTGTTGTTGCTTCCTTGCTACCTTCAGAACAACCAAACACCCGAAACAGATTGCTGGAATAACAGAAACCACTAGTTTATGTATCGTCCAGGTCCTGGCATATTTGACTCTTTATTTGAGATAATAAAAAGAAAAACTGTACCTGTAGGAACCAGTAGCCACTCGAAGTCCATCTCCACTTAGACAACACTCAAATTTATCAAAGATGGAATCATTTTCATACAAATCACAAAGCTGCTCAAGGTCCCAAAATAATAACAGAAAAACATCCATCATACGGGTATATATAGGGTCTCTTTTTAAATAGTATCTAAACAAAATAGAAGAGCCTTAGAAGTACACATTACCTTAGGCCTAAGGTATTCATGAACTTGGAAGGTTGCAACTGGACCAGAATCCATATTTATGTCCCACAGCTGACACAAAGAAAACCTTGTTACCAAACAATAGAAAAGGAGGAAGGAGAAAACAAATATAGAAACTCAGCTTTTATGCAAGCATCAGATGCCTACGACACAAGGGCAAAGTGTTATTCAAGAGGAGAAGAATTAATTCCATAAAAACATATCAACCTTAAGGGTCAAGTAGTCACGACTTAGTATGTGTCTTCCATCCTTGGCAAACTTGATGTCTGAGATTGATGCTATGATATCTGTGAAAAAAGACCTGGAGCCTGGAGCTTCTTGTTCCTCAAACCTGTACCATCAAGAAACTTCAAAAACCAGATAAAAGAATACAAGGAAATGCGACAGAAGTATCATACAGCAAAAGATGACAGTTAAAATGATAAATCAACCAAGAAAAAACAGAAATACCACGGGTCACTTACAATTTAATGTGGATATCACACAACGCAGACTGTCGCATATCAACAAGACGAATTGAACCCTTTGAACTACTGTAAGCTAACATATTACAGTGTATAGGATGAAATTCTGCCGAAGTTATCACCTCTGCAAGTATATACTCAAGCAAATGAATCATGCAAACATGAAAAATACATAAGAGTATTATATTTTACAGAGAAAAACCCATAAATTGATAAGAGTAACATTGTGAAACTCAAAGAGTGAGATGATGATAGTCAACTAGGAAAAATAGCAGGGTGTAGAAAAGAGGAAGAAATTTTTGCAGATGGATAACCAAAAACAGAAGGAAAGCAAGAAGGATTAGGATAACAGAAAGAACAGACCTATCAACCCATAAGCAATAAAGGAAATGTATAAAATAAATACATAAATCCATAATGTCCAATTAGAAAACTGATTCCCCACCAGTCAAATCCTCCATGTTTGCAGGTTTCACATCAACAATGTTAAAACTTTGGTTGCTAATTTCCAGGTTCCAGAGATTAATTCGCAGGTCGTCAGCCGAAATAAAAGTTTCACCATCACTACAAATAAAGAAGAAAGGAATAATAAGTATTTCATAAAATCATGAGCTAGCTTTGAAGACGAAGTATTTCAGGTTCAAAAGTTGAGAAATTACTCTCCCAGTTTATGATCTTTCTAAATGCACTCCCCACCTCCCAACCAACAGACAGCAAATGTAAACAATTCAACTCAAGAAAGTAGAAACTCAAAGGAAAATAAAACAAGATATACATCATAGTCCATATACAAGGAATAAGAGGGAGATGGGGGCCAGTTGTGGCTAAAATCAATCAAATAAGTATATAGACCTGTTATTGGATATGGAATTAATATGATAGTCATGCGCATGAGAATATATTCTTCGACATCTGGCCATAAGTTTTGTCTCAAGAGTAGTTACCTAATTACAACATAAGCACTATGTGTCAGATCAACAAACCATATAAACAACAATTTGGCGGATCAGACACAGCCTAAACATTAAAAAATGACAAAAATAACATAATAAGTTCTTAAGTATTCATGATAGACAACAACTACCATAGGCAAACGCAAAGATGGCAAACCCCCATTTGGCAATGAAAAGTCATTGCTTGTACATCCTCCATTTGCCATGTATTGTTTGGAGCTTGTTGATATACTTGAACCAACAATAGGACCATTTCCCATGGCTTTGGTGGAATCCACATTCAAGTCACATACTTTTTTGACCTGCTTCTCTTGTACCTGTCCAAGTTTGAAATGACATTAGAAAGACCAACCGGATAGCAAGGTTAGATGAGTAAATTTGTTGTACTGCCACTTTTGGGACATAAATGTTGGAAAAAGACAATAAACACTAATCTGTGTACAACTTTATAATTGTAAAATCTAGGATATAAAAGATGCCTTTACCTACCTTCCAGAACTTGATTGTTTTGTCATTTGTCGACAAAAGAGAAAGAGCACCATAAGCCGACTGGCACCACCTAATTTTGTTAATTTTCTCCTCAATTTCCAAGCTCTTGAGGTAGTCAAACTGTATTAAACCAATATCGTAGACATTTCAATGAAATTCAAGTCCAGAAATATTTTAGCATGTAAACAGTAAACCCAAACATTCATTATGTTTCTGGCATAACCAAACACAAATACCTCAGGTTCATGGCTCTGAAACTCTGTTTTATAGCGAAATAAAGGGTGCCTATTAATTGGATAATCCATCTTCTCTAGATCTCTCCGTTGCCCAACATGCTACACATTATTCAGTTTTGTCAAAGAACAAACCACAAAAGATGAGAACAGAACACTGGAGCAACACAGTGAGTGAAACAAACAACACAGCTTCAGAAATATAAAAGAAGGAAACAGTCAGCAACATACATCTAGAGTGTCTGTCCTTTCAAACAAAACCACCCGACCTCCTCGATCTCCAGTAGCAAGGTGATCTCCAGTTCTATTAAATTCAATAGCGGAGATGATATCAACTGAAAAAAAGAAGCACCATGTAATGAAGCGAGCAGAGGAATCAGAAATGCAGGACAAGCAAGTACCAAGTACATCATACCCATAACTGTTTACTTCACACAAGCAGAATCACCAAGCAAAGAGCATCAGGGAGAATTATATCACCAAATATCAATTTAATCCCTCCTAGCATTGAGGACAATGAAAGGAAGGTGTCGTAAAGAGCAAACTTAATAACAGCGCAGCTGAAAATGCTTCACACAAAGATATTATATGTTTCCCACAGGACAAAAACAACAGTAATTCATGGACCTAGTCACTTACATGGAAAGATTCTAAGTCGGACAATTTGATTAGTTCACTTGGACCTTTTTCCATTTTCTACAACTCCTCCGAGATGAGAGACATAATGCAATAAACGCTAGTATACTTTGACAATGACCATGTTAGTCCAGAAATCACAACCTAAAGTCAAGTGCATCAATCACGCAAGCAAACTCAGTCACTTGCCACCAAAGGCTTGTTAAATACCTTTTTTCCCTTTCTTTTTTTGTGCACCAAACTCCAAGACCCTAGTAATTAGAACAACTTGCGGAAAACAACGGCCAAGCATATATGAAATAATATTTTATTGATTAATTATTTCAATCATTTAGTCAATAACAACTAACCTCAGCTGAAACTCAAGCGATAATTATAAAACAGGAACAAATTGATAAACCACAACTTACACACCGTTGTTTCATACCACACTTTGAAACAGTTGTGAAGCTAGACCTAGATCCTAACATTATAATGCAATCCAGCCGAATGTTATATCAAATTGAAGTCACATATTACCAATATAAACAATCGAGAAAAGAAATAGCAATGAGGAAAAACGACTAAATAATAAAACTTGTAGCTATTTGGATTAAAAAAAATGAAACTCTAAAATCAATAATGAATAACTCTAAGAGAAACCGAATCGAATAAATCCAAATATTGTACCATCCTGTATTTCCTCTCCGGCAGTTCGCTCTCCGAACACCTGCGAGAATTTCCACTCCAGTGGTTGTGGCCCTCCCACCGGAGCCACGGCTGCTTCAGCGCCGCCGTTGTTCATCGTTGTCTCAAAAAAAAAAAACGATTCCACCTCACGAAATAAAATAAAAAGCAAACTCAATGCATCAACGAACCGATCTGGCACTCAGATTCACAACAAAACCGAAACACTTCATCGATTTAAAACAATCTCCATTTCAAAAATGCAAAGCTTCTCGATCGATCATCTATATATTCCACAAAGAAAATTCATCGGTGTTCCTTTATCACTCTTTTTTTTCTCTAACCGGTAATGAACATCGATTTGATATATTTTTAAACAAAAATAAACATCGACGAGATTCCACTCTATCTCCTTCAATTAAAACTTTCACAGTTTACTCTCTTATGTTTCTTTTAATTCGGGAGAGAAGAAAGAAAGAAAAATGTAAATTGGAGGATAATGACGAAGCTGGAAATGCGACGAAGCTTTTTGGCCGATAATTGGACCCACTCCCCTCTCTCCTCTTCTTTCTGGTCAATTTTTATGGAAGGTCCCTGTACTATGTTTTTTTTTAATATTAAGCACTTACTATGTGCTTTGATATTTTTATTTGTTTATGTTTTTAAAATGTGTATTTTCAATTTTGAAATGATTTTTTTATCAAATAATTTAAAAAATATTTTTGAAAAATATGACATCTATAAGTTAATATTTTATATAGTTTGATAAATATTATCATGGTTTGAACAAGATTAGAGAGATTGGAAAAAAATTAGATTCGTTTAAAATATAGATTGAACTTAGGCTTGAACATTTAATGCTAAAGTTCGATCCAACTCGATCTGGTTTTTAAGTTTGTAATGTTTTATATTATTTAACTTATAGTACAAAAAAATTAAATATATAATAATATATTATTATAATGTAAGCATTAAAAAATGTTAAGATAATTATATATAAAATTTTAATAAATAAAATATATGAAATTATTAAATATTAAATTGAAATGATATAAATATATATTTTAAAAATTAAAAAATTAAATTTAAAATAAGTTTGAGTTATCCATTTATAAATATAGGTGGATTTTAACAAAATTTAAGTCTCATATTTCGAGTTGAACCAGACTTAAGCAAGGATAAAATATGTTAATATCATATTTAGACTTGATCTATTAACACTTTTAATTTGAACCTATTTCATCTAGTTGTTAGACAAGAACTTTGACCACTACTTCAAACAAATTTTGATTTTTTTTAAACAATAACTAAGTGTATATATTACTATTGAAGTGTGCTTTTTAAATAATCAACATCAAATTATTTGACAAATTAATAATATAAAGTCTATTGTAAATCTAATTCTGAAAAAAATTCTCTAATTTTTAATATTTAGATTTTAGTCCATTTATTTTAGTTTTAAAATTTAGCTCTTTTACTATTTAAATTTTAAATTTGAATATAATTATTAACATCGTTAAAATTTTTAATTATTTCGTTGGTGCGATATTTTGAATAAAAAATTATTTAATAACTATATAATAAAAATAATATTATCATAAACTTGAAATTAACAATAAAATTTTAAGGTGTTACATTTTTAAATCTAACAAAGTAAAAAGACTGAATTCGTAAAGCATGTTTTAACTGAAATAAACATGGCAGAGGGACTCTTTTAGAATTTGACATATTCTTTTTCTGGATTATATTTTGGTGATTAATTTACCTGATTTGGAAATAGTCGATGGGAAACTATTCCTATTTGGTGATAAAACGACGTCGACTTTTGTTTTCTCAGCTTTATGGATGGGGTTGAGGGCATTGCTATGTTTAGCGTAGATTACAAGGCTCTCTCCTTTCTTTATTTTTAATTTCTGCTTTTCTTTAATCAATGGCCATAAGAAGAAAAACTCAAAAATAAAAAATATCAGCAGGAAGAATCTTCGTCTTTTGAAAGATCTTTTAGAATGGAACAAAAAATGTATGATTTATTTTATTGAAATTAACAAAAATGTGGAAAAAAATTTCTTTGTGTTTTTGAATAGGTAAAATGAGCTAAACATAATATTAGAAGGGTTCATGAGACAGGGCTGGGCCAAACTAAAGAATTATGCTGTTTGTTAAGTCAAGACCCCACTTGAGAAATAGGTTTAAATTTTTTTTTAAAGTTTGGTCCAGATAAAAATATTAAAATTTGGGTTCGACTCATTCGATTGTATTAATTCATTTATATAAATTTTAAATATACAATATATCAAAATACTAAAACATTAAAATAAATATTAAATATATATATACATAAATAACACTAAAATAGATACAACTTAACAAGTAAATACCTCTAAAATAATAACAAAATTAACAATAAAACTAGTGTTATAAAATATCCAAACAATATAACAAAATAGTAATAACATAATAGTAAAATGATAGCAAAATAAGGAGAAAACAACAAGAATATAACATTAAAATAACAAAAAAAGTAGTAGATTTGTTTGTCTTTCTGTGAATTCAGATCGGTTCGAGTCCGACCAAAAAAATGTCTTACCCGATGCCTGACCCATTTTTTAAACAAGCATTATTTTTTTTATCCAAACTCATTTATTGAGCTTATATTTTTGTCCAAAGCCTTTCACTTTTCAAACCGACTCGTGATCAATCTCAATTGATATTAACCAAAGGATTTGAGTTCAAACCCAGTATCGTTTTTCTAATTAAAGTATATAATATATCCTTTTACTTATCTAAACTGGTGTATTTCTTATAAGTTAAAAGCTTATTTATAATTCATTTAATTATATTTTATATTTAAATTAGTAAAAATAACTTAAAATATTATAAAAAATGAATAAAAGAAGTAAAATGTAAAAGAAAAGGTATAATCTTTGCTGTAAGTTATAAGATAAAGTTGATTTTGTCTAAAGAAGGTTAAAATATGAATGGAATATTTTCCTCTTTGGTAAACCATGTAACATTTATGAATGGAATCTGTGGAGCTGTTAAATGGCTGGAATATTTTACTTGTAATTTTCAAGAGACTTTGAATGAAAGGTATAGGACGGCATATGCTTTAGATAGCATTTAGGTTCTTTATTGAAAAAAAAATTAATTTATGTGCATTAGATGAGTGAATAAAACAATTATTCTATTATAATTTAGTGTTAATAAACTTTTAAAAATCAATTAAATCTTTTAAAATTTAAAATTAATTAAAAATTATAAAAATTATAACCAAAATTTATTAAAAGATAATTTTTATGAAAATAATAATATCAACCCAATAAAATAAAAGATTAGGGTCAATTTTTTTAAAATCTTATAACCATTAGATTTTAATGGGTCACTATTATTATTTTTAGTAAATTTTTATAAAATTTTAATGATTTTTAAATTAATTTTTAAATTTTAAAAGGGCTTAATTGATTTTTTAAAATTGTTACTAAGGCCTTTTGACTCTTTAACTTTATTAGTTTAAAATTTTCTAATTTACTTCTAATAGAAGAGTAGGGGTTGAATTGAATAAATATGTAAAAGTTGAGGGCTAAATTTGTTATTATACATTATATATATAAACACCAAATTTTAACAAATGGGTTATTTTGCTCACTCATCTAAGCCCAATTTCTTAGCGGAGGGGCTAAAATGCAATTCAATGTATAATACAGGGGGCTTTGTAGTACTTTTACCTATGATTGTTGTGAGAATTTTATATTTTGAAAGTCGATAATTTTGATTGGTTTAAATAAATTATCTTGTGTCATGTTGTTTAAATTGAATCAGATCGGCCGATTAGATCAATTAGATTGAGAATCAATCAATCCGCGAGAAAAATTGGAGTAGTTGATCCGCAAATCACTCAAACTAAGTTGAATTGAGTATTGGTGGTTGAACCGATTTTATTTATTTTTTAAATATTTTTATTTTAAAATTTTTCTAATTCTTTTAATAATTTCTTTAATTTATTCTAATGACCGATCGAATCGAAAACTGATAAATTGATTGATTCAACCACCGATCTAATTTTAAAACCTTAAAGACAATAATATAATATTATTAATAGTTCCAAGATTTGGTATTTAATATGAAAGTAGTCTCAATTTTGTTTATTCCTTAAGTAATGTAATATTTCGACTGAAATATTATTTTATAATAGTTTTATTCTTATTATTTTATCAAATTTTTATTAGAATTTTACATTAATAAAAATTTTATATTCCAACCAAATAAATCAAACATAATAATATAATCTATTTCAAGTAAATTATTGGTAAAATTTGTACTAATTTTAATCCACAAGTAATATATGTTCTAATTATGAAAAAATGACAAATAAGAAATCACAGTACAATATATTTTCTTTCTGTGTTTTTAAAAAATAAAATTTGTATTTGATAAACCGAGATACAATCCACCTCTAATTTTTTAAAACATATTACATTTAATAATCTATATTATTATAATATTTTACTAAATTTTGTGAACCTCACTAACTCACTTAAAAATCAAAAAGCCAATAAATAAGTAAAAATATATTAATATTACTTCCTATTATTTATAAATTTAAATATGTCAAAAGTTTTATGCTCTTCTAAAATTGAACTTTAATTTTACGATAATAAATCTATATTTTTATTTAAAAATTTTGATCACTCCATCATTTCATAATAAAGGTAAAATAAGGGTTTGTTTGATTGGTTAACTTTATTTCCTAGAGCACATTTTATAATTTTTGGTGTTTGATTGAGTAAAACAAACCCAGCCAATGAAAAATAACATGTAAGTCAACGGAAAAATCACCCATTTTCAATAAAATGACTTATGGAGTAAATTTTCAAAAATGCCATTTTTGAAAAGAAATTATTGGATTAGAATATTTTTTTATGAAAATTCACGGGATTAGATTAAATTGACGAAAACGTTTTTAGATGCTTTCAATTGAAAGTATTTTTAGTGTATTGACAAAAAAAAAAAGGCTTCTAATTGGAACCACTTTCTGCCCTTAATATTTTTAATTTTTTGATATTATCTCTTGTAAAAATAAAATTTACAAAAGAAGTATTTATATAGGCTTCAAGTCTTATTTCCTTTATTATTTTAAGCGATATAGGATTTGGGTCTATATAGACTAATAATTCATTTGTAGTTTGTTCTTAAACAATAAGATATTGCTTATTCTTTTAACTAGCAACATAAGATTAAAGACTATTAATTTTTAAAAATTAAAGATAAAACTTTGTACAACGTTAAACTCTAACAAAATGAAACATTATAAACTTTTATACAAATATTATCGTTGTAAAAATAGTCCAATAAAAAAGAAAGACAGACTTACACGTATAGTAACACATAATATTTTATATATAGATATTAAAGTATAAAATTAATAGAGATTATATAGTGACACATATTTTAGTTTTTATTTTTGAATATGTTAAAATAGATATTATTTTTCAATAATTAAATATCTTTTTGTATTAATACGATATGTTTATTTTACATTTCCTATATTTCTAAAAGTAAAATGTGCATTAGTCAATAAATCATTCAATGACAAAGAATTTGTATTATTATTTAGTCTTCTATTAACATATAATTTTAGATTCAAACATGAAACAACTTTACCTCTCTTCCTATAAAAATAAAATAAAAGAATAATGTAAATTTAGTGTCGAGTTGAGACTAAATTAATCAGGAAAATTACTTAAATAATTTTACATATTTACAAAAAATTATTATGAGAATATTTTATTTTTTTATTTGTAAAAAGAATTGCAAGTGTAAATAATATTTTTAAATATAAATTAATACATGATTATAAACCAAAAATAACAAAAATATGGTACGAATGTATAAAATTTTCATGATAAAAAATGAAAGAAAATAAAAATTATAAAATAAATAACATGAATTATTTACCGAATTACCCAAAAACAATTTAAAGATAATAATTAGTTATTTAATGACCAACCTCCTCAAATTATAATCTAAACAATCTGGAACAAAAGGGTAACATTTAAAGATAACAAAATATATTTTATTAGAGTTTAATGTTGTACAAAGTTTTGTCTTTAATTTTAAGAATTAAATGTAATATTTAATTTTATATTGTTAGTTAAAAAAGTATTTAAGGAATTATTAAGGAAAATTGAAAGATTTGCTAGTGTGCTGCGAGGAAGCAAAAAACAAGGTGTGGGTCCTAAACTCATAAAATTGTTTGAAAATGTTAAATATCATGTTATATTTGATAAATTAGCTTGCTGATTGGATTGGCTTAATAGCCAAATTATTGATTTTGTGAGTGGCTGAATCAGGTATGTTTCGAGCCTTAAAAGATTGACATGTTGGCAAAATTACTAGTTTGATAGTATGAATGTTTGATTAAGTTTGTAATTGCATATGTGAATTATGAGATATGAGAATGTTTGACTGAATGATATAATGTGTTGAGATATTAAGCTTATGTATGATTTAAATGCATGAGATATTTGTTATATTGTGTACTGAAAAGAATGCTATTTATGCACAATGAAAATCTGTAAAGTATGTGAAATTGAACGATATTAATTGTAACAGCCTAATTTTCAGTGGTATTAGGAATAGAGATTTGAAATCAATAAATTCGACGGGTGAGTTGAAAATTTAATAAATTAATACCTATAAGTCAAATGTGAATATAAAAGCATTTTTGAATTAGAGAATTTGGTGATTTAAAAGAATTAATTAGGTAAATTGGGTCGAGAATGAGGTATCGAGACCTCGACTTCATAAATCGAGCCATAAATATTTTTAGAAATATTTATGGAGTGTTGGTGAGGTAGTAATAAAATTTAGTCAGAAAATTTTAACGTTTGGGTGGTTAATTAAATAAAAAGGACTAAATTGAAAAGGGTGTAAAAGTTGCTAAAAGGATTAAATAGCTCAATTGTCAAATGAGGAAGGACATAAAGTGAAAATAAGCCCAAAGGAGATATTTTGGGCGGCAATATGAGAAAAATCAGGAAATGGGTGAAATAAGGGCAAAATTAGAAAACTGACAAAATTGGCTAAATAAAAATGGGACTAAATTGGAATATCTAGAATTCTCTTCATTTCTCTTCATATTCATCAGCTGAAAAACAGCCATGGAGGAGGGTTCAAGCTAGTTTTCATACTCTAGCTTCATGTAAGTTTAATTCTTGCTTTCTCCTTGACATTTTTATGTTTTTGGACTTTTACAATTGGGTCCAACTTACTATTTCATTAGTTTGTGATTCCATGTCTAATTTTTGAAGTTTTTATGGATGAGTGCTGGAAGTATATGATGATTTGGCATGGAATTAGAGCTTTAAATTGTTTATATTCTGATTTTATTGAAAGAATTGAATAGAAAGTGAATGTTTGGGACCTAATTGTAAAAGAGTTTGAAGTTAGAGTTTTATGTGGAAATTCTGAATCTCAAAAGTTATGAAATAACTTATAATGTCTAGAAAAAGTATTAATTGAGAAAATTATCTTAATTTAGGGGTTAATTGAGCAAGGACTGAATTGTATGAATTGTGAAATTTGGGGTAAAATAGAAATCAACATTTTGCACTAAAACTGTTTTGGGCAGCAGCAGTAGTTTAAATTTGAAAAATCACAAAAAAATTGTAGAAATCGAATTAGAGGATGAATAAAATATGAAATTAAAGCTTATTGAGTCTAGTTTCTTATAAAAGAAATTATGTAAGCAATGAAATTGTAAATCATGAGATACAATAACTTTTGTGAGACAAGGTCAGAATGATTTCGGGTTCCCCTATTCTGAATTTGGAAAATCATCAAAAATTGGATAAAAATAATTAGAGGCTTAAATTTATATGTTTAGAATCCTGAATGAGTCTATTTTCAAGAGAAATAAACGAGGACATCATTCAAATCTTGTACGAGAAGATAATTAATTTTTAGTGAAGAAGGGTCGGAACTGTCAGATAGCAGAACAGGGGAGACTTCAATGAATAAACTGTATTAATTGGCCCAACCAAAAATTATGAAATTTTTATGGTAAGATTATATATGAGTCTAGTTTCAGGAAAAATTAGCAGATCTTAATTTGGAGTTCTGTAGCTTCAGATATAAATAATTTAGTGACTATGACACGGGTGAATAGCTTGAATAATCACATAAGTAATTAGTGAAAATTATGGATAAGGTTACTTACAAGTGTGTTATTTATACCAAGGATGTGGATGGAGAAGATGAGGAGGAAATATATATGAATGACTCGTGTATAAATTGATCACATGCCCGATTATAATAAATAAGTGTTGGATTAGAAAAGATATAATGTTTTATTTGGAATATTTATTATGAAATTATGATTATCGTTATAATACAAAAATTTTATATGGCTAAATTTTAGTGATTATTTGTTAATTTTATGAATTTCATGATGTGTTATTTCATATGTGTTGATGATAAAATCGTGAATAATGTAAAAGCATGAAAATTGAATAAATGATCAAATTGAGCATTTCAGTTCAGTGACAAGATGAATTGAAGGAAAAGACCATGGTTGGACCATGGCAACAAGTGATAAGTGATAGCCTCGGCTACAATTATCAGATCAAGGAAAAGTGAAAGTGATAAGTGATAGCTTCGGCTACACTTATCTGATCAATGACAAATGACAAGTGAAAAGTGGTAGCTTCAGCTACCTGATCAGTGAAAAGTGGTAGCTTCTGCTACCTGATTAGTGAAAAGTGGTAGTTCCTACTACCTGATCAGTGAAAAGTGGTAGCTTCGGCTACAAGTGACAAGTGACAAGTGACAAGTGATTTCCGTATAAGACCAAATCTGGGATATGGCATCGGTGTGATATATGCTACTGTATAAGACCATATCTGGGATATGGCATTAGTGAGATATGTGATACGTGTAAGACCATAACTGGGCTATGGCATCGATATATGAATATGTGAAAGACCATAGCTGGGCTATGGCATCATTATTTAAAGATGTGTAAAACCATAGTTGAACTATGTCATCGAGAAAACGAAGTACTCAATTTCGTAAGACGTTCACTAATTTGACAAAGTTTGGTAAGTGTTACATGGAATTATGTGATACAAGGAAGTACGAGTTGATAAGATACGAGTATAGAACTTGGTTGATAAATGAATTCATTTGTGATTATATAATTGTTCATCTTGAATGTACTGTCCATATGTATTGATAATTCAAATGTTTTAATGAATAAAATTCCGATATGGAATAGATTGAACACGAGACAAATAATTATGAAATTGAACTCAGAATTCATGAAAATGACGGTTATTGATATATGGAGATATGAGACATTGATATATGAATATGGAAAATGTTTGATAAATGTGTTTATTCATAATTATAGAATTATATACCTCATGTGTATTATTTGCATAAAGATGATATTTCAAATACTTTGGTTATTTAAGATTAAATAGGAAATAGTCTGAAATCAAGATAAGTTGTTATGAAAATATATTTAGATTACAGAGATATGGCTGATATATGTTGTATGATTACATAACATGAAATTGTGTATATATATGAGAAATTGAATGAGAATTAAGCCCATACACGTTTCTTGTTATTTATATGAAGTGTACGACTGACAAGGGTGATGAAGTTATAAACAGAGAGTTACACGGGTTGAAAACACGAGAGTGTGACTCTCCAAAGTGTGAAAACTTTCTATGTAACACCCCGAACCCGTGACCGTCGCCGGTGTCGGACACGAGGGGTTAACGGGCCAAATCCTCTCAAAGTACCAACCAATTTGGCATTTCCAGACAGGCTGGAAAACTGCGTCACTGTCGCCTTAAAAATCATATCTCGAGTTCCAAAACTCTGAAACTGATTCCGTAAATTTTCCCTGAATTTAGACTCATATATCCATCCATGGATTTATTTCTAGAATTTTTGGTCGGGCCAATTGGTACAGTTTATTAGTTAAAGTCACCCATGCTACAGGGGTCGACTACATTGACCTTCGCGCGTTACAACTTGAATATCTCTCTGTACAGGGCTTTAAAACTGGTGCCGATTGTTTCTAATGAAACTAGACTCAAAATGGAATCTGCACATATAAGGCATGACTTCTAATTCTTTCTTGATAATTTATAGTAAATTTTCAAAGTCGCGACAGGGGACCTAGAAACTGTTCCGGCCCTGTCTCGCGAGAACTTTAATATCTCTCAGTATACTGCTCATATGGTCGTTTCGTTTCGTCCATATAAAAATAGATTCATCAAGGTTCAATTTCATAATTTATTCACTATTTAATTCTACTTCTACTATTTTTAGTGATTTTTCAATCTCATCTCACTGCTGCTGTCCGCAACAGTTACTGCAGTAGACTATGCCAATTTCATGAATCTTTCCTTGGCCTTAATCATCCATCATACATGACACAAATTATGGCCACCTTATCAAAATTAAAGTTTCTAAGACTCGTAGCTATAGGTTCTAGCATCCCACTCGACGACCACATAGGCCATTTTCACATGGCTTAAAGTTTACAACCCACAGTTCAACAAAACATAACAGCCTATACATGCCAAATGTTCTTCAACAACGAAGACAATACCAAAAGATTTCCAGCCGGTGTGATGACTTCAACGACGGTTCCGAGCACGCAACAATACGAGTCCAAGAGACCTAAAATGGGTGACAAGAAAACACCGAGTGAGTTTATAACTCAGTAAGTCATAAGCATTCATCAACCACCCATTGATAAAGTTATCACAACATGAAACAATAAACGAGGCTAGGTACTCATCCATATCGAAACTATACCATAATTCCTCGGACCTTTCGGTTCAATCTCATACCAAGTCATACATCCACATTTCATATTTATACAATACGATATTTGAGGCACTTTACACCCCAACTCATTCACAACACAATCATACAATTGCAATCATCACATAGATCTAAGGCTTACCAAGTTCAACCCCGAGCATGAACGTATTTCCTATTCGTCATGAGCTCAAGGTACTTACCCGATCCGCTGTCCATACTCAACTCAATGTAGACACACCCTCCATATAATTGTTCGATCGGAGATATATATATATATACATATATATAGAGTACGCACACACAGTGCTTATTACTCGATTTCGCACACTTAGTGCCATGCAATTTAAGCCCGCACACATAGTGCCATACCCTTCGAGCTCGCACACCCAGTGTCGTATATTTCCAGCATGCACACTTAGTGCCATATATTTCCAGCATGCACACTTAGTGCCAATCTCGTCACCGTACACACGTATTGCCCGCACACTTAGTGCCGAAAGCAAACTTTCTACACATTTCACTATTTCTTTTACATTCAACAAATGTCATCACTCCATACACATACATTTTCATTTATATATATATATCATCCCATTAAACACAATTGCATAAATTTTACAATCATTTAAGCAATATCAAATACGTGCTTAATGACTTACCTTGTGTTAGGTAAAACGGTTCCAACTCGGCTACTCGACGTTCTTCCCTTTGCTTTTGCTTGATTCGCCTCCTCTAACTCCTTGAGCTAAATCAATAAATTAACTAGTTTAACCATCTTGCCAAATATTAATATCAAAATACTAATGATTTCATAGCATAGGAGACACATGGCAAATTTATATCTTTCTACCTTATGATCTTAAGCTATTCGACTTATAGCCAATTATCTAAGTCAAGATAAAAATCATCGATTTGCCTAACTATAGCCGAATGTGCAACATCAATCTATCATTTCCACTTCATTTAACACTTAACATTTACCACATATCAATTAACCAAACTCTTCATCTAATCATGCTCTCATATTCGGTCATCCATAGCTATACTAACCATATAGCAAATTGATTCTAAGTCTAACACAAGTACCACATTTTTAACACCATGGTCAAGACTTCATGTCTCATCCACAACATCAAAACACCAACCGAATCCTTCCTATCACCGAGACTAAAATTCACACCTTGGGCTTCCTACATTCTTTTCATAACATTCATAGTTCATTCGGCCATTCATCACTCAACCAACAAAATTTTCTAGCAAACTCTTATGACCAAGCACACACATATACTTACATTTCAAACTCAAAATACCCAAAATCACATATTAACTAAGTCATCCTAAACAATGCCGAATCCTTAAGTGATTAAACATCAATTTCTTTTTTTTTTTAGAAAGACCAATTTCTTTCCTCAAGACATTCATCATCAAGGTTTTGACATGGCTAAGTAGGAAACTTAGTAGCTAGCTTAAAGTATGCTAACCTTTCAAGAACCAACATGAACTCACTTACCTTAATTCAAGCTCAAGGGTGACCAAACCTTCTCTTCCTTTCTCCTTCAATTCGGCCAAGCATGAACCAAGGATGAACACTTTCTTTTTTTTTTTTCAACTCACGGCAACAAAGGGGGGGGCATGCATGAGACCATTTCTCTTTGTTCATCATTTCCCCTTTTTTCCATTTCTTTAATGCTAGCTTTTTTTTTAATAGTTTCCTACATACACTATTAACATAACATGTTGGAGACATGTTTTCCACCCATAGCATGGCCGGCCACTACTAATTGGGGGAAATTGACATGCAAGTCCCCCCTTTTTCTTACATGCATTAATAGGCCACTTTAACATTAGCCTATCATATTTCACCATGTCTCATATTGATCCCTATTTAATAATTTCTCACACAATTGGTAAAATTAGAGAATGAAACTTTCACATATGCATGTACACACATAATAAGCATAGGATATAACAAATAATTATTTTTATAACTCGGTTTTGTGGTCCCAAACCACTTCCCGACTAGGGTCACATTATGGTGTCACAACTCTCCCCACTTAAGAAATTTTCGTCCCCAAAAATCTTACCGGTGAATAGGTCCGGTATCGTTCTTTCATAGAGTCCTCAAGTTCCCAAGTGGCTTCTTCGATTCCGTGTTTATGCCACAACACCTTCACTAATGGGATTTTCTTATTTCGCAACTCCTTTACTTCACGCATCAATATGCGAATCGGTTCTTCTTCATAACTCAAATTAGGTGAATCTCAATCTCGGATGGAGTGGTTACGTCTGACGGTCGGATCTATATCGTCAAGCATCGAGACATGGAAAACGTTGTGGATTCTTTCAAGCTCGGGGTAAAATTAATCGATGCGCTCTCGGTCCAACTCGTTCAGCTACTTCATACGGACCGATGAACCTCGGACTCAATTTTCCTTACGGCCAAATCTAAGCACCTTCTTCCGTGGTGAGACTTTGAGAAATACCTTGTCTCCAACCCGATATTCAATGTCTTTCCTTTTCAAATCCGCATACGACTTTTGGCGATCCGGCGACCTTCAAACTTTTACGAATTATTCGAACTTTTGCTCGGCATCCTTAACCAAATCAACCTCAAGAATTTACCTTCACTAAGTTCACCCGAATAATGGGTACGGCATTTACGACCGTATAAAGCCTCGTAATGCGCCATCTTAATACTTGATTGAAAGCTATTGTTGTGCGAATTCAATCAAAGGCGAATACTGCTTCCATGAACCATTAAACTCAAGGATGCAACATCTCAACATATCCTCGAGTATTTGAATTATCCGTTCGGATTGACCATCGGTTTGGGGGTGAAAGGCGGTCTTGAAATGCAACTTGGTACCCAAAGCTTCTTGCAACTTCTTCCAAAATCGCGAGGTAAATCTCGGATCTCTATCCGACACGATGGAAATAGGCACCTGTGTAATCTCACAACCGAGAAACGTACAATTCGGCTAGTTTGTCCATTGAAAAATCCGTGCGTCACGGGATAAAGTGAGCCGACTTAGTCGGTCCATCGACAACGACCCAAATCGCATCCTTCTTACTCACGACAATGGCGGTCCGGATACAAAGTCCATTGTGACTCGATCCCATTTCCACTCGGGTATCGTGATCGGTGAAGTAATCCTCAAGGCACTTGATGTTCCGCTTTCACTTGTTGACATATTAAACATCTCAAACAAAATCGAGATGTCTCGTTTCATACCATGCCACCAAAACCGACGTTTCAAATCGTTGTACATCTTCGTACTCCCGTGGATTGCCATTCGGCTACAATGGGCTTCGTTCAAAATTATTGGAATAAGTTCCAATTCTTTGGAACACACGACGACTTCGAACCTCAAACAATTGTCATCATCGATTTGAAATTCGAGTCCTTGTTCGAACACACTCATCCGGTTTTGCAACCAACTCATCGTCGACTTTCGAGCTTCACGAATTTGACGTATCAATAATGGTTTGGCGTTCAATTCAGCTACTAACACATTGTCGGGTAGGATAGACAAGTGTACATTCATCGCTCAGAAAGCAAACAAAGGATTTCGGCTTAAGGCATCCGCAACCACATTAGCCTTTCCGGGTGATAATCAATGACGAGCTCATAATCTTTTAACAACTCGAGCCATCGCCTTTGTCGCAGATTTAAGTCTCTTTGGGTCATCAAATATTTGAGACTTTTGTGATCCGAATACACATGGCACTTCTCACCAAATAAGTAATGTCGCCATATCTTTAAAGCGAATACGATGGCGACCAATTCGAGATCATGGGTCGGATAATTTTTCTCATGTGGCTTTAATTGTCTCGACGCATAGGCCACAACTCGCCTTTCTTGCATCAATACGCAACCCAACCCAAGTAGGGATGCGTCACTATAAATGACAAACTCTTTGCCCGATTCGGTTGCACTAGAATTGGGGCTTCATCAAATAAGCTTTCAGTTGATCGAAACTTTTTGACATTTCTCCGTCCATTCGAACTTAACATCCTTTTGGAGTAACCGTCATTGGCGTGGCTATCGTCGAGAAACCTTTACAAATCGTCGGTAATAACCGCAAGCCCCAAAAAGCTCCTAACCGGTAACATTCCTTGGTGGTTTCCAATCGACTATGGCTGAAATTTTGTTCGGGTCCACCTCGACACCGATCACGGACACCACGTGCCCCAAGAAGCTAACCTCTTTCAACCAAAATTCACATTTACCGAACTTTGCGTATAATGCTTATCTCGTAAGATTTGCAACACTAGCCTCAAGTGTTCAAGATGTTCGATTTCATCTCTCGAATAGACCAAAATGTCATCGATAAATACAACTACGAACCGATCCAAGTATGGCTGAAAATTCTATTCATTAAATCCATAAACACCGCAGGGCATTAGTGAGCCCAAACGGCATCACCAAGAATTCGTAGTGACCGTACCTCGTTCTAAAAGCGGTTTTGGGTATGTCCGATTCTCGGACCCTCAACTGATAGTACCCCGACCTCAAATCTATCTTTGAAAACACCGAGGCTCCCTTTAATTGATCAAACAAATCGTCAATTCGTGGCAATGGGTATTTATTCTTTATCGTCACTTTATTGAGTTGACGATAGTCGATGCACAACCTCATGGTTCCGTCCTTCTTTTCACAAACAATACAAAGCGCCCCATGAAGAAAAACTCGATCGAGCGAAACCTCTATCCGTCAATTCTTGCAATTGAACCTTCAATTCCTTTAATTCCGTTAATGCCATATGATACGGGGCTATTGAAATCGGCGTAGTACCCAGTACAACTTCGATGCCGAATTCCACTTCTCGAACCGGTGGCAATCCCGGTAACTCCTCAGGAAAAACATCTGAATACTCACAAACCACTGGTACCGATTCGAGTTTCCTTTCCGTCTCTTTACTTTCAAACACATACGCAAGGTATGTTTCACACCCCTTTTTCACATACCTCCGAGCGGTCATAGAAGATATTATCGCTGGCGCTCCTTTTAAATCAGTAGACTCGACTCGGACTACCTCATTATTTGCACTCCTCAAATCAATGGTTTTCCTTTTGCCACCACCTTGCATCATGTACGGTCACCAATCCATACCAAGAATAACATCGAATTCATTAAATGGTAGAAGCATCGGATCGGTAGGAAAGCAGATTCTCGAATTATTAGGGGCATCTCTTGCACACTTTATCAACGAGCACGTATTGACCCAAAGGGTTTGACACTCGAATTACGAACTCAAGAGACTCAACGGTAGAGTCTTCTTGGATGCTAAGGTTTCACATACATATGAGTGAGTAGAGCGGGGTCAATCAATGCAATCACAATAGTATCAAAGAGAGTAAAAGTACCAAGTGATAACGTCGGGGAGGATGCCTCCTCTCATGCGCGGATGGCATATGCTCTAGCAGAGCACGGGTCTCGGATCGGACAATCAGATTAGAGGCTCCTCTCGATTACCACCCCTACCTCTAGAGATTCTCGGGGCCTACCTCCACCGTCGTTCCACTAGGTCTTGCACCTTGTGTCTTATTCCTCTCATCTAGCTCCGTGCAATCTCTAATGAAGTGGTCCTTGAACCGCATCCATAACAGCCCTATTAATGACTTACCCCAACATTCACCTAGGTGTCGTCTTCCACATTGGGGCATTCAGGTCTCTCTTGACGATTATTGCCCACACTAGCTACTCAAGTAGCTCGAGTCTGTCAATGGTCGGGCTCTAATGGAAATTCCCTTGATCGTCCTCGACTTCTCGGTCTCCTCCCGAACCTCTTTACAGCCGAGAATGGAGCTTTACTCGTCGATCTTTTACGATAATCTCTTGCTTCAAATTCAGCCTTCTTCTTCTCCTTCCCAAGTTCTTCCGCCTTGCAGGCTCGTTCGACTAGTGTCACGAACTCCTTTATCTCCAAAATTCCCACTAGTAACTTTAACTCTTCATTCAATCCTTCTTCAAATCTTTTGCACATCGCAACCTCATCAGCCACACACTCCGAGCATACCGACTAAGTCTTACGAACTCATGTTCAGATTCAGATCTGATCATCCGCCTTGCTTGAGTTCCAAGAATTCCTTACGCTTCGATCGATGAACCGTTGACTAATGTATTTCTTTCAAAATTGGATTGAAAGAAATCCCAAGTAACTCGTTCATTTGGGACTATGGAAATTAAAGTCCTCCACCAATAGTAAGTCGAGTCTCGCAACAAGGATATAGCACACTTAAGACATTCATCGGTGTGCATGACAGTTCATCTAACACTCGAATGGTGTTATTAAGCGAATTCTGCTCTTTCAAAGATCATCGGTGACTATGGCCTTGAACTCCTCGGCCCGCTTCCTAATCAAGTCTACAGGTGGTTTGCTTAGCCTCACAGGATCGAATCGGAGGCATTACGGGCTCTTGGGTGGAGTATTTAAATTTGGGAATGGTTGGGCGTAGGGTTGGTTCGGGCATATTGCGCGACCCACTCATTCATCATGGTGAAGAAGGCTTGTTTTGCCCCTTCATTTTGATTATTCGCGGATGACTGAGGCTCAACAGGAGGTGTCCCTTGCACGGGGGCAGCCGCTACACTTTCAACGTCATCCGCCAAGGGTCTCTCTATCCCGGGTTCCATCGCTAATCAAAACAAAAATTTCAACCGTCAGAAGTCATCACATTATTAAGCACTAACAATTTGGCATGTATAGCTAGACTCACACGCTCTATGGTAGTCCTAGAACCGACTAAACCATAGCTCTGATACCAATTAAATGTAACACCCCGAACCCGTGACCGTCGCCGGTGTCGGACACGAGGGGTTAACGGGCCAAATCCTCTCAAAGTACCAACCAATTTGGCATTTCCAGACAGGCTGGAAAACTGCGTCACTGTCGCCTTAAAAATCATATCTCGAGTTCCAAAACTCGGAAACTGATTCCGTAAATTTTCCCTAAATTTAGACTCATATATCCATCCATGGATTTATTTCTAGAATTTTTGGTCGGGCCAATTGGTACAGTTTATTAGTTAAAGTCACCCATGCTACAGGGGTCGACTACATTGACCTTCGCGCGTTACAACTTGAATATCTCTCTGTACAGGGCTTTAAAACTGGTGCCGATTATTTCTAATGAAACTAGACTCAAAATGGAATCTGCACATATAAGGCATGACTTCTAATTCTTTCTTGATAATTTATAGTAAATTTTCAAAGTTGCGACAGGGGACCCAGAAACCGTTCCGGCCCTGTCTCGCGAGAACTTTAATATCTCTCAGTATACTGCTCATATGGTCGTTTCGTTTCGTCCATATAAAAATAGATTCATCAAGGTTCAATTTCATAATTTATTCACTATTTAATTCTACTTCTACTATTTTTAGTGATTTTTCAATCTCATCTCACTGCTGCTGTCCGCAACAGTTACTGCAGTAGACTATGCCAATTTCATGAATCTTTCCTTGGCCTTAATCATCCATCATACATGACACAAATTATGGCCACCTTATCAAAATTAAAGTTTCTAAGACTCGTAGCTATAGGTTCTAGCATCCCACTCGGCGACCACATAGGCCATTTTCACATGGCTTAAAGTTTACAACCCACAGTTCAACAAAACATAACAGCCTATACATGCCAAATGTTCTTCAACAACGAAGACAATACCAAAAGATTTCCAGCCGGTGTGATGACTTCAACGACGGTTCCGAGCACGCAACAATACGAGTCCAAGAGACCTAAAATGGGTGACAAGAAAACACCGAGTGAGTTTATAACTCAGTAAGTCATAAGCATTCATCAACCACCCATTGATAAAGTTATCACAACATGAAACAATAAACGAGGCTAGGTACTCATCCATATCGAAACTATACCATAATTCCTCGGACCTTTCGGTTCAATCTCATACCAAGTCATACATCCACATTTCATATTTATACAATACGATATTTGAGGCACTTTACACCCCAACTCATTCACAACACAATCATACAATTGCAATCATCACATAGATCTAAGGCTTACCAAGTTCAACCCCGAGCATGAACGTATTTCCTATTCGTCATGAGCTCAAGGTACTTACCCGATCCGCTGTCCATACTCAACTCGATGGAGACACACCCTCCATATAATTGTTCGATCGGAGATATATATATATATATATATATATATAGAGTATGCACACACAGTGCTTATTACTCGATTTCGCACACTTAGTGCCATGCAATTTAAGCCCGCACACATAGTGCCATACCCTTCGAGCTCGCACACCCAGTGCCGTATATTTCCAGCATGCACACTTAGTGCCAATCTCGTCACCGTACACACGTATTGCCAAGACACTTAGTGCCGAAAGCAAACTTTCTACACATTTCACTATTTCTTTTACATTCAACAAATGTCATCACTCCATACACATACATTTTCATATATATATATATATCATCCCATTAAACACAATTGCATAAATTTTACAATCATTTAAGCAATATCAAATACGTGTTAATGACTTACCTTGTGTTAGGTAAAACGGTTCCAACTCGGCTACTCGACGTTCTTCCCTTTGCTTTTGCTTGTTTCGCCTCCTCTAACTCCTTGAGCTAAATCAATAAATTAACTAGTTTAACCATCTTGCCAAATATTAATATCAAAATACTAATGATTTCATAGCATAGGAGACACATGGCAAATTTATATCTTTCTACCTTATGATCTTAAGCTATTCGACTTATAGCCAATTATCTAAGTCAAGATAAAAATCATCGATTTGCCTAACTATAGCCGAATGTGCAACATCAATCTATCATTTCCACTTCATTTAACACTTAACATTTACCACATATCAATTAACCAAACTCTTCATCTAATCATGCTCTCATATTCGGTCATCCATAGCTATACTAACCATATAGCAAATTGATTCTAAGTCTAACACAAGTACCACATTTTTAACACCATGGTCAAGACTTCATGTCTCATCCACAACATCAAAACACCAACCGAATCCTTCCTATCACCGAGACTAAAATTCACACCTTGGGCTTCCTACATTCTTTTCATAACATTCATAGTTCATTCGGCCATTCATCACTCAACCAACAAAATTTTCTAGCAAACTTTTATGACCAAGCACACACATATACTTACATTTCAAACTCAAAATACCCAAAATCACATATTAACTAAGTCATCCTAAACAATGCTGAATCCTTAAGTGATTAAACATCAATTTCTTTTTTTTTTTTTTAGAAAGACCAATTTCTTTCCTCAAGACATTCATCATCAAGGTTTTGACATGGCTAAGTAGGAAACTTAGTAGCTAGCTTAAAGTATGCTAACCTTTCAAGAACCAACATGAACTCACTTACCTTAATTCAAGCTCAAGGGTGACCAAACCTTCTCTTCCTTTCTCCTTCAATTCGGCCAAGCATGAACCAAGGATGAACACTTTCTTTTTTTTTTTTTTTCAACTCACGGCAACAAAGGGGGGGCATGCATGAGACCATTTCTCTTTGTTCATCATTTCCCCTTTTTTCCATTTCTTTAATGCTAGCTTTTTCTTTTTTAATAGTTTCCTACATACACTATTAACATAACATGTTGGAGACATGTTTTCCACCCATAGCATGGCCGGCCACTACTAATTGGGAGGGGGGAAATTGACATGCAAGTCCCCCCTTTTTCTTACATGCATTAATAGGCCACTTTAACATTAGCCTATCATATTTCACCATGTCTCATATTGATCCCTATTTAATAATTTGTCACACAATTGGTAAAATTAGAGAATGAAACTTTCACATATGCATGTACACACATAATAAGCATAGGATATAACAAATAATTATTTTTATAACTCGGTTTTGTGGTCCCGAAACCACTTCCCGACTAGGGTCACATTATGGCTGTCACATTCTAAGTGTTGCAAAAGTTTCATATGTTTACGGTTTGGTCCCGAACCACCCTGAATGTATGTTTTGGGCCCCGTAGGCCTATATAAGGGATGTTAAACATATGTATGAAAGTTTTTAATTTAGAAAAAAATTTTATGGCTGGTTTTTTTTTTACATGATTGATCATATTAAGTTTGGTAATGCCTCGTACCCTATTCTAGGCTCGGAATACAGGTAGGGGGTGTTACATTAATTGATACCAACACAATGGTATTTTGAAAGATTGGAACACTATTTCCATTTACTGAAAGTATGTGATTATTGAGGATATGCTGAGCATGTCAAATGAATGTGAAAAGTATTGAGATGTGATTATATATGAGATTGTGTGACATATTGCATATACATTAGGTTGGGAATTGCGGTTGATGAAGAAGTTTCGTGGAGTACCGGCGGCATATTAAGTCCGCATTATTTGTAGTTAGTGTATTGCACATGGAGTACCGAGGGGAATGATGATTTATCACAATTTTTATTGGCAGCTTGTCTACATTTTTACTAGCAGAATTTTCTACATATTGTTATCGGTGGTTTTAACCACAACGGGCTTAAGCCCATAATGTTTTGGAGTTCAGATGACGGGTTCTAGGGAACTCGTTGTGTGTAGCGGATGGTATGGGTAGGAATGTAATAGCCCATTTTCAGTAAAATCAAAATAGTAATTTCGAAACCATAAATTCGAAGTCATAAAATTTATTTTAATATTATTTTATTGCCTACAGCATGATATTAGTACCGTATAAAAATTTAGTTAAGAAATTTTACTGTTTACATGCTCAATTTGATAAAAAAGTCTAAATCGTATAAAGTGCAAAAGTTTAGTTCTAATAGCTAAATGTACTAAATAGCTATAGAACTTTAAAGTGGAAGTCCTTATATGGTAATTAGACCATTAGAGTTGTTAGTGGATGCACATGGCTTGGCAAATGTGTAAATATTAATGTTTTTAAAGGTTAATTAAGTAATTAAGTAATTAAATGATAAAATAAAATAAAACAACAATTAGGTTGTCATCTTTAACATTTCTTTCAATCGAAAATCAAAGAAAAAGAAAGCCATGGAAGCTTAAGATTCGGCCATTCTTGTTTCCCTTGATTAGGTATGCAATTTTGTCCTATTTTTAATGATTTCTATGTTTTCGAGATCGTTGTAGCTTAATCTAGCTAGCTTAAGGACTAATTTGTGAAACTGTTAAACTATTAGGGTTTTATCATTGATGCATGTACATGAGTTTTGAAGTTTGATGATAGAAAATGGATGGTTGTTGTTAGATAAACAACTTTTGTAAATAATTTTTTGGTAAAATTGTCAAATAGGGATTAAATTGAAAAATAGAAAATTATATATGATGAAATTGTAAAATAAATGAAATATAGGGCATGCTAGGGACCTAGTTGATATTCGACCATAGTGGGTTATGGTGAAATTGCATGAATTTCCATTTTTATGAGCTAGGGGCTAAATTGCAAATGAATTAAAAGTATATGGGCGAAATAGTAATTTTTCAAAATATGTTTTTGGCCTAAATTGAATGAATTTTATATTAAATTAAGTTAAATTTATTCGTATAGATCAAGACAGACCTCGTACAGCTTTAGATCAGGGAAAAGAGAAAATCTCGGATTAATCGCTTCTGTATCTACGTATAATTATTGAGGTAAGTTCGTGTAATTAAATCGTATTTATATGTCTTTAACTGAATTATACATGTGTTGGGAAATGCCATACAAATATACTGATTGCATATCCAACGACGTACGATGATTACCGAGCCTGTTTGAACCTTAGGATTTTGTAGGATACAAATGACATGTCATTAGGGTTTACATGATTTAGGTGCTAGTCCTGAACGTCCTACCGATGGCTAAGGTCCAGCATGTGTTGCGAATTCTCCACAGCTCGTGTGAGCAGCATCGTGTAGCTATGTTCCGACCCATAGCTCATGTGAGCATGCTGATTTACTGCTCGTTTGAGCATATATGTACATGATTTGACCGATTACAATTATATGATTTAACATACTATTTGTGAGTTATCCCAGGTATCCAACAGTATTATAAACAGTCCAACGGGCTAAATTCTTATACGAAATGGTAAGAGTTCAATACAGACCATTACCGAGACACATGAATTACATGAAAATATTATTACATGGTATATGGAAGCATGAAATGGATGATACATGTATATAGAACTTGATCAATTGTTGTGTTCATCCATGTTTATTGGCTCATATATGTATTTACATGGCTAACATGGTTGGTGTATATGTGCTTAGGCATTTGGCCAAATTGTGTTGGGTTATGCTTTGTTTACTTACTTATTATATGACTAAATGGTAAGTTAAATTCTATGTTATATAAACTTACTAAGCTTAAATGCTTATACTGTATTATTTTTCGTGTTTTACAGTGTATTGAAAGCTCGTTCAGGTTGGAAGGTTGTCAGATCTATATCACACTATCTATTGGCTCTTTTGGTACATTCAGTTGTTTAGTTTTGGTTATAATGACATGTATAGGTATTTTGTCTATTATTGGCCTATATGTTTTGTTGTGAACGTGACCATTTGTTTTGGCTTGTGTTTTGGAATATTTTGGTATGAATACAAGTAGCTTTAAAATGGTTGATAAATGACTTAATATGGTTGATTGATGGAAGATGGGATGATAGATGAATATGCATAATATATGTGGCTTGTGACTTGTTGAGAATTGGTACTTTGTTTGAATAGCTTAAATGACTATTGATGCTAATTATAGAATAGCATTTTGGTACCAAATGATTGTGTTTTAGTAAGTAAGTTATATAGTATGTATTGATGCAAATATGCATGCAAGTTAGTTGATTATTGGGTCAAATTGAATACATGGTTATACATGTTGCATATTGTCATTAAGATGCCTAAGGGCATATTGGTTGTATGATGTTATACAATATATATATGACTTTTTATGCTTGATTTGGATGCCTTGTTATGGCTTGTAATTATGTGTAATGTTGTGTGTAGGTACATACTAAATTGGGTGAGAAAATGGCTTGTAAAATGGCCTATTTTCGTCCGTACGGACGTGTGCCTCAGCTGTGTGTGACACACGGCTAGGTAACATAATCGTGTGTCCCTTGTAGTTTTCAAAGGGTTGCAAGCAAGGCTGTTACATGGCCTAGCACACAGCCTGACACACGGGCGTGTAAGTTTACTTTGAAGGGTACACGGCCTGGCACACAAGCGTGTGGCTTGGCTGTGTGACCAAGTCAGTGAGTTACACGGGCACGGGCACTGGCTGGGACACGACAGTGTGTCCCTACTTCGAATGCCCACATGGCTTGGCTACACGGCCGTGTAACCTCCGCAGTGTTGAAAATTTTCAATGTTTTCTGAAAAATTCTCTGAGTTTCCGATCTAGTCTTGATTTGTTTCTAGTGTGCTTTTAGGGCCTTGAGGGCTTGTATAAGGGACCATATGTATGATTTGAATTGGTTTTAATATGTTTATTGATATGATATAAAATTTTTGAAATTTCTATCTGTTTGGATTGTAAAGTCCGATAATGCTCTGTAACCCTATTTGAATGTTAGGGGTGTTACAAGGAACATTTTTGCATTACATTATGCTCACGACATATTTGAATGTTATTGATTTATGATATGTGTTGTATTGTGTTATATTAAATGGTATCGAAATTAATGATTGTTACTTAAATGAATGATGTCCCATGCTCATACATCGTTTGACATCGATATTGATAATTACTATGTAATGATATGGAATTCCTATGATGGTTCTGTTTCCTTCTGTTAAAGCTAACCTGTTTTACTGTATTCGATTTTATGTTTGTTTAAATAACTATTCGAATCACACTGAGCTTTTCATAAGCTCACTCCCAATAGTGTTTAACTTTTTAGGTAAACCTCGAAATTAGGGTCGGACTCAGCATTTGGAGAATCACCTTGAACCTCGGACTATTTTTTAATAAGTATTAATCAGTCTCTATTGGTTTTGGTTTGTAATTTTTAATGATTACTAGTCTGTGGTTTGGTAACTTTTCTTTTAGGGATTTTGCATGCATGGATTACTCAAGCATAATAACCGGATAATGCATGATATCGAACTTAAGTAAAATTTGATATTGTTCCCTAGTTTCCGCTGCATTGCAAAGGAATTGTTTCTAAAAAACAAATTGATAAGGCAACTAAGTTTCCAAAATGACT
Organism: Gossypium arboreum; assembly: GCF_025698485.1. Lineage (NCBI taxonomy): Eukaryota > Viridiplantae > Streptophyta > Magnoliopsida > Malvales > Malvaceae > Gossypium > Gossypium arboreum. The sequence continues at coordinate 109,759,164 of NC_069075.1, read as the reverse complement.
TGAAAAATGATTTTTCCATTGCATTAGTTTAACATCGAGTTTTTTTAAAGAAGAGCGACAAGCAAACGGTTTTTCTAAAACAACACTATCAACAATAAAATAAATCCTAAGTATATACGACCTAATTTAATTATTATTAATTTTTTTATAAATTTAATTTAATTAATATAATTTTATAAAAATAATATATCTAGAAATTTTAATTTTATAATTAAATATTATAATTTAGTAACATATAGTATTAATATATTTAATAGAATAAATTAATATATTATTTATAATAATATGATTTATTTCTTAATAACTTTATAAATATTATGTCAATAAATAATATTTGAAAATAAATAATTTAACATTTTATATTTAATAATAAAAATATTATTTAACAATAAATTTAATTTTTAAATTTAAAATAAATCTAAAAATCATATTTAAATTTATTTTATTATATTTAAATATTTAGAAATATTATTAAAACCTACGTATAAAAGTATACAATTTTATTTTAATATCACTTTTATCTCTTTCTTTTCTTTGGAGTTATCTGGTTCTCTCCTCTATTTTTTTCTCTGGTCCCCTCTCTATTTTAGGTATTTTTCTCTCCAAAGCTTTATATCCACCTCTTCTTTAAAGTCATCATCTAAAGCTTTATCTCCACATCATTTTTCAATTTTTTGGTTAGTTTATCCTAAAAGCCCACCAAAACCCATAGATCTATACATGCAAATCTCCACTTTGTTAATCTCCCACCGTCCATCATAGTTTTTTTTTTTATTTGGGTTGTTTTATTTTATTTTCTAAATCTCCCAACGTCCACCTTGTGTTAAAGCTGTAAAAACAGTATTGTTGGATGAAATCGAAGTTGGGAAAGCATTGAATCGAATTTTATTTAATGATTGGGTTTTAATTTCTGTTTCTTCTTGATTTTTCTTCCATGGCTATAATCCATCGATTGAAAATGTGGGAAATATGATGTTTTTGGTTTGGGGTATTTTTGGGAAAAAATTTGGTGGCTATTCAGTGAAAGTCTGAAATGGCTATTCTTTGGTGGTAGCCATGAATGGCTATTCGTGAGAAGTCAAAATGAGGTCGTAATACTATCCAGTTGTTTCACTTATTTCGTCAAACCAAACAATGGAATAGGGTTATTGCGCTGAATAAGGCATGAATGGAATAGTCATTCATGCCAACCAAATGTGTGTAAGTGATTTTCAGAAAAATTAATTTTTATCAAGTAAAATTGAATTAATCAAATTAATATGATATTTTTGAAAATTAATTTTCAAGTCAGACAATTGATCCAATAGGTAATTGAACTTGAAAATTAGACCTGAGATCGAAGATTGGGCCTGAGAACCAATAATTGAGACCGAGACCCAAAATTGGTCAAATCGGGCCCAATATGTGAAACCAGATAGACTGAGCCGGATCTGTCGGGCCAAATCAATTGGGCCGTTACTAGCCTAGACCAAATCGGCAACAGCAGAACCGGCTCCAGGATGTTGTGAGGGTGTTGCTCCTATAATGGCACTACTAGACACAATGGTGCTGACAGTTGTGACGGAGACATTCCGGTGGCAGGGGGATGGTTGGCGGCGGCGGTTCTTCGATGATTGAGAAGTAGAGGAATCACATGCTACTGAGACTCTATCAGATAATTTGATTTATGATTAACTATTTCAAAAATAATATTATTTTAATAGATTACTTATCTTGAGAGTATTTTATTAATTTAATTTTAAAGTTTTTATCTTAAATTTAATATTTATCTTGTAAATAAATATTCTTTTAATTTAATAGATTTAATTTTAATTTTAATCTAATATTTATCTTGATAATTGAGTTTGGACTCCAATTGAGAGGTAACTAGATGTGTATGTGAGAATTAAACCATGTGTAGAGCTTTGCAAGATATTGACATGAATTTGATACATGTTTTAGTTATTGAAAGTGTCAAACCTGGATTCCTTTAAACCCGAAAAATTTAGAACATTTAGGGTATAAATTGAAAGAGACTGCAAATTGGCGGTCTCTATTAGAAAATTGAGAAAAGAGACTGAAATTTGATAGGGTTAAGAACCAAGTCTGGTTCGATTGATATAGAACCAACCGGTATCTTATTGGGAGACAAAATGATTATGGATGAATGGTTGAGATACGGTTAGATATCGCGCATGAAGGGCTATAAATCGTTAAGTGATGACTTACTGGGAGACTTTTTTTCCAGTCTATTTTGTTTTCCTTTTTCAACTTCTTTAGTAGCTCCTAGAGGAGATGGTTACAATAAAGCTCCACATGGAGCAATGATCATGAGGTTTATGTCGAAAAAGTAGAGAATCTAGTAAGCTGGCAAGGTCCTGAACCCTTTAGTGTATGTAAGATTTAAAAACCAAAGTTAAGGGCTTCCAGAAACCATTTTATGGATTCTGTATGTTTCTGGAAAACTAAGTTTTAAACAGGGATTACTAAGTTTAACCTATGAAATGGTTGTCATGCTTAGCTGCTACTAGGAGAACGAGAGCCCTGGCGTTCGGGAAAGCTAAGCTGATAGGGTGAATAAGCATCAGGTGAGTTTCTGTACTCCAACCCCAAAAAAGCTAAATAAGAGCATATAGGCATATGGGTGTCCATCATGCAATACTACATGCATGAATCAACCATGTTTCCATGATATTTCATCTGTGAAATGCATGTAATGCATTTTTATAATAGTGAACATGTAAGGGAAAAATCGTTAGGATTAGATGAAGTTAGGAATGGAAAAAGAGGATAATCTGTCAAATACCACCATACGGTGTTGTTGTCTGCACCTGTGTTGTGTAAAGCTTTAGGCTTTACGGAGGTAACACTACAGTGCTTGAGCATCAAGGTTAGGAATGACGAAATGGAGGAAGAGATGAAATGTGACAAGGAAGGTGAATAAAAGATCATGGGTAGGCCATGGGACCACTTGGAGGCTATACTCCTAAAATGAGTAAGATCATAGCTGAAAAATGCTATGGCATCAGGATAAAAATGAGTAAGACCATAGCTAAAAGATGTTATGGCATCATGATGAAAATGAGTAAGACCATAGCTGAAAGACGCTATGACATCATATGAAAACACGCCAGAATGGCTGAATAGGACTAAGACCATAGCTGAAAGATATTATGACATCCTTTGAAGGTCTTCTGGGATGATAAACATGGAGTTATATTATGTAAGACCATAGTTGAAAGATGTTATGTCATCATAGTTGGTCTAACGAGACATTTGACAAGGGATAGTCTACCGGGATACTGAAAATCGGACAGTCTGACGAGACACTAAATACATGATGATCTACCGGGATGGTAAAGATGGGGTTATATCATGTAAGACCATAGTTGAAAGACACTATGGCATTGTAGATAGTCCACCGAGATGATAAACACGAGACACTGAAGTGAAGATCTTTAGTTAGACTATGGCAAATAATGGATCCCGCCAGGACATTAAACATGGGAGGGGTATACTGTGAAAGACCATGGATTGACTATGGCAACATAAAGAGTTTGCTAGGATGATAAATGGGTTAAAAATCAAAACAGAAATTGTAGGACAACCTACATTAAGGAAAATTTGTTATAAGGAAAATGGAAGTATGGGAATGCATTAGATAGCCATCAGGTAAAAGGAGTTTGCCGTATATAGAAAATGTAATAAAAAAGAAGAGACAAATTGCGAGAATAGAACCATGAAAGACGACAAGGCATAGGGGTGGAAACATAGTATGAAGCGGTCAGGAAAAAGAGATACCAGTACGTGCCAAATGTACAGGCAAATAAAAGATTATTTAACCAAGGACCACAACCAAGGATCCACCAATACGGTATGCCAGGTATTGCTTAGAGAAACTTGGTAGGTCGGGGGTTCAATTGTAAGTTCCTTAGATAATCTATTGGGTAAAGAGGGATAAGTTAAAACCCATTGTTAGGAAGAGATAATGAGGAGGTAAATCCATGAGACAAATTTGTTTGTCAAGATTATTCCTCTTTGAAGGGAAGGAATTGTGTAAAATTACCAACCAAACAACTAATTTGGTAGGGAGCAGATATGTAGGGAAAATTATGAACTTAGGTTGCCTCTTACTTAAGAGTCTATTGAGTATCCTAGGAAAAATAGTCCATAAAAGCACATGTCACATTTAAAAGTAAGGTATCACGAACAAAGTAGGTTATGAGAATATAAATCGATCTCGATTTGACCCAAGGGGAAATTAGTCCACCCGGGTGATCAGAGACCTCGTTAGCTTATCCTAACAGAGGAAAGTCAACAAGCCTTACGAGACTATGGAAAAATAAGGAGTCAACCCTGGGCTGTACAGGTGTGGAGTATCCGTAAAAATGGACATAACCAGGAGAACCTTCAGCAGGTAGGTCAAAGGACACCCTAATAGCTAAATGGTGTGTAGAAGAAATCCACTTTGGTGATGAGTGGAAGAAAGAAGATGGAAAAAAAGACAAAAAAAAAAAAAATATGGCAAGGCATTCGGAAAAGCTATTAGGGCTGATTAAAGGTCGATAGAATGGCGAGAATGTGGCCACTCAACTATTTATCCACCCATTGATAGGTTCGAGAATAAAATGGTCCGCTACAATGAGTTTAATGGAAATGTTCCTAAGAGTTGGGAGTTTTTTCATTTATTACTATTTGAACCATGACAAGGCAGAGAATATTTAGTATAATAAAGAAACTTACTAAGTTCGTTCAAACTTATATATGGTTTGACTTGTGGTTGAAGGAATTGCTAACTAAGGAACTTGATGAGGGACCAAGCCAAACCATGTTGAGTCAAGGGACATTGAAGGAACGTTTCATGCATAAACGATGGTACCTTTAGGAATATCGCCAAGAGGGAAATCATGTAGTATTTGTCTAAATTTCCTCAAAGCCCTAAAATTAAGACAATAAAATTTTAATTAAATTTAAACTCTGTTGTAAGTTTTTATTAAATAGGTAATACAGTCTAACTTTAATGTAGTAAGATTTTAATAGGAGCAATAGCCTATTTTAGTTGGGGTGCTCACACCCGAATCTGGTGATTGTGTCGGATGAGGGTGTTACATAAAGTTTCGTGATAACATGAATATCCTGAATCCTAAAAAATTGCTCCTGGTAGCACATTCGTGCTCCTATTCCTGTTAGCACTATGGTGCTCCTGATAGTATATTCGTGCTCCTGTTTGCATTACGATGCCCTAACTACACATTTTTGCCCTGTTATGCACTCCGGTGCCCTGACAAACACTTCGGTGCTGCTGTATGCACTCTCATGCCTTATTTAACATTGTAATGTTTCTCGATATTGTAATCTGTCTCTTTTACTATTGTTTATCGGGCTAATATGGTTATATAAAAGAGTTTAGTGACCTGTTAATATGAATTAATGTTGAGTAATAGTACTGAATTGATTGAAATGTTATATTTGATTGACCTATTATATATGATTTTAAGAAAGATTCACTTGTTTCTCGTGAAGTGAATTATCAGGATTGAGAATGCCATGAAAACTTAATTGTATAAAATATATTTCTTATTGTCAAGGCAAGTTATTGTACATATTATTATATGAACTTACTAAGATTTCATAAAGCTTACTCGATTTTGTTTCTTGTAGTTGACATTTTGCGAAACAAGACTATTGGATCAACTCCCGAGCTCACACTATCAAGCTTTTGTGTTGGTAAATTTTGAGATAGTTTTTAATTTGATTATGTGGCATGTATATAGGCTTAATTGTGATCATATGTTTTGAGTTCAAGTGATGATGTTACAACGGTTAAGGAATGGTTATGATGTAAATGTTGGTTTTGAAAGTGTATAAGGTATGTTTGGTTGATATAAACGATATATGTATGTCTAGTGGTTGTTGTATATGGTGTTGATATATTTAGTTGATATATGTTCAATCTTGAATCATGTATAAGTTTGGCAATTGGTAATGTTTGGATAATAGCTTGAAATATAGGTGCTAAATGATAGTTGAAGTGTTTGGACCTATTAGGTTAAGTTGGTTTTGTGATGCGGTAGGTTTTGGCATATTTAAATGTAGTTGTATGATTGAGGCCTAAACGGTCAATTTTAGTTGGTGTAATGGTAAACATAGGCAAGTTTTCTTCGGTGTTATGTGAGGTTGAATTATAGGTAATATGTTTTGTAATTGAAATGATGTTTGGAAATATTCTACAACTTGGTTGTGATGGTGTCAAAATGAAATATTGGTTAGGCACCATTAGGAAGCTTTTGTGATATGTTTTGGCTATAGCATTGTGGTGTTTTGAACATGGTTTCAAGTGTTTAAAATGCATTTGAAATTACATTAATGGTAGGTTAAAATTAAGATTATAAATGACATGTTTTTGGTTCGCACAATTTTAGACACGGCCGTGTGTCACACATGGCTTGGTGGCACGACCGTGTGCCATTGGAAAATAGGTTCTAATTAGGTCACACAATCATATTTGGTTACACGGCCTATTCACATAGTCGTGTCACTTATGTTGAATTTTTTCACTTTGATCTACATGGTCTCAGTAAGATACACAGCCTAGTCATACGGCTGTGTGACTCCTATTTGGCAATGTTGCCCTTTCTTTTCTGAAATGTTTCAATTCAATCCTCAATTGTTTCTATATTGATTCTAGAGTTTTAGTAAGCTTGGTCTTGTTTGAAAAAAATATTTTTGTTTGAATGATAGAGATTTAATGAATTTTTTGATGAATCTTGTTTTAAATTCACATGTTCATGTTCTATTTATTATTGTAACATTTTGTTACCTGATTTTGGTGAGGGAGACGGGTGAAGGGTATTACACATAATATAACCCATACACATCACATTCTGTACAAATCTCATATCCTACACCAAATATGTTGTCTATTCCTATTGGCATGCCTATTAAATCACGACTAAGAACCACCAAAATACTAGGGGTACTAACAATTTTCCGTTGTTGGTGTATGGGGATAAAAATAAACTTATGAGAAATTAACAAAGGATTCAAGGTGTGTATCAATGCCACTTTCTTTAAGCTTATATTTTCCCCGACCTATATTATGGTGTGTAAAAGAGTTATTGGAAAATGAACCTTGAGGATTCAATAAAACTAAATGGCTGTCTACGTTTTGCACTGATGGAAATAGTCCATTGAGCACTGAGCGGAGCATAGCAAGGATATCAATTTCTATAAAGAATTTCTACATAGAACAATCTAGAAATATAAAAGATTGTGTGAGAATAGAAAGAAATTTTGTTTCTTTATTTTTAGGTGTGTCATGCAAATGAAATTTCACTCCTATTTATAGGAGGTCTCATGTCTCTTCATAGGGACATAACTACCCAAATGGATAGTTATATCTTTAGCAATAAACATAATAATTCAATAGATGTCTGTTTGAATAATTATAACTATTTGTTAATAATTAAGTGACATAACTTTTGGTTACTTATAACTTTTCGTTTGCAACTATTGGAACACTATATATATATTCAAAATGTTTTAACAATCTCCCCTCCCCTATTTTCAAAATGTTCTAGATTTTGATGATATTAAAAAACAATTGCATAAATGAAGGTGTCTTAGGATTGAACTTTCACTAAGTGAAAACATGTTAAAGTTAATAAAAAAATCATGGTAGACTATGCTTTGAACCATTTATTCCATTTGATTAATCGAATACATCACACACAATGATTTCAACACCAGTTAATGCACAATATCTAGGGGCACTATTATGTCCATATGTTTGTAACCTCTTTTCTTGAGTGCTGTTAGAGTGAAGCCCTTGAGCTCCTAGAAACGACCATACTTCTACTCACATAAATAGATCCTATTGAGAGCGTTCCCATAATTATAACACTCTAACATATTTATGTTATGCATCTATTAAGAGTATAATACTCATCTGTCCCCTTATCATTACAGGCACCTAACACGTTTTACCTTGGGATGACATATTATATTATATTTTATAGTGCTACTAGTTACATACTAATGATGTTCTGTCTCATTGAACTCAAGACTCGATGTTATACCAAGCGTTGAGTTTCCATCATGGATGACTCAAATATTATAGACATGTACCTCATTCTTAAATTTCCAAATTTTCAACATAGCTATGTTAATTATCTATACGACATGGTGAAACTTTATATTTAGTTGTGTCTTGAAAATTCACAAAACAAAAACCCCATCATGTTTAATTACCTATTCTTTCACAAAAGAATGCTATCGAGGATATCATTTCTACTATTGTTACATTACAGTGATCACGTTATATTTTCTTATCATGACAATTTCATATTTAGCTATTTTCTTTATTTCTTGATATCTAAGAAATTAATTTCACAATCACCAAATATATGAAACCATACATCATGTTTTTTCCCTAAGTAAGTTATTGTAAAGAAGTTGTAACACCCCTCTCTTGACCTAATTGGCAGGTCCAAGCTAAAAGATGCTACAATCGATAATGAAATAATTAAGGAAATTTAATGAATAAAATGATTCAAAACCCAATAATTTCAACCATTCAATACAATTTAAAACTTTTCCCAAGTCTCATACGAGCTTACGTAAGCTTTAAAGTTGACTCAGGATCGAATAAGGACCAAATTGCAAAGAATTCAAAATTTCAAAATGACATTGCGACCTGACTTCCCCCACGCCATGGTGGCACCAAAATAGTATGTCATGTCACGACATTAGACCACTTGACATTGGGATGTCACAAACTGTTGGCCATCGTCGTAATGAGGTGAGTTTGACGTTAGGACGAGGAATTTGTTTGGTGCAAAAATAGGCTATGTAACACCCCTACTCGACCCGTTCACCGAATCCAGGTACAGACGTCACCAGCGAATCGACTTAATGCACATACTTAGCATACATTATTTTAAAATCAAATTATTACTTATTTCTTGAATAAACTTACAAAAGAGACAAAATTTCTGAATAAAGTTTGTTATCATTACTCCAGCCTAAGTGAACTACTTAATTACAATATATTCGCCCCCATGGTGAAGTTCATAAAAGTGCCTCCTTTCTATGTGCATGACTCTACTCAAATGAATTTCCACCCGATCAAGCTTGGTCCTTCCTCAAGTTCCTTGTTCCGTGAGTCCAACAAAACACATGCCACACTTTGATAAGTTTGAATGAACTTAGTGAGTTTCTTCATTTCACAAAATGTACCTCACCTTGTTAGGGTTCAATTAAGTAATAATAATACAGCAATTCCCGCTTGTTTGGGGTATTTCTTTCAAACCGTCGTAGTGGCCTTTTCCTATTCTCGATCCTATCCACTAGTGGATAAATCATTGAGTGATATCCTTCCGATCATTCTCTCAGCATTCGTTCAACCTTTGCAAACTCTCTGCATATCTCGCCATCTTTACGACATTTATCCTTTCTTTTAACTAACTTCTTTCTTCCACTTATCCCCAATATGGATTTCCTCTTCCCACCATTGTGACCTATTAATATAGCCTTCTGGCTTACCTTTCTAAAGGTCCTTGGTGAGTATCCTCAATCTATTTAGTTTGTGGGGGACTCTTACCTTATATTAATCCCGTTTAACTAACTTCTCCTTATCCTTACTTTTTACAAATAGTCCTGAAATTCCTAAGCTCTTTAATACGTTAATCCTGTACATCCAATGGGTTGGTTTCTTCCTAACGTAGAGTAGCTAAGATCGCCCACTAAATGTTTTTACCTTCACATTGGTGAGTTATTGAGATTAACACTCAGATTTCGAAGTTCTACTCTAATGGTGATGAAAGCTTATCAGCCTTTCTCAAAAAGACTTGTCGCTAAACAACCTTATGACTTGTTCTTATAGGCAAGGGCTAGTTGATATTCCTGCATTGGGAATCATAAATGATTTCTCTTCTTCTTATGCCAACAGGTGTTCCTCATATATTGGTGGCTCCTAACAGTTACTTACCATCCATTAAATTTCCATGACTTCCCTTATATGCTTTGGGGCTATAAATAGACTAGAACATTAAGAGGAAGTTCATAAGCCTATCGTCCTCTGACTCAATCGATCTTCTTACTACCTTTCACCTCTTTTCTTACGATCGTCTTTTTTCTTGTCCATATACATTCCTAGGGTATAGTTCCCTCATTATTCCAGAATTAAGATATCTAAAACAACTCCTCCATCTTTCTGTCTTCCTTATTGGTCTATTAATTAAATCTTCTATACTATAGGGGATACATGCAATACATTACTTTTTAACTTACAAGGATACACCTATTGAATACAATATGGCGGTTTACCTACTATTCTGGAAGTCCGTTTTGCTCACCTTTTGTTCTTGGTGTGGGTTAAACGAAAGTTCATCTAGGCGATGCTGATAACTACTTCGTTTGCTCATAGAGAAAATGTTCCATTGTAGGAGATTATACGTCTATTTCTTTTATCAACTTAAAAAAAGATAGGTTCTTACCTCAAAAATTTGGGAAGTTCCTTTTCTCAACTTCTCAATTTCTCCTAAGGGCTTAACTCGTTACAACTCCTACTGTAACACTGCAGGGAAACCATATCAGCATTGCTCAATACCCCATCACATCAACCTTAATTTTTCTTCCAATCTTCGACAGGATGGCTACATTCTTGTCTGCCTTTCATAGTGGAAGTGAAGCTAGGTGGGTTGATCTTAAGGGGTCACCCATTTTGGCGAATTGCATTACATATAGATCCTAAGATTCATAGAAGTTTTCTGATAGAGTTAGGGGTTTATGTATGCTCACCCTTAGCTCTTATGGGGTGGTTGACAGGTGAAGCCCGACAAATTCCTCTTTATCATAGTCCAACTCACATTTATTTCTTCACCCCCTTTTAGAGGATTTAGGTGGAAGCGCCATTAAGGCAGCCACTCACTCAGCAAAAAATGAAGCTTCAAATTTATTGTATCTCTACCTTAATATTATATTTACTTTTTTAGCATTTGTACCTTTCAATCAATATATCTACTACTTCTTACTTTCATTGTATTCCTTTCCAGACTCATCCATTTCTACTGTAACCACCATTCGCCTATTCGGGCGAATTCATTTACTTGTATCACATATCAACTTAACTAAACAAGGACTCGTAGGACTAAACCAGATCAATCTTCATGTACATAAGGGGCATTCCTCCAATTTCCTAAGTCCAAAGGACAAACTAAACTATACTCTAATTACCACTAAAATTGTAACACCCTTAGCTAACCTGTTCACCAGATCCGGGTACAGGCATCACCAGTGAATTGAGTTAATGCACATACGTAGCATACATTATTTTAAAATCAAACTATTTTACATATTTCTTAGATAAACTTACAACATAGATAAAATTTTTAAATAAAGTTTGTTATCATTACTCCACCATAAGGGAACTACTTAATTACGATATATTCACCCCTACGGTGAAGTTCTTGATAGTTCTCCCTTCCTATGTACATGACCATACTAAAATGAATCTTTGATTCCATTCAATCTAGCTTGGTCCCTCATTATGTTCATTATTTCGTGAGTCTTGCAAAACATAGGCCACACTTTGATAAGTTCGGATGAACTTAGTGAGTTTCTTTATTTCACAAAACATACCCCACCTTGTCGGGGTTCAATTAAGTAGTAATAATACATCCATTCCCTGCTCGTTTGGGGCATTTGTTTTAAACCTTCGTAGTGGTGTTTTCCTATTCCTGATCTTATCCACTGGCGGATAAATCATTGAGCGACTTCCTTCCGGTCATTCTCTCAACATTTGTTTAGCCTTAAAAAAATCTTTGCATATCTCACAAACTTTGCGGCCTTTATCCTTTCTTTTAGCTAACTTTCTCACAAACTTTGCGGCCTTTATCCTTTCTTTTAGCTAACTTCTTTCTTCAACTTATCCCCAATATGGAATTCCTCTTCCCACCATTGTGACCTGTTAATGTGGCCTCCCAACTTACCGTTCTAAAGGTCCTTGGTGAGTATCCTCAATCAATTTAGTTAATGGTAGACTCTTTCCTTATATTAATTTCGAGTGACTTGCTTACCTCCCATCTTTTGGCATGACTAATAAGGTCCTATGCCTCCCTAGCAGATTAAATCATATTTAGTTTAAACAGTGGTCAGACTACTTCTTTGTAGTCCGTTTAATCAAATCACCATACCATTAAGCGTAGTACGCCCTTCTACTACGACCCTTAAATCACAAGAGGAAGCCTTTTTCTTAAACATTCAAGGAAGGACTTTTATCCTTGAAAGAGGCTTTGACCCTTCTGCCTTATATTACGAAGAAATTTGGGATTTGATTTGTTTTTATCAATGGATGAATCTTGTGGTGGTGCCAACTACACCTGCGATAATACCAGCAGTTTTGGGGTTTTACACCAATTTAAAATTTTCTAGAAAGAACAATCTGTATGTTCGGTACAAGAAAGTCGATATCCCCTACAAGCAATTAGTGATTATTATGGCGTCCCATATTATGTTAGTGACAGGTTGTCCTCTATGGACCTCGAGAAGCTTACCAATGTTGATATGGATGGTGTTTTAGCGTACCTAACAGAGGGTAGGGTTGAATAGAGGTATGAAGGGTATAATAATTACCCCCTATCTTTTAAACAAGCTATAATGTTTCCAGTTGCTAAAATTTGGATGCAATTTATATGTACTCATATCTCACCCTTACTTAACACTAATACTATTAATGTGTTTTGTGCTGCTTTGTTGTATTATAGTTTGCAGCGAAAAAGAGTTAGCCTTGAGACTTGGGTAAACAAGGAGATCAAAAAGTGTATATCGGGTAAAAGTCAACATATATTTTCCTCACCTAATCACAGATTTGTGCCGTAGAGCTAGAGTGGTGATAGAAACTACCGAGTAATTTCATCACTCGGCTACGATCATTATTGGAGATACCCTACTCCGCCAATTCCAAGAGTTACATAAGAAGCAAATATAAGAATGGAACTAGTGACGCAAAAACAAAATGGAAGTGCCTCTAGTGGTGAAGAAGAAAAGTGCTAAAAAGCACACTAATGATGAGCCTATATAGTGGGAATGTAGGCTGAGCAGAGATGTGCATTACAATATGAGACTACTGGAGGCCATGAAACCATTCGTGGACACCTTCATGGCAAGCCAAGGGGCACATATTTTACAATGGCCCAAATAATCAAACGATTCATTTGAGGGCAATACAGTCATGAAGGTGTAAGAAGAGGAAGTTGAAGAGGAAGAGGATGATGAGGTGCCTAAGGATGATGACTTCACATCCTGTGACAATAATTTCCAGTGTGCTTTTGCATCCACGCAACGACCCACGGGGGGCCTCGTCAATCGTGAGACTAGTCACAGACCTGAGATGTCTTCCGCATGGTTAGTTGTGAGGGAGAAAGGCAAGGGAATTGCGGGATCGAGTGAGGTTCTCGAGGATGACTTGTATTAGGTACATGTTTTTGCATTTCACTTTATTTTTATTTTTTATGCGGCATGTAAACTATAAACTACTTTTGGATTTTTTCTTGCTATTTTTATTTTTCATATTCTGTTTGGTTGTTATTGTTTTTATTTGTGTGTTTTTTTATATGCAACGAATTACCTTGAAATACTACACAACATTACGAGCTTCAATGAGGAGGTAGACCCCCGAGCTAGTTTGACGCTCTATTCTAGGGAAGTCCAGTAGCCTCTTATTTTTTTGGGACACATTGGGGATAATGTGTAGTCTAAGTGTGGGTGGTGCACATAGTTTTATGTGTTTTATTTTTCTTGCTTTTATACCATTTTGTGTGTTATTTTAATTTTTTGCCTTTTTAAAAAAAAAATACAAAATTCCAAAAATATTTGTCATTTTTATTTTGTGTAATTGCAAGGTCTTGAACTATAACTAGGAAATAAGTTGCTAGTTGTACATATTGAATAAGTACATAGAATTGCCAAATTTGTAAATTTTGAATGATATTAAATAATTTCTTATTCTTAATTGTAGACTAATTAGTTCAAATAGTTAATGTGTATAATAAATTAGAGGTAATAACCTAAATGAAAATGTATAAAGTGTACCATAGGATGAATAAAGTATACAAATCATAGGATGTGAAGTAGGATGAATAATAGGATGAATCTTTGGCATTGCTTGAAATAGCCTAGAGCCTAAAAGCTTACCTGTTGCTATGTACCCCTAGTTCCTATATATTTGAGCCTCGAGTACCCTTTTCTTGTAAGCCTTAATAATAAAGCCTCGAGCCTAAACGAGTCTAGTACTCAATCATTCTTTGTCCTATTATTTAAATGCACTATGTAATGGACATTGACCCATAGACATTAAGGGCTAGGTAGAAACATTATGGTGGCATTGTCTAAAAAAAGAAGAAAGGATTACATGAATTAGTATGTTAAAAAAATGGGTGAACAAAAGAGTGAAAAATAAAGAAAAAGAAAGATAAATCAAAATTAAGCTCAAAAATGAAAATATTTCGATTCACAATTATAAATTTTGTAAGTACTCATCTCGTGTAATACCTTCTAACATTTTGGAAAAATAAGGTAGGCAATAGAATGAGAAATAAAGAGGTGAGCTTGTAAATAAATTAGGGACAAGTAGGGATCAATATAATGTGCTTGACCGTTTATAGTGCTTGAACCTGTTTTGAGTATCTATTGTTTGAATTCCAAACCATCCTAAGCCTCAGAATGTTACAAGCCTAGAAGACCTTTGGCACCTGAATAATTCACTAACGTAATAATTCGTGAATAGCTGCATTTGTTTGAATAAACATGAGCAATTCTTTTTAAATATCTATGAGCGGTCCGCATAATTTATTTTGATGGATAACACTTGTACCTATGTTCATTTCCATTGCCTCTACATCTATTGACATTTTAACTTAGTGAACTAATTATGTTTGCATTAGGAATAAACAAGTTAACTAGATATCACTCTTAAGTTGTATGTGAGGTACTTCTCATATGAGTTTGATGTTTTACCACTATCTGACTTAATTGTCTGATTTAGTCCAAGAGTTGTCTTGTCTTTTGCATGTTTGATGTGTTTGCTAGAGGATAAGCAAAGAGTTAAGTGTGGGGAGTTTGATCTGCATCTTGAGCAAAGTATTCTTAAGGAGCTTATTTTCGAGCAAAATAGCATCTTTTTCATATTTTTCGTAATTTTTAGATTTTTAGTTAATAAATGTAAATGTCTCATTTTTACTCATTTTGTAACCCAATTAGGCTAATTGTGCCATTTGGGGGGGTGTAACATGTGGTTGAGTAGTGTAGAGACATTTTGGAGGTTGAAAATGAGTGAAAACGACACCAAAAGAAAGGGATCACGATATCCATACCTTGGAATCACGATACTTCCAACAGTATGGAAGATTAAGGACCACTCTTCAGTGGTATCGCAATATCCACTTTGGGTACTGCAATATCCGCCCTGCAAAGAAGACCCAATGGTTCGAAACTACCTGAGGTATCGTAATATCCTTTTCTGGGTATTGCAACACTGACATCATGAAGGGGAAAAAATTGGACAAAAGGGTAGTCTTTGTTCACCAGATCCACCAATCACCCAAGGCCCTTGTAGGGGTAATTTTGAAAACAAAAATTCATCAGTAGTCAACCTAAAACAACCAATTTTCGCTAATGAGGAGAGAGACACATTAGTTTAATTTTAACCTTAGTTTCTCTAGGTTTTCTCTTAGTTTTTTTCTGTAACTTTTCTAGAGTTTTCATTTTCTCTTCTTCTTTCTTAGTTTTAGAGTTTATTTTTCTGCATTTACTTCTTTTTCTTAGTGTTATTTAAGTTAGTTATCACTGTAACTTAGGTTTATTTACACTTTCAGTCCTTGTAACTTGGTTGTAAGACATTTTTAGTTATGGTTTAATGTATTTCAGTTTCTTTTACTTTAAATCAGCTAAAGTTTGTTCCTTTTATATTTTTTGCTTTAGATTTTCTTGTTGAATTTCTTTAGTTTCATGTTCTTTAAGTTTTCTTGCATAAAAATCCAAATCTCTTCACAGGTAAGATTTTCGGGACGAAAATCCCTAAAAGGGAGGACAAATGTAATATCCCGAAATAGGGCCTAAACGGAATAGTGGTTGCGAAACCATAATCCGAGGTAGAAAAATTTATTTTATTATTATTTTGGGGTTCATGGTATGATTTCATGATTGTGTGAAAATTTCGTGATGAAATTCTATGCATAAAGTGCTTAAGTTGAGGTTAGGGACTAAATCGAATAATTTGTAAAACTTGCATTCTAGAAGTTTTTAGTATGAAATTACTTTGGAATATTAATTAGGAGGGTTTAAATAACAATTTGACCAATTTTAAGTTCATGGACAAAAATTAGGACATGGAAGGAATTTTTGAAAGTTTAGTAAGGAGGGGGTAATTTGGTCATTTGGATATTAAATGAATTAAAAAGGGAAAAATAACACAAAAATGGTCATCTTCTCAATTAGTTTCTGCTGATTTTTGCTCTCATCCATAGCTGGGGTTTCTTCAACTTTCAAGCTTCATAGTAAGTGATTCCAAACCCTGTTTTTAATGATCTTTACGTTTTTGGAGTCCCGGTAACTTGATTAAGCTTATTCTAATAATAATTCAACCTAGGGTTCATATTTGGAAAAATACCAATGGCTGAAATTTGTGTATTTAGTGTTTTATGATAGAATATGAGGTTTTAAATTATGTTAAACAACTTATGCTACTCGGTTTTAAGTGAAAACGAGTAAGGGCTTAAATTGGAAAAAAATACCAATAGTCATAAGTATATGTTAGAGTGTGATTTTGATATTGCCATAGAAGGGGAAAATGATCAGCATGTCATAAAACATAAGAAAATAGGATGAAGTTTAATTTACGAGCCTTGGGGCAAAAGTGCAAATATGTGAAAGTTTAGGGGTAAAAATATAATTTTGCCAAAGTTTGGGTCAAGGACTGTTTTAATAAATGTGAATATTAAATAAGTTAAATTTGCTATTATAGATCAAAAAGAACAAAATTCGGGAGTAGATCGGGGAAAAGAAAAAGTAAAGGACTAAATTGTAAAGTTTAGTCACATTTTGTATCAAGGTAGGTTCTGATAAATAAATGCAATATTCTTTTATTTTACATTATTATTTTCAATTTCCAGCATTTATATATTTATGTTATGAAAATATTTAAAGTCGAATTTAAGGTGAAGTGACAGAGGAAAAGTGTTAGAAAGCCGGTTGAACCCTAAGAATGTTAGGATATTAGGGTTGACAGACGAGAGCGAAATGAGCCATGTAAGTCCATATTAGAAATATGGATTTGGAGACAGGATTGAGCCATGTAAGTCCATATTATATATGGCATTGGGGACGAGAATAATTCATGTAAGTCCATGTCAAAGACATGGCATTGGCGAGATATTGATGAGCGAGAGCGACCTAGTATCCTTAGTATTCCGAGTGGTTCAGCGGGTCAGGATACGAGTTAAATTACATTGAATTAACAGCAAAGGAAAAGTAGATTATACTTATGAAAAAGGAAAGGTCAGGTAAGAAAGAAGGTAAGGAAATAAAGAAGAAGATAGAAATTGAGAAGTAAAGAAATTTATGATGTTAGATGATATTATGCATAATTATCCATTATGTTGAATGTTGAGATTTATTTGCTTGAAAGCTTATTAAGCCTAGTGCTTAATCTCTTTATTTTCTTATTCTTATAGTACTTATCTAGTCACTCGGGGATCGAAGGAAACGTCGGAGGCCGATCACACTATCAAAGAAATAACTCGGTATAATTAGACGTTTTGTTTTGGGTGTGGCATGTATAGAAACTTAGCTAATTTTGGTATAATATGAACAATGAATGATGTGTAAATACTTGCTAGTGATTAGCTAATAAAATAGCCGATGATATACATGTTTAATAATATGTATGATTGAATGGTGATTATCACATGAAAATTATGAAAATGTGAAAGTAACCTAAAACAGATTCAAATAATGAAATGACGTAACTTTGAAAGATCACTAAAAATTGTAGAAAAATAGTTTGAAGATGAATAATATATGAAATTAAAGCTTATTATGTATATTTTCTTATGGAATAAGCAAAACAGGTAAATGTATTATATTTTATAAGATATCTGAGTTTTAGTGAAATAGGGTCAGAGTAATTTTTGGATCCCCTATTTCAACTTTGGAAATTCACCATAAATTGTACAAAACTAATTAGAAGGTTTAATTTATATGGTTAGAATCCTTGTTGAATCCAGTTTTAAGAGAAACAAACTACTTAGTCATATGAATTTTGTACAGGAAGAAACATGGTTCGTAGTAAAAAGAGGTCAGTGCAGTCGAGTTTTGAAACAGGGGAAACTTTAACTAATAAATTGTACTAATTGGCCAAGTAAAAAATTCTAGAAAAAAATTAGTAGATATGTATATGAGTCTAGTTTCAAGAAAAAATTATGGATCTTAATTTTGAGTTTTGAAACTTGAGAAATGAAATTTTAAGCAACCATGACGCAGAAAAATAGTTTATTCTGAAAATTAAAATAAGTGGTTTAGAGTTGTTTAAAAGGTAAGATAAGTTTAGTAACACCTCAAGCTTGACTCCGGTGACGGTTTCGGGCGTGGGGGCGTTACATTTCTTAAGCTTTACTTTAATGACTTCCTTGCTTTTCATCTCTTTATTTTCAAAATGAGTAGTTAAACCTAAAAAGGAGGTTGGTTGATGGAGATATAGGTAAACTGATTTTTTTGGACAAGGGACTAAATTGAATAGACCTAAAAACTTAGGAACTGACGCCTCTAAAGGAATATCTAGATAAGTGTGACTAAGAGGTAATCTTGTTGTGTACCAATTCATTAGTCCCGAATTAATTAGTGAAATCGAGAGATAAATCAGATTAATTCATCTAAGTCGGTAAAATTGAGATTAAGAGATAAAATGGGCCACTTTGTAATTCAAGCGATTTAAGCCCCTCATTCGAGGATTGACGAACCACATCAAAATCAACCAACCATCATTAGTGATTTATTGATTAATCTCTTAGTTTTTTACTCTTTACAAATTGGTCCTTAGATTAGCATATTTAATTTTCTTGCAAAAATTTCTTATTATGATTTGTTGTATTATAAAATCATATCAGTAGTCACTTAGAATCTATAGTGTATGCTATTTATCACTCAATCTCCATCTCATTTGGGTTTGATCCTTAGAATATTCTAGTGTTCTATTATAACACTACAAATATTACATTTGACCTGTACGCTTGCAATAAAATCGCATTTTAAAATTGTTTTATAAAATTGTTTGTTTTATGTGTAAATGCAAACGTGGTCAAGACCACCATCTTATGGTCTTTTTCAATTTAACCCCTAAATTTCCTAATTTCTGGGTTTTAAAGAAATCCACGGGTGACAGGCCATTTGGTATTTGTTTTGAAACCAACTCTTAAAGGTGGTTAAAAAAGTGCAATTACAAACATTTAAACCTGTTTAAAACATCCCAAAACCATGCCAAAATATATCACACATCATCCTCCTAAACATCTAACCAATATGCCATATTGGCACCAATACACAACAAGGCCATATAAACCATTACAAGCCACACAATCTACTTATACCATTTATACCCAACTCACTTTGATTTCCAATCCATATATTTACACTATATAACATCCAATCCATGAACATGAGCAAATTGTCATTACCATAAGAGTTCATGTTCAACTATGTCTCAAAACATGCTTAAAATTCTAGACAACTTGACACTCCTAAGTACATGCCACGTATAACCAAGTTCAAATGATAACAAGTCTACTAAATCAAGAGATGGATAGTGTGAGTTCCTCATAGAATCCGATTGACACGTTCCGCAAGCCAAAATCTACAGAAAAGGAAAGAAAGCAACGAGACTAAGCATTACTAATGCTTTGTAATCTCATACATATCTATATAACGATTAACTTACCTCATAAAAAAATTTATGTATGTTAAACAAATGTACATAACAAAGTTTACCTAATATATCAAAACACGATCACAATAAGGTGAGCTTAAATACTTATTCAATCATGTAACATATCAAGCATAAAGCATGACATTTCATATCTTCTAAATCCAATTTAACCACATTTCAATCATATGAGGATACTCAAACTTGTCGTTAAGTCATTCATTTTGCTACCTTTGAACATTAAGCACATTACATGTCACTCCATTTCATATTTTTCATCTTTTAAATTACCCGATGAAACACCGTAAAAGAACTCAAATACACTGGTACTAATCATATTTGATGCTCATCTTAGCTAAACGTATCCATTTGTGTTAGGTTACCCGTCCAGGCTAAACCTTTAATGGACACATCAAGTAACCTGGCCAAAGTTGTATATACATGTAAGGTTACTCATCCTGGCTAAACCTATAAAATGACATTAGGTTACTCGTCCAAACTAAACTTGTTTCACATATATCTTCGAGTCCGCAACAAATGTTGGAGCTTGGAATCATTGAAAATCAACCTGTAACCATGTGTACGATACGTTTATAAAGTTTCATCAAGGTAATTTCTATTATATAAGTTCATATTTAACTCTTTTCAATTTAATCCAAATCTCACCATTTAATACTAAGGCTCTCTTTGGATGCCAAAATATTTGTGGTTCACAACTTTTTACGCAAAAATGTTTTCAATTGGTATTGGTGTTTTGTTTGGATCTCTCATCATTGTGGTGAGATTGATAAGTTGTATTTACTATTTTTAACTAAAGCTTTTAGGTGCAATTGTGAGCAGTGAGTTTAGAATATTTTTTCAATATCAAAATTATCCTTAGGTTTTATAATGTCTTGTGCCGCCCCACAAGTTTGAATATTTGATTTGTTAAATTCTGTCAAATTTAAGTATCTACTTCAGTGGTTAAGGGCATTGATTGTGTGTTTGAGGTTATAGGTTCAAATCTTACACTTGAAAAATTTTGCTATTTTTGTTTCTATCCTTGTCTTTGTTCTTTTGAGTTAAATATTATTTTCTCTGAACTTGTGATAGAATGAGCTTGCTGGTTTAGTGGTAAGGTGTTAGCTTACCTTTTGGTCTTGTGTTCGAAACCCTGTATGAGCAAATGGTAATATTTTTACTATTTCCTTAGTAGGTCGGCCATGAGGTGGTTGAGGTTGGGTCAAATTTAGTTTTTGGAAAAAATCAGATAAGATATCATGATTTTGAGGCAATTAAGATTTTATTTTATTTTTATCTTATCTTATTTTATTATCTTTATTTTATTTTGAAATTAAATAAAGGGATTCTTCAAAATCTATCCCCACTTTGAACGATTTTTCCCCTTATTCTGTTCACTTGTTTTTCTCCCTTTTTACTTGGATTCTAGTAAAGGAAGGTATTCAACATTTCTTCTCCCTTTCTTGATTTTGTTTCCCCACATTTCTTTTTTTTCTTGACTGTTGTTCTTGTGATACTCAATTTCAGTGGTGGGTGTTGATTGAATTGTTGATAACTCGGTTCTTGAGTAAGTATTATCGATATTTGTTTATTTCATTATTGAAGTTTTTCCTTTCATTATTTGTTTTTGGCTAAGTTGTGGTTTAAGTGTTGCGATTTCCATTATTAATCTTTTAGGTTATCTAGGTGAAGGTCACAGAACGGTTAATCTATCAGAAGATTAATGTGTGTGAAGGTGTATTGAGTTGCTTAAAGACTACGACTGCACCATTGAGTATCACCCTGGTAAGGCCAATGTTGTGGCCAATTCTCTTAGTTGTAGATTGATTTCTGATTTGAGGGTGATGTTTTCTCACCTAATTTTGTTTAATGATGGTAGTTTGTTAGCCGAGTTGCAAGTTAAGCTGACTTGGATTGATCAGATTCGTGTTAAACAGTTAGTGAATGATTCTCTGATTCTATGTTCTAACAAGTTGAAGAGGGTAGGACTTCTGATTTTTGGTTGAATAGTAAGGGTATTCTGTGTTTTAGAGGTCGGGTTTGTATGCCTAATGATGCCGAGTTGAGGCAATCTATTCTATAGGAAGCGCATAGTAGCCCTTATGCTATGCATCTTGGTGGAAATAAGATGTACTAGGAACTCCGAGAGTTATATTGGTGGCCTAGTTTGAAATAAGAGGTAACTAATTTCATCTCTTATTGTCTGATGTGACAACAAGTTAAGGCTGAGCACCAACTGCCTTCATGTTTGCTTCAACTTATTATGATTCCTCGTTGGAAATGGGAGCGTGTGACTATATACTTCGTTAGTGGGTTGCCCTTGACACCCACTAAGAAAGATTCTATTTGGGTCATCTTGGATCGTTTGACCAAGTATGCTCATTTTATTCCGATCAAGACAGACTATTCTCTAAAGAAATTGGCCAAGCTGTACGTTTCTGAGATTTTTATACTTCATGGGGTTTCTATCTCGATTATCTCTAATAGAGACCCTCGTTTCACTTCTCGAATTTGGAAGAAACTTCATGATGCTCTGGGTACTCGGTTGGAGTTCAGTACTGTGTTCCATCCTCAGACTAATAGGTAATTTAAGAGAGTGATACAGATTTTAGAGGATATGTTACAAAGTTGTGTTATCGATTTTCGTGGTAGCTAGGAGGAATTTCTGCCACTGGTTGAGTTCGCTTATTATAACAACTTTCAGTCCAATATTTAGATGACACCTTACGAGGCTTTGTATGGTCATAGGTGTTGTACTCCTTTGTGTTGGACTAAATTGGGTGAGAGGTGAATTATGGGTCCTAAGTTGGTTTCTGAGACTGTAACACCCCTATACCATGTTCGACTCAAGGAACCTGATATAGGAATATTACATTTGGTGCCAAAGTAATTCTTGGCTAATCACTAATATATTAGAACATAAAAATGGACACTTGGAACGTACTTAATATTTTTCCTAAGTACATGTCATTCTATTCAAAATTTTAAAACATACCCTGTTGTTGCTTGAAGATGTGATGAGATGAAAGTTTGCAATCTCAAAATTCAACTCTTCAAAAATTCCTGTACCTAATCTGCTCACGGAAACAAACCGTACGCTGAGTATACACCCAATGGTATTACTATAATTCAAATACTTAAGGTAAAACAATATATATATATATATACACATTAAATTTTACCACTATTTTACCTTTAATAAATCTTTCATTCATTTAAACTTTAATTTTTAATTTAATAATTTGTATTTTAAATAGTTTTTCTTCATTTTAATTTATATATCTTCTTACTACATCAATATCCATTTCATGCATTTCATCAATAACCATTTCATAAATCATTATTTCATAAATTTCATTTCTATATCTCAATTTAATAGCTTATTCTAGAAAATATTCATTTCTATTCATAATCAATCAATAACAATCGGTTGTTCAAGACATTAATATAATCATTCAGTAATCATCACTTTTAAGTAACATTAGTCTTTTAATAATTATTTAAACCAACATTTTTCAATAAAATAATTATAATTAATTCATATGATTATATTCAATTAACGATACACTATTTCATTATTTCCTATTCATTCTATTTTCACTTCTTATTTCGATATCTCAATTTCAATTCATAATTTCACTTTCTCATACTTTCAATAGTTCAATTGATCAAATTCATTCGATTTTCTCATTTTATTTATTCAACTGATTTCAATATCAATAATCTGATATTTTAGCAAATTCATGAACCTTAAGTTCATGCTTCAAATCTCACATCTTAATTCCTTTCACAATTCAACACATAATTTCTTTCTCATATTTTTAATAGTACGATCAATCAAATTTATTTAATTTTCTCATTTTAGTTATTCACCCTATTAACAAACCCGGACTTTGATGGATACACGGATTCCAACCCAAACCACCAGTACGGCACACTGTGCCCAAAACGGTACATAGTACCTGATTAATATACGACACATAAGTGCCTAAAAAGACAGACGAGGTGCCTGATACAACACATAAGGTGCCTGAAATACGACACATAAAGTGCTTGATATACAACACATAAAGTGCCTGATCAGAAAAGCAGATATATTCCGTACTCTTCCAAATCCTATGACATGCCAATTATATCCGACTCAGCAGGACTAGATAATAGGGTATTTTAATTCTCAATTCACTTTTATCTCCAATTCAAGATCACTTTTCAATTATAATTTCACATTCAAATCAATATACAGTTCAATTATACATACACATTCACCATTCAATATACAGTTTAACTTAAACTGTAACTCATGCCGTTGAACCATTTGGAATACTATCGGGTATTCACTAAGCCTCAAACACAGGGTATAATGTTGATGCCATGTCACAGACATGGTCTTACACTGGCTGATTCATCAAGTCGATGCCATGTCCCAGACATGGTCTTACACTAGCTCTCACATATCCGTGCCGATGCCATGTCCCAGGCAGGGTCTTACACTGACACATCTCGTAACTGATGCATGTCCTAGACATGTCTTACACTAGCTTACGTCATGAGGTCGATGAATGTCCCAGACATGTCTTACAATAGCTCTCGTCTCAATACCGATGCCATGTCTCAGACATGGTCTTACATTGGCTCTCATAATGTGACCAATGCATGTCACAAACATGTCTTACACTAGCATACAAATGGCCCGAGTGTCATGGCACGAATAACCGATTTATTTCCTAAGGTTCAATGAGAGTTCTACTATCTCAATATTCATCATACATAATTATTTACACAAACAAGCGATTTATGCTATATCAAATTAAACACTTATAATAACCATGTAGTTGTATTATTTACATACAACTTACCTCGGAATGCAAAAATGTAAGCTACTCGTCCGGCTTAGTCCACTTGCTTTGCTTTTCCCCGATCTAGGCCCGAATTTTTCAATTTTTGATCTAAAATGATAAAAATTCACAAATTTAATCCTTTTAATGATATAGGTACTCAACAATTTATAATTGGGCAAAATTACCATTTTGCCCCTATACTTTTACAAAGTGACCATTTTACCCTTAGCTCTGAAAATTGATTTTTATCGAATTTTTTTCATATCTTAAGCCTAACCGAACCCTTTTTACTCTTGCAAACCAAAATTCCAATTATTTCTCACAATTACCATCTAATTTTTCAACTTATGCAAAATGGTCCCTAGTTAGGGCTTCCATGAAAATTTCTTCACAAAAATTGTTTATTTCTCAACCATAACTCATATTCTTCCATAAATTTCAGAAATTAACATGTCTAATATCATGGAAAAACTCTAGGCTTTAAACCATTTTACAAAATAATCCCCTTGTTAGAAAGTTCATACTACAAGGGGTCCAAAAATGCAAAAATCATTAAGGAAACTATCAAAATCACTTACCTATGAGAATAGAGAGTGGCTGAAAATTTTCAAGCTCTCAAACCCTCCTATGGCTGATGTTTTTGGCACTAGAGAAGATGGGAAAGGGATGATATCATCCATTGTTTATTTTATTTTCTTTTTAGTCAAACAAGCTACCAAACTCACCTAATTTGACCTTTTTGACCATTCTTGTCCCCATGGCCTACCTAGCACTCTTTTTAGGGTCTATTTTCCCTTTAAAGACCCCTAATTTAAGTTCCATGGCAATTTAACACCCTTAGCTATCAATTTAAGGCTTTTAAACTTTATGCGATTTAGTCCTTTTTCGCAATTAAGCTCACAAACACTAAAATCACCTTGCCAAATTTTTCATGCACTCATATAATAATGCCACAACACATAAAATAATATCAAAAATAATTTCTCTAACCTCAGGCCGATGGTCCCGAAACCACCGTTCTGACTAGCCCCAAAATCGGGCTGTTACATCAATAATCTGATATTTTAGCAAATTCATGAACCTTAAGTTCATGCTTCAAATCTCACATCTTAATTCCTTTCACAATTCAACTCATAATTTCTTTCTCATATTTTTAATAGTACGATCAATCAAATTTATTTAATTTTCTCATTTCAGTTATTCATCCTATTAACAAACCAGGACTTTGACGGATACACGGATTCCAACCCAAACACATCAGTACTTCACATTGTGCCCAGAACGGTACATAGTACTTGATCAGTATACGATACATAAGTGCCTGAAACCACACACGAGGTGCCTGATACGACACACGAGGTGCCTGATACAACACACGAGGTGCCTGAAATACGACACATAAAGTGCCTGATATACGACACATAAAGTGCCTGATCGGCAAAGCCGATATATCCCGTACTCTTCCAAATCCCATGGCATACCAATTATATCTGACTCAGCCCGACTAGTTAATAGGGTATTTTAATTCTCAATTCACTTTCATTTCCAATTCAAGATCACTTTTCTTTCCAATTCAAGATCACTTTTCAATTATAATTTCACATTCAAATCAATATACAGTGCAATTATACATACACATTCACCATTCAATTCAATTAAAATCACTTTTAGTTTCCAATCAATATACTTTCAAATATTCACATAATTCATAATTCAATTACTTAATTCAAATCACTTTTAATTTCCAATTTGTTCACATTCAATTTCAATAGCCATAAACATTTTTGAATCAATTTCATTCAAATTATTATCATCATTTCAATTGCTTACCTAATTTTACTTGCCATGCATTTTAATTAAAATATAAAAATTAATAATAAATAGATTTGAATTATAGTAATACAAACCCAGATTTATTCGATTACTCCTCGACAACTTTTTCTTTTTCTTTTTCTTTCGGTGCCGATGCCTCGGGTTCTTTGCTAGGAATTTAAACTTCAAGCTTCAAATCCCTAGTTTTTCCTTCTTTTTTTTTTCTTTCTTTCTTTCCTTTCCCCTGTTTCGTATGCTCTCTGTTCTTTCTACTTTCTTTTTCTTTTGTTTTATTCTTTTATACTTTATATATATATATACACTTTATTTTATTTATTTATTTAACATATATTATAATATATTTATTCTAAATATCTATTAAGTATTTAATCATATATATACAAATGTACACCATCAATACCATACAATTGTCATCATTTATTTTATTTTTCACACAACAATCTTATAATTTAATTATTTAATTAACAATAATATAATTTAATCTAATTATCTATTACTTTAATATTAAGCAAATAAATTATTTTATAACAAGTGTACATATATCTATTTATTACAAGTGTACATATGTATTTGTTTAAATCAGGTAAAATTTTGATGCCAAAATTTTTTTAGGGGGAGAGTTATGACTCCCCAAAAATTTGAATTTTTGATTTGTTAAATTCTTTCAAATTTAAGTATTTGCTTTAGTGGTTAAAAGGCTTGATTGTGTGTTTGAGGTCATGGCTTCAAATCTTACTCTTGGAAAATTTTACTATTTTTGTTCCTATTCCTATATTTGTTCTTTTGACTTAAATATTATTTTCGCTCAACTTGTGATAGAATGAGCCTGCTAGTTCAGTGGTAAGGTGTTAGCTTACCCTTTGGTCTTGTATTTGAAACCCTGTGTGAGTAACTGATAATATTTTTGCTATTTCCTTAGTAGGCCGGCCATGAGGTGGTTGAGTTTAGGTCAAATTCAGCCTTTGGAAAAAAATTGATAAAATATCAAGATTTTGGGGCAATTTAGATTTTATTTTATTTTAATCTTATTTTATTATCTTTATTTTATTTTGAAATTTAAAAAAAAGATTCCTCAAAATCTATCCCCACTTTGCACGTTCTTTTCCCCCCTTATTCTGTTCACTTTGTTTTTCTCCATTTTCACTTGGATTCTAGAAAAGAAAGGTCTTCAACTTTTTTTCTCCCTTTCTTGATTTTCTTTCCCCAATTTTCTTTGCGTTTTTCACTGTTGTTCTTGTGATACTCAATTTCAGTGGTGGGTGTTGATTGAATTGTTGATAACTCGGTTCTTGCGTAACTACTGTCGATATTTGTTTCTTCTATTATTGAAATTTTTCCTCTCGTTATTTGGTTTTGGCTAACTTGGGGTTTAAGTGCTGCAATTTCCGTTATTAATCTTTTGGGTTATCTAGGTGAAGGCTACGGAACGATTAATCCATCGGAGGATTAAGGCGTGTGAATGTGCTGTTTATATTCTAGGGTAATTGATTACTGCCGTTTTGCTGTTAGTTGTCGAAAATAGCTTCAATTAGTGTTGATTTCACACAATTGATCTATTTGGTTTGATAAAATCTTAGTTATTTATTCATGTGATTTATCGATTTAGGTACTAGAATACACGATTTTTTATCCTACATCGGATTTTGACCAAGTGTGTAATGAAAACTCGAGAAATCAATGAATGACTTAAAGTCAAAATTGGGACTGTCGATGCCACACAGTCGTGTTCCAGGCCATGTGCGACACATGACTGTGTGCCAAACCATGTGAGTTATACGGTCTTGGCCAATTGGGTTGTGTGGTCCTCACGAGCGTATGGGCCACACAGGCGTATGTGAGACTGTGTGTCAGGTCGTGTGGGCCAAATTTTGAAAATTTTCCCTAAGGTTGTAGCTGTCATGCGAATCAGATTTAGCCCTTCCGTAAGGTCCGTATGATATTAATTTTCCTATAAACCACAACTTTTGATACTTTATTATTGTTAAATATAACTAGTAAATACGTAAGTAGTATGTTATATGTGATAGCATGACTTGTTATATGCTAAGTATGAACTGAATCTGATGTGAAAAACATGTATGTCATTCACGTATCTGATATCTGTTTAGTTCAGCATATGCATTGGGGTGAGAAATATGTTTATGGAGGAAGTGATGACAACTTAATTTATCTGCCTAATTGGTGGCTCAGCCTCGTATATTTGTATTTGGCGGCATATCGCCTATTGATTTGGTAGCTAGGTTGGAAATATTCTGAAAAGTGTCATACTAACACTAATTGGTGTGTAGGACTTGTTGGGCATTTAATACCCTAATTGGTGTGCAGGGATGGTCGAAGATGGTGTGTAGCAGATGGGGGTAGGATTTAAATTGTATCTGATATGCGTCTGTTTTTGTTTCTGTTTATGAAATTCGTCTGATTGGTATCTGAACGCATGTCTGAAATTCCATATGCTTTTAATTTATAGTAAGTTAGACACTGAGCTTGAGCTTGTAAACTCACTCTCTGTTTGTCTGATTCTCAGGTAATCCTCAGATATAAGACGGGTCGGTGCGGCAGAAGCTTGGTTAAACTCTTTTAATTTGCGCTATTCAAAACTTGATTTACTCTGTTTTGGTATTGTTTAACTGTTTTAGACATTTTGGACTGTTTTTGTTTTGGACTTCTATTTGTTGTTTTAAACTGTTTTATCGTTTTAAAATTAAAATTACACTACCAGCAAAACATTGGATTTTCAGAATTTCGAATTGCATTTTCCAAACTGGATTTAACTAAAAGTTCCATTGAAAACATAGGTGTTTTATAAATACAAAATTAGTCGACAGAATTAACGAATTAGGTAAGAAGATATTTTCATTAAATAAACCGGTGTTGTTTTGACCAAAAGCTTGCGTTATTTCTACATGTCCAAATGATTTCTGAATTTTCTAAGTGAATCATGGTAATGTCTCCAGATCTCGTCGTAACATCTAAACCGGGTTTGGGGTGTTACATGTCTTTTAATGTTGAAGGGTACTGCCATTTCTCATATTGGAGTGTGATTTTAATTTAAATTGAAAATATATAGAGTAAAATATACATTAATTAATTAAAATACTATAAATAACATTTTTAATTTTTTAAGTAATTTTGAAAAGGTAAAATAATTTAAAAAACTTCTATTATATATCATTTCTAATCTAATGTCCTTAATAGTCATTTTCTATTTTCACCTCACCGTTATAGTATCGTTTTTGAATCCAAACACACACCTTACCGTTGTTTCTAATCTCACAACTAGAGTATTCAATCTCTTCGCTACAATAAATAATATCACTGTCACCTCTGTTTTTAACCCCATCAAAGGTAAACGCACCACTCATCCAAACTAAACTTAAATTATAAATAATTCAAAATTTAACAAAATATACGTAAGTTCACAATATAACATTCATAAGGATTTAAACATAATTACACTATATAAACTTGCATGATAAAACCGACAAACAAATTGAATTGCAGCAACTATTCCATAAATTTTCCTTTTTCCCAATTATTCTAGACTTAATTCAAATCCCGATCAAATTTTTGATAAATGGCTCAGGATTTTCTTCTCCAAGGTTCGGCTAGATGAAAAGGATAAAGAAAAAGAAAAGATGAAATCTTTTAATTGTTTTGTCTTTTATAATTTAATTAGGTTATAATTAATTATACTTAATTAACTAATAATTAACTAACCAGTTTGGTTCACCGTTCACAAAATTAAAAAGTCAAAATTTTCAGTTGGTACTTCAATTAATTAAAATTCATAGTAATAAATTTTTACCATTTTTGTAATTTAATTCTTATACCTTAATTAACTATAATTCAATAAAATTCTTAGACTAAAATTCAATATAATACTATAATATACTTCTAAGTAATAATTAATAATATTTATGGACTCGATTATCGAAAACAAGGTTTCAAAACTAATGAAAAATGAATTGTTACAAAGGCCTCGAATCCTTTGGTAAAACTAGACAACGTATTTTCTATTTTTCATAGCTTCTTTTCAAAGTCAATACATGACTTTAAAATTTTTTTTTCCATTCATAGTCAAATAACATTATTTTTCTTAACATACCATATATATACAAGAGTTAACATATTTAGTTATATTAGAGGACCATCAATTGTCCAATCAAGTGGTTATAGAATCACATTTTTATTCACCCTTCATAATGGACATTATCAATTATTTTTTGACTATGAACAAAATCATGTCCATTTCCTAAATGAGTCAAATAGCATTAATATTGCTATTTTCATACTTACAAGATCTTTGATTCATAGCTTCCAAAGTAAATTTCAAAATTTACTACATCTCAAAATTTTATAGAACAACGAGATTATAGATCATTTCCAAGCCATATATAAAAAGTGTAACACCCCATACCCGTAACCCACGCCAGGCGAAGTACAAGGCATTACCTCACTTGATCTCATGCTTACGATCAATCTCAAGTCACAGAGATTCGGTCAAATTTTAAAACTGTTTCTATATCTACTTTAGACTTCTTATTATGGGCCTACGAGTCCCAAATCGATCATTGAAAACTAATCGGGACCATTCCGAGTCCCTAAACCAACTATGAAAATTTCGTCATTGAACAGGTCACACGCCTGACTTCTTATTATGGGCCTACGAGTCCCAAATCGATCATTGAAACCTAATCGGGACCATTCCGAGTCCCTAAACCAACTATGAAAATTTCATCATTGAACAGGTCACACACCTGTATGACCATTTTAACATGGTCATGCTGATGGCCCATGTGGCTCACACGGCCTAGGCACCTAGGGACACGCCCATGTCTAATACCCATGTGGAATTAAATTCTAATTCACACCTACAGGGGTTTTCACATGGCCGGACACATGCCTGTGTCAATGGCCCATGTTCCTCACACGGCCATGACACGCTCGTGTTCTAGCCCGTGTGCAAAAACTTGGACATTCTGTTTCTGACGTCAGCATCCTTAAAATGTCACACGGCCATGGTACACGCCCGTGTACTAGGCCGTGTCCTCCACATGGCTGAGACACACAGCCGTGTCTCTGCCCGTGTGTTTAATACCATGCATACTGACTTGAAATTTTTACGTGCAGGGGACACACGACCGAACTACACGCCCATGGGGCAGACCGTGTGTCACGCACGGCCTAGACACACACCCGTGTGTCTACCCATGTGGACAATATAAGGCTATTTACCAAGCCTGATTGCCACCCTTATATACCTAGTTCCATGCAAATACCAACCAATGCCAAGACAATACATCTTTTATAAATCAAAATGAGTGTTAGCCATCATTCAAGGCTTCATACAAAATGAAGGGTTCCAAACCCGAGTCATTGCGATTGGCTAATTCTCAAAGACACAAAATGATAAAGTCTAAGCCCTATACATGCCATATTCAAAAATATAAATCCAACTATACCGGTTCTTCGGCTGATAGTATGATCGATATCTCTGACTTTCGGTGATCCTTGAGCTAATTAGGCGGCACTGAAAGGAAATGAAAAGGAAATGGAGTAAGCATTAAAGCTTAGTAAGTTGCATATAAGTAATATATAACAACAATACATCAACAATCACCATGCTCATGATGTAACACCCCAAACCCGGCCTGGACGTTATGGCCGG
The DNA here is from genome assembly GCF_025698485.1 of Gossypium arboreum. Taxonomy (NCBI): domain Eukaryota; kingdom Viridiplantae; phylum Streptophyta; class Magnoliopsida; order Malvales; family Malvaceae; genus Gossypium; species Gossypium arboreum. Next base: position 109,726,874 of record NC_069075.1, on the reverse strand, counting down.
ATCTGACGCGCCACATTGAAGCGTTCAAAACATTCCGTATTACTTAGTTGGAAAACCTTAGTTGGTGCTTGAAAAAAAAACACTTTTAAAAGTAGGTTAAAGTGAATGGAAGCTGTGCACCAGGTAGGAAACCAGGAAAGAGAGGAGGTGAGTCCGTCAGACTGCTTAAGTATCAAGCTCCCTTCGGATCCAATCCTAGACATGCACACCGCCATTGCCACACTCTAACATCTCGTATAATTTTGATAAAACCGTTTGGTTATGTCCATCTTAAGAAAAGGTTGAAAACCTTTGCTTAGCGGAAGTCTTACTTGTATTTGTGTTGTTTTGAAATCACTTAGTGTTTTTGAAAACGCGTCCTAGAGCTAATCTATTTCGTTAGTTACCATAGTTCGGTTTATCATTATAGAATTAAATAATAAGAAAGCAACCCAAACCATAAAATAATTAGCGGCCTTATTACAACAAAAACCCGAAACCATAAAATAAAAATGTCGAAAATCCAGTTCACCGGAAAAACGAATTTGCGAAAACGTGTGGCCACTCGAATCCTTCGGCTCCAAGTCCACCAACTAGGGCTCACCTGCAAGGATGGAAGAGGAAGGGTGAGTTTGGGAAAACTCGGTATATCTGAAGCCCATCCAAAGCCCAAATCAGCTCGAGCCCATTGGGCCTAAGCCCTATACTGATAACGATACACATGAGAACAAAGCCCTTTTCGAATACAAGAGCAAGGCCTTAGCCCTTTTAACATAACAAGATGGCCCATAGGCCCGATTCGAGAACATATGTACCAATATCAAGAATGAATGCAAGCCCAACTGGGAGACTACTCAACCCACCAACCACTACACCGCCCGCATCACCTACACTCCATGTGGGAATATCTCAACCTACCCAAATTTACACTCCACAGCTTGCGACAACGCACTCAATTATCGATCGATTGAGGCAAAGCCTCCAAGACGTGGATAAACCACATTCAAGACTTCCTCCATCAATACCCCAATCCCATGCAATGATATTAATAAATGCATATCATGTAAAATACAGTCTTAATCAATCATGCAGTTTGGCCAATTTAGACCCTAGGGGTATTTCGGTAATTTTGCTCTTTAGGGGTAATTTCGTACTTACGTACCTACATAAGCTATTCCAGTAATTCTTAACAATTTTATGCAACTTAATCCTACCATCTATCTGACAGGCTACTTTGCCCACCTCTTGCCCATATTGGGTCGTAAGCCCATTGGGCCCAGTTTTAGCCCATCGAGGTCTTTTTTTCGAAGTACGTTAAAACGTCACACAAACTTACTTACCACCTTGCGGTGCTAGATCTAACAATTATTCTACATCTTGAGAGCATTCGCATGCTTACAAGTCCATAAAATACCGGAATTTTGGTATTTCAGCTTTTGCCAAATTGAGCTAAAGAAGGGTGTTCGGTACACACCTATTTCGCGATGACTGCTACTGAGATCTCTTTCGATATCCTACAATTGATTAGCACAGTGCTTATTTACAAACTATAATCACTAAATTCCAAAACTTACTCACCCATGATCGAACCATGTCCCTAAAAGCCTTTGAAACCTTACCTTTTTGCCAAAATCGATAGCTAGCTCCGAATCCGATTGCTCCAATGATTCACGCTTTCAATCCAACACTTAAGAAGGCACTAACCACCGAAAGAAAACAACCGTTAAAAACCCTTAGAGCCACATGCCCAAATCGACAGCCTCCCTAATTTTAAGGACTTCGGCTTTTCTTAACTTTGCAAAATAAGAACAGATCTGAGATGATAAGTACTTACCCCTTACTCCTACTTGATTTCCACGCAATCTAGTGCAGATTTATCTATCAAACGACGATAGAACTCGATTCCCCAAAGTCTTGAAGTTTCGGCTATAAGCCCCCTAATCTATGGTTTTTCGGCTTTTGTGTGATGAAGAAGATGATAATGTGGGGCTATAACCTTGAAGTAAAATTGCTGTCAGGTATCTAGGATTAAGAAAAGATAATCGTAGATTAATAAAACAAAGAACATAGAAAAACCTGGCTTTGAAGAAATCAGCACAAGCAATGACCATAGGATTTCGGCTTTTGTGATTTCGGCAAAGGTGCTGATGATAAGCAGGTTTGATGGACGGCTTTGGAGAAGAAAGATGAAGAAAGAAGAACAAGATAGGTGATAGTTTAAGCTAGGGAGGAATAGAGGAAAAAGAAACCCTTGGGTGCAAAAGGAAGAAAACGGCACCACTCAATACCCTAAGTGTCAAATACTAACCTAATACCCCCGCCGATTTTCCTCTTCAATTCCCACCATTCGCTAACTCCTAGCCTCATCCCAATCCTTAAATCTCTCCCTTATCACTCCTTAATCCAAGCATTTAAACCGATCCAACTCTCCTCTAGCAGAATCCACGAACTCCAACACTTACCCTCCCCGCACTTAAAAATAAATGCATCCATTTGCCAACACAGAATCGATCCTTGCCTTCCCCAAAGCTCCACACGCCACTTTTCTAGGAGCCTAGTGGCGTCACCCTTGCCACTTTACCAAGGCTCTTTTTGTGATGCAATTTACCCACCACTCTACTTAAGGGCCACTTAGCCAGAACCCCTAACTCCTAAGTCTAAAATTCCAAAAATTCAACTGGGTTTTGGCCAACTCATGGGCCTTCCATAAGCCCATTTACTTACTCAAAATATTAATTTCACATCCAAATACAAAATTTTAGAAATCTTTACAAAATATTGAAAACCGCGAATAAATCCGAAAATCAGGATGTTACACATGATACCAAGGTAGGCGTAAGTATAACTTACTCATTTCTGTCCATACAACCCACAAATCATGTATATAGAATTTATATCTCATACGTACCAATTAGGTACCTGTACCACTCACAACACGGTTATACTTTTCTTCATTAAGCTAAAATCACTACTTTCACCTTTGAACCATTAGGAACACTATCGGATATTCCATAAGCCTCAAACACGGGCAAGTTGCCGATGCCATGTCCCAGACATGGTCTTACACTAGCTAACATCACCGAGGTCGATGCCATGTCCCAAACATGGTTTTACACTAGCTCTCACATATCCATGCCGACGCCATGTCCCAGATATGGTCTTACACTGACACATTTCGTAGCCGATGCATGTCCCAGACATGTCTTACACTGGCTTACGTCCCGAGGCCGATGCATGTCCTAGACATGTCTTACACTAGCACTCGTCTTAATGCCGATGCCATGTCTCAGACATGGTCTTACACTGGCTCTCATAATGTGGCCGATGCATGTCCCAGATATGTCTTACACTAGCCCACAATAATCCATATGTCATGGCATGAATATCCGATTTATTTTCTAGGTTCAAACGAGAACTCTGCTATCTCTATTATCATCATGTTTTCTCAATTCCAAAATCAAGCAATTCATGCTATGTTAATTTCAAGTATAATTCAGTACATACATTAACAATGTAATTGTATTATTTATATACAACTTACCACGGATTACAAAACGTACACGACTAGTCAGTTTAGTCGATTTGCTTGCCTTTCCCCCGGTCTTGGTTCAGAGTTGGAAATTCTTGATCTATATTAGAAAAATACACTCATTTAGTCACTAATCACAATTAGGCAATTGAAAGTTCACACCTTCGGTAAAATGACCATTTTGCCTCTAGACTTTGGCAAAATGACCATTTTACCCCTATGCTCGAAAATCAATTTTTATCGAATTTCTTCGCATCTTAAGCTTATCTAAACCTTTTTTGATCTTATAGCTACTCCAAATTCTCTCTATTTCACACACTTATCACTTATTTTGCAACTTGTGCAAAATAGTCCCTTTAAGCATTTTCATGCTAACACCTTTCACAAAAGTTGTTTGTAAGAAAACTAAGACTCATTTTCTTCCACAAAAACTCAGCAACCAAAACAAATCCATTCATGTCAAAACCTTAAACTCTTGATCATTTTGCAAGATAGCACCCTCATTTGAAAGCTCATGCTTCAAGGGTCTCAAAAGTACAAAAATCATCAACAAAGGACATGAAAATCACTTACTTGTGAGTGCTTCAAGTTACTGAAAATTTTAAGCTCTCAAGCCCCCTAAAATGGCTGATATTTTCAGCTAAGAAGGAAGAAAAAGGATAGCTTTTCCTTTTTGTGTTATTAAAATTACAACTAGTCAATATTGGTGACATAAGCTTCACCTAATTTTGACCTTTTCTCCAATTTTGTCTCCCATGGCCGGCCAAGCTAGTTTCTAAGGGCCTAATTTCCCTTTAAAGACCCCCAATTTAGGTTCTCTAGCTATTTAACACCTTTAGCTATCAATTTAGGACTTTTACACTTTATGTGATTTAGTCCTTTTTCACAATCGGGCTCACAATCGTCAAAATTAACTCACCAAAATTTTCATGTACTAATATAAACATGCTATGACTCCAAAATAATAATAAAATAATTTTTCCAACTTCGTATTTGTGGTCCAGAGACCACTATTCTGACTAGGCCCTAAATCGGGTTGTTACAAAAAGTCACATGCAACATTGTAATTATGCATAGTATGATCTCGATTTCAAATATATAATTATCATGTTATATATTATAACTAGAAGATTTCATACCAAAATAGTGGTCATATTTTATAAGTCAATGCTTTCCACTATTCTCCATTGACTGGAAAAATCAATCATGAATATGCATATAACTTATTTTATTTCTAGTTAAAACCACTTCTAGTCTACACTTTATAACAAAGAATAAAAATGTGCAATCATATATAAAATTCATTTAGCTTATGGTTATTTAACAAAAACAACAACCAAAATTATTTATATTATATGATCATTTGCAAACTTTCATTTTAACAATGAAAATAATATTTCACAAATATCATCCAAATGTTAGTTACTAATATCATGATTTAAATAAACAAATAAATTCATATCTCAAATTAAAAATATATCATAAAAAGAAAGAATACTTTTGTATTAAAATTTCACTTACAAATTGGATGGAATGAATTAAATTTCAATCCTCCAAACTTATTGTTTATTTATAATGCATTGATAGGTGCATAAGTGGCTTTTTAAAATAACATCACTTTTCAAGTTGCATTTTTTGGTTTCAAGAGATAATTTCAACCCAACTTTTTGAAAGTAATTGCTAGATTCAATAACACAACTTTTGGCTTAGGAAGGTTTTCTTGAATGGTCATAATGCTTCTATTGGATAGAAGTCTATCCAACTACTGTTTAAACCATGCCATCACCATTCAAAACAAAAATATTGTTTCGATCCATTAATAGATTATTTCCCAACCGTGCATTTTCGTTCCATCCATCCATCTTCTTTTTTTCTTGGATGATATATAATATATAATATATAATTCTATACCAATCATAATCATGCATTTTAAAATGTCATGTATACAATGAACTAGTATTTGATTTTTGTCAAGTAATTAATGCATAAGACACCCACATCCTTTGCATAATACAATTCAACAAACACATAACAATTGAAATCTAAATCATGCAATAAGAGTAAAACAATATATTTGGCATATCTTTTCTTGATAAAGAGTTCTTTTAAATCAAAATTTGACAGAATCACTGACCTTGATTCAAACACATTTGCTAATATCCATCCTCATAGTATCATGCTTATAGTGGCATGTGTGGGGATAAAAATAAAATTATGAGAAATTAATGAAGGCTTCAAGGCATGTATCAATACCACTTTCTTTAAGCATCTATTCGCCCCCACCTATATTATGGTAAGCAAAAGAGTTACTAGCAAATGAACCTCGAGAATACAATGAAGCCAAATGACTATCTACAAACATTTCACTAAACACTGAGCAAAGCATAGCAAGGATATCAATTTCAATAAACAATTTTTGCAATAAGTCTTTATAGAACAATCTAGAAATATAAAAAATAGTGGGAGAATAAAAAGAAACTTTATTTCTATGTTTTTGGGTGTGTCATGCAAATAAAATTTCACTCCTATTTAAAGAGGGTCTCATGTCTCTTCATAGGGACATAACTACCCAAATAGCAATAAATATAATTATTCAATAGATGTCTACTTGAATAATTATGACTATTTATTAATAATCAAGTGACATAATTTTTGGTTACTTATAATTTTTCATTTGCAACTATTGAAACATTGTATATATTTTAAAATATTCCAACATCCATATAATTTATAAATCTCAATTAACACAACATACATTCATTCCATTCATAATCTATTCATAATACAGACAATATATATATATATATATATATATATACCATTTGTACTCAATCATCAATATCAAGTAGTATATCTCAACAATTCATTTGTCATTTCATAATCTAATGTCCTCCACTCAAGTTTTAAACTTTATTGAAAGTACTTATTTCATTATTATTATTTCATGAATCAAAATAAAACTTAGTGACTCATTTAATAATAATAAATTGATTTAGTATTTTCATTAATATGCACATTTTGAATTTTGTTTTATTTATCTTTCATATATCACAACCAAAATTTTCTATTTACCAATTAATTTAGGTACTATTTAGATTAGTGCCTAAACTAATTTCATCTGTTTTAAATTATATTATCTATATCCACCAAATTTATTCAATACATGATATTATTTGTATAAATTTAATTGTTTTTATTCTTGATTATATATTGATTTTAAATTCCTTTTAAAAATTTCTATTTCATAAATAATTATAAATTTTAGGTTCAAATAAAACTTCAATTACTAACAGTTTTTCATTTAAAAATTGAACGGTATGCTAACACAAAATTGCATATCTAATATTTTTACCACAAGGCTTTAATGTACATCTCAAATAATATAATATATAGATAAATATTTAAACGTTTTTAAGAACACAATGTTCCTGACAAAATTAAAAATTTAAATGATTAATATTATTTTAAAAGTTATTAATAATATTGAAATTTTTCAATACAATTTATTTTGATTAATATCTATCATTATACTTTGAAGATATAATTAAATTTGTCGCACAATTTTTATGTTACTAAATTTAACCTCTAATTTTGACTTTTACTAAATTTTGCCATTAATCTTAATTTTAAATAAATTTTACTGATTAATATTGATTTTGATTATTTGAAAATAAAACTTAAAAATATAATATTATTTCAAATATTAATATTAATTTATAAAATATTAAAAGATAAAAAATTAACAAAAAATTAATAAAAACTTGAAATTAAAAATAAAAATATTAAATTTACTTTTTATAAATAATTTAATTAATTGTTTAAAAGTATTAAAATTAAATTAAAATATTATTTTTATTATATTTTCTTCAAAATATTTAAATTAAAATTGAACAGTAAAGTTCAATCAAAATCAAAATTTAATGACAAAATTCAATCAAATAAAAATAAAGTAGCAAAATTCAAGATAAAGTGTAGTGACAAGTTTGAAACTTTAACCTAAAGTATAGTGGGAAATTCACAAATTAACCTTATTTTAAATATGTTATTTTATTATTTACTTGCATAAATAGAATTGATTATAATATTTATATTAAAGTTATGCTTTATTTCCGCCTACTAGAAGAATAGACAAAAATGACTAATGGCTAGTTTGACAATGCTTTTGAAAAGTGTTGTGAAAAAGTGATGTGAAAAATGCTTTTGAGAAGTGTAAAATTTGAGTGTTTAGCATTGCTATCAAAAAGTGCTTTTGAGAAATAAAATGTCCATTTTAGACATGTTATTATCGAGTGACAAATATGCATTTAAATAAAATTTAAATTAGTTAATATTTTTATATTTTAGTAAGAATATAAAAATTTATTATAACTTAGTGTTAATATTTTAATATATGAAATATAAATTTTAAATATTTTAAGTAATAAATATTAATTACTTATAAAATTTAATTAGAATATATAAACTACATTTTAAATATTTAAATATAACCATTAAATATTTGTAATTAGTATTTTAAAAATATTTTTTAAATAATGATTTTAACACATTTGTAATTAAGCACCAAGAAAAAAAAGGGAGTTTACTATGTTATTGGAGGATGAAAAAGTAATTAAGCACCAAAAGTGCTTTTGAGGGAGGAAAAGCTAAAAATTTTAGCTTCTCCTTTTTAGAAGTGCTTTTGAAAAGCACTTCTGAAAACCAAAAATTCCAACCAAAAACAGCTTGTTCTACACAGCTTTTCTTTCAAAAGTGCTTTTGGAGCCAGAAGTGCTTTTTTAAGCACAGAAGAATAGGCCCTAATTCATTAATCTTGATCCATGATGAGTACAGAGGTTTTGTATTTATACTGATATAACCGGTAATGGCTAATGTAAAGCAAAATACCATAATCACACAATTGCTGCTAACTACTTAATCATTTCCTAACTGCAATAGTTACTTTAATATTCCCTCTTCAGGTTCTCGACAAAGGGATTCAACAGGAAGAACATCCATACGATCTTGACAGCGAATAAAGGCTCCTACAGTTAATGGTTTAGTCAGCACATCAGCAACTTAATCACATCCAGAAACATAATTCACCTGTAATTGCCTACTAAGCACATTTTCTCAAACAAAATGCATGTCAAGCTCTACATGCTTGAGTCGAGCATGTAAGACGGGATTCACTGCCAAAGATACCGTGCTGGAATTGTTGCACTAGATTATCATTGTATTAATGACCTTTACTTCTATCTCATCAAGCAATGAGCGATACCAAGTAAGTTCAGATGCAACATTTGCTAAGCTCCTATATTCGGCCTTGGAGGTGGATCAAGACACAACAATTTGTTTCTTTGACGACCAACCAATTATATTATCCCCAAGATATAGACAGAAGCCAGAGGTGGACTTACGATATTCAAGCGAACTGGTCCAGTCAACATCAAAGAAACCCGTTAAGGCTACACTGGATGGTCAAAACACCAGTCCATGACCAATTGTGCCATCAATGTATCAAAGGATTTGTTTTGCAACAGTCCAATGAATATCATGTGGCAAGTGCATATATTGGCTAACTTTGTTGAAAACAAACGATATGTCAGGTCTGGTCAAGCACAAGTATTGCAAGTTGCCAACAATTTGCAGATACAAGGTTCCATGCGGAAGAGGGGAGCCAACCAGATATTTGAGAGTAGGAGAACTTACCATAGGAGTGTTCATAGGCTTGGCATTTTCTATGTGAGCTTGCTCAAGCAATTCACTAGCATACTTTTGTTAAGACACATGCACGCAATCTCCATGTTGTGTAACTTTGAGACCAAGGAAGTAATTTAGCTCCTCTAAGTCTTTTAAAGTAAACTTCTGATCAATGCATTGAATCACTTCATCGAGCTTAGAACAATTATCACCAGTTATAGTTGCATCATCCACGTACAGAAGAATAGACATGTTACCAGATGAAGTGTGTTTGAAAAACAATGATGGATAGACTTGTGAGGTTTGGAATTGAAAATTTTGAGTTAGAAAGCCTTTTAGTTTCTCAAACCAATCTCTAGATACTTGTTTGAGTTTGTATATTTCTTTTTTCAGTCTATAAGCTAAGGGATTCCCATCACCATCAAGAACCTCAAACCCAATAGGTTATTTCATCTATATGTCCTCAGCCAAATCTCTGTTTAAGAACGCATTGTTAACATCCACTTGGCACAACTTCCATTTGTAGGATACAACTAAAGCAAGAACCGTGCGAACTATGTTGGCTTTGACAATAGGACAGAACATCTCATGTTAATCCAAACCCGGGGCTTGTGAGAATCCTTGAGCAATAACGTAAACTTTATTACGAGCTACGCTGCCATCTGGATTTGTCTTGACTTTGAACAACCACTTACAGCCAACAAGTGATCCATTAGGGGGTGAAGACAGTAAATCCCATGTATTATTTTTTACTACCGCTTGTATCTCATCATGGACGGCAACTTGCCATGAGGGAATGGCTATAGCTTCATGAATGTCCATAGGTGTCACAGAGCTGACAGTGGCAATGCACGCATTTGTTTTGTATGTCTCGACTTTGCTTCGAGTTACCATGGGATGAATGTTACTAGTAACAAAAACCTGTTGGATAAAATTAGAAAAGGAAGCTAGCCCATTGAGAAGATCCTAAATAGCAGCTATAGGAGGCACGCTTGTACCAACTGATGAAGAAAGTAAGCCTGAATCATGTTGAACAGTAGTTGATCTTGTTACACATTAGAGAGAAACAAAAGAGGTATTAGTTGGTGACATGGAAAACTCAGAAGCTAAGGATGCAACTGACACAACTTGAGTATCTATTCCTAAAGGAACCACAATCGGAAGTGTTTTCACTGTGCATATAGTATTTGGTGATAAAGTAAAGATGGAAGTGGTGGACTTGGCAAAAGGGAAAACACTTTCAGAAAAATGCACATGTTGGGAGATGTAAACTCGGCCAGACTGATCCAAACACTTATAACCCTCTGTGATTGGGAGCATAACCTAGAAAGGTACAAGGTGTGGACCTGTACTAAAGTTTTTGATGATTATATGGTCGAAGCAGGGGATAACAGAGACACTCAAAAACTCTGAACAAGTGATATTCAACTTGTCGACCAAAGATTTTCTCAATCGGAGAGATCCCTTTCAACACCTTTGTAGGAAGCATATTAACGAGATGAACATTAGAGTAAAATGAATCTGTCCAAAACGAGAAAGGTAGGGACGCTTGTGCTAGCAGAACCAGACCAGTTTCCACAATTTTTTGGTGACGTCGTTCCACTAGGCCGTTTTGTTTAGACGTGTGAGGGCAGGATAGATAGTGAGCTATGCCAAAATCCTTGTGATATGGGTTAAAGCTCCTAAACTCTCCACCATCATCAGTCTGGAGTTACTTGAGCTTCACTCATAGTTGTAACTCAACATGTGTTTTGAAGGAAAAAAATGCTTGCAAAGCATTTGATTTCCTTTTAAAAAAATAAACCCAAATGTACCTTGAAATTGCATCCATAAATGAAATATAATATTGATGACCAGAAGAATAACAAGGGGCTGGCACCTACAAATTAGCAACAACCAGTTCTAAAGGAGAAGAGTACATAGTATTAGTGGCAGCAAACGACAATTTATGACTTTTGCCTAGTTCACACGTATTACATAGGGAGTAGATCTTATTTCTAGGAATTTAAATACCACAAGCATTTAGTACTTGATTTATAATAAGAAGTGACGAATGACCAAGCCGTTGATGCTATTGACCAAATGTTGAGACTGTAGCTAGCTGTGAAAGTGACTGATCAGCAGTTGCACATTGAGCAGAAATTGTATGTGAAGCAGACAATGCAAAAGAAAGGGGTGGCGTCAGAAGAAAACTAGTGCAAACTATCTTTCTCAAAGCCTCGAAGCAAAATGCTATGAGTCTTCATGTCCTTTATAAAGAAACGATCTGGATAAAATTCAACAAAATACTTTGTTATCCTTAAGAAACTTTGTCACCTATAGTAGATTTTTGTGACTATCAAGTACATAAAGTTTAAACAGCAGTGAATCAGAACCAATAGGAAAAAAGAGTAACTAATATGATAAATGTTAATGAAGTGACCATTACCTATGATCACTTTACCTGACCTATGGTATGGACATAAGTCGGTGAACTGGTAGGGTCACTCATCATGTATATTGTGGCCTCACTATTAGGATACCAAGTAAGGTCAGCCACAATAGACGGGGTTGCCGACGCAACAGTTGCTGGCATGGAACTTACAATACTTGTAGATACACAAGCAGCCTTGGACGGACTAGAATAACCAATACCAGAATGGCGAGAGTGAGGCCCATAATAAGAGCATCCAGATAACCCATGGTGAGTGTAACATATATAGGCTGATTCAGGCCTGCGACTCATGTGAGAACCCAACCCATTGAAAAATGAGCCTATATGCCCAGTGTAATACCCCTAACCCTTAACCGTCACCGGAATAGGTTAAGAGGCATTACTGAACTTATAATAACATTCAGAACAGTCATTATCAAATAATCATATCATTATAGTAAATGTCATTCATTCACATTCAATAAGAACTTAAATCGAGCATACAAAGTCTAACTCATGCATTCGGGACCAATCTGATAACATATAAAAGTTTCGAAAACTTAGAAAATTTTTAACTTTTAAAAGGTCACACGCCCGTGTGTCTAAGCCATGGCAAAACATGGCATACATACTGACTTATCCACAAAGCCACAAGAAACGCCCGTGTTCCAGGCCGTGTGAGAATTAAGGAGGCTACTGACTTGGCCACACGGCTAACCACACACCTGTGTGCCACACAAGACCAGCAGACACGCTCGTGTTTCTAGGCCGTGTCAAAACTGAAGGGTATACTGACTTTAATTCGTAGGGTACCCCAGGGGACACATGACCTTGTAACATGACCGTGTGTCGCACATGACTGAGACACACGCCCGTGTCTCTGCCCATGTGGACAAAAATAGGCCATTTGAATAGCCAATTTACCACTCCAATTTGGGTCAACCTACAAGCACCAAACCAAGCATATATACACAACCATTTCAGCCAATATCTATACCAAACCATACATAATTCATGCTATAATATTACCAATCATTTCAAATCTCAATTCATCAATCAATTCATACCAAAAATTAAACTAAAATCATACCTAAACATATGATCAATATATCATTCAATCAAATGCTTCAACTTACCAAAACTTCCCAACATTGACCATTTCTTTTAGCCAACCAAAACATACCACAATTTCACATTAGCATCACATATCATAGACCATTATCAAACTATAAGTTTAAACACAAACTAGCCATATCACATGGCTAAATATGTACATCACAAAACATAATTCCACAACTTCTAGCCTATACATGCCATACTTTAATATATACATTTTCAAAGTACCAAAATAAGGTTCGATAGTGTGGTGACGATCCTCGACGATCCCCGAGCTCACAGTAGCTTCGATATCTATAAAACAATGTAAACACATACAAAGTAAGCTTTCAAAAGCTTAGTAAGCCATATACAAATAAACATATCATTCAAAGCAAATAAGTATCATAAAATCATTTATACTTTGTATACCAATGTTAACACAAATCTCATATTCAAATACTTACCTGTCATTCATAAATAGGCTATACAAAGTAAACATAACTGAATTTGATATCATTTCACAAAGTTATTCATTTTCTCGGAATGCCTGCTTAAACCATTCGGAAACGTAAGGATACGCGGATAGCTCAGAGAACATATACAATGCCAACATCCCAGACGTGGTCTTACATGTAATCAAACATCGATGCCACTGTCCCAGACAGGGTCTTACATGAAATCAGATATGATGTCGATGTCCTAGACATGGTCTTACACATAAAACAGAAGTCGATGCCAACATCCCAGACATGGTCTTACACGAAAACACATATCGGATCCTATGTCATGACATATGTATCCTAACTATTCCTAGGGTTCGTACGGGGCTTTTCGGACGTCAAAACTTTGTCGATACTTTATCAAATAGCACATATTGAGCTTGAATATTCATTCATCACAATTCAATATCATATGAACAATAATAATTCAATTTAAACACGTTTATTGTATATTGACTTACCTCGTACAGATTTAGATGGATGAATTGGTTATTGGACGACTTTCGACTTTTCCTGATCTAATTCCATATTCTTTAATTCTCGATCTCAATCACCAAAATAGGTAGCCGAACCTAGCAAGCTTATTTATTTCTTTTTCTTTTGTGAATTTCGGCAATGGTGATGTGTTTTTCTTTTGTTAATAATAACTTTAATAACAATTTTCCTATTTTGCCTTTTTATAAACCATTATAAATTCATATATATTAAGGCCATAAATGTCCATCATCCATGTGGATGGCTTAATATCCACATAAGGACCTCTCATTAACAAAGACAAATTAAATAAGCACTTTTACAAACAACAGGCAACTTTGATATTTTACGCGATTAAGTCCTTTTTCAAAATTAAGCACACAAACAATCGAATTTTCAGACGAAACTTTCAAATATGCTAATTCACACAGCATAAGCATGAAAAATAATATTTAACTATTTTTTTGACTCGGATATGTGGTCCTGAAACCACTATTCCGGCTAGGGTCAAACCGGACTGTTACACTCAGTACCCGAATTAGTGTTTGCATATTCATCCTCATCACAGGTAGAATCGAACCTATAAAAGCACCGATAGGTAACGTGACTGATTTTGCCACAAATCTAAAATTACAGCTGCGTTCCGTCCCTAAATCGACCTTGTCTACAACCATGAAAGGACTTAGCCGTTCGATGTGTTCGGAAAGCCTGAGATGGTGGTCGTCCAGCATACAACGAAAGAGCCAGTGAAGGAGATTTGTTGGTCTCAACAATATTGGCCGAGAACGAGATGTGAGATAGATTAGCTTATTGTTGAGCTTCAACATCGAGTACTGTCGTCGTAATACCTTGTAAATCAAAAGGAACCCGACTTGTCGTAATAATCAATACAACATGATCAAACTCCGGGGGAAGGCCATTGAGAATGGCCAATTAATACTCCTTCAAAGACACATGTTGACCGCAGCCCGCCAATGAATCACATAAATGTTTAATTTCGACCAAATACGCTGACATAAAAAGATAATTTTTCTTAAAGTGATGGAGAAGAGAACGATACCTCATAGCTTTGGTAGTGGACCGAGTACCAAGAATTCGCGTAAGAGCCTCCTATAGTTCAAAAGCATAAGAAGAATTGCCAATTTATTAGTTACGTAATGACAGGCTTATGGTGGAGAGAAGCTATGCCGATAACGTCGAGACTTGTTGCTCATATTGTGCATATGCCATAATTTCAATAGATATGCCATCCTCGCCAACAATCATTTACGGTGGCACTATAATTGTCTCATCAATGAAAGGATGCAACTGGTGAGTTTTGATGACCATTAGAACATGCAGCTTCTACGCCAAGAAATTGCTATTATCAACAAGATTTGCTACTTTCTGAGAAGCAAAAGCAAATAGATTGAGAAATTTGCCGTTTGTTGATTCTGCCAAGGCTGCAGACTTTATTGTTGACGCAACAATCAACAAAAGAGAAACCTTGATACCATATTGGAATAATAGACTAAAACGAGTAATTCACTAATCTTGATCCATGATGAGTACAGAATTTTTGTATCTATACTGATACAATTGGTAATGGCTAATGTAAAACAAAATACCATTGTAATATCCTGATTTTGGGCCTAGTCAGAATAGTGGTTTTGTGACCACAAAATTCGAGATAGAAATAATTATTTTATGATTATTTTAAGGTCTATGATATGATTGCATGATTGTGTGAAAATTTAGTGAAGAAAATTTTATGCATAAAGTGCTTAAATTGAAACTAGGGACTAAATCGAATAATTTGCAAAACTTGCATTCTAGAAGTTTCTAGTATGAAATTGTTTTGAAATATTAATTAGGAGGTCTTAAATAGAAATTTTACCAATTTCTAAGTCTATGGACAAAAATTGGACATGGATGGAATTTTTGGAAAGTTTAGTAGTAAGGGCATTTTTGTCATTTAGGGGTAAAATGAATTAAAATACAAAATTAAAAGCCAATTTTGCTCATCTTCAACCCCATGGCCGAATATAGCAAGGAGAAACCATGGCTAGGGTTTTTCAAACTTCCAAGCTTGATTGTAAGTCCATTCTAGCCCCGTTTTTCAAGTTCTTTACGTTTTTGGAGTCCCGGTAGCTCGATTAAGCTTATGCTAGCAATAATTTAACCTAGGGTTTATATTTGGAAAAATATCCATAGGTGAAATTTGTGTATTTTGGTGTTTTATGATAGAATATGAGGTTTTAAATTATGTTAGACAACTTGTACTACTCGGTTTTAAGAGAAAACGAGCAAAAGGGCTTAATCGGTAAAAATACCTAATAGTCATAAATACATGTTAGAGTGAGAATTTGATGTTGCCATAGAAGGGAAAAATGATCAGCATGTCATAAAACATAATAAAATAGGCTGAAGTTTAATTTACGAGCTTTGGGGCAAAAGTGTAAATATGTGAAAGTTTAGGGGCAAAACTGTAATTTTTCCAAAATATGAGTTTGGGTCAATTTGAATAATGTGAGTCCTAATTAGACTATATTTTAAATGATAGAGCAAGGAAAACTAAAATTCGGGCTAAAATGGGGAAAATACCAACTTGTGGACGAAATGGTAAAAGTAGCCATTTTCGCATACGAGGTAAGTTCATGTGTAAATGTAGTAACATAATTGTCATTTTAAGCAATTTAATGTTGTTTATATGATATGATGCTGATTATTATCATGAAATATTATGCTTTGTGGTTATTTTCGAATAAAATGCAAATTATGTGTATTAATTGTTAAATATAAAGTACTACCGAGTATTGGTTTCGGTATTTTACGGAAGATGGCAAGGAGATGTGTTCGAGGAAAATCCCGTTTGAACCTTAGGAATAGATTAGGATACAAGTGACATGTCACTAGGATGGTTGAGCATCTGAACTCGTTGAGTTGAGTCCGAGTTCACCTATGGATGCGAATGTCCGAACTCGTTGAGTTGAGTCCGAGTTCGTGAAATGTAACTAGGCATCTGAACTCGTTGAGTTGAGTCTGAGTTCACCTATGGATGCGAACGCCCGAGCTCGTTGAGTTGAATCCGAGTTCGCTTATGGGCGGGTTACATGGTAGCTTGGCTACATATGTGGCACTTATGTGCAAACTTTCCATGTATCCGAATTATATTCCGATGTGTTCAACGGGTAAAGTTCTACTGAAATGGAGGAATACTCAAAATGAAAGGGACGTATTGGAAAGTGTTGTGAAATGGGTGCTTTGAACAGGTATGTACTTAACCCTCGGGTTGAAAAATCGATATAACAACAATATGGTAAGATGATAAATGAAAATGTGATATGAATGTCTTGGTGATGATTATGCAAATGATGTTTTATGTTTGCTTATATGGTTATGTTACTTGCTATTTGCATGTGAACTTACTAAGCATTTATGCTTACTCCCTCCTTTTCATTCCTTGTAGTGTTGACAAGCCAGCTCGAAAATCGGAAACGGTCGGAGGCACGCTCACACTATCCGTATACCATCTTGGCATAATGGCTTGTATATTTTGAGTATGGCATGTATAGCATTATAATCATTTTGTATATATGGTCTTATGATATGGTTATTGAGTGGTATGGAAATACTTGGTAATGATTAGCCATTGGAATGGCTAATCATGATCATATTTGGTGTTATGTATGTCAAATTGCTAGCTAATCCATGGAAACCATGAAATAGTTAAAATTTACCATAAAATAGATTCAGACAACAGTAGTGACGTGAATTTGAAAAATAACTAAAAATAGTAGAAGTGGAATTAAATAATGAATAAGTTATGGAATCGAAGCTTGATGAGTCTATTTTCATATGTAAGAAGCGAAACAGGTATATGAGCTATATTTTATGAGATGTTTAAATTTTTGTGAAACAGGGCCAGAGCGATTTCTGGATCCCCTTTTCTGACTTTGAAAATTCACCAGAAATTTTACAAATATAATTAGAAGTCATGCTTTATATGTACAGATTCCTTATTGAGTCTAGTTTTATTAGAGAGAAACGGCATAGTCATTGAAGCTTTGTACAGGGAGATATCTGATTCATAATACACAGAGGTCAGAGTAGTCGAACTCTGAAACAGGGGAGTGTTTAACTAATAAACTGTACTAATTGGCCCTACTAAAAATTCTAGAAAAAAATTAGTAGATAGATATATGAGTCTAGGAAAAATTTACGGAATTGGATTTCGAGTTTCGGAACTCGAGATATGATTTTAAAGCGACTATGATGCGATTAGCCACTTGTCCGAAATTTTAAAATGAATTGTATGAGCTGTTTAAGTAATGAATTAAGTCCGTTAACACCTCGTGTTCGAATCTGGCAACGGTCTCGGGTACGTGGCGTTACAACCATAATCACACAATTGCTACTAACTACTTAACCATTTCCTAACTGCAATAGTTACTAAGAAGAAGAAGAAGAAATGCTATGGATGGAATTAAATAAAGAGTTAACAATATAATTAACAAAGTTGATGATGCCAAAGATGCTTATGTCACCCCTTCTAAACATCAGTGTTTTCGAATGTGAATATTTTCATTCTTTTATTCAAACTTTTTACTAAAATTCCAAACTAACTAACTAACTAACTACTTAATTGTAGATCAAAAGTCCAACCGATGGAATAACGAATCTTTACATTTTTCTTTTTTAGTTTTCACGCATTTGAATTTTATATATATATATATATATATATATATATATATATTTAGAACTTTTAAAATAATTTTAATAATCTTTTATAATTTTAATTTTTTCCTCTCATTAAAAATGAGTTTGGACAATGGTTATTCAGATCCATTTTATATGCATATTTTAATTATTTTCTAAAAATATTTTTACCCATGTTCATATTGCCAGGTGAAAACTTTTGTTGGCTTTTAGTAATCATATCAGCGCGACTAATAGTTAAACCAATAAACTAATGATATCCATTAATAAAAAGATCAATTAATTTTTTTATCAATGAGGGCTCGATTGAGTTTTTTATTATTATAAAAACTCAATTGATTTTTTTCACTAAAACTTTAGTCTACTATATTTAACATTATAAATAATAATATAATTTCTAACAAATCACAGGCCAAAAATACAACAATGATACGGTTAGTTTTATTAATCATATTATTAACCCTTTATTTATTTCATTTTAGGGTACTAAATTTGAATTCTTTATATTTTTATGAATTTAAAAGTTTATGTATAAGTTTTATAGTCATTTTAGTATCATATATTGATTAAAAGTTATACATCTAAATTAACAAATGAAACATTTTTATTATTATGAATTTTATTGTAAGCAACATGCTTTATTTTTCAAATAATTTTTTGAATAATTATTTTCATATATTTTAATTTATACACACGATTGACCCATGTACTGTTGGATAAGAAAATTAGTTAAGTTATATTTATCTTTTCATAAATCAATAAAAATCTAATTATAATAATATTTGAACACGAAACACCATGCATAATAAACAATTAACTTTATTATTATGACTAAAGTATCAATTGATTTTTTTAATAAATATATTTACTACATAATTTTTCTCACCTGCATTGTAAGTGCCATAAATCTAACTATTTTATAAAAGTTTTGTTCTTTTAGGAAAATACTTATCCATAATCTCATTTGTTTTTCTTAAAAAAATCATCTCATTAACTTCTCTCAAGTATTTTTTTATTTGGTAAAGTATACCCAAATTTATTAAATTATTAGTAAATTTATATTTTGGTCATTTAACTTGAAATATTACAAAATGGTCACTTGAACTATTCAAAGTGATCAAAACATAAACTTACAAATAATTTAATAACTATTTTATAATTTTTAAATTAAGAGACTAAAATATAAACTTACTAATAGTTTAATAACATTAAATATAATTTACCCTTTTATTTTGTAAGTATAGATTCTATAAAATAATTTAACAATTTGTTATTTATTTTAAAATTATAATTTGCCCTTTTAACCCATAATGATGTAATAACATGACAATGACATTACCCAATTTAATAATGAAAGGACGACTGCAAACAAGCCAGGTCGACTAACTTTTGAGGTAATTCCATGGATACAATGTTAAAGAGGAGCTGCTTTTCGAGGCATAGTCTTTCCTTTCTGTCTGTCCTGCATAAAAGGCAACATTCCCTTCCCATTCCACTTTAATATAACATCATTGGTTTTGGTTGCCTTAGTTACTTTTCGTAACATATATAATTAAACAAATATTTAATTTAGTTTAAGATGCAAAGAGAGTATTAAAAGATTATTTATTTATCGAATGAGTTTTAATTTGATTGGCATCGGTATTATTGTTAGTGTAAAAGATTATGAGTTTGAGTATGTTAAAGTGTATTATCCTTCTATTTAAAGGTCGGGGAATATGAGTAGTTCTAGACATTATACCAAAAAGAGCATATATAATAAGAATCTATAATGAGATTAATGTTTAAAAAAAATTGTAGGGCTAAGTTGAATTATTTTGATTTTTGTTTGATCAATTTTGAGTCTTATCCCTTCATTTCTTCATTTCCTTTTTTTACTCGTTGGTTAAATTTCATGATAAATTATGCTATTAGTCTTTATATTTTAAAAAATTGTGGATTTAGTCTTTGTAATTTGATTTGTTTTAATCCTAATACTTTTCGATTCGATCAATTTTAATCCCTATACATTTTTAGTTTTGAAATTTTAGTCCTAACTCAAACAATAGTAGTTAAATTTGTTTGGTTAAATTCAATTACTAGCATTGTATTATGCGCACAATTATAGATTTAGTTCTTATATTTTTCAAAATTTGAAATTTCAATCTTAATACAAATAACATTTTTGAATACATTAACGAGAATTTTAGTGAGTAATACGTGATAATGATAAGTTGACATGACATTATACATATGATAATTTATTTGCCAAATTAGATTTTGAGAATAGCAGAATTTAACTTAATGAGTTTAATAATTATCATTTGGTGAGGACTAAAATTTTAAAATTTAAAAGTATAGGGACTAAAAATGAACAAATTAAAGTTCAAGGATTAAATCTACAGTTTTCATAAGGTATAAGGACTAGTAGCAGAATTTAAACTTTTTTTCATTTCCAACATCGTCTTCCTCCCGCGTAGCTAGGTTTCACTTTGCAGTTACTTCCCTCCAAAATTGACCCAACTTCAAAGTTTCAATTTTCTCAACTCAAAACTCGAAAAATATGACACAGTTGGATTCGAATCCAAATTCCACCGCCGCCGACCTCCCAAAACCGCCGTTCACTTTTCAACCAATGTTAACAGAATCCATCCACCGTTCTTTTTTCGAATACCGTTCCCGTGCGTCCGATTTCACCAATTTCACCTCCATTTTCAAGAATTTACCTGATCCACTCTCCGAATTCGTCTGATTTTAGTGTAACTCTCCAAATTCAGTCTTCGCTTCCAAATGACGTTTTTAAGGTTTCTGGCTCCGCTTCCTGTAATGCCGTTCAAAGAATCCCCGTAATATCTTCTGCTCCCGTTATTAACGAGCTTTCCCTTTTATTTCTTGATAAAAAAGAGTCGAAGAGGGAAGTGGTGAATTTGCTAGAAAGGGATCGTGAGTTACATTGGTATAAGCTGAAGGAAACGATCATTTAAGTTCCCGTTTTGTGGATTTATTGCGCGTTTAGACGGTTGGTAAAGTTGGGGAAGTCGGTGAAAAATGATTTTGAGGCCCCCAACCCAAATTTTCAATGAAGAAATTCGGAAAATGATTGTTGGAGGATGCGAGATTCGCTATTTTAGCTGCTGAGATTTTGTTTGAAATTTCGGTCTGGGATTCCAATATTGGAATTGGAGGGAGAGAGAGCTGGGTTTCGAGATTCTTTACTTTCTGGGTAAGTTTTTCTTCTCTAGCTGTCGTTTTCAATTGAAATTTGTATCGTTGAACCGTTTTTTTCTTTCTAAAATTTGCCCCTTCGTTGTTCTAGAATGCTTTAAACTTTATTATTTTCTATCACCGATAATTTTATCAAAATTAGAGTGTAAATAAATTAAAAAAATTTTATTTTTATAGAAAATAAACTTAATATCCTTAAATTAAAATAACTAAAAATGTGTCTATAACAAAAAAAGTATTTAGAAGAACAAACTCTCACTAAAATTAAATATCCTTAAATAACATTACACTTATATGAGCAGTGTGTTCATGAAAAACCTTGGGTAGTAGTCCCTTAGTAAACGGATCCGCAATCATGGAGTTTGTCTCAATGTGCTTTATAGACACTTAACAACTATTTTAACAACTAGGAACTTAAAGTCTATGTGTTTTAACTTTGATGTGCTCCTATTGTTATTAGAATAAATGACTATTAATTATTGTCACAATTTGCACCCTAGTGATAAAATTTTACATCAATATTCCATCAAAATCGAAGTCTATATACTTGATGATCTCAAACTTATCAAACCTTCGATATGTGAGCATATAATCTTTTGTTCTTTGAAAATGTCTTATAACCCTTTTAGTTGCTATCCAATGGTCCATATTAGGGTTGCTTAAATATTTGCCTAACATCCAACAATGTACACGATATTCGAATGTGTTCAAACATGAACATACGTTAGACTTCCTACTACTAAAATGTAAGGAATTTTATGCATTTCTGTAATCTAAAAATCATTCTTAGGGCATTGATTGAGACTATACTTACACTCACTAAACTTGTAATATATACAATCATTAACCAAAGCCATCTTGAAACCAAATAAGATAATCACTTGGAAAATATTGTAATACCACGTAATTCCACATGTAAGGTTTCATTATAAGATGAAACTGTTTCTTGCAAATAAAAGTTGTCATAAGTATTTAAAAATCAGTCCCAACAACATTCAAATTTAAAGACAAGCTAAACTGATTGTTTCCGAATGAATAACAATATCTAAATTTGTCTAACAAAGAAACATAAACTAAATTCCGTCTAAAAGGTGATACAAAAAATGTCTTTTAAATCCAAATAAAATAAAATAAAATAAATAGTTTCTACTAACAACTTAAAATGCCCAATTGCTTCCACTTTCACTAATTTTTCATCGTCCACGAAGATGTGTCTTTCACTATCACTTGGTTTTCGGTAGTTCAAACAACCCTGCATAGAAACACTTATGTGAGTAATAGCACCAAAATTGATTCACCAAGTGTTTTTAGGAACTAAGGCTAAATTAACCTCATAACAAACTAAAGTAATAATTATACCTTTCTTTGCACGCCAAGCGTGATATTTGGCACATTCTTTCTTCACATGTCCAAACTCATTACAAAAGAAACAACTCTCTATAACTTGTTATTGTTCCTTTTGAGCTAGACCCTTAGTAGTTTCATTCTGATATTTTCTTTTCTTGCCCTTGTCTTTAGAGGCATTGGCTAAATGAGTACTTTCAAACTTATCATGTTTCAACCTTTCTTCCTTTTGCACACAATGAGAAATGAGCTCATTTAGATTTTATTTCTCTTTTTGACAGTTATAACTAATTTTAAATTGATTAAACTGTGTAAGAAGCGATACCAAAACCATAAGAACAAGCACTTCCTCAGAAAACTCGATCTTAAGTGCCTTAAATCTTGAAGCAATATGGAATATCTCCATAATGTACTCTCTCACGTTTCCTTGACTCTTATACTTCATAGACATTAAAGAAGTCAAAAGTGATGTCATCTCAACCTTATCGTTTTTAGCAAAATATTTCTCAATTTTGTCAAGAAAACCCTTGGCCTGAGTAATCTCTTCAGATTCTGTGCCCCTAAAGGCTTCTGGAATGTTGTGTTTCATGATCATTAAACTCATGCGATTTGAACAATCTCATCTCTCAAAATCCCTCTTAACATCAGGGGTGCTTTCCGCAGTAAGAGGTGTATGTTGTGTTTTCCTTTAGTGCCAGATCTATGTCCATACACCTAAGCACTATAAGTAAGTCCTTTTCCATTCCTTAAAATTAATCTCATTAAGCATGGGTATAGAACTTATATTAGCAAATATTATGGTAGCAAAAGATGAACTAACTAAATATATAACAAAAACAAATAAAAATAAGCTCACATCAATATTCATAAGTAAACAATAAATTCAATATAATGGCTAATCTCATCTCAAGATACCAAACACAACATTAATATCAAGTCTTTGGACAGTAATATTAACACAAGCGATACTCTTGTTGTAACAATCAAACATTGACAATAGATTATGTCAAACAATTAATTAATCTTTGGACTCATTTATTATTCACATAAAATACCTTATAATTGTCACACATTTATCACCACAAATGTCGCTGAAATTCTGCCAAATATTTTATAGTTGTCACACATTTATCACCACAAATGTCGCTGAAATTCTGCCAAATATTTGTTTAGCTTTGGGTTAATTAATAAATGCACGAATTACAAAAACAAATAATCATCTTAATATTTTAAATAAACTAATCTACACAAAAAAGGTCACTTTGGCTGTATTTTGTTTCAACTAATCTATTTAAAATATTAGACAGCCTTAATTAAAACTCAAAGCCAAAATCAGAATTTGTTTGTTTCAAGATATTTCTCTTAATTTTATCTTTCAATCTAATTAAAAGATAATAGTATATACATTTATCCCAAAACAATATATATCATGGTTAAATTCTATATAATAATATAATAATATATTGATAAACTGGAAACAACCCTAATTATGCAAATTAATTAAAATATGAATCCAACAGAACATCGAAGCACCAAAGTAATTTTGCTCAAATTTGCAAAGTAACTTTGGGAAAAGAAAAGTAAAAAAAATTCGCCCATATTAATTCACATTCAACTAGCAGAATGTGCAATACAATAGTAAGTAATGTATACTTGAATTCAATCATCAGCTTCATTAAAACTAAAACCTTTTCAGCCAAATTTCATAAAAACAATAAGCCTGCAAGTATATGAATTAACGATGCAATATCCAAAGTTTTTATAAAAAACAAAAAACAAATTGTAGTATCCAAATGACTGAAACTCATGGGTAAATTTGAATTTCACGAGAAAAGAAAACTACATAAATTAAATATAAATGCTACAATTAATTAAAATCCTAAAACTTCATAAATCCAAAAGATTTAGTAACATCAAATCTATATATATATATATATATATATATATTAAATCTATAAAATCTCAAATACGAATTAATTTTAAAATAAAAAAAAAAATCAATTCATTCTCTATCATTCGACATAACGAGACTCTAATACCACTGTTAGAACCGTAAAATAAATATAAAATCAATTCATTCTCTATCAAGTCAAGATCTGTCATGTCAAATTATCAATAATAAATCAAGAATAAAACTAAATGCAGAAGCGTACCTAAATTCATCGATTTCTTGAAATCTATGGATCTTAGGGTTTTGATATTCTAAATTAGCACACAAGTAATCTAAAGAAGGTGATTCTATCTTTTCTAAACATGAGATATCAGAAAATTTACCTTGTTTGTAATTTAGGATCATAACCCTAATATATATAACTTTGACACGTTAGCCTTAATTTCTAATCAACTCATCATCAATTATAAATTAATTACTAAAATATCTACACATATTTGACCTATACCTTATTTAATAATTAAAGCCCAAAAATCTTATCCAACTTAGATCACTTTTAATTTGGGCTAACCTATCATGGTAGTAAATAATAACATATAATTACCTTTATAATATATGTGATATGTATATTTTCAAAATTTACTTCTGCTTTTTCATGTTTTATAATATAGCAAATAACAAAGCTTATGTGGTTAAACTTATATTTAAGTTAGACAAAAATTAACACTGGCCCTAAACATAGTGGATGCACGTAGAAAGTAGCATAATCATACTTTCTTTTTCTTTGTATTAGACTTGTTAATTTACTGTGGTGAGATAATTTTGGATGGGATTAATTTAGATTTTAAAATTTTTAAGTTTTTTCGTTTCAATCAATTTTAAATTTAAGTAATTTCGAATTTGAATTCAATTTTTTGGTTTTTATTAGGGTTAATTTCAGGTTTGTTATATCGTCGACCTCCGACCAACTAGTAAATCGTTTTTTTTTTCTCTTTTCCATCTCAACAAATATTTGATTGATGGGAATCTGATGTATTGTTTTCTGCTTGCTAAGGTTGTTATTCCTAGTTTAGTACTTGCAGGTGACATGATTTTCCTTTTTCTTTCTGATTTTACCCTTTTCCTTTTCCGTTATTGATGTTAGTAGCTATAATTCATTAATGGAGTGCATAGAGATCCTTTCCTGTATGCTGTTGGAACCAGTTTTAGCTGTCAAACTCTTTATTGGTCAGCTTCACTTTCTTTTTCTTTTTTTTTTTTTTTGGCTTTTTTAACTTTTAACCTTTTTTATCCAACTAACTTAAAAAAATAAATATTTATAAGAATGAATAAACTTCAAAAATAATAATAGAAATGATCTAAAAGTAATAATAGAAATAACCTAAAAGTTATAGTGTACCCCTATGACCAACACCTAACTCAATTAATTGCCAATCATTATTTTATGGTTGGATATTTTTTGGTACTGGCAATACAATGGGCGACATCCGTATGTATATTTTTTTAAAAAATATAAGTATTCTCTGGTCTAAGTAATAATAATTTTTTTATAGGTGTCGGCGTCCATGTGGTCGGCACCCATGTTAGGTAAAATTTTTTTGATTTTGCGTTTCTCATGGTCGACACTGGAGTAAAAAATATTTTTCGGTACTTTTTACTGTTGACATTCATGTTCAAATTTTTTTTATCCCGTGTTTGTTTTGGCGGCACTTGAGTATTTTTTTTTTGTGACAGCATTCCACATGTCGGAATCATTTAATTTTTGAATAATTTTTTTTTAGTGTCGGCCTTCCATTTGTTGGCACCTGTATTAAAAAAATGATATATTGAATTTTTTTTGTGTTTTGGTTGAGTTTTTTTTTTTTTTTTGCTTTAACAATTTTAGAGAAAAAAAAACAAAGAAATATTAGTGTTTTATTGAGGAGGAAACAAATTTTATTGAAGATAAAGAACCATATGTTGTTAGTGTATGTTCATTTCGATTGAGAAATGGTAAGCACGGTTAAAGAAGGTTGTGCATTTCAAAATCCCCAAAAAGTAGGCATGAGATTCAATAAGCGTGTAAAGCTGACGAAAATGAAACGAAAGATCAGTGTGAATATAGCTGTAACACCCCTAACCCTTCTCCGTTGTCAGATTGGGTTTACGGAGCGTTACAATACATATTAGGACATTTATCATCAAATAGAAACAAAAATATAAAATAAATGATAACAATTAGTATCTTATAAAAATCAAGACAAAATACACTTACGGGCCTTAAATTGAGCTTACGAGGCCCTAAAAATAGTTTGGGAACAATCCAAGACTAATTTGAATCAAAATAGAAAAATATGTAAAAATTAGAAAATTCTGGAAACATGGGTCATATAGCCGTGTGGTGTAACACCCCAAACCCGGACCAGACGTTACGGCTGAATCCAGTGTGTCAAATTGAAGCGTTACTGTATAGGTTATGTTTTATCTAAAATCTTTCTTAGTGATTTAAAGAGTATTTTCATTATAGATTAAAGTGAATGGAAGCTGTGCATCAGGTAGGATGCCGGAAAAAAGAGGAGGTGAGTCTATTAGACTGCTTAAGTACCAAGCTCTCCACGGATCCACTCCTAGACATGCACACAACCATTGCCACACTTTAACTGAATGGTTGTTCAGGAAAAACCATTTCGTTTTAAGCCTTTGAAAGCACTTATTAATTTTAGAAAATGTTTTCATTTCGGAAGCTTTGTCTTGTGTCACGATATTTTGAAATCAGGTAATCTCTTTTAAAAACGCGCCCTAGAGCTATTCAATTTCAAACATTTAAATCCATATCATGCCTAAGCTAATAATCATACTAAAGCAATTAAAAATAATTAAAGCAGCCTTATTACAACTTAAAACCCAAAGCAATTAAAGTAAATGAAACTAATCTAGTCATAAGAAGAAAATTGAGCTTGCAAAACATGTGGCCACTCCGAATCCCTCTCAGCTCCAAGTCCACTATGGTTGAGGGTTACCTGCACGGATAAAATTAAGGGGTGAGTTTGAAAAACTCAATGTGTAAAATAAACCCAACTAGAGCCTAAATCAGTTCAAGCTTTACTGGGCCTAATCCCTATTCAGAAATCAGAGTTAACTGGGCCTCAGCCCATATCAATATTAATCTGGGCCATAGCCCCTTACAGTATCAGAGTATACTGGGCCTAGCCCATATCAGTATCAATCTGGGCCGTAGCCCTATTACAAGTCGAGATATATTGGGCCTTGCCCATATTAACATAGTTGGGCCCATTTCAATACAGTTGGCCCATAACAAAACAGTCTCATATGATTAATGCATGATAACCCCATCCAACCCTGCACTTGCCTCCATCCATCCCTACATTTCCTGTGGGGAATAAATCACCCACGCCATCCCTACACTTACAGTGTTAGCACTGGTTGCGGCACTAACTATAATCCGCAGCAAAGCTGCTTATATCAGAATATGTGGCACAGCCACCAGAATGGGTTCTTCCTCCATAACAAAACCCAACCCCATGCAGTATGACATGTATGTAGAATATATATAATTAACAAGGCATGCTTCAGAAAGGCAGTCAGATTATAGCGTAAGAACAGTTATTTACCCTCGAGGGGCATAATCGTAACTTACCCCTTTAAGGGTATTACGGTAATTCTACCTTACAGAGGTATTTCAGTAATTTTATCAATCTTTTTAGGGTTCCATGCTCATTACAACTATTAACATATTAACAGAAACACTTACCGAGCATTTTTTCCCGAATTGGGCCCGTTGGCCCATTTAACCTAATTTCGGCCCATCAAAGCCCAAATTCACCTAGGTGCATGAAATTGCGCACTTTGCAATCTTACCGTTGAAGTTACCAAAATTATCAATACAAACAATCCCACGAGCGCTCGCACGCTCGCAAGTTCTCGAAATGTAGGCTTTTCGACATTTCGACTTTTCAGCTTTTGCCGATCTAGTCTACTAGTGGGTGTCGTTTACACACCTGATTTGCAAAAACTGCTACCGAAATCTCCCACGATATCCTACAATCGTCACTAGACATATCAGAACCAAAATACAATGGCGACTATCATAAACTTACTTACCATAATCGGCCATCAATATATATGGCCCTTGAGATCCTACCTTTGCCAAAACTAGCGACTAGATCTCGATCTAGTCATTCCACTTGTCCAAGCCTTCGATCAGCAGCCTCTAGATCACACTAACACCAAAACAAATCAATTGTTACACCCCTTAGAGCCTTAAGCTCCAATCGACAGCCTTCCTATGCCTTTAGGGATTTCGACATTTCTAAAACCCGAAATAAAGAATAGATTTGAGTACCTACCTCAGGTTCTTTCAACCAAAACGATTCCACTTCAGTTTCTACTTAGATCTAATGCAGATCCAGCCCTTAAACACTAGCAGAAATCGAATCTTAGAGATCTAAAGATTCGGCTATATGTCCCTAAAAACTATGATGTTTTTAGCTTTTGGAACTGTGAAGACAAAGATGATTTGGTATGGTGGTTTTGCAGTGGTATTGCCGATAGAGGTTGAGGTTTAAAGGATGTGAAAAATTGGCCAAAAGAGATGAAAAAAATATGAGGATTTTGACTAGAAGAAATCGGCACAAGAAACAACTTTCGGGATTTCGGCTTTTATGGCAATCGGCTATAGAGGTTTAGAAAAGAATGGGAATGAAAGAAGAGATGAGTAGAATGGTAGGAATGTTTCGGCCAGAGAAGAAAATAAGGAGAAAAAGAAAATAGAAGAAGAGAGGAGAAGAGAAGGAAGAATTCGGCACTCAGGAGATCTAACTTTGCGTTTTTTGTCTTTTTGCGACACTGAGAAGATAATAGAATGAAAGTGAAGGCTCTAGGTGGCTAACCCTAATTCGGAAAAACAAAAAGAAAATAAAGCTTGCCCTAAGGGCCATTCAGACCCACGGCCCAACCTTCCTAAAGCCCTAGTCGAATTTCCCCTTAAGCTCTATCACATGCCCGGCACATGCACACAACAAAAAAAAAAAGTAACAACACGCTTACCTTGTGACTTGAACTCTGGCTCCCCCTAATCATCTACACGTCACTCCCCAAACACCTAGGTGGCGCCACATGCCACTTTACCACAGATCTTTTTGTGTCCTATTTTACCACCTCAACTTTAAAAGTCCATATCGCCAGAACCCTCTCTCCCAAAATTAAAATTCAGGAATTGCCTCGAATTAAATTTACTCTTGGGCCTTTTAAAAGCCCACCAACATACTCAGACCCAAATTATTAATAAGGCCTACTGCCTAGATTCCCTTAAAAGGCAAAATTTAAGAATTTTGCTAAAGCTATGGGCCGAGCCCTGGTCCTTTTTCCCACACCATATACCCTTCGTAATTTATTTAATTACTACACTAAATATACAAAATAATAATAATAATAAAATAATAATGATAACATTCAAATTATTCGGGCCGTCTTCTACCTGAACCCAGACTCAAGACCCAATACTTTTAGGCCCAAAAATCGAGGTGTTACATGTGGCTTCCCCATACACCCCTGTGGCCAAATAGTGTGAAAAATCCTACACCTAAAAATTAATAAGACACATGGCCGTATGGCCAGGTTGTGTGTGTTACATGGTCGTGTGGTTAAGTCGTGTGCACTTTAAAAAGCTTCCAAAACAAGGTAAAACTTTCATCCAACACTTACGTTCCAAGCCAAATCAAAATTAACCATTTATGTACTTCAAAAACACATTTAAACAAGACTAACACATGCCAAAACAATCGACCTAAATGCCTAACCAATATGTCTTCGTTGACACCATAATTCAATTATCAACCTCAGTTCACTTGACACATCAACTAATTTGCATTCAAATTCATTAGCTTATATATAAAACTCATACCAAATTTATCATTTCTTCTTAATCATTCATATTCATTCATACTATGATTCAAACATTTAAATAAGGTTTATATCACATGACGAAAACAAATTTATATGAACATATTCACACCAAGATTAAAGGCACAAACACAAGTAAGCTTATACGAAGCTTAAAACATAACATTTGTAATAAGTGTCTAAACATATACAAAAACGCCTATTATATGCCATATAACCCAAAGTAAGCATATCAAAATCTACTAAAATGAATCTGGATAGTGTGATCTTCAACTTGATCCGACCGCCCGACTCCACAAAACGTTATCTACAAGGAACACAAAAGAATATGAGTAAGCTTTACTAGACCTTAGTAAGTTCAATGATTAAAACGATAAAGTTTATCAAATTAAATATAACAATTTTAATAACAAGATTAAAAGTCAGAACCTCCTGTCAACCACCAATCCATAATAGGTGAGTTTATACATAAACAAATATGAGATCATTCACTATCAAGCCACAATGCTATCAAGAGACTCATGAATAATCGTTCAACAATTCAATAACAAGACATTTAACACAAGAAATATTGTCCAATGAACGATATATGGATATGAGTACACAATTATCCATCCGAAACACGCCAAACGCTCTAACGATCCAATCTAATCGATAACACACCTCAACATTAAATGCCTAGACTGTAGGCTAACATCCTTCCAAAAACACGTTTGGACACTAAGTGCTAAGCCCGAAGACTTTACATCCGCCCCCGGTAACACACTAGAATCACTGTAATATATCTCGATAGTCCGCACCAAATGCTAGACTTCGGTATATTAAGTGTAAAATCATAGGACAAGAATCATCGCCTCATTCCAAATCAATCCCCATACCATGTGCACTATAACTTATTGGCATGCCAATCATACTCTATCCTACGTTCATCGGTTCAGGAGATATTACCGTTAGACCAAAATCCAACAATTTATTATTTCCATTCACACTAATTCAAATCGAAATATTTAATTTAACAATCAACAACTAAATTCTCATTCAATTCACATTGTAAAATATATATATCAAAATAAACCGAATGAACTTACTAGGGTTAAACTGCAGTAATGGTAAAAGTTCAAGGACTATTCAGCTACTTTCCTTTTTCCTTGGTTATCTACTTGTTCTTGATCTATGATATAATTTGATTCAATTATTAGCTTCAATTTCATATACTATTCAATTTAATACATATAATTTCCTATTTATAATTTCACACATTAGACCCCAAACATTTACATTTTAATCAATTTGGTCTTTAAGACCAAAACAAGCTTATTTCTCATAATTAAACTTTAAACCCATTTAACCTAAGTTTTAACCATTCTATAATAGCCCTAAAATTCTGGATTTATCAAGAAAAACCATGTCTATTTTAGTTTATTTTCGATTTAGTCACTAAACATGAAAATTACTAAAAATCACTTTACAAATTAGATCAAAATTATTATTAAGCTTCATGCTCCAGAACAAACATAAAAAATACTTCAAGAACATTAATGGTAATTTTTCTAAACTTTGGCAACTTCACAAATTAGTCTTTAAACTAGTTAAATATCAATACAATGATCTCAAAAACGTAGAATTTATGAAAAACGAACCAAGAAAACACTTATATGCAAGCTTGAACTCAAACCAAAGCTCCCCAATTCTTCTTATGGAGGTTCAACCAACATAAAAGAAATGAAAAGAATGGCACCATTCTACATTTTCTTTCGTTTTAATTTGAATTTAATTACAAAAATGTCATTTTTCATAATTTTAATCCATTTTCATTTACCTACCATCCAATATCATTAAATAAGGTTTAATTACCTTGTAAGACCCTCACTTCATGTTTAAATATCCATTTAACTCATATAATCTATTAATGACTTACTTTTGCAACTTTTATAATTTAGTCCTTTTTACTTAATTAATATCTAAATGTTAAAATTTTCTAACAAAAATTAATACACCAATATAATCACTTCGTAAATATTTAATAAAAATTTTTACGGGCTTGGTTTATAGAAATGAGGTCCCGATACCTGATTTTCTAAAACCACTTGACTTTAGAGATAATTCACTTGAAGTTATCTAATCATTCAATTAACTAAAATTATCAATTCAAAATTTACTATAATACTATATTTGACTCGTAAATATTAAATAATAATATTTATGAATTCTCTCGTCGAATTTGTGTTCCCCAAACTACTGTTTCTGACACCACTAGAAAACGAGCTTTTACAATAGCTACCAGTTGTGGGAAGCAGATGCTAAGATTTTTTGCAAATTTCCAATTTCAATAGATCCATTGAAGTTCTTGGATATTGAGTTTGTAGATGTAACGATGATGATAAGACCACAACGATTGCAATTTATTGCCTCCTTAAGATTGTGAATCCCTGACCGATTGAGTTATTCACAAAGTTAGCCAAATTTGAACCCGTTCAAATTATCCCTTCAATAAGTTAGTATTACAGATTTGATTTTGATATTAATGTCTGCTGGGAAGATCAGTCGGGCTGTGAAGGGACATCGCAAACACCCAAAAATCTAAATTGTAGTAGATGTTCGTATAACAACTTAATCCTGGGTCCCTGTTTAGAGATACATCTAAATGTGTTAGACACCATAGCAGATGGTGATGAAGGGTTTGTTAATGAAGATTAGCCCTACCATGATATTGCAGAATTTAGTGACAGCGATTTGGATAAGGTCTTGGAAGATAGAGACAATAAAAGCGCGGTAGAGGGTCAAGATGTACACCTCTAATTAGTTGAAAACAATCAGAAACACAAGATTTGGTATAGTTATATGGAATGATCCATGGACCCACATGTCAAACCCCAATGTGGCGCTTGTACGCCAGTTCCCCTAATATCTAGATATGGTATTTGCTCACTTAGTGGAGGCAGGTTCGAAGGTTGGAGAGTTATTCGTAGGCCAACAGTTCGATAATAAGAAAGACCGTGTATATGCAATAAAGAAATACAACATGAAGTTATCAATGGACTACAAAATATCAAAGTCTACACAAATTTTATATGTTGGGGAATGTTGGAGGGCCAACAGCCATTGCAATTGGCAGGTTTGGGCTATATTAATGTAGTGGACTTAAATATGGAAAATTAAAAAATTAGAAGGCTCACACATGCATGGTTGCATGTATGACGCAAGACTACCGAAAATTGGATGCGAAAGCAATCTACAACTGCATCACACTCATCATTCCTGAATCAGTCTTTATTACGGGCGAAACAGATGGCGATAGAATAGTTGTATGATGACTGATATGCATCATACAATAAACTTCAAGGGTGGATAGTCGCAATGCAGAACTATATGCCGGGTACCGTAATTGATTTGCAAACATTGTCGCGTAAAGGTCAAAATGTTCGATCCATGTGTTAGGGCCTTCTCACACTGCAAGTCGTTGGTGCAGGTTGATAGTACCTGACTTTATGGTGAATATACACAAATACTCCTGATTTCGGTTGCACAATACGGTAACTGAAGTGCATTATCGATCGTTTTCACCATTATGGAGTCTGAGAACTTCGAGTCGTAGGGATTTTTCCCGAGAAACTCGCATAGGCATTTTGCCAAACAGGATAACATTTACATTATCTCTGACAAATCGAAGGGACTAGTTGCTGTGATTAGGTGTTCCGGGGTTCCGTGGAGGTCTGTTTATTACATCCGACACATCGATTCAAACTTCCACAAGGATCACAAAAATAAAGACTAGTGCAAAAGATTCTTAAACATGGGGAAAAATCTTCCACATTTGGGTAAGTATTACAACTCTGCATGTTAAATTCTAAAAGAGTAAGTCTGTAATGAGTGTATGAACAGTAAGATGTATGTATAAGGTTTTTCATGGGGGTTGTAAGTGCTTGAGATGATAGTAAGTTGTATAGCAATAAGTTTTTAATGGTGTTTCTATGTTCTATAAGTAGTGGTTGTTGCTGCTGGTTCGAAAGAGATATCTGAGTCTAGAGCCTAGAACTGCAAAATGTGAGTTAAGGTGAGTATTCATCTTGACTCCTTTGTATGAATTGTTCAAATAATAAGAATATTTATTTACATACATAAATAGGGTGATGATGTTTACAAAAACTAGTAATGGATTAATATAGTAAAGATGAGTGAAATGTCGTAATAAAATGTATAAAGTTCAGTTAAAGGAATGATGTTTGATAAGTAGGCATGTAAGGTCTAGTATACGAAATGTATAAGGTCTGGTATACGAAATTTATAGTCAGAAAAGAGGTGATGATCTAGGCAAGTGACAATAAGCTAAAGTTTTATTGTGAAGCTTTTGGTAGGGTACTTTTAGTGCTAACCAAACTAGCATATCACAATTTGAAATTGAGTATAATACCATGAGATAGAGGCCCATGGTAGCTTGGTATGGTTTGGAAACTTTCATGGTGTAGCCTTCAGTAAGGTAAAGAATGAATTGGTAGAATACGATACATAAATGTATGTAAGACCATATGGCTAAGACCCATGGTACAATATGATATGATTGTATGCATGTTCATGGTGTAACCATCGATAATGTATGAATTGAAATGGTGGATCATGATACATGAAACTTTGTATAAGTTCATGAGGTAGAAACTCATAGCACCTTTGGTGAAGTCTGCGGGGACAGTAAACACGAGATTTTGTTTAATTCCATCATGGCGCATTTTTTTGGGCCCTTGTGGTGTAGCCTATCATGTATGTTTGGTAAGCTGTGTGTTACTGTCTTTATGGTAAGATATGGATAAATTCTGTTAGTTCTATAATAACCTTGGCTGAGATAAGGTATTGATATGCTAAGGGTTAAAAGATGAGTAAGATATGTGAATTAAACGAATAAGTTTAAAGGGTGTTTTTGAAAAGAACTATGTATCTGGATGTTAATAAGGTATTTTCCATGATAATACTATTGAATCAAAGTTATTTGGAATATGTCATATCTGAGTTGTATAATGACTTCGCCTGAAATCTTATGAAAACTGAATATCGATAAATTTCAACATCTGAGTGATGCAAGTCTCAAGGCCCAATTTCAGACCCATGGATGTGATGAGCTCACACTACCTCAAGGCCCAGCAACAATTTCAAAGGCCAAGAAAATCAAATTAGGATTCAATCAAAGACAAGATTTGAGAATAAATCTTCTCAAGGAAAAGAGGAATGATACATGCATAGATGGGGTGAAATTTATTAAATTCCATTTACT
The DNA here is from genome assembly GCF_025698485.1 of Gossypium arboreum. NCBI lineage: Eukaryota > Viridiplantae > Streptophyta > Magnoliopsida > Malvales > Malvaceae > Gossypium > Gossypium arboreum. The sequence goes on along the minus strand of NC_069075.1, from coordinate 109,690,901 downwards.
AAAGCTGCCAATTTTCAAGTTTGAGAAATCAATATACTTGCGAAAACTTTTTGGATGGGATCGGGGCATTTTTGGGTTGAAATATCTATATGGTGTTCGAAAATCTATCTCTTAGCTTCAAAAAGCACTTTGAATCTCTCAGATTTAAGTTCGGGAGATCAAGTTATAACCGTTTTAGTGTAGACTGCATGAGCAAAATATTTTGACAGGATTTTGATGAGAATTATGAGTTTTGGGCTTTTAATTCGAGTTTAAATCATATTGATTTCGGGTTTTAGGATTAATTTTTATTATATATGAATCCAATATTGTATTTATCAGCTCTTATTATTTTATTATTCCAAATTTATTATTATTAAATATTTTAAGTTATTTAGGAGTTTTATGTTAATAAGAAAGTTTAGTTTAAGACTACTTCTTGTTTAGGTTAATTAGAGTTCTAGTATATTTAAGAGTTTTATTTAGATTTATTTAGCTAACCTATATAAAGGTTTCTTCATTGTTCATTAAAGAGACAATTGTTTTCATTAATAAAGTTTTCAACTTTGGAAGTTTGTTTCATTTGGAAGATTTCTTTCTTTTGATTTTTAGAAGTAGTGTTCTTTTCTATTTTCTTCAAAGAGTCGTGGGAATTCATTCTTCACCCTTCAATTTGCCAAGGATTATTTCTTGGAGGTTTGATTAGAGCCATTAATTGAGTTTGGTGGGATTTATATCTCAAATGGTTCAATTTGACATTTATCATTCTATCCCTCATATCTATCGGTTTACTCGTCCATCTTCCACTTTGTTCTTTTTCAATTTCTTTTTCTTATTTATTTATGATTTTTATTTGTTTTTTTATTCTAAAGTTACTTCTTTTACTATTTTCAACTTCTTTATTACCACATTTATTTATTTCTTCTTTTCAAATCATATCCAAATCTTTTCTTTTCGAGTCGAACAATTTGAATTCGATCCTTGATTCACCTCCTCTGCTCCCATTCCGTATCACTGGAGTTCTGGAATAATATTGTGAATGTCAATAGATTGATCTATGAAGTACATTATTAGTATGAGTTGTATGGTATCGAATCAGGGTATGATTTGCTTAATGGTTTGATGATACTCAGATCTACGTAAGTACTCGTGTAACACCCCAAATTTGACGTAGGAGTTTAGGCCGAATTTAGAATGTTACATTGATCACCGAAGTGATTGTGAGAAAATTTCACAAAACCAGTTGATCTTAATTTTGTTTCTGAAAGCTTTAATATCGAGTATTTAAAACAAAACTGGAGTAAAAAAAACAAATAAGTCTTGAAATAGAATTTGTACCATAGAATTAGAACCTTACATTTCAAAATTGTATATCAAAGTAAAAGTCTGGATTCACAACTAATAATTTATTTTCCCGTAAGACTGCCTGAGTCCTCCGTATACTGCGTCCAGCATCCAAATTTCAAAATGTACCTGAAAAGGGAAACAGAAGAGGGGGTGAGCTACACGAGCTTAGTGTAAGGTCAGAACTATCTAGCTACAGAAGTAGATATAGATACAGTAAACCTATGAACAGTTCAGCAGCGGAACATACTTACAGAGTTGTACCGAACCAATCGGTACATTCGTAACAGACGTATCGGCAAATAGTAGTATTTGTGCGTATTAATAACACACTCAGAATACACAATCATAGGTACCGTTCAGTCACAGTAACAATACATTTTTAGACAGTCACAGTCCAGAGTCCACAGAATTCACATAAGCACAAGCAGACAATCTCACTTGCAAGACAGTCAATAAGATGCATATGGATGCAGTTGAGTTAAAGAAAGCCCACCCATCCAACCAACACACCTCTCCGTCCCCCATCACACCTCAATAGAGCTATTAAGCTCATCCAACAAATCACACCATATAGGACCTCGAAAAGCCCGTCCAACCCTACACACTATATGATGTCATCCCGAGTTGCCCGACCACAATGAACATCAGCATTGTCCTCGACCCTCAGGGAATTGGGACTGCCCATGATCCTCTGGGTATTAAGGGCTATCAGTATGCAGATAAACTGCCAGTTACATATATTATACAGCAAAGCTACCGTATAAGTTGTACTATGCAATGCGGTAAACCGCAGTACAGACATGCAGTATAAACTGCCAGATCAGATAGTGGTATGTAGCGTAGCTAACATACATGCGGTATAGTGCAAGGCGGTAATCCGCTATACCGTTATCAGTAAGTCCATGACCCTTTGAGTATTAGGGGCTCTCAGTATTAACTAGCAGAACAGTTGCCAGTTCAGATAAGACTTCTTTCTCTTCACAATCCCACCCAAAACAGTGTATGCACACGTATGAATGTATACAGTCAGAATACCAGACTCAGACAAATAATCAAAAGCAGACACCCACATCCAATCAGTCAGTTACAGAATCAGTCTTGAGTACACTCGTAACTCCAACTCAGTAGCAATTGCAAAATAAGCTCGTATATCAATGTTACGTATACAAGTAGTCAAACAGAACTAGTTGCACACACACTCACCCAGCTAACCGAGTTTAGAAACAAACATGTCACATACCCATTCACAATTAACACATTATCCAAACTCAGATCAGAGTCGAAACTACCCTCTCTAGAGCTTAACCAATGGTTGGATCATATAGAGCCGCAATTACAAGTAAGTTGGTTTAAAAACAATGTTTGATGATATAGGGCCATGCCCGTGTACCCAGTCCTGTGGGTCAAACCAGGCCGTGTGGGGATCCAAACGCCCGTGTGAAGGGGTAGCACACGACCGTTTGACGGAGGCACACGTCCGTGTGGTGCAGGAGCACGGCCGTGTGAACAGGCCGTGTAACTCACTGTCCAATTTCACTAAAATCAAGTGCAGGACAGACACGACCGTGTAAGGGTCTCACACGCCCGTGTGGCACCAAACACAGTCGTGTGTTTTGAAACACATGCTCGTGTGGAAACCCTAATCCCTAAATCAATCACATGACCGTGTGGCCAGGTCGTGTGACCCCAAATCTCTGAAACCCTAATTTTCAAACTCACATGCCCATGTGAACTAAAGGACAGGGTCGTGTGAATTTTGAAAAAATCCTCAAATTGACCACGCGGTCGTGTGGCACCCAATTTGGCCCTAAACCCTAATTTCTAAATCCACACACTCGTGTACCACCACACACGCCCGTGTGGCCGTTGGGGAGGTCACGAAACCACTCCAAAATAGCCTCAAAACCACCGCTTTAGCCACCAAACTTGTCCCTAACCTTTGCCCTATCAACAATCATCAAAAAGTGATGATTTCTCGTCACTTTCATTGACTAAAACCCAAAATCAATGGGTTAGAACATACCCAAAAGATGATGAATCAACAGTTGCAAAATAACAGCGAAAGTAGAATAGACAAAGTTGAATCCCACACCTGTTTTGACGATGAAAAAACGACAGAGGAGCAAAAACTGAAGCACTTCGAACACCACAACACTTCTGATTTCAAAAAAAAACCAAGAAGAAGAAAACCACAGACAAAAACCCCAAAAAGATAATGAAATGAACGTGTAACAGGAAGAATAAAAAAATTTAAAATAAAAATAAATAATAGATAAAACAAATAGAGCTAAATAAATTAAAACAAAATAAACAAAAGTAAAATGTTTTTTTCCAAAACGCCTACACAAAGACTCAAACTCAGAACCGCTAACACATTTACACTCCCCCTAACCACCAGACTAGCAGACCCATTCTTCTCACTAAAGTGCATAACTAATCACATATGTGCAGCCTCTTCACTGCTCCTATGCTCAAATTTTGAAAACTTCTAGGCCCAAAATTTGAGGCGTTACAACTAGCAACATGTGTATGTGTCTGTCTGTGAATAATGATAATGAACAACTGTTTTGAGTTAAGATCAAGTATTAGAAAATAGGTTGTATTAGTTGGATTCTGAAGGTATGTTTTGTTCAGACGTGCATATGTGAACGAGAGAATTAAGAAACTCTTGAAGAAACCTTCAGTTAATTAAACAAGAGTATATAATTGTTGTATATATATGTATTAAAACTATAGTGGTATCTGCTGGATATAAGTGGTTTAGATAGATGGCTGAAGCAAAGATGTTATTTCAAGAATATAAATTATCCATCAAGGCATTTTAGTAGTAAAGCCCATCAAGTATTATTGTATTTATTTATGCTGTGTTTATGTTTTAGGTTCCCATGTTAAAAGATCACATTTGGAGGGACAAAGGCAGGACTATGCCAATGAAGAGGCATATTGGGTTATTATGTTGGGGTGGTGTATTGTAGGATTCTACATTAATGAATCTATAACTATTAAATGGTTGTTTTAAGAAAGATTTATTGTAATTTGTAATATTTTATATTTAAGTACCATATTTGTTCCTTGAGTTTTATTCTTTAAATGTAATTACGAATAGTAAGTTCTAAATAATAGGTTATCAGGTGCAGTTTGGTGAAGTTGTCTAAGTGTTTTGTGTGAAAACACCCATGATCCAGATCTGGTGAATCAGGTCGGGTTTAAGGGTGTTACATAAAAAATCATAGTACTTAAATATTGTAATTTAAAGAAATAAAATTCAAAATAGTATTTTATGTTGTCCCCAAAGTGCGCCTTAATTATTTGGCAGTATACGACTATTATCTCTAACCTTACGATTCCCGGAGTCATTGCCTATTTTAAAAATAAATCGCAATTATTTAGCAAGTTCAAACACATAAAATAAAATTATATTGCAACAAAATTTTCAAAAAAATTCTTTTACCTATTAACAAGTGGCCACACTGGTGGTTGGTGAGTCATTAATGCCAGAAATGACATCTTGTATGGAGCCCAAGACTGCAGAAGAAGAAGGAAAACGCATATGTCTTGTGTCTCGTGCTTTGTCGCTCGACAAAGCTCGCGAACAGTGTCGCCAAAACTACTGAGCATTAATTGTGGGCTCGAGCATTGCTAAGATCTTCTAGTAACGACAAGTACATAATGTGGACTTTATTTTGATTGGAGTACGACATTAGTACCCCACCTATCAACAACAGAATATACGCTCGAGCAGTGCAAATGACCTCAAACTCGGTGAGACTGCTTGATAGCATTTCAAAATTTTCTCTTAACCAAGAAAATTTCAAACTGGTTAATCTTGCTTCCCCATCATCAATGACGTGTCCAAGTAGTTGGTAGCAAAGCCCCAAGGATCGGTAACTTTACTTGGCCTCGTGATTGCAAGTTCATTAGCCGAGAGCCCCAATTGAACCAATACGTCCTCCAACGTTATCGTGCACTCCCCACACAGAAGATGAAATGTGTGGATTTCTAGGCACCATTGCTCCACTAGGGTAGATATTAAATCCGACATTAAGGGTCTGTTTGTTTACATGTAAAAGGTTTTACGAAAATTGTTTTCTGCATTTTCCTATGTTTGTTTCATAGAAAATAGTTTGGTCAACGGAAAATGACTTACAGGTCAAGGTAAAATAAGCCATTTTTCCAAAAAAATGACTTACACTTTTGAAAAGCATAAGTTATTTTCCCGAAAAGAGCTCATCTATAGATAATTTTATTTTTTATAAAAATTAACTTAAATCAAACTTAATATTATTATATTGATAATAAATTTTACTTTATTTTTAAAATATTTAAAATATTATATTTTTCAATTTTATTAAACATACATATTTAATTATTTATATTTAGTCATAATATAAATTATTAATATAATAAATATAATTTATTATTTTAATAAATTATTTAATATTTCAATTTTATTTTAACAATAAATTTTAAAAATAATAAATTTAAATAATATTATTCACATATTATTGAAAATATTCAATATTAATATTTTAATAATAATATTTATTACAATTATAAATATATTAATAATAAATTTTTGTAGTATAAAAGTTAAAATATGTCATAAGTCTATGTACACTCCACAGATTTATAATTTAGTTTTTGTACTTTTATTTTCAAGAATTTAGTCCATTTACTTTTCAAATTTAAAAATCAAGTCCAATTGTTGACATCGTGAACTTTTTTTTGTCAATTTTGTTGATGTCACATTTTTAAACAAAAAATACTCACTTAGTAGTCATGTAATTAAAAAATGACGTTATAATGAATCTAAATTTAACATAATAGTTTTAATATGTAACACCCCAATCCCGTGACCGTTACCGGAAATCAAATACGAGGTGTTACCGAGCTTACTTCATTTATTTCCCCCTATTTATTAACTTTTTTTTTTGTTCCAGGCAAGCTGGCTAACTGTGTCACTGTCACCTTAAAAATCATATCTTGAGTTATACAACTCGAAAATCAGTTTCGTGATTTTTTCCTGAAACTAGACTCATATATCCATCTACAAATTTTTTTCTAAAATTTTTGGTCAGGCCAATTAGTATAGTTTATTAGTTAAAGTCTCCCCTGTTCCAGGGTGCGACTACACTGACCTTCATGCATTACGACCTGCATATCTCCCTGTACAGGGCTTCAATACTGATTCCGTTTGTTTCTATAGAAACTAGACTCAAAAAGGAATCTATACATATATGGTATGACTTCTAAATGTCTCGGTTTAATTTATAATGAATTTCCAAAGTCGGAATAGGGAATCCAGAAACCGTTCTGGCCCTGTTTCACGAAAACCTAAATATCTCTTAACATACAACTCATATGACCGTTTCGTTTCTTTCATATGAAAATAGATTCATCAAGGTTCATTTAAATAATTTATTCACTATTTAATTCCATTCCTACTATTTTTAGTGATTTTTCACATCCACATTGCTGCTGCTGTCAGCGTCTGCCTTTAAGGTAGACTTTACCTATTTCATAGTTTCCATGATTCAATTAACCCTTTTTGCATGCATAGCACAAAGTATATCATGATTAACCATTCCAATGGCTAATTGTTTCCAAACATTTCCATACCTCTTAGTGATCAACATACAAACGATTGTAGTACTATGCTAAAAACGTATATAAGCCATTTTCGCATGGCTATCCAAAGTGTACATACCAAAGTTCAAACAAACATAATAGCCTATACATGCCGAAATGTTCTCTTAGACCATCTAAGAAGAAGATACCAAAAAGTTGCTAGTCGGTGTGATGACTTCGATGACGGTCCCGAATACGCAAAAGTTGAGTCCAAGAAACCTAAAATAGGTGACAAGCAAACACCGAATGAGTATATAACTCGATGAAGTCATAAGCAATGCACTACCAACCATTAATAACATTATCACAAGAGGAAACAAAATGGAACGAGGCTAATTACTCCATTCAAACCGAACTATACCATAGTTCCTTAGACCTTTCGATTCAATCTCATACCAAGTTACACATTCACATTCCATATACTAATCAATAGGATATTTGAGGCATTTTTATACACCATTTTGTTTTCGTTACAATCATACGACTACATGACCTTTCACTTATTCCACGATAATTCTTATGTACGTGACTTCAATTAAAATTGTCACATAGGTTCAAAACTTACCAAGCTCAACTCCAAATATAAATATAGCGCCCATTAGCCATGAACTCAAGGTACTTACTCGATCCGCTGTCCGTGGTCAACTCAATAATGTCGCACACTCAGTGTCAATAGTGATTCAAAAGCATATAGTGAGTCCGCACACTTAGTGCTATATAATCAACTCGCACACTTAGTGCTATATGATCAAACTCGCACACTTAGTGCTGTACAAATTTTAAACCCGCACACTTAGTGCCATTCTCATGATCACAAATGTTTATACCCGCACACTTAGTGCCGAAATCAACAACTCAATACATCTCACCTCTTTTCTTTTCATTCAATACTCTCATCACCACATACATACATGTATATAAATTTATCATTCCTTTCGGCATAATTACATAGACATTATGTCTATTTAAATCAATACAAAATATATGCTTAGTGACCTACCTTGTGTTGGGTAAAATAGTTCCAAGTCGGCTACTCGATGACCTTCGTCTTTCCCTTGCTTGATTCTCCTTCTTTAACTCCTTGAGCTTAATCAATAAATCAACTAGTTTAACCATCTTGCTGAACATTCATAATTCAATTACACATGCATATGTATGTTTGTATATTCGGCAACCATCCTCACTAATTACCCAACTTAGTCGATTATACACATAATTAAAGGTAACATCACGAGCGGGCATACTTATGTATATTTATACATATATATATACACTTCCAAATGGGCATCACAATTAGATTTAACACCACCTTCATACTCAATTATATGGCCGAATGTATGTATTTATATACAATGTCAACTATAACATCTTTTAAACACCTAATTTCATCTCATGAACACTTAATCAAATTTTCCTAATCTAGCATATATTTTCACATCTATTTGTATCATCATGTAAATTCACATATAACTACATTTCTTAAGTTCTACATCTTAATGCCCATTATAGCCACTCCCATGGTCTAAATCTAACAATCGGCAACACCTACCTTTTCACTATGTTTGCCGAATACTCATTCTCTTCTTAGTCCTAAATTCGGCACTTCCAACAAATTAGCTTAACAATTCCAACTTTCATGCTAACATCCCAAGCAACTTAACACATCCATATAACTAACATGTTAATAGCTTCAAGGTATCAACTAAAATTTTTAAGCTTCTTTGTCAAATCCCAATTCTCCAACAACCCCAAATCCAACCATGGGATAGATAGAATTCAAACTAACAACTAAAACATGCATGAGTCTCATGGACAACATCAAACATACCTTGGTCTAGCAACTACCATGGCTGATTTTCTCAAGCTCTTCCCCCCCTTCTTCTTAGGACATTCGGCCAAGCAAAGAAAATGAAAGGATGGACACTTTTTTTTCTTTTCTTTGTTTTCATCATATTCCTTTTTCATTATTTTATTCTTTCTAACATAACCACTAACTAAACATGTTTGCAACATGTTTCCACTCATAGCATGGCCGGCCATCATGCTTAACTTTTGGGTAAATTGACATGCAAACCCATCATTTTCACATTATGCATTAATAGCCCCCTTTACATTTGCCTAGCACATTTCTAGATTTTCTCACATAAGTCCTATTTGATAAAATTCACTTACAATTAACAAAATCCAAACATGAAATTTTCACACATGTATATGTACATATAATGAGCATCAACTATAACGGTCAATTATTTTTATGTCTCGGTTTAGTGGTCCCGAAACCACTTTTCGACTAGGGTCAATTTAGGGCTGTCACAACTCTCCCCCACTTAAGAAATTTTTGTCCCCGAAAATCTTACCAGTAAATAGGTTTGGGTATCGCTCTTTCATAGAGTTCTCAGGTTCCCAAGTAGCTTCTTTCATTCCGTGTTTGAGCCATAACACTTTCACTAACGGAACCCTTTTGTTTCGCAACTCTTTCACTTCACGAGCTAGGATACGGATCGGTTCTTCTTCATAACTCATATCGGCTTGAATTTTAATCTCGGAGGGGTTTATTACATGCGAAGGATCGGATCGGTAACATCGAAGCATCGAAACATGAAAAACGTTATGAATCCTTTCAAGTTCAGGGGGCAAGATCAATCTATACGCAACTGGACCAATTCGTTCGGAGATTTCGTACGGCCCAATGAACCTCGGACTTAGTTTGCCCTTACGGCCAAATCGAGTATCTTTTTCCAAGGTGAGACCTTAAGAAACACTTTGTCTCCCACGATACTCGATATCCTTTCGTTTTAAATCCGCATACGATTTACGGCGATGCGTGGTCGCCTTGAGACTTTCACGAATTATTTTTACTTTACATTCAGCATCTTTAATCAAATCCACTCAAAATTTTACTTTCACCGAGCTCGGTCCAAAACAATGGCGTCGGCATTTTCGACCGTACAAAGTCTCGTAAGGTGCCATCTTAATACTTGACTGAAAACTATTGTTGTGGCGAATTCAATCAAAGGTAAATACCGTTCCATGAACCACTAAACTCGAGGATGCAACATCTCAACATATCCTCAAGTATCTGAATTATCCGCTCGGATTGACCATCGGTTTGGGGGTGAAAAGCGGTGCTAAAATGAAACTTGGTACCCAAGGCTTCTTGAAATTTCTTCCAAAATCGTGAGGTGAATCTCGGATCTCTATCCGACACAATAGAAATCGGTACCCCATGTAATCTCACAATCTGAGAAACATACAATTCAGCTAGTTTATCCAATGAAAAATCCGTTCGTTACGGGGATAAAATGAGCCGACTTAGTCAGTCTATCAACAACAACCCAAATCGCATCTTTCTTACTTGTCGACAATGGCAACCCAGACACAAAATCCATCGTGACTCGATCCTATTTCCATTCAGGTATCATGATCGGCTGAAGTAAACCCGTAGGCACTTGATGTTCCACCTTTACTTGCTGACATATTAAACACTTCGAAACAAAATCGGAAATGTCTCGTTTCATACCATGCCACCAAAACTGACGTCTCAGATCGTTGTACATTTTCGTACTCCCCGGGTGAATCGACATTCGGCTACAATGAGCCTCATTCAGAATCATCGAAATGAGTTCTGAATTTCTTGGAACACACAAACGACTTCTGAACCTCAAACAATCGTCATTATCAATTTGAAACTCGATTCCATATTCGAACACATTCAGCCCGTCTTGCAACCAACTCATCGTCGACTTTCGAGCTTCACGAATTTGATGAATCAATAATGGTTTGGCCTTTAATTGGCTACTAACACATTGTCGGGTAGAAACAGACAAGTGTACATTCATTGCTCGTAAAGCAAACAGTGATTTCTGGCTTAAGGCGTCCGCAACCACATTAGCCTTTCCCGGGTGATAATCAATGACCAGCTCATAATCTTTCAACAACTCAAGCCAACGTCGTTGTCGCAAATTTAAGTCTCTTTGAGTCATCAAATATTTGAGACTTTTGTGATCAGAAAATACATGGCACTTCTCACCAAATAAGTAATGTCGCCATATTTTCAAGGCGAATATGATGGCAGCTAATTCGAGATCATGGGTCGGATAATTTTTCTCATGTGGCTTTAATTGTCTCGACGCATAGGCCACAACTCGACCTTCTTGCATCAACACGCAACCTAACCCAAGTAGGGAGGCGTCACTATAGATGACAAACTCTTTGCACGATTCGGTGCACTAAAATTGGGGCTTCATCAAATAAGTTTTCAGTTGATCAAAACTTTTCGACATTTTTCCGTCCATTCGAACTTAATATCTTTTTGAAGTAGCCGTCATGGGTGTGGCTATCATCGAGAAACCTTTTACAAACCGTCAAGTAATGTAAGCGAGTCCCAAAAGCTCGAACCTCGATAATATTTCTCGGAGGCTTCCAGTTAAGTATGGCTGAAATTTTGTTCGGTCAACTCGAATACTCGATCGCGAGATACCACATGGCCCAAGAAGCTAACCTCTCTTAACCGAACTCACACTTCTTGAACTTAGCATATAACTGCTTATCCGTAAAATTTGCAACACTAATCTCGTGTACTCAGCATGTTCGGTCTCATCTCTTGAGTAGACCAAGATGTCGTCAATGAACACAACTACGAACCGGTCCAAATACTGTCTGAAGATCCAATTCATCAAATCCATAAATACCGCAGGGGCATTAGTGAGCCCAAACGGCATCACTAAGAATTCGTAGTGGCCGTATCTCGTTCGAAAGCGGTTTTGGGTATATCCGAATCTCGAATCCATGAATCGATAATAACCCGATCTCAAATCTATCTTTGAAAACACCGAGGCTCCCTTTAGTTGATCAAACAAATCATCAATACGCTGATAACGGATATTTATTCTTTATTGTCACTTTGTTCAATGGCGATAGTCGATGCACAACCTCATGGTTCCGTCCTTCTTTTCACAAACAATCTGGTGCACCCCAAGGTGAGAAACTTGGTCGAGCGAAACCTCTATCCGTCAATTCTTGCAACCGAGCTTTCAACTCTTTTAACTCGGCTAGTGCCATTCGATCACGAGCTATCGAAATCGGCGTAGTCCAGTACAAGCTCAATGCCAAACTCTACCTCCGAGCAGTGGTAAACCCGGTAATTCTTCGGAAAAACATCCGGTATTCACAAACCACCGCAAGATGATTCGGGTTTCTTTTCTAACTCTTTGTCATCAAGTACATATGCAAGGTATGCTTCGCACCCTTTTCTTACATATTTCTGAGCTAACATTGATGATATTACAGCTGGCAACCCTTTTAAGTCCGTAGACTCAACTCGGATTATCTTATTATTTGCGCACCTTAAATCAATGGTTTTTCTTTTGCAACTCACCACTGTGTCATATACGGTCAACCAGTCCATACCAAGAATAACATCAAATTCATCAAATGGTAAAAGCATCAAATCGGTAGGAAAAGCGAGATTCTCGGATCATTAGAGGGCATCTCTTACACACTTTGTCAACAAGCGCATATTGACCCAAAGGATTTGACACTCGAATTACGAACTCAGTAGACTCAATAGGCAGAGTCTTACTAGATGCTAAAGTCTCACATACATAAGAATGAGTAGAGCCAGGGTCGATTAATGCAATTACATTAGTGTCAAAAAGAGTGAAAGTACCAGTGATAACATCAGGGGAGGATGCTTCCTCTCGTGCACGGATGGCATATGCCCTAGCGAGTCTGGTCTCGGATCGAACAGCCGTATCGAGGCCCTCTCGACTACCACCCCTACCTCCTGAAATTCTCGGTGGTCTACCTCTAGCTGTCATTCCACTAGGTCTTGGACCTTGCATCCTATTCTTCTCATCAAGCTCCGTGCAATCTCTAATGAAGTGGTCCTTCGAACCGCATCCGTAGCAGGCCCTATTAGTAGACTTACCCCAACATTCACCTATGTGTCGTCTTCCACATTGGGAGGATTCAGGTTTCTCTTGGCGATTATTGCCCACACTAGCTACCGAAGTAGCTCGGGAGTCCGTCGATGGTCGTGCTCTAATGGAAATTCCCGATCGTCCTCGATTTAATAGTGTCCTCCACGAACTTCTTTACTGTAGAGAATGGAGCTTTACCCATCGATCTTTTACGATAGTCTCTAGCTTCAAATTCAGCCTTCTTCTTCTCCTTTCCAAGTTCTTCCGCCTTGCGAGCTCGTTCAACTAGTGTTACAATTCTTTTATCTCCAAAATACCCACTAGTAGCTTTAAATCTTCATTCAATCCTTCTTCAAATCTCTTGCACATAGCAGCCTCATCACCACACACTCCGGGCATACCGATGAGCCTTACGAACTCATGTTCAGATTCGAGATCTTGTCATACGGCCTTGCTTGAGTTCCAAGAATTCCTTACGCTTTTGATCGATGAACCGTTGACTAATATATTTCTTTCGAAATTCATTTGAAAGAAATCCCAAGTAACTCGTTCGTTTGGGACTATGGAAATCAAAGTCCTCCACCAATAGTAAGTGAGTCTCGCAACAAGGATATAGCACACTTTAGACATTCATCGGTGTGCATGACAGTTCATCAAACACCGAATGGTGTTATCAAGCGAAACTTCGGCCCTTTCGGCATCATCAAGAACTATGGCCTTGAACTCCTCAGCCCGCGCTTCCTAATCAAGTCTACGGTGGCTTACTCAGCCTCACAAGATCGATGAATCGATGGCATTACGGGCTCTTGGGGTGGATTATTCAAATTCGGGAATTGTTGGACAGCCGGATTGGTTCAGGCATATTGCGCTACCCACTCATTCATCATGGTAAAGAAGGCTTGTTTAGCCCCCTCACCTTGATTATTCACAGATGACCGAGGTTCAACAGTGGCGTCCCTTGTGCAGGAGCAGCCGCTACACTTTCAACGTCATCCGCCAAGGTTCTCTCTACACCGGGATCCATTTACTAATCAAAACAAAAATTTTAACTGTCAGAAGTCATCACACATTTAAACATTAACATTAAGGCATGTATAGCTAGACTCATACGTGCTATGGTAGTCCTAGAACCGACTAAACCATAGCTCTGATATCAATCAAATGTAACACCCCAATCTCGTGACCGTTACCGGAAATCGAATACGAGGTGTTACCGAGCTTACTTCATTTATTTCCCCCTATTTATTAACTTTTTTTTTGTTCCAGGCAAGCTGGCTAACTGTGTCACTGTCACCTTAAAAATCATATCTTGAGTTCTACAACTCGAAAATCAGTTTCGTGATTTTTCCCTGAAACTAGACTCATATATCCATCAACAAATTTTTTTATAGAATTTTTGGTCGGGCCAATTAGTATAGTTTATTAGTTAAAGTCTCCCCTGTTCTAGGGTGTGACTACACTGACCTTCATGCATTACGACCTAGATATCTCCCTGTACAGGGCTTCAATACTGATTCCGTTTGTTTCTATAGAAACTAGACTCAAAAAGGAATCTATACATATATGGTATGACTTCTAAATGTCTCGGGTTAATTTATAATGAATTTCCAAATTCAGAACAGGGAATCCAGAAACCGTTCTGGCCCTGTTTCACGAAAACCTAAATATCTCTTAACATACAACTCATATGACCGTTTCGTTTCTTTCATATCAAAATAGATTCATCAAGGTTCATTTAAATAATTTATTCACTATTTAATTCGATTCCTACTATTTTTAGTGATTTTTCACATCCACATCGCTGCTGCTGTCAGCGTCTGCCTTTAAGGTAGACTTTACCTATTTCATAGTTTCCATGATTCAATTAACCCTTTTTGCATGCATAGCACAAAGTATATCATGATTAACCATTCCAATGGCTAATTGTTTCCAAACATTTCCATACCTCTTAGTGATCAACATACAAACGATTGTAGTACTATGCTAAAAACGTATATAAGCCATTTTCGCATGGCTATCCAAAGTGTACATACCAAAGTTCAAACAAACATAATAGCCTATACATGCGAAATGTTCTCTTAGACCATCTAAGAAGAAGATACCAAAAAGTTGCTAGTCGGTGTGATGACTTGATGGCGGTCCCGAATCGCAAAAGTTGAGTCCAAGAAACCTAAAATAGGTGACAAGCAAACACCGAATGAGTATATAACTCGATGAAGTCATAAGCAATGCACTACCAACCATTAATAACATTATCACAAGAGGAAACAAAATGGAGCGAGGCTAATTACTCCATTCAAACCGAACTATACCATAGTTCCTTAGACCTTCGATTCAATCTCATACCAAGTTACACATTCACATTCCATATACTAATCAATAGGATATTTGAGGCATTTTATACACCATTTTGTTTTCGTTACAATCATACGACTACATGACCTTTCACTTATTCCACGATAATTCTTATGTACGTGACTTCAATTAAAATTGTCACATAGGTTCGAAACTTACCAAGCTCAACTCCAAATATAAATATAGCGCCCATTAGCCATGAACTCAAGGTACTTACTCGATCCATTGTCCGTGGTCAACTCAATAATGTCGCACACTCGGTGTCAATAGTGATTCAAAAGCATATAGTGAGTCCGCACACTTAGTGCTATATAATCAACTCGTACACTTAGTGCTATATGATCAAACTCGCACACTTAGTGCTGTACAAATTTTAAACCCGCACACTTAGTGCCATTCTCATGATCACAAATGTTTATACCCGCACACTTAGTGCGAAATCAACAACTCAATACATCTCACCTCTTTTCTTTTCATTCAATACTCTCATCACCACATACATACATGTATATAAATTTATCATTCCTTTCGGCATAAGTACATAGACATTATGTCTATTTAAATCAATACAAAATATATGCTTAGTGACCTACCTTGTGTTGGGTAAAATAGTTCCAAGTCGGCTACTCGATGACCTTCGTCTTTCCCTTGCTTGATTCTCCTTCTTTAACTCCTTGAGCTTAATCAATAAATCAACTAGTTTAACCATCTTGCTGAACATTCATAATTCAATTACACATGCATATGTATGTTTGTATATTCGGCAACCATCCTCACTAATTACCCAATTTAGTCGATTATACACATAATTAAAGGTAACATCACGGCGGGCATACTTATGTATATTTATACATATATATATACACTTCAAATGGGCATCACAATTAGATTTAACACCACCTTCATACTCAATTAGATGGCCGAATGTATGTATATATATACAATGTCAACTATAACATCTTTTAAACACCTAATTTCATCTCATGAACACTTAATCAAATTTTCCTAATCTAGCATATATTTTCACATCTATTTGTATCATCATGTAAATTCACATATAACTACATTTCTTAAGTTCTACATCTTAATGCCCATTATAGCCACTCCCATGGTCTAAATCTAACAATCGGCAATACCTACCTTTTCACTATGTTTGCGAATACTCATTCTCTTCTTAGTCCTAAATTCGGCACTTCCAACAAATTAGCTTAACAATTCCAACTTTCATGCTAACATCCCAAGCAACTTAACACATCCATATAACTAACATGTTAATAGCTTCAAGGTATCAACTAAAATTTTAAGCTTCTTTGTCAAATCCCAATTCTCCAACAACCCCAAATCCAACCATGGGATAGATAGAATTCAAACTAACAACTAAAACATGCACGAGTCTCATGGACAACATCAAACATACCTTGGTCTAGCAACTACCATGGCTGATTTTCTCAAGCTCTTCCCCCCCCTTCTTCTTAGGACATTCGGCCAAGCAAAGAAAATGAAAGGATGGACACTTTTTTTCTTTTCTTTGTTTTCATCATATTCCTTTTCATTATTTTATTCTTTCTAACATAACCACTAACTAAACATGTTTGCAACATGTTTCCACTCATAGCATGGCCGGCCATCATGCTTAACTTTTGGGTAAATTGACATGCAAACCCATCATTTTCACATTATGCATTAATAGCCCCCTTTACATTTGCCTAGCACATTTCTAGATTTTCTCACATAAGTCCTATTAGATAAAATTCACTTACAATTAACAAAATCCAAACATGAAATTTTCACACATGTATATGTACATATAATGAGCATCAACTATAACGGTCAATTATTTTTATGTCTCGGTTTAGTGGTCCCGAAACCACTTTCCGACTAGGGTCAATTTAGGGCTGTCACATAATATATGTAAAAACAATGTAAAATATAAAATTATAGATAAAAATAAATTCAATTAAACAATGAAAAAAATAAGAAAATCTCAAATGTATGTTTGTTTAATTGAAAACAACTTTTCTGAAATATTTTTAAGGAATCTACCAAACAATAGAAAATATTTTACTCAAATTCATCCAAACACCAGAAAATATTAGCTTTTCCAGAAAAGTAAATTATTTTCCAGAAATCATTTTTCGAAAATCATTTTCAGTAAAACAAACGGAACCTAAGTCGAACATTTGAACGAATGCTGCTGTGCCAAACCCGACGACATCCAAGTGTGGTATAATCTGATAGTCGGGAAACTGATTTAAAATCGATATTTGTTAAAATTGACAGTTTTAATTTTCTTAAGTAATGAATATATTTTTTTAAGAAACTAACTCCAAAAATATTTTTTAAAAAGATTATATGGTTTTATTTAAAACTGACTCGGACCATATTTACTGACTCGTTAATCATAAGCGTTGTGTGGTTGGTAGCTCGAATAAGAGAATCCATTGCATTTTCTGCATAATTATCAATTACATTATCAATCACCATTTAAAATAACAACGAATAATTAAACAAATAATTCAAATTAACAACATACTAACTTACCTTAAAACTTCTATCCTAATACGCAAAAAAAATTCAATTTTTTTTCAGTGAGTGCTGGCCAACCGACCAATGGAATATGGTGGTGGATGGGGGTGGACCATTGAGACAAATATATAATTGGAAGAAAGAAGAGTAATAGGAGAAGAAGAAAGAATAAAAAAAAAGCTGGATGTATAATAGCCGCGTGGCTGTTGAGTCACATCAGCGTCAGGTGGCAGGTCGATGCCGGCAGTTTGCTAACCGGCACCAACCTATCCCTTAACACCAATGTGACCAACAATCATGCAGCTAATGTTCTTCCAACCTTTTTTTTCTCCTTTGGTCTAATTTATTTTCAAGACATAACAATAACACAAATTTTTTTATTCAATTAATAGATTTGTTTAGTATTATTTAATATCGTTTTTCTTTAAATATTTATTTGTTTTGGATTATAGTTCGTATTTATAAAGAATAAAAATTTTGGTATAATATTAATTTTTATTTTTAAAACATTAAATCATGACTTCTTTTATTATTCTCGATTTTATATCGATTTGGTCATGGATAAAATTACGAACTTATGAAAAATAATATTTTTAAATTTAAGAAAAATTCCTTTCTTTTTTATCATACTAATATTTACATTAAAATTACTCAAAAATTATTTCCCTCTAATAGTGTTAGTTTTTAAAATTTACCTAACTAATTTCATAATTTATGAAAATTGTCGTGGTGCAATAATACTAACTAAATTTGGATCAATCAAACTAAATAATTTCAAATGTATTTTGAAAAGTATTTTCTTAAGCTAATTCATCTTCTGCTTGAATTAGGTCTATCGGTGTATTGAATAAAATTTGATCCGGCTACCCTTAATCAAATACATTGGTATTGTTTCATTTCTTTATTAGTTGCACAGAAATCGCAACGACTTCTCTTATTTAGGCTTCCAACCAAACAACGTTGAGTCGGGCTTCAAATGGATCCATCGGGAATCTCATGCCCCAAGTTTGGGGTTCTTGTGAAAAAAGGTTCGATCCGCGAAGACTACTATCTACTCGTGTAAATCGTAATCGGTACCTCCGCCATTTGATAGATAACCTTTGCAGTTCTTGTGACAGTATATAATTCAACCTCGTTAATGTATGACTAACACTACATGATAGAAATCTCCAGTTGATGGTACACTCCCCAGAGATAAAACATTTTTTTCACCCTTTCCCCATTTTTTTTTCTCTTTGGCAGGACAATCTCAATAAAATTTTTTTCTCACTCCCTATTTTATTCGAACCCAAAGTGCATTCATGACTGGTATATATAGCCACAAATAGTATATATAGTCTATTGGTGCCAGCAAAGAAAAAGTCGGGACCAAAAAAATAATTTTTTACTTTGGTGCCGACCACGAGAAACACAAGATCAAAAATTTTTACTTTTTATGGGTGCTAACACCAAAAAATACCAAAAAAATATTTTTGGGGCAGTGTCGGCCATGTGGACGCTGACACTTAATAAAAAAGTTATTTTCTGTTTTAGAAATAAGAATACCCATATTTTTGAAAAGTACACGAAAATATACATACGTGTGTCTGCCATTGTACTACCAGTACCAGAAGAATTATTTTTTTAGTCCCCTATCCAATCATGAGGTAATAATTGGCAATTGATTGAGTTGGTTGCCGATCATGGGAGTGTCGACACTGTCATGCACTATAACTTTTAGGTCATTCCCGTCATTGTTTTTTAAAACTGGGTTATTCTTGTAAATATCTAGTTTTTTTGGATTAGTTGGGTAAGAAAACCTTAATTTTTAATGTATCCTTACTCAGATAGAGGCTTTAGTTACTCATCAAGGTAATGCATGGGTCTCAAATTGTGGGCTACTTTAGAAGGTTTCAAATGAACATTAGAAGATTACATGGTAAAGAGTCCAATGTCAACATGTTGAACTGAGACTAGAAAGATACATAGCAATTTGGCATTACTAGAGGAGCATCTTCTTGTTAATATGCAGGTTCATTGTTTGGTCCATGCTTCTACCTTTATCACTAATTACTATCATGTTGTTACTAATATTGTATGAAATGCATAAATTAAAAATATTTAATTCACAAATTTGCATCTAAAATATATCGTTTTATTTATTTTGGTATATAAACATCTTTTTAAAAGTGCTACATAAATTACTTCTTTTTTCTAAGTATTTACCTACCTCAGCCAACCATTAATCAACCATGGCTAATGATGATATGGAGACACTATCTGAACACTGCAATCTCTGGTTGTTAAACCATAAAAACATCTAAACTTTTACTGTGATGATCCTTCTAGAGACTTGGCTACAAACCTTGAGATCCAGTCAGAACTAAACTCGGCGTTTGAAAGTATATTGTGCCATTTGTCGGTTTCGTGCTTGAGGCCAGCTATAACATCCTAAAAATCCCCTTGGTCATAAATAATATGAGATAAAATCTTAGTGAAATAAGGTATAAGATCAAAGAAAATGAAAGTTACAATATATCAAAAGAGAGTTAAATCAAGAAGAATGACATGAGGTATTAAGGAAGCGACTAAATTGTAAATATGCAAAAAGTTCTATGGCACAAGTATAAATGTAACATCCCTAAAATTGAATATAATAAAAGTAGTAATAAATTGAATAATGTATAATTGATTTTTAGGTAAAATGAGAAAATGATATAAACATGATAAAAGAGAATATTGAGGAGTATAATAATAATTAAGAAGTAGATTTTAGTATATTGATTTAAAGTAAGGGCTAAATCATATATATGTGAATTTTTTACTCAAGTGTAAATATTCAAAAGCATTACATAATGAAAACAAGTTATTAACACAAAGATTTAATTTTATTATTCCATTACTTCAATTTCATTCTCTTTAATGTATCTAGTAATTTTTTTTCTTCATATTTTCTTTCACATATCAAGTTTCTATACATTTCACTTCTCTTATTTCAATCACATCGTTTTTAAATTTTACAATTTAGTCCTATCTTCTCGTCGCTTCATCTCATGTCATATTTGTTTATTACCTTCACTTCTTCATTACTTTCTCAAGCCCAAATTCTATTATTTTTCTCATATCTATATTTTATACGAATATTGCTAAAATCATTATTTAGTAAAAATAATTTAAGTCCCATTTCACTATCTTTTCTAATTTCAAATACACATTTCATTATTTTATATTTTTTACTATATAACATGTATTTTTAAACTCACTTTTAGCCTGGGAATCGGAAATTCTAAACTCTGATACCACCAAATTAACACCCCCATACCCAACCTGATTGCCGAGTCAAGGCACTAGGATGCCACATTCGTTGCCGAAACAACTACTAAAAATTTCAGATCAATTTATCATATTATTTAATTAATGTAGATTATTAACTCATTTTAGTAATAATTGAATTTACGACAGAGCAAAATTTGAGTTAAAGAAGCTCATTAAAACATCCGCAATTGATCAAATGCCAAATTGTAAAGTTCATAAAATTTTTTGAATTGTTGACACGACATTGGGGTTTCCATGTTGTGACATGGCGAACTTTTCGTCATGACATTGTCTCCATTTTCCTACAATTTCCGCGCTTTATTTTTATTTTTTTATATCATTACTTAAATCGTATTCAGATGTCATAACTGCCACTTCATTTTACATATCATCCACTTACATCTATTTCTAATCTCAAATCCTCATAAAAATATGATATTCAATCAAAGATAACAAAGTTTATAAAATTAACACAAATATTAAAGTTTTACAAATAAGACCATTGGAGGACTTGCACTTTCAAAAGTACCCACTTTATGTATATTTCATATTTATTTCTAAATTGTGCCAATTAATTTAATTCTTCATAAAATTTTAACAAATAATTCAATACCACATCAACTAACAATTATTCACTTATTATTTTATCAATTCGTTTAGACATACCCACATGTATTAATCATTCCATCACTTACAACCATTTCGAAACATTTCAAGTTCATCTACCATATATATTCATATATTTTCCCCCTCCTCCTCTCCATTCCACATTCTTTATGTATATATTTATTAGATACTTTAGCTTTTAGTATATAACATGCTTATATGTAACATTATCTATAGTTCCACTATTTACTTATGTGTTCATAACAAAGCTGTCCACTTGAGTCATAGTCACTAAACTATTTATAACTTGAGCTACAGAATTCAAAATTAAGATCCGCTTGATGTTTTTGAAACTAGACTCAAATATATTTTTACACTAAAACTTTCAGAATTTATAATTTAGCCAATCAGTATATTAAATTCTTCAAAATTTTCCCTATTCTGCTGCTTGACAGCTTTGACCTTTCTTTACTAAAAATTAGTTATCTCTTAATATAGGGTTTGGATGATGTTTCTATTTGTTTCTCTTAAAAATAGACTCATTAATAATTTAAAATATAAATTTAAACCCCTAATCATTTTTTTACAATGTTTAATGATTTTTTAAATTCAGAACAGGGGAACCTGAATTCTATTCGACCTTGTTTCATGAAAATTAATATATCTCAAAATATAAAATTATGTTTCTTTCAATGTTTCTTCCAAATAAAACTAGACTCAATAACATTTAATTCCATATTTAATTAAATCTCTAAAAAAATTTCTATAATTTTTTGTGAATTTTCAAAGTTAAGTCACTGTTGCTGTCCAAACTATTTTAATGAAAATATTTTCTTTTCCATGGTTCTTTGCACTATCTTTCATTCAATCTCACATAATTGTCATACTTTTGATTACTATACAGTTTAGTCACTTATGTTTATGTGTAGATTACATATTCATTTCTCAATCTTAGTACTTTTCACTATACAAATCACATTTTCTCTTACCAATTTAGTGTTTTAATTCTCTATTCTTCATCAAATACTTTCTATTTCTAGTATTTAGATTAAATACATGTTTCATACATCTCACTCAAAACATCTTTAACTCAATCTATTAAAATAAAAGTAGGTTTAGTATGAAACTTACCTCTTTTGTCAAGAATTTCTTCATTTCTTTTTCATTTCCATGCATTTCTCAATTTCACCACTTTTCTTCCTTTTTCTTCACCTTCATCTACTATTTTCTTGCTTCTAAATTGAAGAACATATTCTCTAGAATCTTACTTCACCTTCTCTCTTTAATATCTAAGGAAATTTTCAAGACTTTTGGGTAAAAAGGTAGGTTTTCATAGCAAAAAACTAAATTGTAAAGAAAAGAAAACTTCTTTTATCACCCTTTTACTCATGTTGGAAGGATGATAAATTTTGTTCATCCTTCCTTTCTTTTTATACTACCATTTTCTAAATAAAATAATAATAAATATCTAAGTAAAATATTAATAAAATAATATTTAACTAATTAATTAATTAAAAGTATCACCAAAATATCATCAACATCATCGTTACATTCTAGAATTCTCCCTCTTGTTAATTGA
Source organism: Gossypium arboreum (assembly GCF_025698485.1). NCBI lineage: Eukaryota > Viridiplantae > Streptophyta > Magnoliopsida > Malvales > Malvaceae > Gossypium > Gossypium arboreum. The sequence goes on along the minus strand of NC_069075.1, from coordinate 109,667,666 downwards.
CTATTTGCCCTTTATGACATTTCAAAATTCCATCATTGAATCACCACTTAATTTGGTAAAATTATGATTTAGTCCCCCACAATTCTTCACCTATTCAGTTTGGTCCTTGCATGCCAATTCCATATCTTAGTAAATTGGATTATTTTCACTTTTGGTCCTTCAACTTTCTTATTTTTACACTTCAATCCTCTAAAATTTGAATATTTATACTTGAGCAAAAAACTTTTCACATATTTACGATTTAGCTCTTACTTTAAATCAATATACTAAAGCCTACTTCTTTATTATTATTATTATTATTATTATTATTATTATTATTATTATTATTATTATTATACTCCTCAATATTTTCTTTTATCATCTTTATATCATTTTCTCATTTTACCGAAAAATCAATTATACATTGTCAATATTATTACTACTTTTATTATAGATCAATTTTAGGGATGTTACATTTATACTTGTGCCTTAAAACATTTTGCATATTTACAATTTAGTCACTTCCTTAATACATCATGTCATGCTTCTTGATTTAACTCTCTTTTGATATATTGCAACTTTCATTTTCTTTGATCTTATGCATTATTTTGCTAAGATTTTATATCATATTATTTACGACTTAAGAGGTTTTGAGGATGTTACAACAGCTTCTTCTTCTGCTTAGCGGCACCCATCAACAAATTCCTGAAATTTCCCCACAATAAATGAAAATATCAACAATTAAAATTTGAAAAAGATCCAACACTTTCGTGCATATTCATTAAATTTTTACAACCAGCAAAAGGAAACACTAAATTGAACAAAGAAATTGGTGCCAACCATTTAAAATCCTTAATTTCATTAAAAAAAAGGGCTCCAATAAATTCATCTGAAGCACTAATTCTGACATATAAATGATGCAAATTTTATAACTTTACCAAAAAAAAAAAACCAAAATTCATAAGAAAAAAAATCTTTTAATGCAATCAAGTTTCAAAATTATAAACAAAAAATTTACAAATTCAAAATCTGTTTTAAGCATAAAACTCAAAGTTTCAAGTTCCAAGTTCTATTTTAACTCAAATTAATCATTAATTTAAACTCATAGCAAATAATCAGAGTTAGTAAATATATAAATATAGTCATAAATATTTAATGCCCCGTCAAACTACACAATCAAAATTATATACTCTGAAATAAACAAATTATGAAAATCTAGAAGTCCAATAAATTGCAATCTGTTTTCCTTCTCTCTTATATAAAAGCGACAACTTCAACAATAACGAAGCAAAAGAAAAAAAAAATTCAGATTGATGCATTTTGTCCAAACCTTAGAATTTGATAAAATTCATCAAAGGATCGATTTTATCTATAAAAGATAAAAGAAAAAAAGGGAAAAGAAAATTTGGAGAAAGGTGAAGGTGGAGACAATGATGGTAGTGATGGTTGGGAAAGAAGGTAAATTTGAAGGATCAAATTGAGATTATTTGTAAATTTTGAAGGTTGATTTTGTAAAATTATGACTAAATCTATATAATAGGTAAAAGTTAAGGGCTAAATTTACTATTATACCAATATTGTAACTATCACGTCATCCTTCTGTAAGAGATCTAAAGACAGTTAATGAAAATGGACAAAAAAATAATCTCAATTAGTTGGGTGACCAAATTTAAAAATTGATAATCAGGTGAAAAAAAGAAGAGAAAAAGAGCAATAATTGAGTGATCAAAAAAGAAAAGGGACAATAGTTGGGTGACCTATAGTGTAGTTTACTCTAAAAATTTTCACTATGTGTGCCAAATAAATTATAATGATGATGAAGAAGAAGAAGGAGAAGAACTCACATGAAGAAGATGACTAGACAAAGGCCAAGCATGTTTGAAAGAGGGTGAATGATGATATTTAATATATATACTATAGTAAGGTTTTGGAGAAATTGTGTAAATTCTCAATTTGAATAAGAATTGCTTGGATGTCGCGACATTGATACATGTGTGTCGTGACACATCACTTCAGGGGAGCAAAACTTTAATGAAAAACCAACCTGGAACAATCTACCAAGGATGTCACAACACTAGATGTGCTATGTCGCGACACCGAGCCCCAATGTCTCAACTCCAAGCTGATGGTTAAAGTGAAGGAGCCTAGGGTCACTGTCGAGGATGTCGTAACATTGAGAATCCTCAAGCCAAGATTGTGCCTACAGTCAAGGATGTTGTGACACCAAAGCTTGGATGTCGCCAGTGGTGGATCTAGAAATACAACTTAGGGGGCAAGGGCAAAGTTAGGATTTTTTTGAGGGTTGGAATTAAATTATATATTTTTTTATGATAGTAAGATACATTTCACAATTTTAATAGTCTATATCTTTATAATTTATAGAGGATTAAATCAAATTTTTATCATTTTGGGGGGTTAAAGTGCAATTTTATCATTACTAATTTCAAATTTTATAACTTATAAAGGGCCTAAATGAAAAATTTTCCATTTTAGGGAGGCGGGGAGCTCTACCAGCCCCCCTAGATCCACCCTAGGTGTCATGACATTGAAGCCTAATGGGGTGAAAAATACTGTAGGGGCAATTTGGTATCCAACACCAACTCAAGTCAACTCATGCACTCTAAGGGCATTTTTGTCAAAATTTTGGGTTGTAAACTTGACTATATTAAAGACATACTTGTTGCCAAACATAAAGTAGCCTCATTTACCATCTTTTTTAGTTTTCTCTTTTATTCCTTTCACCATTTTTAGGTTTTTTGTTTTTCCTTTCTTAGCTTAGTTAGTTAGTACCTATTAGTTTTTCATTTTTACTGTAACTTTAACTTTCTTACAACTAAACATAAGACTTTATCTTGTTATTTTGATTTTTCCTTAAAGTATTCAATAGATTCTCTTTGTGAACCTTTCAAAAGTGTAAAAATCTTAACTTTGGTTGTGCTTTCCTAACTTTTAGTGTTGTTATCATCTTCAACAAAAACTCCTCCAAGAGTCCCTAAAAACTTCTCAACTTCGTATTTTTATGTTTTCTTTGATAAGTTATTTAAGCATGAACTTGACTGATATTTGTATGTTGATGATGAACATGCACTAAATTTTATGGTGGCTGGTTGATTGAAATGTTGCATGGTTAGTTTTTGGGTCAGGGACTAAATCATAAAAATTGGGCTTAATTGAATAGACTTCAAAACCTAGAATTGACACCTCCAGGGGAATATTTAGATAGGTGAGACTAAAGGAGAGCCTATTGTGAACCAATTTTGACTATCTCGATTTAGTTTAGTGAGGTCGAGAGATAAACCATGCTAAATCGTCTAATTGGTATAATGGTGATCGAAAGGTAAAATTGGACCAATTAGTTGAAGCAATTTAGATCCCAAATCCAAGAATTAATTAGCAACATGGATATCAATCAAACCTTTTATCTCGTTGAATTTATATTTGTGCACCCTTGCTTATTATTCAATTTAGTCCTTCTAGGTGTAGTTTAGTGTAATTAATCTTTGATGATTTGTCGTAATTTACTGCTTAGTGATTAGCTAGTTAGACTTGTTAGTCACCTTATTGTCTGATCTCTCTTGGGTTCAATCCTTGGAAAACTTGAAGTGTTCCATTGTCACACATAAAAATATTACAACTGACCTGTCACACTTGTGGTCAAGCCACTTTAATTTATGATATTTCGTGCTAATTTTCTACTCGGTATTCGTACGCCATGGTGCAATCAGGGAGGAGATAACAAATTAGTGTGGAAAGTCGATTACAATGAGGTCTTCACAGTTAAAAATTTGTATTCTCTCATTTTCTAGAGGAATTCTCATACCTCTGTCAATCAAGCTCAACAACTTGTCCGATCTAATCTTTGGCGGCTTAAAATCCATTTCAAAATCATTATTTTCCTATGGAAGATTTGCAATAATTGCCTCCTCACTAAAGACCTCCTTTCAATAAGGCTCTCCATCAATTATAATATATATTTTTTTGCTATAAAAAAAAGATAAAGAAACACATAAGTATCTCTTTTCATATTGTAGCTTTTCTAGTTCAGTTCGGTTCGGTTCCCCTATTGCACGTTGCTCTGACTCTTTCACCAACTCATCCATCTTCATTTGGATTCTACATTGGCTCCAGTGAAATTGTATAAGCTTTCAAGATTCAAGAAATCTACATTGCTTTAGCTTGTACCTTTGGATTATATTAAAAACAAAGAAAGTGACTCACCTTTCGAGGTTCTAATCCATGTTTCATAAGGACCATTACAAGAATATCTTATCTTTACCTTTTGATTCTCATTGCCTATCCTGTTCATTCTTCTCAGACTTTTCATTCAAGGAATCAACCTGCTCTCAGCCTTTGTGATCACTTCTTCCATTGGTCTATATCATTATGTATTATTTTTAAATCAACAAAAGGATATGATTAGAAGAGCAACTATTGTTTTGTCCCTCAAATCTCACAAAAGGATATAACAAAAGGAAGCTTCATTTTTGCTAGCAAACTTTAAGTTAGAATTCCCTTAGCATTATTCTTTTGTCCTTCAAGTCTCACAATATTTCTTCTTGTAGGTCGCTGAATTGAGACTAGAAATGGACCAAGTGGGGTGGAAACTTAAACTAACATTTAAAGATGTATGGAACCTCTTCCAATTTGTCACCATTGGTCAACCACTAGAGGACAACAACATTTTAAGAAGAGAAACAAAAAAGTGGGAAACATGTGCTTTGAAGACTTTCATTAGCTTCTCCTGGCCATAAATGTTCTTCTTGGATGATGTACCAAAAAAATACTTTTCTTTTGTCAAAAAAGGAACTAATAACCATTAAAACAAGTTAAAATATTTTCGATACAAGGCACAATCGTGCTTGTCGTTTGATAATACATAAATTAAACAACTAAGTGGGGTTCTAAACAACCAAAATAACTTAACGCCTGAAGGGACTTCAATAGTAAAAGAGTCAAACTGGAAGTTGCTTCTGAGTCGTGCTAGTGCATCAACACATTTATTTCCTTCCCGAAAGATATGCTTAAGTGACTTAAAAGCCCTACCGTGGAGGAGCATACTGCACTTAGCAATCAAAGATGACAAGTAAATATTAGAGACTATTAGAAGTCATAAAGTGCATAATAGTAGTGACATCCACTTCAAGCTCTAGATGAGTAATATTCAAATCCCTAGCCAAGCATAAACCATCTCTCAAAGCTCATAGTTCAGCCTCAACACTAGTGGCTTTTGGAATATGTAGATAAGCTTCGATTACTAAGTCACTAGCATGATTCTTTATAATGGCTCTCGTCCCTATTGTCCCAGGGTCTCCTAATGAAGATCCATTAGTATTAAGTTTAAACCAGTATGTCGGAGGTGGAATGCACAAGACTCAAACTTCTATTTATAATCTAAGGCAAATCTAAAAGAATAGGTAGTGGCTCGATTTAATTAAAAAAAATAAAAAAATAAATTTTGAGTTAATCGAATTGAGTTATTCAAATTAATTGAGTCAACTCAAATAAGTAATTTGAGTTTTGAGTTCAAATTGAGTTGAATTTTACAATTCGAATAACATATTAGTGTACATACTCTTTTGGTCCTTGTCAAGTTTGAAAATGAGCATATTGGTCACCCTCAACAAAAATAAAAAAATTCAAAATAATTTTTAAAATTCAAAATATTTATAAAAATTCCAAAATTTATATTTTATAAAAATTCTAAAAATATATAAAGAAAGTTAAAAATTAAAAGTTTTCTAGAATAATAATTTTGGGGACCTAAATAAGTTAATTAATGATTTTGCTTTGAAAAAGTTTTCAAATATATATGGTTTCAAATTTATGTGCTTTAACATGAAATTAGTTATACCATAACAAGATTTTAATTTGACATGTTTAATTTTTTAATTTAACTTGAATAATTTCACTCAATTCGATTCGATTCGACTCGACTTGAATTTAATTTCATTCGATTCGATTTCACTTGATTTGAATTTCATTTCATTCGACTCAATTTGAAAAAAAATTCAAATCGAGTTAATATGATAAAATAAGACTCGTCAACTTGATTAACTCTAAAAATTTTCACTTGATTCAACTCGATTCGATTGAACGCTCACTCCTAACTTTAACCCCTAAAAAATGATAAAATTACTTTGAAATCATTCTAAAAAAATAACAATTATAAGTTAATAAAATATTAAAATTACACTTTTACCCCTTACAATAATGTTTTGACTTCACTCTTGTTTTTATTGCCAACAATTAACAAATTTACCATTTAAATTATGAAAGTATTTTTTTTTGTATAATTTATTTTTATTTTATGATTTATATTTAGAGTTTGAGACTATTGCTCCTAGTAATATCGTCTCCAACACCTGTTGCTTGTTTGTATCATGAAGGTGCATTTGACATTGTTTTTTTTTTTTTAATGTTTTTAATCAGCGACAGTGCCCTTTAAACCATACTTACAATGGAAACAAAATAAATAAATTAAAAATAAAATATTTGCTTCTAACAAATTTGAATGCCATGGTGATTTTATATCTGCACGAGCTTCACAAGTTGACAAAGGAAATTTGATGAAACTTGAAATTGAGCCCAATTGTTTTAGTTTTCTTCTTATATTATTATTATAATAATGACAATGTGGTGATAAAATGGTTTTAGTAATATTCCATTTATTCTTTTTTTTCTATTTGTGGAAAATATATAAAATAAAAAGAACACGTTTTATTTATTATTATTTTATGAATTAGATGTATTGGTGGATGGGATTGAGTGGAATTGAAATTTGATTTTAAATATATCTTTAAAATAAAAAATTAATTAAATTTATTTTAAAATATTTAAATATTATTTTAAAATTTTTATTACTCTTATCAATTTAAAAATATAAATCTAAATCTGGCGGATTCATAAACAGCGCTAGTAAGAAGAGGGACTGACGGTGAGTTTATTTATTGTCAGGTGGAATGAAAAATTGGTAATGACAGATACCAATTTTGAGTGGAAAATGGTGTCGAAATGACCGCTTGCATGCAAATACGATGGGTCTTTTTTATCTTTGATGTCTCAACTGTTGAATCACACCCAGACTTTTCATCTCTCATTTTTTCCTTTTTGTATTTCATCATTTTACTCCAAAGTAATTCACTTCATATTCCCAAAATAATGGCATGAAATTTAAGATTTAATATCTCTAATTTAATTTCATGTTTTTATAATGACAATACCATTAAAATAATGTTATGAATTTTATTATTATTTGAACAGAATCACATGAAAAATCAATTCTATTCAATCACATTATATATATATATATATCTATATATAATAAGGTCTTCTAATAAATACTTGTGTATTTGGTAATTTTTAAGTTTTATAACCTTTTGCTACTATTCTTGAGCTCAAACGGGTAAGAAAACTCGAGACGTTTACAACTTTTAAAACCTATTAACAATAAGCATATGAAAAAGTACTTTAAAAAAATGTAATATGTTTAAATTATTATAATAATTAATCTGTGCATTGCACGAATAAAAAATTAATTTAATAAATAATAATTTTACTTATCAACTAATTGTTAAAAAGAAAAAAAATATAAAATAAAAGATTAAATTATGTTAAATTAAATTAAAGGGAATTTCGCGTTTTATATTTTCATAGAAAATATTTAAAAGAAAAAAAAAAACAAGACTTGTCTTAGGAAGATTCAACAATTTTATCTCATATAATTGACAATAATTAATTTTACTTCATTTGACTTATATTGGTGCATTGGCCTTAAAAATTATGATATTGTAATTTCATTGCTGCAAAAATTATAAAGGTATTAAATTAATATAATAAAAAATAAATTATTTTTTAAAATTATAATTTAAATTTATTTTTTATTCCTGAATTTTCCCCAATGAAGCCTCAGACCTTGCCAAAATAATATGTGTAAAGATTAAATATTAATGAGAAATGGATAAACTCAAAAGTAGTTTTAAAATTTAAATATTGTGGAGATATGAATAATAATGCATTTCTTATTATAAAAATACAGATAATATGGAATCAAAGGTTAGTTCTAATAAATTATATTGAAAATAAAATAGTCTAATAAATTTACTAAAAAATATATAATTAGCTAATGAGTGAATGGGAAAAAGGAAATTAGAGGGGTAGTAATGTAAATTTGTATAAACTGTCGGCCTCTTAACTGGGGTTAAATAGACCTGATATCCAGGTTAAAGGTTCGCTTCTGAGTTGACAAATCGAGCGTCGGTCACTTGTAATTTTTAATGATAAACCATTTTTAAATAGATTTTAATTTTGAATTTAATATATAGAAGAAATTTGAAAAGGGACAGAAAGATTTGGTGGTATATAAGGCATGGAAGCCAATTCTAATGAACAGAAAAAGTGAGGGAAAATGGCAGATTCTAGTGATTCAATTTCCATTGATATGGAAACGATCTCTCTTGGTGCCAAGGTAACTCGCATTTCTATTTATCTTCTTGTTTGGTTACCGGGAAAACGTGGGAATGGAAGAGTAAAATAAATGGAAAACAATCAAGTATATGCTTTTCATGTTACAGTTTAATGCACCATCATATTTTTCCTTTTAACTAAGCTGCATTTTTTTCCATTAGTTTATTCCTATATATTTCAGCTATAAAGCAATTCATTCCTTTTTTTGCTTCTGATAAATTACATTAGTAAACTAAATCCAATGATGTTCTGAAACTTATAAATGCCTTTTCTTTAATAATAATTTGCCTCATGTGCTAGTAATTCCGTTAGTTATATATCCATGTTTTTGTCAAATTAGGAATTTGGATGATGCTGAATATGCTTAAATGAAGGAAAAAATTTTAGGTCTCTTAAAAAGGTTCTGCTGCACATGCTTACTTTATCTAGTTAGAATATACTTAACTTGAGCTATGCTTCCAACAATTTCATTTTTTTTTTCAAGTAAAAGAAACCCAAGTCAATTAGGCTCTTTAACTAGCTAGATCATATATAAAATATCTTTGATGGTAGCAATTTATTTTGATTCCTTTGGTTGCTTTCCAGAAAGGTTTGCTGAAGGAATAACTATGTATTGTAAAATCAATCTGCAGGAGTACCTTGTTAAAACTCGCTGCGGAATGGTTTCCGTTGCATTATTTGGAGACCAGGATAAGCCGGCTCTTGTTACCTATCCCGATTTAGCTCTAAATCGTAAGTAATGCAGAAAAGCTTGCTGTAATGTTTAATTTCCTTATACTTGACTCCATATGACAAAATATGTGTTTCAGAGCCCATGGAATTGATTTTTGTTAACAGATTTGGCTAACAATGTTCACCCCTCGTTCGTTTTTAATTTTTAATCTTAGAATAATTATTTTTCTCCTAATTTGTGTTTTCATCATGCATGAGACTTTGAGGCTGTAATGCTTTCAATTGAGCCAGAGTTTTACATGTTAGTTTAATGTTTATGAAGTTTGTAACGTTATTTGCAAGATTTCCGCAATGGCCAAGACCCTTTCATCCATGATTCTTTCGGTTTCTAATGGTAACTTATAGTTATATAACATTCTGCAGATATCTCCTGTTTTCAAGGTTTGTTCTTTTCTCCAGAAGTTAATTCCTTTCTCCTCCACAATTTTTGCATATATCATATAAGTCCTCCAGGGCATGAGGTCCGTTCTGTTCATGTTTTAGTCTCATAGTTGTATCTCAATCATCCTTTTTATTTTTGGTCGAGTCCTATAGTCACACCTTTCTTATCCGGACTTTTTTCAAGAACTATTGCAGGTAGGAGCTGCCCCAATCGGTTCTGATGACCTTATGCCTTCTGTTGATGACTTGGCAGATCAGGTTCTTGAGGTTCTCAACTTTTTTGGGTAATCAGTTGATTAAAAATTTACTTTACTGTAATCTCTACTGCTCTAGACATTCTTTGGTACATTTTATTTGTCATGATGGCCGGTAATTGTAGTAGGTTGTCTGAAAATGTTATAAATTGATACACCTGCTACCATTATATAATTTCTTAAGCTATTGTTTTCTTTAATATGTTTTATCATTAGTTATTTATATATAAAATAATATAGGCAAGCAAGCTTATATTCCTTATCCTCCAACTCTTTCATTCTTTTTTCGGTTTTAACTGTAGGCTTGGTTCTGTAATGTGTATGGGGGTTGCAGCTGGAGCATACGTTCTTACTCTATTTGCTGTAAGTCAACTACCTTGGCACAGTACACAATTTCATTTTTAATCCAAATAAATATAAAAAACCTAAGTTTGTATTCTCGGAACTAATTATTGTGCATTTTGTCTTAATAGATGAAATACAGGCAGCGTGTCCTCGGGTTAATACTTGTTTCTCCACTATGCAGAGCGCCCTCATGGACAGAATGGTTGTTAAATAAGGTTCTTTTTCTGTGCCTTTTTACTTTTCTCTTAAGGGTCCAATGACTATGTGCTTTGATGAATTGTCGTATTATTTCAGGTAATGTCAAACTTACTTTATTTCTATGGCATGTGTGGAGTGGTGATGGAGTTATTGCTTAAGCGGTACTTCAGCCAGGTATTTTTCTGATTCAAAAATTTATGCCGTTTATTGCTGTGTCTAGAGTTGGACCAGTTTAGTTACGATGTTCTGAGTCATAATGGCAGGAAGTTCGTGGTAGTGTTGAAGAACCCGAATCAGATATAGTTCAAGCATGCAGAAGAGTTAGTTCTTTAGCTCCTTGTATTTGCCCCTTATTTACTAGAGTGACTTATAATGAAGCATGATTATGTAGTCTCACGGCGCTTTTCTTACTTGAATCATGTTCTTTCCCTGCAGTTGCTAGATGAAAGGCAGAGTATAAGCGTTCAGCAATTCCTCGAAGCAATGAATGGGTAAGCATGTCTCAATGATTAATACGTCGACCAGGTTTTGTTTTGAATGTTCTCTTTAAACATATTTCACATAGTTGGCTTAAAAGTCATATTCTACATTTTTCAGGAGACGTGACCTTAGCGAAGGATTAAGGAAACTGCATTGCCGATCACTAATATTTGTCGGGGAGAATTCTCCTTTCCATTCCGAGGCTCTCCACATGACATCAAAATTAGATAGAAGATATAGTGCCTTAGTGGAGGTATGCAATTGTTTAACTCGGTTTCATGTCTTCTTACATTGAGCTTTCAAAAACCATATATTTATCGAAGTAACTACCTCGAAATGCAAGAAACCTACAGGTTCAGGCATGTGGATCAATAGTAACTGAGGAGCAGCCCCATGCAATGTTGATACCATTGGAGTACTTTCTTACGGGATTTGGCTTATACAGGCCGACTCTAAGTGTTAGCCCGAAAAGCCCATTGAGTCCAACTTGCATCTCCCCGGAGCTTCTTTCACCGGAAAGCATGGGCTTGAAGTTGAAACCGATTAAAACCCGGATTTCTTAGGAAGTCCAAGAGAAGATAACAGATAAAGGGTAAGATCACTTTTTTTTTTTCTTGTTTATAATAATAATATATTATGTAAGGGTGTTTATGAGCATTACTAGGGATGTAGATAGAGAAGGGAAGTGGAGAGAGAAGAGAAAAAGTAGATTATTGTCAATTCTTTTATTTGTAACCTTTTTTTAGCTGAGTTTAAGTCATTGTCAATATCTGTAAATCATGGGAATAATTATTTTACAAGAGAAAACGCTAATAATGTTATGCTTTACTTTTTCTATTTCTTGCGTCTGCTTTTATATTTGTTTCCATTTATAGGGTGAAGTAAAACCTTTCACCATAGACTAAAGGTGTTGATGTGCAATCTGACTATAGTGTGAACTCATCTATTGGGCTGAGTTTGCTCTTTGCTGTAGTGTGAACACGATTATGGGCTTTGTCTCTTTCTATGTTGGAAGGTTTTGGGTTGGTCACTGACTTTGCTTCCATGGCTGGGTGGGATTATCCATTTTATCTTTACTTTCCACCTCCTACTTCAATGAGTGTTTGATTCTAGTGTGAACACAAATCTTTTATGGTCTCTAAAATGTCAACAGGTCTCCAAAACAAAAGATAAAAAGAAAAGAAAAGAAAAGAAAAGAAAAGACCAAGACTAGGTGATTAAATGTAACCTCCCAAACTTAGTTTAGATATTATGGTCGAATCGTATAGGTCACATTAGATACCTAAACTATGAATCTACCCTATTGTTGGTTGAAAACCTCAATTATGTTCTTTTTTAAATAAAATTGGGTTACCTTTGTTATTTTGAGAAAACATTCATTTAATAAATTCAACTTTTATTAAATCAAGTTAGAAATATTGGCGTGGCTTTAAGAAAAACACATTGCTCATCATTGCTTTTGAAAAACCCTATTAAATTTAGTTGCAGTGGAAAACTGATTAAAAATCTGATTATTTATTAAGCCAAGTAACATGTTCAATCCAATTTCAGAATATACTTAGAAATCAATTTGAATTATGTAAATTATGCATGTATGAAAAACCCAAGACAGAAATAAACCCAAATCATAGTTCAAATAGCTTTATAGTCCAAAAACCAAATAAATGTAGGAACTTTAAATAAGATATAAACTAAGTCCGCATGCTATGTCTGACCCTGGTCTCAATCATTACCTGAAAAGGTTATAAATTATGGGGTGAGCTAACTAGCTCACTATGAGTCTAATCAATAAGTTCATTTAACATACGTTTAAGATCAATCACACAAGAATCCATGTAACATAATCATAGAAACAATATCACATTAGAATGAATCATGAACGTAACATAATGCGAAAATAATTTCCTACCCCAACGATCCGTTACACACCATGAGTTCCCCATAACTCGTCTACCAAACTCCAAACAGTGCAAGCAAAACTCGTTGTGGTTAAACCACCATATAAACATAGTGCAAATATTCTACCATTTAACATAAAATGCAATAAAATCGCTAGTCTCCACAGTACTTTTGGTGCAGTGCACTGACTACATATAAATACGGACTTAATATGCCGCTACTACTCCACTGAACTCCTCCGTCAACCACAATATCCCACCTCATGCACATGCGATATGTCATACAATATTTCAATCAAATGCATGTTTCAGACATTTTCTTTCAGTAACATAGTTTACATGCCATCATTATAACGTTCACATATCAAACGTTCAATTTCACCATCAATACGATGACATTTTATCATAACATCATTCGTTCAAATATTTCCAGTGCATATATAGCAGGTTTTTTCCATTCAATACTTTCATGATATTTTACCCAACTAGATTTTGACCATTCAATGTTTATTTCCAAAATAATACATGTTATACATACAATCAATCACACATTACATCAACAAGTCTTTCATGTCAGTACCAAACAATCAACTATTCAGTCAACCATACAATTTTACAAACAGGCCACTTAGTTAAGGCTAGTAATATACCTGATTTAGCCACTTTAAGACATTCACTTAGACATTAAACTAAGCTTGAATAGCAAGCTTAATCCACATTTAGATCATTTAAAATATTATTAAAACATTCAAGTTAACAAGTTAGGATCCATACCTTATTTTCTGCACTATTGCAGCACATTGGCGAAACCTGCGGTTTCTCCTTAAGACTCTTAAATCAAACCTAAATTAAAAATCAATATTTTATCAAACACTAGACTTCTTTGAACACCCACACTTGGATTTAACTAAAACAATCATAGATCTGAGTATATAATGATGATCCATCATTAGAATGTTATGTTAATTATTCCTTCAATAAGAAATAATTTAATCTAGTTTTCCAAACCCACACTTATGCTATTACGATTAATTTTGATGTCGTGATTCATTTCCAAATCAAGGGGCGATCTTGAGTTGATAGCATTTGGTCCTTCAATCATGCGAATATTACGATTTGTTAATATTGAGACTAAAAAAAAAAAAATCTAATAATCACTATTATAATCATCCTTTAATAATAAGAATGGGAAACAAATGATGATTATCCCAAATCATTCTATACTTACGTTATAATACTTATGTCGAAGATAAAATTCACTTCCAAAATTTCTAGCAACCTAAAGTGGTTGTTTTTGGTCCTTCATCAATAGAATGTTGTACAGGGAATTAGATCTGAAAAAAAATGTCAATAACTTATATGTATATATATACATTTGGTGAATGAAGGAAAGAGGATGGAAGAAAGGTGACAAAATCGACTAGTAACACCTTACTTTCTTTAACACACCCTCTTATGGGTTCAAATCAATCAACATAACCATAATGATTTTTCAGAATCAACATAACCATAATGATTTTTCAGACCTAAATTAGCTAGGTTCCTTACACTGCTTTGATACGAAACGTATGCAGAAACGTCTAATGGCTTCACTGTTGGTTTGCGGCGTTTGGGTTGGCACCTAACACCATTAAATATTGAAAAATCAGTAGCTATACAATCATCAAATTCTTTAACCAATCAATTATCAATTTCTCCAACAATTAAGTCGAAACAACGTACTAGCCCACAATCAACCACACTTGCGCTTCTTGAATTGTCATATCTGAGTCGTCAAATGATCAAGATTGAATTTTCCTAAATCACACATGATTAAAGGTTGATTAGGATAGGTTCTTGAGACAAAGATATTGCTGGAAATAGGTGGGAAAATTAAAGAAAACAGCAGCCCCCTTTTGGTGCCTTTAGGCGCAACGCACCACCACCAACAGTGACAAATCGGGGCTGATTTAAAAAGCCAATTGAAATCACTTTTGAAGGATGGAAAAATAACCATAAAATAATTAAAAATAACCTCAATTTAATATTTGGAAATTTGGTGGTTCTCTTGAAAGATTCATCAAGAAAATAGACACTTACATTAGCTAGAAGGAAGGGGCAGTAACGAAGCTTCTTGGGCAGTAATGGAGATCGTTCTTGGAGGTCAAAGATTTCAGATTTATGGCTGGAAAAATAAGGAAAATAGAAGTAAGAAGGAGAAGAGAATGGTGCAAGAAATAGTTGAGAAAGAAAAGAAAATGATATGGTGATTCTTGGTGGTTTGGGCGGCGACAACAAGGGGAAAAGAAAAGAAAAAATTTGAAGAGAAGAGGAAGGGGCGACTAAAGAGGAGGAAGCTAATTAAAGGCTGATCAAATTAATTAAAAATGGTATTTATACCTAGGTTTTACTAGCAATGTATGACACACATAAATGAAAAAGAGGGATTTTTGAAAAATTAAATTATTTTGCAAGGAAAGGGTATCAAACTTGGAACCTTAATCTAATTACCATGCTTTCTTAATTTTCTTTTAACCACTAGGCTATTTCCTCATTCTTGAAATAATTTTGTAATCCTATTAAGCTAAAATTTAGGATGTTACAACTCTACCCCCTTAAAGAAATTTCGACATCAAAATTTACCTGATTCGAAGATGTGAGGATACTAAAATCGAATCGAATCCTCCGACTCCCAAGTAGACTCCTCGATGCATTGATTTCTCCAAAGCACTTTGACTAAAGGAATTTTCTTTCACTTCAAAACCTCAACATCATGATCGAATATTCAAACAGGCTCTTCCCCAAACGTCAAGTCTGGTCTAACCTTTATCTTCTTTACGGGATAACATGCAAGAGATCAGATCGATACCGTCTCAACATCGAAACGTGAAACACATCGTGGATACGATTCAACTCAGAAGGCAATTCTAGCTGATATGCTACAAGACCAACTCTTTTAAGCACTCAATATAGGCCAATGAAACTAGGGCTTAACTTTTCCATTTCGACTGAGCCTTAAAACTTTCTTCCATAGAGAGACTTTAAGGAAAACCCAAGCTCCCACATCAAACTCGATGTCCTTACGCTTCAAGTCGACATATGAATTTTGTCTATCAAAAGTTGCCTTCAACCTATCTCAAATTAACCAAATCTTATCCTCAATCTCCAAAACCAATTTTGGACCCATTAACTTTCTTTCACCCACTTCAGTCCAACATAAAGACGAACGACACTTATGACCATAAAGAGCCTCGTAAGGTGCCATTTGGATACTTGACTGGAAGCTATTATTATAGTGAACTCCGCTATCGGTAGATGCTCCTCCCAACTACGCTGAAATCAATCATACAACTCCTCAACATATCCTCTAAAATTTGGATGACCCTTTCTGACTGACCATCGGGTTGTGGATGAAAACCTGTACTGAAATCTAATCGAGTTCCCAAAGCCTCATGCAATTTCTTCTAGAACCGAGACGTAAATTGAGGATCCCAATATGAAATAATTAATATTGGCACTCCATGTAGTTTCACTATCTAAAAAATGTAGAGCTTAGCTAGCTTCTGAAGAGAATAATCAATGCGGATGGGAATGGGCGGACTTCGTCAATCTATCCATTATGACCCAAATTGAATCTTTTTTAGTATGTTTTAAAGGCAACCCATTGACAAATTCTATTATCACTCTCTCCCATTTCCATTGTCGAATTTGAATTAGTTGTAGTAACCCTAATGGAAACTGATGTTTAGCCTTAACTTACTGACAAGTCAAACATTTCAACACCAACTTTGTTACTTCCTGTTTAAGACCCGGCCACCAATACATTTCTCTTAAATTACGATACATTTTAGTAATACCAAGATGCATAGCATAAAGGTTGCTATGTTCTTCTTGAAGTATATACTGTCTCAAACTCTGATATTTGGGTACACAGTATCTACCTCTGAAGCACAAATCTCCCTTAGAATTAATCCTAAAATATTTATTCAACCCATCCTCAACTTGTTTAAATCAAAGTGCTAAAGATTCATCTAAACCTTACTTATCTTTGATTTCCTATACCCAAACAGGTTTTACTTGCAACTCAACTAAGATACCACCATCATTAAATAGACTTAAGCGAGACCCAAAAAACTCTGAATCTCCTATAAATTCTTTGGTTGCTTCCAATCTAAGTTAGCTTCTACCTTTTTGGGATCTACGCAGATACCTTTAATTGATACCACGTATAACAGCCTATTTTTAGTCAAATCAAAACAGTGGTTTTGGGACCAAAAATTTGAAGTCAAAATAATTATTTTATTATTATTTTAATTTCTATACCATGATAGTATAGTTGTGTGAAATTTTTGATAAGAAAATTTATCATATGAGTGCTTAATTTGATAAAAAAGACTAAATCGCGTAAATTGTAAAACTTATGTTCTATTAGCTAAAGGTGTCTAATAGGTATGAAATTAAATGTTTGAAGGGTTTATGTTGTAATTAGACCATTATTTATTTGAGTGGACAAAGATGAACATGGTTAGGTAAATTTTAATTATTATACATTAAGGTTATTTAAGTAATTTAGTAATAAATGTTAACAAATTTTAAAAAAAAACAAAGTATTTTGTTGGTTATCATCTTCTTCATTGATTTTTCAAGAAATAAAAAACCATTGTTAGGGCTTGGAAGTTCGACTATCATCTATTGCTTGCATGGTACAATTTTTGATCTCGTTTTTAATGATTTCTATGTTTTTGAGATCGTTGCAACTAGGTCTAGCTTGCCCAGGGACTAATTTGCAAAAATATTAAAGGTTTTAGGACGTTTCTATTAATTTTTATGTATGAGTTTTAATGATTGATGGTATATTATGAATGTTTGATGATAGTTATACAAGTTTTGTTAAGTGATTTTTAGTGAAAAAACAAATTAGAGATTAAATTGTGAAATGTGGAAAATATGGTTAAAACATGAAATAAATGAAAAATATGGGCTGCTAGGGACCTAATTGAAATTTGGGTAGCATGAGTTGGGTTTGAATTGCATAAATTTGTGATTTTATAAAATAAGGACTAAACTGTAAAAATGTGAAATATTAGGGGCAAAAGTGTAAAGTGGCTTTAAAGTGTATTTTGGATTAAATTGAATAGAGAGGTAATTAAATAAGCTAAACTTGATATTATATAGATCAAGAAAAGTGAAATACGGGCTTAAATCGGGGAAAGAACAAAGTTTTAGATTAATCGACTCGTTTTGCCGTTTTTGCATCCGAGGTAAGTTCGTATGTAATAAGCATTATTTTTATTGTGTTTTAAATGCTTTAATATTGAATAAATTGTAAAATACAACTTTGCGGACCTATTCGGCGATGATTTGACAATAAAAAATCCCGATTGAACCTTAGGAATAGATTAGGATACGAATGACATGTCATTAGGGGTTATTATTGTTTTGGGTGTTGGTCCGTACGTCCTACCGGTGGCTGAGTTATCCGGCATGTGTTGCAGATTCTCATCAGCTTGTGTGAGTAGCACCTTGTAACTTCATCATGACCATCAACTTGTGTGAGCAGACCCGTTGATAGCTCTAGTGTGAGCATTATATGTGAAACGAGATTGAGATAGCTTTGGCTATGTATGTGGCACTTAGGGTGCGAGATTCCTGAGTATCCGATAGTATTCTAAATGGTTCAACGGGTATGTCAAAGATGTGGATAAGTATGAGTTCGATATGGAATGGTACAGGTATGTACATAAACCGAGCAATACATTGAAATAAGGAAAAATTATGAAAGTTACATATAACTTGTGAATACAAATATGGTATGTTGGTGATTCATTATAAGCTATGTTATATCATGTTTTAATTGCTTAATTTGAGCATATATGTTGAGTTGATTTAAATGTTATATGAACTTACTAAGCTTTATATCTTACTTTGTTTATTTTTTCGTGTTTTATAGTGATTTCAAAGCTAGCTCAGATTTGGGATTGTCGGAGACTTCATCACATTATCCTACTATCACTTTGGTACTTTTAAACTTAAGTATTTTGAGTATATGGCATGTATAGGAGTTTGGTTATTTTGGTACATATGTGTTGGTTATTTTGAGTATATAGCATGTATATCACTTTGGTACTTGTTGTTGTTGGTATTGAAATGGTATATTTTATGTTTGTTTAACATTGGATGAGTGCCTATATATGCTATGTTTTGGTGCCAAATGGGTTGGTTTAGGTGTGTGCAAGTTGGGTGGCAAATTGGCTTGGTAAATAGCCTATTTTTGTCCACACGGGTAGAGACACAGGCGTGTATCTCAGCCGTGTGTGACACAAGGTCAGGTTGCATAGCCGTGTATCTTCTGGTGCTGAAATTGAAATCAAGTCAGTATGTTCTACATGGCCCAGCACACGGCCGTGTGTCTTGGCCATATGGCATAAGTCAGTATACCTTACATGTTTGGTACGGCTTAGCACATGGCTTGATACACGGGCGTGTGTGGCTATTTTTAGGGCACACGGGCTATCCACACGGGCGTGTGTGTTGGCTGTGTGACCCAAGTCAGAGAATTACATGGGATCGGACACGGGCTGGAACACGGCCATGTGCTTCTATTTCAAATGTCCATACGGCTTGTGGCACGAATGTATCTTTGGCTGTGTGAGACACATGGCCGGGCCATACGGGCGTGTGTCCCCTGTATTTTGCAAAAATTTTCTAAGTGTTCCAAAATTTTCCTGAGTTATTAGTTTAGTCCCGAACCTTCCCGAATGCATGTTTTAGGCCTTTTAGGCTTATACTAGGGACGATATGTATGTATGTTGTTGAATGATGATTATTTGTAACTTGAAAATGTTTATGAACTGTATGTATAATTGTTTAATATGTTTGGTAATGTTCTGTAACCCTATTCTAGTGTTGAATATAGGTGATGGGTGTTACATTTATTAGTATCAGAGCTACAGTTTAGTCGATTCTCGGACTAACATAGCGTGTGTGAGAGTCTAGCTATACATGCCATATATAACCTGTGATAGTGTGATATCTCCTAACAATTTAAATCGTGTTTTCGTATAGTAAATGGATTCCAATCGAGCTGTAGCTGATGATGTCGAAAGTAATGTGCCTATCTCCATTCACGGAGTAGCACAATCAGAATTGAGACCCGTATTGGGTAGCCAGGGAGGAGAGGCTAAAAAAGCCTTCTTCAAGATGATGAATGAGTGGTTTACAGAGTTTGTTCGAACAAATCCGGCTACTCAACAACCTCCACCCACACCTAATCCTCAATCGGTTCCCATAGTTCCTCAAGGTGTGGAATTTCTATGACTGAATATGCCGCCAGTTGATAAGATTCAAAATCACAGAGCCGAAGAATTTAGAGCTAATGTTGACGACGATCCTGAGCGAGTTGAGTTTTGGCTTGAAATGTAACACCCCAAAACCAGCCTGGACGTTATGGCTGAATCTGGCGATGTCACATGATAGTGCTTTTGAAATCGTATCGTTGCTATCACCTTATTTCCCGTTTTAAAACACTACATTATCTTAACACTGGTTTTCAAACTGAGTCACCTATTTAGTTTATCATCTTCAAAACGTTAACCAACGCAGAAGCTTTCGAAACTGTGGAGTGGTTGTGAATATTTTGATAAAATGTGTGTTTATTTTGAAAGCCTGAGTTTTCCTACTACTAGCAGTAAAACTATAGAACATTGGAAAACCCAAATTTAAACAAAAACCCGTAATGGCCATAATTACATCAAAATTCCCCAAATAAAAATTAAAACCATGATAAGCATAAAACCGTAAATTTATCGCGAGGAAAAAGTAGTGGTCATTGTCGAGTCCTCCGCTGCACCAATCTGTCTCACACCGAGGATTACTTGAAGAGATTAAGCAGAAAAGGGTGAGTTTTTGCAAACTCAGTGTGTAATCCCCACAAAAAATATACACAGCACAATATCCGAAATCAGTCATATATTTATATATAGTTCAGGCCTGAGCCCTTTACAGAATCAGTGTGGACCTTAGCCCACTCAGATACAGTATCAGATACGAATTAGGGCCTTAACCCATCTCAGATATAACATGCAGAACAGAACAGAATAACAGAGTCCTACCCACTAGCCTCTACACACCAACTCTGTCCAACCCTGCACACCATGTGGGGATAAAATTGACCCACCCATCCCTACACACCATGCTGTACCGAATGCGGCATATAATCAAATAATTGTAGCTGAGCTACCAGGTATCAGGCTTAAGAGCCTTTCAGAATACTTCCTCCAAAACATCAACCCAATTCCGATGCAATGCAATATACAAATATGACATGCTAATATGCAATTTATCAGATCATACAATCAATTCAGATATCATAGTTCATGCTCAATACTGAAACCAGACAGTCAGGATACTCATTTAGGGGTCTAAGTAACTCTTACCGACCCTACAGTAGGTCCACAGTCGACTTGGGTGACCCGTGCAACCTTACAGATCATTTCAGAAAAATGGGCTCACACGTACATGGGGCCTGCCTGTGTGGGCCCACACGACCCAATTTGGCCTTAGCCGTGTGAATCACACAGCCTGGCCCAAAATCCCACACAGTCGTGTGCTTCTCCCGTGTAGGCCCACACGCCTATGTGGCCCATACAGCCCAGTTGGTCGAGCCCGTGTGTTGCACACGGCCTCACATGGCCATCACACGGCCATGTCTTTTGCGCACGGCCTGACCTTGTCATTCACACAGTCGTGTACTGCCAAACGACCTACCACACAAGCGAATACACGCCCGTGTGGCGTCAACAAAATCATTTTTCAACTTTGATCGTTTCTTGTTTTCTGTATTTTTGGGTACACACCTGATATCGATTCACCGAAGAAATACACCCAAGACTTTTGCAACCTAAAACCACAGTATCTATCACCGATTTAGTGGATTAACAAGCGAATTCGAAAATGATAACTTAATAGAAATGTGACTTACCGCCCACGAAAACCTACGTTACCAACGCTACAAACAACCGGAATGAAACTTATTGCCTAAAGTCTTCTCCTACACCATCAATTGTAGAAAATTAGATTCCTGCTAAGTTGTTACACGGTTACAACGGAAAAGAAAAGAGGGCTTACTGAATCTACAGTAGTGCAAATCATTTTGCAAAAGAACAAGATGGATAGAAAGACGAAAGAAGGGAAAAGAGGGAAAAATACAATTGAAATTTTGGCAAGGTATTGGGGAGTGCAAAACGTCAGAAAAGAAACAGATTTTTGGGAAAAAGAAAGATAAAAATAAAATAAAAGCTTGATGTGCAAATAGCCCCCCAAATCCCTTAGATTACTTCTCAATCCCACAAAACACTCCCACTACCCCTCAATCTCCCCAAACCGCCCACTACTTCTACCATCATCAGAATTTCAACTCCACTCAAACACTCCCAGTCAACCGAGGTAAAAATAAATTCCCTTGCTTACATAGTGATTTGAACTCCAGACCTCCCACACTCCAACACACACCTTAACCAGCAAACCAGCAGGCCCATTCTGATATAAAATTACAAATAATTTAATATAAGCCTGATGATTAGAAGTTAAAGCTTATTTCAGGAAAAAACCAAATTTTTCCAGAAGCAAGGCTTGAACTTTAGACCTCATACACACACCCAGAACACTTAACCATTGAATCAGATACACAATTGTGTCACACAAGCACAAAAACACATTTTCAAAACTTGGGGCGTTACATGAAAACTGTAACATCCAGAATTAGGGCCTAGTCGGAACAATGATTTTGAGACCACAAATATGAGATAGTAATAATCATTTTATGATTATTATAAGGTCTATGATATGTCTCTATGCTTGTGTGAAAATTTCATGAGGAAATTTTATGTGAAAAGTGCTTAATTAGACTTTAAGTACTAAATCGAATAATTTGTAAAACTTGTGTTCTAGAAGCAATTTGCATGAAATTGAATTAGATTATTAATTAGAGGTATTAAAGAGTAATTTGACCAAGTCCTAAAAATTTGGACAAAAATGGGCTTGGAAGGGTAAACTTTGAAAGAATGGTAAAAAGGGCATTTTGGTCATTTAGGGGTAAAATGAATTAAAAGACAAAAATTAAAAGCCAAATGTGGCCATTTTCCTCCTATAGCCATGTGAATCAAGAGGGGAGTCATGGTTAGGGTTTCCAAGCTTCTAAGCTCAATAATAAGTGATCCCGAGCCCCGTTTTTAATGTTCTATGCATTTTAAAAATCTTGGTAACATGCTCTACTCATTTCTACCATTATTTTTAGCTAGGGTTTATGTTTAAAAATTTACCCATGCATGAAATGCTAGTATTTTGATGTTTAATGGTAGAATATGAAAGATTGGAGTGTATTTAACACCTTTTACTAAGTGATTTTTCATGAAAAAGCCTAAAAAGGACTAAATTGAAAAAGGTGTAAATAGGTAATTAGAAATCTATTTTAATGAGAAATGCGGCTGGCATAAGCTTGAATATGGTTCGGCTCGGCTTGGGTAATCAAAAAATTGAACACATTCCATTTTACGAGCCAAGGGACTAAATTGTAAATATATGAAAGTTTAAGGGCAAATTAGAAATTTTAAAAAATATCATTTTTGGGTCAATTTGAATAATCTGAGTCCTAAATAGGCTATATTTGAAATGATAGATAAAGGAAATCGAGATTCGGGCTTAAATCGGGAAAATACAAGTTTTGGACTAAAATGGTAATTTTATCGTTTCTATATTCGAGGTAAGTTCGCGTGATTTAATAAGCATACTATTCATGTTATTATTGTTATACATGAAATATATCTTACTATGATTGTGTTGAATTTGATGTTAATGGAAATTTGATGGAAATTGACATTTTAAATGAAATGAATAAGTTCGTATTAAAACTAGGTGATATGTTATTTTTATTGTATGGATTAATGCTCAAATAAACATTAAAATGTGTATTCATGCATGAATTATAATGTTGATAGACATTGTGAAGTAATCCATGGGAAAGGTTATACTGATGAAAAGTTGATAAAGTGTCCTAGTTGAATAAAAAGGGATATTCGATGGATATATCATTTCTTACATGATATGAGATCCTGTATGTGTTGCAGTAAAGGATTTAGCCGGACGGGTAATCCATAGATCTCAGTATAGAAAGGATCTAGCTCGGACGGGTGTTCCTTGAATAATCGAGCCTCCCAAAAAATATGTGTGCATTATGGATTTAGCCCGGACAGGTAATTTGATTGAGGACTGAATTTAGCCTGGACTGGCAATTTAGATCTGATCTTATGAGAGCAATTGTTGTTGAAAGGGATTTAGCCTGGACTGGTAATCCCGACATTGCTCTATGAATTTATTCTATGGAGGATTTAGCCTGGACTGGTAATCCCGCCATAAGATGTAAGGTTCACGGGAATGCGTATTGAGATGATCACCTGTATGAATTGACAGTAAATGGGCTATCCATCGAGATCCCCGAGAAATTCAACAGGATTAACATGAGAAATAGAAATGGAAATTCTTGAAATGATAAGCTCATCTATGCTTAGATGATACTAGTATGATGCATATGATTGTTATGTTTGGATGACTGGTTGTGCTAAGAAATAGCACAGGTACGTACTCGAAACCCATGAACATGTGTTTGACATGTGAAATGAAATGGACTTGTGGTAAGAATGCAAATAGATGAATGATACATATGAGAATAATATTTTTATGGCAATCTTATGATGAAAATTATTTTGTTGCTCTAAAACTGTTTGGACTGCAGCAATAGTCTGATTTTGAAAATCCACCAAAAATTGTGAAAGTCGAATTAAATACTGAATTAAATATGAAATGAAAGCTTATTGAGTCCAGTTTCACATAGAATAAACTGTATAAGAAAAAGAATTTAATATTATGAGATATTCAAATTCTGGTGAGATAGATTCAGAATGAGTTCGGAATCCCCTATTCTGAATTGGGAAAATCACTATAAATTGTAAAAAAATAATTATGGGTTAGAATTCATATTACTAAGTCCTTAATGGGTCTATTTTCAATATAAATAGACAAAACATTATCCAAATCCCGTACTAAGATATAATTAAGTTTTAGTGAAGAGAGGTCGGAACTATCAGACAGCGAAATAGGGGAGAATTTAAAGAATAAACTGTACTTATTGGATAGACCAAAAATTTTGAAAATTTTATTTTAGAAATATATGTGAGTCTAGTTTCTAGGAAAATTAACAGATCTTAATTTGGAGCTCCGTATCTCTAAATATAAATGATTTAGTGTCTGTGACCCAAGAAAATAGCTTGACTGGATTTTAATAAATAGAGAGAAATTGAAATAGCATATTAATTCCTCATTATTTTCATGCAAGCTTACTAAGCGTAAAGCTTACTCCCTCCTTTCCATTTCTTTTAGTGTTTTCAGCTCAGCTCAGGGTTGGAGAACGTCAGACGCAACATCACACTACCAAGCTATCACATTGGGATATTGATATATAGGTTGAGAAGTTTCAAGTAAGTGGCATGTATAGGAATTAGTTTTTATGATATGTGTTCTATGATTTGGCCAAATGTATTGGCTTATTTTGATTTATTTGTATATGGCCATAAGGTATGACTCATATTGAGTGGTTTGTAAATCTATCTATCCATGCTATATTGTAATGTTTGTGATGAAATGATGTGAGCATGATGGTTGGCCATGCATGATTGGTGTTGTGACATGCATGTGTGATGAATGCTTCATGACCATTGAAAATGGTCATGACCATGGTTAATGTATAATAGGGCAAGTAAGATAATAATGCCTTGAACGTGAATGCTGGATGGATAAGTTGATAATCATGGTATAAGAGAATAAGTGGTAAAGTATTTGACTTGGTCAAATAAATGAGATTTGGAATGCCTAGAATCGGTATAATGTGAGGATATGTAAAACGTGTATGCTGCCTTGAAAATGTCATGTTGTGTCTTAATAAAGAGTGTTTTAATCATTAAAATGTTGCTATGAGTTGTGATTATGACGTGTATATAGATGTAAGGGATTATGGGTAACATGAAGGCTTGGAAAATAGCCTAAGTGTTGCCCACACGTGCTAAGATACGATCGTGTGTCTCATCCGTGTGAGGGACATGGCCTAGTGACATGGGCGTGTGGCCTAACCGTGCGGTTCAAATTGTGTGCTGACATCATAAACAGAGAGTTACACAGCCTGAGGACACGGGCGTGCCCTTGTGTCCACACGGGCGTGTGCCCCTGTTTTATGAGAAAAATTTCTAAGTTTTTCCAGAACTTTCCAAAGTTCTCGGTTTAGTCCCAGACCATTTTAAATGCATGTTATGGTCCTTATAGACTCGTAATAGGAACACTATGAATATATTCAATTGGTTTTAATTTGGAACAAAATTTATGGCTCAGATTGCATGATCATTTACGTTTAAGTCCGATAATGCCTCGTTTCCTATCTCAACGTTGGACACGGGTAGGGGGTGTTACAAAAACACTATTAGAGTATTTGATAAGCTTTTTTGCACTTTGGCAGAGTGTTTAAAATGTGTCGTATCACTTCTGAGTGACACTGCGTATCAATGGTGGAATACTTTGGTGTCTGTGGTATCGAGAGAAAGAGTTACCGGGGAATTCTTTCAAGCTGAATTTAAGAAGAAATACATCAGCCAATGGTTTATTGATCAGAAACGTAAAGTGTTTTTGGAGATGAAACAGAGCCATATATCTGTGACTGAATACATGCGAGAATTCGTTAGACTCAGTAAGTATGCTCGGGAGTGTGTTTCAACTGAGGCCATTATGTGCAAAAGGTTTGAAGATGGATTGAATGAGGATATCAGATTGCTTGTCGGGATTCTAGGGTTGAAAGAATTTGTGGTGCTAGTTGGCAGAGCATGTAAAGCCGAAGAACTTGGCAAAGAAAAGAGAAAAGCAGATTTCGAGGCTAGATATTCGAGAAAAAGATCGATGAATAAGCCATATCAATCCTCGTCAAAGAAATCACGGGATTCGTATACTTATTCAAATTCTTCAATCAAATATCCAAACAGAGATTGAGGAAAGCAATATTCAAGTCCTAAAACACAAGCTACATCAATATTGAATGTTGGCAGCGTGAGAAATAATAAGCCTGAGTGTCAACAGTGTGGTCGACGACATTTTTGTGAGTGTTGGATGAATAATAGAAGCTATTTTAAATGTGGCTCGCAAGATCATTTCATTAGATATTGCCCTTAGTTAGCCAAGAAAGATAAGTTCCAGAATGCAAGATCAAACAATCCTGCCACTAGAAGGAGGCCACCAAGAAATGAGGGGAATATGACTAGTAGTAAAGGAATGACAAAGGACTTCACTGTGAGATCCGAGGCCAGAGCACCTGCTAGAGCTTACGCTATTCGCGCTCGCGAAGATGCGTCATCACCTGATGTTATTACCGGTACATTTTCTCTCTATGATACTAATGTAGTTGCATTAATTGATCCTGGATCGACTCATTCATATATTTGTATGAATTTGGTGTCTAGTAAGAGTTTTCCTGTTGAGTCTACTAAATTTGTGATAAAAGTATCGAACCTCTTAGACAAGTATGTCCTAGTAGATAAAGTTTGCAAGAGTTGTCCTTTGATGAATTGGGGTTACTGTTTTCTGAAAAATCTGACGCTTTTACTGTTTGATGAGTTTGATGTAATTCTGGGTATGGATTGGTTGACGTTACATGATGCCGTTGTGAATTGTAAATGAAAGACAATTGAATTGAAATGCCAGAACAGTGAAATTCTTCGAATTGAATCAGATGAGTTGAGTGAATTGCCTGTGGTGATTTCGTCTATGTCAGCTCAGAGATGTGTGAAAAAAGGTTGTGAAGCTTATCTTGCTTATACACTTGATATGAAAGTGTCTGAATCGAATATTGAATCAGTGTCAGTAGTCTGTGAGCATCTGAATGTATTTCCAGAAGAGTTACCGGGGTTACCACCGATCAGAAAAGTTGAGTTTACTATTGAATTAGTACCGGAAACGTCATCGATATCTATAACTCCGTACAGAATTGCTCCGAAAAAGTTGAAAGAGTTGAAAGCTCAGTGTAAGAGTTAACGGATAGAGGTTTCGCATGACCTAGTTTTTTGCCCGAGGGTGTACCAGTGTTGTTCGTAAAGAAGGAAGATAGATTAATGAGACTTTGTATTGATTATCAGCTCAACAAGGTTACGATAGTAACCAAGTATCCTTTGTTGCAAATCGATGATTTGTTTGATCAGCTGAAAGGGGAAATAGTGTTCTCGAAGATTGATTTGAGATCTGGCTACTATCAGTTGTGAGTTAAAGATTCGGATATGCCGAAAACTACATTCAAAATGAGGTACAAGTATTATGAATTTCTTGTTATGCATTTTGGATTAACTAATGCTCATGCTGTTTTTATGGATTTGATGAATCGAATCTTTAGACCATATTTAGACAGATTTATGGTTGTATTCATTGACAACATTCTGATCTATTCACGAGATGAGTCAGAGTATGCTGAGCATTTGAGGATTGTATTACAAACTCTGAGAGATAAGCAACTGTTCACTAAATTCAGCAAATGTGAGTTTTGGCTTCGTGAAGTTAGATTTTTGGGACATATTGTTTCAGCTGAAGGCATATAACTTGATCCGAGCAAGATTTCTATAGCTGTTGATTGGAAACCACTGAGAAATGTATCCGAAGTTAGAAGCTTGTTGATTGGAAACCACCGAGTAATGTATCGTGAAGTTAGAATTGCACCTCTGAACTGATCGAATAAGTCATCAATTCTTGGTAGAGGATACTTATTCTTTATAGTTAGCTTGTTCAGCTGTCTACAATCAATGCATAACCGAAGTGTACCATTTTTTTTCTTTACAAACAAAACTGGTGCGCCCCACGATGAAACATCAGGTCTAATGAAAACCCTATCCAACAGTTCTTGAACTGTACCTTCAATTCTTTAAGCTCTTTAGGTGCCATGTAATAAGGAGTAATGGACACTAATTCTGTTCTTGAAAACAATTTAATATCGAACTCCACTTCTCGATCTAAAGACAACCGTGATAGTTCCTTAAGAAAAATATCAGAAAATTCGTTTGCTATACGAATGCTACCAATAGAAGAATCAACAATGCTTGCATCTTAGACATAAGCCAGAAACGCTTTACACCTTTTCCATACCATGTTCTTTACTACCATAGTAGATACCACATTGGATAACTAATTTCGATATTCCGCAACCATAACAATTTCCTTTCTAGACTCAGTCACCAAAGTTACCCTATTCAGTGCATAATCCAAAAGGACTTGGTGCTTAACCAACCAGTCCATCCCCAGAATTAGATCAAATTCATTGAAAGGAAATTCCATTAAGTCGGTGGGAAAAATCTCTTTTTGTATTTCTAAAGGGCATCTCCTATAAATTTTATTCATAAATACAGATGATCTTAAAGGGCTGACTACAGTAATAGTGTTTTCAATTTTCTCTATCCCAATTCCTAGTTTTATAGCCATATCACAAGCAATATAAGAATAGGTGTAACACCCATAACCTGTACCCGTCGTCGAAACAGGGTTTCGGAGCATTACTAGAACATTCAAAATATTTTTCCATTAAACATAAATTACTATTCATTTACCGAGATATCCATAACGTCCCTTGATAGGGGCCCTCGAGGCCCGATACGAGCATTAGAATTGAATCGGGACTTAATCAAGACCTCTAAGAATTTTTTGCAAATTTACAAAATTTTTCTAAGGTGCAGGGCTCACACGCCCGTGTGGTCTAAGGGACACGCCCATGTGACATTGGGACACACTCGTGTTGGAGGGTGTGTTTGACCACGTGTAACTCTCTCACTTGCACACACTACCATGCCATACGCCCATGTGCTAGGCTGTGTGGTTAATTAATTTAATTCAAAATTGTAGGTTTCATACGACCAAGACACACGTCTATGTGGCACACATGGCTGAGACACACGCCTATGTCCCTGCCCGTGTGCCCAATTCTGAGTATTTTTTTCTCAAAATTAAGGTGAATGGGACACACGGCCTAACCACATGGCCATGTCACCAGGATGTGTGGACAAAATGAAGTCGTTTTTAGCTTCATTTCTCACCCAAAATTTCATCCATGACTTGCACTTGGAACAGACAACCAATACCAACCATTCCAAGCATTCAAAATAGGCAGTTTCATCATTTAACATGACATATCATTGGAAGCACAAGTGTTTATAACTTACCTTGGATTAATTTAGGCATCCATAACATTGATCACATATTCATGACATAACACATGTGTATATGTATATCATAATAATCTATTTAAACATACCAAAATGAACTATTACTATCCATTCCAATGGCTAGGTTACAAAATGAAATTTTCAAGCCACTATTGGCCAAGTTTTCCTATGCATGCCATTATACCAAAATGATTTTACTAAGTATACCCAAAATGCTAGTTGATAGTGTGACGATGCTCCGATGATCTTCCAACCTTCACGAGCTTTCGAACACTATAAAACAAGGAAAATAAAATGGGGTAAGCATTACATGCTTAGTAATTTCGTATAACGGAAACTAAACTTACCAATCTTGTTTATTAAAATCTAGGCATACAATGTTATGTTTCCATCCATTTGGCTAATTTGCCTAATCACATACATCCAATCAAACATGTTAGTCACAAAGTTTCCATACACATCAAGTAAGAATAGATAAGCTTATTAAGCAATATTATTTCAAGTCATTATTATATCATCTCAAGATTTTCATGCCATGTTAAGAGTTTGATATCCATTAAATCATTGAAATTCTGATGAAGGCTCAAATAGTACACTTGAAGTGTACGATTTATTAATCCGTCAATTCTTTTCGAAGTTACCCCTTAAGGTACTTAACCAAGGAACACACTCTTAAGTTACTTGCCGTATAACAGGATTACAAGTCCAAGCTAAATCCTTAATATAGCGTATGCTCAAAAGAGCTCAATTAGGGTTACCAGTTCAAGCTAAACCTTAATCATAACGTATGCTCGAGAGGTAATGTATCGAGATTACCCATCCTAGCTAAAACCTTTCTATGACAAGGTCATTAGGATTACTCGTCCGAGCTAAATCCCGTCCGCAACAAATGCAAGACCCTATTTGTTTTGGGAAAGTGCATACAATCATCGGAATTCAACATTCAATTGAGACTTAACCCTTTATCACCATTTCAAGCATGTATTAAGTTTCTCATTATAGCACTCAAGTAATGTACATCGATATAAATCACATTCCATACAACACAACATTCCATTAAACATATTTACATGCTGCATTAAGTTACACGAACTTACCTCGACATTTGTTCGCGTAAAAGTTTACTAATCCGAAATCTTTTCTTTTCCTCGATTTAACCTCGAATTAGTGTTGTCCAGATCTATATAAATGAATTTAACCATCAATTTCATGCATTTCATATTTAAATGAACTCAATTTACGTCCTAGGAAAAATTACCATTTTGCCCTTAACTTTTCCATAAATTTTGATTTTGTCCCTAGGCCCGGAAAATAAAACTTGTGCAAATTAATCCCTATTCCAAGCCTAACCAAAACCCCCTTACAAAATTTACAGCACATGTATGCATAAAATTTTGGAATTTTTCCTTCAATTTCACAAGTTTACATTTTAGTCCCTAATTCAAGTTTTCATCAAAAATCACTTTGCAAAAGTTGTTTATCTATCAATAATCTTTCATTTCCTACCATAAATTTCTAATTTCCAGCATAATACATCCATAACCCATTTTCATACCTTGATAACTTTTCAAATTAATCCCTCAAATAGAGAGATTAAGCTATCCTGGTTTCAAAAGTACCAAAATTACTAAAAATAGGACAAGAGAACTTACCCAATTAAGCCTTGAAATTTCTCTCTCTCTCTCTCTCTCTCTCTCTCTCTCCTAGGGTTTCCATAAAATTTTAGGTTGAAGATGACAATAATAAGATGATATTTTCTTTTATCATCTTTTAATTAATTAAGTATTTTGGTATTTCCAATTTAGTCCTTGCCATTTTTCTATAATTTCATGGATGAGTCACCAAGAAAAATCTACGTACTTTTCTTAATGGTCTAATTACCATATAAAGACCTTAAGTTTTGAATTCCATAGCTATTTGATCCTTATAGCTACTAGAATTCAACTTTTACATTTTATGCGATTTAGTCCTTCTCGTAATTAAGCACTTAATCGATAAAATTTTCGTTTCAAAAATTTCACATGACATGCCTATTATATTATAGACCATATAATGAAATAAAAATAAATAATGTTTTTGGGTCGGATTTGTGGTCCTGAAACCACTGTTCCGATTTCACTGAAAAATGGTTTGTTAGAATAGGTAGATCCTATATCAATCAATGTAAAATAAGACACCAAATAGATAGTGAAAGTACCTACTATGAGTCAGTCACATTTCTATCCTTTTAGCCATATATACCAAGGTAAGTTGCCTAGCTTTAGCTTGATTCATACCTTGAGCCGGTGGTCTCTGTCCCTAATTACCATTACTATTTCTGTTATGGTTACGACCTTTTTGAGAAACTTGATTGGCCCTTTGATTTTGACCCCTAACTGGGCCCTGATTCCAAATCGGTGCTTACATCTAATCATTCCAGCGAGGACAACCCTTAATCTTGTGCTCTATCGAGCCACAAGCCAAACAAGCACCAGTTCTTCTCCAACACTCACTCGAATGACGCTTCTCACAATGTTGACATAATTGAATCTGCCCTTCTTCAAGGCCCACTACTTCCCTATTCTGTGGTGGCCTAGCCTCTCTGGCCCGCTTAACAGGACGCAGATTTGGGCCAGTAGAGCCTACTTTTCTTTTAGGTTGACTATCTATTTCCCATTTTGGTCTTCTTGACCAAAGCCTCAAATACACGCTCTTGATTTGGAGCTAGCTGAACCTTAAAGTCATACCTATGACCTTCTAGAAGACGAAAACTCTTTGTGTTCAGACACCACCATACTAGGTGCATAGCGGTTTAACTTCAAAAATTTTGCCTCCCACTCAAAAATAGTCATATCACCATGTTTCAACTCAATAAACTTCAATCATTGAGCCTCCATATAGCGAGGACCTATAAACTTACCTTGAAAGGCATCCTAAAAATAGGCCCAATCAATATGCTCTAGCAGCGTACCCCTAACCACTGATTGCCACCACTTGTATGCTTCATCCCTCAATAAAAACATAGTCCCTTTAAGTTTCTACTCAGGAGTGTAGTCCAAATCATCCAATATACGTTCAATGGCCTCCATCCAGTGCTCAGCCACTATAAGGGTAGTTCCAGCAATACCCCTGAACAACTCTACCCCACTAGAGCGAAGCCTCTCACCAATCGTCTCATGACTAACACCACTAATCAGGGGCCTAACGACCTTGTGTAAAACCCTTAAAAAAGCTTGTGTCACTAGATCATCCTCATCATATTCATTGTTATTATTATAGTCCCAATTACCCTTAGTCCCACCCTCAGTGGTGGGTTCACTAATAGCCTCATTCAGTTATTCTGCGCAGGCTCTTGAGACGCAGTTGACTTAGCCAGAGCCATTGGAGGTCTCCCTTTACGGCCTCGCCTACCACAAAATATCATACCACGGGTATTCATTTTGATTTTTTTGGAATATATAATTTACAAGTAAGATTATCTTTAGTATTCTTGTATAATCTTTTATCGCACTTATAACTAAGTTCTTTCATTTAAAATTTTATGCAATAGTCTCTAGTGTCTTTCTAAAGTTGTAATACTATTTCTATGGGCATGGCATCGGACCTTCGAACTTCACTGTTCCATGAAAGAAATACTTTTCAAAATAATATGGTTTGGTTTTCCCAAAAATTTCCCTTTTTATGGATACATGCATGCAGACTCATTTTTGAAAAGAATAAAAATTCAGTCTGAGGTTTTGAACTTGACTCTAATATCACTAAATGTAACCTCCCAAACTAGGTATAAACATTATGGCTGAATCATGAAGGTCACATTAGACACCTAAACTATGAATCTACCCTATCGCCGATTGAAAACCTCAAATACACTATCTTTTAAATAAAGTTGTGGTTACCTTTCTTCTTTTGGGAAAATGTTCATATAATAATTTCAACTTTTATTAAGTCAATTTTTAGTAACATTGGTATGGTTTTAATAAAAACACATTGCTTGTCATTGCTTTTGGAAAACCCTATTAAATTTAGTTGCAGTGGAAAATCGATTAAAAATCTGATTATTTATTAAACCAAGTAACATGCTCAATCTAATTTTAGAATATACTTATAAATCAATTTAAAGTATGTAAATTATGCATGCATGAAAACCCCCAAAACAGAAATAAACCCAAACCACAGTTCAAATAGCTTTACAGTCCAAAAACCAAAAAATCTTAAAGAACTTTACATAAGATATAAACTAAGTCTGAAGTTCGTCATACGTCCACATGCCATGTTCAACCCTAGTCTCAATCATTACCTAAGAAGGTTATCCATTATAGAGTGAGCTAACTAGCTCAGTGTGAGTCTAATCAATAAGTACAGTTAACATACGTTTAATATCAATCACACAAGAATCCATGTAACATAATCATAGCAACAATATCAGATTAGAATGAGTCATGAATGAAACATAATGCAAAAATAATTTCCTACCCCAACCACCCGCTACACACCACGTGTTCCCCATAACTCGTTTACCAAACTCCAAACGCGATCAAAGCTCGTTGTGGTTAAACCACCATATAAACATAGTACAAATATTTTTCCATTTTACATAAAATGTGATAAAATTGCCAATCTCCATAGTACTCCCCGTGCAGTGCACTGACTACATATATATGAGAACTTAATATGTCCCCATTACTCCACAGAACTCCTCCATCAACCACAATATCCTACCCCATGCACATGCGATATTTCATACAATATTTTAATCAAATGCACGTTTCATACATTTTCTTTTAGAAACATAGTTTAGATGCCATCGTTATAATGTTCACATACCAAGCATTCAATTTCACCATCAATACGGTGACATTTTATCATATCATCATTCGTTAACACTTTAGGAAAATATTTCCAGTGTATGTATAACAAATTTTTTTTCCATTCAATACTTTTCATGGAATTTTTCCTAATAAGATTTCGCATTCAATATTTATTTCCAAAATAATACATGTTATACATACAATCAATCACACATTACATAAACAAGTCTTTCATATCAGTACCAAATAATCAACTATACAGTCAACCATACAATTTTGCAAACATGTCATTTAGTTAGGGACAGTAACGTACCTGATTTAGCCACTTTAACACATTCACTTAGACATTAAACTAAGCCCAACCAACAAGCTTAATCCACACTTAGATAATTTATAATATTATTGAAATATTCAAGTTAACAAGTTAGGACCCACACCTTATTTTTCGCACTACTGCAGCACACTGGTGAAACCTGCGGTTTCTCCTTAAGACCTTAAATCAAGCCTAAATTAAAAATCAATATTTTATAAAATTAATATATCTCTTAAAAAACCATAAAACACCCTTTTATGGGTTCAAACCAATCAGCATAACCATAATGATATTTCAGATCTCAATTAGCTAGGTTCCTTACACTGGTTTGATGTGAAATGTACGCGTGAACGTCGAATGACTTCACTGTTGGTTTGGGGCATTTGGGTTGGCACCTAACGCCATTAAATATTGAAATATAAGTAGCTATAAAATCATGAAATTATTTAATCCAATCAATTATCAATTTCCCCAACAATTAAGTTGAAACTATGCACTAACTCACAATTAACCACACTTATGCTTCCCGAATTGTCAAATATGAGTCATTGAATTATCAAGATTAAATTTTCCTAAATCACACATTATTAAAGGATAATTAGGAGGGATTCTTGAGTTCTGAAAATATGTGGGAAAAATTAAAGAAAAAGCAACCCTCGTTTGGTTCCTCCAAGTGCGACACACCACCACTAACGGTAGCAAATATGGGCTAATTTAAAAAGTCAATTAAAATCATTTTTGAAGGCTGAAAAAATATGCATAAAATAATTAAAAATCACTCCAATTCAAGATCCATAAATTTTGGGGTTATCTTGAAAGATTCATCAAGAAAACTAAAAAAATAGACACTTACACTAATTAGAAGGAAGGGGCGACAATGAAGCTTCTTGGGCAGCAATGGAGATCATTATTGGAGGTCAAAGATTTCAGATTTATGGCTAGAAAAATAAGGAAAAATGATAGAAACAATGAGAGGAGAATGGTGCAATAAACCATTGCAAAAGAAATGAAAAAGATATGGTGATTCTTGGTGGTTTGGGCAGCGACAACAAAGGGAAAAGAAAAGAAAAAAAAATTGAAGAGAAGAGGAAGGGGCTGCTAGGGAGGAGGAATCTAATTAAAGGCTGATCAAATTAATTAAAAGTGGTATGGACGACACACATAAAGGAAAAAGAGGGACTTTTGCAAAATTAAATTATTTTGCAAGGAAAGGGAATCAAACTTGGAACCTTAATCTAATTACCATACTTTCTCATTTTTCTTTTAACCATTAGGTATTTCCTTATTCTTAAAATAATTTTGCATTCTTATTAAGCTAAATGTTACATTACTTGAGGTAAGTTAGAAGATGATACACTATTTTGAGATGATAAGTATAAGGATCAGAGACAAATTGACTTAGAAAGTAAACAACAAAGGTAATATCAGGCCTCATATTGGTGAGGTAAAGGAGCCAGCCCACCAATCTCCTGTACCTTGTGGGGTTAGGCAAACGGTCTCCAATATCCTTAGACAACTTAAATGAAGGAACCATAGGCAAATCCATAGGTTTTGCTTTAAGAAGTCTAGTATATTCAAGTAATTGCAAAGTTTTATGCCTCTGAGATAAAGAAATACCAGAAGAATTACAGGTAACTTCAAAACCAAGGAAAAACTTTAAAGAACCAAGATCTTTTAGCATAAAATATTGTTAAAGAAAAGTTTTAACAATAGTTAATAAAGAGAAATCTTTTCCAACTAAAATAATATCATTGACATAAATTAATAGAGCAAAAAAATACTTGCATGAGCCTTTGGTAAAGAGAGTGGATTCAGAGAGATTGATGAAAACCAAGTTGTAAAATGAAAATAGAAAGAGTATCAAACCATTGTTGTGAGCCTTGTTTAAGGCCATAGAGCGATTTCTAGAATTTACATGCAAGACTTAGAGGAAGTTTCACGTAGACCTCGTCATCCAACATTCCATTAAGGAAAGCATTATCAATGTCAAGCTAAAGTAAATGTCAATCATGCACAACTACAAAAGCTAAAAAACACTTAAAAGAAACCATCTTTGCAACAAGAGAGAAAGTTTCCATGCAATCAACACCCTCCTTTTAAGTAAATCCTTGTGTTACTAATCTTGCTTTAAATCTGCCAATAAGATGCTTGCCTTTTGGGAAAGGCACAACAATCCAAGTATATTGATTTTTCAAAGCGCGAATTTCTATATCCATTGCTAATTGCCAAGCAAGTACCTTTTGTAACACCCCTTAACTTGTATCCGTCGCTAGAACAGGGTTACAGAGCATTACCAGAACTTTTAGAACATTTTTTAGATAATTCACGTAAATTACTATTCATTAACCGAGAGTATTCATATCATCCCTTAAATGGACCCTCGAGGCCCAATATGAGCATTAGAATCAAGTTAGGACTTAATCGGAAACTCTAAGAACTTTTCATGAATTTACAAAAAATTTCTAAGTTACAGGGCTCACACGCCCGAGCTACAGGCCGTGTTCGACCCGTGTAACTCTTTGACTTGTGTATACGGCCTTGCCACACGTCCGTGCGCTAGGCCGTGTGGTTAATTAATTTTCTTCGAAATTAGATGCAGGTTTCACACGGCCAAGACACACACCCGTGTTCTAGGCTGTGTAGCACACACGGCTGAGACATGTGCCCGTGTCTCTACCAGTGTGCTCAATTCTGAGCATTCTGTTTTTTCAAATTTAAGGTGCAAGGCTCATACGGCCTAACCACACGCCCTTGTACCAGGCCATGTGTCACACACGGTCTAGACACACACCCGTGTGTCTGCCCATGTGGACAAAATAAAGTCATTTCCAGCTTCATTTCTCACCCAAAATCTCACCAATGACCTGTAGTTAAACTCACATCCAAATACCAACCATTTCAAGCATTCAAACTAAGCAACTCTATCATTCAATATGGCATATCATTACATGCATACATGTTCATAATCTTATCTCGGTATATTCCATATGTTAGGCATAATTTGATCAACTACTTAACATACATGTAGCTACCATAGTATGACATTACAAGTATATCAAAAACAATCATTACTAGCCATTCCAATGGCTAGGTTACAAACCACATACTGAAGCCATCTACGACCAAGTTAGCCTATACATGCCATTATACCAAAATGATTTTACTATATATACCCAAAATAAGCTAGTGGATAGTGTGATGATGCTCCAATGATCTCCAACCTTCGCGAGCTTCCGAGCACTATAAAACAGGGAAAATAAAATCTAGTAAGCATTTCATGCTCAGTAAGTTCATATAACGGAAACTAACTTGCCAATCTTGTTTATTAAATCTAAGCATACAATATCATGTTTTCCATCAACTTGGCAAAATTGCCTAAACACATGCATTCAATCAAACATGGTAGTCACAAAATTTTCATATACATTAAGTAAAACATAGATGAGCTCATCATGCAATATTCTTTCAAGACATTCTCATTTCATCTCATAATTCCCTCATCATACCAAGAGTTTTTTCCGTTGAATCATTGAAATTCCAATGGATACTCAAGTAGTACACTCAAGGTGTACAATTCAATAACCCATCAATTCTTATTCAAGAGTACCCATTAGGGCATTTAATCAAAGAACACACTCTTGAGCCACCTATCGTATTACAGGATTACCAGTTCAGGCTAAATATTTTATGTAACGTATGCTCAGAAGAGCTTAATTAGGATTACCAGTCCAGGCTAAATCCTAATTGTAACATATGCTCGAGAAAGATTATATTAGAATTACCCGTTCGGACTAAATCCTTTCTATAAAGAGATCAATAGGATCATCTGAGCTAAATCCCATCAGCAACAAATGCAGGACCTCATTTTATAAGGCAAACATATTTATCCATCGAAATTCAATATTCAAACGAGACTTTACCCTTTTTCCAACATTTTCGAACATGTAATCATTTCATACATTTATAATATTCACATAAATATAAATCATAACATTCAAGTTAACATATTTACATGCTCGATTAAGTTACACGAATTTACCTCGACACCTGTTCGCGTAAATAATCTACTAATCCAAAACATTTTCTTTTCCTCGATCTAACTTCAAATTTGTGTTGTCCGAATCTATATAAATAACTTTAATCATCAATTTCACACATTTCATATTCATTTGGACTCAATTTACGTCCTAGGAAAAATTACCATTTTGCCCCTAACTTTTCTGTAAATTCTAATTTCGTCCTTAGGCTCGGAAAATGAAATTTATGCAATTTACTCCCTATTCCAAGCCTAAACAAAATTTCAATATAGAATTTACAGCACATATTTTCTATAAATTTTAGAATTTTTCATCAATTTTCACAACTTTACATTTTAGTCCCTAAATCATGTTTTCATCAAAAATCACTTTGTAAAAGTTGTTTATCTATCAACAACCTTTCATTTTCTACCTTAATTTTAAAATTTTCAGGATATTCATCCATGAATAATTTCCATACTTTGATAACTTTTCAAATTGATCCTCCAAATAAATAGATTAAGTTATCCCGGTTTCAAAAATAGTAAAATTACTAAAAACGGGACAAGGAAACTTACCCAATTAAGCTATGAAAGTTTCCTCTCTCTCTCCTAAGGTTTCCATGTATTTTTTTTTGGGAAGAAGATGAGTAAATAAGATGATATTTTCTTTTTCATCTTTTAATTAATTAAATTATTTCAAATTCCAATTTAGTCCTTACCCTTTTTTCTAAATTTCCATGGATGAGTCACTAAAATATCTACATACTTTTCTTTAATGGTCTAATTATCATATAAGGACCTCTAGTTTTGAATTCCATAGCTATTTAATCCTTGTAGCTACTAGAATTCAACTTTTGCATTTTATGCGATTTAGTCCTTCTCGTAATTAAGCACATAATCAATAAAATTTTCTTATCAGAATTTTCACATGACATTTCTAACATATTACGGACCATGTAATAAAATAAAAATAAATTTTATTTTCGGATCAGATTTGTGGTCCCGAAACCATTGTTCCGATTTCACTGAAAAATGGGTTGTTACACCTTCACAGCCTGGTGAAAGAAATGTAACTTTGGTGCCATATTAGAGAAGAGAATTGGTGATATATTATTGATTAAACCTTGATACAAGAAAGTTGTGATACAAGAAAGTTGTATATATAACCATATAACCAACTTAACTTACATAGAAGTTAGTTAAAACTAATTCACTAACTAACATTAGCTAACTAGCAGTACCCTCATTACTTCCTCTTTCTTAAAATACTCATTCATCGACTTGCGTGCTCTCCCCCAACGACCAAAATGATGGCAACTTATCTAACACTCTTGATGTTGGTGGTCATATTGAAACTCTTGATGAAGTACTTTTATTTTTTAAGGTTTTGGAAGCTTCAAACCAATGGCCACACTGTATGCATTAAGGCATTGATGTGCTACCAGAGGTGAATCTAGGGGGCTGGCAGGGGCCCTGCCCCCTAAAATAGAAAATTTTTATTTAGGCCCTTTAAAAAATTTTAAAATTTTAAATTAGTAAAGGTAAAATTGCACTTTGGCCCCCCTAAAATTATAAAAATTTTAAAAATTATAAAGATATAGACTATTAAAAATTAAAATTTTATTTGGCCCCCCTTAAAAAAATTTCCTAGCTTTGCCCTTATGTGCTGCGTTATTAGCGAAATGCATGTGTTGGGCATTGACTTGAAGTTATGAAATGTGTCAATGAGAGGTTTCAGGTCCATGTATTTTTCTTTGGTTAGACCCTAGTGGGGTGTTTGGGTTGAGTAGATCATGATAGGCAGGTTAACTCTTGTTAAGGCTTCAAAGGTTTGAGCTTTAGCTTTAATGGGGTTGCATGCGGTTATGGATCAACACGAAATAAGGGAGAAGAGATGATATGTCAATGAATTAAATCTTGAGCTGCTGACAAATAAAAAATTTATTATTTCAACTGTGGTTTCATAAACTTTTAAAATATCAAATATTAAATAAATTTAATAGATAACATCTTTACATTATACAAAAGAATATTATATCTTATATTGAGAAGATATAAAGCATTGAATTGAATAAATAATTTAAGAATTAATACAAATTAAGTAGGACTTGAAAGTTATAACGCCTCAACTTTGCTATTGACTAAGATCTCATTCAGCGAGAAGATATGATTAGTTAATATTATATACTTAGATTAACATTGTGTTTAGTAAAGACATGCAAGTTTGAAAACCAAAAGACAAAGTTACCAAAACAAAACATAGCAAAATGCTAAAAAGGGCAATGCTGTAATACAACACAAAACGTGAGATTGTTCTTTAAACATCTTCATTAATTTTTCAATGTTTAATATGATAAAAGCATGACAATACAAATTAAGTAGATGCCCTTTTAAAGCTATTATCATATACTTGATTTTTAATGATAAATCTAGTGAACCAACTCAAATGGGATAGAAATAATAAATTTATCATATTAAAAGAAGAAATAATAAAAGTCGAGAACCATTTAATAGTAAAGTTTATAAATGTTATTTACAACTGTACATTTAAACTTTGAAAACAATATTATTAAGAAGGGTAACAATGAACCTCAAATATGAACTATAAAATAGACATGAACATTACTAAAAAAGTTTATAAATGTTATCCAATTAGATTAATTTCTCATTTTTAAAATAAAAATTAAATTCACAATTAATTTTTCAATTTTAGTTCAAAATTAGACCAAAGTTATAAAGTGAAATAAGAAGGCATAATGACTTAGGCTTAGTTTTGATGGGCGGTGCATTTACCTCCGGTGAGGTTAAAAACAGTGGTAGTGATAAGATTATTTATTGTGGCGGTGAGATTGGATATTGTAAATGTGAGATTAGAAACAGCTATGGGGTGTGTGTTTGGATTCAAACACAACTGTAGTGGTGAGATGAAAATAAAAATGACTATTAAAGACATTACATTAAATTAAATTAAATTAAATTAAATTATATATGTAAAATAAATAATTATTCCATATTAAATAATATATATTAATTTTTATTTATGTTAAAACAAAATTTTATTAATAAACAATTACATTACATTAAGTTCATATATCTACTTATTTATAATTAACTTTTATTTATATATTTATTTTAAAATATATGTATAGTAAATATTAAAATAATTATGACAATTAACATATAATTTATATATTTTATGATAAATTTATATATTTACTACATCAACATATATAAAAGAATAAAATTTATTTAATTGCTATATAATAATAACATTTGTAATTTACTTATTTGGATACCCAAAAGTCTTATTTTCACACCCATATTACGGATAAAGTGGCAAAAATATTACCTATTATAGTTGCGTTTTGTTTACTGGTGTTTGACACTCCGGTCTAAAACTTC
Source organism: Gossypium arboreum (assembly GCF_025698485.1). Classification (NCBI taxonomy): domain Eukaryota; kingdom Viridiplantae; phylum Streptophyta; class Magnoliopsida; order Malvales; family Malvaceae; genus Gossypium; species Gossypium arboreum. Next base: position 109,625,152 of record NC_069075.1, on the reverse strand, counting down.
CTCACCAGTGCAGTGGAAGATCTTTCGCTGGCCAAATTTGTTGTCATCCAAACGGGTATATGTGGTGCGATTGCACCAAAATCAAGAATAAACGTGCTTCACTAGAAGTAATTGGGCATCCAAAGGAGCCCTTAGTTGGTCCTCTAAGTTTACAAAAGAAAAAGAAGTCATTTTAACCTTTTATTTATTTATTTATTTATTTTTACTTTTTTTTAGCTTTAAATTTGTGTTAACACCTGTTAACTTTGCTGATGTGACACACATGTTAATCTTTTTGGATGCCACATCAGTAATTAATTAATTTTTAAATTTTAAAATTTAAAAATTTAAAAATTTAAAATTATTAAAATGTATAAAAATTAAAAAGAATATTTTTTTAATATTTTTATTTTTTTAAAATAATTAATTACTAATATGGTATATATGTAGCAACCTGCGTATAATCCACGTCAACAACATTTCTATTCATAAAATTTATATTTTTATAGGGGTCAGTGGGTTTTCCTTTATAGATTAGATGATGTTTTAGGAGGAAAAAGAAGTTACCAATTGAAACCAATATTAGATATAGTAGATTTGAAAGAATTCTTTTTCTCAACACTCGGATTATTTGTTTGATTCGAGCTTAAACAAAATTTTTGATATTGGACTATCTCAAATAACTATTTATAAATTATTTTATTTAAATTTAATTGTAAAATATAATTATTTTGAATTTATTTAAATATTAAATGAATAATGAATTCAGCTAAAATAATAAGTTTTATTAGTAATTTGCGTAATTCCACATTAGTGAGAAAATAGAATATAAGGAATTTATTGTAATATTCTATGAAATTAAGCTATTTGAGTTGTTGACTAAGGCATGAGTTAAGTTTGGATGAATGCTAACTTATTTTGCCTTTATAAAATGTTAACAATGATGGTCAACTAATACATTAAAGCATTCATAATGTTCGATTACTAACAAAAAGGATGAACTAAGACTACTTTGAAATGTGTCTTTGAATTAATGAAAATTAGTCCAAAATGTCTCAATTGACTCCATTCATTGCAACCTAATGAAAGAAGAAGTAAAAAGGCAAGTTTTCGTTAAGGGAGAAAATTATCATAATTTCGAGACATTGGATATTTCTTTTTTATTAATACAATACTGGATTGTTAAAGTTTAAGAGTAAAAAAAATTCCTTAATAAAAAATTAAAAAATCAATATGAAAAGAGTGCATCCAATTGAACCCTTTGCGATTCAAAAAAATTAATTGGCTCCTTCCGTTAACTAAAATTGTCAATTGACTGATTTGACTATTAACTTTATTAACATGGCTGACGGAAGCCACCAAAAACTCCCATGTGGCAATATATTGTTGTGGCATGTCATGTCAACAAAAAGAATATTTTTTCAATTTTTAAAAAAAATATTTTTCAAAAAATAAAATATTTTTTAAATAATTAAAATGTGCACAGAAATGAATCTGAACAAATGGCTATCCAGATTCATTGTGGATGAGTACAAAATTAAAGACTCAAAAATTATAAAAAAATATTTAAAAAACTCTAAAAAATATATAAAGATTTAGAATGTGCAAAAACTCAAAAAAAAATATTAATAATGAAGTCAATCTCTGTTAACAAATGATACATTTTTGAACTAATTTGTATTTTTCCAACCATAAGGATTAGATGAGATATGAAGGGTCTCTCCCACCTTAACCAATGATTGAGGGTTTGATCATTATCCAGAATATGGTTCAGTTTTAAAACTTGCGATTAATATTTACCCCTTTAATGGGCTTATAGAACATGTGATATTAATCACGGAGCTCACTCTAATAGATATCTTAAGAAACCAAAAAAATAATTTGCCTTTTTTCACCAACTAACTCTACCAAAAATATAGTTTGCCTTTTTTCACTAACTAGCTCTAGCAGAATTGTTATGATTAATGGTGAAACAATAGTAAATGTACCTGTAATAGCTCAATAATACCCATTAGCAAAATCTTTGATGGCTGTCGATTCTACCAATATAAACCTACACCTAATTTGCAAATTAAAGCAGTATAGGGAGTAGGGTCGATCCCACAGAGACTGGTTTACTGAAAATTATTTATCTCTCGACCAGATTTATGTCTGGGCAATTGCCGTGCCCGCGATGTTGGGGGGGAATAAAATATGAAACCTAAAATAAACACAAAAAAATGTAAAAAATAAAAGATGAAATAAAAAAAACAACGAAGTAATCTGAAGGAAAATCAATTAAACTTAGCTCAGCCTTAAGCACAGGTTTTTTCCGTCTTTGACCCGATCCTCGAAACTAGGTGAACTCCTCTTTTCCAATAAGCTAGTTATAGCTACCAAGGACGCCTCGGAAACCAACTCTTCCTTATGTAAATTAGTTATGGAACGTCCTATAACTAACCCTTACTGATCGAACAACCTACGAAACGTTCGTGATTTAGAACTCCGGCAGCTTTGTGTTCTAGAAGAGCCTAGCTCGAACCAATGCCCTCAAACGTTTGGGACATTTAAATCCGGTTACTACTTCCCTTGACGGAACCAAACAGCAATCCCCACTTGGCACGCCAATGTGTTCACGGAAGACCAATTAGACAATCGATCCTTTTGGAATTCTAACTGTACGTCTAGCCACACTAACTCAAACGACGTCTTTTTTAAATTAGTGTTGTCTTGACTTTGTGAGTTGACGAAGTCATACTCTTAATCCGGAGAAATAATAAATATCAAAAATTGGGAGTTAAACAGCTCTGGTTCGCAACTCACGGGTTTTTGACGGGGTTAACACCGTCTTAAAGCTGAAAGGGGTTTAGTGTGGCATGAATTTAATCATGCTTGAAGGTTGTGGATTGTGTTTTGGCTTTGTGTGAAGGGTGATGGAATTTTGGAAAGGAAAGGGGACCTGGAGAGCAAATGACTCAATTGTGGAAAAGAAACAAAAATTGGAGACAAAGCTACAAAATGCAACGTCAAATTGAAGAGAAAAGAAATGATATTCCAACTCCAAATTGAAAAAGGAAATACAAGAGAGAGTAATTCTATTCCAAGTAGAAAAAGGAATACAAATTAAGGGATGATTTTTCTAGGAAACTACAAGCCCCTATTTATATACATAGGGTTACTAAAAATAGCCTATTCTAAATTAATAAAATAAAAATAAAAATAAATAAATAATAAAACTAACTAAAATAATATCTTCTTTTTTTAGATTCTTACAAAGTCAAAATTGATGTTAAATCCTTGGCCTTCCCATCTTTATGATTTGGCCCTAACTCAACGATTTGCCTTTCAATTTGGTCCCTTTTTGCTCGTTTTTGACCAATTGCATCCCTGACAAAATTAAATCATAAAAAAAACCAATTAAGCAGGGATTAATTTAGAAATAAACCAAATTAAACACAAAAATTATGTAAATTAGTGTGTTTATCAACTCCCCCTACTTGGCTCATGCTTGCCCTCAAGCATGTTGTTCTTTCAAACATTAAATTTATTCTACAATTCATTGAAAATCGAGCCTTTTTTCCGCATACATAATCAACACCGCCTGTCACACTATGGGAGCTGGCCATGCCCGAAGTCGTTACCTTAACCGCTAAACAAATTAGGCAAAAATAAATAAACGCTCAAGATACAAAGTTCGAACATCAAGTGTCATAGCATTGAAACATGTGGGCTAAGTAATTTCACTAAATTGAGTTTGAATCCAATAAATTGCAAGGCATTATTTAATTAACTATGCATTAGAGAAATAAAATTATTGAGGTGGTCAAACCTTTTTACACGAACTAGGATGACAACCCAAGCACCTTACCCCGGTTACTCAATCCAGTCACATTTTCGAAACTTCACTCATATCTTGAACCTTAATTTACTCACTTATTTATTAATGCACAAGCAAATATAATTTTCCAAACAATCACTTTATGAAAAAAAAATCTAGCTACATATATCAATTTTAAGACAAAAATGTTGTCTAACCTATATACTTGAACATTTTAATTCAAACTTTGCCCAATTGCCCAAATTAACTGAGTATGATATTAAAGGCTCAATGTTTAAATAAATTGTCGAATGAACTTAATGTAAGATTTAACACATGCAAAAGAGAAAAAATCATGCATGTTTACCATCCATCCCCCCTACTTAATCAATGATTGACCTCAAGCATAGATTATATGAAATAAAAGTTAACACCCCAAACAAAAGAAAAAGTTAAGAGTACTCCCCATATATGTTAATGACGTGGTTGGTGTTGGGGGTAACGATTCTGTAAGATGTCGAGGATTGTGGAGACTTGGGTTTCTATCGTTCCAATTCGAGCCTTGATTCAGTTTAAACGGGCTACTACAGTTAGAGTTTGTTCCTCTCGTTCCCGAGTAGCGAAATGTGGGCGTTGGTGAAAAATCATATTCCCACGTGTAGTTCGCGTACCTAGGGGAACAAAATAACACGCAGTAGGGGTGCCGGCAAGCAAACCCATAGAATCCAAACAATATTTATCTAGGCTATCCATATGATATGCACATGTCAAGGAGGAGAAATCGATTTTAGAGGGAAAAAGTATAGAGGTTAAGTTCGTGATATACGACCCAAGTATTAGAGGACGATTACAACACAAAACAGCATGAAATTTTTTTACAAACCAATATCCTAAATTAACTTTATAACTGGAATGCATACACCACAAGAAAAATAATTCAGTTCTCGTTAAAATAGCTATTGAATCGTTTCATCTCGAAAAACTAAATGCCAAAAATCAGTGAATATATCTTAAGGTAGGTTCATGACCAATAAGTCTTTTGTGGTTTTCGGATTATAAAGTTGATTAGAATTGGTTAACACACAATAAGCTTCTTGAGCATTAAAGTCACTCGGAATGTCTAACAAAGCAGTATGATAGGATTCGGATTGAATATTGTTAGGGTCAACGAAACCCATGGCAATATTAAAATCAGATACCGACATTTGAAAGTCCTTTCCAAGCAGATGAAAACAGATAATGCTTTGCATTTTAATAGTCTTTAATGCACTAACATTGAAGTTAAATGTGGTGTAAAACTCATATATCAGTTCATAATATGCATCACAGGATATGTTTGCAAAAGAGCTCCAACCAATAGCATCAAAATTATTAGTCACAGTATCATGAATATTTAGCATATTAAGAATGGTGAAATCGATTTGCTTACAGACCGGGAGTGTGCGTTTTCGAATTTAATCGTATCGTGTGCGATGCTCTGGGGTCGAAAAATCCAAAAATCCTCTTAATAATCCTTCGGTGGGAACGGTGTTGGCACGACCTCGTCTATTACATTGGCTATTTCGTGCTGGTTGAACATATTCGTTGGGCGAGGGTGATGGACTTGAATTTTCAGTAATGTCAGTACTGTTGTCCGACGGTGTCGTTCGTTCACGTGTCCGTTGTCGACGACTTCGAGTGGTGGACGATCGTGTTTGGCGTTGACCGACATGTTCATTCGTGGTCGAAGGAGCCTCGTTCGAGTTACCTACATGATATGTCAGTAAAGATAAATTAGACTGAGGGTTAAGGTTCGACCTCTCGGGACTATCGGAGCTGCTATCTAAAGGTTCGACCGAAGTCGAACGTTGTTGGCGTCGTGCTCTCACTGGTGGGGCCGTTCGTCTAAGAAGCAGTGGAGGAGGTTCATCATCGTCGATATCGACGACAGAAGGAGCGGAGAATCAGTGCTGACTCTGATTGAATGAAACCAGGAAGTTGTCAGCTGTTTGGTTCCGAGTTTGAACCATGGTCTCGGTCGTAGCATCAAAAATAAGCGTTTCAAACGGTTTCGACGGTGACGGGTTGTGACGATGTACGGCAACAGTGATGGTAACGATGACGTGTACGGCGGCGATGACGGTTTTTGGTGTAATTTTTGGCCTACTTTTCGAATGGTGAGGGGGCATTGGTGTTAGCGTCGACAAGGTGGTGAGTGGCGATCTTGTGTGGTTTAAAGGAGAAAAAAATAAAGAAAAATAGGGGTTAGGGGAAAAGGAGCGGCGGCGTACGGTGGGAAGCTCTGTTCGGCGACAATGGTGTATCGCAAGTGGGAAGTTGCTATTTAGCGGTGGTTCGGCGGTGGGAAGAGCGTCGGACGGTGGTGGCAAGAGTAAGAGGGAGGAAGAAAATAAAAGAAAAGAAAATGGAGATGGGGCGTGGGCGTGGGCGTGGGCGCGGGGTCGACGGTGGCGCGGCGTGAGGTGGGGTGTAGCAAGGTGCGACGACAGTGGTGGATGCCCGGCAAAGGGAGTGACGGTAGTGGTCGACGGTGGCTAGGTTGATTGGAGGTTGGATTTTGTTTATGGAGAAGATGAATAAGAAATTGGGAAATTATGGATTTTTAGTGTTTAAATTTTTATTTTTGTTATTATTTTTTATTTGGGTTTTTTAGGTTTGGTGAGGTATTTGGGTTAGGTATTGGTGATTGGGCAAATCTTGGGTATTGGGTTAAAGTGGGTATTTTTTATGGTAGGTTGTTTGGGTGGGTAAGTTAATTGGTTTGGGTTGATGGATATTGGGCTGATGGATGGGTAGTTTTGTATTTGGGTTTGGGTATGGTAAGTTAATTGGGTTGGTTGGGAATTTTATGGATGGGTATTTTAGTATGTGGGTGAATGGTGTGTTGGGTATTTATTGGATTTGGGTTTTTTTGGGGGGGGATTTCATGAAGGTTAAAAATTTTGGGGTTTTTTTTCTTTTCCACTGCCACCAAATTAGCAAGTCGTGCCCACGCCACCATCATTACTCGTCTTTTTGAAAATTAATGACTCCCATAGTGTTCCTGAAAACATCAAATTGATTGAGTTAAATAAGAATTAATTTATTTATTTACATCCTAATTTACTTAAACTAAAAATTAAATAAATGAGAATAAATGAAAATAAATTTGGGTTGCCTCCCAAAAAGTGCTTTTTTTTTAACGTCGTTAGCTCGACGACCTGTTATTCAACTGGGCTCATCGAGAACAATCTCCTCAACTGTGTGTGTTTGAAAATTCTCGAAAAAGGGTTTTAGTCATTGACCATTCACTTTAAAGCACTTTCGTGTTTCATCACTTTGAATTTCCACTGCGCCATTCGAAAATAAATTAGTAATAATAAACAGTCCTATCCATTTGGATCGAAGCTTCCCAACGAAGATTTTTAAGGTGGAGTCGTATAGGAAAATTTTTTGTCCTATTGAAAACTGCTTCCTAGTGATAAACTTGTCATGAAACGCCTTCGTCTTTTTCTTATAAACTTGAGCATTTTCATATGCATTGTTTCTGATTTCCTCGAGTTCCTGGATGTCTAATTTCCAAGATTTTCCTGCAGACTCCATTTCCATATTACACTGCTTAACTGCCCAAAAAGCCTTGTGCTCTAACTCGACCGGAAGATGGCACGGTTTACCAAAAACGAGTTGGTAAGGTGACATGCCTATTGGTCTCTTGTAAACTGTCCTATAAGCCCAAAGTGCGTCATTCAGTCTCAAACTCCAATCCTTCCTGTTAGGTTTAACCGTCTTTTGCAGAATAGACTTGGTCTCTCGATTTGACACTTCGGCTTGCCCGTTTGTTTGTGGATGGTAAGTAGTGGCAATTCGTTGAGTCACTCCATATTTCTCCATAAGTGTACTTACGAGCTTATTGCAAAAATGAGTTCCTCTGTCACTAATTAATGCTCGTGGAGTGCCATACTTGGAAAAAATAGAACTTTTAAGAAAGTCAACTACGGTCTTAGCATTATCATTGGGAGTGGCCTTCACCTCTATCCACTTAAAGACATAATCAACAGCTAAGAGTATATAAAAATTACCGAAAAAAGAAACGAAGGGACCCATAAAGTCGATGCCCCACACATAAAAAATTTTACAAATATGAATAGGAGTAAGAGGCATCTCATTTCAACGACTAAGGTTGCCAACTCTTTGGCATTTTTCACAAGTTTTGCAGAATAAAAAGGCATCACGAAATATGTTTGGCCAAAATAATCCACATTCGAGAATTTTGTGTGCGGTGCGTTTAGGTCCAAAGTGGCCTCCGCATGCATAAGAATGATAAAAAGTTAAGATAGACTGTACCTCTGTTTCTACTACACACCGTCGTATTACTTGATCCGAGCAATACTTCCAAAGGTAAGGATCGCCCCAAATGTAATACCGCACATCTTTTTTTATCTTATCTTTTTTAGACCTTGGTAAATCTGAATGAACAGTACCTGTGACGAGGTAATTTACTATGTCTGCATACCAAGGGTGAACTGCATTTGCTGAAAACAGGTTTTCATCTGGGAAGTTGTCCTTCAATGGTGTGTCGTCTACTGGAATTGGTAATCGACTCAGATGGTCAGCTACTAGGTTTTCGCATCCCTTTTTATCCTGGATTTCAAAATCGAACTCTTGTAGGAGTAGAATCCACCTGATCAGTCGGGGTTTTGCCTCCTTCTTCCCTATTAAATATTTCAAAGCTGCATGATCAGAAAAGATAATTACCTTAATTCCCACTAGGTAAGATCTAAATTTATCTAAAGCAAACACAACAGCTAATAATTCTTTCTCGGTGGTTGTGTAATTGCTTTGGGTGGCATCCAAAGTCTTCGAAGCATAATAGATAACATGAGGCTCTTCCCCTATTCTTTGGCCAATAACAGCTCCCACACTTTGGTCACTCGCATCACACATGATTTCGAACGGGAAGTTCCAATTTTGTGGCTGCATTATGGGAGCGGAGACCAATTTCTGCTTCAGTTCATCAAATGCGTCTTTACAAGTCTGGTCAAATTCAAATTCTTTATCTTTTTGTAACAGGCTGCAAAGTGGTCACGCGATTTTCGAAAAAATTTTCATGAATCGTCTGTAAAATCCTGCATGGCCAAGAAACGAACGAACTTCCCTCACTGATGAGGGGTAAGGTAACGAGTTAATAATATCCGTTTTTTCCTTATCGACCTCGATTCCTTTCGAGGAAACTATATGACCCAAAATTAATCATTTGTCAACCATGAAATGGCATTTCTCATAATTTAGAACAAGATTAAATTCTAGGCATCTTTGTAACATCTTAGCAAGATTTTTGAGACATTCGTTAAAAGAGTTACTGTATACCGTGAAGTCATCCATAAAGACTTCGATGAATTTCTCGACATAATCAGAGAATATGCTCACCATTCATATTTGGAAGGTGGCCGGAGCATTGTAGAGTCCAAACGGCATCTGTCTATACGCAAATGTTTCGAAGGGATACGTGAAAGTCATTTTGTCTTGATCTTCCGGAGCCACCAAAATCTGGAAAAATCCTGAGTACCCATCGAGACAACAATAATGGGACTTACCAGCTAATCGCTCGAGTATTTGATTGATGAAGGAGAGTGGAAAATGGTCTTTTCGGGTAGCTACATCCAACTTTCTGTAATCGATGCAAACCCTCCATCCATTCTGGACTCATGTAGGGACCAGCTCACCTAACTGGTTTTTCACCACTGTCACGCCAGTTTTCTTGGGCACGACATGAACCAGGCTAACCCAATCACTGTCGAAAATCGGGTATATCATTCCAGCATCTAACAGTTTTTGGACCTCCTTCTTTACTACCTCCATCATGGGTGGATTGAGGTGCCTTTGAGCATCTCTCTTTGGTTTCGTGTTGTCTTCGATAGAAATTTTGTGCATACATGTGGATGGACTTAGCCCTTTTATGTCGGCTATCGTCCAACTAATAGCTTCCTTATAATCTCTCAGAACTCGAACTAGACTTTCCTCCTCGTCTTTGGTTAACTTGTTTGACACTATCATCGGTAAGGTGTCTTTCTCTCCTAAAAAGACGTACTTAAGGTGATCCAGTAAGGCTTTAAGCTCCAAGGTCGGTGGCTGCAAAACCGAGGGTAACATTTTAGTTTGGGAAGGTAATAGTTCAAATTGGTTACCTCGGTTTGTCAACGAAGGTTGCGTTTTCAAGTGATGGACAATTTCTTGCAACGGATCTTCAATGACTGCGAATTCCTCGAGATGATGTAAAACATCCATGTCAATGTTTTTATAAAGGACAGTTTCCAACTCATCAAAGTCATGATATTCGGAATAAGATTGAGTTAAACAATCTAAAATATCGATGCTAGAAATATTTAATAGTGAGTTAGGATGACCCATGGCCTCGTAGACATTGAATTTCACGATTTTGCCATCAAACTCCATGGTCAGCGTCCCGCTTCGAACATCTATTTTTGCGCTTACGGTACTTAGGAACTGCCTTCCAAGCAAAATGTCAAATGAATTAGTTGAATTATAATCTTCCATATTAATAATGTAGAAATCTGCAGGGAAAACTAATTCGTTAACTTTAACAATGACGTCTTCAAGTAGCCCTTATGGATAGACGACTGACCTGTCTGCCAACTGGATTATTACTCCTGTCTCTTTTAAAGGACCCGCGTTACTCAGCTTATAAATAGAATAAGGCATAATATTAATGGAAGCCCCTAAATCACACATGGCTTTCTTAATGCCTACATTACCTATCTCACAAGAAATAGCAAACATACCTTGGTCCTTGTATTTGCGCAGAACTTTCTTTTGCAGTACTGCGGAGACATTTTCTCCTACATTTCTCTTTCGTTACCTATTAACCTCCTCTTGCTAGTACACAAATCCTTGAGGAATTTTGCATAACAAGGGATTTGTTTGATAGCGTCGAGTAAAGAGATATTTATCTCCACCTTCCTGAATGTCTCGAGGATTTCTTTTTCCTCATTTTCTTTCTTATCCCTTGCAAACCTCCCTGGAAAAGGAGGTGGCATCACAACTCGTCTCTGAATTTTTTATTTTGGCCTGGCTGTTGGATCAAAGATCTGTTTTTCCCGTTCCTTGTCTTGCCCATGACTTTTGACTAGAACTGTTTTCAGAACCTTTCCGCTACCAATAGTTATTGCACTGGCATTCTGCCGAGGGTTCGGCTCTGTCTGGGAAGGTAATTTTCCTTGAGACTCCAAGCGATTAACTACCATCGAGAGTTTACTAACTTGATTAGTTAACTCTTGTATTGATGCGTCTGTCCTCTATTAATATTTTGTAGCATCGGCGGCCAGTCTTTCCACAACAGCTTCTAGAGATGTGCTTGGCTTGTGTTGCTGTTGTGGTGGTTGCAGAAGTCTCGGTTGGTATGATGGATTATATCGGGGATTAGCTCCATAATTCAGGTTGGGATGATCCTTCCACCCGGGATTGTAGGTGTTAGAGAAAGGATCATAGCATCTTTACTGAGGTCTCTGAAAACCTCCGACAGCATCAACATGTGCCGTTGAATTGTCATTAAAGATTGGGCACAAATCCGTCGGGTGTTTAGACGTAGTACAAATTCCACATAGTTGGGTTAGACTCTTTTTTTCTGTAAGCAAAGATTGAACAACATTCGTAAGCTTATCCAATTTATCTTCTGAAGATGAAACGTTTACCCCATTAACCTGTCTTGTCGGTTCCGAATTCGGCCGATACTGTTGAGAATTTACCGCCATGGTGGATATTAGTTCTCTTGCCCTTTGAGGGTTCATATTGACAAGCGCCCCTCCACTAGCAGCGTCAATCATCTTCATATCCATAGGGAGCAAACCCTCGTAGAAATATTGAAGAAGTGATTGTTCGGTCAACCCATGTTGTGGACAACTTGCACACAGTTTTTTGTACCACTCCCAATAGTCGTAGAGCGATTCACTTTCCATTTGGTGAATTCCCACTATGTCCCTGCTAAGCTTAGCTGCTCGTGACGCTGGGAAGAATCTGTCAAGAAATACACGAGATAAGTCATCCCACGTTGTGATAGAACCAGGGGGTAAGTAAAATAACCATTCTTTTGCTGTATCAACTAAAGAAAAAGGAAAGGCCCGAAGTTTGATTTCATCTTCGGGTACTCCCTAGGGTTTCATGCTTGAGCAGACCATGTGGAATTCTCTCAAGTAAGTGTGTGGATTTTCATTCTTCAAGCCTCAAAAAGTGGGCAAAAGGTGAATCAAGCCTGACTTCAATTCGAAAGAAGTTCCTCCGGTTGGATAGTTGATGCATAACGGTGTTTGCTCGTTGGGAGCAGCGGCTAGTTGACGAATGGTTCGGTTTGCCATCCTTTCTGATTCACCAAGGTTGCCTTTTGTTTCAAAGAGAGGTTCAGTCTCAAGTTCAGCCTCTTCGACTCGTTTCCCACGCCGAATTGCCTCTGCACAAATTACTTCGCTCAACTTTTCAACATCGGATTCTAGGATCCCTTGTCCTAGCTCAACTCCTGCTTTACTTGCATGTTTAAGAGCTTTTGTCTCTTTTCGTCGTGCTCGCACCGATTTCCCGATCTCTGGGTCATATTCAAGATCTCTTGATGAAGATCTGGTTATGAAGACGATTTAAACAATTGTAAGTGTTGCCAGTCCTCGGCAGCGGCGCCAAAACTGATGGCTGTCGATTCCACCAATATAAACCTACACCTAATTTGCAAATTAAGCAGTATAGGGAGTAGGGTCGATCCCACAGAGACTGGTTTACTGAAAATTGTTTATCTCTCGACCAGATTTATGTCTAGGCAGTTGTCGTGCCCACGATGTTTGGGGGGAATAAAATATGAAACCTAAAATAAACACAAAAAAATATAAAAATTAAAAGATGAAATAAAAAAAATAACGAAGTAATCTGAAGGAAAATCAATTAAACTTAGCTCAGCCTTAAGCACGGGTTTTTTCTGTCTTTGACCCGATCCTCGAAATTAGGTGAACTCCTCTTTTCCAATAAGCTAGTTATAGCTACCAAGGACGCCTCGGACACCAACTCTTCCTTAGGTAAATTAGTTATGGAACGTCCTATAACTAACCCTTACCGATCGAACAACCTACGAAACGTTCGTGATTTAGAACTCCGGCAGCTTTGAGTTCTAGAAGAGCCTAGCTCGAACCAATGCCCTCAAACGTTCGGGACATTTAAATCCGGTTACTACTTCCCTTGACGGAACCAAACAACAATCCCCACTTGGCACGCCAATGTGTTCACGGAAGATCAATTAGACAATCGATCTTTTCGGAATTCTAACTGTACGTCTAGCCACATTAACTCAAATGACGTCTTTTTTGACTTAGTGTTGTCTTGACTTTGTGAGTTGACGAAGTCATACTCTTAATCCGGAGAAATAATAAATATCGAAAATTAGGAGTTAAACAGCTCGAGTTCGTAACTCACGGGTTTTTGACGGGGTTAACACTGGCTTAAAGTTGAAAGGGGTTTAGTGTGGCATGAATTTAATCATGCTTGAAAGTTGTGGATTGTGTTTTGGCTTTGTGTGAAGGGTGATGGAATTTTGGAAAGGAAAGGGGACTTGGAGAGAAATTGACCCAATTGTGAAAAAGAAACAAAAATTGGAGACAAAGCTACAATATGCAACATCAAATTGAAGAGAAAAGAAATGATATTCCAACTCCAAATTGAAAAAGGAAATACAAGAGAGAGAGTAATTCTATTACAAGTAGAAGAAGGAATACAAATTAAGGGATGATTTTTCTAGGAAACTAAAAGCCCTTATTTATATACATAGGGTTACTAAAAATAGCCTATTCTAAATTAATAAAATAAAATAAAAATAAATAAATAATAAAACTAACTAAAATAATATCTTCTATTTTTAGATTTTTACAAAGTCAAAATTGATGTTAAATCCTTGGCCTTCCCATCTTTATGATTTGGCCCCAACTCAACGATTTGTCTTTCAATTTGGTCCCTTTTTGCTCGTTTTTGACCAATTGCATCCCTGACAAAATTAAATTATAAAAAACACCAATTAAGCAGGGATTAATTCAGAAATAAACTAAATTAAACACAAGAATTATGTAAATTAGTGTGTTTATCAATCTTAAAATTTTAATTATCAGTATTAACTAATTATAAATTTCATATTTTAGAAATAACTTATAAAATAGAATTTAAGTAGAATGTAAATTGGAGAATACCAATATTTATTTGGGTGGGTAAGAATTTTAACCTGAAAAACTTAGTGCAAGGCTTCCATTTGCTTCCTGCACCCATTGATAAAGATTCCAATTATGTTGCACAACACTAATTAATTACTTTTTCTCAGTTACAATTTTTTTAATGTCAGATTACCCAAAAAATTCAACGTTATTAATTTTTCCTACGAGTAGTTAATAAAATTTCATTACTGATAATTATACAATTAATCACTTCTTTATTAACACTTAAACAAGCTTGTAACTATTAACAACAACAAAAATCATAATATTTCAATTTTAAAGAGAATAATAATTTTTTGAGTTTTGCACATTTAAAATATTTATATATTTTTCAAAAATTTTAATAACTTTTATAAATTTTGAAGTCTTTTTAATTTTGCACTCATCCAAAAGGAATCTAGATAACTATTTGGCTAGATTCATTCTATATGCACATTTTAATTATTTTTAAAAATGTTTTTAAAAATATTGAAAAAATAATTTTTATTGACATGACAGTTTCGATGGCCTCTATCAACCACGTCAGTGAAGTTAACAATCAAATCGGTTAATTGACTGCTCCATTAATAGAAGGGGTCAATTAAAATTTTCTTTTAGATCATTGCAGGTTCAATTAAGTACATTTTTTTCATAGTGACTCAATTGATTTTTTTTTTTACTAAAAGCTTTTTTGATAAGTAAGTTAATTGTTAATTTGAATGTGAGTGTATATATTATACATGTAATCAAGAGAGGTATATCTAATGTGAGAGTGAAAAAAAAAAAAAGAAAAAGTTGATGTTGATCGATCAACGCCAATCTTAGTGAAGACTTTGCTGGAAGATTAGAATTAGACCAAAAAGAAAATGTAAAATGAGTTGGAGAAAATATAATACTATGAAATAACCCTATGGAGAATGCTAATTTATTTTCCCACTTTTTGTATTATTTTGGCTAAAAGCTTATATTGCCTAACTCATTTATAGATCAAAATTTTCAAAATGAAAAAAGTGTTCTTTTTTTACCCCACAGAACAAAGTGTTAAATAAAAGCTTTTTCACAATTCATCTTAGCGTGTACTACAAATTTAAATGAACGTTAACTACTTAAAATAAAACACGAAAATTGAATTTGATATTATTTAAAAAACATTATTTAAAACATAATATAGGATATTAGAAAAATATTTTAAAATTTTAAGGTAAGTTATAATAGATGTCACTCACCGATAATTTTTGTTTTTTAAGTTGTCTAACTAAAAAAGTTACAAAATAATCATCCAACTATTTAATTATCTTTTTGATCAACACACCCAAAAATCCAAAATAATCGGATGACTAAAATGACAAAATTAAATAATTGAATGATCATTTTATATTTTTTATATTTAGATGATTAAAAATTATGAATAATTGAATCACCATTTTGTAAATTTTCATAATTGAATGATCAAACTAGAACCCATAGTTAACTGACTATTAATATAATTTACCCCAAAAATTATATCATTAATGAACCATTCTGAAAAATATTGCTTTTGACCAGCTAAAAAAGTTATACCACATAAAAAGTTGAGTCTAAATTTGAGTATTTACCCCATTCATGAGAAGATGTGGGAGGGACCCAGATGCACTTCATCAATGGGAAATATCACCTTATATTTAAACAATTGTTGCTTGCTTTGGATTGATTATTTACGTAGTTATTAAAAAAGGTTAATTAGTTGGGCCATCATATTTTGTCGTCAAAATTTGGTCTAGGAAGTGGGGCAGTACAAAATAACAATACATGTGGTAAAACAAGAAGTTGAAAGCTAAACTTCTAGATGATGTATTCAATTTATGAATCAATCTTGCCATTCAACTGTATATAATACACTTACAATTTTAAAAACAAAAAAACTACATATAATAAACTTATATTTTCAAAATGCCATGTTTGAAAAAATGAAAAATGAAAGTATGAGAAACACTAGATACAGCCAAACCAAACGTGTAAAAACAGTTGTTAGAAATGAATGATTACAAGGCATTGCTTCAACAGCTAGAGGTTACCTCATGCTGTTGGCATTTTTTTAAGAGGAACAATGCAGTTTGTTAATCAAATATAGTAGGGTTAGTAAACCAAAACAAAAACAGGAAGCAAAGTGTGTTTCACGAGATCATTAACTTCATCTGCAGCGTCACAAAAAACGGCCAATCAAACATGTAATGGAGATGTTTCTTCTCGATTAGTTTACTTACATGGTATAATCAGGAATCATGGGGTTCTTGCACCATCAAAGTAATGCGATGCTTTCCGCTGTCTGAACGGAGGTTATCTCCTTTAATTCCAACCTGGAAAACAAATCTATTTAAGTTTTACCGATACAAGTCAAATGTGATCCTTAGCACACATGAAACTAGTAATTACCTCAATGGGACTTTCTCTCTCAGGGGAGAACCATCGTAAGAGCACCCCAAGATGAAGTAATGCAGGGATTAGCTTGAACAATAGAGGACTTGTCACCTGGGGATATGAAAGTTGAAATCCCATCACTATTTTACTACAAAAATAACCACAGTTGAAAGATTATGATCAAGCCAAGAATCAATCATACCAAACTAAGTGCTGTTGTCCCTAGCAGTAGCAGGTACAGTTTCCCCTGGAAAGCTCGAGGTTTCAGTTATGGAGGCGATTGTAAAGCCAAAAACTATTCTTAACTAGGGATGTATTGATACACCCATTTTGCCAAAGTACAATAAACTTGGTAGTAGCACTGACCTCAACAAGATGGATATTAGAAGCACGGCTTAGAAGGACGAAAGCAAATTCTCCAATCTGTGCAAGAGACATCCCAACCTGCACAAGCAAAAGAACTCGAGTTGCTTCAAAATTCAAATGCAATACATAATCAAGTATACATAAAATAAAGCTTACAAGCAGTGAAGTCTTGTTGTTGTAGCCAAAACCCTTGACAACCAAGGCAATTATGATTGTTTTTATGGTGATAACCAATATAACAGATGCAAGCAAGATATCAACATGGTTCCAGAGAAAATGAACATGGATCAGCATCCCTATGCTGGCAAGGAAGAGAGCAGCGAAAAAATTCCGAATGGGTTCGATCTGCACGGAGAGATTAGCTTCAATTGTGGGAATACTACAAGGATAAGCTGATAATACCGTCGATTAAAACTGAATGCACTAACATGAGATAATGAATTGTGTAAAGCATAATCTTAACTTGTTCAAGTGTGTGTTGAGCAAGATCAGTTGTTGATATCATCACTCCGGCAGCAAATGAACCCAATTCTAAGCTCAGCCCCAGCTTGTCACTACACTGAAAATTACACTATCAATTAAATAGAAGTTCCCCCCAAAAAAATGTGCAGACATCTGACTGGCTTAAATTATAGCAACAATGTAACAAACAATTCAGATCAGAAACTGCATAGTTTCTTTCTCTTTTACCAGTTGTGCACGTATGTATCAGCAGAAATCTAAAAATTATTCATATGGTTTACAAGCAAATATCAATTAAATACATTCTAAAGTACCAATTACACCACTTGTATGAAGGTAAAGTTATGTACTTCTACACTTTGAATCACAAGCAGCTATCAAAACACAATTTATTACATAAAAGCTTATCTATTTTTAGATCTGTAAGGACAGTTGAGAGTATTTAAAAACCAGAACGTTAGCCTTCATTACTAGTCCTGCTTGTCAGAGGTTTACGCATCACAAAAGAATGGAAAATGGTATGGATACATCTTTACAGATAAAACAAACACTAGATTTGTTACAAAGGGGGTATTTCTCATGATATTGCATACAAAATAACACGTTGCTTGACAACATTATAGTAAAAAGAAGACAAACCAAGAGGAAAAAAGAAACATACCCAGGCTACAAGTAAGCAGAATGCCACAGATGCCAATTGATAAAGTTCATCTGTCTGCACATATAAGAAGGAATTAAACAAATCATATCAGAACAACAATCTCACTCACACATAAGCCTGTTTTCATAACATATAGTAGAAAAAGAAAACCAGTATGTAATTCTATCTGTAGATATAAATATGTACCTGTGATGAGAGACTTATCATCAGTTTGAGCAACCAAGGAAGGCCTGTACGAGACAATATCGACAAAACACCCAAAAAGGTAGCCAACATGACCAACCTGGTTAACAAAATATTTGGTGTTAAGAATTAACTCGATACCAACAAACAAAGCCATGAATGGAGAAAAAGGCAATGAAACAAGAACTTATGGTCTTATCCTAATCCAAACTCCACTTTCTACTTCTTATACAATCACAAGCACAAGGCACCAGAACAATAATATGTATGACTTTTGATCTGATCAAATATTATGTGTGACTAAGTGGTATATATTTGAACTGAAGCATGATCAATCTTTCTAGTTTTAGGTGAAATAGATCATGAATACTAACAAAATTAAGCCTATTCCTTAATCAAATATTTCCCTTTTTATGCATCTAAAAAAGGAGTGCTATTTATCCTGTAATCCACATGAAAATTGGAATGTGAGACTTCTGCAAGTTTTTCCCGTACAGTTTAGTCATGGATATTACTCCTTGAAAAATGCCGGATGTTCCAACAAGAACTGGAAGCAACGCAAATAGCAATCCCACAGCACAGTCCTGCAAAGTTCAAAACTTCTAAGGACACCAGTGTAATAAAAAGTTCAGGTAATTGAGTTGTCAGCAAGAAGGCATAAACAGAATCTGAAAACAAAACAGAACATTGAAGACAACTTTGGGGTGAAGGAATCAATACTTGCAGAATAAGAGTGCCAATGATGACTTGGCCGTGAAGCATGTTGTTAGAATTCTTCTCCATTAAAAATTTAAGCACCTGCCATTGAAAAATAGAAAAACAACATTATAAAAAGTTACTAAACAAAGATAAAGGTCTCTACGAGGAGTGTGAAGGTGTCTAAACTCAAGTGATGCGCATGCATATGAGTGCTTATATATGAATGCAAGTATGAATGTCTGTAGGTGCTGTAAGTGTCTATAAAAGTTTTGCACTGTAACTTTACCACAGCTGTTGAAGACATTGAAAGAAATACACCAACAAATACACCCTCTGAGAGTCTACCGCCACATAACTGCAAACAACATCCAATTAAAACTGCAGGATTCAGCATTACAATTGTGGCATAAAATGATCAATAATTATATGAAAATAAGAAAGATAACATGTTGGGACAAAGCATGTACCTTAACCATATTAAGAAAAAAAACATACCATAAAAACAAAAGCAAACTAAAATTGGGTTTGAAGTCAAGTAGGAAATACTGAAGATTTCAACAGCAAAACGGCAAGAAACCTCTTTATGACCCAGATGTAATCTGAAATGATGCTAATCTAATATAGACAAAAATTCTTTCCCATTTCACTAATTTAAATGTAAATTGTAGAACCTCAGTGTCCTCAGATTCAGGTGAAGGTGATGACACCATTTTATAAGGATAAATGAACCAAAACCTACATAGACTGTGTCAAAATTAATAGACATACTGAGGCTGTAATTCCACAGAGGCACATAAATAGAACTATCTGGAGTAGCCCTCCTAGGACAGCAACTGCTCGAACAACTCGAAGCTAAAATAAAAAGGATGAAGTTAGAGAAATGCTATGAAGATTGATGTAGAGAGTATCACATAAATAGAAAATAAAAGGTTCAGAGGCATAATCCAACCTTTGCAATGGAAAACTCTAGGCCCAATGCAAAAAGAAGAAAAATCACACCAAATTGAGCTACCGTTTCAACCTGCATGATTCAAATGAGAGAGAAAATACAAACTATTAAATCTTAGTAATATATATGAATAACCAACAAACATGTTAAAACTAAAGAGCCTGCTATGAAATGACATCACAAACCTAGCATATAAATTGTTCAATTTCAGTTGCTAGCAATGGTATAACGGAGTCCAATAGACCATATTACTTACTGGTACCTAAATCATTGCCTATGTTTATTTTTATTTTTATTTATTGCCCTAGTTTGATATTGGCACCAAACCATCAACTACCAATTGTAATACAATAAACTCATTTTTTTTTTAAAAAAAAAAAAGAATGAATGAATTAAAAATTTTAAAGAAAGAAAAGACATAGATTTCAGAACAACAAATCACTAAGAGCTGTGGTTTGTTTTAGGCTTCAGATGAACTCTAAAAGAATCATAATAACTAGATTAAATGAGATGAAGGAACACAAATTAGAAACAACACTCATTTTTCATAATAAAGCTCCATAAAAAAGAGTGAACAATAGCATTATGATCAAGAAACCATCATTCAGAGCAGTTACAAAGGGTTTAATAAATAAGCTATAAATGTTTATGGCAATTTTTTTTTAATGAAATATACAACATACTTGCACCATTTCACTGACAAAGTTAAAACCCCCAGGTCCAATAAGAGATCCTGCTAACAAATATCCAGTAATGACCTGTAAAATATGTAACAAGAAAACATATAGGAAATTAGTAATCCAAGACACTCTAGAGGGACTTGAAGACAAAGAATATATAGGCTTATATTAATACAATCAGACCGGTTGTCCAGCACAAGCAAATGCAATGCCACCACAAGTTGCAGAGACAATGACAACTACCAAATCTGATATTAGTCTGCAGAGCATAAGCACAAAAAAAAATATTACATTAGCCTATTAGATGAATGTAAAAAGCAACGTTGATGAAATGAAGATAATAAAAGGGTTACCTTAAGTCCAGTTGTAACACTGGATATTTTGATTTAAAATTAGAAATGATGAAGACATTGTCCTGAAAATAAACCAGCATCTCAGATTTCTAAATATGGGAATATATCATCAGGTGAAGTTTTAAATTAACCAATCTAACCTTCCGATCTATCAACATAGGTGTATCTTCAGCTCTGTTATCATTCTCTAGATTAAATACGTCATGGAGTTGAAATGATCTAAAAGGAGGATGCAAAAGACATGAGGAAACTACTACATGTCTCTAAGCAGTTATGAAGAAGATATGGTATGAATAGTTCAAAACTTTTGATCATCAAAATACAAAATTATGCTCTTCTATGAACACGCTAAAGTAATCAGAACTCAAAATCAACAAATCAAATCTACTCGTTAATAAGGAGAAGCACAAACTTTTCCTCTTTTGTATCATTTTTCTTTGTCTTCACTCTGGCCACGGTTTCCAAAACAGCCTGATAAGCATACACATACGGAAAGAATAAGCTAGCAAGTTTTCCCAACTGAAAAGTTTTCAAAAGAATAAGTACCACCAACCTTCTTTTCTACTACACTGTTGTTGAAACTTCCAGCATCATCATTTACTGCCAACAACAGAAAGGAAACATGATAAAAAGTCAGAAATTGAATTTCCATCCGGTTTATACCGTTAAGGAAACACTGGCAGTCTAATTTTGAGCTAAATATTTTTAGAAACCTTTCAAACATTGATTTTTTTCCCCTTCAAAGTTGAATAATCCACTGCAAATGAGGATGAATTTATAGCATAATTGACAATTGTAATTTAAAGAAGAAGAATCTATTAGCAAATCTATTTCCAGGGAATTTATGCAAACAAACTATCATTAATTCTTTAAGATCTTATCCATCCATTGATAACAAAAACCATAACCTACCAATAGATCCCGCTTAAAAACCTTAGAAAATAAATAAAAATAACAAGAATTAATTGCTACAGCATATAAAGAACAAGCAAAGTTGAAGTAAACAAGTATAATGTATGACTAAGTTGTATACTTCACTGCTAAGCCTTTGATTCATGGATTTGAAATCTAAACCCTAATCTAAGCAAAACCAGAGGGAGAAAAAAAGAAGAAGAAACAAACCTTCATTTTGTTCGTTCTCAGTGAACTCCTTCTCTAGAGCACGATCGATAATAGCGGCAAAAGTACCGTCCTTCGGTTTAGCTATGGAGGAAGCATTCGAAACGGTACCGTTTCCTCCATCGTCGTCATCGTCGAACCGATCCGGTTCAGCGAGTTGTTCTTGTTGTCGCTGAGCGAGTGAAAAGGAAGCCAAACAAAAAAGAGAAACGAAGAAACAGAAAGTAAGGATTTCAAGGGAGGAGTTCGATTTTCTCAACATTTGGAAACGGCGGCCGGCGGAAGTTAAGAACTTGAAGAGTTCTCTTTTTGTGTATGTGTGTCTGATAAATTATTGGAAATAGAGAACTATGAAGAGGGATTTTTGGTTGTGAATGATTGAAATTGAAAAAATTACTTATATATATACAGAAAAGCAACAGAGGGGAAACGGAGTTGAAGTAGATGTAGAAAGACTGGGAAAAAGAAACGGTAAACAGAAAAAGGGAGTAAAGTAAGTACAAAGCATCAGATCGGGTCAGGAGTCAACTAGTCGTAATTAATTAAGACTACAAAGATTTCGAAAATATAATATTGTCCGCAAGTTATAAAGTTTCCATTTTTTTTTTATATAACACCATTTAATTGACAACAATTATCTTGCAGCCAGTACAAAGCTCTCCTCAAAGCCAGGCCTTCCGCAACCTGTGTTGAAGCAATTGAGGTAGCAAATATAAAATAATTTAAACAAAATAAGGGAGCTATTGAGATCGACTTGTATAAACAACAAATAAAAAAAATAAAAAAAATTAGACATAAATATTTACTTGGAAAAACACCTCCAATAAAGAGGATACGGACAAATAATACTTCACTAGATCAGCAAATAATTTGAAAAAGTATAATATAGAGATAATAAAAAACAAACTCTAAACCTCGAAAATAAAACTCTCTGGTTAAAACACGAAAATCCCTTAAAGCTCTCTCTTAATCGGTCTTTTAAAATTTAATGTGATAAAAGATACGAAGAATATCAATTCTAGAGTTATTAAGGCCTCTTTTATAGGGTAAAATTCATGGGCTAACATGACTAAAATAACCCTATACTAATCAGAGTTCAACAAGGAAAATATAGGAGAGGTTAACTAAGAGAAGAAACCCAGCGTTTGTGGGAAACATGTTGCCATGTCCTCATTCACGTCATCACAATGTTGTCCATCATTGTAACGTTAGGAAGCTTCTCGTTGTGACATCACCAGCTAACTTTGGTGTTGTGATATTGAAGCCCTTGTCGCGATACGGGTTGCGATAAGGGCTTAAAAGTGTTTGAAAATACAAGGCACACTCTATAGAAGGGATTAAATTGAAAGGAAAACAAAACTAGCTTGGATGCCTAAAAATGAAATATAACAAAACTCTAAAGAGAGATTATAGTTCACTATTTATTCTCAGCTCATGTATGCAACAAATGAAAAATGTTATCCTATTTATAGTTTTCCTACATTGGTTTATCCTAGTTGGTTTAACTAGATACATGCGCATATTATTATTTTAATTAAATTAATTAATATGGTTAAGCTTAAAAGATAAGTTTGATTAAAGATGATGATAAACTTTAAATTTCTCTAGAAACAAATAGAAAGATCGAGTAAGAGAGACAGAAGTAGATGACATCAACACTCCCCATCAATGAATTCTCTCATTTACTATTGCCCTTAAGGCCATGTCGAGTTGTTTGTGAAATTCTTCAAGCTTGGCTTTGCTAAGTCCTTTGGTAAAAAAATCGATGACTTGTTATTCATTACTAATGTGCGTCATTTTAATCTCGTCGTTAAGTACTTTTTCTCGGGTGTAGTGATAGTGTACCTCTATATGCTTCATTCGTGCATGAAAGACTGGGTTTTTTGCTAGTCGAATTGCTGATTGATTGCTGTAACAACCTGAAAGTCAATGGTGTCGAAAAATGCGATTTCAAAACACCATTTCCATAAACCGTAAAATATTTACGGAGGTAAATTATAGGTGAATGGAATTTTGAGTAGGTGATTTTGCCAAATTAGTAATTAATTATGATAGAAGGACTAAATACTATAAGTAGTAAAAGTTCAAATGCCAAATAAGTGGTAATTAAAATAAGGGATAATAATCAAGTTAGCAATTAGACCAAGACCATTATTAAGGGTGGTGAACCGTGGCTAGCTATGGGATTTATGAAGGACTAAAAGGGTAATTTAATATGTTTAAATTAAATGACCAGAATCTTTATTTAAATAAAATACAGTGGTAAAATAAAATAAAAGTAAAATTCATATAGAACTACACTTCTTTTATTTTATTTTAGAATAAGGTTTTTTAAACCTTATTTGTAACAACCTGATTTAGGGCTTAGTCAGAATAGTGGTCTTAGGACCACAAATCCAGATTTGAATAAAGTATTTTATCATTATTTTGGAGTCATTGCATGTTTATATTAGTGCATGAAAAATTTGGTGAGTTAATTTTGACATTTGTGAGCCCAATTGCGAAAAAGGACTAAATAGCAAAAAAATGAAAAAGTCCTAAATTGATAGATAAAAGTGTCAACTAGCTAGAGAACCTAAATTGGGGGTCTTTAAAAGATAATTAGACCCTATAGAGATAGCTTGGCCAACCATAGGAGACAAATTGATGAGAAAGTCAATATTAGGTAAGTTTTGGTCACCATTTTTAACTAGTTTTAATAATTAAAATAAAAAAAAGGCCACATCCTCTTTATTTTTATTCTTCACCGATTTTTTCCAACCATATGAGGGTTTTGAAGCTTGAAATTTGCAGCAACTTATCATTTCTAGAAGTAAGTGATTTTCATACCCTTTGTTGAAGATTTTTAGATTTTTGGACCCCTTGAAGCATGAGCTTTCAAATGAAGGTACTATTTTGTAAAATGGTTGAAAGTCTAGGGTTTTTTCATGAGAGCATCTAGGGTGTTTTTTGAAATTTTATGGAAGAATATGAAGCTTAGTGGTGTGGTAAACAACTTTTGTGAAAGGATTTTCATGAAGATACCTAAAAAGGATTAGTTTGCATAAATTGTAAAGTAGATGATTAATGTGTAATATAGTGAGAATTTGGAGTTCCTATAAGAGTAAAAGGGTTCGGCTAGGCTTAAGATACGAAGAAATTTGATAAAAATCGATTTTCGAGCCTAGGGGTAAAATGATCATTTTGTCAAGGTCAAGGGGCAAAATGGTCATTTTACCAAAGAAGTAAAATTTTGATTGCCTAATTTTATTTAGTGAGTAAATAAGTGTATTTTGCTATTATAGATTAAGAAATACCGAATCCGAACCTAGACTGGGAGAAAGCCAAGCAAATCGACTAAATCGACTAGTCGCCGCATTTTGTAATCCGAGGTAAGTTGTATGTAAATAATAAAACTACATTGATAATATATTGTTTGAATTGTATCGAAATTATTATAGCATAAATTGCTTGACTTGTGGAAATGAGAGAATGTGATGAGAATAGAGATAATAGAATTCCCGTTGGAACCCTAGGAAAATAAATCGGATATTCATGCCATGACGATTGGGTTATTTGTGTGAGCTAGTGTAAGACCATGTCTGGGACATGGCATCGGCATTGAGACGAGTGCTATTGTAAGACATGTCTGGGACATGCATCAGCCTCGAGATGTAAGCCAGTGTAAGACATGTCTAGGACATGCGTTGGCTACGAGATGATAGTCAGCGTAAGACCATGTCTGGGACATGGCTTCGACTTGAGATATGAGCTAGTGTAAGACCATGTATAGGACATGACATCGGCACCTTACCCCACGTTTGAGGCTATAAAATATCTGATAGCATTTCGAATGGTTCAACGGTGAAAGTCTTGATTTCTAGTAAATGAGGAAAGTAAAATCATGTTGTGAGTGATACAGGTACCTATTTGGTATGTATAAAATGTGAGCCACATGATATGCTATATGATGTGTTTTGAATATTGATGAGTAAGTTTTTTTTATGCCCACTTGTGTATTATGATACTTGTTTATGAATGGTAAAATATTGTTGTATAATTATGTATATGCAACTTACTAAGCTTTATGCTTACTCCTTCTCATTTCCTTTTTCTTATAGTGCCGCCTATCTAGCTCAAGGATCAACGGAAGTCAGAGATATCAATCATGCTATCTATCGAAGCATTCAGTATAGTTTGATTTATATTTTTGAATATGGCATGTATAGGGAACTAAACTTGTGTTTTGTGTTGTTATTAATTTGGCCAAATGTGTTGGCTTAGGATAAATTCCCCATTTTGTATTAAGCCTTGAATGATGGCTAATATTCATTTTGATATATGCAAATGGTGTTATGTTCATGGATAAGTAGAATGCACAAATGAAATGTTGTCTATTGTGGCTAATTTTATTGAATGAAATAGTCTTGTACTGGTTTTGGTTGCTTTTGTGTAGGTTATGTAAGTAAGGGTGGCAAAGAGGCTTAGTAAATAGCCTGATTTTGTCCACATGGGTAGACACACGAGCATATGTCTAGGCTGTGTGTGACACACGGCCAGCACCATCGGCGTGTTGTCCAGCCGTGTGTCCCCTGCACGTAAAAAAATTTCAAGTCAATAGGCATGATAGTAGACACACGGGCAGAGACATGGCCGTGTGTCTCAACCGTGTGAAAGGCACGATCCAGCACGCAGGTCTATGCCTCGGCCGTGTGACCCTTAAGAAATACTGACGTCAGAAACAGAATATCCAGGTTTTTGCACACGGGCTAGGGCAAGGGCGTGTCATGGCCATGTGAAGGACACAGGCCATGGACACGGGCGTGTGCCAGGCCATGTGAAACCCCCTGTAAGTGTGCATTTGGAATTAATTCCACACGGGTGTCAGACACGAGCGTGTCCCTGTATTTCCTAGGCCATGTGAGCCATACGGGCCAACCACACGACCATGTTAGATTGATCACACGGGTGTGTTGCCCCTTCTACACGGGTGTGTGCCCCTGTGTTAAATGTCATTTTTCTAAAGTTGACTAAAGAACCCGAGTTGTTTTCGAATAATTTTCAATGGGTGTTTTGGGTCTCGTAGGCTCATATTAAAGATGTGTTGATAAGCTTGAGAAAGTTTTAAATTTATCCAAGTCTTGAAGACTCGGTATTGGTAGTAAGCACGAGTTTAAGTTAGGTAATGCCTTGTACTCTTCCCGGCGTAGGATGCGGGTATGAGGTGTTACATTATTAAACTCAATCTATTTTATATTGATTAGAATAAGGTGTTTCAATCTTACTAGAATATGACTTTACAAGCCTATAAATAGACATACTCTATTCCTCTTGTAATTATTTCGAATTCGACATAGTGAATTTTCTTCTCCTCTGCCCATGGTTTTTTTCCCGAAAGGGTTTCCACGTAAAATCTGTGTGTTCTTTATTTTATTTTTTATTTTATTTTATTTTCTCAAATTGGTATGAGAGCTTCCAGGTAGTTCATCTCGATCACAGTAATGGCGTCTTTGAAGTATAAAATTCTGCTATTGGATCGCAACACCAAATTTGCGTTGTGGTAGATTAAGATGCAAGTAGTTATTACGAAGATGGATCTGGAGGATACCCTGCTAGGGATAGAGAAAATGCCTTCGACATTAACAGATGAAGAGAAGAAGCGTAAGGATTGAAAGGTGTTAACACAATTACATCTGCATTTGTCCAACGAAATTTGGCAGGATGTGATGAAGGAGAAGACCGCTGCTGCATTATGGAAGAGGCTAGAACAAATATGTATGTTGAAAACTCTAACAAGCAAGTTGTATATGAAGCAGCGTCTTTATGCTCATCGTTTGGAAGAAGGTGCGTCTATACATGAACACTTAACAATGTTTAAAGAAATTCTCTCAGACTTGGAGCCCGTGGAGGTTCAGTATGATAAAGAAGATCTAGGGTTGATTCTACTTTGTTCGTTGCCCCCATTTTATTCAACCTTTAGAGACACAATTTTATATAGCCGCGAGTCTCTCATAGTTGATGAGGTTTATGATTCCTTGACCTCGTATGATAAGATGAAACATCTTGTGGTTAAACTGACTCTCAAATAGAGGATTTCATTGTTCGTGGGAGACAAGATCGGAATGCTAATAATGATCATGGAAGGACATAGGAACAGAATCTTCGAGGTAAATCTAAGGGTAGATCGAAGTTTTCAAACAGAGGTAAAACTTGTAACTTCTGCAAGAAGAAAGGGCACATTAAATCTGAGTGCTATAAGCTATAGAATAAGATTAAAAGGAAGGCTGTGAATCAAAAGGAAAAACAACCAGAAAATTTCGATGAAGCTGATGTTGTAGAAGACTACAGCGATGGTAAACTTCTAGTCACTTCTGTCAACAATTTTAAAGTGAGCGAGGAGTGGATACTTAATTCAGGCTGCACCTTCCACATGAGTCCCAATTAGGATTGGTTTACAACTTACGAAACAGTGTCTGAAGGTGTTGTTTTGATGGGAAATAATGCTTCATGTAAAATCGCAAGTG
The DNA here is from genome assembly GCF_025698485.1 of Gossypium arboreum. Classification (NCBI taxonomy): domain Eukaryota; kingdom Viridiplantae; phylum Streptophyta; class Magnoliopsida; order Malvales; family Malvaceae; genus Gossypium; species Gossypium arboreum. Next base: position 109,596,797 of record NC_069075.1, on the reverse strand, counting down.
TTGGAACAATTAAAGTTAAGGTGTTTGATAGAGTTGTTAGAACACTTAAAGACGTACGACATGTTCCAGAATTGAAGAGAAATTTAATTTCATTGAGGACTCTTGATTCAAAAGGGTACAGATACACAGCTGAAAGTGGAGTTTTAAAGATTTCCAAAGGTTCTCTTGTTATGATAAAAGGGCAGAGAAAGACTATCAAGTTATATGTTTTACAGGGTTCTACTGTTACTAGTGATGCAGCTGTCGCTTCCTCTTCCTTGTCAGATGATGATATTACTAAACTTTGGCATATACGCCTAGGGAATATGAGTGAGAATGACATGGCAGAATTGAGCAAAAGAGGACTTCTTGATGGGCAAGGAATTTGCAAACTGACGTTCTGTGAGCACTGTGTTTTTGGGAAGCAAAAGAGAGTTCGATTCACTAGAGGAATCCATAACACAAAGGAAACGTTAGAGTATATTCATTCTGATCTTTGGGGGCCATTCAGAGTGCCTTCGAGAGGTGGAGCTAATTATATGCTAACTTTTATTAATGATTTTTCTAGAAAAGTTTGGGTGTTCTTCCTGAAGCAGAAAATCGATATATTTTCCGTATTTAAGTCTTAGAAAATTATGATTGAAAAACAGAGGGGAAAGCAAATAAAATACTTTTACACAGACAATGGCTTAAAGTTTTGTTTTGAAATAGACTGTGCAAGTCAGAAGGGATCGTGAAACACTTGATAGTTCGTCATACTCCACAGCAAAACGGTGTTGCAGAATGAATGAATAGAATGATTATGGAGAAGGTTCAATGTATGTTGTCAAATTCCAACTTACCAAAGTCGTTTTGGGCAGAAGCAACCTCTGCTGCATGTTTTTTGATCAACCGATCTCCATCCGTTGCCATTGAGAAAAAGACTCCACAAGAGGTATGGTTTGGTAATCCTGCTAATTATTCTAACTTAAAGATCTTTGGGTGTCCTATGTATGCTCATGTTGATAATGGAAAATTGGAACCGAGATCCATTAAATGTTTTTCATGGTTATAAAACCGGTGTAAAAGGTTATAAGTTTTGGTGTCCTGAAAATAGAAAAGTTGTGATTAGCAGAGATGTCATTTTTTATGAAACTGCTACGCTACCTAACTTATCTCTTAAAGACTCTTCCAATAAAGAAAATCAAAAGCAGGTGGAGCATCAGATTAATACAGAGTCAACTCCTCAAGCTAGTACAAAAATTGAGAATAGAGTTGCTTCTTCACCACAATACTCTATTACCAAAAATAGAACTAGAAGAGAAATCAAACCTCCAAAGAATATGCTGGGGCTTATCTAATTGCTTATGCTTTAAATGTGGCTCAAGATATAGATACAAACCGAGAGCCATCTAATTATTCTAAGGCAATTAGCTGTGAAGACTCAGAAAAGTGGATGTTTGCTATGCAAGAGAAGATGGAATCACTTCACAAAAATAGAACATGAGATCTTGTGAAACTTCTTAAAGGTAAAAAAGGCTATTCATAGTAAATGAGTATTTAAAAAGAAAGAAGGGACTCCAGGAGTTGAAAAACCCAGATATAAAGCAAGGCTTGTTGCAAAGGGTTACAGTCAAATTCTAGGAGTGGACTTTACAGATGTGTTTTCCCCAGTTGTGAAGCATAGTTTGATTCGGGCTTTGCTTGGTATTGTGGCCATGCATGATTTGGAGCTTGAGTAGTTAGATGTAAAAACTGCATTTTTGCATGGAGAACTTGAGGAGGACATTTACATGCAACAACCAGAGGGTTTTACAGTCTTAAAAAAAGAGGATTATGTTTGCTTGCTAAAAAAGTCCCTTTACGGTTTGAAACAGTCACCAAGACAGTGGTATAAGAGGTTTGATTCCTTTATGACTTCTCATGATTTCAAAAGAAGTAGTTTTGACAGTTGTGTTTACTTTAAGAAAAATAGTGATGGTTCTTTCGTGTATCTACTTCTTTATGTTGATGACATGTTGATAGCAGCAAAAGATAAAGGAGAGATAAGAAAGGTCAAAGGCCAACTAAGTAAAGAATTTGAGATGAAAGATTTGGGACCAGCAAAGAAGATACTTGGTATGAATATTCTTAGAGATAGAAAAGTAAGTAAATTGTACCTAAGTTAGAAGGGGTACATTGAGAAAGTTCTTTGCAGGTTCAATATGCAAAGTGCTAAGCCTGTTAGTACTCCTTTAGCAGCCAATTTCAAACTTTCATCAGCTTTATCTCCACAATCAGATGATGAGATTGAATACATGTCACATGTTCCATACTCTAATGCAGTGGGATCTCTCATGTATGCTATGGTTCCAGATTTATCATATGCAGTCAGTACAGTTAGCAAATACATGGCGAATCCTGGTAAAGAACACTGGAAAGCAGTTCAGTGGATTTTAAGATACTTACGAGGTACTACTGATGCCTGCTTACAGTTTAGAAGAACTAGAGATAGAGTCATTGGGTATGTTGATGCTGATTTTGCTGAAGACCTTGATAGAAGAAGATATCTCATAGGTTATGTCTTTACAATCGGAAGTTATGCAATTAGTTGGAAAGCCACTTTGCAAACTACAGTCGCTTTGTCTACCACTGAAGCTGAGTACATGACGATTACTGAGGTTTGTAAAGAAGCTATTTGGTTGAAGAGACTCTTTAGTGAACTCAATGAAGACCTTCAAATCAGCACAGTATTTTGTGACAGTCAGAGTGCAATCTTCCTTACAAAAGATCAAATGTTTCATGAGAGAACAAAACACATTGATGTTCGGTATCATTTTGTTTGTGATATTATTGCTCATGGTGATATTGTTGTGAGCAAAATTAGTACTCATGAAAATCCTGAAGATATGATAACTAAGTCACTTCCTATATCCAAGTTTGAGCATTGCTTAGATTTGGTTAGTGTTCATTGTTGAAGTTAAACCCTTAAGGGGTTTTATGGAAGAGATGAAGAACTTGTTCGTTAAAAGTTCACGATAAAGAACTTGTTCATTGAGAATTCGTTTCAAGGTGAAGATTGTTAGAATTAAATGACCTGAATCCTTATTTAAATAAAATACAGTAGTAAAATAAAATAAAAGTAAAATCCATATAGAACTACACTTCTTTTATTTTATTTTAGAATAAGGTTTTTTAAACCTTATTAAACTCCATCTATTTTATATTGATTAGAATAAGGTGTTTCAATCTTACTAGAATATGGCTTTACAAGTCTATAAATAGACGTAGTCTATTCCTCTTGTAATTATTTCGAATTCGACACAGTGAATTTTCTTCTCCTTTGCTCGTGGTTTTTTTCCCGAAAGGGTTTCCACGTAAAATATGTGTGTTCTTTATTTTATTTTATTTTATTTTATTTTCTCATAATAAATAATGGTAAAATGATTTAAAGGTTAACAAATAAACTTAGTGGATAGAAAGAGAGAGCTCATCTCATTTCCATTTATCCATGCCAAATTGTAAAGAATAAGAAGTGTGAAAATCGACCTAAGGTTCTAAGATTTCAAGCTTTAAATTAGTTAATGTAATTTAGTCATTTTATTGTAATTTTTATGATTTAAAAATCTTAGGAGCTTAATCTAGCTAAACTGTATGTTACTTTTCAAAACTGTGAAAGTTTTAGAATGATGTCATTGATGAATCTTTGAAGTTTTAGGTATTAAATTGATAGATTTTAATCTTAGGAGTGAAAAAGGACTAAATTGTAAAATTATTTGATAGCTTCACATAATATGAACTAAAATGCATAAATTGCAAAATTTGTGTTAGAAATGAGAAACAGGAAGCCCTACTTGGACTATAGTGAAAACATATTGAAAATATGAGTTCTAGATTGAAAGTTATGATAGTCTCGGTTTTAGGGACTAAATTGAATAAAATGTAAAAGTTGTATAAATTTGCAATTGAGTGTGAACTTGATTGTGTATTGATGAATTGTTGTACTTATGTTAATCTATAGCTAATGTCGACCTATTTCCTCAAAAATAAAAGGAAAAGACAAAGCTATTGACGAATAGTTTAAAGTTTACAATTTGTGTTTCTATAATCTGAAACCATTTTAATTGCTGAAAGTATGAATTGTATTACTTGGTAAGATCATAAGGTGAGTTGAAATTAATGACTTGAGCTGAATTGATTTGAATTGATTTGTTGTTTATGGTAAGGACTAAATTGAATAGATTTGAGATTATTGTATAATGATGTAAATATGAAATTGAATATGAAATGAGATGAATTATGTCGATATATGTATATATGTATTGATGATTGGCTAATGAAAAAATCTTATTGACTTGAGATATTGACTTTTTAATGGAATTAAGAAATGTTTACCTTATTAATTATTTAGGCAAGGTCGAGTACAATTGACATGCCATTGGATAGGAAGAGTTTAATTATGATTACATGTCGAGGAGTGTTGGGCACACCTATTTTTCGATTTTACTGACCAACATTGGACACAACTTACCATTTTGGATTTATTCGATAGGCACTGAGTACCAAACTAGTGTGATTGGTTGGATCCGCATACCCGTCCGAGTTCAAGTTAGGTTAATAGAGAGTTGAAAACGTAAAACAAAATAATGAAATTTGAAATGAATTAGGATAAAGAATTATAATGACCATTGATATTGAAAACTCAAAATTGAAATAGAAATGTGACAATATACTTGTTGTGATGTCAACTATGGTATAAATGCATTAGATGATGAAATGGTTGTATATATATGAAAAAATAACATAGTTTAATAGTTGAATGACATATGCACCTTATGATCTTCATTCATTTCTTTGTAGGTTTTATAATATGATTTAATATTCGAATTATAGAAATATCACTAAGTTATACTCAGCGCACGGTTTTGTTTTTCATGCGTAGGTTAGGTTTCAATATTGTATGTTTGTCAATATCAGTATCTAGCTGTGACCCCCGACTCAAAAAGTTGGTGATGTCTTTTTTTAGTTAATGGCATGTACCTAAAAGAGTCTTTTGGTTATACAATGTTATATTTTGGATGATGTTTTGGCATTTTGAATATCATGTATATATATATATATATATATATGTTGGCTATTATCTTTACTAATAGTGTTCTTGTTGAGTGGATTAGGCATGTATGTTTAATAACTTAAATGGTGGATAGGCGATATGCTATGAAATGGATTTGGTAAAATAATTAGTTGTGATGGAATGAATGGTATGTTGGAAAAATCTCAATTTGAAAACGGTTTTCTTGCACAGCGAAAAATTATAATTTTCTCATCACAATTTCACCATCAATAAAATTTTGACAATTTTACCCTCGGTAAAATTTTGAAGATTTGACCCCTAGTAAAACTTTGAGAAAATTTGTTTAATATTTCACAACTCAACATGTTTACTATGACCGAATGATTTATTTTCATTTTTGGGTTACCAAAGTGTCACAAAGAGCTAGCTTGAGCCCATAGGGATTGACTAAAGTGTCACAAAAAACTTGCATGAGCCTGTAGAGACTGACCAGAGGGTCACCAAGGACTTGCCTGAGCCCATAGGGACTAACGAAAGTCTCCCAAAGACCTTGCCTAAGCCATGGTAAGAGACAAAAAAGCTTTACCATGCAATGGATCTATTCTTTCTGCTTGCTCTAGTATCTCTATATACAACAGGTCCCCTGGTGAAGTTTTCCATTCCTAGGTCGATTTATAGTAATCAGTAGCCTAAGTGAGCCGCTTCAATATCTGAAGAGCTTTCCTACCATCGATAGTGAAATCAGATGGTCGCTCACCTTTCGTTAAAAGATAAACTATAATCTTAGGCTCTTTCCTCATTGTGGCAACATGCAACACTGTGTACCCTCTCGAGTTCCTATGGTTAACATCAACGAGCCTGAGGTTAAGCAACTCGTTTGTGATCTTCACATCGCAATATGCCACAACATAGTGAAGTGCATACGCTTTGTCTAAATTCATATAACCCTCTTTCAATAGCACTTGAACTAACTCGACATCATTTGAATCCAACACTAGATGAATTTGCCGCATGTGTTAATCGGGAAAACCTACATTCTTGGGCTTGTCTAAACCAAGTTCTAGATGGGAATAAATGATTTGTTTCACATTAGGTTGAGGCAAGGCTTTGACGAGTGTTACAATATCAACATTGGATTTCACAACGACTTCTATAGACTTTGCCACCAATTTTTTACAAGCATTGTTGCACATATTTGCAAGTAAAGAACCACCAAGATATCATCTACGATGACTCTTTCGATAATGTCTAGTAGATGTCTCTGCAAATTTAAAAACAGGACATAAATTCTTAAAACCTAAAATACTCTGTTCTGTTTTTCTAATTTCTTTTTTATTCCTTAACAAATCACAAAAAGGAAGAAATGACTAAATTAAACTACCATTAGTTCACACATTTATCTCTAAATTCCCATATTTTATTAGTATTCCTATTTAGCATTCATAATCAAAGCAACATAGCTCAAATCATACAATTTTGTTAATAAGAGAATTTGATTTTAGTTATTCAAATATGTTACTAAAACTCAATAGTAAATATCAAATATGAATATGCGTTGGAGTATATGCAAATTTATTTTTTCTATTTACAAAAATCCCTATGAATGCTCAATTTACTCATATTTTTTATATCTAAAAATCAACAAAACTTGCTAATAGTGATTAGTTATTAGAACGATTATCTAATTTTTGTTTCGGTTTACTTTTAAGTTCAAATTGTTGACTTTTTTATGATTAAATCAGATTGGGTCAAGTTTAATTTCGAACTGAATTTTTTGAATTTAGATCAAAATTAATAAATTCATTTTCGAATTGGATCTTTTAGTATAATATGAGAGACATATAGATACTTGTTTTGAAATTTGAGGAAACTAGCAGCAACAATAGCTATTAAAGTAGTGGGTTTAATTAAATTAAATACAATACATAGTGAATCAAAAGCAAACAAATCAGAGAAAAATGTTGGTCTTGGTCCCATTTCATATATTCATTGCTTCAATGTTCAAATAAAACACTATGTGACCAACCGGAAAAAAAGTGCACACTTGGCTTTAAACTTTGCCATTTTCATAATAATTATTTTTTTCTTCAAGACATGGGGCATGGACTATATCATGATTGATATTTTGAATTCGATAGAATTTCAATCACCAAACTGGTTGTTTAACCTAGATAAGTACGGATAATTCGAAGATCCTTTCAAAATTTGAAAATATTTGAGAAAAAAATTAACAACTGCCCCAACCATTGAAAGAGCATGCCATATATATCTTAACGTGTGATATCATTTCTTTGTGCCATTTTTTTAGTACTGTAATACCCATATCCCGTTTCTGTCGTTGAAAATAAGGTTATGGGGGTTGCAATACTTATCAGAACTACTCACATTAATTAACATTAAGATATCAGATAAATTCTTTTAATACTGTTAAAATCAGAATGAGTAAGACATACATTTACGGGCCTTGAATCGGGCCCCCGAGGCCATAAAAATAACTTACGAACAATCAAGAACTAAAGTGAAACAAATCAAAACTTTTCAGGCAAAACTGGAAATTTTCATCTACATAGGGTCACACGGCCCTGTGATTTATCGACACGCCCTTGTGGCCTTCCACACGCTCGTGCGTCCACTCGTGTAACTCCTTAACTTGGCTCACGCGCCCGTGTCTCAACCAATGTGCTAACCTATATGAACCTTGCACCTAACATGCTTAGGGCACACATCCGTGTGGGCTGCCTGTGTGTATCACTCGACTGTGTAGCAGCCTGTGTCCCAAGCCTTGTGTGCCCAAAATTAACCAAAATCATGTTTAACCCTCAACCAATTGCATAAGTACCCAAACCAACCCATACTGGAACTTAGTAGCACTTTAAAACACATCAAAAGCATCCGAAACATGCCACACTCATCCACTTAAGATCACATTCAAGTAACCTCTAAAATGACACTTTGTAACACCCTTCGCCCGTATTTGATGCCGGGATAGGGTTCGAGGTGCTACCGAGCTTAACTCAAGCATATGCATATAAAACCGGGCCATAAAATCTCTTTTAATTCAAACCTTTCAAACATATGCATGTCATCCCCTATTTGGGGCTACGAAGCCCAAAACATTCATCAGAATCAATTGGGAACTAAACCGAGAATTTTAAGAAGTTTTAGGAAGACTTAGAAAATTTTCCCATGAAACAGGGTCACACGCCCGTGTGGACATAGGGACACGACCGTGTCTTCAGGTCGTGTAACTCTCTGTTTATGACGTTAGCATACACATCGACCCACACGGTCGGGCCACACGTCCGTGTCTCCAGGCCGTATCCCTTACACGGTTGAGACACACGATCGTGTCTCAGCCCGTGTGACCAACACTTAGGCTATTTTCCAAGCCTTCATGTTACCCATAATCTTTTACAACCTTAAGCACATCAAAACTGCAAATCATGACATCATTTTAGTGATTAAACACTCTTTATTAAGACACACCCTTATCATTAACATGTCCTCTTACAAATAATGCATCTACTCATGCAATATCAAGTCTAGACTCCTTATTTCACATTCATAAGACTTGTCCTTTTGATGACCACTTTTATCATTATACTATGGTTACCAACTTATCCATCAAGCACTCATGTTCAATCATTATCAAGTTGTGCTTATAATGTCCAATTACTACATGGCTATGACCACTTCAATTGACCATAGTGTATACATCCAACACACATGTTATATTACCAACCATGCATGACAAATAGACATAATCACCTTTTAAACATTAGACATGACATGAATAGCTAGGCTTACAAGCCAAACTCAATATGAGCCACATCTCATGGCCATATACATATAACTCAATATAAGCCAATGCATTTGGCCAAAGCAAATTAATACATGTCAATCCACTAGATTCCTATACATGCCACTTACTTGAAATTTCTAATATATGCATCGTTATTCCAAAGGTAGTGGCTTGATAGTGTGATGCTGTCTCCAACGATATCCAATCCGTAGCTAACTTGAAAACACTAAAGGAAAGGAAAGGAAGGGAGTAAGCTTTATAGCTTAGTAAGACCGTATGAAAATAATAAGCAATTTATCAATTTGCTTCTCATAGTAATACAACCCTATTTGCATTTTCACTCATGTTCCAGTCAAGCTATTTTCTAGCATCACAGTCACTAAATTATTTATATCTGGAGCTACGGAATTCCAAATTAAGTTATGCTAAAGTTTCCTAAAACTAGACTCACATATCTTCTCACCATAAAATTTTAAGAACTTTTGGTTTGTCCAATTAGTACAGTTTATTCCTTAAAGTTACCCTTTTTTGCTGTCTAACAATTATGACCCCTCTTCACTAAAAATTAATTATCTCATAATACGAGACTCGGATAATGTTCCTGTCTATTTCTCTTGAAAATAGACTAATTAAGAATTCTAAGCAGATAAATTATAACTCATAACTATTTTTGTAAATTTTCAATGATTTTCTCAAATCAGAACAGAGGATTTCGAAATTGTTCTAACTATGTCTCACACAATTTCAAATATGTCATAATATGAAATTCTTTTGCTTACACTGTTTCTTCTATGTGCAACTAGACTCAACAAGCTTCAACTTCATATTTTATTCAGTCTCTAATTCACTTTATACTATTTTTGGTGTATTTTTAAAGTCGGACTACTGCTGCTGCTCGAAACTGTTTTATTACTATATTTCACTCTTTCATGATTATTTTTAAATGGGCATTTATGCTAATCCATTTCTCCTTTCATGTTCATTAGGCTACCAAGTAAAGAAATATACATTTTATGTATCAATTTAATGTGGCCTCAAAGTCTCACACATAATCATCAATCACATTTCAAACATCATGGTAAGAATACATATCTGTACATCATAAACATAAAACCATAATCACAAGGTCACCACAATTTCATTTTCATAGGCATAACTTACTTATTTGTATCCTTACCAAAGGTGCATTGCTTCATGTTCGCAATAGCATTTAAGCTTCGAATATATGCTTGTACCTTTTCAGCATGCTCAAATATTTACCTTCTCGCTTTCATCACAAGCTTTGAACTATCCGTTGAACCACTTGAAATACCAGAGGATAATCTGGAAATCTGACACATATCGGTGCCGATGCCATATCCCAGATATGGTCTTACACTGGCTCTCACACATCAATGCCAATGCATGTCCCAGACATGTTTTACACTAGCACATCTCGTAGCCGATGCATGTCCCAGACATGTCTTACACTGGCTTACATCTCGAGCCCAATGCATGTCCCAGACATATCTTACACTGACTCACATAACAATAGTGTCTCGATGCCCGTATCCCAGGTATTTCCAAAGGTCCAACCGAGATTTCTCAAGGGTTACATTATAGCCAAGCTCGTTCAAAGAATTGATCATACAATTCAGAAGGTTTGTCACCATAAGAACTTTCAGTTCATTTCATCATTCTATAATTTGCTCATCTCAACAAGATATCATATTTCATAAATTTCCAATATTTCATAAATACACAAAGTGAAATCGACATATTAAGCTTTCGAATATTTCATAGGGTATAATATTTTCTCATACACCCTAGCACTAACACATAATTCAATACAATAATAACAAGGAGATTTTCAAGTATAACAATAATAACATTAATAGCATGCTTATTAAATCACAAGGACTTACCTCGAATACGAAAACGAAAACGAAAATTTTACCATTAGTCCATAACCTTGTATTTTCTCGATTTAAGCCCGAATCTCAATTTCCTTGATCTATCATTTCAAATACACCCCATTTAGGACTCACATTATTCAAATTAACCCAAAAATTCCTATTTTGGAAAATTTACAATTTTTCCCCTAAACTTTGCCAAAATTACCAAATTGCCCCTAGGCTCGTAAAATGATTTTTATTCAATTTCTTTACTCTTTAAGCCTATATGAACCATTTTCATAGCTATAGAAACTCACAATTTGAACTATTTCACACATTTACAACTTGTTTTACAACTTTGCAAAATATCCCTTTTTTGGTGTTTTCATGCAAACTTCTTTCACAAAAGTTGTTTATAACACTACCAAGACTCATATTATTCCATAAAAACTCAGCAAACAACATATATGCTTTCATGACAAAACCCTAGACTTTTATTCATTTTGCAAAATAGTCCCCTCTTTTGAAAGCTCATGCTTTAGGGGTTCCAAAAATATAAAAATTATCAAGAAAAACCATTAAAATCACTTACTTGCAAGGGATTGAAGTTGCTGAAAGTTTAAGCTCTAAAACCCCCCATTTCGCTGCCATTTTCGGTGGAAGAGAAGAAGAAATGAAAATAAAATGACAACTTTTTTTTCTTTATTTTATTTTATTACCAAAAAGTCACCTAATCACCAAATTTGACCATTTTAAAATTTTTTGTCCCCCCTATGGCCGGCCATGCCATTACCAAGGGTCTAATTGGTCTTTAAAACCCCCAATGTTAATTCTCTAAGTATTTAACACATTTGGGTACTAAAACAAAACTTTTACCCTTTACGCGATTTAGTCCTTTTTCGTAATTAAGCATGTAATCGCTAAAATTAATTCACCAAAATTTTTATGCACTCATATAATCATGCTATAACACATAAATATTAAAATAATTTCTTGACCCCGGATTTGTGGTCCCAAAACTACTGTTCTGTCTAAGCTCAAAATCGGGATGTTACACACTTTATAATGCTTACATCTAACATTAACCTAACTATCATTTACAAGATCCAATATATACATAACAAGCTAAAATAGCACATACCACTTCACAACCATTCATACAAGTTTGGTGTAACCTTTAGTAAGCATACCAATTAAGATCCACATTCAAACATCAAACACCTAATATCATACTTCCAAGCCTACCATTCAACAACATCAGCATACCAAGACACCACACTTAACTATGAACATTATAACATAATCATTTGCCTATTACATGCCATATTAGCCAAATTGTTTACAAAATCTACCAAGTGTTCCTCAGGATAGTGTGATTCCTCGAGTTGATCTGATCTCTAGTCTACAAAATGTAATCTACAAAGAAACAAACAATAACACGAATAAACTTTCATATAGCTTAGTAAGTTCATTAATTAAAACGATAGAGCTTACTGAATAAACATAAATAATCAAATAACGAGATTACTAAACAAAGTTCATGTGAACAAGGTTATCATCAGAATTCCTGTCAATCACAACTCACAATAGGTGAGTATTACACAATACATTAATTCAAAACATATTTCCAGTCATTGCATAGTTAAGGTCTTATCTTGGTAATCATAGAATATTGCTCATTTGAGCTAACTTCAGAATTTTGACCGGCTCATGATGCTGCTCACACAAGCTGTAGAAAATCTGCAACATGTGCAAGATCTCAGCCATCGCTACGGTCTGTATCACTGGTAAATAGTACCTACTAAATAATCACTGTCTCACGATAATGCTCACACAAGCTGTAGAGAATTCGCAACATATGCAGGATCTCAGCCATCGCTACGGTTTTTATCATCGGCTCAAAGCCTGATAACTAGTCGCTTTCAAAGCCTGATAACTAGTTGCTTTATTCATTTATCTTGTATTTTAATCAATCAATTGTTAAGTATGAAGATGAATTTAATTATAACAACCAATGAATGTATAAAAAGAATCGTTATAGTAAAGAAATAATAGTACGAACTTACCAGACTGATTAGCAGTGATTGATAAAGTATAATGACTATTCAGCAACATCTTTATGCCTCGATTTTCAACCCATTCTTGATCTAAAATAATAATTTCATTCAACTAATTGATTTAATAGTACAATTAACTTTTTTTATGTAATTAAGCCCTTTTTGATATTTTTACAAAATTGCCCCAAATATTTTACTTTTATGTAATTTAGTCCTTAAGTCTAAAACTTGCAATTTAACAAACTTTCATTAAAACTAAGTCCAGATGAATTGTTTTGGGTCTCTCTAAAGCCCATATTTACTGTTATTTAACGTGAAGTCCTTTTACTTTTACCATTTTCACATTTTAGTCCTTAAATATTATAATCATCAAAACTACTTAACAAAATAGCCCTAACTAACAACAAAGTTCAATAAATCTTTCATAAATATTCAAAATTAATCCAAAATCATCAATGGTAAAATTCATAACATTTGACATTTTCATGAATTAGTCCTCGGGTTAGCTAGATCGAACTAAAATGAGTTCAAAAACATAAAAATTTCTAAAAATGGATGAGGTTTACTCACCCCAATCAAAGAACTCAAGCTTGGCTGAAGCTTTCTTCTCCCAAACAATGGCCATTTGATTTTTGAAAGAAAGATAGAAGAAGATGGACTAGAAATTTCCATCATACTTTACTTTAAAATAATTTATTTACCTAATTACTATTATGCCCTTTATTATTTTATTCAAATTTCAACAATCATGAACCCATTTCCGTCCATTATGAATATTAAGGATCTAATTACCCTTTAGATCCCCTTTGTTAACCCTTTTAAACACATAGAAAATGACTTTTGCAGTTTTTAGGATTTAGTCTTTTTCTTTAATTAATCATCTAAATATTAAAATTTCCTAACCAAATTTAAATACAACACTAATGGCCTCATGAATATTAAATAATTAATATTTACAGCTTGACACATCGGAGTTGTAGCCCCGAACCCACCATTTTTGATTATACTGAAAAATGAATTAATTAGTAAATCTTTATTTAATTAGGATTTAATTGCAATTTACCATAATCTAGAGAATTCCACATCATTTCTATTATTAGGCCATTTAAGGAGGGTCCAATTACACAATTGGTCCTTTAATTATATTAAATTCCAACTAAAAAAACTTTATTTAAATTTAACCTTAAACTAGTTAGGACTTAATAAATAAATAACTCAAAAGTTAGTGGATTTATGTCACCACTGCTTGGACTTTTTGACCATGGTCTAATCATCATTTTGGTCCCTTTAGTATTTTAAATTTATAGCAATTAACTTTTACCCTTTTTTACAATTTAATCCTTTTACCTCAATTAAGCAATCAATCATCAAATTTACCAGACCAAGCTTCAATTCACCTATAATATGATTCTATAAATATTTAATAAAATATTTACATCCATAAATTATGGAAACGAGGTCCCAATACCTTATTTTTCAAAACCACTTGAATTTTGAACCAAACCAATTATACTAACTTTTAATTTGATAACTAAAATACATCAATTCGAAATTCAATATAAAAATTATTATTGACTTATATAATTTAAATACTAATTATATGAACTTACTCGTCGGATTTTGTGATCCTGAAACCACTATTTCTGTCACCACTGAAAAATAGGCTGTTACAAGTACAATGCAAAAGGATTAATACAAAACATTTTTGAGGAACTCAAATCCTGCTTTCTCGAACTTAATTGTCATTCCGAAATGCCAACAAAAATGACCAACATTATTATCAACAATGGATTGTTTCATTGAGTAAAAACCTGAAGGAGAAGTGAAAGCAAAATCATTGTCCTAGAGCTTTATGTTGGTCCTTTCGGACCAATTAAATATATCAGAATAAACATGATCTCCACTGATGTAAGTATTAGGATCAGACTGATATAATATGTAAGTATTGAGGACTAAATATGTTATTATACCATTTAGAAAAAAAGGTAATGCAATCACTTTCATTAATCATTTAATGGAAAGTGACCAAAACAAAAACAATCTAAAATATTAGCGACAAAATTGAAAATATTTATAGTTTGATGACCAAAACAAAAACACGCAAATAGTTAAGTGACTATTTGTATAGTTTAACCATTATAAAATTACAAGTTATACTTCAAAAATATATTTAATTTCTTTTCATAAAAAATATTATTTTTATCAACTATTTCAATGATTATATTATTTAAAATATTTAAAATTAAATTTTAATTTTAAAATAAATAATTTTACTTGATCTTTTATTTACAAAAAAAAAAGCTAATCATATTTAGTAGGGGTGAGCTTTTGGTCGAATTGAATTAAATCGAATGAGAAATTCGAGTTAACCGAGTTGGCAAATCCTATTTTATCATTCTTCTAACTTGATTTGAAATTTTCTCGAATCGAGTTGAGTGAGATAGAATTTGTATTGAATCAAATCAAATATATTTGTTCGAGTTAAATTAAAAAAAAATAACTTTAGGTCCTTTTAACCATTGTCACCCACCATAATCAAATTTGCCCACCATAATTAAATTTGTTACTAACTTTCATCCTTTAATAATTTATTTATTAGTCCTTTATATACGAGTTAGCTTCTTTGCTTGCTTAGCTGCTTCAATTATCTTTTTATTCTTGTCAATATGTATTTTGAAATTAAAAAATATATTAAATGTAAAAAATATGATTTTTTAATAAAAGTTATTTTAAAGATAAAATGTGAAGTTGATTGTAACACCCTAAACCCGACCTAGATATTATGGCAGAATCCGAAGTGTCACATGAAATGGGGTGATAAACCATTGTCATTAAGTTAAAACCTTTCCAGTTCATTAGCCTTTAGAGCCATTATTAATTTCAAAGCTTTCTTTCATTTAATCATTTAGAGATAGAGCGTGTTTATAGCGGAAGCTTGGAAAACGTTGTGTCCAGAAAATCCGTTCAAATTTTTGAAAAAACCATCACAATTATAAATAAGTAAAACCCAAAACCAACGTCAAAATTTTAAAAGAGTCCCAGAAAATACAACCTTAATGCCAAACTTAATAATCCAAAAACAAAATAAAACAGTAAAATAGGTGGTCATTGCTAAGTCTTCCGCTACACTGATCTGCCTAAAACTGCGGGTTACCTGTACAGACAGACAGAAAAGGGGTGAGTTTATGTAAACTCAGTGTGTAACCTAGCTTCACAATCTGGCTTGAGCCCATGTCAGGTACAGATACAGATTCGGGCCTAAGCCCATTTCAGATACATATACAGTTACAGATATGCAAATCAGATAATAGAATCCTATCCCCTATCCTCTACACGTCATTTCCTACCATCCTTACACACCATGTGGGGTTTAAAACACTCATCCAACCCTACACACCACTTTGTACCGATGTGGCACATATCAGATATAATGCAGCTGTGCTGCCAGATATTAGGCATAATCTGCCTTTCAGAAAACTTCCTCCAATATATATCATCCCACCCCAATCACAGTAACAGTACATGTTTACAGAATTAACAAATAAGTCATGCTTAACATGCTTTCATTAACAGATAACAGATAAACAAACATAGCCATGCTTATAACAGTACATCAGTCTAACAGAACACATAGTTTTAGGGTTTAGTAAGCCTTTACCGACCCCATGGTAGACCCACAGTCGACTAGGATGACCCGTGCGACCCTACAAAAAATTTCAGTACAATGGGCCCACATGCCCGTGTGGGTTGCCCATATGAGCCTACACATCTGTGTGGCCCACACACCCAGGTTGGCCTAGCCCATGTGGATCACACGGCCTGGCCTAGTTATCACACGCTCGTGTGGGCCCATACGCCTAATTCGGTCTAGCCCGTGTGGCTCACAAGGCCACACTCCAGCCATCACATGGTTGTGTCTTGCGCACAGCCTGGCCTTCGTCGATCACACAGCTGTGTCATTGCATACAACCTATCACACGGCCTATCACACGGCCATATGGTATTGACAGTAGGTTTTTAGCTTTCGTCGAATCTCATTTTTCTGCATTTTAGGTACACACCTAGTTCATTTTTTCAGCTAACGCAATCCCGAGACCTCCAAAACCTAAAAATCGACATTCCAGAGCTCAAATTAATAACACTTACGAAATCAGAGCCGAGCTTAATTCACAATCGAAGCCTTATACTATTAATCAACACGCGCGAAAACTTACCACTATTGAACAGAACCCCAAACACTTAAATCGTTGTAGGAACCCCAGCCAAATCTCGTCATTCGCCTAAATTGAGAGTAACAAAACAAACCCTCCATCAATCACTAAGTCGAATAACATTAAGATTTAACAAAAACAAGACTTACCGAATGAACACAGCCCAACGTTGCACAAAAAGGACGATACGAATTCAGAAAAAAATTAAAAAGAAGTGGAGAAAGGGGAGACAAAATTTCGATAGTGAGGAGAAGAGAAAGAACATTAGTTTTTTTTCCTAGAAACAATTTTTAAAAAGGAATAAAACCGAATTATCCCCAAATCCTCTAATTCACTCCACCACCCCACTACTGATAACTTCCTCAGAATTCTTGTTTGACCGAAACTCTCTTGGTCAAATGAGTAAAAATAAATTCCTACACTCGCACAGGGATTTGAACACAGAACTTCCACACAACACACAAACTCCTTTACCACTTGAACCAGCAAGCTCATTTTGATATAATTTTACAAATAATTTAATATAAGTCCACTGAACAGAGATAAGGCTTGAACTTGGGACCTCTCCCATACACCTAAAACACTTAACCATTGAAGTAGATACACACTTTGCGAAAATCTTACAGAAGTAGACATAAGAAATTTGAGGCGTTACATTGATACTAACATAAAATTTTAATACAAATATTTTATGGCATCATTAATAATTCAATTTTAATAGAAATTTTATAAAGATTTAATATAATTAAACAATTCAATAATATAAATAATACAAAATGTGAAATTTAATTTAATAATATAAATAGTAGATATTAATAAAATTATTACTATTTAGGTTTAGGGATTTTTGGATTATTTTGATTTATGGGTAAAGGATGAGAAATAAAAGTTTAGGGGAAAATAAAAAGTTTTGGGGGTTTTGGGGGAGTAAATGGGGAAAATATTCAAAAAAAAGGGGAAAAAATGGGTTTGGGGTAGATGAGGGATGAGATGAGAGGGGAGTAAAAGTTTTGGGGAAAAGTAAAAAACATTGAGAGTTTGGGTAAAAATGTAAAATATTATAGTGCGATATTCATATTTTCGAATTATTTAAGTTATTCGAATTCGAAAACTCAACTTGATTCAAACTCGAAATTCGAAAAAAATTGAGTTGACTCGAATAACTCAAATAAATTGATTTGTTTAACTCAAAATTTGAAATTTTTTTCTATTTTTTCGAGTCAAATCAAGTTTTGCTAATCCCTAATATTTAGTAACTTTGCAAAGAGATCTATTGGAACATTTTCAATAATATTTATAGGTTTCCAATAACTATAAATGAAAGTGTGTAATTAATCAAAAGTTATATCTTTTGGTTATTGACAAAGAATTATAACTATTCAAACAATATTATTTCAATAGTTTTGTTTAATTAAGATATATTGGATGAATAATTATATCTCTTTTAAAGATATTATTATTCAAAAAGAAACCTATTGAAAAATCTTTCTATGAAGAGACATAAAAATTCCTATAATTAGGAATGAGATTTCATATGGAAACCATATCAATAAGTTCTAAAATTCTATATTTTCTCCATCTTCTAATATTATTAGATTGTACTATAAAGAATTACTACATAATTTCTTTATAGATATTGATTTTCTTGTTATACATTGTTCAATGCTTAGTGGACTATTTTCGTCAGTGCAAAACACAAATAATCATCGAGCTTCATTGTATCCTTGAGGTTCATTTGCTTGAAACTCATTTGCACACCGAGTATAAGTGGGGGCAAATAGAACCTTAAAGATAGTGGCTTGATACACACCTTGGAGTCTTGTCCTATTTCTTCATTTTCTATTCGAGTTGTTATTCGTGTTCCGTTTGTATGTTTGAGATTTTCCTCAATGAAGTTTTGTACTAATTTTAAGATTTTATTTTCATGATGACTGTTACAGCACATGATAGTGGGACACTAAGGGAGTTGGCTTCCAACTTTGTAACTTTGTGAAGCTTGATCAGTTTGATGGTGGCAATTTCCGATGGTGACAGAAAAAGATGCACTTTTATTATCAACTTTGAAGATTGTGTATATTTTGGATACTCTAAGACAGGAAGAAAATAAAAACGAACCTATTGTTGCAACCCGAGAAAGGAAAAAATGGGACAATGCTGATTACATGTGCATAGGGAACATATTGAATGGTTTACCCAATGGTTTGTTCGACACCTACCAAAACGAGGTCACCGCTAAGGAATTATGAGACAAATTGGAGACAAGATACATGATCAAAGATGTTACAAGTAAGAAATTTCTTGTTAGTCGTTTCAATAATTATCAAATGATTGATGGTCGTTCTGTTATGAAACAATTTCGTAATGTTGAAAAAATGTTAAATCAATTTAAGTAATATGATATGAAAATGGATGAAATGATTGTTGTATCCTCCATTAAAGATAAACTTCTTCCATCTTGGAAAGACTTTAAAAGAAGTCTAAAACATAAGAAAGAGGAAATATCTATTGAGGCTTTGGAAAATCTTCTTCGTATTGAAGAAGAATATCAAAAGCAAGATTAGAACTTAGATTTTGAGAATGCCAAAGTGCATGTTACAAAGGAAGTACAAACTACTAAACAATCCAAGAGAAAGTTCAAATAGATTGATACAACACTTAAGTTCAAAAAGAAACAAAAGGGCTCATGCTATCATTGTGGTAAGCCGAGACATTTCATGAATGAATATTGATTTTTAAAGAAGAAATAATCTTCTAAGGCTGATAATAACATAAAATTCGTTGCCATGATTTCTGAAATTAGTATGGCACAAGATGATAATGTATGGTGGATTGATACTAGAGCAACCAAACATGTGTGCAAAGACAAAAACATGTTCACATAGTTCAAACAATGTGAATATGACAATACCTTGTACATGAGAAATTCTTCCACCGTAACAATCAAAGGCAAAGGGTCTGTTGAACTATAATTCACTTCCATATAGTTCAAACAATGTGAATATGACAATGCCTTGGACATGAGAAATTCTTCCACAGCAACAATAAAAAGCAAAGGGTCTGTTGAACTATAATTCACTTCCAGAAAGGTTTTAACCTTGAATGATGTATACTATGTACTAGAAGTTAGGAAGAATTTAGTATTTGGAAGCCTATTAAATAAGTTTGGTTTCAAACTAATTATGGTAATTGTTAATAGTGTGACAATAATATACAAATATTTGGAAAAAAAGAGGTTTTACTTATTAAAATATGTTAGATTAATACTCTGATAGTTAATATTGCATTCTTATATCCGGTCCAATAATTGAGTCGGGTATAAGGATGTTACAAGTGAATACTCAACCAATAGATCACTGAACATAATTTATTTAAAAATTTTATTTTAAAAATATAATAAAGTTAATATAATGTATTTTATAAAAAAGTTCTAAATTAATCATTAAGGAATTAAAAAGAAAAGGGAAGTAACTTTTTTTTTTCGTTGCCAATTGTGTATTATTGCCGCTAGGAGACGTACACAAATCTTTTAAACTCATGATTTAACAACTAAAATGAAATTTGCGTGAAGAAATCGAGTTGAAACTCTAAATCGAATTCTAAGTAGACGTGTAACAATGTAATCAATTCAAAAAATTTTTGGAATAATGTTTCTTTTAAATCGATTGTCTATATGTTTAAATCTATTGTTATGTTGAAATATTATTTCTTTTAAATCGATTGTTACATTGGAATATTACTTTTTAAATCAATTGTTTATATGTCTAAATTAATTGTTATATTAGAATCTTGTTTTTTTGAATCGATTGTTTATATTTTTAAATCGATTGTTATGTAGCATATTTAATTTTAACTTAGCCCTCCTAAGATTAAATTAACATCTTGACTCTGCCATTGCATGTGGATGAGATATTCAAGGCTTGGTAAACACAAAAAACCCTTTAAATTCATCATTTAACAACAACAATAAGTTAAAAAATAATTTTCACAAATAAATCAAGTTTAGACCCTAAATCAGTACAAGTGTGAACATGTGGATCAATTTTACATAAATGTATTTAAATTAATAAATAAACATAACATAGAAAAAAAACTGATAGCAGTAGTAAGAAAATATATCAAGTTATATAAGATGTCGACATCATCAAAGACAAGTTTTGCAGGCATGAACGGAAATATGATTACATGACATAAATCGTACTCTTCCCCTTCCGGCCATAATTAAACATTACATATGAAATATGAAATAAAAAACGGCTCAAACATGTATCTGCATAGGAACCAGATTTAATAAAAAATTGATCATCAAGAAAGTATAATTGAGCTTTTGCAGGCAGTCTTTGACGGAGCAAACCAATACTTTTCCCAACAACATCAGCCTTTCCTTGTTTAACCAAGGAGTTGGCAACGTCACCTAAATAAACCGATGTTATCTCAATCTTTTCGAGTTCAATGGCAAGGTAAAAAATAGAAATGATGAAGTCCATACTCAGCTTATTGCCACTGAAACCAGAACTAAACCTCCTTAAGATATTTGTGCGGAGATATAGGAATTCTTCTCAATTCTGGATTTTCAGTAGAATATGGTGAAAACTGCAAAAACCAGATCATGTCGGCGAGTGTTGAGTAAAGATATGTATGTGTCTGACACGGTTATACGTAATCGACTAAGAATACTTACATATAACTTGAGCCGATGCAAGAATGGTGATGCCTTGGCAAATGATGCAACCAAATGATAGCAACGTAGCATCCCAAAGGGACCACGGGAAGCATTCAAACATGACAATGTCAGATGTTTTAAATTGCAAAGTAAAGGGACCCTGTTGGATCCTCGTATTCCTTGTAAAATTAAACCAAATCCAGTGGTGAGAAACTTTCCAAGAGACAATGAAACTGCGTTTGGAGATGGTTCCACTCACCTCAAAAGATCCAACATCCATCATCAAATACTCCAACTGAGAAAGGTAATCACCAAATTGGCCAAAAACAAAATGTTTCCCTTGTATATAAGGTAAACCCAAAGTATTTTTAGCTGGATATTCATCCACTCCAAAATTTAAACACGTGCAAACAACATTTATCAGTTATTTAGCATCCTTAACAAAAATATATATCCTAGACCCTCGGTACTTAAATGAAACAAGATTTGGAGCAAAAATTACAATATTCTCCAAATCAGAACAATTATATATCTCCAAGTAATTCAACTTCATGTGAGGAACAGAATGCTTTACATTCACCAGCCGGCTGCTCTCAAGCAAATGTAGGCACTCAAGAGATGTGCAGCTTGATAAAATTGTGTCAAACTGATCATCCGTAGCATCTACAAATTTCAGGAGGAGCTCTCTAAGAGACTTGAAACGATTTTGGACATTCAAAGAGGATGTAGGAATGGAGAAAACACAATCCGGCTGCACTAAGTAAGGCTCCAAGCCCTTTGTTTTATCGAAGAGTTTGAGTGGGAGGGACTAACTCTTGACGTGGGATCCGATAGGATATATATAGCGTGAGAAGTTTAATTCAAGCTTAGTGTGAAAAAAATAAAATAGAATTAAATAAATAAAAATAAAGAACACATAAATTTTACGTGGAAACCCTTTCGGAAAAAACCACGGCGAGGAGGAGAAGAAAATTCACTATGTCGAAAAATTTTTACTCAAATACAAGAGGAATAGACTATGTCTATTTATAGGCTTGCAAAGCCATATTCTAGTAGGATTGAAACACCTTATCCTAATCAATATAAAATAGATGGAGTTTAATAAGGTTTAAAACCTTATTCTAAAATAAAATAAAAGAAGTCTAGTTCTATATGGATTTTACTTTTATTTTATTTTCCATCGTATTTTATTTAAATAAGAATTTGGGTCACTTAATTCTAACAATCTCCACCTTGACACAAATTCTCAATGAACAAGTTCTTCATCGCGAACTTTCAATAAACAAGTTCTTCACCTCTTCCAAAAACCCTTAAGGGTTTAACTTCAACAATGAACACCAACCAAGTCTAAGCAATGCTCAAACTTGGTTATAGGAAGTGACTTAGTCATCATATCTGCAGGATTTTCATGAGTGCTAATTTTGCTCACAACAATATCACCACGAGCAAT
Organism: Gossypium arboreum; assembly: GCF_025698485.1. Taxonomy (NCBI): domain Eukaryota; kingdom Viridiplantae; phylum Streptophyta; class Magnoliopsida; order Malvales; family Malvaceae; genus Gossypium; species Gossypium arboreum. The sequence goes on along the minus strand of NC_069075.1, from coordinate 109,573,732 downwards.
AATATCACGAACAAAATGATACCGAATATCAATGTGTTTTGTTCTCTCATGAAACATTTGATCTTTTGTAAGAAAGATGGCACTCGATCGTCACAAAATCTGTGCTGATTTGAAGGTCTTCATTGAGTTCACTAAATAGTCCTTCAACCAAATAGCTTCTTTACAAGCCTCAAGAATCGCCATGTACTCAAACGGTGGTAGACAAAGCGATCGTAGTTTGCAAAGTGGCTTTCCAACTAATTGCACAACCTCCGATTGTAAAGACGTAACTCGTGAGAGATCTTCTTCTATCAAGGTCTCCAAAAAAATCAGCATCAACATACCCTATAACTCCATCTTTAGTTCTTCCAAACTGTAAGCAAACATTAGTAGTGCCTCGTAAGTATCTTAAAATCCACCGAATCGCTTTCCAGTTGTTCTTTACCAGATTCGCCATGTATCTCGCTAATCGCACCGATCGCATATGATAAATCGGGCGTGAACAAACCATAGCATACATGAGAGATCCTCTCGCACTAGAGTATGGAACATGTGACATGTACTCAATCTCATTATCGATTGAGGAGATAAGGCCGATGAAAGTCCGAAATGGTCGCTAAAGGAGTACTAACGAGCTTAGCACTCTGCATATTGAACTCCAAAGAACTTTCTCAATGTACCCTTCCGACTTAGGTACAATTTACTTACTTTTCTATCTCCGAGAATCTCCATACCAAGTATCTTCTTTCTTGGTCCTAAATCTTTCATCTCAAATTCTTCACTTAGTTGGGCTTTAACCTTTCTTATCTCTCTTTATCTTTTCTCGCTATCAACATGTCATCAACATAAAGAAGTAGATACACAAATGAACCATCACTTTTTTCTTAAAGTAGACACAACTGTCAAAACTACTTCTTTTGAAATCATGAGAAGTCATAAAGGAATCAAACCTCTTGTACCATTGTCTTGGTGATCGTTTCAAACCGTAAAGGGACTTTTTCAGAAGCAAACATAGTCCTCTTTTTCGAGACTATAAAACCCTCTCGGTTGTTGCATGTAAATATCTTCCTCAAGTTCTCCATGCAAAATGCGCTTTTACATCTAACCGCTCAAGCTCCAAATCATGCATAGCCACAATACCAAGCAAAGCTCGAATCGAACTATGCTTAACAACCGGAGAGAACACATCTGTGAAGTCCACTCTTGGAATTTGATCTGTAACCCTTTGCAACAAGCCTTGCTTTATATCCGGTTCTTCAACTCCTGAGTCCCTTCTTTCTTTTAAACACCCATTTACAACGAATGCCTTTTTACCTTTAGGAAGTTTTACAAGATCCCATGTTCTGTTTTTGTGGAGTGATTCCATCTCCTCTTGCATAGCAAACATCCACTTTTCTCGAGTCTTCACACTAATCGCCTCGAATAATTAAATGGCTCTTGATTCGCATCTATATCTTCACCACATTTAAAGCATAAGCAACTAGATCAACCTCGGCATACTTCTTTGGAGGTTTAATTTCTCTTCTTGTCCTGTTTTTGGTGATAGAGTATTGCGGTGAAGAAGCAACTCTATTCTCAATTTTGTATCTTGGCTTGAGGAGTTGATTACAGATTAACTCGATGCTCCACCGCTTTTGGTTTTCTTTATTGGAAGAGTCTTTAAGAGATAAGTTAGGTAGCATAGCGGTTTCATCAAAAACAACATCTCTGCTAATCACAACTTTTCTATTTTCGGACACCATAACTTATAGCCTTTTACACCACTTTATAACCAAGAAAACGCATTTAATGGATCTCGGTTCCAATTTTCCATTATCAACATGAGCATACGCAGACACCCAAAAATCTTTAAATCGAATAATTAGCGGGATTACCGGACCATACCTCTTGTGGAGTCTTTTTCTCAATGGCAACGGATGGAAATCGGTTGATCAAAAACATGCACGAGAGGTCGCTTCGCCCAAAATGACTTCGTAAGTTGGCATTTGACAACATACATCGAACCTTCTCCATGATCGCTTCGTTCATTCGCTCGCAACGCCGCTTTTGTTGTGGAGTATGACGAATCGTCAAGTGTCTCATGATCCTTCGACTTGCACAATCTATTAAACTCATCGAACGTAACTCTAAGCCATTGTGCATGCGGAGGTATTTTATCTGCTTTTCCGTCTGTTTTTCAATCATAATTTTCCAAGACTTAAATATGGAAAACACATCGCTTTTACGCTTCGGGAAGAACGCCCAAACTTTTCGGAAAAATCATCAATAAAGGTTAGCATATAATTAGCTCCACCTCTCGAAGGCACTCGACGGCCCCACGATCGAATGGATATACTCCAACGTTTCCTTCGTGTTATGGATTCCTCTAGTGAATCGAACTCTCTTTGCTTCCCAAAACACAAAGGTGCTCACAGAAATTCAGGTTTGCAAATTCCTTGCCCATTAAGAAGTCCTCTTTGCTTAATTCGCCATGCCATTCTCACTCATATGCCCTAGGCGCATATGCCAAAGTTTAGTAATATCATCATCGACAAGGAAGAGGAAGCGGCAATTTGCATCACCAAGATAAGAGAAACACAGAAAACATATAACTTGGCAATCTTTCTTTGCCCTTTCATCACAACAAGGACCCTTTGAAATCTTTAAAACCCCACTTTCACTGTGTATCTGCCCTTTTGAATCAAGAGTACTCAACGAAATTAAATTTCTTTTCAATTCGGAACATGCCGCACGTCACTAAGTGTTCGACAACTCCATCAAACATCTTAACTTTAATTGTTCCAACACCGCGATTTTACATGAAGCATTATTTCCCATCAAAACAACACCTTCAGATCATCGTTTCATAAGTTGTAAACCAATCCCGATTGGGACTCATGTGGAAGGTGCAGACTGAATCAAGTATCCACTCGCCACTTTAGAATCATTGATGAAGCAACTAGAAGTTCACCATCGCCGTAGTCTTCTACAACATCGCCTTCACCGGAATTTTCTCGGTTTGTTTTCCTTTTGATTCGCAGCCTCCCTTTTAATCTTATTTTGTAGCTTATAGCACTTTCAGATTTAATGTGCCCTTTCTTCTTGCGAAGTTGCAAGTTTTACCTCTGCTTGAAGATTTCGATCTACCCTTAGATTTACCACGAGGATTCCGTTCTGTGTTCTACCACGATCATCATCAACATTCCGGTCTTGTCTCCCACGAACAATGAGACCCTCTCCCGAGAGTTGGGTTTAACCACAAGATGCTTCATCTTATCATACGAGGTTAAAGAATCATAAACCTCATCAACCGTGAGAGACTCACGGCTATATAAAATCGTGTCTCTAAAGGTTGAATAAGACGGGGGCAACGAACAAAGTAGAATCAACCCTAGATCTTCCTTATCATATTGAACCTCCATGGCCTCCAAGTTTGAGAGAATTTCTTTAAACACTGTTAAGTGTTCGTGTACAGACGCACCTTCCTCCAAACGATGAGCATAAAGACGCTGCTTCATATGCAACTTGCTTGTTAGAGTTTTCGACATACATATTTGTTCTAGCCTCTTCCATAATGCAATGGCGCTTTTCTCTTTCATCACATCCTGCAAAATTTCGTTGGACAAATGCGATGTAATTGTGTTAATGCCTTTCGATCCTTACGCTTCTTCTCTTCATCTGTTAATGTCGAAGGCATCTTATCTATCCTAGCAGGGCATCCTCTAGATCCATCTGCAAGAACCGCTTGCATCTTAATCGCCACAATGCAAATCGGTGTTGCGATCCAACAATGAATTTCATACTTCAAAGACGCCATTACCGTGATCGAGATGAATAACCCTAAGCTCGATACCAAATTGTGAAAAAATAAAATAGAATTAAATAAATAAAAATAAAGAACACATAAATTTTACGTGAAACCCTTTCGGAAAAAACCACGGGCAGGAGGAGAAGAAAATTCACTATGTCGAAAAATTTTTACTCAAATACAAGAGGAATAGACTATGTCTATTTATAGGCTTGCAAAGCCATATTCTAGTAGGATTGAAACACCTTATCCTAATCAATATAAAATAGATGGAGTTTAATAAGGTTTAAAAACCTTATTCTAAAATAAAATAAAAGAAGTCTAGTTCTATATGGATTTTACTTTTATTTTATTTTCCATCGTATTTTATTTAAATAAGAATTTGGGTCACTTAATTCTAACACTTAGAAACCCCAGTGGCAATTGCAAAGGCAACCAAAGATCCATATCACCTTTAGAACTTCCTAGTAGGGGAAAATGCATGCCAAACTCTTGCAGCTGTTGACCCTTGCGAAACCTTAGCACTTGGTTGACCATTTGAATGTATCTATCGATGTGAACTCCAAGTATTGGACAGCGACACTGTTTTTTGTTGCCTTCGTCATCATTACGTGGCAAGACTTCATCATATCTAAAATTAAGGCTAGGGAGGTAAGTCCATAACTATCGCCATCTTTGAAAAAGGATGCTGGTGGCAACCACTTCCTTGAATGTCAAGAGTGAAAATGGTTAAAAGGGTATCATCTGGCAATGCACTAATCTTATCTTTCATTGACATCCTTTTGCAGCCCTGATTGATTGTTGATACATTTCAGTATGGATTTGGGAAAACCACATGCTAGTAGAAATCAAACATATACTTAAAAGAAAAGAAATCATATAAAATGAATAAAATCTATTAGATTACCATGAAACTCTTATTACTGATGGAGATGGTGGAATGTTAGAACAAATAACTGCTCATGTGGGTTCATTTTTCTACAAAGGAAGTGTAGTACAGAGACTAGAAGATGTAAGTTCCTTTTTCTACAAAGGAAGTGCAGCACAAAGACTAGAAGATGGAAGCATTAGAATAGGGGCGGGAAATATGTTTAACCTACGTCATTCGGACTCTGTTGCTTGGAGGGTCAGCAGTCCAATACTCAAACTTAAGAATAAAGAAAAGTTAAGAGCAACATTATCCGAAGTTTGGGAAATATCTTCTGTTTTTTTATCAAGTATTCTAAATCTCAAACTTGGAAAATATCTTTAAATTCCCAACTAGCAAGTCAGGTTGCCAGTGCTTAAGTTTTCTAGACCTTTTATCATATATCAGGAGTATTCTAAATCTTATACTTTCAGGAATATTGTTTACTACAGATTAAAGAAAAGCAGCAACAGCAAGACACATAAAACACTTACCTTGGATTTTGGAAATTGAAAAGGATATGGGCGTTCCTTATTCTTCTTCGCCATTAACTAAATCAGCTGTAAGATGAAAACCAAATACACCTTCTCATAATCCCAAACTAAAACCTAAAATTTATAAATACCATACCTGTGTGTGCTGATTTTGCTTTCTGCCCATGTGTATTTCGTCCTCCTCTTGTTTGTGTCTTTTTCCTCTTTTTCTTTGTCTGTTCATCTCCTTTTTATAGCCTTCAAAAAAAAAAAAAAACTGAAATCTGTAAAAGCTTAGATTTTTCTTTTTCTTCAAGCCAAAGTATTTCCATTTATGTGCTAATCTCTTTTAATTTTTTTCTTGCAGATCAAGGCGGCGTTTCTCCATCTGTTTTTTGGGATTGATACAGGGGCTTCGAGAGCAATACTGTTCCGGGAAACACCATCAAGTTGATCTTATTAAGTGTTCTTCCTTCCGCTTCCTGTACCAGCTTGGTCCATGTTTCCACAATATTCGGAATGGCAGTTATCACGAGCTTTTCCACCTTGAATGAGATCAGCAGCTAGATGAAACATCAATTCGCAAGGGTGAATAAAACAAAAAAAAAAAATGAATTTCAAACACAACAGATGCAAAAACGTAAGCAATAATATCTATTAACTGTGAGGATTTTGCAAAGTTAAATTCCTATGGTAAACAACTTGTGCATATAATATTTGAACTAGTGCTACAAAGAGTGTATTAAAGCATATCAATTATGAAGAAGAGAACATACCTCTTCGATGACGTTTACAAGAGATCGACACATTCCTTGCTGCAAGTTGCAATAAGAGGCATGTCTGCAACTGTTACCCCATGTATCCTTCACCAAATAACAGAGAGTAAATCGAAATGCCAATGACAGAAGGTTCAAAATGGATTAGAACATCATTATAAATCGGAAGGTCCAAGACATTTACTTAATAAACTAGGACTAAGTAAAGGCAATGTCCAATAATTGGAGCTCCAATCAAATTTACAAATCTCAGAATGATCACTTCCAAATTGACAATTAGCAACATAGATTAGATGTTGATAATACTATACATGTGGCAAATTGATTTCTTTATATTGAACACGACAAAGATGAATAATCCCTATCAAGGCCCAAATACTCAAATCCCTTCCTTATGTAAACATGGTATTTATTTAGATATGCTCGAATGACTCCTTCTCGTAATGAAAATGTTTCTTCCTATTTGGTACCGTATGGAATGAACTTCAACTCGATCATATATCATACTTAAAATAACAAGTTTTATTGTTAAAACTTGATCTTATTACACTAAGATAGAAACAGTGGAAAATGTGGTATAAAATGATCTAATATGATATACCTACTATACTACCTGATTCATGCCTGTTAACAACTGTATTATGAAGAATAACAAAGAAAAATAGAATGAACACGCTTAATCTCTTCTAGTATTATTTGCTTCCCTTTGAACAATACATTAATAGAATTTATACTTGAATGACTAACTGCTGCTAACTACTTGCTAGAAATATTCCAGCCTGTACCTCTAATATTCACCCGGCTTCACCCAGCTTCTCAAAAGGTAAGACTTGAAGCAAACTACGAAACCTAGCAAAAGTAGAGACGGATAGTGGTTTTGTGAGAATGTCAGTGACCTGATCACATGTTTAAATTTGTGACAACTCTAGCGCAGTAGCGGTCGTTGCTAATCCGGTCTTACACTCCAAATGTAAACATGTCGAGCTTGATCTGTTTTCTGTTAGCGAAAAGGTCGCTGATGGTTCTCTCGTTGTCGGCGAGGTTCCGGCATGTGATCAAGTCGCTAACATTCCCAGAAAACCACTATCCGTCTCTACTTTTGCTAGGTTTCGTAGTTTGCTTCAAGTCTTACCTCTTGAGAAGCTGGGTGAAGCAGGGTGAATATTAGAATATAGACTCTGTTAGTCTGTTACCATTTTGTTATACAAGCTAGAATATTTGTAGCACGTAGTTAGCAGCAGTTAGTCATTCAAGTATAAATTCTATTCACGTATTGTTCAAAGGGAAGCAAATAATACCATAAGAGATTAAACGTGTTGATTCTATTTTTCTATTTTTCTTTGTTATTCTTCATAATACAGTTGTTAACAATGCCCACATCTTCTTTCTCCAAGACCAGAGAGTAAAATCCGGAAAAATTCAAGCGTGCAAATTCTGACCTCATCATTTTAAAAACAGAAGCACGTGAATCCTTCAAATTAGAAAATGGAAAGATTTACGAGCAAGAGACAGGTCAAGAACTAGATGACATTAAAAAGAAACTAACCCAAATTACTCATTTTTCTACAAAATATACCATCAACATGAAGCGAACAAAAATAATTAATATTCAAGGAGAATGAGAAAATGTGTGTCTACATGTAAAAGCCAGACCCAGAACATTGAAGATAATGACAAATAGGGAATTAATACAAAAAAAAAAAAAAAAAACCGGGTGTCTCACCCCCAATTGTACATGAGATGGGACATCATGTCGACACCTGTTCTCGGATCAACCATAGACAGAAAAGCATTCTTCCATGATAGACAGAGCAACTGCCAGATTTGAGTTGCATTCTGCCTTCAGGGCCAGGAAAGAATTTTCTCATCTTCATGAATACATCTAAGATGTGTCCAAGAAAAGACATTAGAGAGGTGATTAATCATCCCGAGACGAGAACTAAGACCCGAGTGCAGCTGCAAATACCGGTGAAACTTGCGTCAGAACATAGAAAGCAGATAACGTGGAGAACACCAAGCTACAGAAGGCAAGGCATGTAGCTAAATAAAATTACCGAGGCAAAGACTTGAACTTATGCCAAATTTAATTTTTTTTTTGTTTTTTGGATTTTTTTGAAATAATTAAAAATTATTTAAAAAGAAAACCAAATTTATTTAAAATTTTAATTTTATTTAAAAACAATCTCTAATTACTACATTTTTTGTTTTAGACCAAAGATTCATATCCACGTATTCACTCAAAAATCAAGTATTCAATTAAATTTTAACGCGTAGGTGGAAGTTAAACCAAACGAACTAGGATTGAGTTCGTGGTCGGCTCATCTCATCACATCGCCAAGTTTAGAAGTAAGTATGTTACTAAATTTTAGTTTAATTTGTATGTACATAGGCTATATGGTATGGAATTAGGTATGTTGGACTAAAATGCAAACTTTGTAAATTTAGTCAATTTTGAGAGTTTAATCAAAATCCTTCAAATACTTGAATTAAGTTTAAATTGTTGATATCATAATTGATTTACATGCTTCAAATGGTGAATTGGTTGAATATGTTGAAGGAATTGATGTGCAGGGATTTAAATGAATAAAGTTTGGAAGTTGACAATTTCCACTACATCTCAAACAACAAAATAAGGTTTTGGTATCAATACCATAACCTATGTACCGATACCTAGTGGCAAGTGTCAGTACTCCAACCTTAGTATCAATACTAATGAATTCTATCTGAATCTTCTAAAGTTACAGAAACTCAAATTGGTATCAATACCTTACTAGAGTATCGATACTCTGGTATTGGTATCGATACCCATTCAGTGGCATCAGTACAACTGAATTTATCACATAATTTTTTAGATTTTGAAGCCAAAATCAGTACTGATAACAGGGGTATCGATACTAGGAGCATGGTATCAGTACCCTATACTTAGTACCGATACTTGACCCTTGTGTTTCACAAGTACGTTATTTTAATTACAAGAATGAATGTAAAATTTGTCCAGACTTGTCTTGAATTGTGACACTTATAAAGTTATGATATTTAAATCAAAATATTCAGTGTACCATACTTTAATTAATAATGGGACTAAGGGGTTTGTACTCTAACAAATAATGTGGCATTTCTATATTAGACCCGATAGCCAGGTCAAGTATAGGGGTATAACATTCGCATTATGCCTCGGAGCCTAGTACAATACTATATGAGGTTAGGAAATAGTAGGGAATTTCACAAAATAGGAATTTTGAGTGATAAATTAGGAAGTAATTAGAGTCAATAGAAATTAGAAAAATATTTCTTAGATAGGAAAATTTTATTTGAGACAATGATTAAATTGTAATAGAAGAGAAAATATTGAGACAAAAGTAGGAAATTAAAAGTTAGAAGAATGTATTGAATTAGTTGGAGCCAAGAAAAGACCAAGAAGAAATTTACCAAATAAAATGTGATTTATGCTTGATATTGTAGGAAAGGTGAAGGATAAAATGGAAACTAATTAGATAAGATATTTTGAGACATAATGATTAGGTGTCAAAGTGTAAAGATTTATAGTTTGAGAACTTAATAACAATTTGACCATTTCTTAAATGGTGAGATATTTTTGAAGAATTATGTAGAAATATGGAGAAAAGATGAATAACTCTCATCCTTGCTTACGAAGCCAAACCGTTACCCCCATTTTTCTACCATTTTCAACTTTCACTTTTATTCTAAATAAATCCTTCCAGCAATTTTGAACCTTTCCAAGCTTAAACCTTCAAGTTTCTGTAACGCTCCGTATCCGAGACCATCGTCGGAGTCGAACACGAGGTGTTAACGGGCTTAATTCATTACTTAAACAGCTCAAACAATTTATTTTTAAAACTTCCAGAGAAGTTGGCAATCTGCGTCACAGTCGCTTAAAAATTCATATCTCGAGTTACGAAACTCAAAATAAAATTCCGTAAATTTTCCCTGAAACTAGACTCATATATCTATCAACTAATTTTTTTATAGAATTTTTGGTCAGGCCAACTGGTACAGTTTATTAGTTAAAGACTCCCCTGTTTCAGGGTTCGACTGCTCTGACCTCTATATATTACGAATCAGATATCTCTCTGTATAGAATTTCAATGACTATGAAGTTTGTTTCTCTTAAAACTAGACTCAATAAGGAATCTGTAAATATAAAGAATGACTTCTAATTATTTTTTTACAATTTATGATGAATTTTTAAAGTCAAAACAGGGAATCCAGAAATTGCTCTGGCCCTATTTCACAAAAATTTAAATATCTCATAAAATATATCTCATTTACCTATTTTGTTTCCTCCATTAGAAAATAGACATAATAATATTTGATTTCATAAATTATTCATTATTTAATTCCATTTCTACTATTTTTAGTGATTTTTCAAATTCACGTCACTGCCACTGTCTGATTCTGTTTTGTGCTAATTTCACATTTTTCATGATTTCCATGGAATAACTAGCATTTAGGCATACATAACACCAAACATGTCTTTGATTAGCCATTCCAACAGCTAATCATTATCAAGCATTTACATACCAATCATTAGCCATATCATAAGATCATACACACAAAATGGCTACGATGTTATACATGCCATACTCAAAATGAAACGTCTAGCTATACCAAAATAATCCTCGTGATAGTGTGCCCGACCTCCGACGCGTTTTTTTACGATCCCGAGTTGGCTTGACAAAACTATAAAAAGAAGGAAAATAAAGGGGGTAAGCATTAAGCTTAGTAAGTTTGCATGCAAATAAATAACAACATTCATAAGAACTATCTTACTACTTGGCATGATACTACATAATGCAACTTCATTAATTGTCATAGACATATTTTAAACTTCTTCACTTACTCACTTACTTAAATACTTACTTACTTAATCAAATTTATTAATACATTTTACTTACCTTTTTCCTTATCAAGCATACATGAACATTATGTACTTACCTTTACTCTTCTAGCATGAACTTGTCTTACCTTTTTAGTATAACTCGTCTTACCTTACCTTACCTTGATATTCTCTTTAAATTTTCCCGTTGAACCACTTGGAATATTAAGGATACGCGGGTACCTTATCATTTCCATGAATTGTCATGGTCTTACGTGGTATCCTTTTGAAACTTACTATTGCCATGTCTTGACATGGTCTTACATGGTATCCTTGCCTTATGAACTCACCAATGCCATGCCTTGGCATGGTCTTACATGGGACCTTTGCCTTATAGTAACTTATCAATGCCATGTCTTGACATGGTCTTACATGATTTCCTTGCCTTAGAGACCTTACCAACTTCCATGCCTTGGCATGGTCTTACATGGTATCCTTGAACCCTAATGTCTTGACATTTGTATCCTACACATTCCTAAGGTTCAATCGGGACTTCCTGAAATTTCTTCTCCGTCAATTCATGCTTGAGTCTTCTTTGAATAATTTCATAAAATAAATATACACATGCTGGAAATTAACAAAATTAACATAAGATAATAGAATATTGCATTTATTTACCGCAAACTTACCTCAAAACAAAATACGATCAACTATATCGATTTAGTCCTCTATCTTTTTCTTTCCCCGGTCTAACTCTGGATTTTGTTCTTCTTGATCTATAATAAAAAATTTAGCTTATTTAATACTCACATTTATTAAAATAGTCCTTGACCCAAACTTTGGCAAAATTACATTTTTGCCCCTAAACTTTCACATATTTGCACTTTTTCCCCAAGCCTCGTAAATTAAACTTCATCCTATTTTCTTATGTTTTATGACATGCTGATCATTTTCCCTTCTATGACAACATCAAATTCACACTCTAACATGTACTTATGACTATTAGGTATTTTTACCGATTAAGCCCTTTTACTCGTTTTCACTTAAAACCGAGTAGCACAAGTTGTCTAACATAATTTAAAACCTCATATTTTATCATAAAACACCAAAATAAACAAATTTCACCTATGGGTATTTTTCCAAATATGAACCCTAGGTTGAATTATTGCTAGAATAAGCTTAATCAAGTTATCGGGACTCCAAAAACGTAAAGATCATTAAAAACGGGGCTTGGAATCACTTACTATGGAGCTTGAAAGTTTGAAACAAACCCTATCTATGGAGAACCATTGAAATTTCGTCCTAATGAAGAAGATGGACAAAAATTGGCTTTTAATTTTGTTTTTAATTCATTTTAATAACTAAATGACCAAAATGCCCTTACTACTAAACTTTCCAAAAATTCCATCCATGTCCAATTTTTGTCCATAGACTTAGAAATTGGTCAAATTGCTATTTAAGACCTCCTCATTAATATTCCAAAGCAATTTCATACTAAAAACTTCTAGAATGCAAGTTTTGCAAATTATTCGATTTAGTCTCTAATCTCAACTTAAGCACTTTATGCATAGAATTTCATCACGAAATTTTCACACAATCATGGAATCATATCATGAACCTCAAAATAATAATAAAATAAAATTTTTACTTCAGATTTGTGGTTTCGCAACCACTGTTCCGTTTAGGCCCTATTTCGGGATGTTACATTTCTCCCCCCTTTAGGGATTTTCGTCCCAAAATCTTACCTGTGAAGAGATTTGGGTCTGTTTTTAGATAGCCTCTTCGGCTCCCATGTAGCCTCGTCTACCCCATGTCTATTCCATAGTACTTTCACAAGTGCAATACTTTTGTTCCTTAATTGCTTTACCTCTCGAGCTAGAATCTTTACCGGTTCTTCACAAGAAGTCATGTCCGGTCAATCTCAACCTCTCTCGAGAAATCACATGTGATGATCCGAATGATAACGATGTAGCATAGACACATGAAATACATTATGAATCTTCTCTAACTCAATCGGCAAAGCTAACATATATGCTAATGGTCCGACTCTCTCAATCACTTCAAACGGTCCAATAAAACGTGGACTTAGTTTGCCTTTCTTGCCAAATCTGAGAACTTTCTTCCACGGGGATACTTTCAAAAACACTTTGTCACCAACTTGATACTCAATCTCTTTTCTCTTCAAATCGATACGACTTTTGTCCGTCTCAAGTCGCTTTCAAGCAATCTCGATGATTTTACTTTTCTTCTGCTTCCTTAACTAGATCAACCTCAGAATCGATTTTCCTTAAGCTCATCCAATACAAAGGTGTGCGACATTTACGCCCATACAAAGCTTCATAAGGTGCCATCTTCAAACTCGACTGATAACTATTATTGTAGGCAAACTCTACTAATGGTAAATATTTTTCCCAACTGCCTTGAAATTCCAGTACACAACATCTAAGCATATCTTCAAGTACTTGAATAACTCTGTCTGACTGACCGTCGATTTGAGGATGGAAAGCTGTACTAAAACTCAACTTAGTGCCCAAAGCCTCCTGTAATTTCTTCCAAAACCGTGAAGTAAATCTTGGATCTCTGTTTGAAATGATCGATAATGGTACCCCGTGTAGTCTGACTATCTTTGAAATATACAATTCGGCCAACTTGTCAAGTGAATAATCCATACGAACTGGAATAAAATGAGCCGACTTCGTTAACTTATCAATCACAACCCATATTGCATCTTTCTTTCTTGGTGTCAACGGCAATCCTGTCACAAAATCCATAGTAACTCGATCCCATTTCCACTCAGGGACTAGCACAGTCGCAATAAACTCAAGGTAATCGATGTTTGGCCTTTACCTCTCGACGATCAAGCATCTAGAAACAAACTCAAATGTCCCTTTCATTCCTACCCACCAAGACATTTTCTTCAAATAATTATACATCTTTGTACTACCGGATGAATAGACAAAGAACTACTATGTGCTCCTCAGAAGATCTTTCGAATAAGCTCATCATTCTTGACGCATACCCCGCTCGGAACATCAAACAACCGCCGAATTGATCTGAAAATCGACTTTATATTCGAACCACATCGATCTCTTTTGGCTAACAACTCATCATCATTTTTCCGAGCTTCACAAATTTCTTCAAGAAACATCGGTTTAGCTCTCAACTCACTAAGATAAAACCATCATCCGATAAGGCTAGACTAGTGCTCAAAGCTCTTAATGCAAATAAAGATTTCCTACTCAAAGCATCAAGAACAACGTTTGCCTTACAGGTAATAATCGATCACTAGCTCATAATCTTTAATCAACTCTAACCATCTTCTTTGCCTCAAATTCAAATCTTTTTGAGTCATCAAATATTTCAAACTTTTGTGATCAGTGAATATGTGGCACTTCTCACCGTACAAATGATGTCTCCAAATCTTCAGCGCAAAAACAATGGTAGCTAGCTCTAAATCATGTGTTGGATAGTTCTTCTCATGTAGCTTTAGCTGTCTAGAGGCATACGCAATTACCTTCCCTTCCTGCATAAGTACACAACCAAGTCCATTCATAGACGCATCACTGTAAATCACAAACTCCTTACCTAGTTCTGGTTGTACTAAAACAGGAGCTTAGTCAACAATGCTTTTAACTTGTCAAAACTCTGTTGACACTTCTCAGTCCATTCAAACTTGACATCCTTTCGCAGCAATCTTGTCAGCGGGGTAGCTATCATGGAAAATCCCTCTATAAATCGTCTATAATATCCGGCAAGACCAAGAAAACTTCTACCTTCTGATACATTTCTAGGAGGCTTCCAATCAACAATGGCTGAAATCTTGCTCGGATTTACCTTAATACCTTCACCTGAGACAATATGTTCAAGAAAACCAACTTCTCGTAACCAGAACTCACTTTTGCTAAACTTGGCATACAACTGATTATCTCTCAGAATCTGTAAAACTGTTCTCAAATGCTCTGCATGCTCAGTCTCATCATGAGAATAAATCAAGATATCATCAATAAACACAACTACAAAGTTATCCAAGTACAGTTTAAAAATTCAGTTCATTAAGTCCATGAAAATGGCAGGAGCATTAGTCAAGCCAAATGGCATCACAAGGAACTCATAATGACCATACCTAGTCCAGAAAGTAGTCTTCAGGACATCTGACTATTTAACTCGTAACTGATAGTATCCGGATCTCAAATCTATCTTGGAGGACACAGTAGCTCCCTTCAATTGATCGAACAGATCATCAATTCTAAGTAATGGATACTTGTTCTTTACTGTTACCTTGTTAAGTTGCCGATAATCTATGCACAATCTCATCGATCCGTCTTTCTTTTTCACAAATAGCACTGGTGCACCCCATGGGTAACTACTAGGTCTTATAAAGCCTTTATCTGTTAATTCCTGCAACTGAGCTTTCAATTCTTTCAATTCCAACGGAGCCATTCTATAAGGAGCAATAGAAATGGGCGTGGTACCTGGAATCAACTCAATACCAAACTCAACTTCTCTAACAGGAGGCAAACCTGGTAGTTTTCCGGAAACATATCGGGAAACTCACATACCACAGGCACTGATTCAATTTTCAATTCTGGATCTTTAGTGTTCAACACAAAAGCAAGATAAGCTTCATACCCTTTTCTCAAACATTTCTGAGCAGACATAATAGAAATTATGGGAAATGAACTATCTGACTCTTCTGAATTAACCTGAAGAATTTCACCATTTTCACACTTCAAATCAATAAATTTCTTTCCACAATTCACTATCACATCATGTGTAGTCAACCAATCCATACCAAGAATCACATCAAACTCATCAAATGGAAATAGCATGAGATCGGCCGGAAAACAGTAGCCTCTAATCATCAAAGGACAATTTCTACATACTTTATCTACTAATACTTGCTTGTCTAATGGATTCGATACTTTAATCACAAATTCTGTAGATTCTATAGGCATACTTATACTAGGCATCAATTTCATGCAAACATATGAATGGGTTGAAACCGGATCAATCAAAGTAATAACTCTAGTATCATGGAGAGAAAATGTACCCGTAATCACATCGGGGGAGGATGCCTCTTCGCGAGCACGGATAGCATAAGTCCTCGCAGGTACTCTAACATCTGGCCTCACTATTAAATCTCTAGATGCACCTCTATTATTTGCCCCAACTCCCAGATTTCTCAGTGGTCTGCCTCTGACAGGAGCTTTTCCTAATCTTACATTCGGTATTGCTTCCCTTTTAATCATCTCGGGACACTCCCGAATAAAATGGTCTGGTGCACCACATCAGAAACAACCTGTCTAAGTTGCTCGACATTGACTTGGGTGACGTCGACCACATCGGGGACACTCTGGTCTATCAGGCTGAACACTGCCAACACTTGCAATCGAAGTAGTCTGAGCTTTCGGACTCATAAATCTTCTGCCTCTGTTTCGGCTAGAATATCCAGCTGAAAAATTAGATCTAGTGGAGAACTCTCTAGGCCTCTTGGATGTCGACTGAAATGACTTGCTCATTAGTTTTTTCTTCGTGTCTTGCATCTCAATTTCAACTTTGCTCTTTCTTTTTAATAGCTCCTCTGCCTTACAGGCTCTCTCAAATAAGATAACAAACTCTTTTATTTTTAGAACACCAACAGACAATCGGATATCATCATTAAGTCCATCCTCAAATCTTTTGCACATGATAGCCTCTGTAGACACACACTCTCGAGCATAATTGCTGAGTCTAACAAACTCGAGCTCATATTCATTCACTGTCATATTGCCCTGTTTCAACTCTAGAAACTCTTTTCTTTTCTGGTCAACAAACCTCTGACTGATGTACTTTTTACGGAATTCCTCCTGAAAGAAGTCCCAAGTGACTATCTCTTTCGGTACAACTGATACAAGTGTCTTCCACCAATGGTAGGCCGAATCTCTAAGGAGTGATACAACACATTTCATACATTCCTCGGTGTGGTGATAACTCATCAAAGACTCGATAGTATTCTCGAGCCAAAATTCTACCTTTTCTGCATCATCATCTTTTGTAGCTCGAAACTCTTCGGCTCCTTGTTTTTTGATTTTATCAACTGGTGGTTTTTCTCTTATAACTGTACCTGTGACTGGGGGAGCTACATGGGTGGTCTGATGATCTTGAGGGGGTGGAGGTCTAATAGCCGGATTCGTTCGAACGAACTCGGCAAACCATTCGTTCATAGCTTGGTAGAAGGCTTCTCGAGCTCCTCCTCCCTGACTAACTGTAACGGGCCTTTCACTACTATTTGGTGGCACTGTCCCTTCTGCGGGAGCGGGCACGTTACTCTGTACATCATCTGCACCAGCTTGTTCGGGATCCATAACTATAAAAGAAAACATTTTAAAATTGTCAGGAGTCGTCACACTATCAACATATAAGTATGGCATGTATAGCTAGACTCTTACTCATACTAAATATTCCGAGAACCGACTAAACCTTTGCTCTGATACCAATAAAATATAATGCCCCGTATCCGAGACCATCTCCGGAGTCGAACACGAGGTGTTAACGGACTTAATTCATTACTTAAACAGCTCAAACAATTTATTTTTAAAACTTCCAGAGAAGCTGGCAATTTGCGTCACAGTCGCTTAAAAATTCATATCTCGAGTTACGAAACTCAAAATCCAATTCCGTAAATTTTCCCTGAAACTAGACTCATATATCTATCAACTAATTTTTTCTAGAATTTTTGGTCGGGCAAACTAGTACAGTTTATTAGTTAAAGTCTCCCCTATTTCAGGGTTCGACTGCACTGACCTCTGTATATTACGAATCAGATATCTCTCTGTATAGAATTTCAATGACTATGAAGTTTGTTTCCTTAAAACTAGACTCAATACGGAATCTATACATATAAATAATGACTTCTAATTATTTTTGTACAATTTATGATGAATTTTTAAAGTCAGAACAGGGGATCTAGAAATGGCTCTGGCCCTGTTTCACAAAAAATTAAATATCTTATAAAAAATATCTCATTTACCTATTTTGTTTCTTCCATTAGAAAATAGACATAATAATATTTGATTTCATAACTTATTCATCATTTAATTCCATTTCTACTATTTTTAGTGATTTTTCAAATTCACATCATCACTCTTCGTCTCGATTCATTTTGTGTTAATTTCACCTTTTCATGATTTCCATGGAATAACTAGCATTTAGGCATACATAACACCAAACATGTCTTTGATTAGCCATTCCAACAGCTAATCATTATCAAGCATTTACATACCAATCATTAGCCATATCATAAGATCATACACACAAAATGGCTACGATGCTATACATGCCATACTCAAAATGAAACGTCTAGCTATACCAAAATAAGCCTCGTGATAGTGTGCTCAGACCTCCGATGTACTTTACGATCCTCGAGTTAGCTTGAAAAAACTATAAAAAGAAGGAAAATAAAGGGGGTAAACATTAAGCTTAGTAAGTTTGCATGCAAATAAATAACAACATTCATAAGAACTATCTTACTACTTGGCATGATACTACATAATGCAACTTCATTAATTGTCATAGACATATTTTAAACTTCTTCACTTACTCACTTACTTAAATACTTACTTAATCAAATTTATTAATACATTTTACTTACCTTTTTCCTTATCAAGCATACATGAACATTATGTACTTACCTTTACTCTTCTAGCATGAACTTGTCTTACCTTTTTAGTATAACTCGTCTTACCTTACCTTACCTTGATATTCTCTTTAAATTTTCCCGTTGAACCAGTTGGAATACTAAGGATACGCAGGTATCTTACCATTGCCATGAATTGTCATGGTCTTACGTGGTATCATTTTGAAACTCACCATTGCCATGTCTTGACATGGTCTTATATGGTATCCTTGCCTTATGAACTCACCAATGCCATGCCTTGGCATGGTCTTACATGGGACCTTTGCCTTATAGTAACTTATCAATGCCATGTCTTGACATGGTCTTACATGAATTCCTTGCCTTAGAGACCTTACCAACTGCCATGACTTGGCATGGTCTTACATGGTATCCTTGAACCCTAATGTCATGACATTTGTATCCTACACATTCCCAAGGTTCAACCGGGACTTTCTGAAATTTCTTCTCTGTCAATTCATGCTTGAGTCTTCTTTGAATAATTTCATAAAATAAATATACACATGCTGGAAATTAACAAAATTAACATAAAATAATAGAATATTGCATTTATTTACCGCAAACTTACCTCGAAACAAAATCCGATCAACTATATCGATTTAGTCCACTATCTTTTTCTTTCCCCGGTCTAACTCTGGATTTTGTTCTTCTTGATCTATAATAAAAAATTTAGCTTATTTAATACTCACATTTATTAAAACAGTCCTTGACCCAAACTTTGGCAAAATTACATTTTTGCCCCTAAACTTTCACATATTTGTACTTTTTCCCCAAGCCTCGTAAATTAAACTTCATCCTATTTTCTTGTGTTTTATGACATGCGGATCATTTTTACCTTCTATGACAACATCAAATTCACACTCTAACATGTACTTATGACTATTAGGTATTTTTACCGATTAAGCCCTTTTACTTGTTTTCACTTAAAACCGAGTAGCACAAGTTTTCTAACATAATTTAAAATAGCATATTCTATCATAAAACACCAAAATACACAAATTTCACCTATGGGTATTTTTCCAAATATGAACCCTAGGTTGAATTATTGCTAGAATAAGCTTAATCAAGTTATCGGGACTCCAAAAACGTAAAGATCATTAAAAACGGGGCTTGGAATCACTTACTATGGAGCTTGAAAGCTTGAAACAAACCCTAGCTATGGAGAACCCTTGAAATTTCGTCCTAATGAAGAAGATGGACAAAAATTGGCTTTTAATTTTGTTTTTAATTCATTTTAATAACTAAATGACCAAAATGCCCTTACTACTAAACTTTCCAAAAATTCCATCCATGTCCAATTTTTGTCCATAGACTTAGAAATTGGTCAAATTGCTATTTAAGACCTCCTCATTAATATTCCAAAGCAATTTCATACTAAAAACTTCTAGAATGCAAGTTTTGCAAATTATTCGATTTAGTCCCTAATATCAACTTAAGCACTTTATGCATAGAATTTCACCATGAAATTTTCACACAATCATACAATCGTATCATGAACCTGAAAATAATAATAAAATAAATTTTCTACCTCGAATTTGTGGTTTCGCAACCATTGTTCCGTTTAGGCCCTATTTCGAGATGTTACAGTTTCTTTCCCATTTCTTTAGAAGAATAAATAGAGAAGCCTTGTAGTCAGCTTAACTTCATGAGAAGAGACTCCATAGTTGTTCTAGAAGACAGAGAAATAGGAACTGTATTTTAGTTTCAAGAGATGAAGGTAAAAAATGGTGAAATCTCCATGACATACATGTTTATTTCAATAAATAACGTAGAAAATTTATTGGATTGTGATTTTAACGTGTGGTGTTCTGATACCAGATTGAAGAAAAAGAGAAGAAAGTTGATGACCAAATTGAAGGAAGAGGAAAAGAGAAGGCCAAGGATTGAAAAGAGAAGGAAATATACAAGTTTTTATTGTAAGTACTACAAGTATTTCACATTATTTTCTTAAGATGTTTAATATGGTAGGATAATTAGTTAGATTAATTATGAATTTATTATGTAAGTAAAATGATTAAATTGTGGAAAAATCATGGAATATGTTATGAACATACATGTATTTAAAGAGACATAAATGGTGTATGTTTTAATCTTTGTATTTTGTGTGGGAAAAGTGTAGTAAAAATATATTATTTATGTGTGTTTAATTTAAAGACTAAATTGTAAACAAAAGAAAAGTGAGTATAATTCTTCAAAAGTGTATTATTGCCCAAGTAGATTGTAACAGTCTGTTTTCAGTTAAATTAGAATAGTGGTTTTGGGAGCACAAATCCAATGTGAAAATAATTATTTTATTATTATTTTGAGGTCTACAACATGATAATATGATTGTATAAAAATTTCGTTAAGAAATTTTATCGTTTGCATGCTCAATTTGATAAAAATAACTAAATCGCTTAAAGTACAAAACTGAGATTCTATAAGCTAAAGGGATTTAATAGCTAAGAAATTAAATTATTGGAGGGTTTATGTTGCAATTAAACCATTGATATCATGAGTGGACAATTATGGACATTCTATATGTGTTTTTAAAGGTTATTAATTAAGTTTAATTTGGTAATTTAATAAATGCATAATAGTAAAATGGATAAAAAAAAGCCATCATCTTGTTATGTTTATCTTCCACCGAAAATTAGGGTAGAAAGAAGCCATAGATAAGCTTGAGTATTCGACCATTTGCTCCCTTGTGCATGTAAGTGAATTTTTGTTCCATTTTTAATGATTTCTATGTTTTTGGGTTCGTTGTAGCTTAATCTAGCTAGCCCAGGGACTAATTTGCAAAACTATTGAGTTGTTTGAAATTTTCCATTGATGAATGTGTATGTGTTTTGATGTTTTATGATAGAAAATGAATGGTTGTTGTTAGATAAATAACATTTGTTAAGTGATTTTGAATGAAATTTCAAATTAGGGGGTTAAATTGAGAAAAATAAAAATTATGTGGTAAAAGTGTGAAATAATAAAAATTATCGGCTGCTATATGAGTCTATAGAATTCAGCTAGCTTAGTATGCGGATGGAATTGCATGAATTTCGATTTACAGGCTTAAGGATTAAATTGTAAATAAGTTAAAATATTAGGGGTAAAAGTGTAAATTTGCAAAAATATGTATTTTGGGCTGAATTGAATAGAATGAATACTACATGGATTGAATTTGATTATTTGGATCAATTTAAGCCTTGTATGGATCTAGAACGAGGGAAGGATAAAGAATTGGACTAGTCGATCCTATTTCGTTGTTTTTGTGATCGAGGTAAGTTCGTATGTTAATAAACATTAAAGTAATTGTATTTTAAATACTTTATTATTGCATTCTTGATGAATACAACTTCACGGAAATTCTCAACGAGTTATCGGCAATGTATGAATCCCATTTGAACCTTAGGAATAGATAGGATACAAATGACATATTATTAGGGGTTACCGTGTTTTGGGTGTTGGTTGTACGTTTTATCGGTGGTTGAGTTTTCCAGAATGTGTTGCGGTTACTCGTTAGCTTGTGTGAGTAGCATTGTGTAGTTATGTCTTGATCGTCAACTTGTGTGAGCAGACCTAGTGATAGCTCGAGTGTGAGCATTTATATGAGATATGAGATAGAGATGGTTTCGACCATGTATTGGCACCTAGTGTGTGAGATTTTTGAGTATTCGATAGTATTCCAAATGGTTCAACGGGTATATTGATGGTATGAAAGAATAAGAGATTGATACGTATCATTACAGGTATGTATATGAATCATCTAAGCATTGAATTTATGAAATTTATGAATTTTATGTCTAACCTTATGGATGAATGTGTGTTAGGTTTGTGGATTAAATTGAGTTGCATTATGCTATGTTTAATTACTTAAATTATGATTAAATGGTAAGTTGTACTTATTGGCCATACGAGCTTACTACGCTTAATAGCTTACTCTGTTTACTTTTCCGTGTTTATAGTGATTTCGAAGCTTGCTAGGATTGGAAGTTGCCAGTGATCTCATCACACTATCCAGTTGTTGTTTTGGTACTTTTGAACTTTGTGTATTTTGGTTATATGACATGTATAGGTCTTTTGGCTAATGTAGCCTTTATGTCTTGATGAATTTTTAGCCATTTGAAATGGCTTGTAAATAGTTATATATTTTGAAATGTATATATGTATATGTGGTCTTGTGAAATGTGGTGTTTAGTTGCTATATGATTTCCTTTCTTGTGAGATTGTGTTTTAGTACGAAATAGTTGAAATTGAGTGTAGCACCCCAAACCCGGCCCATACGTTAAGGCCGAATCCGATGTGCCACATTGAAGTCAAAAACCCGTGTTCCCTTTTTAGTGTTTTAAAAAGCCGACTTTTGTCAAACTAACCAAGTGAATGGAAGTCGGGCACCGTAGGTATCCATAACAGAGGAAGTGAGCCATGAAGGTCGCTTATACCAAGCTCTCCGATTGGATCCAATCCTAGACATGCCCACATCTACTGCCACACTTGGTTATAACAAGTTGAAATTTCTTTGAGTGATTATCTTTGGTAAATCGAATACTCGTGACGTCGTGTTA
This sequence comes from Gossypium arboreum, assembly GCF_025698485.1. Lineage (NCBI taxonomy): Eukaryota > Viridiplantae > Streptophyta > Magnoliopsida > Malvales > Malvaceae > Gossypium > Gossypium arboreum. Next base: position 109,550,763 of record NC_069075.1, on the reverse strand, counting down.
TTTTTAAAAAAAAATAAGTATTGTTTTGAAATTGCGCCCTAAGTCTAGCCTATTTGAATTATTATCCATCAATTTAAAGTTGTTTAAAATAATATAATCCCAGAAAATCAAAGAAGAAAATAAAGTTAAAATGGCCTTATTACAACCCAAAAATTAAATAGTAATTAAAAATAACTTAAGAAAACCAGTCTCTTTTTCAAACCCAAAAGTATTCACCATGGCCACTCTGAATCCCTCCGGCTCCAAGTCACCCACATCAAGGCTCACCTGCAAGGTTAAAGAAGGGTGAGTTTGGGAAACTCAGTGTAAGGAAAACCCATTCAAAGCCCAAGTCACTCAAGCCCATTGGGCCTAAGCCCACTCAGTAATAAAGGGTACGGGCCGAGCCCTTTCAGACATAATAACCGGGCCTTAGCCCTTATTTAGATAACAAGATGGCCCATAGGCCCATTTCAAAATACATGCAACATCAATAAACATATGCAAGCCCATTTGGGAGACTACTCAACCCACCAACCACTACACTCCACCTGCATCACCATACACTCCATGTGGGAATAGCTCAACCCACCCAAATTTAACACTCCACAGCTTGCAGCCTTTGCTGCTCAGCTAACAAAGAATTGAGGCAGTCCCATGCATCGATAATAACAACATGGCATGCAGTAAATAACAACAATCAAACATGCATTTAGGTCAATTTAACCCTAGGGGTATTTGGTAATTTATCTCCTAAGGGTAAAACCGTAAATTTTCCACTTTTAAAGGTATTTCAAGAATTTATCTATTTTAGGTTTTTCATGCATATTCCTACCTTTCACGTACTAATGAAATCTCTACCGAGGGTTCTTATCAATTGGGCCTGCTGGCCTATCATTCCAATTTTGGCCCATTAAGCCCAAAAATATCGAGGGCACGTAAATCATGCACTTTGCGTCCAAACATTGCAGCTTACCAAAAACATTAATCGATTTACCTCACGAGCATTCGACACTCACAAATCTACAAAATACCGGTTTTCGGCATTTCGCTTTTCGCTTTTGCCGATCTAGACTAAGAAAGAGGTGTTAGTTACACACTGCTTTGCATTTATATGTCGATTTAGATCCACACACGAACGCCTACAATTGGATTACTAACACGTTAATCTAACTATTCAAATACAAACTACGTATTAACCCCTTACATTATTCGGCCAACCACACCTACAGATCATAGTAAGCTTATAAGAAATCAATAAGCAACTCATTAACAATTTTTTTGTCAATGTTTACCACATAATCAAAATTTCACTGCAAGCTGTCTTCCTGAGCAACAGTCACTAAATCATTTATAATTGGAGCTACAAAACTCCAAATCAAGTACCGTTAATTTTCCCTGAAAATAGACTTATATATCTTCTATCCATAAAATTTTCAGAATTTTTGGTTTAGCCAATGACTACCAGATTTTTCTTAAAGTTTCCCATGTTTCACTGTTTGACTAATCTGACCACTCTTCATTACGAATCAAATTTCTCATTGTAAAAAATTCAAAATATGTTCTTGTTTATTTCATTTGAAAATAGACTCATTAAGCTTTAATTACATAATTTATTCAGCTTCTAACTCATCTCCCACAATTTATGCTGATTTTCCAAAGTCACATTACTGCTGCTGTCCCAAGCAGATTTATTACCAAATCACTCTTTCACACACCTAACTTGCATGCATGTTATTTAAACATGTATATCACCAATCAATCATCATATATCTATGATTTTTACTTAAGCATAATCTCCATTTCATCATTTTAAAGCACAACATGTTAGCCGATTTTTCCCTTTAGCATCTAAGGCACATGCATGATCATTTGTTTGGCTCAACTTCACGTATCTTCCATTTTTCATCAAAAGAACATGAAACAACAACCATTTCCTTCATTTTAATTCATGACCAACTGTTCACAACACAACCAAAAACCAAAATATGCTTCAAGAGTTAAGGTAGAATTAAGAAGAACTCATGAACATCAAGATAGAAGCAACTACCATGAACTTACCTTCAATTTTCTTCCCCAAGCGATCGAACATTCAAGAGCTTTCTTCTCTCCTTTCTCTTCTCTAACTTTCGGCTATGATGAACAAAGATGGACAAAACTTTGTTCATTTCACCCTTTTTTCATTTAATAAAAACTCATATTTCATCCATTTAATTCTTTAATACAAAAGACATGAAGTGCCCATCATCCACTAACTATTAAAAAGGCTAATGTCCATCATCCATTAACTATTAAAATGCTAATGCCCATCATCCATTAACTATTAAAATGCTAAAATGCATACATTATCAACTATCCATCACCTTGGCCGGCCACTACATTAAAAGTGGGGAATTTGACATGCAAATCCTCCTATTTTGCACTACTATTTATTTGGCCACTACAAATTAGCCTATAGCATTTTCAAACATTTTCACATAGGTCCTATTTCATAATTTCACTCCCTTTTGCTTATGGAACAAAAATTAACTAAAATTACCGGGTTCTATCTTAAGCTTGGGCCTTCTAGAGGCCCACTAACATAATTAAACCTATGCCAACATTCACAGAATTCCAAAAAATTGGGGCGTTACATTGAGAATTTATTAGTCTGCTAAGTATAAGGCAAGATAATGCATATATGAAAGTGATCATTTAGGTGAAATTTTGAAGGTGATATTGGTATGTTTTGAAATGGCAAATTGTGATGTTTATGAGCATTATGGTTGTTGGTATTAGTAGTGCATGATTTGGACTTGATTAAGATTGGTTTGAATGCCTATTGATGATATGGTCATATGCTATTTAATGTGTTTAGGTTGATGCAAAATTGGGTGAGAAAAATGGCTTGAAAAATAGCCTATTTTTGTCCACACGGGCCGAGACACGGGTAGAAACCAAGTCAGTAGCTTCATACGGCTTGGCATACGGGCGTGTGACTTGGCAGAGTGGCACAAATCAATATACCCTCCAATTTTCACACATCCTAGCACACGGCCTGGCACACGAGCGTGTGAGACCATTTCGAAAGGTACATGGGCTAATCACACGGGCGTGTGGTTGGCTGTGTGACCTAAGTCAGAGAGTTACACGGGGTCGGACACAGCCATGTAATCCCATTTTGAATGTCCACACGGCCTGTGACATGGGCGTGTCTTTTGGCCTTGTGAGACACACGGCCTAGCCACAGGGGCATGTCTCTTGGCCATGTGAGACACACGGCCTGGCCACACGGGCTTGTGTCCCCTACACTTTGAAAATTTTCTACATTTTACTAAAAATTTATTAAGTATTTGATTTAGTCTCGGACCACTTTTAATGCCTATTTGGGGCCTCGTGGACTTGTTTTGGGGACTATATGAATGTATTTGAATGGTTTTTAATTGATATAAGAATTGTATTTGAATTGTATGATTGTTTAAGAAATAAGTCTGATAATACTCTGAAACCCTATTCTGGGAATAGATACGGTTTAGGAGTGTTACATTTATTGGTATTAGAGCTACGGTTTACTCGATTCTTGGACTAACGTAGTATGTGTGAGTCTAGCTATACATGTCATATTTAACCTGTGATAGTGTGATATCTCCTGACAGTTTTAAATTATGTTTTCATATAGTAATGGATCCAAATCGAGTATTTTTTGATGATGTAGAAAGTAATACCCCAACCTCCATCACGGAGTAGCGCCGTCTGAACTAAGACTCGTATCTGAGGGTCGTGGAGGAGAGGCCAGGAAAGCCTTCTTCCAAATGATGAATGAATGGTTTATTGAGTTTGTCCGAATGAGTCCGGCTGCTCAGCAACCTCCACCCCGACCTATTCCGCAACCGATTCCCTAGCTCCTCAAGGTTTGGAATCTTTGCGTATGAGTAAGCCGCATGTTGATAAAATTTGAAAGTATGGTGTAACAGCCTGATATTGGGCCTAGTCAGAATAGTGGTTTTGGAACCACTATCTGAGGCTGACGAAATTATTTTTAATATGATTTTATGTGTCATAGCATGATTATATAAGTAAATGAAAATTTTAGTGAATTAATTTTAGCGATTGTGAGCTTAATTGAGAAAAAAAGACTAAATCGCATAAAGGGCAAAAGTTTTGTTTTGCAAGCTAAATGTGTTAAATAGCTAGAGAACCATAAATAGGGGTCTTTAAAAAGAAAATAAACCTTTAGGCAAAGACTTGGCCGGCTATAGAGATAAAGAAATTAAAAAGTCAAAATTGGTGGGTATTAGGTGACTTATTTTGTATTAAAATAAAACAAAAAGGAAAAAGTTGTCATCTTTTCATCTTTCTTCTTCATCCACCAAAAATACCAGCAAAGAGGGGGTTTTGAAAGCTCAATAATATCAGCCACCCTTCACTCTTGCAAGTAAGTGATTTTGATGGCCTTTCTTGATAATTTTTGTACTTTTGAGACTATTTTGCAAAATGGCTGGAAGTCTAGGGTTTTGCCATGAGAGAATTCATGTGGTTTGCTGAATTTTTATGAAAGAAAATGAGTCTTGGTTGTGTAATAAACAACTTTTGTGAAAGAAGTTTGCATGAAAACACCTAAAAAAGGCTATTTTGTAGTTGTAAAATAAGTTGTAAATGTGTGAAATAATTGAAAATGTGAGTTACTATAGCTATAAAAAGTATTCGGATATGCTTGGTAAAGGAGAAAATTTGATAAAAATTGATTTACGAGCCTAAGGGTAAAATCGTAATTTTTGTAAAGTCTAAGGGCAAAATGATCATTTTTCCAAATTGTGAATTATAGAATATTTTAATTAATGTAATGATTAAATGAGTGAATTTCATCATGTTAGATCAAGAAAATCGAGATTTGGGTTTAAATCGGAAAGTACAAGGTTATGGACTAAAATGGAGTAATTAGCCGAAATTGCATTCGAGGTAAGTCGCGTGACTAAATAAATATGTTATCCATGTTATTGTTAATATACTTGAAATCTATTTTTCTATGATTGTATTTAATTATATGTTGATGGAATATGACATTCCATTGAAACAAGTAAGTTGTACGTAAATAATGCAAAATTCAATGTTATCATGTATTATATGATTAGTATAGTATGAATTGTTGATTTGCGTTGCGAATGGGAATTTATATAATAAAGACTTTCGATTGAACATAAGGAATAGATTTGGATATCCATGCCATGACATTAGGTGATATGTGTGCTAGTGTAAGACATGGTTGGGACATACATCGGCCACATTACGAGAGCTAGTGTAAGACATGTCTGGGACATGCAGCGACATTGAGACGAGAGCTAGTATAAGACTTGTTTGGGACATGTATCAGCCTTGAGATATACAAGCTAGTGTAAGACCTATCTAGGACATGGCATCAGCTTGTTGTGTGTCAGTGTAAGACCAGCCTGGGACATGGCATCTACACCGATAGATGAGAGCCAGTGTAAGACCTGTTTGGGACATGGCATCGGCCTCGATATCTGAAAGTCAGTGTAAGACCTATCTGGGATGTGGCATTGACTTTGATGTGCTAGACAGTATAAGACCATGTCTGGGTCATGGCGTCGGCATCTTATCCCATGTTTAGGGCTATTGAATATCCTGTAGTACTCCAAATGGTTCAACGAGAGATTTACGGTTTATATTGATATGAGAGAACTTATGACCATGTGGTGAGTGGTACAGGTAATTACATGAAATTGATGAGATGTGAATTCAATTCTTGTTGTATGATTAGTAAGGAATGAATATGAGCATGTTGAGTAACACAAGTATGTATGCCAAGCTCATGAGAAATGATTTCGGTTTATGATACACATTGGGTGAAGATGTAAATAGGTAATTTATGCCTATGAGAATGATTTTGTGATGACCTTGTGATTATAGGTCTATACTTATGATGTATAAATATGTATCTTTACCGGTGAAAATAAATTAATAAGGTGTGATAAACTTAGTATCATTAATTTACACTAAAATAGTTTTGGACAACAGCAGCAGTCTGACTTTGACAATCCACCAAAAATTGTAGAAATTGAGTTAGAGGCTGGATAAAATATGAAATTAAATATTAATAAGTTTAGTTTCACATAGGAGACATGGTGTAAGCAAAGGAGTTTCATATTATGAAATCTTTAAATTGTTGTGAGACAGAGTCAGAATGATTTCGAAATCCCCTGTTCTGATTTGAGAAAATCATTAAAAATTGTAAAAAAATAATTATGGATTATAATTTATATTATTAGAATTCTTGATGAGTCTATTTTCAAGATAAATAGATGAGAACATCATCACAGTCCTGTATTATGAGATAATTAATTTTTAGTGAAGAGGGGTCGGAACTATCAGACACTGAGAAATGGGTAACTTTAAAGAATAAAATGTACTTATTGGATGAACCAAAAATTCTGAAAATTTTATGGCAAGATGGTATGTGAGTATAGTTTCAGGGAAACTTTATGAATCTTAATTTGGGGTTCCGTAGCTCTTGATATAAATAATTTAGTGACCATGACTCGGGAAAACAACTTAACCTGAACATAGGTAAATAGACAATTATGAGAGTATTACCTTGAGATCATGTTGTAAGAATTGTTGAAAGAATATGATAAATTGCTTATTATTTTTATATGGACTTACTAAGCATGAAGCTTATTCCCTCATTTCCATTTCTTTTAGCGTTGTTAGGTTAGCTCGGGGTTGGAGATCGTCGGAGGCAGCATCACACTATCAAGTCACTACCTTTGGGACAACGAAGCAGATGTTAGAAATTTTCAAGTGAGTGGCATGTATAGGGATCTAGTTTTATGAAATGTGTTATCATGATTTTAGCCAAATGTATTGGCTTATATTAAGTTATATGTACTTGGCCAAGAGATGTGGCTCATATTGATTACGGTTTGTAACTCTAGCTATTCATGTGATGTCCAATGTTTATGATGTGATTATGTTTGGTTGCTATGCATGGTTGGTAATATGACATGTGTGTTGGATGTATGCTCTATCACCATTTGAGGTGATCATAGTTATGTAGTAATTGTATGTTATAAAAACAACATGACGATGGTTAAATATGAGTGCCCGAGGAAAGTTGTAACTTAGCATAATGGTAAAAGTGGTTACCAAAATGACGGGTCTTATGAATGTGAGTTAATGAATCTAGATTTGGTATTTTATGAGTAGCTGCATTACATGTAAAAGGACATGTCAATGTTATGAATGTATCTTACTAAGGGGTGTTTAATCACTAAAATGATGCCATGATTTGTGATTTTGATGTGTATAAGGCTGTAAGGGATTATGGGTAACATGAAGGCTTGGAAAATAGCCTAAGTGTTGGCCACACGAGTTGAGACACGACCGTGTGTCTCAATCGTGTGAGGGACACAGGCTAGAGACACGGGCGTGTGGCTTGGTTGTGTGGTTCGATTTGCATGCTGACGTCATAAATAGAGAGTTACACGGCCTAAGGACACGGGCGTGTCCATATGTCCACACGGGCATGTGACCCTGTTTCATGGGAAAATTTTATAAATTTTCCTAGAACTTCTCAAAGTTCTCAGTTTAGTCCTGAATCAATTCCGATGTATGTTTTGGGCTTCGTAGACCCCAATAAGGGATGACATGCATGTGTTTGAAAAGTTTTGAATTAAAAGAAATTTTATGGCCCGATTTTTGCATGTATGTGTATGCTTAAGTCTGGTAATGCCTTATACCTTGTCCCGGCATTGGACACAGGTAAGAGGTGTTACATATGGGGCTGAAGAGTTTAGAGCTACAGTTGATGATAATCTTGAGATAGCTGAGTTTTGGCTAGAGAATACGATCTGAGTATTTGATGAACTGTCTTGTATGCCAACAGAATGTGTTAAATGTGATGTATCTCTTCTGAGAGATACTGCATACCAGTGGTAGAGCATTTTAGTATCTGTGGTGCCAAGAGAACGGGTCACGTGAGAATTCTTTCAGATTGAGTTTAGAAAGAAATATATAAGTCAGTGGTTTCTTGATCAAAAGCGCAAAGAATTTCTAGAATTGAAACAGAGTCGTATGACCGTAACAGAGTATGAAAGAGAATTCGTGAGACTGAGTAAATATGCTTGAGAATGCGTCTCCACTAAAGAAATTATGTGTAAGTGATTCGAAGATGGGTTAAATGAAGATATCAAGTTTCTAGTCAGAATTCTGGAACTGAAAGAATTTGTTGTGTTAGTCGGTAGAGCTTGCAAAGTCGATGAGCTTAGCAAAGAAAAGAGAAGAGCCGATTCTAAGGCTAGAGATTTGAGAAAGAGGTCAATGAGTAAACCCTATCATTCTTCTTCAAAGAAATCAAGGGATTCTTATAACCATTCGATTGCTTCATTAGGGTATTCCAACAGAGATCGGGGGAAGCAACACACGAGTCCAAAAGCTCAAGCTACTTCAGTATTGAGCGTTTGTAGTGTCAAAGTCAACAAACCTGAGTGTCAACAATGTGGAAGATGACATTTTGGAGATTATTGGATGAATAATAAAGCCTGTTTCAGATGTGGTTTGCAAGATCATTTTATTCATGATTGTCTTGAGTTACTCGAGAAATACAAATTTCTGAATACGAGGCCGAGTAATACAACTGCCAGAGGGAGACCACCTCAAAATATTAGAAATATGACTAGTATCAAAGGTGCAACAAAGGATTCTGCTGTGAGATCAGAGGCTCGAGTGCCAGCCAGAGCCTATGCTATTTGTATTTGCGAAGATGCATCAGCAACAGATGTTATCACTGGTACATTTTCTCTTTATGAAACTGATGTAACTGCTTTGATTGATCCTGGATCGACCCATTCATATGTCTGTATGAATTTAGTGTCTAGTAAGATTTTATCTATTGAGTCTACTAAATTCGTGATTAAAGTATTGAACCCCTTTGGTCAGTATGTCTTAGTTGATAATATGTCCTTTGATGACTTGGGATTATTATTTTCTGGCTGATTTGATGCTTTTACCGTTTGATGAATTTGATGTGATTTTGGGTATGGATTGGTTGACTTTGCATGATGCTGCTGTAAACTATAGACGAAAGACTATTGAGTTGAAATGTCAGAATAGTGAAATTCTTCGTATTGAATTTGATTATTTGAGTGGGTTGCCTATTGTGATATCGACGATGCTAGCATAGAAATATGGGAGGAAAGGTTGCAATGCTTATCTTGCTTATGTACTTGATACAAAAGTGTCTAAATTGAAGATTGAATCAGTGCTAGTGGTTTGTGAATATCTAGATGTGTTTCTAGAGGAATTACCTGGGTTGCCACTGATCAGAGAGGTTGAATTTTCTATTGAGTTAGTACCGGGAACATCACCGATATCGATAGCTCTATATAAAATAGCTCCTACAGAATTAAAAGAGTTGAAATCTCAGTTGCAAGAGTTGACGGATAGAGGATTTGCACGACCTAGTTTCTCGCCTTGGGGTGCACCAGTTCTTTTCGTCAAGAAGAAAGATGGATCGACGAGACTGTGTATCAACTATCGTCAGCTTAACAAGGTTACTATTAAGAATAAGTATTCTTTGCAAAGAATTGATGATTTGTTCGATTAGTTGAAAGAAGCAACAATATTTTCAAAAATTGATCTGAGATCTGGTTATTATCAGTTGCGGGTTAAAGATTCGGATGTGCCGAAAATTGCATTCAGAACTAGGTACGGACATTATGAATTTCTTGTTATGTCATTCAGATTAACTCATGCTCCTGTAATTTTTATGGATTTGATGAATAGAATTTTTAGACAGTATTTAGACAGATTCGTAGTTGTATTTATTAATGACATTCTGATATATTCTCGAGACAAATCTGAGCATACCGAACATTTAAGGATTGTGTTAAAAATATTGAGAGATAAGCAATTGTTTTCTAAATTCAGTAAACGCGAGTTTTGGCTCCGAGAAGTTGGATTTTTGGGACACATTATTTCAGCTGAAGGCATCTGAGTTGATCCGAGTTGATTCGGGTAAGATATCAGCAATTATTGACTAGAAACCACCAAGAAATGTATCCGAAGTTAGAATTTTTCTAGGATTAGCTGGCTATTATTGACGTTTTGTAAAAGGATTCTCGACGATTGCTATACTGATGACACGGTTATTGCAGAAAGATGTAAAGTTTGAGTGGTCTGAGAAATGTCAACAGAGTTTTAATCAGTTGACAGCACTGTTAACAAAAGCACTAGTTTTAGTTCAACTTGAGTCGGGTAAAGAGTTTATGATTTTTAGTGATGCGTTATTGAACAATTTGGGATGTGTTTTAATGCAAGAAGGCAAAGTGATAGCGTATGCTTCCAAACAGTTAAAATCATATGAAAAGAATTATCCGACGCATGACTCAGAGTTAGCTGTTATTATTTCCGCATTGAAAATTTGGCGACATTATTTGTTCGGTGAGAAGTGCCGCATATTTACCGACCACAAGAGCTTGAAGTATCTGATGTCTTAGAAAGATTTGAATTTGCGACAACTAAGATGGCTCAAATTATTGAAAGACTATGAGTTAGTGATTGATTATCATTCAGGGAAAGTGAATGTAGTCGCGAATGCTCTGAGTAGAAAATCTTTTGTTCGCTTTGAGAGCAATGAATACATGATTGACATTATTTGATGATGGTTCAATTTTAGCTGAGTTAAAGCTAAACTGATGTTTCTCCAGTAAATCTGTGAAGTTCAGAAATGTGACAATGAATTGAAAGCTAAATGAGTATAGTGTGAGTCGACTCGTGATTCAGAGTTTCAGATTGGAACCAATGATTATTTGTTGTTCCGAGGTAGAATTTGTGTATCGAAGAATCCAGAGCTTATATAGAAAATTTTACACGAAGCACACAGTGGTTGCTTTTCTGTTCATGCGAGGAGTACTAAGATGTATAGTTATCTGAAATAGATGTATTGGTGGTCGGGCATGAAACATGACATTTTAGAATTTGTGTCGAGATGCTTGGTTTGTCAATAGATTAAAGCCGAACATCAAGTACCTTTGAGACTATTACAGCCAGTAATGATACTTGAGTGGAAATGGGATAGAGTTACGATGGATTTCTTATCATTGCAATTTGTCTTTAAGAAGGCTTAAGGACAAATTGAACGACTTGAACTTCCCGTAATTTAAGGATTGTCCTCAAACAAGAATGAAAATTATATGTCAGTGAAGAACCCATTTCTAATGAACCAGTAAGCAATGCTTCTAGAGCTGACAAGGATGCTTATAAAAAGCACATTGATGATATATTAGATATAAGATGTCTAATGCTTGCCACCATGACTCCTGAGCTTCAAAAGCAACATGAAAATATGGTTTCCTATGATATGATCCAGTACCTCAAAGAATTATATGAGGGTCAAGCATGTTAAGAGAAGTACGATACCTCTAAAAATCTATTTTGATACAAAATGATGGAGGGAACCCCTATGGGAACTCATGTTCTCAAGATGATAAGCTATATTGAAAGCCTCGAAAAACTTGGATTCCCTCTAAGTGTGGAATTAGCCACCGATGTCATTCTGCAATTGTTGTCGAATAGTTTCAGCCAAATTTCCCTTAATTTTAACATGAATGAAATTAATAAGACTTTTCCAAGTTATTTAGCATGTCACACTGAAAGTAACATGAAAAGAGCTGTAGCTAAGCCTATTATGATGGTCTATAAGGACAAGGGCAAATGAAGGCTTAATGCTAAGGCAAAACCTAAGGACAATGGCAAGCTAAAACCCAACAAAGGAAAGACTGCATTGAAACTTGAAAGAGGAATTGTTAAGGAATAAAATGTTTCCATTGTAGTAAGATCGGATATTGGAAGAGGAACTACACCGCCTATCTTGAAGAAGTCAAGAAGTCAAAGGAAAACGGAGCGCCCACTTCAGGTATTTGTGTTATTGTTATTAATTTATCAATATATACTTTTTAGGTATTAGATATCAGTTGTGGTTATCATATTTGTACCTCTGTACAGGAACTACAAAAGACTGGAATATGGATAAAGGAGATAAAACCTTAACTTCATGATCCAATATTCAAATAGGCTACTCCTCAAACGTCAAATTTGATTTAACCTCGATCTCTTCTGTTGGAACAACATGTGAGGGATTTGATCGATACCGCCTCAACATTGAGATGCAAAACACATCGTGAATACAATCCAGCTTAGGAGGCAATTCTAGTTGATACGCCACAGGACCAATCCTTCTAAGCACTCGATATGGGCCAATGAACCTAGGGCTTAACTTGCCCTTTTGACTGAACCTCGAAACTTTCTTCCATGGAGAGATTTTAAGGAAAACCCAATCTCACACATTGAACTCAATGTCCTTATGCTTCAAATCGACATACGACTTCTGTCTATCAGAAGTTGCCTTCAATCTATCTCGAATTATCCAAATTTTATCCTCGATCTCCTAAACCATGGACCCATCAACTTTCTTTTACCCACTTCAGCCCAACATAAAGGCAAGTGACACTTACGACCAGAAAGAGCCTCGTAAGGTGCATTTTGGATACTTGAATGGAAGCTGTTATTGTAGGCGAACTCTGCCATTAGTAGATACTCCTCCCAACTACCTTGAAAGTCGATTACACAACTCCTCAACATGTCTTTTATAATTTGAATGACTGTTTCTGGCTGACCATTAAATTGTGGATGGAAGATTGTTTTGAAATCCAGCCAAGTACCCAAAGCTTCTTGCAATTTCTTTTAGAATCGAAAGGTAAATTGAGGATCCCAATATGAAATAATTGACATTGGCACTCCATGCACTCTCAATATTTCAAAAATATAAAACTTAGCTAACTTTTGAAGAGAACAATTAGTGCGAACAAGAATAAAATGGGTGGACTTCGTCAATCTATCCACTATGACCTAAAGTGAGTCTTTCTTAGTAAGTGTCAAAGGAAACCCATTAACAAAGTCCATTGTCACTCTCTCTTAATTCAACTACAGAATTCAAATTTGTTTGGGCAACCCTGATGGAAACTAATGTTCAACTTTAACTTCCTGGCAAGTCAAACATTTTGATACGAACTCTATTACTTCCCGCTTAAGTCCAGGCTAACAATACACTTCTTTTAAGTCACGATACATTTTATTACTACCAGGATGCATATCATAAGGGCTGCTATGTGTTTCCTGAAATATAGGTTGTCTTAAATTCTAATTGTTGGGTACACATTATCTGCCACTGAAGCACAATATTCCATCAGAATTAATCCCAAGGTCCTTAGTTGACCCATCATTCACCTATTTAAATCAAAGTGTTAAAGATTCATCCAAACTCTACTTATATTTGATTTCTTAAATCTAAACAGGCTTTACTTGCAACTCTGCAAAGATGCCCCTATTGTCAAATAGACTCAAACGAGCAAACATAGCTCTCAAGTCGGACATTGCCTTTCTACTTAAGGCATCAACCACTATATTAGCTTTTCCAAGGTGATACTCAATTGTACAGTCATAGTGTCGGACATTGCCTTTCTACTTAAGGCATCAACCACTATATTAGCTTTTCCAGGGTGATACTCAATTGTGCAGTCATAGTCTTTCAACAATTCAATCCATTTACTTTGTCTCAAGTTAAGTTCCTTCTGGGTAAGAAGACATTTGAGACTTTTGAGATCCGTGTAAATAGTACACTTCTCACCGTACATATAGTGTTTCCAGATTTTAAGTGCGAAAACCATAACTAGCAACTCCAAATCATGAGTGGGGTAATTTCATTCATGTGGCCTAAGTTGTCTTGAGGCATAAGTTACTACCTTACCCTCTTGCATTAGAATACATCCAAGCCCGACATGCGAAGCATTATTATACACAACATATTTCTTACCAGGTTCTGGTTGAATTAGGACAGGAGCTTTTGTCAACACGGATTTTAACTTCTCAAAACTAGCATGTTGCTCTTCTCCCCACTTAAATGAAGTGTTCTTCATCAACAACTTAGTCAATGTGGCTGCTATTAAGGAAAAACCCTCGACAAACCTTCGATAATACCCAGCAAGACCTAGAAAACTCTGAATCTCTTAAACATTCTTCAGTTGTTTCCAATCTAATATAGCTTCAACCTTTTTGGGATCTATACGGATATCTTCTGCTGATGCCACGTGACCCAAAAATAGCACTTCATTCTACCAAAATTCACACTTACTAGGTTTAGCAAAAAGTTACTTTTCCTAAAGTATCTGGAGGACCACCCTCAAATGCTCATTACGTTCAGATTCTATCTTGGAATATACCAAGATGTCGTCAATGAATACAAAAAAGAACTGATCAAGGAAAGGGTAAAAGACATGGTTCATAATATCCATAAATGTCATTGGTGCATTAGTTAACCCAAAAGGGATGATAAGAAACTCGTAATGTCCGTAACGGGTCCTAAAAGTAGTCTTGGAAATATCATATTCCTTTACCTTAAGTTGGTAATACCCGAATCTCAGGTCAATTTTAGAGAAGATAGTTACACCTCTGAACTGATCAAATAGGTCGTCAATCATTGGTAGATGATACTTATTCTTGATAATCAGTTTGTTCAGTCGTCGGTAATCAATGCATAATTGTAGTGTACTATCCTTTTTTTTTCAAAAATAAAATCGGTGTGCCCCATGGCAAAACACTAGGTCTAATGAAACCCATATCCAATAGTCCTTGGAATTTTACCTTCAATTCCTTGAGCTCTTTAGGTATCATGTGGTAGGGAGCAGTGGACATCAGTGCTGTTTTTGGCAACAATTCAATATTGAATTCCAACTCCTGATCCAGAGGCAACCCTGGTAGTTCCTCGGGAAACACATCAGAAAATTCCCTTACTATATGAATGCTATCAATAGAAGGAAAAACAACACTTACATCTTGGATATTCACTCAGGTGATGCCTTTAACAATACTGACATACCTGAATTTGCCCTTCTTTAGGGTCCACAACTTCTTTATTCTATGCTGGCCTTGTAACAACCCATTTTTAGTCAAATCAAAATAGTGGTTTTGGAATCACAAATCCGAAGTGAAAATATTTATTTTATTATTATTTTAATGTTTACAACATGATAGCATGTATGTGTGAAAATTTCGTGAAGAAAGTTTAGCATTTGAATGCTCAATTAGGTAAAAAGGACTAAATGGTGTAAAGTGTAAAAATGGAGTTCTATTAGCTAAAAGCATCTAATAGCTATAGAACCTTAAAGCAAAGGTCCTTATGTTGTAATTAGACCATTAATGGTATAAGTGGACAATTATGGACAACCATTAAGTAAATTTAAAATTTATTAAGGTTAATTTAGTAAAATGTAAATAAACATAAGTTAAATAAAAACAAAATAATAAAATGGTGTTCATATTTCATCTTCAACCAAAATTGAAAGAAGAAAAAGAAGCCATTTTTGAGCTAGGTTAGGCCAACCTTATTTTGTCAATTGTAAGTCCGTTTTTACTCGGTTTTTAATGATTTCTACGTTTTTGTGATCGTTGCAGCTAGTACTAGCTAGCCCAAGGACTAATTTGCAAAACTGTTAAAGATTTTGGAAGTTTCCATTGATGAATATGTATGATTTTTGAAGTTTAATGATAGACTATAAATATTTGATGTTAGTTAAACAAGTTTTGTTAAGTGATTTTTGAGAAAAAATGTAAAATAGGGATTAAATTAAGAAATGTGTAAATTGTGTGGTAGAATTGTGAAATAAATGAAAAATATGGACTTCTAGGGATATAATGGTAATTTGGCTAACATAGGTTAGTTTTTTGAAAATTTTTGAAAAAAAGTTGAAAGTGATTCGAGATTGTTTGAAAGCTACTTCAGATAGACAGAAATCCTATGCGAATTTGAAAAGAAAAGAAATCGAGTTTCAAGTCAATGGTAAGGTATTTTTAAAAGTGTCTCCATGGAAGAAAGTTCTTGATTTGGTCGGAAAGGCAAATTGAGTCCGCGTTTTATCGGACCGTATGAGATAATTGAAAGAGTTGGACCAGTAGCATATCGGTTAGCATTACCACCTGAATTAGAGAAGATTCATGATGTGTTCAATGCATCTATGTTTCGTCGGTATCGTTAGGATCCTTCACATGTAATTTCACCGACGGAAATTGAGCTACAACCGGATATGACTTACAATGAAGAACCGATTAATATTTTAGCTCGGGAAGTCATGCAACTAAGAAATAAAAGTATCGCTCTCGTGAAAGTATTATGGAAAAAACATGGAGTAGAAGAGGCTACATGGTAGTTCGAGGAAACTATGAGAAATCAATATCCACACCTGTTTACCGGTAAGATTTTCGGGGACGAAAATCCCTAAAGGGAGGGAGAGTTGTGATATCCTGAATTAGGGCCTAAACAGAATAGTAGTTTCGAAACCATAATTCTGAAGTAGAAAAATTTATTCCAATTAATTTTTATAATTTATTGAGTGATTAGATGCATGTGTTAGAACATCGATAGAAAATTTCATGAATTGCATGTCTAATTTGCCTATTAGGACTTAATTGCAAAAGTTGATAAATATGAGTTTTAGATTTTAAAGGATTTAATTGAAGAGCATAATTGAAGTAGAGGTCCTTAAATGGAATTATACCATTAGATTTTGATGGACAAAAGTGGACATACATAGGTAGAAATAACCAAAGTTCTTAATGAAGGGTATTTTTGTCATTTGGTAATTAAAAGATTAAAAAAAGGAAAAAGATGGCAAAATATGTCCATCTTCTTCATTAGGACAAAATTTCAATGGTTCTCCATAGTTAGGGTTTCTTTCAAGCTTCCAAGCTCTATAGTAAGTGATTCCAAGCCCCGTTTTTAATGTTCTTTACGTTTTTGGAGTCCCGGTAACTTGATTTAGCTTATTCTAGCAATAATTTAACCTAGAGTTTATATTTGGAAAAATACCGATAGGTGAAATGTGTTTATTTTGATGTTTTATGGTAGAATATGAAGTTTTAAATTATGTTAAACAACTTTTGCTAAACGATTTTACGTGAAAACGAGTAAAATGACATAATCAGTAAAAATACCTAATGTTTATAACTATGTAACGCCCCGTACCCGAGACCGTCGCCGGAGTCGAACACGAGGTGTTAATAGACTAAATTCATTACTTAAACAGCTCAAACAATTTATTTTTAAAATTTTCAGTCAAGCTAGCAATCTGCGTCATAGTCGCTTAAAAATTCATATCTCGAGTTCCAAAACTCAAAATCCAATTCCGTAAATTTTCCCTGAAACTAGACTCATATATCTATTTAATAATGTTTTTATAGAATTTTTGGTCAAGCAAATTAGTACAGTTTATTAGTTAAAGTCTCCCCTGTTTTAGGGTTCGACTGCTCTGACCTCTATGTATTACGAATCAGATATCTCCTTGTACAGAGTTTCAATGACTATGCCGTTTGTTTATAATAAAACTAGACTCAAAAAGGAATCTGTAAATATAAATCATGACTTCTAATTATCTTTGAACAATTTATGGTGAATTTCCAAAGTCAGAACAGGGGATCCAGAAATCGCTCTGGACCTGTTTCACAAAAATTTAAACATCTCATAAAATATAACTCATATACCTGTTTTGTTCCATCCATATGAAAATAGACTCATAATTATTCAATTCCATATTTTATTCATCATCTAATTGTATCTCTACTATTTTTAATGATTTTTCAAACTCACATCACTGTTGCTGTCTGAATCTATTTTATGGTAAATTTTACCTATTTCATGGTTTCCATGGATTAGCTAGCAATTTAGCATACATAACACCAAATATGATCATGATTAGCCATTCCAATGGCTAATCATTACCAAGCATTTCCATACCACTCAATAACCATATCATAAGACCATATACACAAAATGATTATAATGCTATACATGCCATACTCAAAATATACAAACCATTATGCCAAGATGGTATACGGATAGTGTGAGTGTGCCTCCGATCATTCCCGATTTCCGAGCTGGCTTGTCAACACCACAAGGAATGAAAAGGAGGGAGTAAGCATACATGCTTAGTAAGCTCACATGCAAATAGCAAGTAACACAACTATATACGCAAACATAAAACATCATTTGCATAATCATCACCGAGACATTCATATCACATTTTCATTTATCATCTTACCATATTGTTGTTATATCGAGTTTTCAACCCGAGGGTTAAGTACATACCTGTTCAAAGTATTCATTTCACAACACTTACCAATACGTCCCTTTCATCTCAAGTATTCCTCCATTTGAGTAGAATTTTACCCGTTGAACACATCGGAATATAATTCGGATACATGGAAAGTTTGCACATAAGTGCCACATATGTAGCCAAGCTACCATGTAACCCGCCCATAAGTGAACTCGGACTCAACTCAATGAGTTTGGGCATTCACATCCATAAGTGAACTCGGACTTAACTCAACGAGCTTGGATGCCTAGTTACATCTCTCGAACTTGGACTCAACTCAACGAGTTCGGACATTCGCATCCATAAGTGAACTCGGACTCAACTCAACGAGTTCGGATGCCCAAATATCATAGTGATATGTCACTTGTATCCTAATCTATTCCTAAGGTTCAACGGGACCTTTTTCCCAATCAGGTGTCTCAACCATCTTCTACGGAATGCCGTTACCGATACTCGGTAGTATTTCATATTTTCCAAGTATATCACATAATTTGACATATTAACAAACAATTATCACAGTATAATATTTCATAATAATTATGATATCATTTAAATAACATTAAAACATTTAAAATAATAACTATGTTACCAACATTTACATATGAACTTACCTCGTATGCAAAAATGGCTACTTTTACCATTTCGTCCACAACTTGGTATTTTCCCCATTTTAGCCAGAATTTTAGTTTTCCTTGCTCTATCATTTAAAATATAGTCTAATTAGGACTCACATTATTCAAATTGACCCAAAATCATATTTTGGCAAAATTATAGTTTTGCCCCTAAACTTTTGCATATTTACACTTTTGCCCCAAAGCTCGTAAATTAAACTTTAGCCTATTTTCTTATGTTTTATGACATGATGATCATTTTTCCCTTCTATGGTAACATCAAATTCTCACTCTAACATGTACTTATGACTATTAGGTATTTTTACCGATTAAGCCCTTTTGCTAGTTTTCGCTTAAAATCGAGTAGCACAAGTTGTCTAACATAATTTAAAACCTCATATTCTATCATAAAACACCAAAATACACAAATTTCACCTATGGGTATTTTTCCAAATAAGAACCCTAGGTTGAATTATTGCTAGCATAAGCTTAATCGAGAGCTACCGGGACTCCAAAAACGTAAAAATCATTAAAAACGAGGCTAGAACGGACTTACAATCGAGCTTGGAAGCTTGAAAAACCCTAGCCATGGTTTCTCCTTGCTATATTCATCCATGGAGTTGAAGATGAGCAAAATTGGCTTTTAATTTTGTATTTTAATTCATTTTACCCCTAAATGACCAAAATGCCCTTACTACTAAACTTTCCAAAAATTCCATCCATGTCCAATTTTTGTCCATAGACTTAGAAATTGGTAAAATTGCTATTTAAGGCCTCCTAATTAATATTTCAAAACAATTTCGTACTAGAAACTTCTAGAATGCAAGTTTTACAAATTATTCGATTTAGTCCCTAATTTCAATTTAAGCACTTTATGCATAAAATTTCTTCACGAAATTTTCACAAAATCATGCAATCATATCATAGACCTCAAAATAATCATAAAATAATTATTTCTATCTTGGATTTTTTGGTCATGAAACCGCTATTCCGACTAGGCCCAAAATCAGGATATTACAAACTACATGTTAGAGTGAGAATTTGATGTTTCCATAGAAGGAAAAAATGATCAGCATGTCATAAAACATACTAATTTTGGAAAAAAAATTTAATTTTTGAGCTTTGGGGAAAAAGTGTAAATATGCAAAATTTTAGGGGCAAAATCGTAAATTTTCCAAAGTTAGAGTTAAGGACTATTTTGATAAATGTGAGTATTAAATCAGCTAAATGTGTTATTTTAGACCAAGAAAGACGTGGAATTGACCTTGATCAGGGAAAGGAAAAGATTATGGACTAAATTGCAAAATTTCTTTATTTTGTACCGAGGTAAGTTCAGGTGTAAATGTAGTAACATAATTGTCATTTTAAGTAATTTAATGTTATGTATATGATATGATGATTAATATCATGAAATATTATGCTTTGTGGTTATTATTGAGTAATATGCAAATTATGTGTGCTACTTGTTAAATATGAATTGCTACCGAGTATCGGTTTCGATA
Organism: Gossypium arboreum; assembly: GCF_025698485.1. NCBI lineage: Eukaryota > Viridiplantae > Streptophyta > Magnoliopsida > Malvales > Malvaceae > Gossypium > Gossypium arboreum. The sequence continues at coordinate 109,530,474 of NC_069075.1, read as the reverse complement.
TTTCGTGGAAGACGGCAAAGATGTGTGATCGAGGAAAAAGCCCGTTTGAACCTTGGGAATAGATTATAATACACGTGACATGTCAGTAAGATATTTGAGTTCCGAGCTCGTTGAGTTGAGTCCGAGTTCGTGAGATGTAACTAGGCATCTGAACTCGTTGAGTTGAGTCTGAGTTCACTTATGGATGCGAAAGGCCGAGCTCGTTGAGTTAAGTCTGAGTTCATTTATGGGTGGATTACATGGTAGCTTGGCTACATAATTTCCGCAAGCTATTGAGTTTGTCTAGCTGCGGGTATGGCACTTATGTGCATGAAATCCGTGTATTCGAATCATATTCCGATGTGTTCAACAGGTAAACCTTAAGTGGATAAGGTGAGTACCTAAAACGAAGGTGACATGTTGGTAAGTGTGGTGAATAAGAAAATTTGTACAGGTATGTACTTAACCATATGGTTGAGACTTCAATATAACAATAATATGGTAGGATCATGAATGAGAAATATGATATGAATGCTTTGGTGATATTATGCAAATGTGGATTTCGTATTATTGCATGGTTATGTTACTTGCTATTTACATGTGAACTTACTAAGCAATTATGCTTACTCCCTCTTCTCTATTCTTTGTAGTTTTTTCAAGCCAGCTAGGAGATCGGGAACGGTCGGAGGCGCGCTCACACTATCAACAAGCTATTTCGGTATAATGACTTGTATATTTTGGGAATATGGCATGTATAGCATTATAATCATTTTGTGTATATAATCTTATGATATGGATCATGGATGGTATGGAAATGTTTGAGAATGATTAGCTATTGGAGTGGCTAATCAAGATTATATTTGATAACACGTATGCTTTATGTGCTAACTAATCTATGGAAATCCATAAAATGGTGAAATTGGCTATAAAACATAATCACACAGCAGCAGTGACGTGAGTTTGAAAAAGCACTAAAAATAGTAAAGATAGAATTAGATGATGAATAAAATATGTAATTGAATATTAATGAATATATTTTCATGTGGAAGAAACAAAATAGGTAAAAGAGTTTTATTTTATGAGATATTTACGTTTTGGTGAAATAGGGTCAGAGCGATTTTTGGATTCCCTGTTCTGACTTTAGAAATTCGTCATAAATTGTGTAAAAATAATTAGGACCACACTTTATATGTATGGATCCTTATTGAGTCTATTTTTAAGAGAAACAAACGATATGGTCATTTGATCTCTGTACAGCAAGAAAGTTGATTCGTAGTGCACAGGGGTCAGAGTAGCCAAACCTTGAAATATGGGAGACTTTAACTAATAAACTGTACTAATTGGCCCTACCAAAAATTCTAGAAAAAAATTAGTAAGTAGATATATGAGTATATTTTCAGGGAAAATTTACAGAATTTTATTTTTAGTTTCGTAACTTTAGATATGATTTTTTTAGCGACTGTGACGTAGATGGACAATTTACTATGAGAATTGTTTGAACTTGTTTAAATGCTAAAATAAGTTTCGTAATGTCTCATGCTCGACTCAGGCGACGGTCTCGGGTAAGGGGGCGTTACATTTGGTAATAAATGAAAAATATAGACTTCTAGGGATATAATGGTAATTCAGCTAACATGGGTTAGTCTTGAATTTCATGAATTTTTGATTTTGTGAAATAAGGACTAAATTGTAAAAATGTGAAAGTTTTAGGGAAAATGTGTAAAATAGCCCTAGTGTGTGTTTTGGATTGAATTGAATAAATAGAAGAATAAATAAGTTGATTTTGATTACTTATAGATCAAGAAAAGAGGAATTTGGGCTTAGATTGGGGAAAAAGCAAAGTAATTGAATAGTCGGTCCGTTTCGTCATTTCCGTACACGAGGTAAGTTCGTATTTTTGAACTTAAATGTGTATTTATTCAATGGATGGATGGTATTGAGATTGTATTTATCCTATGTTTAAATGTGTAGAACATAATTTAAATGTACGGTTTAAGTGGGCGAGTTGCTGAATAATACTATAGCTGAGCTATGCCAAATCAGATAATAAGACCATAACCGGGTTGTGGCATGTGAATGTAAGACCACGGCAGGGCCTTGGCAATGTATGTGTAAAACCATAGTTGGACTATGGCTTCAAAAAATCAAATTATTTGTATCATAAGCATTTATAAGCTCGAAGTGATTTGGTAAGAGAGTTAGTGATTTGGTAACAGGTATGTACTGAAAACTATTCAGGTAACGAGTTAGAAGAAGTTGAGGACTTATGAGTTCGATATGGTTAAACTTTATGTTAGCTCATTGATTTATGTTTTAAATGTTAATTATGTTATCCATTTTGAAGTGCTAATGATTGTTAAGATTATTTCATATTTACATACAAACTTACTAAGCTTTATAGCTGACTTTGTTTAATTTCTAATGTTTTATAATTCTACGAAGCTAGCTCGGATCTGGGGATCGTCAAGGACTTCATTGCATTATCGAACATCTGTTTTGGTCTGTTTTGGTACTTTTGAGGTGTGTATATATGGTATATGGCATGTACAGGCTTGAGTCATTTTGGTATGTAATGAAAATGTATTTTGGCCACTTGAGTTGGCTTGTGATGATGAATTTAATGATGTTTATAAATGTGCAAATGGTTTTGTTTTGAGTTTGGTAACTGACTTATATTGTGTGTTTGAAGGATTTATGATGCTTAATGATATTAGGTAATTTGAAGGTAAAGGATTGATATTTGGGAAGCTTTATGATTGTGAATTGGTACATGATAATGCATGATTGGAAGGGTATAATTAGTTGAATTGTATATGTGAATTTAGGTATGAAATTAGATGGCAAATTGTAACATATTGGTGATTGGTATTGATGGTAAAGAAATGGTATGATTTGAATATTGGTTGATGGTATTTTTCTGCATATTAGTGTCTTGAAATGGTACCATTTGAGCTTGAATAGGTACGTACAAAATGGGTGGCAAAATTGTAACACCCCTAACCCATATTCATCGTCGTAACAGGGTTTCAAAGCATTACTAGAACTTTCAGAACATTTTACAAATAATTTATATAAATTACTTTTCATTAACCGAGATCATTTCAAATGTCCCTTAATTGGACCCTCGAGGCCCAATATGAGCATTAGAATCAAGTCGGGACTTAATCGGGAACTCTAAGAATTTTTCATGACATTTCAAAAATTTTCCAAGGTGTAGGGTGCACACGCTCGTGTGACACTGGAACACGCTTGTGCTGTAGGCTGTGTTCAACCCCGTGTAACTCTCTGACTTGTGCACACGGGCATGCCACACTCCTGTGTGCTAGGCCGTGTGGTCAATTAATTCATTTCAAAATTAGGTGTAGGTTTCACACGGCCAAGACATACGCTTGTGTTCTAGGCTGTGTAGCATACACGGCTGAGACACATACCCGTGTCTCTGCCCGTGTGCTCAATTCTGAGCATTCTGTTTCTCAAAATTTAGGTGCAAGGTATACACGGCCTAACTACATGCCCATGTACCCGGCCGTGTGTCACACACGACAGTCTAGATACTCGCTCGTGTGGACAAAATAAAGCTGTTTCTAACTTCATTTCTCACCTAAAATCACACTCATGACCTGCACTTGAAACACACATCCAATACCAACCATTTCAAGCATTCAAGTTAAGCAAACTCTATCATTCAACATGGCATACCATTACATGCATACATGTTGAAATTCTTGCTTTGGTTTAGTCCATATGATAGGCATAATTTGATCAACTACTTAACACATATGTAGCTACCATATTATGACATTACAAATATATCAAAACAAACCATTACTAGCCATTCCAATGGCTAAATTACAAGCATCATTTACATTTACATGCCGATACGACCAATATAACCTATACATGCCATTACAACCATAATTGATTTATCATAAATACCGATATAGGCCGATGGATCCAACGAGCTTTTGATTTACTCTAAAACAGGGAAATCAAACTAAGCATAAAATGCTTAGTAAGTTCATATAACATGGTACTTAACTTACCATTAATTCTATTTTGAGGTAACTATGTAAGGCATAATCAATCATTTTGACCTCAAGCCCTACACACATTCTCATTGCTCTTGTTAGTCATATTTTCCATAATAACATCAAATCATATATGGGCTCAACAACAATCAAGTTTCCAAGCAGATATGCTTTCCACAACATATATTCATTCAATATGCATAATTCATCTCATTATTTCAAGTATAATTTCATAATAGTTCATTTCGAGTTTAGATCATTTCATATCAGAACTTTACTCATATTACTCGGAATATTAAGGCCACGATTATCACACTCAAGGTGTACAATATAATCAAGAATGAAAATATATTCATCAAATAAAGTCCATGTACAAATATCATCATCTCGTGTCTTCATATATCATTTGCCATGTATCATCATTTACTTGTATTTCAGATGGATACATGTAATAACTCATTTTATCATTCATAACTTCTCATGTCTGGAATTGTCACCCGTTGAATTTATTCGGAATATCAATGGAAACGTAGGTAGTACACTCGAGGTGTACAAATCAGGATCCGTCAATTCATGTCCAATGGTACCCATAAGGTACTATATCGGAGAGTACACTCTCGAACCACACATGTAGACAACAGGAATACCAGTCCAGGTTAAATCCTTTTTATGACATATGTTCTAATGAGCTTGATCTGGATTACCCGTCCGGGCTAAATCCAATCCATAACATATGATTGAGAGGATTTATATCAGGATTACCTGTCCGGGATAAATCCTTTCATATATGAAGTCAATAGGATTACTCGTCCAAGCCAAATTCTGTCAACAATAAATGCAGGACCTCATTCATTTCGAAAATTTACATTTATCCATCAATTCTTCCTTTATTCAAACGGGATTTAACATTTCTCAAGCATTAACAAGAATGTGATTATTTTCTACATCTAAATCATATATATAATTCAAATTGATACATTCCACATTCATTTCAAGCATATAAGCAACATTTTTATCATTTACCATTTATCGAGCATTATTATTAATTGAGCATTTTCATTTATCGGGCTATAAAAAGTATGTGATCATTTCACATATTTATGGAATTTATACAATTCACAAACACAACATTAAATTCAACATAAAAATATATGCAATTTAGTTACACGAACTTCCCTCGACGATGTTCGTGTACGTAAAATCTACTAACTCCACATTTTCCTCTTTCCTTGTTCTAGCTCCAAATTTAGTCTATCCAGATCTATACGAGTAAATTTAACATTAATTTACCATATTTCACATTCAAGTGGACTTAATTTTCATCCTAGGTAAAATTACCATTTTGCCCTAAACTTTTTCATAAATTTCCATTTTGTCCCTAGGCTCGGAAAATAAAATTTGTGCAATTTACTCCATATTCCAAGCCTAACCAAAATCCCATTACAAAATTTACAGCACATGTATTCATAAAAATTCAACATTTTTCATTAAATTTCACATCTTTACATTTTAGTCCCTAAATCATGTTTTCATCAAAAATCACTTTGTGAAAGTTGTTTATCTATCAACAACTTTTCATTTTCTACCATAAATTTCTAATTTTCAGCATATTCATCCATGAACCATTTTCCATACTTTGATAACTTCTCAAATTGATCCCCCAAATAGATAGATTAAGCTATCCCGGTTTGAAAAATATCAAAATTACTAAAAACAGGACAAGAAAACTTACCCAATTTGGCCAAGAAAGTTTCTTCTCTCTCTCCTAGGGTTTCCATATATTATTTTGGGGAAGAAGATGGTAAAAATGATTTTTATTTCTATTGAATTAATTTATCATCTTTAATAATTTTAGTTTCCAATTTAATCCTTAGCCTTTTTTTAACTTTCCATTTATGAATCATCCAAAAATTATAACACCCCCTACCTGTGTCTGATGCCGGGACAGGATATGAAGCATTAACGGACTTAAACGCAAACAATCATGCAAACTGGGCAATAAAATTTCATTCATATTTTAAAACATTCAATCACATGCACATAGTTTCTTATTTGGGTTTACGAAACCCAAAACATACTTTAGAAAGGGTTCGGGACTAAAACTAGAACTTTGGAAAGCTCTGGGAAAAACTTAGAAATTTTTCTCATGAAACAGGGTCACAATGCCCGTGTGCCATCAACATGCCCGTGTCCTCAGGCTGTGTAACTCTCTGTTTATGACGTCAGCAAATAAATTGAACCACACGGCCAGGCCACATGCCCGTGTCACCAGGTCGTGTCCCTCACACAGTTGAGACACACAGTCGTGTCTCATCCTGTGTAGTTAACTCTTAGGCTATTTTCCAAGCCTTTTTGTTACCCTTACTGTAACACCCCAAACCCGTGACCGTCACCGGATTTGACCACGTGGTGTTACCGGGCTTACTTCCCTTATTTCTCTCTTTGAAATAATTGATTTACATTCCAGGCAGGCTAGCTAACTGCGTCACTGTCACCTTAGAAATCATATCTCGAGTTCCAGAACTCGAAAATCAGTTCCGTAAATTTTCCCTGAAACTAGACTCATATATCCATCCCTGGATTTATTTCTAGAATTTTTTGTCAGGCCAATTGGTACAGTTTATTAGTTAAAGTCGCCCATGTTACAGGGGTCGACTACACTGATCTTCGCGCATTACGACCTGGATATATTCTCGTACAGGGCTTCAATGCTCATGTAGTTTGTTTCTAATGAAACTAGACTCAAAGGGGAATCTGTACATATAAGGAAAAACTTCTAATTCCTTCTGGATAATTTATGGTAAATTTTCAAAGTCGAGACAGGGGATCCAGAAACTGTTCTGGCCCTATTTCACGAGAACTTTAATATCTCTCAGTATACTGCTCATATGGTCGTTTCGTTTCGTCCATATGAAAATAGATTCATCAAGGTTCAATTTCATAATTTATTAACTATTTAATTCTACTTCTACTATTTTTAGTGATTTTTCAATCTCATATCACTGCTGCTGTCCGCAACAGTTACTGCAGAGACTATGCCAATTTCATGAATCTTTCCTTGGCCTTACTAATCATCCATCATACATGACACAAATTATGGCCACCTTATCAAAATTAAAGTTTCTAAGACTCGTGGCTATAGGTTCTAGCATCCCACTCAACGACCACATAGGCCATTTTCACATGGCTTAAAGTTTACAACCCACAATTCAACAAAACATAATAGCCTATACATGCCAAATGTTCTCCTAGTTCAACTACGAAGACAATACCAAAAGATTTCCAGCCGGTGTGATGACTTCAACGACGGTTCCGAGCACGCAACAATACGAGTCCAAGAGACCTAAAATGGGTGACAAGAAAACACCGAGTGAGTTTATAACTCAGTAAGTCATAAGCATTCATCAACCATCCATTAATAAAATTTTCACAAAGTGAAACAATGAAACAAGGCTAGGTACTTCATCCATATCGGAACTATACCATAATTCCTCGGACCTTTCGGTTCAATCTCATACCAAGCCATACATCCACATTTCATATTTATATGATAAGATATTTGAGGCATTTTAACACACTAACTCATTTTCACCACAATCACACAATTGCAATCATCACATAGATTTAAAGCTTACCAAGCTCAACCCCGAGCATGAACATATTGCCTATTCGTCATGAGCTCAAGGTACTTACCCGATTCGCTGTCCGGGATTAACTCGATAATGTCGCACACTCAGTGCCAATTGTAATACAAGAGCATATAGTGAATCCGCACACTTAGTGCTATATATTTTCAGCTCGCACACTTAGTGCTATAGAATCAAACTCGCACACTTAGTGCTGTACAATTTTAAACCCGCACACTTAGTGCCAATCTTGTCACCGTGTCCATTTATACCCGCACACTTAGTGCCGTGACCAATACCTTATGCATTTTGCTGCCTTTATACATTCAACAATGGCATCATTCCATACACATACATTTTCATTTACACATCAACTCATTTAAACACAATTATGTATATATTATGGTCATTTACATCAACACCAAATATATGCTTAATGACTTACATTATGTAGGGTAGAACGGTTCCAATTCGCTACTCGTTTGCTTTCTCCTTTCCTTTGTCCGATTTAGTCCCCTTTGCTCGAGCTAAATCAAACAATTCACCTCTCCATCAAACACAAACATACGGCATTCATATACATTATTATGATTATTGCCGAATACTTAACACAACTAAGCTAAAATTTACTCAATCTCATCTTAATTTATTGCTACTTATTCATCAAATTCCCAATACAGGGTATTTAACACCTATGCAACAAAATCGGATTAGCAAACACCCATAGCCCATGGCCGATTACAACTTAAACACAAGTCAACAAGATCTCATGATTTCAAATCAAACTCTTCTCAAGAATGCACCATGCCGAACCCTTAGATGATTAAACATCTAATTTAGACAATCTTAGAACATCTAAACGACACTTGTTCAAGGCATTAAACCACTACATGTTCGGCTATTACCTTAGGTGCATTAGAAATTTATACTATCAATAAGCTCAACTTCTTGCAACAACAATTTCTTCCTCAAGGTTTAAAGGCTAAAATCAAATTATTCTCCCATTAACCATAAACGAATGTACCATACCTCCATCAAGATTTCAAGATTCTTTTGGCTTGGGTTAAGTAAGAAGCAAGATGATTAACCTAAAACAAGCTTGAATTTCAAAACAAATCTAACACTTTTTACTAACCTTTCTTCTCCTTCCATGACCGAAAGTCTTTCTCCCCTCTTCCTCTTTACATTCGGCCAAGAAGAGCTTAAGTTCCAAGCTTTGTTTTCATGACCCTCTTGCTAGCTAAAGAAGAATGCCGATTTGTTTTAGGGAGATTTCCCCTATTCCTTCATCTTTTCAAGTCATGGCAATTGTAACAAAAATGAGGAAGGATGAACAACCAATTTTCTTCCCCTTTTTTTTTCTTTGTTTTGTCACGGCACAAGAGTATCCATACACACATTTTTCTTCATCATTTTCCCTTCTTTTTTTTTCATTTCTTTATTTCCCTTCCATAATGCACTAGGCCAACATGTCTAGGACATGTTTTCTTTGCCCATCATCATGTCATGGCCACTAACCTTAAGAAATGGGTTATTTGACATGCAACTCCACCTTTGTGTTAACATGCACTAATAAGCCATTTAAAATTAGCCTATCATATTTCACCATGTTTCACATTGATCCCTATTTAATAATTTCTCACAAAATTGGTAAAATTAGAGAATGAAACTTCCACATATGCATGCACACATATAGTAAGCATAGAATATAACAATTAATTATTTTTATGACTCGGTTTAGTGGTCCCGAAACCACTTTCCGACTAGGGTCAATTTAGGGCTGTCACACTTACATGCAAACACATATACATGGATCCAATAGCATTCAACATCCTCAATTATGATACAAACATATCATTTACCTATCAACATGCATGTGTTACACATTCCCACATTAAGCCAAGACTAGCCATACCATAGTTATCTTTGTGCCAATTTATTTCAACTTATCATCAAAATTCCATGTTCAAAGCATTATTATTTATCTCCATATTACACATTTAATTCATGGTCATAAAACATGCATTCAACACACATGACATATTGCCAACCATGCATGACAAACAAACATAATCATATCTTCACATCATAAGCAATAAATCATAACTTGACTAGCTATACTTACATCCATATTCAATATGAGCCACATCTCATGGACATATACAATAGATCAAAATAGGCCAATACATTTGGCCAAATCATAATAACACATGTCATAGAACTAGGTCCCTATACATGCCACTCACTCGATAATTCTAACATATGTAACAATATTCCAAAGGTATTGGCTTGATAGTGTGATGTTGCCTCCGACGATCTCCAACCCCAAGCCAACCTGAAAAAACTAAAAGAAATGGAAAGTAGGGAGTAAGCTTAAAGCTTAGTAAGTCCATATGAAAATAATAAGCAAATTATCAACATGATTCCATGGAAATATAATCATAATTACACTTTTACTTATTTTATGGTCATGCTATTTTCTCGAGTCATAGTTACTAAATTATTTATATCTGGAGCTATGGAACTCCAAATTAAGATCCATAATTTTCCCTAAAACTAGGCTCATATATCTTTTTAACATAAAATTTCCAGAATTTTTGGTCTAGCCAATAAGTACAGTTTATTCTTTAAAGTTACCCCTGTTCTGCTACTTGACAGCTTCGACCTTTCTTTACTAAAAATCTATTATCTCATAGTACGGGTTTTGATTAATGTTCTTGTCTATTTCTATTGAAAATAGACTCATTAAGGATTTTAATAATATAAATTATAACCCATAATTATTTTTGCACAATTTTTAATGATATTTCCAAGTCAAAACAGGGGATTCCAAAATCGTTCTGACCCTGACTTAAAAAATTCAAATATCTCATAATATGAAGTTCTTTTGCTTACAATGTTTCCTTTATATGAAAATAGACTCAAAAATATTTAATTTCATATCTTATTCAACCTCTAATTCAATTTTCACGATTTTTGGTGATTTTTCAAATTTACACAACTGTTGCTGTTCAAAACTGTTTTATTACAAATTTCGCTCTTACATAATTTCACTTACTCCATTCCATCTTACCGAAAGTTCACTAAAAAATTGAGCACATTGCTCATAAACTTCCACAAACATATACCTGCACTTATTCATCACATGGTCATGTTCACATGTATTTTCACTTAGTCGATTTCCCGTTGAACTCATTGGAATAATAACAGATACACGGCTGCCTGCACATATTACCACCCTTGTAACCGAAGCTATCTGGTATGCATAGTAGCCTGCACTTAGTACTACACACGTGACCTAACCATCTGATACACATAGTAGCCTACACTTAGTACTACACACGTGATTGAAGTTGTCGGGTACGCATAGTAGCCTGCACTTAGTACTACACATGTGGCCTAAAACCATCTTAAACACATAGTAGCTTGCACATAGTACTAAACATGTTTTCTTACAATGGACCATTCGTATCGTTTCTATTCCAAAGGTTCAACCGGGAAATTCCTCAGTTTTCAACATTTAACAAACTCATTCATAGTCTATTTCGATTCGTAATTTACATCAAATGATCATTCTATAGGTAGCCACATCTCATATAATAAAAAATATAATAACATAAAAAGAATCGATATATTATTTACATACAAACTTACCTCGAATGCGAGCACGGCTATTTATTCCGATTTAGTCCATAATCTTATTCATTCCCAATCTATTCCCGAATCTCATTTTCCTTGATCTATAATATCAAATTTAGCTTAATAATTAGTCACATTATTCATATGGGTCCAAAAATAATATTTTTAAAAATTTTCATTTTGACCCCTAAACTTTCACATTTTTCACTTTTTCTCCAAGGCTCGTAAAATGATTTTTACCCAATTTCCTTGCATTTTAAGCCTATAAGAATCATTTTTATAACTATAGCATCCCCTAATTTCCATTAAATCACACTTTTATGACAAATTTTGTAACTTTTGCAAAACGGTCCTTTTTTTTATAATTTCACCGAAAATCACTTAGTAAAAGTCATTTATTACACAACGAGCATTCATTTTCTACCATTAGACATCAAAACACATGCATGTAATCCATGGGTAAATTTTTGAATACAAACCCTAGCTCAAAATATGGGTAGAAATGAGTAGATCTTGTTACGAGGATTTAAAAAATGTAAAAATCAGTAAAAACAAGGCTAGAACGGACTTATAGTCGAGCTTGGAAGCTTGAAAAACCCTAGCCATGTCTTCTCCATGTAAGTTTCGGCCATGGGGTAGAAGATGGACAAAAAATTGGCTCTTAATTTTGTTTTTAATCCATTTTACTTACTAGATTACAAAAATGACCCTAACTTAAAAATATTCTATTTCACCCATTTCATGTGCATTTTTGTCCAAAAAATTATCCAATGGTCTAATTACCATTTAAGGGCCTCTAATTTAAAATTTCATAACAATTAGACACCTCTAACATGTAGAAATCAACTTTTCCACTTTTTACAATTTAGTCCTTTTGACCAAATTAAGTGCCCAAACGTCAAAATTTTTGAACGGAATTTTCAAAAAATCATCCCATGAAATTTTAAACCATAAAAATATAATAAAAAAAAATTTTACTGTGTCAAATTTGTGGTCCTGAAATCACTGTTCCAACTAGGCCTTAATTCGGGATGTTACAAAAATATCTACTAACTTTTTATTAATGGTCTAATTGCCATATAAGGACATTAAGTTTTGAATTCCATAGCTATTTGATCCTTCTAGCTACTAGAATTCAACTTTTTCATTTTGTGAGATTTGGTGTTTCTTGTTATTAAACATATAATCGGTAAAATTTTCTTATCAAAATTTTCACATACGGATCATATAATAAAATAAGAATAAATTTTATTTTCGGCTTGGATTTGTGGTCCTGAACCACTGTTCTGATTTCACCAAAATTAGACTGTTACAAAAATGGCTTGGTAAATAGGCTATTTTTGTCCACACCGGTAGAGACTCGGACGTGTGTCTCAGCTGTGTGTGACACACGGTCATGTTACACGGCCTTGTGTCCCCTAGTGTTGAATTTAAAAACAATTCAGTTTGCTCCACACGGTCTCACACACGGGCGTGTGACTTGGCCGTGTGGTATAAGTCAGTATACCTTAAGGTTTGACATAGCCTGGCACACGGGCGTGTATGACCATTTTTAGGGCACACGGCCTAGCCACACAGGCGTGTGTGTTGGCCATGTGACCCAAGTCAGTGAGTTACACGGGGTCAGACACGGGCTGGGACACGGCCATGTGCTCTAATTTCGAATGTCTACACGGCCTGTGACACTGGCTTGTCTGGTGGCCGTGTGAGACACATGGCCTGGCCACATGGGCATGTGTCCCTTGTTTTGATAAAAAATTTTAAAGTTTCGTGAAAGTTCCTGGAGTTACCGGTTTAGTCCCGAATCACTCCTAAAGCATGTTTAGGGCGTCGTAGGCTCGTATAAGGGACAAATTGATTGAGATTGAATGATGAATGCTTGAATTGATAAAATTTATGCTAAATGGATGTTTTATTGTTTTGTAAGTCCGGTAATGCTCTATAACCCTATTCCGACGTTGAATATGGGTGAGGGGTGTTACAGGTCTAGCCTCTCTAGCCGTCTTAACACGACGCGAATTTGGGCTATTAGAGGCCACCTCTCTTTTAGGTTGATCCCTTTGTTTTCCCTTTTTCTTACGCTCCATGCACTTAATCTCCTCAATAATTTTGGTTTTCTCGACCAAAGCCTCAAACACACACTCTTGATGTAGAGCTACCTATACCTTAAGGACATACCTTAGACCCTCCTGAAAATGAAAACTCTTTTCCTGCTCAAACACTACCATACTAGGTGCATAGTGGGTCAACCTTAGAAATTTTGCCTCAGACTCAGAAATAGTCATATCACATTGTTTCAACTCTATTAATTCTAATCGTCGGGCCTCCACATAATGAGGACCCACAAACTTACCCTGGAAGGCATCCTGAAAATAGGCCTAATGAATATGCTCTGGCAGCGTACCCGTAACTACTGATTGCCACCACATGTATGCCTCATCCCTCAACAAGGATACAATACACTTAAGTTTCTGTTTAGGAGTCTAGCCCAAGTCATCCAAAATACATTCAATGGTCCCCATCCAATACTCGACCACTATAGTAGTAGTTCCAACAATACCCTTGAAAAACTTTGCTCTACTAGAGTGAAGCCTCTCAACAATCGTCCCACGACTAACAATACCAATCGGTGCCCTAGCAACCCAATTTAAAACCTTTAACAAAGCTTGTGTTATTGGATCAACCTTTCCATATTCATTATTGTAATCTCGATTATCCATATTCCCACCCTCAGCAATGGGTTCACTAACAGCCTCATTCAGTTTATTATTCTGTATGAGCTCTTGAGATGCAGACGACTCAGCCGAAGCCATTTGAGGTTGCCCTCTATGACCCCTCCTACCTCGAGTATTCATTCCGGTATTTATGAGATCTAAAATTTGCAAGTAAGAATATCTTTAGTATTTTTGTTTAACCTTTTATCACACTCTTAATCAAATTTGTTTGTATTTAAAATTTTATGCAATAATCTTTATTATCTCTTTAAGGTTTCATTACTATTTCTATGGGTATGGCATCGAACCTTTGGACTTCGTCATTTCCACTCTTCAAAACACTGTGGTTTGTTTTTCCCAAAAAATTCCTTTTTTCATGTATGCATACAGACTTGTATTCAAAAAGAACAAAAATTTAGTCTGAGGTTTTGAACCTTGGCTCTAATATCATTAAATGTAACCTTCCAAATCCGGCATAGATCTCATGGCCGAATCGTGAAGGTCACACGGGACACCTAAACTATGAATCTGCGCTACCGTCGATTGAAAACCTGAAATGCACTCTCTTTTAATTAAAATCACGGTTACCTTTGTTATTTTGGAAAATGTTCATTAAATAGATCCACTTTTATTAAGTCAAGTTAATAAAGTTGGCATGATTTTAGGAGAACACATTGTTTGACATTACTTTTGAAAAACCCTATTAGGTTTAGTTGCAGCGGAAAAACAATTAAAACCCAATTATCTATTAACCTGAGTAACATGCTCGGTCCAATTTTAGAATAGTCCTATAGATCAATTTAAAGTATGAAGTTATGCATGCACGAAAATCCCCAAAACAGAAATAAACCCAAACCACAGTTCAAATAACTTTACAGTCCAAAAACCAAATAAATTTAGGGAACTTTAAATAAAATTAAATTAAATAGAGTTTAAGTCTGAAGTCTGCCATACGTTCGCATGCCAAGTCTGTTCCTAGTTTCGTTCATTACCTAAAGAGTTTGAAGTAATAGGGTAAGCTAACTAGCTCAGTGTGAGTCTAAAAAATAAGAGCATTTAGCATACATTTTAGGCATTCACACAGGAATCCACATATCACAATCATAGCAAGAATAACAAGATTATAATGAATCATGATCATGTCATAATGCAAAATGAATTCCTGCTTCAATCATCCGCTACACACCACGAGTTCCCCAAAACTCGTTTGCCAAACTCCAACATTGCGAGCAAAGCTCGATGTGGTAAAAACCACGTTATAAACATAATTGTAGAAATTCAGCCATTTAACAGTAAATGCGATAAATCACCGCCTCCACAAGATTTCTCGATGCGGTAATCGACTATGTGTAAATGCGGACTTAATAGTACTCCACAAAACTCCTCTATGAACCACAATATCAACCCACCCCGATGCACATGCAAGATGTCATACAATCTCATACATAATCATGAATTCAATACTTTCTCATTTCAGTGGCACAATTAACATGCTCTTATACATTCATATACTTTCAGTCAGTAGGATTATTTATCCAACTTTCAATTCACTGTTAAGATTGTGTCATTCAACATATAACAATGTCATAAAACTTATAGTACTTGACTAAGTGCATGTATAACAACCTTTCAAACATTTAATAGCAAATCATTTATACAAATATATCACGCATAAGCCTCATTCTCATTCGGGAACATGCTATACATACAATCAACATACATCATATTAACTAATCATCTACAACAATATCAATCATACAATCATTGAATCAATCTCACATCTTTGCTAACATGCCAAACAATTAAGGCTCGAAACATACTTGTTTCAAACACTTACAATTTAATTACTTAGCCATTTAGTCATGCCCGACTAGCCATTTAGCCATGCCCGACCTACAAGCTTAGTGACCAATTATAAAATTAAAAATATTATTAAACATTCAATTTAACGAGTTAAGACCCACACCTTATTTTACACTCTGCTGCGACATACTTGCGAATCTCGTGGTTTCTCTTTAAAACTTTAAAACAAACCTAAATTAAAAATCATCATTAAATTCAATTAATATACCTCTTAAAAAACCCCAAAACACACTTTTATAAGATCAATCCAATCATTACAATTATAATGATTTTTCATATCCAAGCCTGTAAGATTCCTTACATTGGTTTGATGTGAAACGCACGCGCGAATGTCTATTGGCTTCATTGTTGATTTGGGACATTTTAGTCGACACCTAATACATTTAAATATTGAAAAATTAGTAGCTATTCCATATTTAAAATCTTTAATTCGATCAATTACCAATTTTCCCAACATCTAAAGTGAAACTACACACTAGCCCATGATCAACCACACTTACGCTTCCCAAATTGTCAGATCTAAGTCATCGAGTGATCAAGATTGATTTTTCATAAATTAAACATTATTGAAGGCTGATTAGGATTTCTGGAAATAGATGGGAAAATTTTAAAGAAACAACAGCCCCCTTTTGTGCGTCTAGGTGTGGCACACCACCACCAACAGTGGCAAAATCGGGGGTGATTTAAAATCACAATTGAAATCACTTTAAAGGATGGAAAAATACTCATTAAATATTTAAAAATCACCCCAATTCCAGATCTAGAAATTTGGGTATTCAACTTGAAAGATCCATTAAGAAATTGAAAGAAATCAAGCACTTACACAAGCTAGGATAAATGGGAGACAATGAGACTTCTTGGAAACAATGAAGATCGTTCTTAAATATCCAAGATTTTCAAATTTGGGGCTGCAAAATTAAGGAAACATGGCAGAAAGAAAGTTGAGAGAATGATGCAAGATATTGTGGCAAAAGAAAAGAATAAGATATGGTGTTTAAAGGTTGTTTGGGCGGCGACAATAAGGGAGAAAGAAAAATTGAAGAGAAAAGGAGAGGGATGACTAAGGTGGAGAAAGAATGATTAAAGGATGATAAAATTAGTTAAAAATAATATTTATACCTAGGTTTTACTAGGCATGGATGACACATTTTGTAAAATTTAATTATTTTGCAAGGGAAGAGAATTAAACTTGAAACATTAATCTAATTTTCATGCTTTCGTAATTATAAATTAACCACTAGGCTATTTCCTTATTTTTGAAATAATTTTGCATTCTAATTAATCTAAAATTTTGGATGATACATGGGGTTACAATATCCTTTTCTCAATTTACCAAAAAAATCAATTATACACTATTTAATTTAATAGTACTTTTATAATATATTGATTTTAGGAGTGTTACAATACTTGTAAAGGAAAATAAAGTAAAGAAAAGAAATAGAAAAAAAATTAAGGAAAGAAAATGATTATATATTATTTTGTTTGGGTTGTTAAAATTAATAAGGAAAGAATAGTGAAGTAAATTTAACCAATTTCGTTTGGTTAAACAACTGAAATGAAAGAAAATAATTAAGTATAGTGATTTTTACAATTATAATCTTTTTCATAGTATAATTATATAAAAATAAAGAAGGTAAAATGATATTTTTCTCTTAAAATTTATTTACTTTCCTTTCTCTAACTTTCCTCCAAATTTGGAGTAACTACAAATTTAACATTTTAAGAGAAAGTAAGGCTTACTCAACTTGCTTAGCTTTTCTTTACCTAAAAAAATTATCCAAACAAGAGAATATTATTTATTTCCCTTCTTTTGTATTATTTCAATCCAAACATGGGTAGGAGGTATTTGCACCCTTGGTGTGTTTGGTTCGCCAAATTTTAGGTTACATTTCTTAATAAGATTACGAAATGTAAGATTACAAGTGGGATATGATATTACCTTGTTAGGTTTATTTGATTGGAATGTAAGATTCATATGTTTGGTTAACGGAGTATAAGATTATCTAGAAGTACATTTTTTTTGTCATTGTTATAGAATTTATATTTTAACAAATTTAGTTCTTTTAATTTTTTAGTCTCAATTTCTATAAAATTATGATAAATTATTAAAATTTTTACTTTATATAATAATTTATATATTAATAAGTAAATATATGATGTTCAAATAAATTTATAAATCATAATTATAATAATTCATGAAAAGTGATAGTAACACCAACTATAATTATAATTATAACCATAATTAATATATTAATAAATAAAATAAAATAATTATAATTGTAATGAATGACATTGACTAGTTCGCTATTAAGAAAAATTAAATATGTTTTTTTGTTCTTAATTAGTCTTAAACTTTATTTAAGAAAAACCTCAATTAATTAAAATAATAAAACAAAGGGTAAATTGGTTTAAAAATTAAGATTATACTCATAATCTTATATAATCTAAGGAATGAGCAGTAATAATATTTCACCCTATATTACGGCATCTTGACACTATTCCGTAATGAGAGATTACAAGATAACTGAAATGTTGACAATCCAAACACTATAATCTCATTCTAAAATACTACAACAGCCCGATTTTAGCTAAATCATAACAGTGGTTTTGGAACCACAAATCTGAGGTCGTAAAATTATTTTAATATTGTTTTTGGTGCTTATAGCATGTGATTATATATGTGTGAAAGTTCATGAAATAATTTTAGCGTTTGAATGCTTAATTTGATAAAATGACCTAATCGCGTTAAATGCAAAAGTAGCATGCTATAAGTTAAGAGTGTCTATTTGCTATGGTTATTAAACCAAAGGTCCTTATGATGTTATTATGCCATTGATAAGATTAATGGACATTAATGGACATGGCTTATGTGTTATTAAAGTTTATTAATTAAGGTTAAATTAGTAAAAATGTAAACAAACATATAATAACTCAAACAAATGCCATAATGCCATATCATATTTATTTCTTCACCTATAGCTGAATATTAAAGGAAAAAGAAAGCTTCCATGTCCATTTAGGGTTCGGCACATTCTTGGCTTGGTTAAGGCACGGTTTGAACTTGATTTTTGATGATTTCTATGTTTTTGTGATCATTGCTTCGTATTCTAGCTAGCCCGTACCCTAATTTCTAAATTAGTTGATGAATTTGTGAGTTGCCATTGATGATAGCTTGATGTTTTTGAATATTGATGATGGAAAATGACTATTTGATGATAGCTTTTTAAAGTTTTGCTAAGTGATTTTTGACAAAAATGTCAAATAGGGATTTGATTAAGAAAAATGTAAATTTAGGGGTTGAAATGTGAAATAAATGAAAATAATAGGCTAGTAGGAGTCTATGAAGAATTTGGCTAGCATGAAATTAAAAAAGAAATTCTATGAAAAATTTGGCTAGCATGAAATTAGAAAGAAATTGTGTAATTTATTTTTTATGACTTGAGGACTAAATTGAATAAATGTGAAACTTTAGGGGTTAAAGTGTAAAAAAGCCAAAACATGTGTTTGTGGACTAAATTGAATGGTTTGGTGAATAAATGAGTTAATTTTGAATGTTGTCAAGTGGTCGATCCGATCAGATTTAGATCAAGGGAAATCGAAAGTTGTCAAGTGGTCGATCTGATCAGTTCATTATATATACGAGGTAAGTTCATATGAAAATAAATACCTTTAAATTGATTTATAAATGTTTATTTGTCATTGAATTGCTATGAATGTCGAACCAACAAATACAAGCAAGAATTGATGAAGTTATGATATCCGAAAGTTTCGTACGAACCCTAGGATAGTATAGGATACGAATGTCATGACATTGGGATTACCGAGATGTGATTACATGTAAGACCATGTCTGGGACATTGGCATTGTATTGTGATTATGTGTAAGACCATGTCTAGGACATTGGCATCGTTATATGATTTCGTGTAAGACCCTGTCTGGGACAGTGGCATCGATATGTGATAACATGTAAGACCATATCTGGGATATGGCATTGTACAAGCTTTATGTGATTTTCGAGTATCCTTAATGATTCCAAATGTTTCAAAGGGCAAAGTCAAGTTGAAAAAGAATGCGTGAATGAGTTAAGTGAATCAGGTACTTATGAGATTCATACGAGTATTGAGAAGAGAAGTATTTGATGAATTCAATTATGATATTGAATATGTGTACAATGAGAAATGTTTGTGAACTTATATGTGTTTACTTATATTTTCCTATTGATGGAAATGATATTGATTCATTTGGTAATTTTATTTGTATATGGCTTACTAAGCTTTTAAAGCTTACTTTGTGTTCTTTCCTTGTTTTATAGATAATCAAAGCTAGCTTGGACTCATGAACCATCGGGAACATCATCACACTACCGACTACTTGTTGGTACTTTTGGATGCTTTGTAAATGTGGTATATGGCATGTATAGGCTAGTGAGTAGATGATAAGTTTTGAAATATGTTATTAGCCATATGTGTTAGCTTGTGAAATGATGTAAATGTTGATGTGTATGGCCATTTAAGTTGGTTTGAGTTAGGATTTTGGTAAGTAATACTTGATGTATAAGATGCCTTATGTTTTGGTATGGTTCGTATGGTTATATGGTTGCTCAAGTAGCTAGTTGTCATTTGGTGAGCTAATGCTTGAAAGATGATATGTTATGGCTTGATTTTGAGATGATGAAATGGTATGCTTTGAAGCATGAAATAGATGATAAGATGATGAATAAATGCATTTAGAAGTTATGTAAGTTTAATGACTTTGGCATATTAATTTGGTATGTTTTGGCTATCGATTTGAGTAGTTAAGAGGATGGTTCATAAATGGCATGAAATGTGTATGAAATAGCATGTTTTGAGTTTCCTATTAGTTTTTTGAATTGGTACAAATGTTGTGGTTTATGTATGCTTGAGAAAGGGTGAGCAATGTGGCTTCAACCAAGCCTATTTTCACTCCACATGGCCAAGCACACGGGCGTGTGTCTTGACCATGTGTGACACATGACCTTGATACACGACCGTGTGTCCCTTGGGGTAGCTCTTCTAATTAAGTCAGTATACCCTACAGGTTTGGCATGGCCTAGACACACGGGGGTGTCTACTGGTTGTGTGAGACACACGGGCTGGCACATGGGCGTGTAGCCGGCCGTGTGACCGAAGTCAGTATACCCTCCAAATTTTCCACGATCATGGCACACGGGCGTGTCTTTAGCTGTGTGGTGCAAGTTACTATGTATGCCCTATTTTCACATGGCCTGTGACACAGGCGTGTATAGTCTCACATGGCCTGTTCACACGAGCGTGTGATCTTTGTAAGCATGAAAATTTTGTAAGTTTCCTAAAGTTTTCAAATGTTATTGGTTTAGTCTCAAACCTCTTTCAAGCATGCTTTAAGGTCTTGTAGAGCCTTATAAGGACAATGTGATTATATTTGATTGTTTTTATGTTGTAACACCCCTAACCCGTACTCGTCACCAGACTAGGGTTACGAGGCATTACCGGATAACACACCTCATTCACATACATTTATACATTCATACTCAAAATCCATTCAAAACATTCACAATGTCCTTTGTAAGGCTCTATGAGACCTTAAAACATACTTAGAAGTGGTTTAGGACTAAACCGATAACATTTACAAACTTTGGGAAACTTCAAAAATTTTTTTCAACATTAAAAGGTCACACGCCCATGTGAACAGGTCGTGTGCCTCACACGGCCACCAGACACGCCCGTGTCACAAGCCGTGTGAAAACAGGGTATACATTCTAACTTGCACCACATGGCCGAGGACACACCCGTATGCTATGACCGTAGGAAAACTGGAGAGGTTACTAACTTGTGCCACACGGTTGGCCACACACCCATGTGCCAGCCGTGTGTGACACACGAGCAATAGACAAGCCCGTGTGTCTAGACCGTGTCAAACATATAGGGTATACTGACTTAATTTGAAAGGGTACCCCAGGGGACACACGACCGTGTAACATGACCGTGTGTCGCACACGGCTGAGACACATACCCCTGTGGACAAAAATAGGTCATTTGTAAAGCCAATTTGCCACCCTTTTCTCATGCATACATAGAAACCAAATTGGTACCATTTCAACACATATATAGGCAACCAAAACATGC
Organism: Gossypium arboreum; assembly: GCF_025698485.1. Lineage (NCBI taxonomy): Eukaryota > Viridiplantae > Streptophyta > Magnoliopsida > Malvales > Malvaceae > Gossypium > Gossypium arboreum. Next base: position 109,508,500 of record NC_069075.1, on the reverse strand, counting down.
CAATTCATACACATATCATTCCATCTATCCACAACCATTACAACTACTTAATTCCATATTCAAAAACATACCAAAACAATGTGCCAAAATCATCAAGACTTACATAAGTTCTAAATGCATTTCCTCATCAAATTCTCATTTATATCATGAAAAAAATTGCACCATATCATCATCTCAAATTCAAACCACAATATGTCAATCTTCCAAGCATTAATACATCAAATAATAATTAACCAAATGAACAACCATTTACCTATATCAACAACTATGGAAAACATACGAAAACAAGCCAACATATAAGGCATTATATACATCACATATATCACTTATCAAACATATAATTCAAGCCAACTTAAATGGCCATACACACCAACATTTACAAGCCAAATCTCATGGCTAATAGCATAACTCAAAACATACTAAGATGACATTAGCCTATATATGTCATATACCATATATACAAAGCTTCAAAAGTACCAACAAAATGATTGACAGTGTGATGACGCTTCCCAATGATTTCCGAGTCTAAGTTAGCTTTGATTCTCTATAAAACATAAAGAAATAACACACAGTAAGCTTCACAGCTTAGTAAGTTCATACTAAATATATACTCAATAGTTCATAATATGCAAATCATCAATTCATACTAATTAATATCTAAATCATGGTGACCAAAAAACTTTCCTCATACTTACTCAAGTGTTTATGAACAAGTTCATAACTTCTTCTATCTGGATTTCATGCTTTATATGTACATACCTATACAAATTCATATCAAACTCATAGCTTTACGTGATAATGTCGAATACTCGATATCTCACACACTAAGTGCCAAAGCGTAGCTGAAGCTATTATAATCTTGTACACTAAGTGCCTTTCATAGCCGAAGCTATCTCAGTCTCGCACACTAAGTGCCATATATAGCCGAAGCTATTCCGATTCGCACACTAAGTGCTTTATATAGCCAAAGCTATCTCGATACGCACACTAAGTGCCAAACATAATTGATTCGTCATCGTACACAACCATCGTCTCATATATATAATTTATACAATATTAAAGCATTAAAAAAATAATTGTAACAATGTTTATCACGTACGAACTTACCTCAGACGTATGATTTTTGATGACCTGACACTGCTTTCAGACTATCACGAATTACTTTCACTTTTTCTTCTGTTTCTCTAATCAGATCAACCCCGTGAATCTTATTCTGACTTAGCTTAGTCCAGCACAAAGGTGCTCGACACTTCCGACCGTATAGAGCTTCATAAGGTGCCATTTTAATACTCGATTGAAAACTGTTATTATACGTAAATTCAATCAACATCAAATACTTTTCCCACGTGCCTTCGAACTCAAGAATGCAACATCTCAACGTATCCTCGAGTATCTGTATAACTTGCTCGGATTGACCATCCGTCTGTAGGTGAAATAGGTTACTAAAATGTAGTTTTATACCCAGTGCATCTTACAGTTTCTTCCAAAAACTCAATGTGAATGTCGGATCTCTATCCGAAACAATAGAAATAGGTACTCCGTTAATCTTAGAACCTCAGAAATATACAACTCAGCTAACTTTTCAAGTGAATAGTTCGTTTGTACTGAAATAAAATGAGCCGATTTTGTCAATCTGTCAACTATAAGCCAGATCACATCTTTCTTACTCTGAGATAAGGGCAAACTCGAAACAAAATCCATAGTCACTCTATCCCATTTCCACTAGGGAATCATCATAGGTTGTAATTAACCTGACAGCACTTGATGTTCAGCTTTGACTTGCTGACAAATCAAACATTTAGAAACGAACTCTGAAATGTCACGTTTCATACCATGCCACTAATAGAGCTATTTCAAATCATTATACATTTTTGTGCTTCCCGGATGAACAGATAAATGACTACTATGTGCTTCGTTCAGAATCATCCGAATCAACTCTGAATTTCTCAGAACACATATTCGACCTCTGAATCTCAAACAATCATCAACGTCAACTTGAAATTCTGAATCAGGGTTCAAATCATATTGAGCTCTTTTTGCTAACATTTCATTATCAACTTTTTGAGCTTCACAAATCTTCTGTAAAAATAACGGTCTCACTTTCAACTCAGCTACAATTGAACCGTCATCAGATAATACCAACTGTGTATTCATTGCATGTAAAGTAAACAAAGATTTCTGGCTTAATGCATCAGCCACCACAATTGCTTTTCTCGGATGGTAGTCAATCACTAGCTCATAATCTTTTAGCAATTCTAACCATCTCCGCTATCGCAAATTTAAATCTTTCAGAGTCATCAAATATTTCAAACTCTTGTAATCTGAATAAATGTGGCATTTCTCACTGAACAGATAATGGAGCCAAATCTTCAATGCAAACAAAATGGCTGCTAACTCTAAATCATGCGTCGGGTAATTCTTTTTATGCGGCTTTAATTGTCTCGAGGCATAACTATGACTTTGCCTTATTGCATCAAAATGCAGCCTAGACCATTCAATGATACATCACTATAGATCACAAATTCTTTACCTGATTCTGGTTGTATTAACACTAGAGCTTCAGTCAAAAGAGCTTTCAGCTGATCAAAACGTTTTTGACATTTCTCTGACTATTCAAATTTTACATTTTTCTAAAGCAATCTCGTCAATGAAGTTGCAATCGTCAAAATGCCTTTTACGAACCGTCTATAATAGCTAGCTAGTCGCAAAAAACTGCGAACTTCAGATACATTTCTCGAAGGCTTCTAATCCATTATTGCAGAAATCTTGTTCGGATCGACTCGAATATCCAATGCTGACACAATATGCCCCAGAAAACCAATCTCGCGCAACCAGAGTTCACATTTACTGAAATTTACATATAACTGCTCAGAGTCTGTAAAACAATTCTCAAATGCTTGGCATGCTCAGTTTCATCTCGTGAATATATCAAAATATCATCTATGAACACAACAACAAATCGATCTAGGTACGGTCTAAAAATCCGGTTCATTAAGTGCATAAAGGCAGCAGGTGCATTCGTTAGTCCAAAAGGAATAACAAAGAATTCATAGTGACCATTTCTCGTTCTAAATGTAGTTTTCGGTACATCAAAATCTTTAACTCTTAACTAATAATAACCTGATCTCAAATCTATCTTTGAAAACACTGTAACCCCATTCAATTGATCATACAAATCATCAATCCACGGTAGAGGGTATTTGTTCTTGTTGTCACTTTATTCAGCTATCTATAGTCTATACACATTCTCATCGTGCCATCTTTCTTTTTCACAAACAACACGGGAGCACCCCAAGGTGAGAAACTCAATCTTACAAAACCTCTATCCATCAACTCTTGGAACTAAGCTTTCAATCCTTTTAACTCTGTCGGTGCTATTCAATACGGAGCTATTGATATCGGCGTAGTTCCTGGCACTAACTCAATGCCAAACTCAACCTCTCGAATCGGTGGTAAACCCGGTAACTCTTCAGGAAACACATCCAGATATTCACACACAACTGACACTGGTTCAATCTTCTTTTTAGTCACTTTCGTATCAAGCACATAAGCAAAATAAGCTTCGTAACCCTTTCCCACATAATTTTAAGCTAACATCGATGAAATCACTGCTGGCAAGCCATTCAGATCATCTGAATCAATCCGAATAATCTTATTATTCTGACATCTCAGATAAATTGTCTTGCAATTCACAATAGCATCATGCAATGTTAGCCAATCCATACCCAGAATTATATCAAATTCATCAAATGGTAACAACATCAGATCGGCCAGAAAGCAGAAATCCCAAATCATAAACAAATAGTTCTTACACACTTTATCAATCAACACACACTTTCCTAAGGGATTCGATACTCTTGTAACACCCCTTACCTGAGACTGTCACCGGAGTCGAGCATGAGGCGTTACCAGACTTATCTTACCTTCCTTTTGGTACACTCTTTAAATTTTTCATTGAACCACTTGGAATACTAAGGATACACAGGTACATTTCCTTTTTTAAACTTACATTGCCATGTCTTGACATGGTCTTACGTGGTATCCTTGCCTTATGAACTCACCATTGCCATGCCTTGGCATGGTCTTACATGGGATCTTTGCCTTATCGTAGTTTATCAATGCCATATCTTGACATGATCTTGCATGATTTCCTTGCCTTGTAAAACATACCAATGCCATTCCTAGGCATGGTCTTACTTGGTATCCTTAAACCCTAATGTCATGACATTTGTATCCTACACATTCCTAAGGTTCAACCGGGACTTTTAAGTATCATTTCTCCTTCAATTCTTGCTTGAATCATCAAGGAATAAATTTACAAAATAAATATATAGATGCTGAAAAATAACATCATTAATTATAAATAATAAAATATTGCATTTATTTACCGCAAACTTACCTCGATACAAAATACGATCAAATATTTTGATTTAGTCTTCAACCTTTTTCTTTCCTCGGTCTAACCCCGAATTTTGTTCTTCTTGACCTATAATAGCAAATTTAACTTATTTAATATTCACATTTATCAAAACATTCTTTAACTCTAACTTTGGAAAAATTATGATTTTATCTTTAAACTTTTGCATATTTACACTTTTGCCCCAACACTCGAAAATGAAACTTTATCCCTAATTCTTATGTTTTATGACATGCTAATCATTTATTTACCTACGGAAACATCAAATTCCCACTTTAACATGTACTTATAACCATTAGGTATTTTTACCGATTATGTCGTTTTACTCGTTTTTGCTTAAAATCGCTTAGCTCAAGTCGTTTAACATAATTTCAAGCTTCATATTCTACCATAAAACATCAAAATAAACACATTTCACTTATGGGTATTTTTCCAAATATGAACTCTAGGTTAAATTATTGCTAGAATAAGCTAAATGAAGTTACCAAGACTTCAAAAACGTAAAGAACATTAAAAACGGGGCTTGGAATCACTTACTATGAAGCATGGAAGCTTGACAAAACCCTAGCTATGAAGAACCCTTGAAATTTCGGCCTAATGAAGAAGATGGGAACATTTTTCCATCTTTTTCCCTTTTTTTTAATTACGAAATGACTAAAATACCCTTCATTAAAACTTTAGTTATTTTTATCTATGTATGTCCATTTTTGTCCATGAAAACCTAATGGTCTAATTACCATTTAAGGACCTCTACTTCAATTATACTCTTCAATTTAATCCTTTAACATCTAAAACTCATATTTATCAGCTTTTGCAATTAAGCCATAGTAGGTAAATTAAGCATGCTATCTATAAATTTTCCATCAATACTCTAACACATGCATCTAATCAATCGGTAAATTATAAAAGTTAATCGGAATAAACTTTTCTATCTCAGATTCGTGGTTTCGCAACCACTGTTTCATTTAGGCCCTATTAATTCTAATCACAAATTCAGTAGACTCTACAAGCAAAGTCTTACTGGATACTAAAATTCATACATATATATGAGTCAGTAGATCCTGGATCTATCAATGCGATCACATTAGTATCACAGAGAGTGAAAGTACCATTAATAACGTCCGGAGATGACTCTTCTTCGCGAGCGTGAATAGCGCAGGCTCTAGCGAGAGATTTAGCCTCAGATCTCGTTATAGAATCTGTCGTTGTACAGGGTTACCACTTGCATTTCCCGTATTTCTTGGCGGCCTCCCTCGAGTAGCTGTGTTGTTCGATTTTACATTATGAGATTTATCTTTTTCAACTAACTCAGGACAACCTCTAATAAAATGATCTTGTGAACCACAATTGTAACAAGTTCTATTATAACTTTTGACCCAACAATCTCCAAAATGCTTTCTTCCACATTGTTGACACTCGGGTTTAACATATTTTATGCTACCTGTGACATCCCTAATTTGACCCTAGTCGAGATGTGATTTCGGGACCACAAAATCGAGTTATAAAATTTATTAAATATTAAAATTTGCATATCTTTATGTGTGGAAGTGCATGTGTGAAAATTTGAGATTGTTAATTTAGCCTCATGAATGTGAATTTCATTTGATTGACTTAGTTGAGAACTTAAAAAAATATGATAGGTGAATATGTAAGGACCAAATAGTATTAAAATAGGGAGGTTTGGGTTTGCATGTCAAAATGCCAAGTTTATACAAAGTGGCCGGCCAAGTAAGGATTTTCTCCACTAAGTTTATATTATTTATAATTAAATATTGGTAAGTAAGTTAAAATAGATGAAAATAAAGATTAATAAAAGAGAAAATAGAAGAGGGTGTTCATCTTCTTCTCCACCTTGCCAAAACCAAACAAAAAGGAAGGAAATAGGAGGTTTTCATTAAGGAAATTCGCAACCCTTTTTCTAGTTGGAGGTAAGTTTTGAAATGTTGGTTTTAACTTCCTTTGTATGTTGAGCTAATTGTTAAAATGCATTTCGGCAATGTCATGAAAAAAAATTAAACTTTCATGGTGGTTTGGGCATTGTCGTATATCAAGAATAGGTTGTATCAGAATAATGGCTTGAAAGCCAATAGGTGATATAGTAAGGTTCTTCATGGTAAATTCAGTAGTTATACTGAATTCGTAAAGACTTCGTCAGTTAATCCTGGTTAAGTTATTCATGATCATTATGATTAATAGGTAAATGCATTAGGATTTGTTAATGTGTAAATCTAAGATTGAATTGGTAATGTAGCTAATCGAATGAGAGTTGATATCGGTATTGTCGTTCATGCCATTATGATTGTTAGTTTATAGTTGATTATGTGATGGATTATGTGTAAGTACGGTTAGATTCGAAGTTTATCGTTTTATATTATATTAATGATTAAATTAAAGTTACTTAAATTGATTTTGAATATTTAGTATTAGTTATATAAGAATAGAGTATACATATGTGTATATTGAATGATGTTTAGTGACTGTATAATTGTAATGTACGTATATATAATTGATAGAGATTTAGTTAGATAGTATTAATGTTAGTATTTCAACTTATGTAATTAGAGATTATATATTATTAAAATAGTGTTAGATAATTTGATTAGTATAGATATTGATTTATATATTCAATTGTAATTTATATAATTGATTAATATATAGTATTTAAATTTATATTAAATTTGTATTTATAAGCCTAAATTGGAATTCATATATTTAATAAAGTTTATCTATGATAAATGATGTGATTCGATAAATTAATAATACGTATTAGTAAGTTTTATTAATTTTGCTAAGTTATATATAATTAAAATTGAATATAGTGAAATTTAAGATTGATATTAATTTTTGAATTCAATATAGGTTGTAATTTAAATTAATAAGTTTAATAATTGAATATATTAAAATAAATGTGTTATGTGTGATTGTGAATTAATAATTTAGTGGAAATAAGGTTGATTTATTATATTAGTATTTTAATATAATTTAATGTAATATGTTTATAGCAATGTATGTATTAAATGTAATAATGTTAGTAATTTTAAAAGCATTTATGTATAGAATAGTTGCATATTGCATGTCAATGTTAGATGAATAAGATATTAGATTGATTGTTAATTTACTTTGAGAGTTAGATAAATGGGAATATATTTTATTATGATTGAGAATGAATATTTAATTAATAATTTGTAATTTAATATTAAAATGAAATGTTAATTTAAGTGTTGATTATATATATAGCATGTGAATGAAGTTTGTAAATATTTGAAGTATTTAATAGTATGAAGTTACAATATGTTAAGTGTATTAAATGTAATTAATTTAATAATTTTGAATTAGTAATTAAATTGTATAATTTATTAAATGAGTAGTTGATAGTTATATTATTAAATGATTGAATTTTAATATAGTGTAATAGTTTAATTGAATTTTAGGTTAGTGAAATGTAATTGATATATTTGAATTTGAATGAATTAATATATAAATTTAATTTATTATAGTTTGATTAGATATAGGAATAATTTTGAATAAGTTTTTATTATGAATAATGTAAATTTTGAAATGTTTAATATTATTAATAATAATAATGATAAATTTAATTAGAATGTAATTTTAGTAAATATTAATATGTTAAATACTTATATAATGAAATTAGGTTAATTAGTTAATTATGTGATTTATGTTAAATTATTGATATCAATTAATTGATTAAAATTTGATATTAATTGAATATTGATGATTTGTTAATGATATTGATAATTATTAATTGAATGATATTATATAGTTAATTGTAATTTGTTGATGATTTATATGTAATTAAGTTATTATGTATTATTAATTATGAATATTTAATTTTAAATTGTAATTATAATTATAGATTAATAAATTGTTATATAAAAGATTTGTTATTGAATATGAATTTGATTTGAAAAAGAATTATGATTAATTTATAGTAGAAATTATATCTCAATGAATTATTAGTAATTTTAATGATTATTAGTTAACTTAAATATTATTGAATATAATTGTATTAATGTTTTATTGATAATAATTGTTAATTAATTATAAGAATAAAGCATTTTAGATAATTGTTAAATTTTTATAGAATAATGAATTATTAGTTTATAGAATAACTATAATATTAAGTATTTATAAATAATTATAATAGTTAAAGAAATTAAGATAATAGTGAAATTTGAATAAAGGTAATATTATGATAATATGAAGTAAATTATATTGAAATAGATTATATTATATAATTAATATTTAAGTATAAATATTAATGAGCAAATGTTTAAAAAGTATTTTATGAATATTATGTAATAAAGTGCTATGTTTAAATAATAGATTAAATTATTAGAATAGTCTTGTAAATATTTTAATATAATTGTTTAATGGATTAAGATAAAAATTTAATATTTAAAAAAGATTTTATGAATTATTGTATAAGATTTATTATAAGTAATTTAATGTAAATTTTGAAATTATTTATATTAATTGATAATTGTAATAAATTTATAAGTTATTGAATTGATAAATATTATAAGTAATTTATTATAATGAGTTATTAGTATAGAAATATGATTAATTTAATAGTATTAAATTATTATGATAAATTGAATTTATTATTGATGAAGGATGATATAATATTATGTATTGTAATATGATGAATTATTTGAAATGATATATATAATGATAAAATAATATAGTATTAATTGATAATATGGAAGAGTTGAATAAGTTAAATGATGATTATATTTGATGAATAAAGTTAGATGTATATGTGAATTTAATGAGTGTAGTATGATGTATGAATTATTAGAAATGATATATGTAATGTGATATTATGTATATAGTTATAGTGTTGAATTAATTGATGATATGTAATTATTATGTAATTGAATTATCAGATTATATGTAGTAAGTAATGCTATAATCTGTATAATAGGTTAGAGTATAAGTATAGTGTGATTAGAATTGATTATCTGGATATTGTATTGATAGATTATGGAATAGATAGATGATGTAATCTAATCTATGATGGATGTTAATGTGTATGTATGATTATGTATTAAATATATTGATGTAAGATGGATGTACATGATTTAATTAGTGCTAATTGTATTAAGTTAAGTACGATATATGTATGATGTGTATGAATATAGTTAATTTGATATAAATGTTATATGATTATGTATTATTAAGTTCTAATTGAGTATATTCAATATATACTTATTTGAATATTTTGAATTATAATATATTTACATGTTATCATTAATTGATAATTATATTGAATATTGTCAAATAGTACTATATAAATTATATAATGTAGTATAATTAATTCATGTAATGATATTATGATTGATAATCTAATGAATGTAATGGAATTAAGGTATGTAGTATAAATTATTAAGAGGATTGTTATATTGATTAATAATTCGTATGTTACAGAAATTCATTGATTGTAATAGCTATATAGTGAGTTAAGCATATTATAAAGATTTATGTAATGCTATTAGATAATACTGTGTGATATGTAATTATGTACGTTATTATTTGTGTTAAGCTTTATGCCTATTCGATTGTATACGGGTAACTTTAAATATGATTGGATGTATTGAATGAACTAAATGTTCGTGCACGGAAGTTGATATTCTTTTGGAAATAAGTTAAGTTGAATATTTAGATATGATAATGTTATAAAGGATATTCATTAAGATGTTTAAGAACATGTATACTTTCGGCCATGTTACGACTTATATATATATATATATATATATATATATGAATGAAAATGTGGGTTATGAATATCTGAGTTGATGTTATGTATTTGTTCTAAAACAAGAGGACGTTATCCTAACGTAGTCGCTAGTAAGATTTTCAGGGACGAAAATCCCTAATGAGGGGGAGAGTTGTGACATCCCTAATTTGACCCTAGTCGAGATGTGATTTCGAGACCACAAAATCGAGTTATAAAATTTATTAAATATTAAAATTTGCATATCTTTATGTGTGGAAGTGCATGCGTGAAAATTTGAGATTGTTAATTTAGCCTCATGAATGTGAATTTCATTTGATTGACTTAGTTGAGAACTTAAGAAAATATGATAGGTGAATATGTAAGGACCAAATAGTATTAAAATAAGGAGGTTTGGGTTTGCATGTCAAAATGCCAAGTTTATACAAAGTGGCCGGCCAAGTAAGGATTTTCTCCACTAAGTTTATATTATTTATTATTAAATATTGGTAAGTAAGTTAAAATAGATGAAAAATAAAGATGAATAAAAGAGAAAATAGAAGAGGGGTGTTCATCTTCTTCTCCACCTTGCCAAAACCAAAACAAAAAGGAAGGAAATAGGGAAGTTTTCATTAAGGAAATTCGGCAACCCTTTTTCTAGTTGGAGGTAAGTTTTGAAATGTTGGTTTTAACTTCCTTTGTATGTTGAGCTAATTGTTAAAATGCATTTCGGCAATGTCATGAAAAAAAAATCAAACTTTCATGGTGGTTTAGGCATTAAGCCGTATATCAAGAGGTTAGGAGTAGAGGTTGTTTCATGTTGTATTGAATAAGTAGACATTATTATGAGGTTGAAATTTGTGGAATTTTAGTTAAGTAATGCTTGGTACATTCGGCCATAGGGGTTAATGGAATGTTTATTTTATTTGTTAATTTCTTTTATGAGAAATGGGTAATTGTTAAAGCCGAATGAGTTAGGATGGATAGGAGAGTACAAAATTTATGTTATGTGATAATTTAAGTAGTTGACAGAGACATGGAAGAAGGAATAAATTGATATTCTTATGTTTTGAAAGTGAAAGGTCTAATGAAGATATAATAAATTTAAATGCATATTTTAGTTTAAATGTTAAGTAGAATTTGGTTAAAATAGCTTGATATATGTGTGTTTGCCGAATATTTTGTTTATCAAGATAATTGAGTGACCAAATTTTTGAATTTGAAATTTGTTTGATTAATTAAAATGGGCATTAAGATGTCGAATTCATGAAATTAGAAGTTTATGAGATTGATAGATTTTAAATGATTGCTAACCTAAAATGAAGTTTGCTTGTGCGAATGTGATTTTAGTACATGAATTAGAGTTTAATTTCATTCGGTAACTCATACCAAATTGGGAGATAGTATTAAACATTAGTATTATTTGTTAAATAATTGAAGTGAGCATTGAATGGTTGTTTTGCTTATAATGGCCGAATGTGAACTTAAGTTTTGAATTACAATTGAAGCTTGTTAGTTAGTTGATGATGTCCTTTGATAGCCCTTTTGATATTCGGCCATTGTTAAGGAATTTTGAATTGGTTATAAATTTCTATGTTTTAATTAGCAAATTGAATTATTGAAGGTTGAGCTAATTATATATGTATACGCTTTATATGTACATTAATTTCTCACTATGTTATTCGCTATAATTGTATGGTAGAATTTTTTTTTTAATTTGTAAATTTGTTAATCATTAGCTCAAGAGCATCAAGGACAAAAGTCGGAAAAAGGGAAGGCAAAACTAAGCGAATAGCTGTAGAATTATAGTCGTCGACAACTCTTAAGGTAAGTTTCTAGCATATAAGGTTAGTTATAATGAAGAATGATATGGAATACGGGTAAAGATGGGACTATGAATTGGTGTAATTACCTATAGTAAAATAATAAGGAATAAGTTACTTCTATGAGCCTTAGCCGATTGGTTATTAGAAAAGTGATATTTAAATTATGACTGTATGTGATAATAAGAAGTACTTATATATGATGATATGTTTTAAACTCAAATGGTAAGTTCTTAAGTGTTTGGACTTGGAAATTTAAGAGCAAATTGTAATAATCACTTAGGACAAGAGCAGTAGCATGATTTTGAAAATCACCATAAATTGTTGGAGTGGAATTAGACACTGAATAAATTATGTAATCAAAGCCCAATGAGTCTAGTTTCTTATAAAATAAACAGTGCAAGCAAATGAATTTCCTATAGAGAGATATTTAAAGTTGTGTGTGACAGTTGTCGAATGAATCAAATCCTCTGCTCGTATTTAGAAAATCATTATAAATAGTACAAAAATTTTTATAAGATAAAATTTATATTCTTAGACTCCTTAATGAGTCTAGTGTCAAATGAACTAAACAAGAACATATTTTGAAATCTATAAAATGAGAAATTTGATTTCGTAGTGAAGAGTGGTCAGTATAGTCAAACAGTGAAATAGGGGAAACTTTAAGAAAATTCTGATTTTGATTGGCCAAACCAAAAATCCTGAAAATTTTATGGATAGAAGATATATGAGTCTATTTTTGGGGAAAATTTATGGCACTTCATTTGGAGTTTCGTAGCTCCAGTTACAAATAATTTAATGATTGTTGCTCAAAAAAATAGCTTGTAATGAATCTGTGATTTTGTTGTAAACATTGATGAAACTAATTGAGTTGCTTATAAGCTATTGTTGTATTGATGTACAAGATAAATATATAGGTGTGAGGCCAAAATGGCTAAAATTTAAATGTGTGCAAGTTATCTGAATGGCTATTTTATAAACGTAAGTAATGTATATGTAATATGTGTTGATAGTTTTATAAATTGAAGGTGTAGTGACTTATATGTTGTTTAGCCGAATGGTTGTCATGAGAAGGATGTAAGTCATGTGTGTATTTTCTTATTTAGTTGGAAGTTTATTGAAAGGGATATATATATATGTATTAAAGTCGAATGATATTATGACATGAAGTTAAGGTACATGCTATATGCTTATATTCGAATGAGGTTAATGAGTTACAATGGTGATAGTTTCTGTGAAATGTGGTAACATGTGATTAAATATACATGGAATTTGGAAAGCATCCAGGTTAAGACTCGCTAACTACGTGATGTGGCCTAATGGCTCTTGTGAAATGAGACTAGCTATATTGAGATACGAATAAGTTCGAATGAAGTGATACCTTATTAATGTGTTTCCATGTTGGAAAAATCGAAGGTATGTGAATTGACGTGTATACAACTTTGTGAATTAACTATGATGATGTATCCGGGCTTAAAGTCCCACAGTTTGGTACTAGTAACTGGATTCGGATTTTTTTTAAACCTAGCAGGCTATGGCTAAGTGATTTGAATTATTTCAAACCGAAGACCATTTGTATATCTTTAAGATAAGGATTTAATTAGTTTCATAAAAATTTACTAATTTGAGTTATATTCGGCAGGATGTGCAAATACAAGGTATGGATTGCGTTTGGTCATTTATGTATATGTGATAAGGAATATGTTTGGTCCTTTATATACGTATACGAAACTTTAATACTTGTCATGATTTGATTATTTGAAATATTAATGTGAATATGAACTAAAAAACTAAGCTCCTAAATACATATATACATTTATGTATGTGCACGAAATGAGTGCATATGATTAAGTGGTTAGAGGTATTGAAAGATTGAATTGGTAATTGGTAACTATGGGAATGGTAAGTGTACAAAGGTTAAGTATATGGTAAGTGATATTTACTTGCTATGTGAACTCGATTTCGTTTATATTACAAATGTACTTGGGGAATCACTTATGAGATGGTTATAAGCTATATTCAACGAGTATTGACTCTATCAAATTGTTTATGTAAGATGAATTACATGTGCATACATAGGGTTTAATCTATGTGACCGAATGGCGATATATCTTGACATTTCAAAACGTGATTTGTGTAAGGCCTAATCTTAAGCGACTTAGTAATAAATCAACAATTATGGATGTTCAGCACATTAAGTTGGCCAGGTATGTATTATGTACTTGTGTAGGCTTATTAAGCCCATCGAGACTTCACTTGGATTTTGTGTAAGTTATAAATGTATTTAATCCAGCAAAGTTAATTGTTTTATTTAAGACTTACTAAGCCTTGAAAGCTTACTCGTTGTTACGCTTTCATTTTATAGATTATCAAATTTGGCCTTTGCTCGGGGATCGTCAACAACTCGTCACACTATCACTATCCACTGTTTGGTACTGCTATGTTTTGGATTATCTTATGGCATGTATAGAATAGACTAGTGGCGGAAGAATATTTTGGTTAATGTATATAAGCCATGCGAAAATGGCATCTTTTGAATGTTTACTTAGAGAAGTTTAAATTTTATCCCTGGCTGTGCTTAGTACTTATTTAAATGAATGATCTTTATTTCAAGAAAAAGTTCAAAATTTTATTGATCTGACATGAGTTACAAGTCTGGTAATGCCCCTTACCTATTCCGGCGAACGGTTACGGGATAGGGGTGTTACATTTTATTGGTATCAGAGCTACGGTTTAGTCGATTCTAGGACTAACGTAGCACGTGTGTGTCTAGCTATACATGCCATAAAGTGATAAAATGATAGTGTGATATTTTCTGACAGTTAAAATGTGTTTTTCGTATAATAATAAATTTTGATCCTGATCGAGCTGTAGCAGATGGTATTGAGAGGATTGGAACATGCTTATGATGTGTAAAAATTGAGAAAAGAGTGAATTACGAATATGATATGCTATGTGAAATGTACTTGTTGATTTTGCTATGTGCCTTTTTCGAATGATGCAATGAATTTTATGATATGCATATATCATGTGCGAACTAGAAGTATAAGCCCTAAGGTATGTGATAAATTTAGTAAGTTTTGAGTAATTAAGTTTAGTATAAAAGTTAGAATGGCATGTTATAAAGGTACGATATATGAATCATGGCCCATTGATCTTACTTTACTCAAATTTGTTTACTTAGATAGTTGTGTATAAAGCATGTATCCGAATGATCATTAGAAAATAAACTGTGAGAATTAGGTGGATATGTGATCCTTGTATATATAGATCGAATGTCAAATGAAAGTTATACATTATGTGCTTGTATACTGAATAAAGCAAATGAAATGCCAATGTGATAAATTAGTGAAATGTATACTTGATGGATAAATATGCATAAAAGTTCAAGATGTTATATCCTGCTAAGTCCCAAGAGCATTCGTCTTTGGTGTTATATCCGGCTAAGTCCCAAGAGCATTCGTGGCTGGTGTTATATCCGGCTAAGTCCCAAGAGCATTCGTCTGGTGTTATATCCGGCTAAGTCCCAAAGAGCATTCGTGTTGGTGATGTATCCGGCTAAGCCCCAAGGCATTCGCTTCGGGACAAAATCCGGACTTGAGGTCCAAGGCCTTTGTGCTGAAATTATTTATGGGTTAAAGTTCCGTAGGTCTTGTATCGGTGATGTGTATTCGTGCCTTCGTGCCTAACAGGCTTAATGCCAGTGATTCGAGCAAGTTTAATGTTCTTCACTATATGAATTCAAAGTTAAATGAAAAGATACGTTAAAAGTGTACATATATGATGTTTTATAGACTTGGTTAAGTTATTTCAATGTGTAATAACGAATGAATATAGGCACTATGTGTGCGAATGAATTGAGGCAATCGTGTAACGGATTTCGTTTCATGTAAGATCTCGTCTAGGATGACGGCATTGATTTGTAATAGTGTGTAAGACCGTGTTTAGTACACCGCATCACTTGTGTTAAGCTTTATGCCTATTCGATCGTATACGGGTAACTTTAAATATGATTGGATGTATTGAATGAACTAAATGTTCAGGTACGTGGAAGTTGATATTCTTTTGGAAATAAGTTAAGTTGAATATTTAGATATGATAATGTTATAAAGGATATTCATTAAGATGTTTAAGAACATGTATACTTTCGGCCATGTTACGGCTTATATATATATATATATATATATATATATGAATGAAAATGTGGGTTATGAATATCTGAGTTGATGTTATGTATTTGTTCTAAAACAAGAGGACGTTATCCTAACGTAGTCGCTAGTAAGATTTTCAGGGACGAAAATCCCTAAAGAAGGGGAGAGTTGTGACATCCCTAATTTGACCCTAGTCGAGATGTGATTTCGAGACCACAAAATCGAGTTATAAAATTTATTAAATATTAAAATTTGCATATCTTTATGTGTGGAAGTGCATGCGTGAAAATTTGAGATTGTTAATTTAGCCTCATGAATGTGAATTTCATTTGATTGACTTAGTTGAGAACTTAAGAAAATATGATAGGTGAATATGTAAGGACCAAATAGTATTAAAATAAGGAGGTTTGGGTTTGCATGTCAAAATGCCAAGTTTATACAAAGTGGCCAGCCAAGTAAGGATTTTCTCCACTAAGTTTATATTATTTATAATTAAATATTGGTAAGTAAGTTAAAATAGATGAAAAATAAAGATGAATAAAAGAGAAAATAGAAGAGGGGTGTTCATCTTCTTCTCCACCTTGCCAAAACCAAAACAAAAAGGAAGGAAATAGGGAAGTTTTCATTAAGGAAATTCGGCAACCCTTTTTCTAGTTGGAGGTAAGTTTTGAAATGTTGGTTTTAACTTCCTTTGTATGTTGAGCTAATTGTTAAAATGCATTTCGGCAATGTCATGAAAAAAAAAATCAAACTTTCATGGTGGTTTAGGCATTAAGCCGTATATTAAGAGGTTAGGAGTAGAGGTTGTTTCATGTTGTATTGAATAAGTAGACATTATTATGAGGTTGAAATTTGTGGAATTTTAGTTAAGTAATGCTTGGTACATTCGGCCATAGGGGTTAATGGAATGTTTATTTTATTTGTTAATTTCTTTTATGAGAAATGGGTAATTGTTAAAGCCGAATGAGTTAGGATGGATAGGAGAGTACAAAATTTATGTTATGTGATAATTTAAGTAGTTGACAGAGACATGGAAGAAGGAATAAATTGATATTCTTATGTTTTGAAAGTGAAAGGTCTAATGAAGATATAATAAATTTAAATGCATATTTTAGTTTAAATGTTAAGTAGAATTTGGTTAAAATAGCTTGATATATGTGTGTTTGCCGAATATTTTGTTTATCAAGATAATTGAGTGACCAAATTTTTGAATTTGAAATTTTGTTTGATTAATTAAAATGGGCATTAAGATGTCGAATTCATGAAATTAGAAGTTTATGAGATTGATAGATTTTAAATGATTGCTAACCGAAAATGAAGTTTGCTTGTGCCGAATGTGATTTTAGTACATGAATTAGGAGTTTAATTTCATTCGGTAACTCATACCAAATTGGGAGATAGTATTAAACATTAGTATTATTTGTTAAATAATTGAAGTGAGCTTTGAATGGTTGTTTTGCTTATAATGGCCGAATGTGAACTTAAGTTTTGAATTACAATTGAAGCTTGTTAGTTAGTTGATGATGTCCTTTGATAGCCCTTTTGATATTCAGCCATTGTTAAGGAATTTTGAATTGGTTATAAATTTCTATGTTTTAATTAGCAAATTGAATTATTGAAGGTTGAGCTAATTATATATGTATACGTTTTATATGTACATTAATTTCTCAGTCTATGTTATTCGGCTATAATTGTCATGGTAGAATTTTTTTTTTAATTTGTAAATTTGTTAATCATTAGCTCAAGAGCATCAAGGACAAAAGTCGGAAAAAGGGAAGGCAAAACTAAGCGAATAGCCGTAGAATTATAGTCGTCGACAACTCTTAAGGTAAGTTTCTAGCATATAAGGTTAGTTATAATGAAGAATGATATGGAATACGGGTAAAGATGGGACTATGAATTGGTGTAATTACCTATAGTAAAATAATAAGGAATAAGTTACTTCTATGAGCCTTAGCCGATTGGTTATTAGAAAAGTGATATTTAAATTATGACTGTATGTGATAATAAGAAGTACTTATATATGATGATATGTTTTAAACTCAAATGGTAAGTTCTTAAGTGTTTGGACTTGGAAATTTAAGAGCAAATTGTAATAATCTGCTTAGGACAGTAGCAGTAGCATGATTTTTGAAAATCACCATAAATTGTTGGAGTGGAATTAGACACTGAATAAATTATGTAATCAAAGCCCAATGAGTCTAGTTTCTTATAAAATAAACAGTGCAAGCAAATGAATTTCCTATAGAGAGATATATAAAGTTGTGTGTGACAAAGGTCGAATGAATCAAATCCCTGCTCGTATTTAGAAAATCATTATAAATAGTACAAAAATTTTTATAAGATAAAATTTATATTCTTAGACTCCTTAATGAGTCTAGTTTCAAATGAACTAAACAAGAACATATTTTGAAATCTATACAATGAGAAATTTGATTTCAGAGTGAAGAGTGGTCAAGATAGTCAAACAAAGTGAAATAGGGAAACTTTAAGAAAATTCTGATTTTGATTGGCCAAACCAAAAATCCTGAAAATTTTATGGATAGAAGATATATGAGTCTATTTTGGGGAAAATTTATGGCACTTCATTTGGAGTTTCGTAGCTCCAGTTACAAATAATTTAATGATTGTTGCTCAAAAAACAGCTTGTAATGAATCGTGATTTTGTTGTAAACATTGATGAAACTAATTGAGTTGCTTATAAGCTATTGTTGTATTGATGTACAAGATAAATATATAGGTGTGAGGCCAAAATGGCTAAAATTTAAATGTGTGCAAGTTATCTGAATGGCTATTTTATAAACGTAAGTAATGTATATGTAATATGTGTTGATAGTTTTATAAATTGAAGGTGTAGTGACTTATATGTTGTTTAGCCGAATGGTTGTCATGAGAAGGATGTAAGTCATGTGTGTATTTTCTTATTTAGTTGGAAGTTTATTGAAAGGGATATATATATATGTATTAAAGTCGAATGATATTATGACATGAAGTTAAGGTACATGCTATATGCTTATATTCGAATGAGGTTAATGAGTTACAATGGTGATAGTTTCTGTGAAATGTGGTAACATGTGTTTAAATATACATGGAATTTGGAAAGCATCCAGGTTAAGACTCGCTAACTACGTGATGTGGCCTAATGGCTCTTGTGAAATGAGACTAGCTATATTGAGATACGAATAAGTTCGAATGAAGTGATACCTTATTAATGTGTTTCCATGTTGGAAAAATCGAAGGTATGTGAATTGACGTGTATACAACTTTGTGAATTAACTATGATGATGTATCCGGGCTTAAAGTCCCACAGTTTGGTACTAGTAACTGGATTCGGATTTTTTTTAAACCTAGCAGGCTATGGCTAAGTGATTTGAATTATTTCAAACCGAAGACCATTTGTATATCTTTAAGATAAGGATTTAATTAGTTTTATAAAAATTTACTAATTTGAGTTATATTCGGCAGGATGTGCAAATACAAGGTATGGATTATGCTTTGGTCATTTATGTATATGTGATAAGGAATATGTTTGGTCCTTTATATACGTATACGAAACTTTAATACTTGTTATGATTTGATTATTTGAAATATTAATGTGAATATGAACTAAAAAACTAAGCTCCTAAATACATATATACATTTATGTATGTGCACGAAATGAGTGCATATGATTAAGTGGTTAGAGGTATTGAAAGATTGAATTGGTAATTGGTAACTATGGGAATGGTAAGTGTACAAAGGTTAAGTATATGGTAAGTGATATTTACTTGCTATGTGAACTCGATTTCGTTTATATTACAAATGTACTTGGGGAATCACTTATGAGATGGTTATAAGCTATATTCAACGAGTATTGACTCTATCAAATTGTTTATGTAAGATGAATTACATGTGCATACATAGGGTTTAATCTATGTGACCGAATGGCAATATATCTTGACATTTCAAAACGTGATTTGTGTAAGGCCTAATCTTAAGCGACTTAGTAATAAATCAACAATTATGGATGTTCAAGACATTAAGTTGGCTGGTATGTATTATGTACTTGTGTAGGCTTATTAAGCCCATCGAGACTTCACTTGGATTTTGTGTAAGTTATAAATGTATTTAATCCAAAAAAGTTAATTGTTTTATTTAAGACTTACTAAGCCTTGAAAGCTTACTCGTTGTTACGCTTTCTATTTTATAGATTATCAAATTTGGCCTTTGCTCGGGATCGTCAACAACTCGTCACACTATCACTATCCACCGTTTGGTACTGCTATGTTTTGGATTATCTTATGGCATGTATAGAATAGACTAGTGGCGGAAGAATATTTTGGTTAATGTATATAAGCCATGCGAAAATGGCATCTTTTGAATGTTTACTTAGAAGTTTAAATTTTATCCTGGTCGTGCTTAGTACTTATTTAAATGAATGATCTTTATTTCAAGAAAAAGTTTAAAATTTTATTGATCTGACATGAGTTACAAGTCTGGTAATGCCCCTTACCTATTCCGGCGACGGTTACGGGATAGGGGTGTTACATTTTATTGGTATCAGAGCTACGATTTAGTCGATTCTAGGACTAACGTAGCACGTATGTGTCTAGCTATACATGCCATAAAGTGATAAAATGATAGTGTGATATTTTCTGACAGTTAAAATGTGTTTTTCGTATAATAATAAATTTTGATCCTGATCGAGCTGTAGCAGATGGTATTGAGAGGATTGGAACATGCTTATGATGTGTAAAAATTGAGAAAAGAGTGAATTACTTAATATGATATGCTATGTGAAATGTACTTGTTGATTTTGCTATGTGCCTTTTTCGAATGATGCAATGAATTTTATGATATGCATATATCATGTCTGTAACAAGAAGTATAAGCCCTAAGGTATGTGATAAATTTAGTAAGTTTTGAGTAATTAAGTTTAGTATAAAAGTTAGAATGGCATGTTATAAAGGTACGATATATGAATCATGGCCCATTGATCTTACTTTACTCAAATTTGTTTACGAGATAGTTGTGTATAAAGCATGTATCCGAATGATCATTAGAAAATAAACTGTGAGAATTAGGTGGATATGTGATCCTTGTATATATAGATCGAATGTCAAATGAAAGTTATACATTATGTGCTTGTATACGAATAAAGCAAATGAAATGCCAATGTGATAAATTAGTGAAATGTATACTTGATGGATAAATATGCATAAAAGTTCAGTATGTTATATCCGGGCTAAGTCCCGAAGAGCATTCGTGCTGGTGTTATATCCGGGCTAAGTCCCGAAGAGCATTCGTGCTGGTGTTATATCCGGGCTAAGTCCCGAAGAGCATTCGTGCTGGTGTTATATCCGGGCTAAGTCCCAAAGAGCATTCGTGCTGGTGATGTATCCGGGCTAAGCCCCGAAGGCATTCGTGCTGGGACAAAATCCGGACTTGAGGTCCGAAGGCCTTTGTGCTGAAATTATTTATGGGTTAAAGTTCCGTAGGTCTTGTACTGGTGATGTGTATTCAGGCCTTCGTGCCTAACAGGCTTAATGCCAGTGATTCGAGCAAGTTTAATGTTCTTCACTATATGAATTCAAAGTTAAATGAAAAGATACGTTAAAAGTGTACATATATGATGTTTTATAGACTTGGTTAAGTTATTTCAATGTGTAATAACGAATGAATATAGGCACTATGTGTGCGAATGAATTGAGGCACTGTGTGTACGGATTTCGTTTCATGAAAGATCTCGTCTAGGATGACGGCATTGATTTGTAATAGTGTGTAAGACCGTGTTTAGTACACTGGCATCACTTGTGTTAAGCTTTATGCCTATTCGACTGTATACGGGTAACTTTAAATATGATTGGATGTATTGAATGAACTAAATGTTCAGGTACGTGAAAGTTGATATTCTTTTGGAAATAAGTTAAGTTGAATATTTAGATATGATAATGTTATAAAGGATATTCATTAAGATGTTTAAGAACATGTATACTTTCGGCCATGTTACGGCTTATATATATATATATATATATATGAATGAAAATGTGGGTTATGAATATCTGAGTTGATGTTATGTATTTGTTCTAAAACAAGAGGACGTTATCCTAACGTAGTCGCTAGTAAGATTTTCAGGGACGAAAATCCCTAAAGAAGGGGAGAGTTGTGACATCCCTAATTTGACCCTAGTCGAGATGTGATTTCGAGACCACAAAATCGAGTTATAAAATTTATTAAATATTAAAATTTGCATATCTTTATGTGTGGAAGTGCATGCGTGAAAATTTGAGATTGTTAATTTAGCCTCATGAATGTGAATTTCATTTGATTGACTTAGTTGAGAACTTAAGAAAATATGATAGGTGAATATGTAAGGACCAAATAGTATTAAAATAAGGAGGTTTGGGTTTGCATGTCAAAATGCCAAGTTTATACAAAGTGGCCAGCCAAGTAAGGATTTTCTCCACTAAGTTTATATTATTTATAATTAAATATTGGTAAGTAAGTTAAAATAGATGAAAAATAAAGATGAATAAAAGAGAAAATAGAAGAGGGGTGTTCATCTTCTTCTCCACCTTGCCAAAACCAAAACAAAAAGGAAGGAAATAGGGAAGTTTTCATTAAGGAAATTCGGCAACCCTTTTTCTAGTTGGAGGTAAGTTTTGAAATGTTGGTTTTAACTTCCTTTGTATGTTGAGCTAATTGTTAAAATGCATTTCGGCAATGTCATGAAAAAAAATCAAACTTTCATGGTGGTTTAGGCATTGTCGTATATCAAGAGGTTAGGAGTAGAGGTTGTTTCATGTTGTATTGAATAAGTAGACATTATTATGAGGTTGAAATTTGTGGAATTTTAGTTAAGTAATGCTTGGTACATTCGGCCATAGGGGTTAATGGAATGTTTATTTTATTTGTTAATTTCTTTTATGAGAAATGGGTAATTGTTAAAGCCGAATGAGTTAGGATGGATAGGAGAGTACAAAATTTATGTTATGTGATAATTTAAGTAGTTGACAGAGACATGGAAGAAGGAATAAATTGATATTCTTATGTTTTGAAAGTGAAAGGTCTAATGAAGATATAATAAATTTAAATGCATATTTTAGTTTAAATGTTAAGTAGAATTTGGTTAAAATAGCTTGATATATGTGTGTTTGCCGAATATTTTGTTTATCAAGATAATTGAGTGACCAAATTTTTGAATCTGAAATTTTGTTTGATTAATTAAAATGGGCATTAAGATGTCGAATTCATGGAATTAGAAGTTTATGAGATTGATAGATTTTAAATGATTACTAACCGAAAATGAAGTTTGCTTGTGCCGAATGTGATTTTAGTACATGAATTAGGAGTTTAATTTCATTCGGTAACTCATACCAAATTGGGAGATAGTATTAAACATTAGTATTATTTGTTAAATAATTGAAGTGAGCTTTGAATGGTTGTTTTGCTTATAATGGCCGAATGTGAACTTAAGTTTTGAATTACAATTGAAGCTTGTTAGTTAGTTGATGATGTCCTTTGATAGCCCTTTTGATATTCGGCCATTGTTAAGGAATTTTGAATTGGTTATAAATTTCTATGTTTTAATTAGCAAATTGAATTATTGAAGGTTGAGCTAATTATATATGTATACGTTTATATGTACATTAATTTCTCGATCTATGTTATTCGCTATAATTGTCATGGTAGAATTTTTTTTAATTTGTAAATTTGTTAATCATTAGCTCAAGAGCATCAAGGACAAAAGTCGGAAAAGGAAGGCAAAACTAAGCGAATAGTCAGAGAATTATAGTCGTCGACAACTCTTAAGGTAAGTTTCTAGCATATAAGGTTAGTTATAATGAAGAATGATATGGAATACGGGTAAAGATGGGACTATGAATTGGTGTAATTACCTATAGTAAAATAATAAGGAATAAGTTACTTCTATGAGCCTTAGCCGATTGGTTATTAGAAAAGTGATATTTAAATTATGACTGTATGTGATAATAAGAAGTACTTATATATGATGATATGTTTTAAACTCAAATGGTAAGTTCTTAAGTGTTTGGACTTGGAAATTTAAGAGCAAATTGTAATAATCTGCTTAGGACAGTAGCAGTAGCATGATTTTTGAAAATCACCATAAATTGTTGGAGTGGAATTAGACACTGAATAAATTATGTAATCAAAGCCCAATGAGTCTAGTTTCTTATAAAATAAACAGTGCAAGCAAATGAATTTCCTATAGAGAGATATTTAAAGTTGTGTGTGACAGTGTCAGAATGAATCTGAAATCCCCTGTTCTGTATTTAGAAAATCATTATAAATAGTACAAAAATTTTTATAAGATAAAATTTATATTCTTAGACTCCTTAATGAGTCTAGTTTCAAATGAACTAAACAAGAACATATTTTGAAATCTATACAATGAGAAATTTGATTTGTAGTGAAGAGTGGTCAAGATAGTCAAACAAAGTGAAATAGGGAAACTTTAAGAAAATTCTGATTTTGATTGGCCAAACCAAAAATCCTGAAAATTTTATGGATAGAAGATATATGAGTCTATTTTTGGGGAAAATTTATGGCACTTCATTTGGAGTTTCGTAGCTCCAGTTACAAATAATTTAATGATTGTTGCTCAAAAAACAGCTTGTAATGAATCGTGATTTTGTTGTAAACATTGATGAAACTAATTGAGTTGCTTATAAGCTATTGCTGTATTGATGTACAAGATAAATATATAGGTGTGAGGCCAAAATGGCTAAAATTTAAATGTGTGCAAGTTATCTGAATGGCTATTTTATAAACGTAAGTAATGTATATGTAATATGTGTTGATAGTTTTATAAATTGAAGGTGTAGTGACTTATATGTTGTTTAGCCGAATGGTTGTCATGAGAAGGATGTAAGTCATGTGTGTATTTTCTTATTTAGTTGGAAGTTTATTGAAAGGGATATATATATATGTATTAAAGTCGAATGATATTATGACATGAAGTTAAGGTACATGCTATATGCTTATATTCGAATGAGGTTAATGAGTTACAATGGTAATAGTTTATGTGAAATGTGGTAACATGTGATTAAATATACATGGAATTTGGAAAGCATCCAGGTTCAGACTCACTGACTACGTGATGCGGCCTAATGGCTCTTGTGAAATGAGACTAGCTATATTGAGATACGAATAAGTTCGAATGAAGTGATACCTTATTAATGTGTTTCCATGTTGGAAAAATCGAAGGTATGTGAATTGACGTGTATACAACTTTGTGAATTAACTATGATGATGTATCCGGCTTAAAGTCCCGCAGCTTGGTAATCGTAATCGGATTCGATTTTTTTAAACCTAGCAGGCTATGGCTAAGTGATTTGAATTATTTCAAACCGAAGACCATTTGTATATCTTTAAGATAAGGATTTAATTAGTTTCATAAAATTTACTAATTTGAGTTGTATTCGCAAGATGTGCAAATACAAGGTATGGATTATGCTTGGTCATTTATGTATATGTGATAAGGAATATGTTTGGTCCTTTATATACGTATACTAAACTTTAATACTTGTCATGATTTGATTATTTGAAATATTAATGTGAATATGAACTAAAAACTAAGCTCCTAAATACATATATACATTTATGTATGTGCACGAAATGAGTGCATATGATTAAGTGGTTAGAGGTATTGAAAGATTGAATTGGTAATTGGTAACTATGGAAACGGTAAGTGTACAAAGGTTAAGTATATGGTACGTGATACTTACTTGCTATGTGAACTCGATTTCGTTTATATTACAAATGTACTTGGGGAATCACTTATGAGATGGTTATAAGCTATATTCAACGAGTATTGACTCTATCAAATTGTTTATGTAAGATGAATTACATGTGCATACATAGGGTTTAATCTATGTGACCGAATGGCAATATATCTTGACATTTCAAAACGTGATTTGTGTAAGGCCTAATCTTAGCGACTTAGTAATAAATCAACAATTACGGATGTTCAAACATTAAGTTGGCGGTATGTATTATGTACTTGTGTAGGCTTATTAAGCCCATCGAGACTTCACTTGGATTTTGTGTAAGTTATAAATGTATTTAATCCAGAAAGTTAATTGTTTTACTTAAGACTTACTAAGCCTTGAAAGCTTACTCGTTGTTACGTTTCTCTGCTTTTATAGATTATCAAATTTGGCCTTTGCTCGGGATCGTCAACAACTCGTCACACTATCACTATCCACCGCTTGGTACTGCTATGTTTTGGATTATCTTATGGCATGTATAGAATAGACTAGTGGCGGAAGAATATTTTGGTTAATGTATATAAGCCATGCGAAAATGGCATCTTTTGAATGTTTACTTAGAGAAGCTTAAATTTTATCCCTGGTTGTGCTTAGTACTTATTTAAATGAATGATCTTTATTTGAAGAAAAAGTTCAAAATTTTACTGATCTGGCATGAGTTACAAGTCTGGTAATGTAACACCCTGAATTTGGGCCTAGAAGTTTTGGGCCTTGAGCATTGGAGCGGTTGAAGGCTGCTTATAATATTTTGTTGTGCGTGCAAATTTCGCTAATGAAGGCTTGTTTTAGTGGTTAAGTGTGTTGAGAAGTGTTGGAGAAGTCCTGGGTTTAAACCTGGACTCTAGCAAAAAAATTTGGTTTAAGGTGAATCAAACCCTGGGTGTAGTAGGTAGGCCTTAAGAATATTGTTGGAGAAATTGTGACACAAAAAGCCTTGTGGTCTAGTGGCAAAGTAGCGCCACATAAGAGGCAGGAAGGTTGCGTTATAGAGGTCGCAAGGAGGTCTAGGGTTCGAAACTCATGGCAAGCGAAGAGCATTTATTTTGCTAACAAGGGGTGGCAAGAGTTGGTGTTGAATTTAAACTCTGATAATGGAGGGATCCCACATCGGGAAGCTAACATAAGAGTGGATGTGAAGCTGGCTTTAAATAGAGAGAACCATGAGGAGAGTAATGTACCTTTCTTGGCTGATCCCTTTCGCTGTATGGCGTGCTCGTTTGGGTTGGGCGTCGGCTAAGAGTGCTCGGAGCGCGGATTAACTCCAGTCTCCTATCAGGTGTGTATTTCTCACTACTCTAGCTGTAGGATGGCTACTTCGGGCCGCGATGGGCCGAAAGGGGCCATGTAGGCCCAATGGGCCTACGGGCCCAATTGGATAAGTTGTTTGATTGTGTAGTAAATATTGGACTAGGCTAGGTGAATCTCATATCTGTGGCTAGATTTGGGCTAAAAAGGGCCACACGAGCGTGGGCCCATTTAATGAGAAGGGCTTTAGGCCCATTCGTATTGTTATCCTGCTTAGAATACTTTAGTTTACCAAATTACCAAATACCCTCAACTTGTAAAATTACCAAAGTACCCCGATTTATAAAATTACCCAAATATCCTCGATTTGTAAAATTACGTAAATACCTCGGTTTGCAAAATTATTGAAATACCTCGATTTGTAAAATTACCCAATTATCATTTTACCTTCGATTTATAGAATTACTATTTTACCTCGATTTACAAAATTACCGCTTTTCCCTCAATTTATAGAATTACTATTTTACCCTCGATTTACAGAATTACCATTTTACCCTCGATTTATAGAATTACTATTTTACCCTCGATTTATAGAATTACTGTTTTACCCTCAATTTATAGAATTACTATTTTACCCTCGATTTACAGAATTACCGTCTTACCCTCGATTTACAGAATTACCATTTTACCCTCAATGTAAAAAATTATTGAAATACCCTTGGTTTACAAAATTACCAATATACCCTCGATCAATAAAATTACCAAAATACCATTGGTTTGTAAAATTACCAAAATACCCACTTTATGTAATTACCAAATACCCTTGTAGGGTAGAATCTTAAATACCCACAGTAGGGTAGAATAACCTAATACCCTTGTAGGGTAGAATTACCAAATACCCCGTAGGGTAGAATGACCGAAATACCCTTGTAGGTAGAAATACCAAATACCCCGTAGGGTAGAATTACCGAGATACCCTTGTGGGGTAAAATTACCATTTTTCCCCTAAGGTGTTAAATGACTATTTTTCCCTTGTGGCCAAGTGACTGACTTGGACTGTGTGGTTGACGAATTTGATTGTGAATATATGTTGGTGATATGAATGACTTGACTGTGACTGTTTGATTCAAATATGGGCAGATATTCTGATTCTGTATGTTGTATGCCATGACATTTATATCTGTTGCATGGGTTATGGGTTATACTGATGGAGGAAGTACTGAAAGTGGCTTGTCCACGTACTGGAGGCTTTGCCTCAACTTATCGATATCTCGAGCGAGAATGCCGCAATCGTGGAGTGTGGGTTGGTGGGTTGAGCTATTCCCCACATGGAGTGTAGGGCTGGTACGGGTAGAGTGTAGCGGTTGGTTATAGGCTGGGTTGGGATTGCATTCACATTCTGATTTTGATTCTATTACCTGATACCGATTCTGATTTTGATTCTCATATTCGACATCGATTCGATTCGTCACCCTAATTCGATTCGATTCGATTCTAGTTTTGATAATGTTTCTTATTCGTAATGGGTTAAAGCCCATCCGCATCGTCGTTATAATGGGCTAAGGCCCAATTGGTACTGAAACTGTAAGTAAGGCTGAGGCCATGTAACACCCCAAACCCGTGACCGTCACCGGATTTGTTCAGAATTATCGAAATAAGTTCCGAATTCTTTGGAACACACAGACGACTTTTGAACTTCAAACAATCGTCATCATCGATTTGAAATTCCGAGTCCTTGTTCAGAACACACTCAGCCCGTTTTGCAACCAACTCATCGACTTTCTGAGCTTCACGAATTTGACGTATCAATAATGGTTTGGCTTTCAATTCCACTACTAACACATTGTCGGGTAGAACAGACAAGTGTACATTCATCGCTCGCAAAGCAAATAGTGATTTACGACTTAAGGCGTCCGCAACCACATTAGCCTTTCCCGGTGATAGTCAATGACCAGCTCATAATCCTTTAACAGCTCGAGCCAACGTCTTTGTCGTAGATTTAAGTCTCTTTGGGTCATCAAATATTTTAGACTTTTGTGATCCGAATACATATGGCACTTCTCACCAAATAAGTAATGTCGCCATATCTTTAAAGGGGAATGATGGCGACCAATTCGAGATCATGGGTCGGATAATTTTTCTCATGTGGCTTTAATTGTCTCGACGCATAGGTCACAACTCGCCCTTCTTGCATCAATACGCAACCCAACCCAAGTAGGGATGCGTCACTATAAATGACAAACTCTTTGCCCGATTCGGGTTGCACTAGAATTGGGGCTTCACCAAATAAGTTTTTAGTTGATTGAAACTTTTCGACATTTCTCCGTCCATTCGAACTTAACATCTTTTTGGAGTAGTTTCACATCATCGGTGCAGCTATCATCGAAAAACCTTTTACAAATCGTCAAGAATAATCGGCAAGCCCCAAAAGCTCCTAACTTCGGTAACATTCCGTTAAAGGTTTCCAATCGACTATGGCCAAAATTTTGTTCGGTCCACCTCGACACCGATCACGGACACCACGTGCCCCAAAAAGCTAACCTCTTTCAACCAAAATTCACATTTATCGAACTTTATGATAATCGCTTATCTCGTAAAATTTGCAACACTAGCCTCAGTGCTCAAAGATGTTCGGTTTCATCTCTCGAATAGACCAAAATGTCATCGATAAATACAAATACGAACCGATCCAAGTATGGCCTGAAAATTCTATTCATTAAATCCATAAATACCGCAGGGGCATTAGTAAGCCCAAACGGCATCACCAAGAATTCGTAGTGACCGTACCTCGTTCTAAAAGCGGTTTTGGGTATGTCCGATTCTCGACCCTCAACCGATAGTACCCGACCCTAAATATATCTTTGAAAACACCGAGGCTCCTTTAATTGATCAAACAAAAATCAATTGTGGCAATGGATATTTATTCTTTATCATCACTTTATTGAGTTGACGATAGTCGATGCACAACCTCATGGTTCCGTCCTTCTTTTCACAAACAATACAAAGTGCGCCCCATGGAGAAAAACTCGGTCGAGCGAAACCTCTACCCGTCAATTCTTGCAATTGAACCTTCAATTCCTTTAATTCCGTTAATGCCATACGACACGGGCTATTGAGACCGGCGTAGTACCGGTACAACCGATGTCGAATCCACTTCTCGAACCGGTGGCAATCCGGTAACTCCTCGGAAAAACATCTGAATACTCACAAACCATCGGTACCGATTCGAGTTTCCTTTCCGTCTCTTTACTTTCAAACACATACGCAAGGTATGTTTCACACCCTTTTCACATATCTCCGAGCGGTCATAGAAGATATTATCGCCGGCACTCCTTTTAAATCAAGAGACTCGACTCGGACTACCTCATTATTTGCACTCCTCCAATCAATGGTTTTCCTTTGCGTCCACCATTGCATCATGTACGGTCACCAATTCATACCAAGAATAACATCGAATTCATCAAATGGTAGAAGCATCGATCGGTAGGAAAGCGAGATTCTCGAATTATTAGGGGCATCTCTTGCACACTTTATCAACGAGTGCGTATTGACCCAAAGGGTTTGACACCGATTACGAACTCGATAGACTCAACAGCAGAGTCTTCTTGGATGCTAAGGTTTCACATACATATGAATGAGTAGAGCCGGGTCAATCAATGCAATCACACTAGTATCAAAGAGAGTAAAAGTACCAAGGATAACGTCGGGGAGGATGCCACCTCTCGTGCGCGGATGGCATATGCTCTAGTAGGAGCACGGGTCTCGGATCGAACACCGTGTCGAGGCTCCTCTCGATTACCACCCCTACCTCCGTAAATTCTCGGGGCCTACCTCTAGCCGTCGTTTCACTAGGTCTTGCACCTTGCATCTTATTCTTCTCATCTAGCTCCGTGCAATCTCTAATGAAGTGGTCCTTGAACCGCATCCATAACAGCCCTATTAATGACTTACCCCAACATTCACCTAGGTGTCGTCTTCCACATTGGGGGCATTCAGGTTTCTCTTGACGATTATTGCCCACACTAGCTACCGAAGTACCTCGGGAGTCCGTCAATGGTCGGGCTCTGATGGAAATTCCCGAAGTCGCCCTCGGCTTATTAGTGTCCTCCCTGAACCTCTTTACAGCCGAGAATGGAGCTTTACCCGTCGATCTTTTACGAAAATCTCTAGCTTCAAATTCAGCCTTCTTCTAATCTCTTGCACATAGCAACCTCATCACCACACACTCCGAGCATCTTGACTAAGTCTTACGAACTCATGTTCAGATTTAGATACTGATCATCCGGCCTTGCTTAAGTTCCAAGAATTCCTTGCGCTTCTAATCGATGAACTGTTGACTAATGTATTTCTTTCAAATTGATTGAAAGAAATCCTAAGTAACTCATTCATTTGGGACTATGGATATTAAAGTCCTCCACCAATAGTAAGTCGAGTCTCATAACAAGGATATAGCACACTTAAGACATTCATCGGTGTGCATGACAGTTCATCTAACACTCTAATGGTGTTATCGAGCCAAAACTCGGCCTTTTCAAGCATCATCAAGAACTATGGCCTTGAACTCCTCGGCCCACGCTTCCTAATCAAGTCCACGGTGGTTTACTCACCTCACAGGATCGAATCGGAGGCATTACGGGCTCTTGGGTGGAGTATTTAAATTCAGAATGGTTGGACAGCCGGATTGGTTCGGGCATATTGCGCGACCCACTCATTCATCATGGTGAAGAAGGCTTGTTTTGCCCTTCACTTGATTATTCGCGGATGACCGAGGCTCAACAGCGGTGTCCCTTGCGCAGAACAACCGCTACACTTTCAACGCCATCCGTCAAGGGTCTCTCTACCCCGGTTCCATTTGCAAATCAAAACAAAAACTTCAACCGTCAAGTCATCACATTTCTAAGCACTAACATTTTGGGCATGTATAGCTAGACTCACACGCGCTATGGTAGTCCTAGAACCGACTAAACCATAGCTCGATACCAATAAAATGTAACACCCCAAACCCGTGACCGTCACCGATTTGACCACGTGGTGTTACCGGCTTACTTCCTTATTTCTCTCTTTGAAATAATTGATTTACATTCCAGGCAGGCTAGCTAACTGCGTCACTGTCACCTTAGAAATCATATCTCGAGTTCCAGAACTCGAAAATCAGTTCCGTAAATTTTCCTGAAACTAGACTCATATATCCATCCCTGGATTTATTTCTAGAATTTTGGTCAGGCCAATTGGTACAGTTTATTAGTTAAAGTCGCCCATGTTACAGGGGTCGACTACACTGACCTTCGCGCATTACGACCTGGATATATTCTCGTACAGGGCTTCAATGCTCATGTAGTTTGTTTCTAATGAAACTAGACTCAAAGGGAATCTGCACATATAAGGCACAACTTCTAATTCCTTCTGGATAATTTATGGTAAATTTTCAAAGTCGAGACAGGGATCCAGAAACTGTTCTGGCCCTATTTCACGAGAACTTTAATATCTCTCAGTATACTGCTCATATGGTCGTTTCGTTTCGTCCATATGAAAATAGATTCATCAAGGTTCAATTTCATAATTTATTCACTATTTAATTCTACTTCTACTATTTTTAGTGATTTTTCAATCTCATATCACTGCTGCTGTCCGCAACAGTTACTGCAGTAGACTATGCCAATTTCATGAATCTTTCCTTGGCCTTACTAATCATCCATCATACATGACACAAATTATGGCCACCTTATCAAAATTAAAGTTTCTAAGACTCGTGGCTATAGGTTCTAGCATCCCACTCAATCGACCACATAGGCCATTTTCACATGGCTTAAAGTTTACAACCCACAATTCAACAAAACATAATAGCCTATACATGCCAAATGTTCTCCTAGTTCAACTACGAAGACAATACCAAAAGATTTCCAGCCGTGTGATGACTTCAACGACGGTTCCGAGCACGCAACAATACGAGTCCAAGAGACCTAAAATGGGTGACAAGAAAACACCGAGTGAGTTTATAACTCAAGAAGTCATAAGCATTCATCAACCATCCATTAATAAAATTTTCACAACATCAAACAATAAACGAGGCTAGGTACTTCATCCATATCGAAAGTATACCATAATTCCTCGGACCTTTCGGTTCAATCTCATACCAAGTCATACATCCACATTTCATATTCTATACAATAAGATATTTGAGGCATTTTACACACCAACTCATTCACACCACAATCATACAATTGCAATCATCACATAGATTTAAAGCTTACCAAGCTCAACCCCGAGCATGAACGTATTGCCTATTCGTCATGAGCTCAAGGTACTTACCCGATCCGCTGTCCGGGATTAACTCGATAATGTCGCACACTCAGTGCCAATTGTAATGCAAGAGCATATAGTGAATCCGCACACTTAGTGCTATATATTTTCAGCTCGCACACTTAGTGCTATATAATTTTCAGCTCGCACACTTAGTGCTATATAATCAAACTCGCACACTTAGTGCTGTACAATTTTAAACCCGCACACTTAGTGCCAATCTTGTCACCGTGTCCATTTATACCCGCACACTTAGTGCCGAGACCAATACCTTATGCATTTTGCTGCCTTTATACATTCAACAATGGCATCATTCCATACACATACATTTTCATTTACACATCAACTCATTTAAACACAATTGCGTATATATTATGGTCATTTACATCAACACCAAATATATGCTTAATGACTTACATTATGTAGGGTAGAACGGTTCCAATTCGCTACTCGCTTGCTTTCTCCTTTCCTTTGTCCGATTTAGTCCCCTTTGCTCGGAGCTAAATCAAACAATTCACCTCTCCATCAAACACAAACATACGGCATTCATATACATTATTATGATTATTGCCGAATACTTAACACAACTAAGCTAAAATTTACTCAATCTCATCTTAATTTATTGCTACTTATTCATCAAATTCCCAATACAGGTATTTAACACCTATGCAACAAAACCGGATTAGCAAACACCCATAGCCCATGGCCGATTACAACTTAAACACAAGTCAACAAGATCTCATGATTTCAAATCAAACTCTTCTCAAGAATGCACCATGTCGAACCCTTAGATGATTAAACATCTAATTTAGACAATCTTAGAACATCTAAACGACACTTGTTCAAGGCATTAAACCACTACATGTTCGGCTATTACCTTAGGTGCATTAGAAATTTATACTATCAATAAGCTCAACTTCTTGCAACAACAATTTCTTCCTCAAGGTTTAAAGGCTAAAATCAAATTATTCTCCCATTAACCATAAACGAATGTACCATACCTCCATCAAGATTTCAAGATTCTTTTGGCTTGGGTTAAGTAAGAAGCAAGATGATTAACCTAAAACAAGCTTGAATTTCAAAACAAATCTAACACTTTTACTAACCTTTCTTCTCCTTCCATGACCGAAAGTCTTTCTCCCTCTTCCTCTTTACATTCGCCAAGAAGAGCTTAAGTTCCAAGCTTTGTTTTCATGACCCTCTTGCTAGCTAAAGAAGAATGCCGATTTGCTTTAGGAGATTTCCCTATTCCTTCATCTTTTCAAGTCATGGCAATTGTAACAAAAATGAGGAAGGATGAACAACCAATTTTCTTCCCTTTTTTTTTCTTTGTTTTGTCACGGCACAAGAGTATCCATACACACATTTTTCTTCATCATTTTCCTTCTTTTTTTCATTTCTTTATTTCCTTCCATAATGCACTAGGCCAACATGTCTAGGACATGTTTTCTTTGCCCATCATCATGTCATGGCCGCCACTAACCTTAAGAAATGGGTTATTTGACATGCAACTCCACCTTTGTGTTAACATGCACTAATAAGCCATTTAAAATTAGCCTATCATATTTCACCATGTTTCACATTGATCCCTATTTAATAATTTCTCACAAAATTGGTAAAATTAGAGAATGAAACTTCCACATATGCATGCACACATATAGTAAGCATAGAATATAACAATTAATTATTTTTATGACTCGGTTTAGTGGTCCCGAAACCACTTTCCGACTAGGGTCAATTTAGGGCTGTCACAGGCCAGACGTTTAATTCATTTATATGACTGACTGTTCCTTTTTATAGTTGGGGATTTCACACTGAGTTTTCGTAAACTCACCCCGTTTATTAACCTTTCAGGTAATTTCCAGCCTTAGACGGATCAGGGCTACGAGGGGCTCGGAGGAAGCCACACACACTATTTATGTTATAGTTTTGATTATTGCTTTTAAATGTTTTTATGTGGGTTGTTGTAAAGCCGTTGTAATTTTCTGGATCTCAAATTTGGAATTTTATTTATTGTTCTTATAATTGCTAGTATTAGAACATGGTTTTCCAAAGCAACTACTGTTGTTCAAAACATCACGTAACCGCAATTGTTTTTAAATTAAGTGTCCGCCACTACCAAGATTTTTTTTTACAAAGTTGTTAAGAATGATATTCAGCTGAGGTTTTCTATCAAGGTTTAAAAAGGGTATAAGTTTTTAATTACTAAGGAGGGTTTTTAATGGAAACATGGTTTCCGAAAAACACTTCAATGTGACACGCCAGATTCGAGCCAAACTTCCAGGCCGGGTTTGGGGTGTTACATTTAGTGGTATCAGAGCCTAGGTTGCAACAACTCGGCTGTGGATTGGGTTTTCAAAGGTTGAAGTTCAGAAAATTATTTTCAACCACGTGTTCAGTTTGAAGTATTTTTCTTACAAAGTGTGGCACACCGAGTCTCCGGCGCCGAATCCGTAAGTCTTCTGAATACTTTTGTCTGTTTAGAAATTGAAATACTGTGGATTCTTTAGATATTGGTCTGAATTTAAATTTGGTATTTATTTTATGTGGATGTGATGTTTGGATATAGAAATTGTATATATGTGTGATAAATATGTGTCTGCTTCAATGAATAAGTGTTGTATGTATGAGATGTTTCAAGTTCTAGTTGAAGTGTGATAGTGATAGTAGGATCAGAGTGCGCAGCAGTAGCGTAGTGGGGTAGATGTTACACGACCACCCTGTTAGATGGAAATTTCGGGGACGAAATTTCTTTAAGGGAGGTAGAGTTGTAACACCCTGAATTTGGGCCTAGAAGTTTTGGGCCTTGAGCATTAGAGCGGTTGAAGGCTGCTTATAATATTTTGTTGTGCGTGTAAATTTCGCTAATGAAGGCTTGTTTTAGTGGTTAAGTGTGTTGAGAAGTGTTAGAGAAGTCCCGGTTTAAACACGGACTCTAGCAAAAAATTTGGTTTAAGGTGAATCAAACCCCGGTGTAGTAGGTAGGCCTTAAGAATATTGTTGGAGAAATTGTGACACAAAAGCCTTGTGGTCTAGTGGCAAAGTAGCGCCACATAAGAGGCGGGAAGGTTGCGTTATAGAGGTCGCAAGGAGGTCCGTGGTTCAAACTCATGGCAAGCGAAGAGCATTTATTTTGCTAACAAGGGTGGCAAGAGTTGGTGTTGAATTTAAACTCGATAATGGAGGATCCC
Source organism: Gossypium arboreum (assembly GCF_025698485.1). Classification (NCBI taxonomy): domain Eukaryota; kingdom Viridiplantae; phylum Streptophyta; class Magnoliopsida; order Malvales; family Malvaceae; genus Gossypium; species Gossypium arboreum. Next base: position 109,471,869 of record NC_069075.1, on the reverse strand, counting down.
ACATCGGAAGCTAACATAAGAGTGGATGTGAAGTCGGCTTTAAATAGAGAGAACCATGAGGAGAGTAATGTACCTTTCTTGGTCGATCCTTTCATTGATGGCGTGCTCATTTGGGTTGGGCGTCGGCTAAGAGTGCTCGAGCGGATTAACTCCAGCCTCCTATCGTGTGTATTTCTCACTACTCTAGTCAGTAGGATGGCTACTTGGTCGATGGTAATGAAGGGCCATGTAGGCCCAATGGGCCTACGCCCAATTGGATAAGTTGTTTGATTGTGTAGTAAATATTGGACTAGGCTAGGTGAATCTCATATCTGTGGCTAGATTTGGGCTAAAAGGGCCACACGAGCGCAGGGCCCATTTGGTGAGAAGGGCTTTAGGCCCATTCGTATTGTTATCCCTGTTTAGAATACTTTAGTTTACCAAATTACTGAAATACCTCAACTTGTAAAATTACCAAAGTACTCCGATTTATAAAATTACCAAAATATCCTCGATTTGTAAAATTACGAAATACCCTCGGTTGCAAAATTATTGAAATACCTCGATTTGTAAAATTACTCAATTATCGCTTTTACCTTCGATTTATAGAATTACTATTTTACCCTCGATTTACTGAATTACTGCTTTACCCTCGATTTATAGAATTACTATTTTACCTCGATTTACGTAATTCACTGCTTTTACCTCGATTTATAGAATTACTATTTTACCTCGATTTACAAAATTACCGCCTTACCCTCGATTTAAAGAATTACCATTTTACCTCAATGTAAAAAATTACTAAAATACCCTTGGTTTACAAAATTAACAAAATACCCTCGATCAATAAAATTACCAAAATACCATTGGTTTGTAAAATTACCAAAATACCCTCGCTTATGTAATTACCAAATACCATTGTAGGTAGAATCCAAATACCCTCGTAGGTAGAAAACCGGAATACCCACAGAAAGTAGAATTACCAAAATACCCCTTTAGGTAGAATGACCGAAATACCCTTGTAGGGTAGAAATACAAAATACCCCGTAGGGTAGAATTACCGAGATACCCTTGTGGGGTAAAATTACCATTTTTCCCTAAGGTGTTAAATGACTATTTTGCCCTTGTGGCCAAGTGACTGACTTGGACTGTGTGGTTGACAATTTGATTGTGAATATATGTTGGTGATATGAATGACTTGACTGTGGATTGTTTGATTCAAATATGGGCGATATTCGATTACAGATGTTGTATGCCATGACATTTATATCTTGCATGGGTTATGGGTTATATTGATGGAGGAAGCATCGAAAGTGGCTTGTCCACGATCGAGGCTTTGCCTCAACTTATCGATATCTGAACAAAGAATGCTTTGCAATCGTGGAGTGTAGGGTCGGGTGGGTTGAGCTATTCCCACATGGAGTGTAGGGTGGTACGGGTAGAGTGTAGCGGTTGGTTATAGGTGGGTTGGGATTGCATTCACATTCGATTTTGATTCTATTACCCGATACCGATTCGATTTTGATTCTCATTACGACATCGATTCTCGATTCTCACACCTAATTTTGATTCGATTCGATTCTAGTTCGATAATGTTTCTTATTCGTAATGGGTTAAAGCCCATCCTGTATCGTCTGTTATAATGGGCTAAGGCCCAATTGGTACCAAACCGTAAGTAAAGTCAGGGCGACGCTTAATTCATTTATATGACTGACTGTTCCTTTTTATAGTTGGGGATTTCACACTAAGTTTTCGTAAACTCACCCCGTTTATTAACCTTTCAGGTAATTTCCACCTTAGATGGATCGGGCTACGAGGGCTCTTGAGGAAGCCACACACACTATTTATGTTATAGTTTTGATTATTGCTTTTAAATGTTTTTATGTGGGTTGTTGTAAAGCCGTTGTAATTTTCTAGATCTCAAATTTGGAATTTTATTTATTGTTCTTATAATTGCTAGTATTAGAACATGGTTTTCCAAAGCAACTACTGTTGTTCAAAACATCACGTAACCGCAATTGTTTTTAAATTAAGTGTCCGCCAACGCTGTGATTTTTTTACAAAGTTGTTAAGAATGATATTCAGCTGAGGTTTTCTAACAAGGTTTAAAAAGGGTACAAGTTTTTAATTACTAAGAAGGGTTTTTAATGGAAACATGGTTTTCGAAAAACACTTCAATGTGACACGCCAGATTCGAGCCAAACTTCCAGGCCGGGTTTGGGGTGTTACAGGTAATGCCCCTTACCTATTCCGGTGACGGTTACGGGATAGGGGTGTTACACTACCAACACTCGATACCGATGTGGCTTGGGCTTTAGGGTTGGTGTATTGCTTTCCGCGTCTCTATTCTGATATCCCACTGAAGCTGTTGATCGGTTAAAATAGTCTCCAGATTTCTTCGACGAGGAATGGTAAGATTTACTCATCGATCTCTTCCTCGAATCTCTTGCCTCTAAATCAGCCCTTCTCTTTTCTCGGCTAAAATCTTCAACTTTGCATGCCCGTTCAACTAGCACAAAGAATTCTTTCAAATCTAATATCTCAACTAGAAGTTTAATATCTTCATTCAGCCCATCAATAAACCACTTACACATTATTTCTTCAGTTGAAACATATTCTCAAGCGTACTTACTCAACCGTACAAATTCCCTCTCGTACTCAGTTATAGTCATGCGGCCTTGTTTCAATTCTAAAAACTCTTTATGTTTCTGATCGAGAAATCGCTGACTTATATACTTCTTTCTAAATTCAGATTGAAAGAACTCTCAGGTAATTTGTTCTCAAGGAACCACCGATGTCAACATTTTCCACCAATGATATGCATTATCTCTAAATAAAGATACCACACATTTGATACATTCTTCAGGAGTACATGAAATTTCCTCAAATACTCTGATCATGTTCTCGAGCCAAAACTCAGCTCTCTCAACATCATTATCAACGATAGCCTGAAACTCTTCAGCCCTGTGTTTACGAATCTTATTCACTGGCGGGTTATTTAATCAAATCAGATTTATCACTTGTGGCACAACTGGGATTTTTTGAGGAATAGGTGGGGGTAGAGGTTGTTGAGCAGCCGGATTAGTTCGAATGAACTTCGTGAACCACTCACTCATCATCTGGAAGAATGCTTGTTTAGCCTCTCCCTTGTGGCTACTAGATACGAGTCTAGAATCAGACTACATAGCCCATTGAGCGAGAGCGGGCGCATTACTTTCAACATCATCAGCTATTGCTCGTTCGGGATCCATTTACTATATGAGAAATTCATTTTAACTGTAAGGAATCATCACACTATCGTAGTTTATATATATGGCATGTATAGCTAGACTCTCACTCGCTACATTAGTTCTAGAATCGACTAAACCGTAGCTCTGATACCAATTAAATATAACACCCCTAACCCGTATTTCTCACCGAAATAGGGATACGAGGCATTACCGGATAACACACCTCATTCATATACATTTATACATTCATACTCAAAATCCATTCAAAACATTCACAATGTCCCTTGTAAGGCTCACGAGACCTTAAAACATACTTAGAAGTGGTTCGGGACTAAACCGATAACATTTGCAAGCTTTGGGAAATTTAGAAAAAATTCAACATTAAAAGGTCACATGCTCGTGTGAATAGGTCATATGCCTCACACGGCCACTAGACACGCTTGTGTTAAAAGCCGTGTGAAAACAAGGTATACATTCTAACTTGCACCACACGGTCGAGGACTCGCCCGTGTGCCATGACCATAGGAAAACTGGAGAGGTTATTGACTTGTGCCACACAGTTGGCCACACGCCCATGTGCCAGCCCATGTGTCACACACGGCCAATAGACACGCCTGTGTGTCTAGACCGTGTCAAACCTGTAGGGTATACTGACTTAATTCGAAAGGGTACCCCAGGGACACACAGCCGTGTAACATGATCGTGTGTCGCACACGACTAAGACACACACATGTGTCTCTGCCAGTGTGGACAAAAATAGGCCATTTGTAAAGCCAATTTGCCACCATTTTCTCATGCATACATAAAAATCTAATTGGTAACATTTCAACACATACATAGGCAGCCAAAACATGCCAATTCATACACATATCATGCCATCTATCCACAACCATTTCAACTACTCAATTCCATATTCAAAAACATACCAAAACAATATGCCAAAATCATCAAGACTTACATAAGTTCTAAATGCATTTCCTCATCAAATTATCATCTATATCATGACACAAATTGCACCATATCATCATCTCAAATTCAAACCACAGTATGCCAATCTTCTAAGCATTAATACATCAAATAATAATTAACCAAATGAACAACCATTTAGCTATATCAAAAACTATGCCAAAAATACGAAAACAAGCCAACATATAAGGCATTATATACATCACATATATTACTTATCAAACATATAATTCAAGCCAACTTAAATGGCCTTACACACCAACATTTACATGCCAAATCTCATGGCTAATATCATAACTCAAAACATACTAAGATGACACTAGCCTATACATGCCATATACCATATATACAAAGTTTCAAAAGTACCAAAAAAATTATCGATAGTGTGATGATGCTTCCCAATGATTCCCATGTCCATGTTAGCTTTGATTCTCTATAAAACATAAAGAAATAACATACAGTAAGCTTCACAGCTTAGTAAGTTCGTATTAAATATATACTCAACAGTTCATAATATACAAATCATCAATTCGTACTAATTAATATCTAAATCATGGTGACCAACAAACTTTCCTCATACTTACTCAAGTGTTTATGAGCAAGTTCATAACTTCTTCTGTTTGGATTTCATGCTTTATATGTACATACCTATACAAATTCATATCGAACTCATACCTTTACGTGATAATGTCGAATACTCGATATCTCACACACTAAGTGCCAAAGCATAGCTGAAGTTATTATAATCTTGCACACTAAGTGCCTTTCATAGCCCAAGCTCTCTCAGTCTCGCACACTAAGTACCATATATAGTCGAAGCTATTCCGATTCGCACACTAAGTGCTTTATATAGCCAAAGCTATCTCGATACGTACACTATTAGTCGTCGTACACAACCATCATCTCATATATATAATTTATACAATATTAAAGTATTAAAAATATAATTGTAACAATGTTTATCATGTACGAACTTACCTCAGACGTAAAAACAATGAAACTAGTCGATTAGTTGAGTACTTTGTTCTTGCCTCGATTTAAGTCCAGGTTCCTCTTTTCTTGATCTATATTATAACAAATTCAACTCATTTAATCACATAATATTTCGATTTAGTCCACAACACACATTTGGGCATTTTTACACATTAGCCCTTAGACTTTCACATTTAATCAATTTAGTCCAAATTTCTCAACTACATCAAATTTACACAATTCAATTTAATCCATACTTATTTGAATTACCATAATACCCCTAGCAGCCTATATTTCACATTTATTCACACTTTTAACCCCATATTTTCATCTTTTTACAATTTAATCCCTAATTTGTATTTTTACCAAAAATCACTTAATGAAACATATTAATCTATCAACAATTATTCATTTTCCATCATCAACACTCAAAAATATTAATCTATCATCAATGGAAACTCACAAATTTATCAACCAATTCAAAAATTGAGGCATGGGCTGGCTAGTACTCAAAGCAACGATCACAAAAACGTAGAAATCATCAAAAATCGAGCAAAATACATACCTTAATCAAAGAACAAGCTAGCCGAATGAAAACCTAATCTTTTGGATTACTTCTCTTCTAATTTTTGGTTAGAAAAGATGAGAAATAATGAACCATTTTGTTATGTTTTGTTATAATTAACTTAATTATATAATTACCATTTTAACCTTAATTAAAACATTAACAAAACATTTAATGGTTGACCATTTATGTCAAATTCCACTAATCATGGTCTAATTACATCATAAGGACCTCACATTTAATAAACCATAGCAATTGGGCACTTTTAACTATAGCATGCTACTTTTGCATTTTATGTGATTTAGTCCTTTTCTCAATTTAAGCACTCAAACGTTAAAATTAGCTCACGAATTTTTCACACACATATATACACATAACATAAACACCAAAAATAATATTAAAATAATTTTTTGACCTTGGGTTTGTTGTTACGGAACCAATGTTCCGTTTTATCTAAAACCTGGCTGTTACATATGTGATAATAGATTTATGTGTGAGAAATGTATGATTTATGTTGTGATTTGTTCGGTAATGCCTTGTAACCCTATCCCGAAAACGAATATGGGTTAGGGGTGTTACAAATACAATATTATAGATTGTAATATTACACTCGATGAACCAATAGACACTAATGATTTTTCTTACTAGTTATGAACTTACGCCTCTCATTTATATATCTATCTATATACTCCTTGTAATTTTGTATATTCATTCTTTTTTTAATATAATTTTTTAATTTTCATTTTGAAATTATTATTTTTAATTACAAGAAGTCCTAATAAGCCCTTGTACTTAAAGTTGTTCATTGGCTCAGCTACTCACTCAAGTCAGAAGGCTCATTTGTTATTTGGAAGGGTTTAGGTAAAAATATTATACTTGAAAAATGAGTTTGGGTAATAAAATTAGGCTCGATTAAAATATAGGGTAGGTTTGGGGTTGAACATTTAAGGCTCAAACTTGAGCCGACTTGTTTTCTATGTTTATAATATATTATGTTATGGTATTTTTATATATTACATAATTTAAAATACATAAAAACTAAATCTATAGTAATATGTAAGACTATAATGTAAAAATATTTCTTTTTAAAAAGTGTTAAGATGCCTATATATAAAATTTTATTAAATGCAAAATATATAAATTTATTAAATATTAAATTAAAATAACATAATATTTTTAAAAAATTTAAAAATATGTATGAGCCTAAAATGGATTTGAATTAGTCGTTTACAAATATAGGTGAACTTGAACAAAAATTTAGGCCCATATTTTGAATTTGGATAAGCTTAAAGTATATTGATATTATGTTTAAGCTCAATCGATTTGATTTATAAATACATCTACCTATACTATTAGGTTAAAAGCAATTACTCTCTCCAAAAATAAACAAAATAATTTACTTCATATACTATAAGAAAGCAAAGAAACAAGGATGATGGATAACAATCGTTAATAACTATAGATTAAAATGTAATGTAACGCCCTAATTTTCGGGAATCCTGTGAATGTTGGCATAGGTTTAATTATGTTAGTGGGCCTCTAGAAAGCCCAAACTTAAGATAGAACCCGACAATTTTAGTTAATTTTTGTTCCATAAGAAAAAGGGGGTGAAATTATGAAATAGGACCTATGTGAAAATGTTTGAAAATGCTATAGGCTAAATTGAAGTGGCCAAATAAATAGGAGTGCAAAATAGGAGGATTTGCATGACAAACCTCCCATTTTACATGAAGTGGCCAGCCATCATGTTGTTGTAGACAAAATGTACACTTGATATCCATAATTTATGGTACAAATTGATAATAGGTTAGGTAAATGTTCAATGATAATAGGTTAGGTAAATGTTCCATGATAATGGGTTAGGTAAATGTTTCATGATAATGGGTTAGGTAAATGTTTCATGATAAGAATTTCATGTCTTTTGTATTAAAGAATTAAATGGATGAAATATGAAGTTTTATTAAAAGAAAAGGGTGAAAAGAACAAAGTTTTGTCCATCTTTGTTCATCATAGCTGAAAGTTAGAGAAGAGAAAGGAGAGGAGAAAGCTCTTGAGTATTTGGTCATTAGGAGGAGGAAAATTGAAGGTAAGTTCTTGGTACCTTGCTTCTATTTTGAGGTTCATGAGTTCTTCTTGATTCTACCTTAACTCTTGAAGTATATTTTGATTTTAGTTGTGTTGTGAGCATTTAGTCATGAATTAAAATGAAGGAAATGGTTGTTGTTTCATGTTCTTTTGATGAAAAATGGAAGATAGGTGAAGTTGAGCCAAACAAATAAGCATGCATGTGCCTTAGATGTTAAAGGAAAAATCAGCTAACATGTTGTGCTTTAAAATGATGAAATGGAGATTATACTTAAGTAAAATCATAGATATGTGATGATTGATTGGTGATATACATGTTTAAATAACAAGCATGCAAGTTAGGTGTGAAAGAGTGATTTGGTAATAAATCTGCTTGGGACAGCAACAGTAACATGACTTTGGAAAATCACCATAAATTGTGGAAGATGAGTTAGAAACTGCATAAATTATGTAATTAAAGCTTATTGAGTCTAGTTTCTAATGAAATAAACAAGAACATATTTTGAATTCTGTACAATGAGAAATTTGATTCGTAATGAAGGGTGGTCAGATTAGTCAAACAGTGAAACATGGGAAACTTTGAGAAAAATCTGGTATTGATTGGCTAAACCAAAAATTCTGAAAATTTTATGGATAGAAGATATATGAGTCTATTTTCAGGGAAAATTAACGGCACTTGATTTGGAGTTTCCTAGCTCCAGTTATAAATAATTTAGTGACTGTTGCTCAGGAAGACAGCTTGCAGTGAAATTATGATTATGTGGTAAACATTGACAAAATTTGTTAATGAGTTGCTTATTGATTTCTTATAAGCTTACTATGATCTGTAGGTGTGGTTGGCCGAATATTGTAAGGGGTTAATACGTAGTTTGTATTTGAATAGTTAGATTAACGTGTTAGTAATCCAATTGTAGGCGGTTCGTGTGTGGATCTCGTCAAGATATCGTCAGCAAATGTGTGTAATCGACACCCTCTCATAGACTAGATTGGCAAAAGCGAAAAGCGAAATACCGAAAAGTTAGTATTTTGGAAATTTGCGAGTGTCTAATGCTCGTAAGATAGTTGGGTTTGTATATTTGGTAATCTAAAGTAATAAACCGCAGATGCGCGATTTCGTACATTTTGATAACTTGGGCTTAATGGGCCAAAGATCGGGTTCATGGGCCAACGGGCCCAATTCGGTAAGTATGCACGGTAAGTGTTCTGATAGTACGTAAATAGTTAGGATATGCATGAAAACCCTAAAAGTAGCTAAATTACTATAATACCCCTATGTATGGAAAATTATCAATTATACCCCTAGGTGCAAAATTACCGTTATACCCCTAGGGTTAATTTTGACCTAAAAGCATGACGATCTCGATTCTGTATGATGTATGCCATGATTATATATCTATTGCATGGGGACATGGGTTAAATTATGGAGGAAGCGTTCTAGTGGCTATGCCACAAATATCTGATCTGGTGGCTCTGCCACAAATATCTGATCTGGTGGCTCGCCACATATATCTGCTACGGTGGCTCGCCACGATTATCTCAGATCATGACTCGTCACATTATCTATTCCGCAGCCATGCTGCAAATTCTGTGGTGTGTAGCGGTTGGGTGGGTCGAGTTGTCTCCCCACATGGTGTAAGGTTGGTACGGAGGTGTATACGGTTGGATATGGTTGGGTTTCTGCATAAACATGTAATATCTGTTCTATTCTGTTATGGGCCTATGGGCTTTATTTTGAATTCTGTTCTGGGCTAAGGCCAACTTATTCTATTTCTGTGGTTTAAGCTGATATAGGCTATGGTTGGGTTAATTTACACACTGAGTTTCCCCAAACTCACCCCTTTTATTTTCATCCACGCAGGTAATCCCCAACCATAGTGGGCTTGGAGCTATGAGGAATTCGAGTGGCCACATTGCTCAAAGTTTGATTTTCTTCCGTGAACTGGACATCCTTTTATTTACGTTTGAAGTTTTGGGTTTTAAATGTAATAAGGCCGCTTATTTATTTTGATGGTTTTTTATATGTATTACTAAGATAAGTAATACTTATTTTAACTGTTGAAATTGGATAGCTTTAAGGCGTTTTCAAAAACAACAGTTGATTTCAAAATAACACGACAACAAGCAAAGCTTCCGAATGAAAGTATTTTCCAAAATTAATCACTTTTCCTAAAAATGACTTAATCAAATCGGTTTCTAGAAATATCCATGACGTTAAAGTGTGGCAATGGCGGTATGCATGTCTAGGATTGGATCCGAAGGAGCTTGGTATAAGCAATCCGATGGACTCACCACCTCTTTTCGGTTTCCTACCGGTGCACAGCTTCCATTCACTTTAACCTTTAATGAATTAATCTTTTGAACATCAAGTACGATTTTCTGGACTTAGAATGGAAATTTTTTTTACGTTTTTGATGTGGCATGCCGGATCCGGCCATAACTTCTGGGCCGAGTTTGGGATGCTACATGTAATTTAATCCATATCAAATTATATAACTACAATTGAAGCCAACGTGAATATCATCTTCTTCTTCACTAAGACATCGTAGGAAAAAGAAAGAAAAAAACCTTGTTGAAGCTTTGAAACATTCGGCCATAATTGGTAAGCAAATTTAAGCCTTTTTTTCTTGTAATATTTGTGTATTTGAGGTCATTAGAGCTTGATTTAGCTAGCTCATGTACCAATTTATAAACTTTTAAAGTTTTAAAAAGTTGCCATTGTTGATTTCTTGAAGATTTAGGTGTGAAATCAATAGAAATTAAGCTTTGTTTAAAAAAAGGACTAAAGTGTAAAGCTTAATTGTTTTTGTTTTCTTTTTTTTGACAAATGTAAGGCTTAATTGTTAATTTTGTACATTAGGGAGAAAATTAAAGAAAATGAAAAATTGTCATGAAATTTCAATAGAAAAAGAAAGTAGGAGGTCCCTAATGAGTAATTTTGAAATTGTATTTCAATTTGAAACTCTAGATAGAAAGTTATGCTAGTCTCGATTTTAAGGAATAAATTGAATAAATTGAAACTTTTTTGTGGATTGACAACTGATTGTGATTTTTTTGGAAATTAATAGTATTATATGTTTTGTGACAATTATTAGTTAACGTTGACCCGGATCCGTTGAGAGGAAAAGGAAAATTGAAAGTCGTTAACAAATAGCTCGAAATTTGGGTTTATATTTCTATGATTCAAGAACCATTTATTTTCTGCATGTTCATGTCATTTTGCATTATATGGTGTTGAGGTGAGTTATCAATGATTATTTGAGCTAAATTGATATGGTTAAGATTTGATATCGAGATAGAGACTGAATTGAATAAAATGAAAAAAAAGTACAATTTAATTTATATGCATTAATTTGTATGAAATTTGAGTTGAAACATGTGTGTTTTATGATAAGATGATGAGTTGATAAAAAATGGAGATTGAAATAATGTGAATTGAACTATATTTATAATGAACCGAAAATTGGATACCCTATTAGCTGTTCAAATCGAGTCGAATATAGTTGGTATGCCACGAGGTCAGGATGCTGATTTAAAATCATCGTTGTCGGGCAATCCGGGGTTGTAAATTGTTCACTTAAAGTCATTGTTGTCAAGAAACCCGGGGTGAAAGATTAATTAGATCGAGAGAACCATTGTTGTTGGGCAATCTGGTATGGTAGTATGAATTTGTATAACGTCATTGTTGCTGAGCAACCTGGGGTGACAGACCTATGTATATGATAACTCTAGAATATAGAGTTATTTTCAGTAATTTTAGAATAATAATTCATGCAAATTTTCAGTGATTGGTAACAAATTTTGTACTTTTCATTATAATTTTGTCCTATTAGATAAAGTTGAGTTAAATTTTTTATCTTGATTAATTTGCATGCTAAATGCACGCTTTTTGCAGTTTTGAAGGTAGTTAGTGCATTGGGAGGAAATGACTTGAAACTCACTTAATGATGCTCAATGTTGCAGCATCTCTGCAACAAAAGCCCTACGAGATTGGACTAATGTGTTGCCATCTTTGGATGCCCCAAATGTAACTCCCCAAATTTTAGGTTTTTGCTTTCACTATTAATTGACACAATTGTGCATCTGCTTCAGTGGTTAAGTGTTCTGGGTATGTGTGAGAGGTCCCAAGTTCAAGCATTACCTTTAGCAATTTTAGTTATTTTGGAATTAAGCCTTATACTAATTCAGTAGGCTTATATTCAATTGCTTGTAAATTCATCTCAGAATGGGCATATTGTTCTAGTGGTTAAGTGAAGTGTTATTAAGCTGAAGGTCTTGTGTTTGAATTGCTGCTCTGGCAAGGGTGTTATATTTTTTGCTCGGTGGACTGATAGAGTTTCAACCAAACAGAAAGTCTGAGTAGTGATAGTTAGGGCCTATTCTTCTGTGCTTAAAAATAACACTTTTGGAAGAAAAGCTGTGCAGAACAAGCTACTTTTTGCTGGAATTTTTGGCTTTTCAGAAGTGCTTTTGAAAAACACTTCTGAAAAGGAGAAGCTAAAATTTTTAGCTTTTCCTCTTCCAAAAGCACTTTTAGTGCTTAATTACTTTTTCACCCTCCAATAATATAATACTTTCTCCTTTTTTTTGGTGCTTATTACAAATGTGTTAAAATCATTAATTAAAATAAATAAAAATATTTTTAAAATACTAATTACAAATATTTAATGGTTATATTTAAATATATAAAATTTAGTTTTATATTCTAATTAAATTTTATAAGTAATTAATATTTATTACTTAAAAATATTTAAAATTTATATTTCATATATTAAAATATTAACAAGTTATAATAATTTTTTTATATTCTTACTAAAATATAATAATATTAACTAATTTAAATTTTATTTAAATGCATATTTGTTACTTGATAATAACATGTCTAAAATAGACATTTTATTTCTCAAAAGCACTTTTTGACAGCAATGCTAAACACTCAAATTTTAAACCAAACTTTTCAAAAGTACTTTTCAAAAGCATTGCCAAACTAGCCCTTAGTGGGTTAGTCGAGAGAATTGAGGGATTAGGGGGAGGTTATGTGAATTACCCTCAGTTTTTCTTTTTGCTTTGTTTTGAAAAAATTCGTCTCTCTCCCTCTTAATTTTGTTTTTAACGTGATCCTCTGCTATTCTGTCGAATTTTTTGTTTTGATTTTTCCCTCCTTTCCTTTTCTTCTTGTTCTCAACTTCATCTTTTCGTTTAACAACGAGTCTTAAACTTGAGTGGAATAGTTAAGTCTTCTAATTCTGTTCGCTGTAATGGGTGTTTAGTAATAGATTTAGAATCTGACTATTATTAAGATTGATAGTGTAGACGAACGTCGTGAGCAGTGAGTTTGTTGCTTCGGTTTAGTAAGAATTAACGAAGGTTCCTTGTTGGTGGTAAGTCGGGTTTCGGTTGTTTCTTTGGTTGAATTCTGAAATCAATCACTTAATCGGTGTTTAGCATGCTGTATTCAGTTTTTAGAATGCTCAGGATTGTGTTTGCTACAAAATCATATCAGGTGTGTACCCAAAAATGCAGAAAATAAGATTCGGTGAAAGCCAAAAAAGCGTTCGGTCGACGCTACAAGAGCGTGTGATCGCCCGTGTGGTAGGTTGTGTGAGGGGACACGGCCGTGTGATTGACAACCCATGCTGTGCGTGCATGGCACGACTGTGTGGTGGCCAGGTAGGCCGTGTGCGACACATGAGCTAGACTGAATTAGCCCATGTGCACCCACACGAGTACTCCACACGGGCATGTGGGATTCTGGGCCAGGCCGTGTGATCCACATGGCCAAGGCTAATTTAGGCCACACAGGTATATGGGTCCGCACGGGCAGACCACATGGGCGTGTGAGCCCATTTTTCTGAAATATTCTGTAAGGTTACGAAATTTCACCCTTTCTGTTTAATCTGTACAGGTAATCCCCAGGCTTGATGGATCGGTACGACAAAGGACTCGATGGTGGCCACATATATTTTAGACTATTTTCCGTAAATTTTTAGATTTTATTTCTTATTTTGGGGTTTGATGTAAATTTTGAACTTGGACCTTTTGATTTTAAATTCGAGACTTTATACTGCTTTTATGGATCTTTAAACTGCAACTCAACAAAATATGGGTTTTCTCTAAAAACTAAAGTTTTCGTAAATAAAAATGGTTTTTCCTAAATTAGTTGGTTACAAAAGCTTCAGCTTAAAAGACAAGTTTTGAGGCAAAACACCTAGAGCACGTTCTTTCAAATTAAATAAAAGATACTTAACTGGAACGATTTTTAACGTGACAAGCTCTATTTCAAAATCCATTTTATGTGACTTCGCTAAATACAGCCATAACGTCTAGGCCAGGTTTGGGGTGTTACATTTAGTGGTATCAGAGTCAGGTTGCAAAACTCGGCTATGGATTTTGGGTTTTAAAAGGTTGGATTCAAAGAACTAATTTACAAATAATTTTAAATGATTTGACTGAATATGTGGTACATCGAGTCTCCGGCGCCAGTTCTGTAACTGTTCTGAAACTTTGATAAGTTTTACCTGAAAATACTATTAGTATACTGTGAAAATACTATAGTTAGTGTGCTCTAAGACTGTAAGGAAAACTAATAGAGACTGTGATCCGCGATAACAAACTTTAAATTTCTGTTACTGTTGGCATAAAATATCTGCTAATAAATATCAAAACTGTTACTGATTCATAAAAATGTTAATACAAATAAGCTTCGAATCTACGATGAGTGCACGAGGTATCTGTAGATAGGGTATTAGAGGCCGTGGAAGGGGCCGTAGAGGGACTCGAGCTGAGTCCTTAGCATCTGACAGTATGCCTAATTTAGACATGAGTGAGACGCCGGTGTTACCTGGGACTGAGACTGGGTCTCAAGACCACATAGCCAGGGACGACGCCTTGTCCCAAGCTATGCTGAGGATATTAGAGAAGGTCGCTGGGCCGAACACTGGATTTGGAGGCAGAGGGTCAATTACAGAACAACTCCGGTCCAACGGGGCTGAGTTATTTAGGGGTGTCATTGGAGTCACCCCTAACGTGGCCGAGTACTGGATGGAGGCCACTGAAAGAATCATAGATGACCTGGATTTTACCCCTGAATAGAAATTAAAAGGGGTTATTTCCTTGCTTCACGATGAAGCATACTAATGGTGGCTGACTGTTTAGGAGAGCACTCAGCTCGAACGACTAACATGGGATTTTTATAAGTCTACTTTTCAAGGTAAATATGTAGGGGCAAGCTACATCGATACTAGGAGATGTGAGTTTCTGAATTTCACGTAAGGGGATCATTCAGTGGCTGAGTATGAGGTTGAGTTTTTAAGATTGAGCAGCTATGCGCGAGGCATGGTGGCAACTGAATATGAGCATTGTGTTCACTTCGAGGATAGACTTAGGGACGGTTTGAGAGTTCTGATAGCTCCGCAGAGAGAGGTGACTTTTTAGCACTAGTAGAGAGGGCATATATCGCCGAGGAGGTGAAGCACGCTGAGCGCCAAAATAGAGATAGAGAAAGGGGTAGAAACAAGAGGGATTCGGGGCCCTCGAGTTCTACGCTGAGGCCTAAGAAAAAGGTCAGATCTAATGGACCAGTTAGAGTTGGGGCCCCCATTGCACCTATAGAGAACTTGCCTTGTGGGCATTGTGGTAGACGCCATCCGAGCAAATGTTGGAGGACTACTGGGGCATGTTTAAGATATGGGTCTACTGAGCACCACGTTTGTGAGTGTTCACTGAGGGTCAATCAGATGCAAGCTCCAGGTTCTAGTACAGCGCAGTCGCCGAGGGTAGTTCATCAGCCACCTAGGGGTCGTAGTCAGGCTAGGGGTGGTAACGGCATGGGCCGTGGACAAAGAGCACTGGGAAGAGGTACTGGACAGACTGAGGCAAAGTAGCCCGCTCTTGTTTATGCTACTCGTCGATGAGAGGATAGAGATGCTTCAGACGTCATCACGGGTACGTTTTTTAATTTATAATGTACCTTATCTTGCATTGATAGACATAGGCTCTACACACTCCAATGTAGCTAACACTGTGTCTGAAACTTTAGGGATTCCGGTTAAGGATATTTCTAGTGGGGTGACTATTATGAGTCTTGTAGGGAAATCTATCCGAGTTAGCAAATTGTATAGAGACATTCTGCTAGAGGTCCAAGAGACAGTATTTTTGGCGGATCTAATGGAGCTTTCGTTCGGGGAGTTCGATTTAATTTTGGGGATAGACTGGTTGGTCAAACACCCAGTAAATTTGGACTGTGCAACCAATAGGGTCGTTTTGAGAATCGATGTGGATGACGAGGTAGTTGTTATTGGGGAATGACGGGATTTTCTAACTAATGTGATTTATGTATTGGTAGGAGAAAAGTTGATTTGAATAGGGTGTGAGACATATTTGGCATATGTAAGTGTTTCTGATTTTAGAGATTCTTTTATAAAGGACATCAGAACTGTGAGGGATTTTTCGGATGTCTTTCCCAAGGAACTATCGGGTTTGCCTCTGAACCGATAAGTGGAATTTAAGATTAAGCTTATTTCAAGCACAGTCACCCTCTACCAAATGGCACTGAAGGAGCTTACGGAGCTTAAGGCTCAAATTCAGGAATTGCTGGATCGTAGGTTTATTCGTCCTAGTATGTCTCTGTGGGGAGCACCTGTGTTATTTGTGAAAAATAAAGATAGAACAATGAGGTTGTGTATCGACTACTGACAGCTGAACAAGCTAACGATTAAGAATAAGTATCCACTTCCAAGGATTGATGATTTATTCGACTAGTTCAGAGGGGCTCCTGTGTTTTCCAAGATTGATCTAAGTTCAGGTTATCATCAATTAAGGATTAAGGAGGTTGATGTGTATAAGACGTCATGTAGGACTCGTTATGGTCACTACGAGTTCCTAGTAATGCCCTTTGGTTTGACTAATGCACCAGTGACATTTATGGACTTGATGAACCAAGTATTCCAGCCCTACCTGGATCAGTTTGTGGTGGTGTTCATAGATGATATCTTGGTGTATTCTAAGTCTAGAAATGAGCACGATGAGCATCTGAGAGTGGTACTATAGATTCTTCGTAAGAAACAGTTGTATGTGAAGTTCAGCAAGTGTGAGTTCTGCCTCCAAGAAGTGACATTTTTGGGACATGTAGTTTTTGCTGAGGTGATACGAGTTGATCCCAATAAGAATGAGGCGGTGTTGGATTGGAAACGACCAAAGAATGTACCTGAGATCCACAGCTTTCTAGGGTTGGCGGGTTACTATTGGCGCTTTGTAGAAGGATTCTCCTTGATTACAGCTCTGTTGACTAAGCTTCTGTGTAAGGGAATTCCTTTTATATGGAATGATGCACAGCAAGAGAGTTTCGAGAAGCTCAAGACTGTTCTGACTCAGACTCTTGTTCTAATACAGCCTGAGTCTGGTAAAGACTATGTGGTATACAGTGATGCATCACATGTCAAGTTGGGTTGTGTGCTGATGCAAGATGGTAAGGTGGTTGTATATGTATCTCGTCAGCTTAAGACTCATAAAGCAAATTACCCAACGCATGATTTGGAGTTGGCCGCCGTGGTTTTTGCACTGAAAATCTAAAGGCATTATCTGTATGGTGAGAAGTGTACCATCTATATTTATCACAAGAGCCTTAAGTACATCTTCACCCAGAAGGAGCTGAATCTTAGGCAACGTAGATGGATTGAGCTGCTTAAGGATTGCGACTGCACCATTGAGTATCATCCTCACAAGGCCAATGTGGTGGCCAATGCTTTGAGCCGTAAGGCTATGACTGATTTGAGGGTGATGTTTGCTCGCCTTAATCTATTCGATGATGGTAGCTTATTAGCCGAGCTTCAGATTAAGCCAACAAGGATTGAGTAGATTAAGGGTAAACAGTTGGAGAATGAGTCCTTGGGTCTTCGGTTCAGACAGATTGGGAGAGGTAGCACCACAAATTTTGGGTTGAACTCTGAGGGGGTATTGTGTTTCCGAGGCCAGATATGTGTGCCGAATGATTCTGATCTGAGGCAGTCTATACTGAGAGAGTTACATAATAGCCCTTATGCTATGCATCCTGGCGGGAAAAAAATATACCGAGATCTTCGTGAGTTGTACTAGTGGCCAGGACTAAAACGGGAAGTTACCGATTTTGTGGCTAGATATCTGACATGCCAGCAGGTTAAGGCTGAGCACCAATTGCCTTCAAGTTTGCTGAAGTCAATTAAGATTCCCGTTTGGAAGTGGGAATGTGTGACGGTAGACTTTGTTAGTGGGTTACCCTTGACACCCACTAAGAAGGATTCTGTTTAGGTCATCGTGGATAGATTGACCAAGTCAACGCACTTCATACCGATTTGTACTGACTATGCGCTTCAGAAGCTGGAAAAGCTTTATATCTCTGAGATAGTGAGACTGCATGAGGTACCAGTGTCAATTGTCTTTGATAGGGATCTTTGCTTTCATAGTTTTGGGGGAAATTGCATAGGGCTTTGGGTTCTAGATTGGACTTTAGTACTGCATTCCATCCTCAGACAGATGACCAATCTGAAAGGGTGATTCAGATACTAGAGGATATGTTGAGGAGCTGCGTGATTGATTTTCGAGGCAGTTGGGAGGACTATCTGCCGCTAGTCGAGTTTGCCTATAATAACAGCTTCCAGTTAAGTACTCATATGGCACCTTACGAGGCTCTGTATGGTCGTAAGTGTCATACTCCTTTGTGTTAGACTGAGCTGGGTGAACGATGAGTGTTGGGTCCTGAGTTAGTTTCCGAGACTGAGGATAAGGTTTGACTGATTAGGGGTCATCTAAAGGCAGCTTCTGACAGGAAAAATTCTTATGCTGATTTGAAGAGATGTGAGATTGAGTATTCTATGGGGGACTTCATGTTTTTTAAGGTCTCGCTATGAAAGAAGGTCTCGAGGTTCAAACGCAAGGGCAAGTTGAGCCCTAGGTTTATTAGGCCGTATCGAATTCTAAAACGAGTGGGACCGGTCACTTATCAATTGGAATTACCTCTAGATCTAGACTGCATTCATGATGGTTTCACATCTCGGTGTTAAGGCACTACCCCTCTGACCCCTCGTATATTATTCTTGTTGAGGAGATTGAGGTTAGGCTAGACTTGACCTTCGAGGAAGAGCTGGTTCAGATTTTGGACCACAACTTAAAGGTCCTTTCGAAAAAGTCTATCCTCTTAGTCAAGGTGCTGTGGTGGAATCATAGCACTAAGGAGGCCACGTAGGAGCCTAAAGATGCGATGTGTCAATAGTATCCTCATCTATTCTGATCAGGTAAATTTCAAGGTTGAAAGTGCCCTAAATTTTAGGTTTCTGCTTTTACTATTAATTGACACAATTGTGCATCTGCTTCAGTAGTTAAGTGTTCTGGGTATGTGTGAGAGGTCCCAAGTTCAAGCATTACCTTCAGCAATTTTAGTTATTTTGGAATTAAGCCTTATACTAGTTCAACAGGCTTATATTCAATTGCTTGTAAATTCATATCAGAATAAGTCTGCTGGTCTAGTGGTTAAGTGGAGTATTATTATGCTGGAGGTCTTGTATTCGAATCCCTACTCTGGCAAGGGTGTGATATTTTTTTGCTCGGTGGACTGATAGAGTTTCGGTCAAACAGAAAGTCTGAGGAGTGGTAGTTACTAGGGTAGTAGAGAGATTTGAGGGATTAGAGGTAGGTTACGTGAATTACCCTCAGTTTTTCTTTTTGCTTTGCTTTGAAACTTTTCGTCTCTCTCTCCCTCTCAATTTTTTTTGACGTGATCCTCTGCTATTCTTCCGATCTTTTTTCTTTTTATTTTTCCCTCCTTTTCTTTTCTTCTTTTTCTCAACTTCATCTTTTCGTTTAACCTGTCTTACCCTTATGCGGAATAGGTAAGTCTTCTAATTCTTTTCGTTGTAATGGGTGTTTAGTAATCAATTCAGAATCTGACTATTATTACAATTGATGGTTTAGATGAATGTCGTGAGCAATGAGTTCATTGCTTAGTTTAGTAAGAATTAATGAAGGTTCATTGTCAGTGATAAGTCAGGTTTCGGTTGTTTCATTGGTTGAATTCTAAAATCAATCGCTTAATCGGTGTTTGGCATGCTGTATTTAGGTTTTAGAGTGCTCAAGATTGCTTTCGCTACAAAATCGAATCAGGTGTGTACCCAAAATACAGAAAACAAGATTCGGTAAAAGTTGAAAAAATGTTCGGTCGACGCCACACGGGCGTCTGGTCGCCCATGTGATAGGTTGTGTGAGGTGACACGGCCGTGTGATCAACAAGCCAGGCTGTGCACGCATGACACGGCTGTTTGGTGGCCAGGTAGGCTGTGTGCGACACACGGGCTAGACTGAATTGGCCCGTGTGGGCTCACACGGGTAGTCCACACTGACGTGTGGAATTTTGGGCCAGGCCATGTGATCCGCACTGCCAAGGCTAATTTGGGCCTTGTGGGCCACACAGGTGTATGGGCCCACGCGGGCAGGCCACATGGGCATGTGAGACCATTTTTTTGAAATATTCTATAAGGTTGGATGAGTCGCCCTAGTTTACTGTGGACCTACTATAGGGTCGGTAAGCTTTACATAAACCCCTAATTATGTGACCTGATTGTATTGTGTCTGACTGAGCATGATATCTATACTGAACTGCATGTATGTTCTGTTATTATCATATTTGCATATCATTTATGGTATGTTGCATTGCATGGGCGTAGGTTGATGTTACTTGGAGGAAGTGTCCGAAAGGCTCTTAAGCTTGTTATCTAGTAGCTCAATTGCAATATTCCAATTATGTGCCGCATTTCGGTACAGCATGGTGTGTAAAGATGGGTGGGTTGATTTAGTCCCCACATGGTGTGTAAGGCTGGAAGGAGATGGTGTGTAGAGGCTAGTGGGTAGGATTCTAATTTACTGTATCTGCATTCTGTATCTGATATGGGCCAAGGCCCTAATATAATTCTAAAATCGTATCCGAATGGGCCAAGGCCCAAATTGATTCTGTAATGGGCTCAGGCACGAACTGTATGACTGTATTCTGATATACAACTGTATGCATGACTTTTTGTGGGGATTACACACTAAGTTTGCGAAAACTCACCCTTTTTGTTTAATCTGTACAGGTAATCCCCAGACTTGACAAATCAGTATGACGGAGGACTTGACAGTGGCCACACATAAATTTTAAACCATTTTCCGCAAATTTTCAAATTTTATTACTTATTTGGGGGTTTGATGTAAATTTTGGACTTGGACTATTTAGTTTTAAATTTTGGACTTTATACTATTTTTATGGATCTTTAAACTACAACTCAACAAAACACGGGTTTTCTTTAAAAAACTAAGGTTTTCGTAAATAAAAATGGTTTTTGCTAAATTAGTTGGTTATAGAAGCTTCCGTTTAAAAGATAAGTTTTGAAGAAAAACACCTAGAGCACATTCTTTCAAATTAAATAAAAACTACTTAATTGGGACGATTTTTAACGTGACAAGCTCGATTTCAAAATCCATTCCATGTGACTTCACTAAATTTGGCCATAACGTCTAGGCCGAGTTTAGGGTGTTACAACAAAGATGCTTATAGACCTCAAAACTCCTCTTGACCCAACTCTAAAATGGGTTAACAAGTCTGGATATCCCATTAAGGGAGGAAGGAGCCCAAACCATTGACCAAGTGAGGAAAGAGCCCAAATTGTCCACTTAAGGTGCTCAAACCATCCATGTGACTTGGTAATCACCTAACCAAATCAGCATGGAGAGAATCAAGGATCTCCTTCCTCCAAAAATCAAGCAATAGTCCACTCCTCTCCTTGAAACAAGCAAACCTACTCCACAAATCAAGCAACTCTCTCAACAAAGCATGCATGTCATCCACTCCTCTTCCATAAATCAATGGTAGGCGACCTACATAGAGAAAAACAATGGGAGAGATGCTAAAAATAGTAAACAGAGAAGAGAGACTCACTAATATAAATAGAGGGCATTAGCTACACTTTAATCATCATTCATTCATCCATCATTCACTCATACCACATTTGAGAGACAACAACATATAATTGAGAGAGCAATTCAGAGGGTTTTGAGAGTAGCCAAATTCAATACTTTTAGAGCATTTTTGCATTGAAGTAGAGAAGAAAGAAGGAGAAGCAACACAAGTACTGCCAAATAAAATCACTAGAATTTGGGTTATCATTTCTTTACCTTTAATCTTTTATTTTGTTCAAGTTGATAAACATGATTGTCATTTGCTTTCAATTTAATGATAATGACTTAATTTTTTTTATACTAGATTGATTGCAATCCCTTAGCTTATGTTATTAATACTCTGTTGATGTTGTTATGTGTTTTGGTTGTTTATTCATTCAATTAAAATCATGATCATGCTTACTTATGCGTAATTAATGTAGGGAAGCATATAAACTAATTATTTAATTCAAAAAAGATGGTAATTAGTATACACAATATTTGAATGGTGCATGTTGATCTCTTAATGATTGAATTTTTAATGATATTTAGCAATATTGTTACCTTGCATAACCCCTAAATATGATGTCTGCTTATGAAAGTTTGAAGTTAATTAAACATAGAAGTATGCTAAACAAACTTAAAGGTTAAAAGGTATGACTTCATAACTTATAAGTTTGGGTTAGTAAATAGCCAAAATTCCATGGTTTTGGCGTAACATAATTAACTTTGTTTTTAATAATTTTAAGTTAAGGAAAGCAATTATTCTATCTCCTTCATGTCATAGTAATTTAATCTTGTGATTCGCTATTTATTATTCTGTTTTAACACTTTCATTTGTTTTTGCTTACTTAGTAATTAAATTTAGGTTAATTAGTTAACTTAATTATATTTCATTATTTCTATCACCAACTTGTCATTTGATTGCACAACATTTGCCTTCCATATATAGCCCCTGTGGAGACAATACTCTATACTTACTACTTTATTACTTTTTGACGATTGTGTACACATGTATATCATTTGATAATCTCACGACAAGTTTTTGGCGTTGTTGTTGGGGATTGTTTTAGTCATTATTTGTGAAGTTAATTATTTTGAAATTCAGTTTATTTATTTGTTATTTTTAACTTAGTTGTTTGTTGTGATTTTTTTAGGTTTTTATAAACATAGACCGAATTATCAACCTACTTTTAGTTGATCCAGAAATCAGATGTACCTTTAGAAGAAGAAGAAGAAGAAGAAGAAGAAGAAAGGAACATGGAAACCAGAGACAAATTAAAGAAATGAATTAAGAACAAGGAAGCGAAGCTAGTAATGCTCAAAATCCGATCATTGCTGTTGATGACAGATATTGTTTCATTCTTCAATATGTTGTGTCACTTTTTCATTAACTCAATCCGAGAATTGTGAGACCCAAAATTGAGACACCATAGTTCAAATTGAAGCCAATGATATTCCAAATTCTTCAAACAGCGGGTCAATTTAGTGGGATACCTATTAAAGATCCATACCTTCATTCCAATTATTCATGGAGGTAAGCGGCTCATTTAAACTAGCCGAAGTAATTGAAAGTGCCTTAAGATTGAAATTATTCCCATAGTCGTTGAGAGATAGAGCATGGGCATGGTTGAATTCCTTGCCATCTAACTCCATATCCACATAGCAAGAATTGATTGAACAATTCTTGATACAATACTTCCCACCTAGTAAGAATACCAAGCTTCGAAATGAGATCACCATATTCCAACAACTTGATGATGAATCCTTGTATGAGGCTTGAGAGTGGTTCAATGAATTGTTACAGAAATGCCTTCACAATGGGATTCCTCATTCCATCCAATTGAAGAATTTTTCCAATGGTCTTAATGCACATACAAGAATGATGGTAGATGATTCTGCAAATAGAGTTCTTCTTTCTAAGGCATACAATGAAGCTTATGAAATTCTTGAAAGAATTTCCAACAACAACTATTAGTGGCCAACTAATCGAATAGCCACAAGAAGAAGAGTGGTATGAGTACATGAAGTTGATGCAGTTACCTCATTGATAGCCCACGTATCCTCTATTTCTTATATGCTTAAGAACATTACTACTAATGGTTTCAATGCTAACATGACAAGTCAACAGCCAAGCCAATTTGAGAATATTTCGTGTGTGTACTGTAGAGATGGTCATATGTTCGAAAATTCCCTGTCAAACTCAAAATCCATCTACTACATGGGAAACCAAAATCAGAGTAAGAGTGACCTAGGCCCGCAATCAAGTTTCTACAATCCTTTATAGAGAAATCATCTAAATTTCTCATGGAGTAATCAAGGGGCAGTTCCTAGTAACTTCTATATACAATCATGTCTGAATCATCCGCCAGGGTTTTCTCAGCAAGTTCAAAAACTTCTATCAACCGAGTCTTCAAGTAATCTTGAAAATTTGCTGAAGGCGTACATGGAAAAGAATGATGCATTGATTCAAGGCCAAGTAGGACCATTGAAAAAATTGGAGAATCAGATGGGATAATTAGCCAATGAACTACGAAGTAGACCCCAAGGTGCTTTATAGAGCGACACTGAAAGCCCGAGGAACTTTGGTAAGAAACTTTGCAAAGTCGTTACTTTGAGAAGTGGAAGGATGTTGGAACCCAGAGTTGTTGAGGTTGATGAGTCTTATGTAGCTAAAAAAAAAAAGAGGAATTTCAATCAAAGGTTGAAATCCCTACATTATAGAAGTCAGATTTTGCGATCCCTAATGACATAAACTCGCAACAAGTTAGTTCTGATGATTTAACACTTGCGTCAAATGCAAAAAAAAAAATTACCGTAGAAAAGTTGTCTGGTAAAAGCTAAGATTCACCACCTCCTTATCCTTAAAGACTCCAACAATAGAAGAAAGAGGTCCAATTCAAAAAGTTCTTAGATTTACTCAAGCAGCTTTATATCAATATCCCATTGCTGAAAACTCTGGAGCAAATGTCGAACTATGTCAAATTCATGAAAGATATCCCCTTTAAGAAGAAAAGATCTGGGAAATTTGAGATAGCGGCATTAACAAAAGAGTGTAGTGCATTCTTGCAAAACAAACTGCCCAAAAAAATGAAAGGTCCAGGGAGCTTTACCATACCTTCTAATATTGGAGATTCTTACTTTGGTATGGCTCTATGTGATTTTGGAGCAAGCATCAACTTGATGCTCATGTCTGTATTTTGGCTTTTGGGAGTTGTTGAAGTTAGGCCAATGAAGGTTACACTTCAACTGGTAGACAAATCCTTAGCACATCCTATAAGAAAGATTGAAGATATATTCGTACATGTTGATAACTTTATATTTCCTGCTGATTTTATTATCTTAGATTTTGAAGTAGATAAAAAAGTACCAATCATCTTGGGAAGACCTTTTTTGGCAACCAACTGAACATTAATTAATGTGTAGAAAGGCGACTCACCATGTGAGTTCAAGACGATCATGAAACTTTTAATGTATTTAAATCTATGAGATTTCTAAATGTAGTTGAAGAATATTCCGCAATGTCCTAGATGGAGTCATTAGTCTCTATAGAATGGGAACTCAATTTTGTAGATGTTCATTGAAACGAGTCTTAGTGTCTGATCCACCAAGTGGCGATGAAGATGAGGAATATTTGGCTTTTTTGGATGCCAATTCGAATAGATTAATTCCACAATCTCGATTTGAATCACTAGAGTTAGCATCTTATGAATACAAAAAACTTAAGAAATCAATTGAGGAACCACCCAAATTGGAGTTAAAGGTACTTCTGTCCCATTTAAAATATGTTTATTTAGGAAACTCTTCTAGTTTGCATGTCATAATTTCAGCTAAGTTAACTAAAAGTCAAGAGTAAAAGCTGATTAACGTTCTAAAGAAGTTTAAAAAGGCAATTGGGTGGACTATAGCTAATATCTAAGGAGTTTTTCCATCTATGTACATGCATAAAATCCTATTAGAAGATAGAGACAGAGCATCAATTGATAGATAGAGAAGTTTAAACCCGATTATGAAAGAGGTGGCTAAGAAAGAAATTATCAAGTGGCTAGATGTGGAAATTGTTTACCCCATCTCAGATAGCTCGTGGGTAAGCCCAGTTCAATGCGTGCCAAAGAAATGAGGCATTACAATTGTGGAGAATGAGAACAATGGGCTAGTTCTAACCAGAACAGTTACTGGTTGTATGATTTGTGTGGATTACAGAAAGTTAAATAAAGCAACCCAGAAAGACCATTTTCCATTGTCATTCCTAGATCAAATGTTAGACAGACTTGCAGGGCGAGATTACTATTGTTTGTTATACGGACATTCAGGGTACAATCAGATAATTATAGCTTTAGAAGACCAACACAAATCAACTTTCACTTGCTCATACGATACGTTTGCTTTTAGGCAAATGCCTTTTGGTTTGTGCAATGCACCTGCGACTTTTTAGTGTATGATGGCTATACTTACTAAAATGGTTGAAAATTTTTTGGAAGTATTTATAGATTACTTCTCAGTGTTCAGGGATTCGTATCACAATTGCTTAGATAATTTGGCCAAGGTACTAAGACGATGTGAAGAAATGAGCATTATCCTTAACTGAGAGAAATGGCATTTCATGGTAAGGGAAGGTATCATTTTTGGGCATAAAATAACAAGACAAGGAATAGAAGTTGACAAGGAAAAAATAGATATTATTGAGAAGCTCCCACCACCAATGTCTGTAAAAGGCATTAAGAGTTTTCTTGGTCATGCTAGGTTTTATCAGAGGTTCGTCAAGGATTTCTCCAAAATCTCCAAACCACTCTGCAAATTATTGGAGAAAGACACAACATTTAAATTTGATGAGGAGTGTTTGAAGGCTTTTGACGATTTAAAAATTCATTTACTTTCAACACCAATCATTGTCACACCAGATTGAAGGTCTCCTTTTGAGTTAATTTATGATGCAAGTGACTTTCTGGTAAGAGCTATAATGGGTCAACAAAGGAATAAAATTTTTCATCCCATCTATTATGAAAGTCAAACCTTGATGGGAACATAGTTAAACTATACTATAACAGAAAAGGAATTACTTGCTATTGTTTTCACTCTTGACAAATTCTTTTCGTATCTTGTAGGGACTAAGGTGACTATTTTTAGTGATCACTCACCCATTAATTATTTTCTTACGAAAAAAATGTTAAGCTAAGTTTGATTCAATGGGTACTTTTACCCTAAGAATTCGATCTTGAGATTCAAGATAGAAAGGGGTAGAAAACCAAGTGGCAGATCATCTGTCCAGATTAGAGCAACAAGATGAAATTCTCTCCCTTGTTCCTATTAATTAGCATTTTCAAGATAAGAGCATCTTTGAGGTAATTCATGTTCATGAAATTCATTGGTTTACAAACTATGATAACTTTTTAGCCTGGGGTTTGATGCTACCCTAGATGACATACCAACAATGGAAGAAGTTCTTTCATGGTGTGAGGTACTATTTTTGGGAGCAGCCATACTTGTTCAAGCAATGTGCAGACCAAATGATTAAAAGATGTGTAGTCGAAAGTGAGGTAATCGACATCTTATATCACTTTCATTCATCCCCAAGTGATGCACTGCGACCAAGGTACTGCAAACAGATTTCTTTTGACCAACTTTATTTAAGGATGCATATGCCTACATGAAAAGTTCTGATCGGCCTTAGCAGGTTGGAAATATATCGAGGAAAGAGATGCTATTGACTAATATTCTCGAGGTAGAGTTGTTTGATTTTTGAGGCGTTGACTTTCTTGGTTCGTTCCCTCTCTCATATGGTAACAGGTATATCTTAGTAGCCGTTGACTACGTGTCCAAGTGGGTAGAGGTCGAAGCATATCTAAAAAATGATGCCAAGATGGTAATGTGTTTCTTGCAAAAGTATATATTCATGAGATTTGAGACTCCAAGGGTCATAATCAGTAACGATGGATCCCACTTTGTACAAAAATGGTTAAAGTGGTTATTTGATAAGTATGACATGATGTGCTATCCAAACTAAATGTTATATTACCGTCTAATCCATTGTAAAAATTTGCATTCAGAGCCACTCTTGCATCCCGTAATGGGGACACTTCCTTAGCAACAACTTAAATCACTCTCATGCCTCGTACAGTGTTTTGCCCTCCATCTGCTTAAAATTCACAATATCTCATCTGGGTTGAATAGTTCTATTGATGGGAAAGAATTTTTACAGAAACTTTTTAGCTAAATCTTCTCATATGGTTATGGAACTTGGTTCCAACAAATCCAACCAATTAGTTGCGTCATCATATAAGGAAAAGAGGAACAACCAAAGACAAACAACATCATCGGTGCTCTGTTATCTTTGAATGTATCATAAAGTTGAAAGAACTACTTCAAGTGCTAATTTGAGTCCTCCATCATGTTCCCTTGGAACTACAGAGTGTTCTGAATCATCTGGATTCTAGCCATTTTGATCTCAAAATTATTGGCATTAATCGTCGGTCTTTCAATACTACATTGGACGGCATCTAGAGTTGGTAATACGTAATCAAGCAACATCCTTTGTTGAGCTATCAATAGCTCTCCATGGATTTACGCTGGTGGTTCGAGTGGATCTTCAAGTAATGAGTTTTCCAGAGGTAAGTCAGTTACAACGGGTGGATCGTTTTGCATCAATTGACAGTTTCATCTTAAAAATCACTTCGGATTAGGATGTAGCTCGATTCGAATACTTCCACTTCGAGTCATACACTGAAATCAGAGACAGAAAATAAAAATTAGTAAATAAAAGCTAAAATTAAAAATAATAAACATAAAAATAAAAATCATATCTATAATTTTCAATTTTCCTATTTATCCTACTAATTGCAGAAAATAAAATAAAATTTAATGTCGAAACCTCCCTAACAACGGCGCCAATAACTTGACCGGCACCAAACATGCAAACGTTTGGACTGGAAATATTGTAGCAAAAATATATATAATTAAACAACGGTGTTCGCAAGTATACGAGTCAAATTGTAATATAGTGTTGTACAACAGGGTACAATAAGTACTTCAAGGATTGTACCTAAGGGAGGATAGATTAAATCTAAAATTATTTCCACCAACAATAAGTCTAAAGAGTACTCACCAAAAATCACATTACGATAAATACTAATAAAGAGAATTAATATATTGAAATAAAATAAAACTACTGAAACAAAATTAATCAACAAAGAAATTTCGATTAACATGTAAAAGATTACTCGTTTCAGTGGTTGTAGTTAACTTTAGAACTCGGGTTTTAGTGAATTAGTTGTTCACTAACCAATTATTACCTTTCGGCCTCTCATTGATTAATTAATCGAAAAATACTCACTTATCTTTCAACCACGCTTTCTAAATCGAGATAAATTATGATTTATTCGGCTCACTTATCTTTCAACCTCGTTTAACTAAATGACTTCCCATGATCGTCACTCCTAGGGTTTAAGCATACATAATTTATGCAAACTAATTCTATGAGGAACCCTCGTTCTTCTGTTAATTACTCCAACATCCGCCCATTAACCTTCCTAAAGAATTTAGCTACTCATGAATCTCGAGACCATTTTCCTAAGAATTAATTTAATCATACAAAAACACAAATTAAACTAAAACTAAAGGAAAATAGAGATTGATCAGTTTGATAAACTGGATGAGCTCGGCTCCGCAAAATCCTTTAACAACTATTGAGATATCGATGTTGATGAGCAATAAGTGAAAGAAAAATATAAAAATACTTAATAAATAAGTCTTGGACTCGAACCAAATCCAAGTTAGAACAAGAAATAAAAAGTATTTTTAAAATAAAATAAAAACCTAATTAAAATCCTAATAAAAAATTAAGTCAATAACTAAAACTTAAATTCTACCCTAAAACTTGCCTCATTCGCTTAGCTATTTATAGGCAAAGTTAGTTGCTCACTTAGGTCAATTACAAGCCTTAATTAGGCTATGGATTATGCGGATAAAAACACCCTTAATTAATTTTTGTCTTCCGTCAAACCTGTGTTGTGACACAAGCTTATGCATGTCGTGACATAGGCTTATGCGTGTTACGATACACAACTTCGAACTTGATTTCTGGATCTTGTTCAGCTGTGTTGCAACCCCGAATGCTTGTGTTGCAACCCAATTGTCATTCCTAATGCTTTTGGGCCTAAAAATAGGTGTCATGCACACTCAATTAACTCGTTAAAACTAATTTAAGGCCCATATTGGCCTAAAAGGTCAACTAACTCAAAATTATGCGGAAAAACGCTTATTTTGCAAGAAGCTAAATCTATGCTAATAAAACTGAAAATGCAATACAATAACCTAAAACAGCTTAAAAACAAGCTTGTTAGTTCTGAAAAGTACCTAATTTGCCACTACAAATTATGGTAGGTCAACCACTATCTGTCACCCTTAAAAATTTCTTTCTCAATTTTTTTTTTCAATTGAGTGTTTAAATTTTTGGACAAAAATATTTATTTTTGTTTGAGGTAGATAGTATGCTAGTTTTAAGGTGTCTTTAAGTTAACGATGATGCGGTGGCACTTGGAGATACACACATTTCATAAGACATGTCGGGATGGTACCATTACCTAAGAAGCCCATCATATTGCAACTCAGGTTCCAAGTTGACAGTGCTTTATATAGTCATGGGTCGAAGTGTAAGTAGAGGTCCTAGTTGACGATAGTTATGCGATCACGGGTTAGAGTATAACTCGAAAGGTAGTTGACAGTGGTTATGCAGTCACAATTCAAGCTTTGGGGATACCTGAAGAGGATGCCTTATAAATCCCATACATAAGTTTGTGGTCATATTTATACGGAGAAACTGAGGGACTTTCGGGTATAATTAACTTTTTCTTTTTTTTTCTGTCTCCACTAAATGAAGTGTCCTTAACCTCCTTATTCAAAACCTATGACAGAGTTTGATGCAATAG
Organism: Gossypium arboreum; assembly: GCF_025698485.1. Taxonomy (NCBI): domain Eukaryota; kingdom Viridiplantae; phylum Streptophyta; class Magnoliopsida; order Malvales; family Malvaceae; genus Gossypium; species Gossypium arboreum. Next base: position 109,441,213 of record NC_069075.1, on the reverse strand, counting down.
GACTCTTAGGGGAAGATCGGTTGTGGTGGTGGGGAAAAAAAGAAGCTCCTTTCGTGGCAACAACGATTGTTATGATTAAAGAACTCATTAATAACTACAACCACTATCGCGCCAACGTAAGTTCTACCTTCTCTCCGTTGAAACAATCACTCTCTCTAAGAGTCCTCTTGTATCCAACTCTATCCTAGGCTTCAAAAAGAATAAGGTTAAAGATATCGCCTTTGGTAGAGATGGAGAAAAAAATCAAGTCCTCCGTTTTTCCCTATGATTATGGCCTCAATTTTATGTATCGGATTTATGAAGAATCATTTCGAGTATCCCCAAAGCTTGAACTTGTGACCGTATAACCACCATCAATTGGGCTCTCAAGTTATACTCCAACTCGTGACCGCATAACGATCATCAATTAGGACCTCTACTTACATTTCGACCTGTGACCATATAAAGTACCGTTAACTCGGAATTTGATATACAATATGATGGACTTCTAAGGTAATGATTTCATCCTGACACAAGAAATGAAATGTGTGTGTCTCCGAGCGCCATCACATCACTACCAACTCAAAAATTCCTTTAAGCTTTCACAATGTCTACCTCAAACCCTAAACCTAAATGCTCTCGCCTATCTTAGAATAGTCAAATTCCAAACCCTAAACCCTAGAAGAAAAACCTTAAACCCTAAAAACTTAAAACCTTAAAAACTCTAAACCCAAACCTTAACCCTAAAAAAACCAACCAGTCAAAGACAGAGAACGAGAAAGCGCATCCAACAAGAAGCACTTTCTTGCCTAGTTAGAAGAAATCATGTAAGCGCGCTTTTAACTAAGAAGAAATCATGCAAGCGCGCTTTTAACTAACTTGGCAGAAAAAACATTTAATTGGCCGCATTTTTATCTTTTTTTTTTTTTCAAAATTAACTTATGTTTTTAAATGTCAAAAAAATTGCCCACTTCCTTAATATAATTTTTTTTTTCTGCATTTTTGTCTTATTCAGCTAAAACGATAAGCGACAGAATTACAAGAAAAAAGAAAAGTTAAGTCAATCATGCACTCTTGATCCTACGTTATTTTATTTTTCTTTTCTTTATTCTAGGATAATAAAAATAATCATAATCGTTTTACAAGTTATTAATTATTCTTTTAAACTTTTTGGAATAAAAAACAAAAATACTCAAGACAAGACACGAAGTGATAGACAATAATGATTCTTTGAAAAACTATTTGAGATTTTTGTAGTGAAATTTTTCAAATTTTCACAAAATTGTTTGGCAAATTCTCGTGTGGTTTAGAACGTAGATGTGGGATGATAAGTAGGGAAATCATCGATTGCCACCTTAATTTATAATCGTTGATTTAAAGTGGTTTTAATGAAATATTTATTGACCGGGTGTTAAAGGTCATATATGAATTTTATTTTTTTTTAGATATATTTACAATTAAGTGACATCTTAAACGGAAGTAAATTATTATTAAATGACAAACTACAAATAAGGTTTTTCTGTGATGTGAATTTTGGAATCAACATCCAATGCTACTAAACTAAGAGCTAAAGTTCAAGCCTCAAGGATTTTAATTCTTGTAATATACTAAAAGCTTTAGTCTCTATGTACATTAGATTTTTTCAAACCGTCAATCATGAATGGTTTTATATTTTAGTACTATTCAACATAAGTACCATCTTTGAATTTGTATTTTTAGTTTTTTATTTAAAATTAATATAAAAGTGTCATTATAATAATGTTAACTATAACTTAAAGGAGTATTTTATGATCTCATATAAGGGTGAATAAAACTCGATTCGACTTGAAAAATTAAAAATAAAAGTTAAATTTCGAGTTAATTGAATTGAGTTATTTAGTTTTTTTCGAGTAAACTCAAATAGGTAATTCGAGTTCGAGCCGAGTCGAATTTTACAATTTGTATAGCTCAAATAACAGATTAGTGTAAATACTCATTTGGTCTCTGTCAGTTTTGAAAAAGAGTAAATTGGTTTCTCCCAACAGAAATTACAAAAGAAAAATCAAAATAATTTTAAAATTCAAAATATTTATAAAAATAAAATTATATAATTTTAAAATTCTAAAGAATATTTTAAAAATTTTAAATTTTTTAAAAATTCTAAAATAATAATTTTGGGACCTAAATAAGTAAATTAACCACTCTAGTTTATCATACTAAAAAATATTATTTTTTCTTTTATTTTGCTTTGAAAAAGCTTTCAAATATATATGGTTTCAAATTTATGTGCTTTAACATGGAAGGATTTATATTTTAACAAAATTTTAATTTGACATGTTTAATTTTTTAGTTTAACTTGAACAATTTCACTCGATTCGATTTGATTCGGTTCGGTTCGACTCAACTCGACTCGAATCTCATTTCATTCGACTTGATTCAAAAGATTTTTAAATTGAGATAGGATGATGAATGGGACTCGTCAGCTCGATTAACTCAAAATTTTCTCACTCGATTCGATCAAATGCTCACCCCTAACCTCATAATGAAATTGGTGATCCAATTAGGGGTGACACCAACCTAGTAAAGTGCTTAAAATATATATATATAAGGCTAAGTCAAATCAGGCCACAATCCGATTCTAAAAATTTTTGGGCTTGATCTAATCCAATCAGCCCAAAAATATCATATTATTTTTTTAAATGATAAAATAATAAGGGTAAACTATACTAATGGTCACTCAACTATGCCCGCATTCTTGTTTTGGTCACCCAACTTTAAAAATTTTCAATTTAGGCACTAAACTTTATATTCGTTCCTGTTTTGGTCACTTAATCGTTGAATTGATAACAGAAATAATGATGTGACCTTTTTTCTAACTATTATAATAGCACATTTGCGCCTCAATACTTTTATGTTCTATCAAATTGATATTGATTCTAAATAATTAAATAAATTTAACCCTATTTGATAGGATTTGTAAATATGAAAGGTTAAATTTATTTAATTATTTAGAATTAAGATCAAATTGATAGAATATGTATTATACAAGTTAGAAAAATGTCATGTCATTATTTACGTTATCAATTTAACAACAGTGACCAAAACAAGAATGAATACAAAGTTTAGTGCCTAAATTAAAAAAATTTAAAGTTGGATGAGCAAAACAGGAACACAAGAATAATTGAGTGACTATTTGTATAGTTTATCCAAATAATAAATACATATTTATATACATTTATATATTTTATAGTTAAATTTAAATATATTTTTAAAAAAACTTTTTATTTAATTTATAAGTCGATTCAAGAATAAAAATACCTTGTCTAAGCTAGGCCAACTAAGTCGGGCACGCCATCTAATCCATGGACAAGTATAATATAAGATCACTAACCTATATATTGCCATTGAAATAAATAAATAAATAAATTCCACATGAGAGTTAAGACGATCACGTAGTCTTTTTTGTTTTTGTTTTTCATTTTTATAAAAACATATGGCAGCATTTTAAATTAATATGTGAATTTTAAATTAATTTGTGAAGTTTTTTATTCTACCGACAATGAATATAATAATATTTATAATATATTATTTGTATTTGATATATTAACAATATATTTTTTACATATCCCATTCATTTGATCTATTTAATTAAATATTATTTTTACAATGCTCTATAACCATACATCATTATTTTAATTCTGCTTATAGGATTTTTAAACTCCAATTACAATGTGCCATATAATTTTTCTTGGAATAGAGTTTAAATGTGATACATGCTCCTTTATGGTGACAATATTTGAATGTTGCCTTTAACAGTATATCAGAAACTAATCCTCATATCTCTTTTACCTTTGTTTTTATTTCTTTAAACTTAACGACAATTGGAACTCCCGTTGAGAATTTGTTCTTTTCATTTTTTTTTTCTAAAATTATGACTGACAACACGTATACCACTTAATATTAATTATATTTGATGCTAGTGAATTTTAAACTGAAGTCTTACCTATTTAAATTATGTGTAAATGAATTAGTTTGAGTTAAATTAATTATTTAGTTTTACGTTATAATGCTTTATTTAGATAATTACTAAGTCGTAATTTCAAAATAATTACCTATTTCTTGAGATAGAAGAGGATAGTTACAGTTCTATCGACTAAAAAATTAAGAGTATGTACAGACAATTATGGCAGATACAATTACCGAAAAAAATTTACAGTATGGAAATTTATAAATAATTTTGTGCCTACGAATTCCAATTTGTATCAAAGAAGAATACGAGTGGATGCAGTTTGCCCCAGATGTGGTGAAGACTCTGAAATCAATATACATACGAGTTACTGTCCACTTGCTCTGCAGGTTTGGCAGGAACTTGGAATTAATTGGAGGGTAAATCAAACAAAGGACTCTATGATTAATTGGGTTCGACAGTTGTTTTTTGGGAATAGTAACCATAAAAAATTAATAGTCATAATCGCAATCTAGGCAATTTGGTTTTCGAGAAATAAACTAGTGCATGAATGAAAGTAGTAATCTAAGACTGGAATTGTTACCTTCGAATTTTTACCTTCATTTTGGGATATGCTCGTGAGTTGGAACTATTGACTAGGAAAGAGTTGAACGAGCAACAAAGGAGACAGTGGTGTGGTGGTCTCCCTCGGAGCCTTTTATCTTAGTAAATTTTGATGCAGGTTTTTAAAAGGAGTTAGAGGCAGCGAGTAGGAGGATTATCATTAGAAATAGCATTGGTTTAATATGATATCAGCTTGCTTATGGAATAGATACGTACCTAATGCATTGGCAGCGGAGGCGTTGGCTGGTACCTAGGCTCTAAGATTCGCATTGGAGTTGGGATTTAGGGTGGGAGAGGTTGAGGGGGCTTCATTGGTGGTTATAATGAAGCTCCAAGCAATATGTATTGATTGCTTGAAAATTAGTAACCACATATGGGATGCGAAACATACTGTGTTAGGTTCTGAGAGATGTAAATTTTATCATATCAAAAAAGGGGACAATCAAGTTGCTCACCTATGGGCCAAAGAGGGGTTTCACCGAAAACTTGATGTCTAGTGGATGGAGGAAGGCCCGGTAGTGATTCAAGGACTGGTTGAGGAGGAGAGACAGTCCACTTTTCAGGCCAATTGAGGTCCATCGATTCGGTGACAGAGGAGCCTAGAAGATTCAATTATAATTAATAGGGTTAGGTTGCTTTAGATTGATGTGATTCAATGCCAGTTTTGGGTATTTGAAGCGGTTTTTGGCATGTAGTGTGAGATGTGAAAGGATAGAAAGACTATTTAGTTTTTGTTTTTTTTGATGATCGAGGGTTACGATTTTTGTTATCTAACGTTTTTTAATAATAAATGCATGCCAATTTGGAGTAAAAATTATATTTAAATAACCAAAGAGACAAAGTGATTAATTTAAATTTATTTTGAGCAGAAATTCTATCCTTAGCATATTTATACTATGTTTTGAAATAATCACTTTTCTTGTATTAATTTTTATTTTTTTCAAAAATTCGACTTAACTTTATTTATCTTAAAATGAGCAACATAACAGAGGCTTTTGGATCAATGGAAGTGGACCCTAAAAATAAAAAAAAAAATTGGCCCAAAAGACAAGAGGCCTATGCTAAAACAAAATAATTAGAAAAATGAAAGAAGCAAAAAAATCTAATCCAAACGTCTAATCCAATCGATGTCAAATTGCTGGTGTCCACTAATATCTAACGTTCCAAGTTCCCATGCAAGCCGTTCAAAATGATAGCAATTTCCTAGGAGATTTCTTTTCTGCTATCCTTCCTCTTCAGATTTCTCTAGATCTCCTTCAATCCGGATTTCTCAACCCTTTCTCCTCTCTTCCACGCTGAAGGCAAGTGAAGCTTGTATCCTCCAAGTATGTTTCATCTCCCTTTCTTAAAGCTTCTGTTGCAAGTTCATGAGGTTGACTATTCTCTGATCAGTGAATAAACTGGAAGTTGCTTTCTTGAAAAAATTATTTCTTTCTTTGAATATCTTGGATGACTGCCCCTAGCACTGACTTATCTGTTGCTGTTGAGTTGCATATTTTATAACTGTTTTTAAGTCTCCCATTATAATAACTGATTGAAAACCCAGTGAGATCCCTAACTTTACTGCTTGTAATCCTGCATATGCCTCTACCATGAATGGGGACGATATGGCAAAATGGAGTACTAATTTTAAGGCAAAAAACTCGTCCATCTCCCTCCGTACCACCAGACCCGAAATCAATCTTGAATATTTGCTATCGAATGCTGTGTCAAAATAGATAGTTGCTGTCATATTTCTTGTGATCTGTCTCTAACTTCTGTTATCAACTAAGGTAGATGGTTTTTCTTCCAATCCATTTATTTTTGCTATGTAACTGTAAACTCTTTTTGATAACTCTCGTTCCTGTTGTTGTTTTCCCCTCATGGGCAAGTTGGTTTCTGGCACTCCATATCATCCATGCAGCACAGCAAAAAAGGCGACATTGTTGACTGTTACCTATGGTAAAAACCCAAGTAAGCCAGTCCCACAGATCTGGAATAGCATTATTTGTGACCCATGAAAGATTAATATTTTGCCATGTTTCTGTTATTGTAGGGCACTATCTAAACACATGGTTGCTATGTTCTTTTGCATTTCGACACCGGGGGCATGAGCTATCTGAAGCCACTCTTCTTAATCTTAAATTCTTTAGGGTAGGGATAAAATTCCATGAAAGACGCCAAATAATGATGGCAATTTTTGATGGGTGGTGTAAATTTCATAATTTCCTATAGAAATTTTTTGTTTCAGTCTATATTAAATAAGCACTAGGATCCTAGTTGCCTCTTGTAATAGTTTATAGGCACTTCTAACTGTAAATTCGTCAGAATGTTCTCCTCGCAAGACTTGGAAGTTGTCATGTTCTTCTTTCACAAAATGAATTTGCAAAATCTTTTGTGCAGTATTTTTTGGAAAGGTATTTTCAATTAGATCAGCTTTCCACTTTCTTGTTGTTGCTTCAATTAAGTCCGAAACTAACTCAATTCCTATATTGTTGATGTTTTCATTACTTCTATTAATATCTACACCTAGAATCCAATGATCATTCCAAACAGAAATTCGGTCTCCTTTCCTAACTCACCAACATAAACCATCTTGCAGTAACCCTTTTGCTGCCCAAACACTTTTCCAGGTAAGAAAAGGTAAATTCCCTAGCTATGCATGGATGAAATTTGACTGTGGATAATATTTTGCTTTTAAGACCTTTGCTAATAATGAATTTGGGAAATTAATAAGGCGCCAACCTTGCTTGGCTAATAAGGCAATATTAAATTGATCAAGACTTTGAAAACCCAAACCACCCTCTTCTTTTGCGATACATAGAGCTTTCCAAGCACACCAATGAATGCCCCTTTTACCATGACCCTTCTGCCACCAAAATTTCGCAATAATGCTCTCAAGATCAGCACATAAAGTCTTGGGAAGTAAAAAATAGGTCATTGTATACGTCGGAATAGCTTGAAGAATAACTTTAATGAAAACTTCTTTCCCACCTTGATAAAGATGTTGAATACTCCAATTTTCAATTCTCTGTTTAAATCTATCTTTTAAGTTTTGAAATGCCTTCTTTTTCCTTCTACTGAACATATTCGATAATCCAAGGTAATGTTCTGGGTCATTAGAACTTCGTACGCCCAGTATGCGAGTAACTAGTCTCTTTTCTTCCTCTCGGGTATTAGAGCTAAAGAAAACCTTAGATTTATCAAAATTGACTTTTTTTCCCAAACTATTTCCATACTCGCGTAGAATATATTTTAAGAATCTAGCTCCCCTTTCAGTAGCCTCTCCAAATAGAATACAATCATCTTCAAAGAGCAAATGTGAAATTTGTGGTCCTCTTCTGCTTGCCTTAACCCTTTTTAAATGCCCTTCATGAAATGTCAGCCTCATTAGGCTAGATAAGCCTTCTCTACAAATCAAAAATAGAAATGGACTCAAAGGGTCACCTTGTCGTAATCCTCTCGTAGGTTGAAATATATCCCCAGCATGGTCATTAAATACCACTGAATAGGAGATAGTAGATACACATTTCATAATAGAATCAATTCAATTTGGGTCAAAACCCATTTTCTTCAGCATCTCCTATACAAAAGTCCATTTGACTCTATCATATGCCTTACTCATATCCAATTTAATTGCCATCAGTCCCTTTTTTCCTCTTTTTTTTCTCTTTAGGGTATGTAAAATTTTGCAAGCCAATAATACATTGCCTGAAATTAATCTTCCTGGCACAAAAGCACTTTGTGCATTATCAATGTGTTTCTCTAAGACTTCTCTGAAGCGATTAGCAATAGCCTTTTCTAATATTTTATAAATGACATTACATAAGCTAATGGGACGAAAATGGGAAAGGTTGGTCGGATTTACTTTTTTAGGAATAAGCATAATATGTGTGGTATTAATTAGACTAACCTCCATCCTCTTTTTAGATGTTGTAGACAGAAAGTTGAGAACTTGTCTCCAACAATGTGCAAATATTTTTGAAAAAATAAGGCTGGAAAACCATCTTCACTGGTGCTTTTGTAGCGCCCATACTTGTTAGTGTCTCCCTAATCTCATCCTTTGTATATTACACTGTGAGTCTACAGTTATCCTCTTCAGTAATACACCAATCAACACCTGTTAAGAGATGTTCATAATGGTCTTTTTCACCAGCCTCGAATAACTTTTGAAAATATGTCCTAGCGATTTCTGCTATTTCTTGCATATCCTCCGTCGCTCTTCTATTTGTATTCTGTAACTTTCGAATGTTGTTTCTCTACCGCCTTTGTGTTGCAAGACTATGAAAGAAAGCTGTATTTCTGTCTTCAAGTTTCAGCTAGTTTACTCTTGCTCTCTGTTCCCAGTATCTTTCATCCTTGTCAATCTCAAAGTTCAATTGCAACTTTGTACCAATCAGCTCTGCTAAATTATTATCACTCCTCTCAGCCTCCATCAATTTAGACAACTTTGAAGTCAAGATTTCTTTTTTCCGTCTTCTAGAATGGCAACTTTGTATAGCCTATTTCTCCTGGCCCTTTCTAAGATACTCCAATTTTTGTAGAAGATCTCCTGATGTTGCTTCCCACATGAATTTAACTTCAGCTTCGAATGTTTCCTCCAATACCCACCAAGCCTCAAATTTAATTTTTTTTTCAACTCCTTCTATTATCATCCTTTTTTTTTTGTGGTGATTAAAAGAGGATAAAGATCAGAGGTCAAGTGCACCAAATGTTGAATGGTGACTTCAGGAAACATTGACATCCAGTTTTCATTGGCCACGCCTCTGTCTAAACGCTCTTGAATATTTGTTTCTGGTAAATTCCCCATTTCTCAAGTAAACCATTTTCCAGAATAGCTCACATCCATCAATCGACAATCTTCTAAAGCATTACGAAAAGCTTCCATTCTTCTTTCCTCTCTAGGTAGCCCTCCTTTTTTTTCATACCCATACATGATTTCATTAAAATCTCTGCAAACAAACCAAGGCAATTCCTCATTGCTGCACAAACCTCTTAGTAGATTCCATGATTCACCCCTCTCTTATACATAAGGGGAACCATAGAAGCCTGTAAGTCTCTATTGCTGTCCATTATTTTGGTCGTCAATAAATACGTCAATATGCCTTTTTGAGATATTCTGAAGCATAATAGAAACATCACCTTTCTAAGCTAGGCATAAACCCCCTCTCGAACCATCGGAATCCACATTAATGCCATTGATAAAACCACAACTTCTTCACACTTGTTCCACCTGTACTTTATTAATCTTCGTCTCCATGAAGAAGACCACTTGGGGGATGTGTATCTTCAGCGTGTGCCGAAGCCTATGAATTGTTAGTGGATTCCCCAAACTGTGGACATTCCAACTTAATATTTTCATTGCGGTTAGTCAACTTGCCTTTTGGCAGCTGCCGGTGAAAAAAGATCATTGCCCAACATTCTTCTATTCCTTACTGTTGCAATTTCGCCTTCTTCTCTTGGTGATAAATCTTCTCTTTTCCCACTAAGCCTTTTTTTTTCTTCCTCTCTAATTATCACCCTTTCCTCCAAATCATGTTCTATTGCAGAATGAGCCTGGTTGGCCAATATATTTTCCACCCATTGGGAGGCAGAGGACAAATTACCTTCTAAATTAATCCCCAAAACAGGATCAATGATTTTTCCTATCTCTAGCTTATTCCGTATTCCAACCAAATACTCTTCATTGCCAAAGCTCTCTTGGATTGCACTCGTAAAGACAAATCCCAGCCCGTTACCGCCACTTCCACCCCCGACGCCATCTTTGCCTCACAAAAAGAATCACTGTGACCCAGCCGACCAAAATAGAAACAGAAAAGAGTCAGCCTTTCATATTTAAATCTGACGTATGAACAATTCTTAAAAAAGATAATCTGTGTTTTCCTCTTTAACATGTGGCGAACATCTAATTAAACCCGAATTCGCATAAAATTCCTATTCCCTTTCCCCAAATTTGAACTATCATACTCCAAAAATTTGCCCAAAAAATTACCTACATGCCTTGCTAGACTTTTAGAGAAAAACCCCATTGGAATATAATGGATTTGTACCCAAAAAGGAGAAAGATTAAAAGGACTCGTAATGGATCTTCCCCCTATTGTAGCATATATAGAATCAGCAAGTGGTTATTGAATGTCCATGGAGAACCCTTCAAAACTCTATCCATATCCATAGCATGAAAAAATTGGAATAGAAAACGTTTCTTTCCTAAGTTTCAGATTTAAACTCCTCTGACTGGATGCCACAGGTTTGCCATGGTGCTTTTCATTGCCAGAAAGTGGATAACACTGGCTGTTAAAAAACATCCCACCAAAAGAAAAGAGTTTCCTTCCTTTTCCAGATTCGACTCACCTTGTACTTGTAAAATTGTTTCTTCTTCATCAAGCGTTAACTCAGCAAATTCTTTTTCCATTATCACAGGTCAGAGAGAAAGCCTAGTTAGGCGTATTATTCTGAAAATTGAAAAGAAATTAGTAGACTGCCACCTCCAAAATAGACAATGAATAGACGAAATTAGGGCTATCTTAAAGAATAAAAGGAGATTTGGTAGACAGCCGCCTTTAAAATTGATTATGAACAAAAGAAATCAGAGCTATCTTGAAGAATGACAAGAGAATGGTTGGATTGCCGCCGTCAAATTTATTATGAACAAAAGAAAACAAGAAAGCCTAGAACATGCCAGAGAGCAAACAAATTCGTGCTAGGGTAGTAGACCCCCCTCAAATCCATCATTTTTCTTGTATTAAATATTAAAATACTAAAAGAAAAAAATAAAAATTCATGCAAATATATATTTTTAAATGAATGATGAATTTTAAGTCCGATTCAATCTCTAACTTATATTCATTTTATCATTTTAGTATTTTTTTCCTTACTTTAGTACATGAATTGTCATTTGTGTCTTAATTTATTAAAATAATAATAAAATATTATCTATATGAATGTGGTACATGACACATTTTCATTAGATGATGAAATTTCTAAATAAAATAAGATGAAAATAGTAGTTCACTTATAAATATCGGACAAAAAAAACTAGGCACCAAGTATATAGTTTAAAATACAATCACAACTGAATGTATTTTTTTTCCTAAAAGTTGAAATTATTGAAGGTAAAGTAAAAAAAAGAAGAAGTAAATTTTGATTAATTTTTATAAGAGATATATTTTTTATAATAACCCGAAAGTCAGAGGTATAGGAAAATGTAATTTTGGAACCTCGTTTGTAACCTCCCCAACCCAGCCTAGACGTTATACCGGAATTTGAGAGATTACATCAGCCACCAAGATGGCCTAATATGATCGGAGTTTATAAAATAGTCAATTTAAAACATTTGCTTATTTTACAAGAAATTTTAGTTTATTTTCAGAAAATCTGACGAGTTAAAAAAAACGTTTTAGTTTCACTTTCTTAAGTAATAATGACTTCTTTAAGAAAAACTTAGTTAATTTTTTCCATTTATTTATTACTCAAAATTTTTAATTTAAATCAGTAGCGAAAAAGTGATTTTACTTGGTTTTAATAAAACTATATTTCATGCCTTAATTAAATAAAAATCATATTTTAAAATTAAAAAAATATTATGCATGCTAAATAAACACTAAATATGAGTCTCATGGCACAAAATAAACAAAATAGTATAGTTCCGACATAATAAAAATTATAAAAAATAAGCCTAGTAATAATTTCACAAAAGTAAAACATTTCTAAGCACCGTATGTTGTGTCCGCGTCCTAGCCTGGTGGGTTATCCGTAAAGATGGAAATAAAATGGGAGTGAACTATGAAACTAAGTGTGAGTTCAATCACAAGAAAACTAGTGCAAACAGTAGACAAAACATACAGAATATCAATTCATAGAATTCATCACAATTAATTAGCAATACATAATATCAGTAAATCATATCAATTCATCAAAATAATATCTCAATGTTCAAAGCCATGTATACGTCTTATAAATTCAATGTAATTTCAGTTAATTAGAATTGATCCCACCCAACTCCACTACACACACAGTAAGAGTTCCCCATAACTCCTCTACCTTTACACCACGGTGTGGATGAACCACTAACATTGTAGATGAACTGCTAGTACGGTATGGATAAACCACTGATAATAAAAAAGGGTGGATAAACCAACAGGGTTTTTCTGATAAAAGTTTTTTTGCAAATAAGTTGTCAGTAGGTTGTAGATGCACAACACATTTGCAAATTAAAGTTGCTAATACGATATGGGTAAACCACTAATCAGTGTAGATAAAAGTTGCTAATACGGTGTGAATAAACCACTAAATGGTGTAGAGAAGCTGCTTGTACTTCCCCCATACATATAGTCCCACCTTATACAATGCAATAAGGCAAGCTCAAACAGATCAATATGATAGCATTTAATTGCGCTTTTAACAGAACAACATAGTAGCAATCAATATGCTTATAACAGTTCAATACAGTAGCAATTAATATGCTTAAAACAATTCAACTCAATAGCAAAAGTCATGTTTATTTAAGTGTTCGGTTTAACGGTGTCATAAAGCATACTATACGTACAATCGCAAACACTGAAGCAATAATCATACATATTTTTCACAATTCATACACTTATATAATCATCATATTAATAGGGTCAGTTTATTCTTGGATTTTGACATAATTCATAGTCTTAGGGACTTAATTGAATAATATAGTATACTAAAATAGTTTGAGAATCAATCAAGGACTAAACTGAACATATCATAAAATTTTAGGCAAAAATATAAAATCTAAAAAATAGGGGCAAATTTGTAAAATCTGAAACCTAGGGGACACACGACCGTGTGGAAAGCCCTGGACTGTGTGGAGGGGGTACACGGCCATGTGACTAGGCTGTGTGATAGACTGTGGCGGTGTGGTATTTGTAAAATCAACTTAAAGAGGAGACATAGCCATGTAGCAGGCTGTGTAGAGGGTCTTAGGCCATGTTAGAATAAAAAAACCTAGGGTTTCTGAGGGATATGGCCATGTGAGGGGTTGTGTGATCCATATGGGTAGCCTCATTTCGATACACGATTTGCCCCGATTTACTTGTAAAAAAGCACACACCTTTCACCGAAATTCTAAGCAACGTCCCTCACGTTCAAATCTTATTTGATGCACCTGTAACGTGTCCTTCAAATCACATTTGTACACAGGTTAGGTTTTGTTTTCTAAGATTTATTAAGATTCTACAATATTAACGAAAGATTCATCAAGAACCAAAAAAGATTGATTAGATTGAATGAAATATTAGTTTCAATCAAAAATATTACGAAAATTTGGGATCTAAACTTTGAATTAAGATATATTTACCAATTTTTTATAAGAATAGAGATGCTATTGACGTCAATCACAAGAGAAAGAAAATGAAAAGAGAATAAATAGAAGGATAGGGGGTAAATTCTATTAGGATTTGAAAATGGGCAAATTGAAATTCTAATTAAGAAAAGAAGATAAAAAAAAAAGATGGTAGAATTATAATTCTATTTGAATTTTGAGAAAAGGTAATATATGAGTTCTAATTAGGAAATAATTTTTTTCTGAATCTGAAATTAAAATGAAAGTGGGAAAGAAGGCAACAACTGAAACTCTGGTTTTAAGGAGTATCATCGCCTTACCATTGAGGCTATTGCTCATTATTTCTTAATTTTGCATATTTTAATGTTTGGGAGACTTGCCGAAATTTCAACATTATAAGGAAAAGGAGGGCTCAAACTTAGGTCTTTTGAGAAGTGTTCTAGCGTTTTAACCGTGGGGCTATCACCCATTTCTTGTTAAGTTTTATCCTCAACAGTATATATTTTAGTGTGGCTGTTATCTTAGGTTATTGAAAATTAAAAGAAAAAAATTGAAAGGAATAGGGATTGAACCTAGGACTTCTAGGATGGAGGCACTAATGCCTAACTAATCAATCTATATCTTATTTCTTTATTATTTTATTCACTTAATTGTATATATTTATTTCGAACCCAACTTACTTATTTTTTATTAGCTTAATATTTACTCAATTTTTTCTTATTAACTTATTTAACTTTATAATTTTTAACACATGCCTATTTTAGTTTATATACAATAATTAATACTCATAGTCAAGCCTTATCATTAATATTTTAATTCATTTTACCTATTTTCGAATTTGGTCCTAACTCAATTAAAACATATTATTTTCAAATTAAATGCAACAACCCGTTTTTAGCTCAATTTGGAATAGTAGTTTTGAGACCACAAATTGGAAGTCAAAATATTTATTTTATTATTTTAATAAGTTTTACAATATGATAGATTAATTATGTGAAAGTTTCGTCAAGAAATTTTACTGTTTGAATGCTTAATTCGATAAAAAGGACTAAATCGCGTAAAGAGTAAAACTTGTGTTCTATTAGCTAAAAGTGTCAAATAGCTATATAACATTAAATTAAAGGTCCTTAAGTGATAAATAGCCCATTTTTGGTTAGTGGATGATGATAGCATGGCAAATGGTGTAATTTTAAATTATTTTTAAGGTTAAAATGGTAAATGTTTAATAAATGTTATAATAAACAAAACCAAAATTTTATTTTATCATCATCATCTTCCTTAGCCGAAATTGGGAAGAAGAAAAGAAGAAATTCTAGGTTTTCATTTGGCTATGGTTCATTAGCTAATTAAGGTACGGTTTTTGCTCGGTTTTTAATGATTTCTACATTTTTGAACTTGTTGCAACTTAATCTAGCTAGCCCGTACATTCGTTTTTGAAATTTTTATAGATTTTAAATGATGCCATGGTTAAATAATTGATTTATTTGATGTTTAATGATAGATTATGGAAGCTTGATGATAGTTTTACAAGTTTTATAAAGTGATTTTTGATAAATAAATAAAAAAAGTCAAATAGGGATTAAATTGTAAAAATGTAAAATATGGTAGTTAAAAGTGTGAAATAATGAAATAAATGGGCTACTAGACGTCATAATGAAATTTGGCTACCATGGGATTATGGTTTAATTGTGTAATTTTGCATTTTTATGTATTAAGAACTAAATTGTAAAGTAGTCAAAAGTCCAGGGTAAAATTGTAAATTAGCCAAAATGAATGTTTTAGGTTAAATTGAATTGAATGAAAGTTGAATGTGTTAATTTGATATCATATAGAGCAAGATAAACAAATACCGGAACTAGATAGGGGAAAAAGAAAGTTTGGCGAATAGACGATAGTTTTCATCCGAGCAATTCAAGGTAAGTTCGTATAATCAGAATTGAAATTTTCTATATTTGTAATCATTGAAATGCATATGTATAATTGAAATACTTAAAGTATGAATGCTTTATTGATATAATGTATATGTTACCGAGCGCCATTTGAACCGTATGAATTCATAGGATACCAGTGATAGGATACTGGGATTATCGTTTTGGTCGAGCTCCTGCATTTGTTGCGAACTCACCACAGCTCGTATGAGCTTACTGATTTATCAGCTCGAAAGAGGTTACTATTTTCAGCTCATTGGAGCTTACCGTTTCAACTCGTATGAGCTTACTGTTCATCTAGAAAGAGCTTACCGTTTCAGCTCAATAGAGCTTACTGTTTATCAGCTCAGGAGGAGCTTACCGATCATGGCTCGAAAGAGCATATATGATGATGAATTGACAGATTACTGATATTGTTCACTCGATTATCCTTTGAAGTTCTAATAGGTTCAACGGGCCTAAATAATGTTATACGGACGAAATATGGTTTATAAATGTTACTAATGTTATTTATGATATATGAATTTGGAATGATGCTAAGCATTGTATTAATGCATGGATTCTTGTATATTTTTTTTTTTTACAATGACTAACATGTGATGAATACTTGTGATTAGGTGTTAGTTAATTGAATTGGTTGCATTTTTAGTATTACTTTGATTATGTATAAATGGTAAGTTTAATTCTGAATCATACAATCTTACTAAGCTATAAAGCTTACTCTGTTTCTTTTTCTATGTTTTATAAAGGTTCGTTAGCTCACTCGTTTCGAACAAGTCGGAGTTGCACATCACACTCTCCAATTCCCGATTGGTACTTTTGATCTTGTGGATATTTGTAAATATAGCATGTATAGGCTAGTTTGAAAGATGTTAGTTATGTTACTTGATATCATGACTTTGGTATAATTTTGTGTATAAATAAGCCATGTGATTTGGATTATTTTGATGTTATGTTTTGGTTGAATTTAAGTGTTCAATTATGGTATGTTTTGGCAAGGAATGATGGAATGAAATTGTAAGTGAAGTCTTGTTATGTAGATGTTAAATGAATGGATTATGCATGTTGTTAAATAGGTATTTGGATTTGTAATTGGTAGGTTTTGATATGGCTTATAATGCGTATGGAAATGGTTATTTTGGCTGCCTTGAGCTGTAAAAATGTGGTTAATTATAGTACTTGTGAATGATTGTGTATATAGGGTGGCAAAATGGCTTTGCAAATAGCCTATTTTTGTCCACACGGGTGTGTGTCTCAGCCGTGTGTGACACACTGTCATGTTGCACAGCCGTGTGTCCCCTGGTGTGGAAATGGAATTGAAGTCAGTATGCTCCACACGGCCTCACACGTGGGCGTGTGAACGGCCGTGTGGTACAAGTCAGTATACCCCCTAAATGGCACACGGCCTAGCACACGGGTGTGTGACTTGGCCGTGTTGCATAAGTCAGTATACCCTATAGTTTTGGCACGGCCTGATACATAGGCATGTGTGGCCATTTTGCAGGGCACACGAGCGTATGGTTGACCGTGTGACCCAAGTCAGTAACCTCTCCAGTTTTCACACAGCCTGGCACACGGGCGTATCTTCGGCCTTGTGACACAAGTCAGTATGTATGCCCTATTTTCACACGTCTAAGACATGGGTGTGTCTACTAGCCGTGTGAGGCACAAGGCCTGTTCACACGAGCGTGTGACACTTGAAAAGTTGAAATTTTTCTAATTTCCTCAAATTTTAATATGTTACCGAATTAGTCCCGAATGCATGATTTAAGCCTTGTATGCTTGATTTAAGTATATATATTGAATGTGAATGAATGATATTGATTGAAATAAGATATTA
This sequence comes from Gossypium arboreum, assembly GCF_025698485.1. NCBI lineage: Eukaryota > Viridiplantae > Streptophyta > Magnoliopsida > Malvales > Malvaceae > Gossypium > Gossypium arboreum. The sequence goes on along the minus strand of NC_069075.1, from coordinate 109,423,631 downwards.
ATTGATATATGATTGTTCTGAATTGAGTTATAAGTCCAGTAATGCCTCTTAACCGCTTCCGGCAACGGTTACGGGTTAGGGGTGTTACATTAAACCTCATAATCAAGTTTCATTTTATATTAATTAATATAATAATACCTAATTATATTATTTTAATAATTTAATTAATTACTTATGACCCTAATTTTGGTATCCATTTCAAACCCTCGATTTATAAATGCTCAAAGATAACCTTATATGTCAAGGTATGACCACTTTTGATTTTTTACAAACCTGATTCTTCTAAACCTATTTTTGGAGCATGACACCATTTCCATAAATCGAACTCGTATTATATAGGTGATTGAATTTTGGTTAGGTAATTTTGTCGAATTAGTGATTAATTAAGGTTCAGGGATTAAATCGTAAAGTCTAATTGCTATAGATTTTTAGTTAGGAAATGAATTTGAGGACCTAAATTGCAATTACCCCAAGGCTCAAAATAGTAAATGTACCATGTTTAAATCTTGGTAACTGGACGGTATGATTGATGATGTTATTTTAATTAAATTAAGTAATAAGATTATAATAAGATTGAATTAACTAATTATATAAATTAACTATATAAGACAACAATTGTGGATAGAGAGAGAAGTTTCCATCTTCTCCAAATAGACAAGGACTAAAACTAAGAAGGTCTTAACGCCATTGTTGATTTTTAAGCTTTTAACTCAAATTACAAGTCCTTACTCAAATTACAAGTCCTTAGTTATTTTCTTATACTTTTTGTGTTTTTGAGATCATGGGAGCTTAATCTAGCTAGCCATATATCAATTTCTAAATCTGTTAAAGTTCTCAAAAGTTGTCATTGATTGTTTCTTGAAGTTTTTGGTGTTAAATTGATAAATTTTAAGCTTAGATGTGAAAAGGACTAAATTCTAACGTTTAATTATTAGTTTTTACACATAAGGACTAAAGTGAATAAAGTGTAAAATTATTATGAAATTTTGGTAGAAATGGACAATATAGGATCTATAATGGATGAAATTGAAGTCGGATTGTAAATCGAAGCTTGGTATTGAAAGTTATGCTTATTTTATTTTTAAGGACTAAATTATATAAACTGAAAATTTTGTATAAAATGAAAATTGATTGTGAAATTCGTTGATTATTGATGGTGTTATATGTTATTACTAATCCTTAGCTAATGTCGACCTAGATTCCTTAAGAGGAAAAATGAGAAACTAAAGTCACCGATAAATAGCTCAGAGTTTTTGGTAGGTATTTCTATATTCCATATCTCTTAAATTTTTGTGTATTTTCATTGCTTAACATGATAAGATATTGAGGTAAGTTGAGATTGATTAGTTGAATTGAATCAGTATGAAAATGTTGATTTTTGAGATGAAATATTAAATTTAATAAGATTGAAAATAATGTGAATTGATGTAATTGTGCAATTGGCTTTGAATTGGGTTGATTCGTGCTATGATAATATGAAATGACAAATTGATTGATGAAATAAAAATGATGAATTGTGAAATTTAGCATTACTCGAAATTGAATAATCATTACCTTGTTAATTGTTCCAGTAGAGTTGGATTTAATTGGTATGCCATAAGGTATATATATCGAGTACAGGTTACTTATACTACACATCGATGAGTCTTGGGCGCAAATTAATCACTTCGGCTTGTCTGATGAGGCACTAGGCTCCATCAATGAGCACTAGACGCAAATTAATCACTTCGGCTCGTCCGATAGGGCATTGGGTGCAAAACGCATCGATGAGCGCTAGGTGTAAATTAATCACTTCGGCTTGTCCGATGAGGCACTAGGTGGAAAATGCAATGATTGAGGCGCTGGGTGCCAAAGCTATATATTAGTTGGTTTCGTGTGTTCATTCAAATTCTACTCAATTCAAAGGGGATTCAAAATGTAACAATTTGATAATGATATTCGAAATGAACAGTAATTGTGAAAGATTTATGTGTACCGAATTATAAGTCGAAAGATTGGTATGAAATTTGGAAGAGTAAATCGATGAGATTCATAACATGGTGTACATATATAATATATTCTTGAACTAGCTAATGGAACATGTTTAAATTGAATTATATGGCACAAGTGGTGTATTTAGCATGATGTTTTTGTTGGCATAACTAATGAATGTCTTACATTAGATTAACTTCAAATTCGATTTTTGAATTGAGGAAATACTACTGAGTTTATTACTCAATGTACGGTTTTTGTTTTCCATGCGTAGGTTAAGTTAAATTTGTGATCCCAAGTTTCAACTTCAGCATCTAATCAAGATCTCAGAGTCAACAATGTTTGTGAACTTCTTTTGTTAGTTATTCGACATGTACCTAGGTTGTGTCGTAATTGTTATAAACCTATGTTTGTATATACTTTTAGTTCAAAGGTTGTTATATATTTGAACTTGATTATTGAATATTGATTGTAAAAGGTTTTAAATGTGTTTTGAATTAGCAGCATAGTTGAGAAGTGATATATGAATATATGCATATATTCCTCATGTTATGAAGTTGATGATTGATGTTGTGATAGTGTTACATTTAGTGTGTGAAAACGTGTTATAACTCATGAAATGTTGCTGATGATTGTATGTGTCAATTGGTATTTGAAATAGTTGTGTGTATGGTTTTGTTTGGAAGGAAATTGTAGGTGTTATGTACTATAATTGTAAAAATTGTAGGTGATGTCGCAACCTAGAACTACGTCGTCACGACAAGGAATAGATCCTAGGCCATGGCACGACAAGGCCAAGTTATTATTTCACGTCGCGACATCAATCTTGTATTTTGAACTTTTACATTTTTGCCCTTATTCAATCTCGGGTTAGTATTTGTAACACCCGAAATCCGACCTAGACATCCAAACCAAGTCCAGAGAATTACATCATCAATCTTAAAAACTCATAGCTATAACGCAATAACACTAAATCTTTCACCACATAATATCCAACACATTTTTAATTAAGTATGAAATTTCCTAAAAAATCATATTATCATAAAATATCAAAAACCCTAATAGTAATTATTAAACGAAAGGCTAAAGCTTGACCAAGCTACAGTATTGCCGACCTATTCAAGTTTGTGAGCGACCTGCAATTGAACTAGGAAATAAATGAGTTTTGAACTCAATGCATAAAAGATGTTCATTCATGTATAGTACAATTGAAAGAGCATTCTTGAATACCGAGATTTGATTAAGCAACAGAAGTCATTCCAGTTCAGATACAGAACAGTTCAGTTACAGTAGCAGAAGTAGTTTTGGTTTCATTTACAGAACAGATCAGTTTCATATGCAAATTTTCCTAACCCCAACCTCTACACACCATCTTCAGCCATCCCAACACACCAGTAAGGGCATTCAATGCCCATCCAGCCCTACATACCATAAAGTGTCTGTCTAACACATTTACAGAGTCACAGCTTAGCTGCTAAACCAAAATATGTCAAAGCACCAGATTTAGAGTTATTCGCACTGTGGCTTAGCCACTAGTTCGAATCAGAGTACTTCCTTCTTCACAATATCCCAACCCATGCATATGCAATGTACAGATATCCACATTTACAGGGTACAGTTCAATATCAAAAATAGTTATCACAGTACACATACAGTTATGCTATACATATGTCAATCATAGAGCATCAGAGAGCCCTCATACAATCAAATTTAGATCATTCATACATTGAGGAAGTTAATATCAGTGTTTCCCACACACACGGCCTCAGAAAATCAAGATTCGAACTCGATTTATATGCCACACAGCCTGGACACATGCCCGTGTGATTCCAAAACATAAACAGTAAGTTACATGGCCTAGACACATGCCCATGTGGTTCCAAAACATAAAAAGTAAGTTACATGGCCTGGATATATGCCCGTGTCCTTGCCCGTGCACCTCATTTGGCCTGGGCATACACCTATATCCCTGGTCATGTGGTCCTAAGTCACAAACAGAGAGTTACATGGCCTGGACATATGCCCGTGTCCTATCCTATGTAGCACAAAGACAATAAATAGTGAGTTACACGGCTTAGACACACGCTGGTGTCCTTTGCCCATGTGAACCCTACACTAGTATGGCCATACATGGCCTGGACACATGCCCGTGTGCCTTCCTCGTGTGGCCCCAAATTGATGAACAGTGAGTTACACAGCCAACCACACAGCCTAGCACACGGGCATATGGCTCACACGACCTGGACACAGGCCCATGTGCCTTCCTCATGTGGCCCTAAATTGATGAACAATGAGTTACACGACCAACTACACAGCCTAGCACACGGGCGTGTGGTTTACACGGCCTAGATACATGCTCGTGTGCCTGGTCGTGTGGCGTCGACAGCAACCATTTCCAGTGACTAAAACTCACAAAATTTAAGGTTTTCAGCACGCACCTGGTCTTGTTTTGACGAAAAAACAACGCGGAGACTACTCGAAACCTAATTAACCATTCAACAATCAATCAATTTACAAAAACGACTAGATAACACAAACATTAATACTCAATCAATTATGTCGAAGACATCAACGCCAAGAAACTTTCAACAACGAACACTTACCTACGATCAGTCAAACTAATTCATAATAGCACGCGAAGGATTACTCTCCTCCAAATTCACACCTAAAAGCAAGATTAGTGACTAATTAACAACGAATTTACATACAACAGTCGGCGAAATCCCAATTAAAATACGTAAATGGAAACTAACAACTTCGCAGAACTTACACGAAAATCTTCTAACAATGCTCCGAATCATTGAAGACTCCTAATACTTCACAATCACTTGCCAAATTGAAAAAGAAAGAAAAAAAATGAAAAAGGGAAAAAAAGAAAGGAAAGAAAAACAAAAGAAGAAAGGGAAGGGGAGAAATTAACGTTAAAGTATTTGTTAACTAACCACCATCCTCATACCAACATTTAGCAAAATTTTTTTAACATATACAATGGAGCTCGAACTTGAGACCTGACAGAATACAAACAAATACTTAACCAATAAACTAGCACACTCATTCTTGATATAGATTTACACAAAATTACACTTATCTACACAACACATGAATAAGGGTTTTTTTTTTTTAAAATAACAAAACTTTTAACGATGCAACTCAAACTCTAAACTTTAAACAAAAAAGTAGAGCACAGAACTAGAGATACCAGAATTTAATTACTATAGATTCTCACAATTAAATTCTAAAATTTTGGGCGTTAAAGTATTTGAGCTTCCATAAGCTCGTATAAGACCTAATAATGATTGAATGTCCTATTTAATGTGTGCTTTGGTTGAATTTGATAATTTAATACTATAAATTGAATGTGATTGATCGTAGTTGCTCCAGCAACGAATGTGACACTATCTATCTCAAACTCAATGATCGGGTCAGATATTGGGGTGTTACTTTTTTTGTGGTAAGAAGAAAAAGAAATATATTTTTAGTTTTTAGTTTTTAAATGATATTTTTAAAAGTTAAAATTATTATTTATATTTTTTAATCTGCGTTAATTTTTAGAATATTTTAATTATTTATCTGAAAAATTGATATCACTGAACTTATAACACTAACATTAAATTTAATAAAAGATAATATTAGTATAGACCGATAATATTATATTCGGCAAAAGATAAGGATGCCAAAAGAACCAAAGTTTGGTATTAGACCGAAATTAAATAATTAATGATTGCAAAACATTTTCCTTTTAATTCATTCAGTCTAATCATCTAATCATTATTTTATTATTTTTCAATAAACTAGAAAAAGTGATTGGCTTATAAGCTTTTGACTTTATTTCAAACGAAGAAGCACCGAAAACATGGGTACAGGATTGAATAAAAATTCAAAAGCAAAGACATAAAAATTAGGAAAATCATATATATATATATAAATCAATTAAAAATATGAATAAGAAAAAAAGTTATTCATTGTTTTCTCTCCAAATTAGTTGTTTATATGTCTTTTTGTAGAATTGTTTATATGTTTTATTCCATCTAGAATGTGTAGAAAAAAATATTAAAATGGTAATGACAATAGGCTTTTTCCTCAAATAGTATAGGAAAAATTTAATTATAGTATAGGAAAAATTTATTTATCGAAATAATATGATTTATTTTATCAAAATAATATGAATTATATATGAATCTTAAATTGGTATGGTGGTTGGCTATTTTGAGTGACAATAATATATTTATTTTGTCAAAATCAAATCTCGCAGCCTTTTAAACTCAAATCGACAATCAACATGTCGATTTGGGATTCTGTTGTAATTAAATGACTCGAATCTTTAATACAGTAATAAAATAAAATAAAAGTAAATTCTATATAGAACTACACTTCTTTTATTTTATTTTAGAATAAGGTTTTTTAAACCTTATTAAACTGCATCTATTTTATATTGATTAGAATTAGGTGTTCCAATCTTACTAGAATATGGCTTTACAAGCCTATAAATAGATATAGTCTATTCCTCTTGTACTCATTCGAATTAGACATAGTGAATTTTCTTCTCATCTGCCCGTGGTTTTTTTCCTGAAAGAGTTTTCATGTAAAATCTGTGTTTTTTTTTATTTTCTTTTATTTTTATTTTATTTTATTTTCACAAATTGGTATCAGAGCTTCAGGGTAGTTCATCTCGATCACGATAATAACGTTTTTGAAGTATGAAATTCCGCTGTTGGATCGCAACACCAGATTTTCGTTGTGGCAGATTAAGATGCAAGCAGTTCTTGCGCAGATGGATCTGGAGGATGCCTTGCTAGGGATAGATAAGATGCCTTCGACATTAATAGATGAAGAGAAGAAGCGTAAGGATTGAAAGGCGTTAACACAATTACATCTGTATTTGTCCAACGAAATTTTGCAGGATATGACAAAGGAGAAGACCGCCACTGCATTATGGAAGAGGTTGGAACAAATATGTATGTCGAAAACTCTAACAAGCAAGTTGCATATGAAGCAGCGTCTTTATGCTCATCGTTTGGAGGAAGGTGCGTCTGTACACGAACACTTAATAGTATTTAAAGAAATTCTCTCAAACTTGGAGGCCATAGAGGTTTAGTATGATAAGGAAGATCTAGGGTTGATTCTACTTTGTTCATTGCTCCCGTCTTATTCAACCTTTAGAGACACGATTTTATATAGCCGCGAGTCTCTCACAGTTGATGAGGTTTATGATTCTTTGACCTCGTATGATAAGATGAAGTATCTTGGGGTTAACCCGACTCTCAGAAAGAGGGTCTCATTGTTTGTAGGAGATAAGATCAGAATACTGATGATAATCGTGGAAAGACATAGGAATGGAATCCTCGCAGTAAATCTAAGGGTAGAACGAAGTTTTCAGACAGAGGTAAAACTCGTAACTTCTGCAAGAAAAAGGGCACATTAAGTCTGAGTGCTATAAGCTACAGAACAAGATTAAAAGGGAGGCTGCAAATCAAAAGGGAAAACAACCAGAAAATTTCGGTGAAGCTGATGTTATAGAAGACTACAGTGATAGTGAACTTCTAGTCACTTCTGTCAACAATTTTAAAGTGAGCGAGGAGTGAATACTTGATTCAGGCTGCACCTTCCACATGAGTCCCAATCAGGATTGGTTTACAACTTACGAAACATTGTCTGAAGGTGTTGTTTTGATGGGAAATAATGCTTCATGTAAAATCGAAGGTGTTGGAACAATTAAAGTTAAGATGTTTGGGTATGGTCTGGTAATCCTGCTAATTATTCTGACTTAAAGAACTTTAGGTGTCCTGTGTATGCTCATGTTGATAATGGAAAATTGGAAACGAGATCCATTAAATGTGTTTTTCTTGGTTATAAAACCGGTGTAAAAGGGTATAAGTTATGGTGTCCTGAAAATAGAAAAGTTGTGATTAGCAAAGATGTCGTTTTTTATGAAACTGCTATGCTACCTAACTTATCTTTTAAAGACTCTTCCAATAAAAAAAATCAAAAGCAGGTGGAGCATCAGATTAATAAAGAGTCGGCTCCTCAAGCTAGTACAAAAATTGATAATAGAGTTGCTTCTTCACCACAATACTCTATTGCCAAAAATAGAACTAGAAGAGAAATTAAACCTCCAAAGAAGTATGCCGAGGCTGATCTAGTTGCTTATGCTTTAAATGTGGCTGAAGATATATATGCAAACCGAGAGGCATCTAATTATTCTGAGGCAATTAGCTGTGAAGACTTAGAAAAGTAGATGTTTCCTATGCAAGAGGAGATGGAACCACTCCACATAAATAGAACATGGGATCTTGTGAAACTTCCTAAAGTTAAAAAGGTTGCTCGTTGTAAATGGGTGTTTAAAAAAAAAAGAAAGGGACTCCAAGAGTTGAAGAACCCAGATATAAAGCAAGGCTTGTTGCAAAAGGTTACAGTCAAATTCCAAGAGTGGACTTCACAGATGTGTTCTCCCCAGTTGTGAAGCATAGTTCGATTCGAGCTTTGTTTGGTATTATGGCCATGCATAATTTGGAGCTTGAGCAGTTAGATGTAAAAACTGCATTTTTGCATGGAGAACTTGAGGAGGACATTTACATACAACAACCAGAGGGTTTACAGTCTCAGAAAAAGAGGACTATGTTTGCTTGCTGAAAAAGTCTCTTTACGGTTTAAAACAGTCACCAAGACAGTGGTACAAGAGGTTTGATTCCTTTATGACTTCTCATGATTTCAAAAGAAGTTGTTTGACAGTTGTGTTTACTTTAAGAAAAATAGTGATGGTTCTTTCGTGTATCTGATTCTTTATGTTGATGACATGTTGATAGCAGCAAAAGATAAATGAGAGATAAGAAAAGTCAAAGCCCAACTAAGTGAAGAATTTGAGATGAAAGGTTTGGGACCAGTAAAGAAAATGCTTGGTATGGAGATTCTTAGATATAGAAAAGCAAGTAAATTGTACCTAAGTTAGAAGGGGTACATTGAGAAAGTTCTTTACAGGTTCAATATGCAGAGTGCTAAGCCTGTTAGTACTCATTTAGCAGCCCATTTCAGACTTTCATCGGCTTTGTCTCTACAATCAGATGATGAGATTAAGTACATGTCACATGTTCCATACTCTAGTGCAATGGGATCTCTCAGGTATGCTATGGTTTGTTCACGTCCAGATTTATCATATGCAGTCAGTGTAGTTAGCAGATACATGGTGAATCCTGATAAAGAACATTAGAAAGCAGTTTAGTGGATTTTAAGATACTTACAAGGTACTACTAATGTTTACTTACAGTTTGGAAGAACTAGAGATGGAGTCATTGGGTATGTTGGTGCTGATTTTGCTGGAGACCTTAATAGAAGAAGATCTCTCACAGGTTATGTCTTTACAATCGGAGGTTGTCTAATCAGTTGGAAAACCACTTTGCAAACTATAGTCGCTTTGTCTTCCACTGAAGCTGAGTACATGGCGATTACTGAAGCTTGTAAAGAAACTATTTGGTTGAAGGGACTTTTTAGTGAACTTAATGAAGACCTTCAAATCAGCACATTATTTTGTGATAGTCAGAGTGCAATCTTCCTTACAAAAGATCAAATGTTTCATGAGAGAACAAAACACATTGATGTTCAGTATCATTTTGTTTGTGATATTATTGCTCGCGATGATATTGTTGTGAGCAAAATTAGTACCCATGAAAATCCTGCAGATATGATGACTAAGTCACTTCCTATAACCAAGTTTGAGCATTGCTTAGACTTGGTTGGTGTTCATTGTTGAAGTTAAACCCTTAAGGGGTTTTATGGAAGAGGTAGAAAACTTGTTCGTTAAGAGTTCACAATGAAAAACTTGTTCATTGAGAATTTGTGTCTAGGTGGAGATTGTTAGAATTAAATGACCTGAATCCTTATTTAAATAAAATACAATGGTAAAATAAAATAAAAGTAAAATCCATATAGAACTACAAAATCCATATAGAACTACACTTCTTTTATTTTATTTTAGAATAAGGTTTTTTAAACCTTACTAAACTCCACCTATTTTATATTGATTAGAATAAAGTGTTTCAATCTTACTAGAATATGGTTTTACAAGCCTATAAATAAACATAGTCTATTCCTCTTATAATCATTCGAATTAGACATAGTGAATTTTCTTCTCCTCTGCCCCTGATTTTTTTCCTGAAAGGGTTTCCACGTAAAATCTATATGTTCTTTATTTTATTTTATTTTCACAGATTCCTATGCACAATCCAAATATTAAAATAGAAAATTTTCCCCTTTTTTTCCTTGTACTTCCCCAAGCCTGTTATTATAAATTTCTAATTTTTAATATTGTATTTTTAATCTTTAGAATTGTATTTTTTTTTAAATTTCATGATTGATACATGTGTTTTATTAGATTAAATAGTATAATTTAGATCTCTTTCAGCAAAAAATAAATAAATAAATAGAAGTGATAAACTATTTAGAATTTTAGTATTTAAAAAAATCATATAATGGTATTTTTAAAATATATATAACTTTAAAAATAAATTATGAATTCTAATATCTTTTAGACTTTTCTAATAGTTTAAGTTTTTTAAATTATCATTAAGAATTTTTTAAAGTATTAAAATGATATTTTAACTATAGTTATATTTATATATATATATATATATATATATATATATATATATTTAAAAAAGGAAAAACTAATATGGGAAAGTGCTAGGGAAAGGAAAAGGGAAATTTTCTATTTAATCCTTTGGGTTGTGCATGAGAACCCCAAATCCACATGTCAGTTGTCAGTTTGGGTTTACAATACTGTCATGTCTATTTTTGACAAAATAAATACATAATTGTCACTCCAAATCATCAGTTGCCATGTTGATTTGGGGTACCTAATCCATATTATTCAAATAATTAAACAAGTTTTCATATTATTTCGATAATTACGTTTTCCTATATTATTCTCGAAAAAAAACTAATGACAATACTTAGTTAAACAAGTGTTCTTAAATTCACTTATTAGAAAAAATTATGAAGGACCATATTAATTAAAAATTTTGTTAATAAATGTTAGAAATGATATAAATATCTTATTAAGTGGATGCCCATCATGATCATGATAAAGTTTTGATGTACTTTAAATTCTAATTGTTATTAGAATTAAATCTCTACTACTTTTATACTTCTTATGACTATAACTAGAGACTCTGATGAAGCATTGTAATCATCCCATTGATCAATAAAATATATTCTCTATTACTTTCCATTATTGTTTTGTTCTTTAGTCTCTCTATCTCTTATTATTTTATAACACGTTATCAGCACGATCTTGCTCAAAGTGATAGATCCTTTTATCAACGATCAAATTTATCCTCCATGATTTCCAATATCTTTGACTGCAAGATGCAAAGTTTTTACAGGAAGTTTCTTTTATTTAAGGTTTCATATCTGATTAGTATTTTGCATTCTTCTTTCATTATACATTATCATTGTTTTGATTAACTTATGTACTTTTTGTTCTTAAGGATGGTGAAAGATTTGATATCGTTAACTATATGAAATCGAGAAATAAGATCCACTCTCAAAGTTTATTTTTTGATATTTGATTGGGGATGATCTCTTTCTCTTAATTACAAAGGATGTTTATAATCACTACTTCTCATTCATGGTAACATAAGTCAATCTAATCAACTTCTTTTGAAATTTGATTTGATTTCTATTAAAAAGTTCAATTTATATAATTCACTATCCATATCTCTATGAATTTATAAAACCCTTCACGCATTTAGTTACTAGGATTTTTATGTGGAGATAAATATTTTGAATAGAATTGATTGGTTTAATTTTGATTTTGATTAAGATATATGATTATTATAGAATGCGAGTAAAAATACTTTCTTGTCATGAACTTAGGGATGTTCACCCTATCTGTGGTAATTTCATATCATTGTAGAATTTGAAATGAAATTATGTCATAAGAGGTGGATGTTAGAAAGTGTTTATGTTTAAACCTTTATAGTTGTAAAGTTATTTTAATTCAACAAGATAATCTTTTGTATTTTGTTGTGTTATGATATATAAATAAAATATATATTATCTAACCACAATGATTTATTAGTAACATGAATCTATTATTTGTTATATTTAATACATGTTTTATTTATATCTATTCATTTTATATGAATAAATAAAATTTTAGAAGGTTAGAAATTTTTTATCGTTCATGTTAAAAAGAATTGCAAAAGCGTATATTATTTAAAATAAATTAAGCATTCATTAAGGTTATATAATAAAATGATTATATACTCTGAAGAGTTAATATTGCATCAAACTATAAAAAATCTCTTTAAAAGCTAATATTTTACCTCTATATGATGCAAAATTTTCTAAAATATAATATTGTTTTTCAGATCAAGAAGCTATTCGTTGAATAAAACCTTCATGTGTTTTACATTAAAACCGTATATAGAAATAACATAAGATACACATGTATTTATATTATACAAATTCCCTGAAGGAATGCATTACACTCTATGATTGAAATATCTAATGTGCTTGTAACACCCCAAACCCGCATGGACATTATGGTCGAACCTGAATATGTTACGAAGAAGGTTTATAAAATGACTTTCTTGTCATTGGCAAATCAACGTAACTTGGTATGTCCGATTTGTTTGGAGAACTTATTGATGTACTTATATGATTTAAAATCGTTGCTCATTTACGCATTTTCATTAAATCGATTGTTTTACAATGGAGTTTATTTAAAATGTCATATTTTGACAAATCAAATTGTTTCCTTGAAAATTGTTATTTCAAAAAAGTTGTCACTTTCAGAAAAACCGTTTTATCAGTTGTTACGCTTAGAAACCAAAATAAAATTCAAAACTAAAAATAGTCCCAAAAAGTCCGGAGAGTCCTAAAATTACAAAACTCTCAAAAACCAGAAAAGTTTAAACTAATTTTTTAAAGAATGAAATTTTACAGAAATGTGGTCATCATTGAGCTTCCATCACACCGACCTGCCTAAGTCTGAAGGTTACCTGAACAGAACAAACAAATAGAGAGTGAGTTTTGAAACTCAATGTGTAATGCGTATATGAACAGAAATTTAGATTCAATCTTATGCAGAACAGACACAGATATAAACCATTTAAAGAATTAGAATTATCATAAACATACAAATATGCATAATCCTACCCCCATCCTCTACAAACCAACTTTGTCCATCCCAACACACCACCTGGGGTATAAAACACCCACCTAGCTCTACACACTGCATAGTGTCTATAAGACACTTTTCAGATTTAGTTGCAGCATTGTTGTCAGTAAATTAGCGAGATATCACCTCACACAGAATACTTCCTCCTCATAATACATAACCTGCCCCATAATTAGATACAGATAAAATAGAATAACAAATATTACACATGCTTGTACATAATAGAACAGACCATACATACCGTATTTCATAGCACTCATATAAAGGTAATTTATGTCAAGTTCAATTTAACAGAGTAGCAAATTTTGATGCCTTAAGGATTATACCACACATATCAACCCTACGGAAGGCCCACAGTTGATCAGAACGACGTATAAGGCCCTAAAGAAAAATTCTGAAATTTGGGCCTATATACCCGTGTGGGCCCACACACAAAAAATGGCCTTACCCATGTGGCCCACACAGTCTGGCACACGGCCCACACACCCGTGTGTAACAGACGGCCTCATACATAGTCATGTGTAGCACACAACCTATCACAATGCCATATGGTGTCGGCAAGCCCAATTTTCAGCTTTCACCGGTCATCGTTTTCTGGCATTTTTGTTACACACCTGATTTGATGCTGATGAAAATGCAACCTCGAGACCACCAACACCTAAAAACAACATTCCAACGCCTAATTTTAGTTAAAATTTATGAAACTCAAACAAAAAATTATTCAAACAAAGCTTCGTGAAAGCATCCAATGCATTCACACACTTACTGCCAACAAACAGGAAACAACCAACACTAAATTCGTTGGAGAAGCACCAGCCACTTCTTGTCTTTCCCTAAATGAGAATTAAATGAAACACTAACAATGAATTCCGTCAAAACATAATTAGAACCCCCCAAATTTATACGGTTAAGAAACTACTCAATAGCTTACCTATTTAGAATGGGCCAAAGAACCCGAATGCACAACGATTAGAATGAACGATTGATGAACAGAGTTGAAGGAGGGAGCAACAAAAATTTTGTAGAGGAAAGGGGAGAAAAAACGCCAGAAAGAAAGATTTTCGGAAAAAGAATAAAAATTAAAAAAATAAAAATAAAAAACTAAATCAAATAAAATTCCAATTCCCCACCATCCTACTAACCAAAAAATTCCACCAAAACCAACCTACTAACTCTCATCCACTACCACAGACTTTCAATTCTACTGAACTTTTACTACACCACCGATACACACTCTCAGAAGCAAAAATTATCATCCTTCGTTCACTCGGGGGTTCTAACACAAGACCCTAAGGCAAGCTAACACCTTACCACTTGAACCAACAAGCTCATTCTGATATGAGTTGGCTGAAAAATATAATATAAGTCAAACCACTAGAGATAAGACTAGGATAAAAAATAGCAAAATTTCTAAAAGTGGGACTTGAACCCAAGACCTCAAGCACATAAAAAATAGCAGAATTTTCAATAGGACTTGAACCCAAGACCTCAAGCACACCCAACATATCACGTAGGGTATAAAATACCTATGTAGCCCTACACACTACGTAGTGCCTATAAGACACTTTTCAGATTTAGTTGCAACATTGTTGTCAGTAAATTGGCGAGATATCGCCTCACACAGAATACTTCCTCCTCATAATACATAACCCATCCCATTATCAGATATAGATAAAATAGAATATCAGATATTACACATGCTTATACATAATAGAACAGACCATATATATCGCATTCCATAACACTCATATAAAGGTAATTTACGTCAAGTTCAATCTAACATAGTAGTAGATTTCATGCCTTAAGGCTTATACCACACATATCAGCCCTACGGAAGGCCCACAATTGATCGGAACGACATGCACGACCCTAGAGAAAAATTTTGAAATTTGGCCTACGTACCCTTATGGCCCACACTGCCCAATTTTCAGCTTTCACCGATCATTATTTTTTCACATTTTTTCACATTTTCGCTACACACCTGATTTGATTATGACGCAAAAACAACCCCGAGACCACTGAAACCTAAAAATATCTTTCCAATGCCCAATTTCAATTAAAATTTATGAAACTCAAACAAAAAATTATTCAAACAAAGCCTCGCGAAAGCATCCAACGCATTCGCACACTTATCATCAACAAACAGGAAACAACCAACACTCAATTCACTGGAGAAGCACCAGCTGCTTCTTGTCTTTCCCCTAAACAAGAATTAAACAAAACACCAACAATGAATTCCGTTAAAACATAAATAGAATCCCTCCAAATGTATATGATTAAGAAACTACTCAAGAGCTTACCTACTCAGAACAGGCCGAAGAACCCAAATGCACAATGATTAGAATGAATGATTGATGAACAAAGTTGAAGGAGGGAGCAACATAAATTTTGCAGAGGAAGGGAGAGAAAAAAGGTCAAAAAGAAAGATTTTGGGAAAAAGAATAAAAATTTTAAAAAATAATAAAAATAAAAATAAAAACTAAATCAAATAAAATCCCAACTCCCTACTATCCCACTAACCAACAAATCCCACCAAAACAAACCCACTAACTCTCATCCAATACCACAGACTTTCAATTCCCCCGAACCTTTACACCACCGATACACACCGTCAAAATAAAAAATTATCATCCTTTGCTTACACAGAGGTTCAAACACAAGACCCTAAGTCAATCCCATTTTGATATGAGTTGACCGAAAAAATAATAGAAGCCAAACCACTAGAGATAAGGCTAGGATAAAAAATAGCAGAATTTCCAAAAGTGGGACTTGAACCCTAGACCTCAAGCACACCCTCAAATCACTTAACCACTGTAGCAAATACTTATTTATGACAAACTTCATAAAAATAGAGTTAAATAAATCAGGGCGTTATAGTGCTCCTTGAGTAATAATATTGTAAAAATGACTTTAAAATTATTGTCAAACGATCTTATACCTTCTAGTGGCTAAACAAAATAATAAGTTACCAATAAAAAACTATGAAATTCTTCCCACTAGTTCTGCTTCATTCCCTAAAATGAATGTAAGGGCACATAACAATTATAAAAAATGAAAATATAGAGATCATGATTATTGTTGTAATTGAGGATGTGATTGGAAATCATGATTATAATAGTGGTACTTCTAACCACTAGAAAAAAGAATAATAATGAAAAACAAAAAAATTATGGACAAAATATTTGAAGATTTTGACATATTCCCTGAATTGAATATTGCAAATAACTGTTTGCAAATTATATTTTTAATTGAGTTAATGACATTATGGACTTCACATTGATATAAACATTTCCAGAAGTAAATGTCACAATATTGCTTATATGTGAATGCAAAATTAAAAAAATGATGATAAAATTATTAATTGTCAAAATTTATATTTACATTATTAGTACAATTGAAAATTTGAAAAACATGATTAAGTAAACCAGAAGTTTACTGATACAAATACATTTCTTATTTGGCATGGCCAGCTAGATCATCCTAGATTATATATGATGCAAAAATTAATTGAGAATTCATATAGACATTTATTAAAGAACCAAAGATTCTTTAATTTAAAGAATTCTCATGTGTTACTTGTTCTCAATAATAATTGATTATTACAAACTCACTGGTTAAAGTTGAGATTTAATGTTTTGCATTTTTGAAATAAATATGGGTCAATTCATCCACCATGTGGATGATTTTGACATTATATGATTTTGGTAGATGCATCTACAAACTAATCACATGCGTTATCAACTTGCAACTTGTCGTTTGTGAGATTGCTTGTTTAAATGATTAATTTCAACTTATGCAATTAAAACAATTCATCTTGCTTATGTTGCTGAGTTTATGTCCCACACTTTCAATAATTATTGTATGTCAATCGGGATAAAAGTTGAACATCCTGTAGCTCATGTTCACATATAAAAGGATATAGCTAAATCATTTATCAAATGCCTCTAACTAATAGTTAAACCATTACTTATGAGAACAAAACTTCCTATTTCAACATGAGATTGTATTGATTTACATGTACGCATCAAACCAATAAATTATAAATACTCCCCATTACAATTGATTTTTGGTCAAGAGTTAAATATTTCTCATCCTACAATTTTTGGATGTGCGGTATATGTTCTAACTGCTCCACCACAACGCACAAAGATGGGTCATCATAAGAGATCGAGAATGTATATTTATATGAGTCTCCTTATAATATTTTTGAGCTATTAATTTCATATTTAGTTATGACATGACTTGTCAATTTTCCCAACTTTAGGGGGAGAGAATACAAAGTTGGATTAATAAAGTACTTGAAATGAATTATCAATGTCTAAGATCCTTGTACAAAGCAATGTGAACTAGGAGTTCAACAGATAATTCATTTTACAAATCAACTGTCAAATTCATTAAATCTCACATACTAGTTGAAAATGCTCCAATATGAATTGATGTCCTAATAGGGAAAACTATTAATGCAAAAGAAAGTAATTTATGCCTGAAGCATGGAAGATCGGACGGTATCCTCGTAAAAGAAATGAGTAAACATTCAAGATGACCATATAGTGGAGGCGGGGGTTCCTAAAAAGACCCATGACATAACTAATTAGAAAACTCAAGAAAATATTCTGGTACCTAAAAGTGAAAATGTTAATAATGAAAATAAAGAGATCTCGATAAGTTATGTCAATACGAGAAAAAGATGAAACCGAAAAATAATATTGCTATTGAAATAATAAAAGAAAATCAGGATCCTAAGCACCGAAAAATAATATTGCTATTGAAATAATAAAAGAAAATCAGGATCTTAAGCCTAAATCTATTGAGGAATGTAAAAATAGAAAAGATTGGCCAAAATGGAAAGATGCAATTTAAGCATAATTGAATTCATTTTCTAAACGCGAAGTTTTTTGGACCTATAATCCAAACACCTAAATGTGTAAAGCCGGTAAGATATAAATGGGTATTTGTGCAAAAATAAAATGACAAAAAAATGAAGTCGTAAGATATAAAGCACGACTTGTAGCATAAGGATTTTCACAAAGGCCCGACATTGATTATGAAGAGACATATTCTCCTGTGGTGGATGCAATGACATTTAGATATCTTATTAGTCTAGTAGTACGTGAAAAAATTAGCATGTATCTAATGGATGTTGTTACAGCTTATTTATATGGTACACTTGATAGCGAAATTTATATGAAAATCCCTGAAGGATTTAAAATCCCAGAAGGATATAGAATTGCTCGAGAAATTGCTCAATCAGATTAAAGAAAAGTTTATATGGATTAAAACAATCTTGATGTATGTGGTACAATCATTTTAGTGAATACTTATTAAAAGAAGGTTACAAAAATAATCTAATTTGTCCATATGTCTTTATAAAAAGGTTTGGATCAGATTTTGTGATAATTATTGTTTATGTTGGTAATCTAAATATTATTAGAACTCCTGAAGAGCTTCAAAATAAAATAAATTGTTTAAAGAAAGAATTTGAGATGAAAGATCTTAGAAAAACAAAGTTTTATCTTAACTTATAAATCGAGCATTTAAAAGATGGAATTCTTGTTTATCAATCAACTTATATAGAAAAGATATTAAAGAAATTTTACATGGATAAAGTACACCCATTGAGTACTCCGATGGTTGTACAATCATTAGAATAATGATCAATTTTGTCCTTGGGAGAATGATGAAGAGTTTATTGGTCCTGAAGTACCATATTTAAGTGTCATAGGCCATTGATGTATCTTGCAAACAACACAAGACCTGATATAGCTTTCGCTGTAAACTTGTTAATAAGGTTTAGTTCTTCTCCAACACGTAGACATTGGAATGGAATTAAACATGTATTTAGATATCTCAGAAGGACCATTGATATGGGTTTATTTTATTCAAATGATTCAAAATCCCTATTAGTCGGCTATGCTAATGCTAGATACTTATCAGGTCCACATAAAGGTCGAACTCAAATAAGACATTTATTTACATGTGCCATATCATAGCGTTCAACAAAGCAAACATTACCTGCCACTTCTTCAAATCATATAGAAATAATTGCAATACATGAGGTAAGTCGAGATTGTGTTTGGCTAAAGTTATTGACCCGTGTGTTTGGCTAAGGTTATGAACCCAACATATCCAGAAGATATGTAATTTGCCTTTACAGGAAAAGATGTCAACTATCTTATAAGAAGATAATGTAACATGTATAGCTCAATTGAAGGGTGATTACATCAAAGGTGATAGAACAAAATATATTTCACCAAAATTATTCTTCACACATGAGCTTGAGAAAAGAGGTGATATAAATGTTCAACAAATTTGTTCTAGTGATAATTTAGTAGATCTTTTTACTGAGGCATTACCAACTTCAACATTTGAAAGACTACTAGACAAGATTGGAATGTGTCAACTCAAAGATTTAATATAATGTTGTCATTAGGGGAGTCTAAAACAAGTTGTACACTTTTCCTCTAACCAAGGTTTTGTCCCATTGAGTTTTCCTGATAAATGTTTTTAATGAGGCAGCTTGTAATAGAAGATTGTGTACTCTTTTTCCTTCATTAGGTTTTTATCCCACAGGGTTTTTCATAATAAGGTTTTAATGAGGCACATTATCTAGCAATGGACATCCAAGGGGGAGTATTATGAATATCTTATTAAGTGGATGTCCATCATGATCAAGATAAAGTTTTAATGTACTTTAAATTCTAATAGTTATTAGACTTAGATCTCTACTTCTTTTCTACTTCTTATGCCTATAAACAGAGACTCTGATGAAGCATTGTAATCATCCTTTTAATCAATAAAATACATTCTCTATTGCTTCCTATATATTCTTTGTTCTTTAGTCTCTCTATCTCTCTTTATTTTATAGCAAGTGTTCTTAAATTCACTGATTAAAAAAAATTATGAAGGACCTTATTAATTAAAAATTTTGTTAATATGTGACAGCCCAAAATTGACCCTAGTCGGAAGGTGGTCTCGGGACCACAAAACCGAGGCATAAAATAATTAAAAATTTATTTTGATGCCTATAATATGTGTGTGCTCATGTATGACATTTTATGATGATTGATTTAGTGTTATAAGGGTGAATTCCACAAGAAAGGACTTAGTAGTGAACTTTGAAAGTATGATAGGAAATGTGTGATGACTAATTAAAGCATGCATGCAAAATAATGGACTTGCATGTCAAATTCCCCTTTTATAGGTGGTGGCCGGCCATGACAAGGAGGATGGGCTAAACATGTCATGAAACATGTTTTGTTGGTGCATTAGGGTGAAATAATAAACAAAGGTGTATGGGTGATAAAAAATGAAAAAAAATGTGTGTGAGTGTGGTAATCCCCCTTGCCGTGAGTTGAGAAAGAAGGAAGAAAAAATTTGTTGTGTTCTTCCTTTCTCATCCTTTGGCCGAAAATCATAAGAAGGAAGAAAGAGGATTTTTGCTTCATGCTTGGTTTAGAAGAGATTTAGAAGGTGATTTGGCTAAATTGGCATCAAGATTAAGGTATGTATGAGGTTGTGTTAGGAGTTTCATGCATGTTTTGGTTGCTAACTTGATGTGCATGTTAGCCATGGCTCAAATCTTTGTTATGCCATGGAAATGGTATTTGGCCAAAGTTGTTATGGTGATAAAGCCATTGCATGCTAAGTGTGAAGCTTGATGATGATGCATGCAATGATGGATTGTCTACTCTTGAGTAAGATTTTGAGTTTTCTTTTGTTTAACCATGATTGAAGTTGAAAAGGGCATGATTGTCATATTCGGCCATGATGCATTCATGAGCATGGTTCATGCTTCTTGCATGTTAGTTAAAATTTGTGTTTTGGATGGCTATGGACACCTTGAAATTCGCCATGCTCATATATGTATATATATGTTTGCACATGATGCTTTGGTTATGAAGTAAGTGATGAATATGTTTGTTTAAAGAAGAAGATGTTGAAGAATAATTGTGAAATTGTAAGCACATTCTACCTAGCACACATATGAGTGCTTGATGCTATATTGTAAGTTTTGAGCTACAATATGCAAAGCATTAACTAGTAAAATGCATGCTGTTTTGTGTGGTATTAAGTGCATAATTGGCCTCAACATGGACAAGTATATTCGGCCTTGGGTAGCCTATTGAAGGCCTTAGCTTTTCCTTGATGCTCGAATAAATTGTATTGAATTGCTTGATGTAGTATAAAATGTGCATGACCATTGTGTATTCAAGCTAAAGGGTGGCCATATGACCATTTAAATTCCTTGTCATATTCGCCATAAGCTAGCACAATGAGGTTTTGATAAATTGAATTTGTTTGAATTAGCTCAAGAGCTAAGAGGGCCACAATTGGACAAGGGAAGGAAAAAGTAATCGAATAGCCGTAAAAGCCGTTCGACAACATCCGAGGTAAGTCCTCAAGAAGTGACCTTACTTGAATTATGTGGAATGAAATATGGATGTATTGATTATTGATTTATGTGTGTATGAGTATTCGAATGATACCGGCTAAGTCCCGGCGATTATGCTAGTGATTATAATTGTGTTTGAGCCTTAGTAACGAAAATAAATATGTATGTCCAATGATTATTGATGTATGTGCATGAGAAATTGAATGATATCCGGGCTAAGCCCAAGACAATTATCTTGGAAATTATAACCGGTTAAGACCAAGGCAATTGTGCTAGTGGCTACATCCGGCTAAGACCAAGGCATTCGTATGAAGTCATTCTATCCGGCTAAGACCAAGGCATTTGTGCAAATCGTGATATCCGGGTTAAGTCCCGTGAGGCCTTGGTGCGGGTTACCAAAACGGGCTATGTCCCAAGGCGATTGAACGAGTAGCGACATCCGGTTAAACTCCGAAGGTATGTGATTTGAAAATTATAAGCTTGCTGGAAAATTTCAGCTAATGCACTTGTGAAATTTCCCAATGACAAGGTAAGTGCGGTGCGTGCTTTGCGCGCTAGGAGTAAGAGCGTATGAATATCCGCTCCTATGATGGAACGAGTTATCGGCCTTAATGAAGCCGTTATTTGTGTATGAACATAAGAGTTAGGATGGTGAAGTAAGTATGATTATGTGAATGTGCATTAATGAAATGATGCATTTGGTTATGTGAATGTATTGCTTTAATTAAAGCTGATTTTATTCCTTGAGACTTACTAAGCATAAAAATGCTTACCCCGTTGCTTTGGCTCTCTGTCTTATAGATTTTGCTCGATAGCAATCGGATTCGGGATCATTAAAGTCGAAGTCATCCACACTATCAACGCCTCTATTTTGGTATAAATTTTGGTTGAACTTTGAAATGGCATGTATAGGACTACTCCTTGTTGGTTTAAATATGTTATGATGTATATGTGTACGGCCATGCGAAAATGGCTCGTAAAAGTGAAGTATCAACTTCAACTATTTGCGGTTTGTATATATATATATGGTGTCATGATGTGACTATGAATTGGAAATGGGAATGTTGGTCACATGATCAGCCATTGGCATGGTTAAAATGATCATATGTGGACCTATGTATGGCAAGACTAGTTGGTTCATGGAGACTACAAAATAGGTAAGACCTACCTTAAAAACAGATGCTGCCAGCTGCAGTAACGTGAATGTGAAAAATCACCAAAATTTGTAGGAATGGTATTAAATAGTGAATCAGCTATGTAAATGAACATTGATGAGTCTATTTTCATATGGAAGAAACGAAATGGTCATAGGAGTTACATGTTAAGAGATATTAAAGCTATTGTGAGACAGGGCCAGAACGGTTTCTGGGTCCCCTGTCGTAACTTCAAAAATTTACTATAAATTATCCAGAAAGAATTAGGAGTCATGCTTTATATGTACAGATTCCATTTTGAGTTTAGTTTCATTAGAAACAAACGACACCAGTATTAAAGCCCTGTACAGAGAGATATTCAAGTTGTAACTCGCGAAGGTCAGAGTAGTCGATCCCTGTAACATGGGTGACTTTAACTAATAAACTGTACCAATTGGCCTGACCAAAAATTCTAGAAATAAATCCATGGATGGATATATGAGTCTAAATTCAGGGAAAATTTACGAAACCGGTTTCCGAGTTTTGAAACTCGAGATATGATTTTTAAGGCGACGGTGACGCAGTTTTCCAGCCTGACTGGAAATGCCAAATTGGTGGGCAAAAATATGTGGACTTGGCTTGTTAACCCCTCGTGTCCGACACCGGCGATGGTCTCGGGTTCGGGGTGTTACATAATAAATATTATAAATTATATTATCGATGCATTTTAAGGATATTTTTTTTTGTCGAACTTTGCAAAAGGTCTCTTTGCTATGCCTTTCTACTATAATATAATATTTTTAGTCCATCTAACAGTTTTTTATAAATGTGATGTTTGAAGCGGAAGTGATGTTGATAAAAGGCGAAAAGTTTGGTAGACTATTGAAGGAGAAATGGGAGTTTGATGCAAATTAGGAGGGAGTGTTGGAACTTAAACTCAACGTCTATCCTATGAACTTATAATGCGACTTGTTCTTGAGGAAGAAATCAAAGAATAAGAGGTGATAGATGCTCTATGTTCATGGTTTTTAGTTTATTTATATGTGGTGTAGGTCAAACTTCTTTTGTTTCTATTGCTTTATTTGAGATCCTACATCGTCAACTTTATTTTGTATTAGGTGTGTGGTGTTCTTTTAAAAGCTCTACGTCCAAGTCAACTTTAGGTCCTACCCAACTGTTTTCTTATGTTTTGCCTTTGGGAACCTAATCTTACTCTTCTTTCCAACTCTAATTTTGATTCACCTTCTTACTTTAAGCCCAACATTAAGCAAGAGGCAAGTTCACCATTAATTTATTCTTCAGCTTTTAACTTTGTAGTTTTGTTGGTTTAAGGAGAAGGAAACTGTATTCTAATCTTATGTTAGTGAAAACAAATTTAATACTATAATTGGTGGGGTAGAAGATTATTTGTTGAAATCATCATATTGTGGGGATGAGAATGGTATTGAACTATTATGTACCTTCTCTTTTGCGAAAGAAGTGATTGTATGCCTCCAAGGAGTACAAATGAAGTTGGATCTTGACTTCTAAAGGGTGATTTGGAAGGGGTAGTCTCACAGTGGTGAAGAAACTACAAAATAAAAAGGAAGATATATCAGAGATCAGCCCTATTATCAAATATGTGAAAAGAGCTCGTCGGGCCTTCGTGGAGTGTAGATTTAATTTTGTGGGGAGAAATGCAAATGAGACAGCACACCGGTAAGCAAAAGAATGATTATTCAATGGTGAAACTTACTTACCTGATGATGATTATTCAATGGTGAAACTTACTTACCTGATGGAGGGAACTCTTGAGGCAGTATAGAAAGCAACGGAGGAAGATAATTGCTGGGCTAAGTTAGGACATTTGCATCGTTCTAGTTTCCTTAAGAGGGATCCTTGATAGGACTGAAAGGAAATGAAAGGTTTCTGTGTGTGAAGTCTCTATCTACTTTTCTAGATTCAAGAGTATAGTAATTGTCATAACTGAGTTGATTCCTCATTTTAATTATGCCTTTAGTGCTGAGGCTCTTTTAAGTTTGGGCTTTAGGCTTGTCATTTTTTACTGTTGGTATTTGCTTGTTTTATTTCTTTTTCTAATAAATAAAAGTATGGCCCGACCTATTTATTTCAAAAAAGAAAAAGACTGAAAATATACATTTTAAAGAGTGGAGGAGTAGAAATTATCAAATTATAATAAAAAGGCTAAATATACTACTAAGAAATTTTATGAAATTGAACCTTTAATTCCAAAAATAAGAAAGTTGAGAAACTAAATGCTCTATCTAGTTTTTAAAATTATTTTTATTTTCTTTTTTTATTTTTGACACAATGGCTAAAATTAAGTATAGTTCCTCCTCAACCCATAAATAGGAAGATAAGGTGCTTTAACGTACTTGAATCCATGTCCTCTTGTATTAGCAATAATACCCATGACAATTGAGTTAATACTCAATCAACAATGATTTTCATTTTTTAATTGAAAAACATGTTTAATAAATATAAATAAAAATTTGTTTTCAACAGTGAAAGCATGAAATTGTGTTTGTTAACTTTTTTTTTTTTTTTACAATAAAAACCGTTAGGATTGATAATATTATATATATGATTCTATTGGATTTTTTACAACAGTAAATTACTGGTACCGCCAGATTAATCGACGACACATGTATTTAAAATTCAAAATATGAGTTTTTTTTTAATAGTGTATGCATAAAAAAAAATAATTGGTATCGCTAATATGTTAGGCAATACCCTATTATTTTTAATAAAATATTGGTCACGGTTCAGATTTCAATATCCGATAAATTTATTACATCAGCTTTTTTTAGCTTTAAGTTTAAAAAATATATAATATAAATATTATATTTATTATTATTATAAAAGAGGGTTGGTCTGGTCCCCAACCCCCACGTATCTAAGGGGAAAAAAAGAGTTTCAAGCTACCGCTAAAGTCCCTCCTCTCTCCACCGAAGGTAAGGTTTGTTTTAATTTTTAGTATAATTAGTATTTTAATAATAGTTCAGTATTATTAAAGCATATGATTTTATTAAAAGTTAGTACTTGCTTATTATCCTCCAAAAATCAAAACAAAAGTATGTTATAATTTTTTTAGTATAATTAATTATATTAGTAGATATTTAGTATTAAGGTATGATATTTGTGTTAAAAGGTTAGTACTAATTTTTTGTATCTTTGATTTTTTTTATATATTACAAACACTTGGATGGTCCTCTCTTCCTCGGCATAGATTAAGGTGTCTCCAAAAATAGGTATGTATTTTTTCTACTAGTATAATTATTATTAATAGTTTAGAATTGTGTTAAAAGTTTAATTTTTCTATAATAATATGTTAACTTTGAAAAATATTTATAGTTGTGTTAATTTAGATATTTGTAATAGTACTATATATTTTTATTTGTTAGTACTGTTAGTTTTGTATTGGTTGTAAAAGTGTATTATATTTCACATTTTATTAGTTGTAAAAGTGTACTATATATTGTTTACTTGTTAGTACTGTTAAAATTGTATTAGTTTAGATATTTGTAAAAGTGTACTATATTTCACATTTTCATTGGTTGATATTATTTTTTAAGGTAAAAGTAATTGTGTTAGTTTAGATATTTGTAATCGTGCCATTTATTGTGTTAAGTCGAATATTAAAGAAAATTTTAATTGTTTTTACAGATATTGATATGAGTTCTTTAATTACTGTAGAAGACCACACAGTTAAGATGATTCATTTACCAGTAAGAGAATGTTATAATATTGTACGTATTTTTTGGCATAGTTGCACGTAATTTTTTATTTAATTGTGAGACCTTAACCAATTTTGTAATATGACTAGGGTCCGTACCGCATGTTGAGGCCGCGTAGCCGTGGTCAAGCTACTGGCCGAACGCACAGATTATGCCCTACTTATATGCCGTAGGATTTGGATCAACGGCATTAATCTGTGTGTTTGAGCTGAGAGGTGACTTAATATCGACACTAGTTGAGCGGTGGCACCCCAAAGATACACATTTCATTTACTGTGTAGGGAATGCACCATCACACTGGATGATGTCGCACTGCAATCTCCGTGGACGGTGATGTGGTAACTAATTCAAGCGGCATAGCAGATCCTGCGACTCTCTACTATAACTTGCTTGGACACTCCCTTGGTGATGGTACCGATAAATTTACGAGTTTAAAACTTTCGTGGCTAAAAGAAAGTTTTGAAACATTATCAGATTATGTAACTGAGATAGAGAAGATACAGGCTACTCGGGCCTATATACTATAGCTTATAGGGGGTTCTTATGCTGGATTCCAATAATAATAGAGTCACTTGATGTACCTACCCTTAGTAATTTGCAAGGTGTCCGTTCATACAGTTGGGGTTCGGCAGTACTAGCTACGCTATATAGTGAGCTTTGTCAAGTGACAAAGCATAGAACTGTCGATATAGGTGGTTATCTGATACTGCTACAATCTTGGGCGTTATGCAGGATGTCATTTCTAGCATCAGTGGATCACCAAGTACATGTGTTCCCACTTGTGAATAGTTAAAAAAATTTAAACTTGGATTAAGATTTTTTTCATGAAAATATTTTCTAACGAGTTTGGTTTATATTTTTAGATGGTATATTTGTTTGAACATCGAAAAGTCAAAAACACTCATTGTATACAAACAGATGGTCGAGGCATATGCCGAGGATGGGGTAATTTAATTTCAAATCCTTATGTTACTTCCGTCATTCCTCCATCGGCTAGAGCACATGCAATCGTGTGGTGTGTTAAGTACCCATTATGATTTTTCAAATGGAGTGTTATGTTGGGGATCGGGTGCTTCATCAATTCGAGTGTCGTTTACATATCCCGGATGTTCCTATACAAAAGAGAAAGAAGTCTACAAAATTGATGTAACACCCCGAACCCGAGACCGTTGCCGGTGTCGGACACGAGGGGTTAACAAGCCAAAACCACTTATGGCACCAACCAATTTGACATTTCCAGGCAAGCTGGAAAACTGCGTCGCTGTCGCCTTAAAAAGCGTATCTCGAGTTTCACAACTCGGAAACTGATTCTGTAAATTTTCTCTAAATTTAGACTCATATATCCATCCATGAATTTATTTCTAGAATTTTTGGTCAGGCCAATTGGTACAGTTTATTAGTTAAAGTCACCCATGTTACAGGGGTCGACTACACTGACCTTCGCGCGTTACAACTTGAATATCTCTTTGTACAGGGTTTCAATACTGATGCCGTTTGTTTCTAATGAAACTAGACTCAAAAAGGAATCTGCACATATAAGGCATGACTTCTAATTCATTCTGGATAATTTATGGTAAATTTTCAAAGTCACGACAGGGGACCCAGAAACCGTTCTGGCCCTGTCTCACGAGAACTTTAATATCTATCGGTATACTGTTCATATGATCATTTCGTTACTTTCATATGAAAATAGACTCGTCAAGGTTCGATTTCATAATTTATTCACTAATTACACCATTCCTACAAATTTTGGTGATTTTCCACATCCACGTCACTGCAGCTGGCAGCATCTGTTTTTAAGGTAGGCTTTACCTATATTGTAGTTCCCAAGGACCAACTATAGTCTAGTCATACTTAGGTCCAACATATGATCATATTTAGCCATTCCAATGCCTGATCATGTGACCAACTCTCTCATTCCAAACCATAATCACATCATGAAACCAAATATAATTACAAACCACATATGGTCAAATTCCATACTCCACTTTTACGAACCATTTTCACATGGCACACATATACATCACAAGTACTTAAAACAACCGAGAGTAGTCCTATACATGCCATATCCAAAACTCAACTAAAGGAGTACCAAAAAGGGCTTTGATAGTGTGGTTGACTTCAACTTCTATGATCCCGAATTCGATCGCTAACGAGCAAAATCTATAAACAGAGAAACAAAGAAACGGAGTAAGCAATTTATGCTTAGTAAGTTTCGAGCCATAATATACACACAACTAAAGCATAGCATTCAAGTAGCTAAACAATAATTCATATGCACAATTTCTCAAAGACATGCTTACTTCACAATCCCAACTCTTATATTCATACACTAATAACGGCTTAGTCAAGGCCGATAACTCATTTATCATCGGAGCGAATACGCACATACACTTACTTATAGTGTGCAAAGCACACACGAAACGTACCTTGTTGTTGGGAATTTCACAAGCGTATTAACTGAAAATTTTTACAGCAAGTTCAAAGATCTCGAATCACATACCTTCGGAGTTTATCCGGATATAGCTACTCGTTCAAACGCCTTCGGGACATAGCCCGGTTATGGTAACCCGCACAAAGGCCTTCGGACTTAACCGGATATCACAATTTGCACAATTGCCTTGAACTTAGCCCGGATATCATAACTCGCACAATTGCCTTCGGTCTTAGCCGGATATCACAATTTGCACAATTGCCTTCGGCTTAGCCCGGATATCACTCGAACATTCATACACATCTTTGTTTCAATTTCATAACACAACTTTTATGCACAATTCACTTAGCAAAAATATCATTTCGGCTCAATGGCCACATACAAAGGCACAAATTCGATTGCTTATTACTTCATTCAATCGAATCAAAATCTAAGTTTCGATACTCGAAAACTTACCTCGGACGTGGTCGAACGATTTAACGGCTATTCGACGACTTTTTCCTTCCCTTATCGGATTTAGCTCCCTTTGCTCTTGAGCTTAATTTAACAAATAAATTGGTTTTATCATTTGAGCATCAAAAGAGAATTCAAGATACCTAGCCAATATATATGCTCATTAGGCATCAAAGTCACATATGTACGAAATCACGAATCGAACTCAACACATTAGTTAATATTCCTCTTAGCCAATTTTCTAAGCCAAGAATAGGCATCAATATGCTTGCCTCTAACCGAATGCATGCACACCAATTTCCCCTCATGTGGCGAATATGCATGTCCATGTTGAGGCCAATTATGCACTTAATACCACACAAAACAGCATGCATTTTACTAACTAACGATTACATATTGTAGCTCAATACACATCTCTCATGTACTTCATAACCAAACATCATCACAAGCAAATATATACCTTGAAATAGTATATATGTCATGCCAATACATCATGTGCAAACATGTATACACATATAGGTGCAAGGTCAATCTCAAGGGGTTCATACCCATCCAAACACAAATTTTACCAATCAAGTAACAAGCATAAATCATGCTCATGAATGCACCATGGTGAATACATCACAACCATACTCTTTCAACTTCGGTCATGGTTAAACAAAGAATTCAATGTCTTACTCAAGATTGCTACAAAGAAATTTCAAGAGTAGTCAATCCATCATTGCATGCATCATTAGCAAGCTTCACATTTAGCATGCAATGGCTTCAACACAATAACAACTTTGGCCAAATACCATTTCCATGGCATAACAAGGATTTGAACCATGGCTAACATGAACATCAAGTTAGCAACTAAAATATGCATGAATCTCATGACACAACCTCATACATACCTTAATCTTGATGCAAGTATAGCCAAAATCTCCTTCTAGATCTCTTCCAAACAAAAAAATGGAGCAAAAATCCTCCTTCTTCCTTAGTTTTGGCTCAAAGAAAGGATGAACAAAATTTTTCTTTCTTTCTCTACAACTCACGGCAATGGAGGGGAATACCACACTCACACACATTTTTTTTCATTCTTTTCTTACCCATACACCTTTGTTTATTATTTCTCCCTAATGCACCAACAAAACATGTTTCATGACATGTTTTGCCCATCCTCTCTGCCATGGCCGGCCACTTCATGTTGGGGGAAATTTGACATGCAAATCCTTATTTTTGCATGCATGAGCAACTAGTCATCACACATTTCCCCATCATACTTTCAAAGTTCACTACTAGGTCCTTTCTAGTGAAATTCACATTACTAAATCGAAACATCAAAAATGTCACACACAAATTAACACATATCATAGGCATCAAAATAAATTTTAAATTATTTTTATGCCTCGGTTTTGTGGTCCCAAAACCACATCCCGACTAGGGTCAATTTTGGGCTGTCACAATTGACAAGAATGGGAAACATGCAAATAATTGGGTATATATTGTGTTATGGAGCGCTCGGTTGGAAAGAAGGCCTTATTTGGAATCATTTTCCTGATTTCACTCCCTCGAGGGACTACCAGCAGTGGTATGTGCAGAATGAGTTGCCCTACTTATATGGTGATAGATTGATGTTAGTCCTTACACATATAGAACGACAAGGTCCCCTACAAAGCCGTCCCTATTAGCAATATATGTAAATAATTGAAGTTGATACAAGAATGAAAATTCAATACATAATACATTCAATTCGATCGAGACAACTCATCCGGGTGGTAGTTTCGATGCGGGTATTTCTTTTGATTATGACTCGTTAACTTGCACACGCCACAATGTTTAATGTCGACCGTTTCCCTTATGTCCATGTCATTTCTTATGCGAATGACATGCGAGTGACCTTTGGGCTTCCTATTGAGATTGCGGTCTAGGACCAACTCGAAAGTCGATGGGGAACTTCCCAAGTTGACACATCCCACATTGTTGGGAAATTTTTTCCCCAAATACGCAACATGCATTCCAGTGTGTATATATAATCGCTATATTATTCGACATTGATAGAGGCATCAGCGCATGCTGCAATGATGTCCGCACACGGGTAATGAAGTGTCTAGAATTTCCCATAGTCGCATCACATATTTAGGAGATCAACTCTGTATGACCTAGGCGGGATACCCGATCAACAATCGACAGCCTCTGTCACCTGAAACGTTTCATAGTGTTGAGAATATAATTGAACGTTCATGGTCCTCGCTTTTTGGCTATTGGTTGCCATTGCCTTCCTAACAACCTTGACGTGTACGAACCCTGCATTCATTTGATTTACTTGTCTGATACCCATTCTCGACATCAGTGTAGCCATCTAGTAGAAAATAGTTGAGAATACAAATGCAATTGGGAGATGTTGTGTATGCCTTAATACCATGTTAACGGCCTCTGCTAGATTTGTGGTCATATGATCATATTTCGAACCATTATTGAAACTTTGAGCCCATTACCAGGGCTCTATACTCCTGAACCGCTTTTGTAATGTAGTAGTCTTTTGACCATACATATCAGCTTTGAGGTTAGCCCATCTCCTTATGGACCGATGTGGCTCTACCTCATACCCTGAACTTTTACAACATGTTACGTGTCGTTTGGCAAACTCTAAACATATAGAAAAAAATGAAACAAATAATTACCCATCTTCACAACTTTCTTCGCTAATCTGCATTTTTAATTCATTGTGGAAGTTCATTACAATGTGCCTGATGTAGTAGAAGAATCTCCACGGAACACCTGAACGCCTAATTGCAACAACTAGCCTCTTTGATCTATCGAAAATGATGCAAACGTTGTCTTGAGTGACGACATATATCCGTAAATTCTCCACGAAGAATTCCTACGACTCTGAGTTTTTTCCTTCAATAATGGCAAAGGCTATCGGTAGAAGTTTTCGTTCTCGTTTTATACAACTGTAATGAGAAGGATCTATATATATTTCCTATATAGCTAGGTCTCATCTACTTGCATAAGCAGATTACAATGGGGAAAAGCCCGAATGCATGAATTGAATGTCCAAAACATACGGTGAAAATTTCTTTTCCTCGATATAGTTGGTTGCCCTGGTCATGATAAGGTAACGTCTCTAACTCAATGGCAGCCCCTGAAACGTACTCCTGCATTGCAGTAATCCACCATTGGAGTTCGTTATACGAGCATCCCAATTTCAGTACAATTGATCCATGGCCATCGATTTAGCCAACCATACCTTCCGGTATGAAACTCAATAGTGGAACCATTCTTACATTTTGGCAATCAACATCGATACAACAATGGTGGGGTCATCTTTAACCTTTGCTAATATACAGTTGCAGATGGTTTTTGAATCAAGCTTACGATGGCCCTGCATCATATGAGCAGAAATGCATGTATGAGGCCCAACATATTTCCGTATCTCCCACTGTTGGAACCTCTGGATAAATGTAACTCGTACCCACCATTTGTACCCCTCTATCAACTTCCAACACTCACCAGCATAGATCGTCGATTTAGAGTCAGCCACCCTGTAGTCAACAAACATCTTCAAACTATAGCGCTTGATGGTATCGACACACTCGTCTTTGCTCGCGAATATTTGACCAACGAACAACTCTTCCGATTCAGGATCTTCTAACATCAGGTAAGCAGGTATGATGTCCAAGTACTTGGGGAACTCAAAAGCATGCGTCGCATCGGGACCAACGATCAATATATGGGCCTCGGGATCATTACGTATGACAATGTCACAACTCGAGTTTCCAACCGAAAGGGCGTGATCATTTCCATTATCGGATCCATCTTCACTAAATGCATTGGTTTCAATAATGATTGGATGTATTTGTAATCCACCATCGTTCTGATTTGAACATCCAACGTTGAGATCGATGTCAAAACTGTGCACAGACGACCTGGGAACCTCTGTACGCAGGTCTTCAACTCCATATTATTGACTTAACTGTTTTACATTTTCAACGAGCTTTGCATCTGCTAACTCAGCAAATAACTGAATCGGTTCATTGTTCAACCTCCTTGGCAAGCAATACAATGCGACAATTGTCTCGGCGTCGTCATCGTCTAGATGTTTCATCTTGGTAAATTTGATAAGATTTGACGAAACTGAAAATTTGTAGAATAGTTTCGTCATCCTCTTTCCACAATGCCGGGAAATTTTTCACTGACCTTCTCTTTCATATCACCGACGGACACATCCCTATCGAATCTCATTCCGTTTTTTTGACGAGTTTCAAAAATATAACCAATAGTTGCTTCTAAAATAACACCATCGAAATGAATTGCTGCAAAAAATTAATTCTCCATTTTTTTGAAACTACAAAAATAGAACAAAAAAAATTTAATAAAATAACAATAAAAATAAACATAAACAATTATAATAAAATAACTAACTTAAAAAAAAAGGAACATATGACTATTCTTTAAACCATAGCAAACAAACAAATTGTAATATAAAAAAATTAAAATACCTAAACAATTAGTATTAACCTTCTAAAATATCAGTGAAAAACTTAACTGCAATTTTTGGATGGAGGAAGGAAGGAGCTTCAAAACTTTTTTTCTCATTTCAACTTAAGAACTGATGTGTTATGGTTGGGAGACCAAACCAACCCCCTTATATAATAAAAAATAATAAAATGCTTTTCTTAAAGCTAAAAAGAAAAAAATCACCGGTATTTTAATTTTTAGGTATTGAAACTTGGACTCGTGATCGACGGGTCACATCCACGGTAGATCATTAGGCTGATGCTGTCGGGTTGTCAGGCGGCACCAGCCTGACGGCTTGTCGCGGATTGTGACCCGTCGGTCATGATTCGAGTTCCAATACCCAATAAATTTTATTATATCAAATTTTTTTGTTTAAAAAATATTTTATTAAAATAATAGGGTGCCGTCTGACACATCGTTGATACCAATAAAAAATAAATGTTTTTCCACTTTTATGCGTATAATATTAAAAAAACTCGTATTTTAAATTTTAAATACGAGTGTCACCGATTGGTTAGAGCGTACCCAAAAAATTAATTTTTTTAAGAGGAAAGCAATGCCGCCGATTGGTCAGGCGGCATCAATTATTTACTATTTTCTTTGTTTAGTTTCATGAATATTAATCCCGTATCCTATTTTGATATTTATCTATTTATTTTATATTATTGATGTAAAAAAACTGATTCTATCAAATTATTTTATTTATTAAATTCATATAAAAATTAAATGATTGAAGATATTATTTTTTAGTTGATTTAATTTCTTTTCAAACGTTGGGGACGAGTGGTTGGCAAGTGTGGCTGAGAGTCAATTTCGTATATTGACAAGGCTGGAAAATCATTGCATCTTAAATTTTAATTTTTTTAAAATATGGGAATAAATTTCTCAAAATCCTTATTGAAAAAAAAATAAAAATTTGGTTTTTCTACGTGACGCATCTTGAAATAACGCTTCAACTTTAAAGCTTCCGTATTTATTGAAACTTCCTACTTTAGAATCAAAGCGAAAGCCTCCAAAGCCAACCAGACAGATTAAAGCTAAAACAGCACTACATTTGATTCATAACAGAAAACTTTAGCTTTTAAATACATAATTTAGGAAAAGGGTGAAGCAAAGACGGCGCACTGTTTCTAATGTGGTGTTGTTGGAAGCCATGGATTCAACCAACAGAAATGCGCGCTTTGTATATTCTTAAATACCCATCTTTTCTTCTTTGTGTAATTCATGAAAATAACATCTAAAAGTTGCCTCTTTTTTTGCTTTGTTCCGACTTTGAAAGTGTTCTTTATCTTGATCTTTTTCTTTTTTAATGTTTAGTGGGGTCTGAAGATTTCTAGTTATAGATGCGTATTTATTAGCATTGTGTTGAACAGGGATCGAGCTCCCTGACGTTGGGAGAGAGGATCTGTGCGGCGTTCATCCCATTAGTTGCAGTGGTCGATTTCTTTATCTTCGTGGTGGCTAATTGTTTCTACTGTCAGCCTCGTCGAGAGAAATGCCGCTATGGGCCCTCAGATTTTACCCGTCTTGCCAATGAATCCCGATGTACTTATGCCTCTCCTTTATATATACTTGTTTCTCTGTGTGTGTTCTTGCAATTTTGTCACTTTGGGGGCAAGGTTAAATTGTTTTCTTACTGGTTATGAGCTTATACTTCTTGTTTATGTATGTATTATTTTCCTTGCAATTTTGTTACTTTGGGGGCAGGGTTGAATGTTTTTCTTACTGGTTATGAACTCATGCCTCCGGCTCATATATGTTTGTGGGTGTATATACATATCTTTCCGATTTACAATTTTGTCACTTTCGAGGCTAGCTTGAATGGTTTTTCTTACTGGTTATGAGCTTATGCTTCTTGTTTATGTGTGCGTGTGTGTGTCTGTTTTCCTTTCAACTTTGTTACTCTGGGAGGCAGGCAGAGGCGTTTTTCTTACTGGTATTGAATTTATACCTCTCCTTTATGTGCGTGTGCGTGCGTGTGTGGGGTAAGGTTCAATGGTTTTTCTTTCTAGTTATGAACTTATACCTCTTGTTTATGTGCGTGTATGCATACATATATATGTTTTTTTTTCCTTGCAATTTTATGACTTTGGGGGCAAGGTTGAATGGTTTTATTATCGGCTATGCATTATGAATGCAGTTACTGTGAATGAAGTGGAGGCATTGTACCAACTGTTCAAGAAGTTGAGTAGCTCACTCATTGATGATGGGCTGATTCACAAGGTAAATTGAGATTTGGAGCCAAATTGGTATTTTTGCCGTGAATTTTCTTTTTCCACGTGCTATTTTATATGAATGCTTTTGCTTCAAATTGAAGTCTCGGAATTTGTTTATAAATTCATTAAATGTGTAGGTGTTTACCTTTTTGTTGATCAAAGTAGTCTTACTGATTATCTTAACTCTTTTTTTTTTTGTGTGTGTCTGTGTTGCAGGAAGAGCTTCAACTAGCATTGTTCCAAACTCCATACGGCGAGAATCTTTTTCTTGACAGGGTAAAGTAAACCATTTGCAACATATGCTCCCTTGATTGATCATAAATGGTAGTTGAGCACATCGGATGAATTATTCTAATGTATTTAACATAATAAGTTAGTAATTAGTTTAGCAGTTATGGAGGCTGCAGTGTAGACCTATTATATGGCACTTCTAAATAGTGACTGCATGAATCAAGGAGATGAAGTAATAGGGTTCAATTTAGCAGTTCCATGAATTTTTGTTATAATTTCTATATCTAATAACCTTTTTTCTATGTGTAGGTTTTTGATCTTTTTGATGAAAAGAAAAATGGTGTGATTGAATTCGAGGAATTCATCCATGCTCTTGACATATTTCATCCATCTGCCCCTATAGAAGATAAAATTGATTGTAAGGGTTGAAGAGAAAAAGACCATTTGCTTTTGGACCAAAAAGAGCATAGTTTATATTATAACCATGTCTTATGTGGGTTCTTGATACTGCTAATTTCTTGCAGTTGCATTTAGGTTGTATGATCTACGACAAACCGGCTTTATCGAGCGGGAAGAAGTGCGTCAACTCCAATTTTTTTAATTTAGTATTTTGTAAATGTTTTATGCACTTAGCTTCTGATTGAATGCAGGTTAAGCAAATGGTGGTTGCCATTTTGATGGAATCCGAGATGAAACTGTCAGATGACCTTATCGAGTCTATCATCGATCAAGTGAGCTTTTCCCAAGTTTATTTGTTTGCTAGTTACTGGTGTAGATGTCTAGAACATTTGCTGTTATCGTCCTTTGTCCAGACATTTGCCGATGCCGATGCCGACAAAGATGGAAGAATTGGCAAAGAAGAATGGAAAACATTTGTCCTTCGACATCCTAGCCTCTTAAAGACCATGACTCTTCCTCATTTAAAGTTGGTGAACTATCTCCTGTTCCCTTTTCTTTACTGGTTTCTTTTGCAATTACCTCATTCAGTCATCGTTGTTTGATATTGTTTTCTGGTTGTTCAGGGACATTACTACCTTGTTTCCCAGTTTTGTTTATTACACTGAAGTTGAAGAGTTGTAACACAGAATATTTTACACTGAAATGCGATATATGGAAGCACCAACAGCAAGGGCTTTCGATTATAGCTGTTGGTGTGGCATCTAATATATATATGTATGTATGTGTGTATATATAGGTGTGTATTTAGCAACTATGTTGTCCAGTAGAAAGATTTTCAAGTTGAGTGCATTTTGAAAGTAGCTTGTGAAGGATAATTCTCTTTTTTTCTTTGATAAAGAAAATGGCTACTCCATTCGTTGATTTGTTTTTGTTGAATATCTTCTCCTTTCAAAAGTATTTGCATATATCCAACCAACTCTTCATTTTTGTTGAAATACCATGTTTGGGTCAAATTATGGTTTTAAACCTTATACTATATTCGACTTGAGGATTTAATCCCTATGGTTTGGTTTAGCATAATTTGGCCTTCCTATTATTAATGTTCTGTCTTAGTTCAAATCATAAACACGGTTAAATAGCTTCATTAGTTGGCCAATGTGTATTTTTTTTGAAAACCCAAAACCCAAAATTTCCTATATCAAGTTCTGGTTAGGTTTTTTAAATTTCGCATCAGTTAACAGATTTTTTTTTTCTTAAAAAAGTCCAACCTAGAAGGGCCAGCAAGGTGGGACTAACCCTAAGAAAAAGCAGCACCGTGAAAGGGAGGAAAGATCTTATTAAAGACATGCTATCAATCCAATGCCCCTTAAAAACTATTAGAGCTGCCACAGTTGGCTAATGTGTATTTTTTTGAAAACCCAAAACCCAAAATTTCCTATATCAAGTTCTGGTTAGGTTTTTTAAATTTCGCATCGATTATGATTTTTTTTCTTAAAAAAGTCCAACCTAGAAGGGCCAGCAAGGTGGGACTAACCCTAAGAAAAAGCAGCACGGTGAAAGGGAGGAAAGATCTTATTAAAGACATGCTATCAACCCAATGCCCCTTAAAAATTATTAGAGCTGCCACAGTTATCATGTGATGTGATAAGCTGATGGCCCTTGTGCTCGACAGCAAGGCATCATCCCATGGTTCTCGGTGTGCCGATAACCATGCTTGCATGTGTGCTCGACGAGGTTTGGTGGAAAACATTGATTCCGTAATATAAATAGATAATGATAGGCAATGTGTGCGTGTTGAGACGTAAAAAGGTTTCAATTCCGAGCATCTTGCTCGATGAAATTCTAGGTGGTGTGAATCATCACCATTTCAAACAACATCCTCATATATAATAATTGACAATGCAATTTTCCCAAACCATAAAGATGATAGGCTCATTCTTTATTAAAATACATAAATAGTATTGTTTCACAAAAAGATACATATAATATTTCTTCTATGTTAGTTGAGAATTTAAACTTCATGCCCAAGTCAAATCAATAATTTAAAAATTCTAAACCCCATAAACACATAGTTGACACGATATCAAAATTCAATAACTAATACTTGATTACAATAAGATGAGAGAGCCAACAAAAAGGCTATAGGTTTACTTCTATAGAACTAAAGACACATGACTCAAGCAACCATGTGTTAGTCTCCACAGACTCTAAAGGGAAATGACCTCAAAAATAGCTAAGAACTCAAGCATAAGACCCAATTATATTTATCTACATAGGTATTTCACTACGACAACTACTATGACTCTACTAAACTTTGCTCTCATCACCTTCTCCTTCTTGACTTAAGCATTGGAAAATGCCCCCTAGCATAAGTAGTCATCTGTATAGTATTTCCTCTATCTTGCAAACCCTAAAATCTTCACGAGTCCAAAAATAACTTCGAAATCTTCTCCAAAACAGACATTAACAATATCAACCAACAAGTGGCATACAAAATAACATATGAATATGAGGACATGAACTTTGAAAATCTTATAAATACGCAAAAAAAAAAACCTTTAAAAAAAATTCTAATAATTTTTAGGGTAAATTACACCAACAGTCACCCAACTTTGGGGTAGCTGACAAAACAGTCACCTAGGTTTCATTTCAGTCACTCAACTTTCAAAAAGTTACAAAACAGTCACCAACGTTATAAAAAAGTGACAAAATAGTCACTGATTAACGATTACCGTTAGGGTGTTAACGGGATTGCTGACGTGGCAAGTTAACCAACTAACGTGGCAAGTTAACTTGCCACGTTGGTGACGGTTGATGGGTGCTTGGTTTGGGACGGGTTTAGGGAAAAAAATTGAAAGGTTATGAGTTAATGTTTTAGGGTTAGAAATAGATTAGGTTTAAGGGGGAAAAGAAAATCGAATTGGGAAATTTTAATCGTGATTTGGGGGGTTTTAGGGTTTAAACTGAATTGAGAATTGATTAAGAAGGGTTTAGGGTTAGAAATCGATTCAATAATCGATTAACAGGGTATAAGGTTTAGGGTACGATTGTCTATTTTGTTTGGGGAGAAAAAAAGACGAACCAGAAACCATTCAGTGTTTTTGATTGTTAGCGACAATGGGCAATAGAAGAAAAGCTACCAGTGTTGTTACATCCACTTTAACGGGTATATTGTTGCATTTAGTTTTAAATTTTTTGGATTTCAATGCTGTTATTTTGATTTAGAGTTAATTAGGGTTATTTCGGTTTCAATTTTAATTTCGATTTTGATTTTGATTTCGATTTCTATTTCGATTTTGATTACAATTTTGAAACACTCACTGATTCTGATTTAGATTTTGATTTCAATTTCGATCTCGATTTAGAATTAGAATTAGATTTTGATTTTAATTTAGGGTTACTTCGATTTTGATTGTATTTATTATTAATGTGCATGACAGATTAGGGTTTGGTTTTTAAAGTGTATGACATGTAATGTGTATTGTATGCCATGTGCGTGATGTTTATTGTTTGTATCTGCCATTGTACGAATGCCATTATCAAACTGATGTTTATTGTGTATATCTGCCATTGTATGAATGCCATTATCAAACTGATGTTTATTGTGTATATCTGCCATTGTATGAATGCCATTATCAAACTGATGTTTATTGTGTATATCTGTCATTGTTTGTATCCAAGCTCTTATTGTATGTGGCAAAATAAAAATTTGTTATTTACCTTCTTTATTGTATTGGTTATTGCCTATTATTATCTGCCATGTGCATGAGAAAAATAGTTGTGTTTGATTAAATTAGTTTTTTTATTAGTTGTTGTCTGCCATGTGCATGACAAAAGTGTTTGTATTAAATTATTGGGTATTTTGTATTTGTTATTGTCTGACAGAAATGGTTAAAGAGTTTGCCTATGTTGTCTGCCTTTATTGATGAGTACTTTGTTTGGCAGGTTTAATTGATGACAATTTTAACGAGAATGAAGAAAACATGTCTGGTAGTGATGTGTCTGGTAGTGATAATGATGCATCTAAAAGAGTTAGTTTAGATGGTTTAAACATGGATGGTATAGAAGTAGATGGACTGTGTGATAGTGATGATTCTGGGAGGTTAGATAGTGCACATGGGTCTGACTCAGATGGCCAAAATTGGCCTGAGTTCAACTTAGAGAATGACATGAGTAATCCTAGACTGAAGGTTTGAATGTTATTTAAGTCTAAAGACAATCTAAAAGAAGCTGCCAAGCAGTATGGTAGGTTGAATAGTTATTTTATTAAGTTTCCCAAAAATGATTTAAAAAGGTTAAAGGCAGTCTACAGTGAAAAATGTTCTTGGTTCATATGGCTTTCTAAGCTAAACCCTAATGACCCTACTAACTAGACTTGGAAAATTAGGAGTTCAAACCCTAACCATACTTGTTCTAAAGTCTATAAAAACAGGAATGTAACCTCAGCTTGGATAGGTGAACATTATAAAGAAAAATTCATTGCTAATCCTGATTATTCTCTGAAATCATTACAACAAGATGTGAAAAGAGATTTTTGTTGCTTAGTCTCACTAACCAAATGTAGGAGGGCTGAACTTAAGGGATTCGAATTAATTAAAGGAGCTCATAAGGCTCAATATGAGAAGATTTATGAGTATTTGTTGGAGGATAGGACCCAAAATGAGGGAATAACAACAATCTGTTATGTGGATAACAGGTTGTTTCAAAGGATCTATATCTGTCTGCAGGCATGCAAAGATGGCTATAAGGCTGGTTGTAGGAGGATAGTAGGTTTAGATGGATGTTTCTTGAAGGGATACTATGGTGGCTACTTGCTTGCAGCTGTTGGGATAGATACAAATAATGGCATCTATCCTCTTGCATATGCTGTTGTCGAAAGTGAAAACTAAGCATCATGGCTTTGGTTATTAGAGTTGCTTGCAATAGACTTGAAAATTGTGAGCTCATACCAGATATCTTCAATGTTTGACAAACAAAAGGTAAAACTCCATTTATTTATTCTTTTATGTTGTTTTTATTAGGGTTTTTCAAAGAATTAAACTATTTTTTTTCTAATTGCAGGGACTTGTAGAAGCAATATGTATATTGTTTCCTAATGCAGAAACAAGACACTGTGTTAGGCACCTACATGCCAATTTCAAGAAGGCTGGTTTTTGAAAAAAAGAATTGAAAGATTTGCTTTGGAAAGCTGCCAGAGCAAGCACTACAAGGGAGTTTGAGGATGTTATGGATGAACTGAGGAAAACCAATCAGCATGCTTATGATTGGTTAAAGGAAAAGAACCCTACTCACTGGTCAATGTCTCACTTCTCAATTAGGAGCAATTCTGAAATGTTGGTGAATAATCTTTCTAAATCTTTTAACAAGGTAAACCCCTATGTTTTATGTTTCTTACTAATAATTAGCAATTCACTAATCATTTATGTTATTTATTGACAGATGATACTGGAAGCAAGAGGGAAACCTATTCTGACCATGATAGAAACAATAAGGACCAAGATATGTTGCTTATTGTCAAGAAGAAAGAAGAAGTTGACAAATGGAAAGGAATGTTGTGTCCAAAGATCAAGAAAAAGGTGGATGTACATATAAAAGACTCATTAAGGTAAAGATTCTTTCTGATTCCTATATTCTAACTTCATGTTACTGATCACATGCTATTTTAGTGAATGTTTTTTAATATGTATGCATTGATTGTTGGTGTGTTGAATATTTTTTAATATGCATGCAGTGATTGTTGGTGTGTTGCCTATTTTTTAATATGCATGCAGTGAGTATTTTTTTTATAATATGCATGTTGGTGGGGCTATTTTTTTAGGGGTGTGTGTATCATTGTTGGTGGGGCTATTTTTTAGGGGGGTGTGTATCATTTTTTTAGTGATTATGTTTTAAACAAGCATGCTGACTTTTTTTAGGTATGTTTCATCACATGCTGGTGGGGACAAGTATCAGGTTGAATGTGGTCCAAGTAGCCAGCATGTGGTGGACTTAGTTGAAAATTCCTGCTTCTGCAGGAATTGGGATCTCACTTGCATCCCTTGTATGCATGCATTAGCTGTCATTCATTTAAAAGAAGAGTTCCCAGAGACCTATGTACAAACCAGGTATACCAAGCAAACCTAGCTTCAAATTTACTCCAACTTTGTAAGTCTAATAACGGGTCCTAAACAATGGGCCTCTTTGTCAAACATGCTACCGATATTGCCCCCTCCACTAAGAAAACCACTTGACAGACCTACTAAGGTGAGAAGGAAATAACTTGATGAACCACAAACAACAGAAAGGTTGAGCAAGAGAGAGGTGGATATAAGGTGCAGTAAATGCAAAAAAGTAGGCCACAATAAGAGGAGTTGCAAAGGGGAAATTGGCCAAAACATTCCAGTAAGTCATTTGCCTTAAGTTAGGTTACAGTATACTTCTATTTATGAATTTGTTTGTTTTTCAGATTTTTCTTGTTTTTGTAGGTTAAAAGACATAAAGTTGGTGTTCCAACTCAGCAACAGGCTACCCGAAATCAGCAAGAGGATACCCTAACTCAACAAGCTGCCCTAACTCAGTTACCTACTGCCCTAACTCATCAACAAGCTGCCCTAAGACAAAAGCTCCCATTCAAGAGAAAACCAACCACTGCTAGATGGATGCCTCTACTCAATAGTCATACATAACAGACCATTGATGATGATGTGAACAGACTGCATTTTGTTAACTTTTTGAGAATGTGTAAATTTGCCTGCTACTGATTTTTTAACTTGGCAGATAATTTTTTTTGTAAATTTTCCTATGAATGCTACTATTGATAAACTTAGGCATAGTCACTGAAATTTTTTTGTAAATTTCCCTACAATTCACATCTGTTCAATTGTGGTGAATTGTAGGAAAATTTGGCAATATTTTGGCCCTCATTCCTTTTGTAATCAGTTTGGTGCTTTCACCTTAATATATGAGCATTGATCCATGCTATTTG
The DNA here is from genome assembly GCF_025698485.1 of Gossypium arboreum. NCBI lineage: Eukaryota > Viridiplantae > Streptophyta > Magnoliopsida > Malvales > Malvaceae > Gossypium > Gossypium arboreum. The sequence goes on along the minus strand of NC_069075.1, from coordinate 109,380,022 downwards.
TTATCTCTTCTCTTCTAGCATATGTTTCTTTTTTCCATCTGTTATATTTTCTAACAACTGTGTGACAATTAAGAAATGTGTGAGAATTGAGAATTGAGAAATATATATGTTTTTTCCATCTGTTATCTCTTCTAACGTGTGAAAAATTGATAAATGCATAGGTTTTTTTTCCATCTATTATCTTTTTCTGATATATGAGTATTGAGAAATAAAAATGAAATGAGCTGGTTAGCCATGTATACTAGCAGCCATGTATAATACTTGTTCTAGCAATTTGTAAACAAGAACATGAGCTGGTTAGCCATGTATACCAGCAGTCATGTATAACATATGTTAAACAACAAAAATATTCCAAAACAATTTGTAATCAACAAAAATATCCCATTTCAATTCTTTCAAGTGTTTGTAAACAACAACATGAGCTGGTTAGCCATGTATACCAGCAGCCATGTATCACATATGTTAAGCAACAATATACCAGCAGTCATGTATACCAGCATAAGCAACAATTTACCAGCAACAAAATTACAAAACATAAGCTGGTTTTCAATGAACATAAGATGATTTTTAAGCTTTTAAAAACAACAAAATTGTTACAATTACAAGCACCAATAACCAGGTTCTTCTCTCCCTCTTCCTTGCATCCTCCAATGTCCTCACTTTTTTCAGAAGGCCCAACAACACAATTCTTGAATGGGGCGTCAATGGTGGATCAAACTAGCTGAAAAACTGACATGGTTTTCGAAATCGACTGCCAAATTTCTTACACCCAAAAAACCTCCTACTTGGGTTGTCATTGGACCAAGACGTGTTTAATTTGGCTGGGTTTCCACAATTGCACACCGGAATCACTTCAGGCATCTCCATTTTTCCTCTTCTCCTTCTTCTTCTTCTCCTCTTTCTCCTCCTCTTTTTCTTCTACTATTTTTTTCTAACCCTAAACTGGTGCTTCAATAGGCTGATAAAGTTAGACAAACCGGCCAGCTGGACTGCCATTGGACGCTGTTACTTGCCATGTCACTTTGCCGTGACGTCTGTGATGGAAAACAGTAAAATGGACTGTTTTGTAACTTTTTGAAAGTTGAGTGACTGAAATGAAACCTAGGTGACTGTTTTGTCAGCTACCTCAAAGTTGGGTGACTATTGGTGTAATTTACCCTAATTTTTATGTCCAATATATGGCAATAACTTGTATTCGCACTCAAATCCGAATAAATTAAGATACAATATTTTTTAATCGATAACCATATTTTGCTTTCACGATCAACAATCTAAACTCCAAAGTGAATGAATCATACCAAAACTATTTACCGCTTAAAGGTCATCAATATCCAAAATAATCAATCGAACAAATGAAGTTTCATTACGTTGATATCATAGCACATTTGTGGTAGGTTATCTTATTTTGACGGAATTGTTATAATGCTTGATTTTTGTCTAACGATAGTGATATTTTTAGGGGTTTTGAGATTACTTGATTTGTTTTGAGCGTTTTGCATATGTTATTTTAATATTAGTAGAAGCATGTCTATTGCCACAATAACAAAGGCTTGGATTAGGACTTTATGCATCATCATGGCATTTCTGCCAACATAACAGAAAATGTCTCATTGCTTCTTTTTATCCGAAATGACAGTTTGATTCAAGCGAATTGCTTGTTCTCTCGATTTTGGATTTTTATGCCACTTGAGTCGTTATCTTGATCCGATTATTTTTTCCTTGTACAAGACTTTAGTATTAGTTTAAAAAAATCAGTTGAATTGAATAAAAGAAAAAAAAAAACCAAACACATAACATCTACTTGATTCACCAATGACATAGAAACTCCATTCGAGTTGCTTTTCAATGTAAACACATGGCTCGGAAAGGTGTTCTCGTTTCCTTTCTACTTTTTGTGTTTTGGGAAGCCGTGGGAGTGGTTTTTTAATCATTGAAGCTGTGGGAGTTTTAGGAGAAAGATGCTTCATAATTTGATAGAGATGTTTAGATATCTTACATTTTGAAAGAATTATTTATTGAGAACTAAATTACATAAATTACCAAACCTCCCTTTTTTATTCAAAGCAAAAACTTAAGTTTCTAATTCAAATGATAATAATAATCTAATTTGTTTTATATGCATTACCAAAAGAAAAAGCAAAGCAAAAAACATACGCCAGTAATGAAAGTGTGTATACACGTGAAATTCTAATTGTGATTTAAATGTATACTTAAAATATTAATTTTAATTTAATCATATACATTTAAAAAATACTTTAATTTATTTTATATTGAATAAATTTAATTATTTATGCATGCAATATATAAACATAAAATAATGTTATATCAATAATTGTGTTAACAATTTACAAGAATTGGATTAAATAAAAATTTTATGTGTAAAATTACACAAAATCAAAGTTCATGTATACAACTACACATTAAACCATAATTCATGTATAGTTTTGATATTTATTCCTTAAAAATAAAAATTTTAAACTTAATGTGGAAGTTTTAAAATAATATTTTTAAAAAATTAATCCAATAATCGATAAATTTTGTATGAATGTATTAATAATAAATTACGATGAAAAATATTAAAATGACAACACTTAGAACTAATATTTTCAAATAAATAAAGTAAGATGATTTAATTTTCAAATTTTTAATATAAAAATAAGGATTTTTACATGAATAATATAAAATAAATCAATATATACAAAAATAGGATAACAGGAATAATATTTACAAGAATAGACAAAATACATAGTAAAATACGGGTGCCGCCTGACCAATAGGCCGCACCACTTTATTTCTAATAAAACAATCATTTTTTGGGGTGTAGCCTGATCAATCGGCGGCACCCGTATTTTGTATGGTAAATACGAGTTTTTTTAGTATATGGGAAAAAGAAAAAAAAATTATTTTTTATTTGGTATTGCCGATGTGTCAGGCGGCACCCAAAAACTTTAGCTGAAAAGAAACTCGTGTTTTAATTTTTTTTCCGATATTAAAAGCACAAACTTGTAACTGAATGATCATTTCCGTCAGTCTGGTGCCGCCTGATAGCTTAGCTGCACCAGTTTTAAAAAAAAAAATTAGCTGGAAAAAAACTCGTGTTTTAATTTTTTTCCCAGTATTAAAAGCACAAACTTGTGACCGAATGGTCACTTCCGTGTCAGTGGTCAGGTTGGTGCTGCTTACAGCTAAAAGTGCGCATGGGCCGAGTTGGGCCGAGCCCAGACAAAATTTTAGGCCCATTTTTAATACCAGCTGCCTTATAGCTTGGCTACACCAGCCTGACGGCTAACAAGGAAGTGACCATTCGATCACAAGTTTGTGTTTTTAATACCAGAAAAAAATTAAAACACGAGATTTTTTTCAAATTTAGCTAAAAAAATTAAAATAATAATTTTTTATTATTATAAAAGGGGGTTGGTTTGGTCCCCAACCCGCATACAATTGTAGTGAAGCTTTTAAGCTCTTCTTCTCCTATTCAATTGTAGTGAAGTTTTTAAGCTGTTCTACTCCCCATTAATTAAGTTTCTTCAAAAAAGTTCTTGGCATTTTAATTTTTTATATGAAAATTATTTTCTTTTCTATGGTTTAATTATTATTTTTTATTTTTAATTTATTAAGTTTTTATTGTTATATTTTTGCAGTTTAAAAATAAGATGGAGAATCAATTTTTTGCATCAATTCATTTCGATGGTATTATTTTAGAAACAATTGTTGGTTGTATTTTTAAAACTCGTCAAAAAATCGGAAGAAATTCAATATGAATGTGTCCGCCGGTGATATGAAAGAGAAGGTCAGTGAAAACATTTCCTGGCATTGTGGAAGGAGGATGACAAAACTGATCTACAAATTTCTAGTTTCATAAAATCCTATCAAATTTATAGAGATGAAACTTCTAGGCGATGACGATGTTGAGACAATAGTCGCATTATATTGCCCTCTAGGAAGATTGAACACTGAACCGATTCAGTTATTTGCTGAGTTAGAAGATGCAGAGCCTATTGAAATTGTAACACAGTTAAGTCAACAATATAGAGTTGAAGACTTGTAACAACCCTAACCCGTAACCGTCACTGGAATAGGTTAAGAGGCATTATCGGATTTGTAACTCAGTTCAGAACAATCATATATCTGAAAACATCTATTCTCAGTCAATATCATTCATTCACATTCACTATGTACTTAAAACAAGCATACAAAGTTTAAATCATGCATTCGGGACTAAATTGGTAACATATTAAAACTTTGGAAACTTAGAAAAATTTTGACATTTCAAGTATCACACGCCCGTGTGAGTAGGCTGTGTGTCTTACACAACTAATAGACACGCCCGTGTCTTAGACCGTGTGAAAATAGGGTATACATACTGACTTGTGTCACACAGCCGAGGACACGCCTGTGTGTCAGGCTGTGTGAAAACTGGAGAGGTTACTGACTTAGGTCACACGGCCAACCACACGCCCGTGTGTCTACCCCGTATGCCCTTCGAAATGGTCATACAAGCCCTTGTATCAGGCTATGCCAAAACTGTAAGGTATACTGACTTATGCAACACGGCCAAGTCACATGCCCGTGTGCTAGGCCGTGTGTCATTTAGGGGGTATACTGACTTGTACCACACTGCCAGTCACACTCCCGTGTGTGAGATCGTGTGGAGCATACTGACTTCAATTTCATTTCCAAACCAGAGGACACACAGCCGTGCAACATGACCGTGTGTCACACACGGTTGAGACACACGCCCGTGTGGACAAAAATAGGCTATTTGCAAAGCCATTTTGCCACCCTATAAATACAACCATTTACGAACATAATTGACCACATTTTTATAGCTTAATAAACAACCAAAATGATCATTTCAGTACACATTATAACCCATATCAAAACTTACCATTTACATCTCCAAATACCTATTTGACATCATGCATAATCCATTCATTGAACAACCACATATTGGGACTACACTTGTACAATTTCATTCCATTAAAACCTTGCCAAAACATACCATAATTAAACACTTAATTCAACCAAAACATAGTACAAAATAAGCCAAATCTCATGGCTTAACTTATACAAAAAAACATACCAACATCATGATATTAAACAACATAACTATCATCTCTTAAACTAGCCTATACATGCCATATTTACATATCCACAAGTTCAAAAGTACCAATCGGAAATTTGATAGTGTGATGTGCAACTCCGACTTGTCCGGAACGATTGAGCTAACGAACCTCTATAAAACATAGAAAAAGAAACAGAGTAAGCTTTATAGCTTAGTAAGCCCATATAATACAGTAAGCTCTAACGAGCTGAAACGGTAAGCTCTATCGAGCTGAACAGTAAGCTCATACGAGCTGAAACGGTAAGCTCCAATGAACTGAAAATAGTAAGCTCTTACGAGCTGATATATCGGTAAGCTCATACAAGCTGTGGTGAGTCCACAACAAATGCAGTAGCTCGACCAAAACGGTAATCCCAGTAACATGTCACTCGTATCTAATGACTCTATACAGTTCAAATGAGGCTCAATAACAAATACAATATATCAATAAAACATTTATACTTTAAATATTTCAATTATACACATTCATTTCAATAATTACAAGTATAGAAAAGTTCGTTTCTAATTATACGAACTTACCTTGAGTTGCTCAGATGAAAACTATTGTCTATTCGCCAACCATTCTTTTTTCCCTAATCTAGTTCCAGTATTTGTTTATCTTGATCTATATAATATCAAATTAACTCATTCAAACTTTCATTCAATTCAATTTAGCCTAAAACATTCATTTTAGCTAAATTATAAATTTACCCTAGACTTTTGACTACTTTGCAATTTAGTCCTTAACACATAAAAATACAAAATTACAAAATAAAGCCAATACCCATGGTAGCTGAATTTCAATGAGTCCTTATTAGTACATATTTTACATTTATTTTACACTTCATCTATGAATTTTACACATTTTTTAATTTAACCCCTTTTTGACATTTTTGTCAAAAATCATTTTACAAAAACTATTAATCTAACATCAAACCTTCCAAAACTAACATTAATCATCTAAACAACCAAGCATTAAACAATGGCATCATTTAGAATATATAATAGTTTCAAAAACGAAGGTACGGGCTAGCTAGATTAAGCTGCAACGAGCTCAAAAACGTAGAAATCATTAAAAACCGAGTCAAAATCGTACCTTAATCAAGAATTCAAGCTTGGCCGAATGTAAAACCTAACTATGGCTGTTTTCTCCTCTTTAATTTCATTCAAGATGATGAATAAAACCATAATTTTATTTTGTTTTACTTAATATAACATAATTTACTAAATTACAAAACTAACATTAAATAAAATATATAAAATCATTTAAACAATGTCTAAATATGTCCATCCATTCTAATAATGGTATAATTACCATGCAAGTATCATTCAATTCATTTCTATAGCTATTTGGTTCTTTTAAATTATAGAACTCATATTTTATGCTTTATGCGATTTAGTCCTTTTTACCAAATTAATCATTAAAACGGTAAAATTTCTTTATGAAACTTTCACATAATTAATCTATCATACTGTAGACCTTATTAAAATATCAAAATAAATATTTTGACTTCAGATTTGTGGTCCCGAAACCACTGTTCTGATTTGACCTAAAAACGGGCTGTTACAAGACTAACATACGAGGTTTCCAAGTCATCTGTGCACGGTTTTGACATCGATCTTAATGTTGGATGTTCAAATCAATATGGTGGTGGGTTATAGATACATCTAGTCGTTATTGAAATCAATGCGCTTGGTGAAGATGAATCTGATAATAATGATTGTTCTGATCACAAAGGTGAAGATTTTAGTGATCCCGATTTAGATGATATCCTAGAGAATATCGATGACAAAGGACCAGATAGTGAAAAAGATCACACCCTTTCGATTGGAAACTCGAGTCGTGGCATCATCATACGCTTGGTAGTCCCTCGAGAGAGTGAAATCAAGATAATATAAGACTAAATTAGGCATTCTTCAATCGGGAGTTCCACAACACAAAATACGGTTGATGCTCTAACGCTCAATTCTTTGCATGTTTCACCTTCTTGTCAATTTCGTGGACATCTTTTCCCAATTGTATAGGAGCGTCCAAAATATGTTGACTACACCTGAATTGACGAAGCACCCGATCCCTAGTATACCACTCCATTGTTTGAAAATTTATAATTGGTACGTTAACACACCATACGATTGCATCTGCTCTAGCCGAAGGACAAATGACGGAAGCAATGTCCGGTGCGATATACGACATCTACACGAACTGCAAAAATAAACACATGATTATAATACTAGCTGCAACATGATTTAATAATTAAACTAATTACATGACATTAATATAATTTAAAATTTTGAAAATAAATTAGCTCATCCTTGGCGTATCTCTCGATCATCTGTCGGTTTATAATGAGTGTTTCCGACTTCTCAATGTTTGAAAAACTATACCATCTAAAAATATAAACCAAACTCGTTAGAAAATCATTTCATGAAAAAAAGCTTAACCCAAGTTTTTTTTTAACCTATTTACAAGTGGGAACACATGTATTTAGTGACCTACTGATGCCAGAAATAACATTTTGTATAGCGCCCAAGATTGTAGCAATATTAGGTAGCCACCTAAATTGACAGTTCTGTGCTTTGTTGCCCGACAAAGCTCACGATATAGCATAGCTAGTACTACTGAACTCCAACTGTATGAACAGGCACCTTGCAATGAACCTATTTACAAGTGGGAACACATGTATTTAGTGACCTACTGATGCCAGAAATAACATTTTGTATAGTGCCCAAGATTGTAGCAATATTAGGTAGCCACATAAATCGACAGTTCTGTGCTTTGTTGCCCGAAAAAGCTCACGATATAGCATGGCTAGTACTACCGAACTCCAACTGTATGAACAGGCACCTTGCAATGAACTAAGTAAGGGTAGATACATCAAGTAGACTTTATTATTATTAGAATCCGGCATAAGTTGCCCTTATAAGCTATAGTATATAAGCCTGAACAGCTTGGGTCATCTCCATCTCGATCGCATAATCTGATAATGTCTCAAAATTTGCCCTCAGCCACGAAAATTTTAAACTCGTGAATTTTTCGGTACCTTCACCTAGAGAGCGTCCAAGCAAATGATAATAGAGAGTAGCAGGATCTACTATGTCGCTTGTACAGGTTACCACGTCACCGTCCGTGGGGAGTCCTAATTGGATTGCCACATCCTCCAATGTGATGGTACGTTCTCCACACGGTAAACGAAATGTGTACGTCTTTGGGCATTGCCGCTCAACTAATGCTGATATTAAGTCGGCCCTCAGCTCAAACACACAGATTACTGCCGCTAATCCAAATCCAGCAGCATCTAAGTAGGGTATAATCCGTACGTCAGCCGGTAGTTAGGACCATTGTCATACGGCCTCAACATGCGGTACGGACCCTAATCATATACAAAATTAGTTAAGAATGTGTAATTAAGTAAAAAATCACTTGCAATTATGCTAAAACATACCTACAACATTGGAACATTCTCTTACCGGTAAATGGATCGTTCTGACTGTGTGATCTTCTGCAGTAATTAGAAAACTCATATCGATATCTACAAAAACTATGAAAATTTAAAATTTTAACTAAATTTTAAATGTTTGTAATATAAAAAAAATATACAAATTAATTTGTACAAAAACCTATTAATATAATTAATTATACTAAAAAAATTAACTATTTTTATTTAATTTTCAGGGATAATAAATTAAATAATAACTTTTAATAGAAAATATAACATACTTTAATAATATTATATTACTATTAACAAATAATAATTAAATAGAAAAACAAAGGTGAAGAAGGAAAGAAAGAAAACTTACCTGTGTTTAAGGAGGAAGAGAGATTGAATATTTTGAAACTGATGTGTAGGGGTTGGGGGACCAAACCAACCCATTTATAATAAAAAAATTATTATTTTAAGTTGTTTTAGCTGGAGTAGAAAAAAAAACTCGCTTTTTATTTTTTTTTGGTATTAAAAATACGAATTTGTGACCAAATGATCACTACAAGCTCATGTTTTTAATATTATAAAAAAATAAAAAAAACATGAGTTTTTTTTTCAGCTAATTTTTTAAAAAAGAAAATTGGTGTAGTCAAGCTGTTAGGCGGCACCAGCTTGACGGAAGTGACCATTTGGTTACGAGTTAGTATTTTTAATACTGGAAAAAAATTAAATAAGAGTTTTTTTCATTTAAAAAAGAATTTTTTTTTAAGTTTTTGGGTATCATTTGACACATCGGCGGCACCAAATAAAAAATATATAATTTACTTTTTTTCCTGTATACTAAAAAAAACTCGTATTTACCATACAAAATACGGGTGCCATCGATTGATCCAACTGCACCCAAAAAAATGAATTTTTTTATTAGAAATAAAGTAGTGCCACCGATTAATTAGGCGGCACCCGTATTTTACTGTGTATTTTGACTATTCTCGTAAATATTATTCATATTATCCTATTTTCATATATATTGATTTATTTTATATTATTAATGTAAAAAAACCCAAAAAAATTAAGGTAGTGTTTGGAAAGCCAGCTAATAATTAGATTTGGGTGTAATTATTTGTAATTACACAAGAATGTCATGTTTGGATAATCATTATAATTGATAGATCCCATCGAATTGGGTGTAATTAAAGCACTCAATTATACTTTCCATTCTTAGGTGAGAATTGGAATATTTACAAGGTAATTACACTCAAAGTTAATTTTAAAAATTATATTATTTAAATCTTAAAAAGTTTCTAAAATTATGGCTAAAAGTTTTATTATAAAAATTAATTTACATATTATAAAAGTATTATAATATATTTATTTATAAAACTTGTGGTCAATAAGTATAAACATAACTTAGTTATGTGTCCATACTATACAATATAAAAGTAATATAATTATTTATAAAAAATGTTGTAGTTTTTTAATCACAACTTATTTATAAAAGATAAACTTCTAAAATTATGATAAAACATTATATTATTTATGAGAAGTGTTATTAATGTTATTAGATAATTTATAAAACTTAATATATTATAAAATTTATATTCTTTTTTATTTAGTATAACCTAAGTCTTCTCTAAATTAAATTTATATAAGTTTTATAATTAAAGTTGCATGTTAATTGAATTGCAAGGCCAAATATTATAAAGTCGATGCTAATTATGCAAGTACAAAAGATATTCTTGCTCCATATCTTGAGGTATGATACCATTTAAGAGAATGGTACAAACACAAATACCATAGACAGCTCATGAATTTTTTTTTTTATTTGGGACATTTAAGATTTTGAAATGTCATTGGAGAAGACATTTTCTATTCTATTTTTTTTTCCATATTAACACTACCTTAGTATAACATAAAAAGGTTAAATTGTACAAACATATTACATATTTCATAAATTGAATCATAGTTGAAATTAAAATGATCCATACTTGAATAGTATATGAAAATAGAGAATATTGATAATGAGCCCTATTAAAGACCGACAAATAATGATAAAAACCCATGTTAAATATTAAAGAAGAAAAACCCAATAAATATACACTAAACAATCAAATAAAATTTCATATGATGTTTATTTTTCTTTTACTTTTATTAAGAATCGTATTATCAATAACTTTTACAGACCAACATAAATACATTTGATTTGATTTTAATTTTTGTTAGTTAAAATTATTTCCATCATACCAGTTATTTTTTGTTTTAATTAATATTTTGAAAAATTATAAATTATATAACTGTATAATTATTATTTATACTATCAAAAACATGACATAAAAGATTACAATATATTACATTTTGCTAACCAAACATATCTAGAGAAATATAATTCAATTATCATGTGATATCCAAACATACCCTATAAAATGAAATTTCATGATAAAATGAAATTTCATGTGGAGTAATTTTTCAGGGTGAAAAGAAAATAGTTTTCTATGTAATTTCCAGACTCAACAAATTGTCATGTCCCAATTGAAGAAAAATAAATAAATAACATTTATTATATTTGAAGCAAATGAGGGTTAATATAGAATGGAAAATTTGCATACAATACCCACCTATAGATTCCTTATATAATTCCTTTTTTTTTTTTTTCCTTTTTCTTTTTTTTTTTCACAATGAGCTATAGAGATCACAATGTTTACAACAATTCCATGGATTGGGATTTTCTTCACCCAAAACAAAGACCTCAAAAGGTCAAACAATAAGACTTTTTTCTCCTCTTTTTTGCTTGCTCTTTCTTTGTTTTTTCTTTTCTTTTTGGGAACTTTCTTACACTTTGATAAATGCCATCTATTGCATTATACTAAACACAAATTTCAAGTGGTATATCCTCAACTGCTTTTACTTGAAAGAGGATTCCACTCTATTTCAGGATTGGGGAAACTGCTGATCTCCCACTTCGAATGAGCCAACACTTACCCCCCCCCCCCTCTCTAATTTCTTTTGCACATTTAAAACAAACCTTTCTGGGCTGTCAGGGTCTTTGACCCGGGAAACAGCTAACCAAGTATTTATTACATCAATTACTGTACCTTATCATCCTATAATTTGATTTGTCGAGTTTAGTCTTTCAACATACAGACGCTGAAGTCGTCGCAGTTGGTACATGAGCTGTGCAAATGATGGTCGTAGATGTGGCTCCCTGCAAACAGAAATGAAAAGGAATAAAGCAATTTTTTCAATGTACAAGACCGTTATTCAAGCTCATCAGAATTGCCATTGTTGGCAACTATTACGATAATGACGAACAATGACTAAACTTATGCAAAAGACAACTTTTTCAGATGCTTGTATGATTGCCCAAGAAATAATTTTATTATTGTTCTCGTCATATAGAAAAATGCAACTTAAATAAGCATCTAGAACTCACGTTTGCCAACATTCTCGAATAATCTGTGCAACCATCGGATCAATGTCTTCAGGAATTTCTAAGCGTCGATTTTGGAATCCAACAGCTCCAACAACTTGCATTGGATTCAAACCTTTCCAGGGAATGCGTAAAGTAACCAATTCCCATAATACCACACCGAAACTGTACACATCACATCTGCAACCAAGCCAGTTTATTTGTCTGAGAAACAGAATAGAAATGTAGTAAAACATGCTATTTCAATGTAAAAGCGACTTACTTCTCATTGGCCGGCTCATTCCTTAAAATTTCTGGTGCCATCCATTCAGGCTGCAGTTGAACAGAAAACTTTTACTTCATGAAAGTAAGACAAAAAACAAAGTCAACTTCGAGGGTAATCTTTTAGTAAAGTACCGTTCCAGCAGTGGACTTTGAGGATAGGAAAGTATGATGCTTCATGCGTGACAACCCAAAATCACAAACCTGAATAGAGAAGCAAATTTGGAAAAAGAGAATCAGAAAGGCATCTTTAAGCAAAAACTAAACAAATACGAGCAAAAACAAGATGTTCGGACAGAAATTTGTTTTACGATAAACACCTTTACGACCCAGTTCTTGTCAACAAGGAGGTTTGGTGTTTTCAAATCTCGATGCACTATAGTAGGATTGCTTGTGTGCAAATAATTCATTCCTTTTGCCTGCAAACAATAAGAAAGCTTAACTATATTAAAAACAATTAATCGGGCTGGGAGAAGATAGAGAGGAAAAGGGAGAGTGGAGAAAGGTTAGTGCAAGATCTTAAGCAAATCAATAATAACAATTTATTCACTTGTGGTTCCTACCACATCAAGAGCCATTCGCATTCTTCTTTTCTCATCAAGTTGAGGATTGGATCGATGCAGTAGCTTATACAAACTTCCTCTACATAACAATGAGGGTGGAGCAAGAAGAAAGTAAGACAAGATGGCCAACCTTGTCGTTTTAAATTAATCAATTTCTTGACAGAAACCAGACCAACAATAGTTTTCAAAAAGGACAAAACATACACAACATGCAGATCAGAACAGAGTTCAAGAATTAAAGTTTATTTTCAGGATTCATCCTTTAAAACAAGAGGGAAACCAATATGAAGTTTAAAATGTCCACTAAATACCCCATAACAAAAAAAAGAGAATATGCAAGCAAGGTTCATTTAATAAATTATCGAAAGCTGAAGACTAAAGAGAGTACTATTTGCATTGAATTAACCTGGGGAGAAACTCTGTTAGTATAGAGAAATGAGGAGAGCGAGTTACAGCTCCCATGAAAAGAACAACATTTGGATGTCTCAGCCTTAACATGATTTCAACCTGCACAGGGTAATCAAACACAAATGATCTATATATACAGGAAGGTTGAGCTCAAAAACATGAGAAGAAATAGACATATATGGGTAGTTTCCGGGGGCTCACTTCACATTTAAATTGAACCAATGCATCGCCAGAGAAGTCTTGATCTAAAAATTTCTTCACAGCAACCTCCTGAAGAGTAAAATATAATTAGACAAAATGACATAAATACCATTAGAAGACATTAAAGGGAGGGTTGGAACAAACCATGTACTGTTATCAATCAATAGAAGAACTATTTAATAGAAACTAATGCTGATCTCTTCGTAGACATGCTACAGCAGATGTTTGAGATTTTAAAAAGTTAGCACCATACATTACCACAACTACTCAATCACAGTGACCTAATCTTTTTTCCTACTATAAAATTTGCATAAGCAATGTCAATGTCATTGCTCAGTGAAAGATTAATAACCTAGGCAAACTTTGGCATGTAGCAATAGCACTATTACTGTGGTAACCATATCATCTAGTAGTATGCTACTCCTAAAAGTTAGATGAAATGAAATTTAGTAAATGTAACTCACAGTGCCATTCCAATCTGCTCGGTAGACCTCACCGTATGATCCTGCAAGATGAGAGTTCACTTATTAAGAAAGTTTGCACTGGTAGAGAACAATCAACTCATCATCAAGCCAGTACCACATTCTAAGACTGTAGATCAAATTAAACACGAATATCAAAAAGAATTCAACCAAGTAAGCTATCTAAAGAGGATTGTGCCAGTCTTTGAGACTGGATTGACTTCTAAAAGTGTACTGAACTGAATGCCATTCTAGGCAGAGATACAATAAAATGATAGGTTAAGTGGAGACAATAGAGAAGGATGAACTGTCAAATGATTCATTGATCTTTTGCAGGTTAGATTCAGCTTTTCATACTATATGTCCAGCCAATAAAAACGATAACACCAGGACTTCCTAGCCAGAATTCGTTTAATTGCGTTCCTAGCTGTAACATTAACAGTTGAAATAAGCTACCCATGACTGAAGAATAATGGAAAGCAGAACCACAGAAGTATAAAAATGAACAAGACTTTTTTTTTAGGCAAAAATGAAAGACTTAATTGGGCTGTTGTGAAACCTTACCAATGCCAATGCGTTCACCAATTTGAAGATTCTCCCATTGAATTTCCCATTCTGAAACCTCTTTTAGCATAGGGTAGATCTTCTCACTTCGACCACTGCTAGCCAGATGCAAGTCATTATCTGTGGTTTTGATCAATTCCAATGCAGATTCTTTATTTAAACCAGCCCCAGAAGTCCAATTAACTAATTTCTCATCCATGGCCAAGACATTTTCTGGCTGTCTTTGGCAAAACTCATTAGCAGAGAAGGAAGAATCACGAACTCTTATCCAATCATTAGCTGAATTACCAAGAAGAAATCCCTCAACTGAAGCAGCAGATGCAACATTAGTTTTTATGACATTAGTTTCTAACTCCCTTTGGTGCTTAGCCATTTGCTTTTGTCTCATATTGGAATTAGTATTTTCCAAAGCCTCCATTCCATTGGATACAAGATATTGCTCATTGCTTGACAACAAATTTGAATTGCAGCTAGCAGCAGCATTTACAATTGTCCCTTTCACTACTTGTTCAGGTATACTTTGTTCACCAGGATCCTGTGAATTAATATCCATGAACAAATCTGGAGGAGGTGATGCACCACTCTCCGATAAAACAGCATGTAATTTCTGAGCAAACTCTGGGTCCTTTGCTGCACTAATAACATACTTCGAAACATTTTTAACCTTTCTTTTTTGCACTGAAGAAGGTTTTTCATAAATGTCACAAAAGCTATCACTAGAGTTAGGTGCTGAGGGAAGAAGCTTTCCAAACTCCTGTTCAAATCTCTCAGGAACAGCTCTTCCGGCAAGGTTCTTCCCATCTTCATTTGTCTGACTGCTGGCAAATTCTGCTGCCCTCTTGGCACCAATTTTAATGCCCATTTCTAGAGCAGCTGAAACTGCCAAATTTCCAATTTCTTTGTCAAGTACCAAACATGAACCTTGAGAGGCATCAGTAAGACCAGCAAAGCCCCTTACATCCAGTGCAGACTTTAAGAGCTGACAGCTTGGTACTTCAGCAGGAATTAATGTGCCAGGAGCACCCATCAGATCTATGATATATTCACTGCATTTTTCAGATAATTAAACTCATCAAAACTAGTACTAATACAAAATTGAAGTTTTCACATTGACTAGATGGAAAAACTGCATAAAGAAGAAGACATTATGGAACTGGAAAAGGAAAATAAAATCAAACCTTACGTGCATTTAGCACAAAAGGGGAAATATCAACTAAAGAACCGGGGCAAATATTTTAACTAGTATGACACCATGTTGAGGAAATGGTTAAAGAAAAAGAACCACAAGAAATGCAATGGATAGCAAAATCAAAGAAGTTCTTCACATCTACCTTCCATTGTTGATTCTAACCAAGTTCACAGCTCCATCATCTGTACCAGTGTAATAGCTCCCCTTGACCAGCATGCATGGGAGATTAATTCTATCAGCTAGAACCTAGAAGGAGAAGAACGAAACATTTTTCCTTAAAGAAAGGTCCTGACATATTTATCCTTAATATAATGTAAGGTAAAAAGTGGCTGGATATTCTTACTAGCTAAAAGGAAAACACACTTCTGTCATAAGCTAGTTTTAACTTTATGGAAATAGGATGATATAAAACCTTAAACAGCAGTGCTCTGTGGCGCGAAAGTCCAACATCAAGTCTTCCCAATGGAAGAATGATAGCGTTAAGAGACCTCCGTAACTCATAACTTCTCAAGGTCCACATTCTCAACATTTCATCAGCATCAGCTACCAGACCACCCATTCTGTTAACAACTATTTCTGCGATTTTCTGAATTAAATCACTCAAAACCAGGCCATGGCCTAAAGCTTGGGACTGCACATGTATGTTGTACACTCTTTTCTCAAGCTCTTGCAATTCAGGATCAAGCAACCGGTTAACCAAAATTACTTCATAATCAACATTTTCTAACACTGATACTGCTTGAAGATCAACCAAAGATGGCATCTTCCCTTCCAGACCAAGCGTTGAGGCAATGCCATACACGTCATAAAATCCATCCACAATTTTTTCATCATAGTTTACAACATTATAGTTCTGTGAATAACACATAACATATGAATTAGTTTTCCATTTAAAAAAAAAAAAAAAAAAAGAAATCAACTAATGGGTCCTGGCACTTGTTTCACAGAAGACATGAACAGGATCCTTTCATCCAGTACAGCTAATCAAACAGAGGAAAATTAATTAATTCAGTAAAAAAATCAATGGTAAAAGCTAACATCAAGTAGTATTCATACAAGTATTCATATCCATATCCGCAGTTACTAAAAAACATTCTACCTTAATAATTGAACGAAAAAAAAAATAATTGTATTAACAGGAAAGGTAAAATTAATGCTCCCTGCTAATAGAACAAGAAACATACATGTAAAGTTACTTTATAGCAATAAACCATAAGGAAAAAGGCTTACCAATTAGCTATATTTAAAAAGGACTCTGGCATTATATAGCAGAGATTAAAAAACCCAAACCGCCATGCCTATAAGATAAAGGAAATTTTCATATAATAGAGACACAACCCGTAGCAGGCTAGTGAGCGGCAAAACTTCAAGTAGTAGAACGATGAGCAATTATCAGAGAAAAATCAATAAAAAACCAGAAAGGATGTACCATGCTACATTTAGCAAAACTTCAATTAATAGAAGTAGAAAGATTAATTGAGCTTCGACATGCAAACCAAAAGCATCTGTCAAAAGAAACAATAAAAAAGAAAGCTTTAACAAGTTTTTTTTTTATCAGAATCAATCAATGACTAATGAAAATGACGTGGAAAGCTAAGGATATCCAAAATTACTACCGGAAAGAGGAATTCTGGAAAAGTGATCCGCAGTTGAGGACTCCTCGTGTTTAAAATGCAAATGAAAATGAAAATGGAATCAAATAAATAAATAAATAAACATAGTAGCAATTTGTATAAGAAGGAAACATGAAATGCAATCAGAATTTATGAATAAAAGAAAACAAATGTCATAAGAAAAAAAAATCATAAATTATATAACACGTTTAGATATCATAACCAATTCAAACAAGAAATGCAATTTCGATAACCTAAAACTGAAAGATATAATAAAGTTTTTAAATATATAAAGTAAGAAAGAATATATTACCCAATAACGAAGCGAGAGTAACTCCACGAAAGTGCCGGCTCCGCTAAATCTTTTAGCAGCGTCGATATGAGCCGTCTCGGGATCCGAGGCACTGATCGCCAAAGCCAACTGCATCTGAAACTCTTCTTCCAATAAATTAAAATCCACCTCGTCACCAGCCGTCCGATCTCCCCCGGCCGATTCAACGGCCCCGATTCTCCCCAATGTACCTGAACCAACAGAAGACGCCGAAGAAGAAGAAAAGGAAGACGCCGTTTCTTGTCCCGTTGAATTCGTACTCGGACTTGAGCTGACCACGGGCTGCATCTCCGTCAACCGTTGGTGCTCATTTAAACCGCCGCCGATATGGAGTTTCCTTAATAAATGCTTCATTTTCGGCATCGATCATCAACGGCGACTTTTTTCCCGTTCTCCGTTTCTTTTATAAATTTCTTTTTCTTTTTCCTTTTTTGAAAATTTGTTATTGTTTCTTTTTTTTTTTAAATTTCTTATTCTATTTCTATTATTCCATCTGCAGACTTAACCTACGCCCACTGGTTTAAAAGCATATTCGCTTAAACTGCGTACTCTTCTCCGCTAAGCTACCCGTAATTGAAAAGACTTTTAAATTAACCGCTCACCCATTCCCTCCAACACACACACTCTCAAATTTAATAATTAATTAATCAATTAATTCTACTTCTTCTTCCCTTGATAGTACTATTTATACATAACCTTTTCCCTCCATTTTTATGTCTTGCTCTTTCAATTCTAAATGTAAAGCTTGAAATCCTCACCCATAAAATAATTATTTTTATATAATTTATTGTTGATTAAAATATATTGAAGAAAGAAATTGAAATTATCTGGGATTAAATCTAAATTCGTATATTTATAACATAATATTCTTGGGACTACCAAATCAAGAGATTGTTGACTAAATTTTAAATATTATTATTTACAATTAAAATATAACATATCCATATTTAAACTAAAATATAAGATTAGTACTAATAAAATAACAATGATACCACATGTACAATAAATGAAATACCTATATTTAATTGAGAAGTGAAAAGCATATATATATATATATATATATATACTTACGAAACAATCCGTTCGTGCAACCTATCAATTACATACATGATCTATTTATTTATTTGTGAAAGGAAAGTTGAAGAATTATTACGATAAACAACCCTTTGACCTATGAACGGTTGATGGCTTAGCCAACCCAAAATAACAAATATATATTTTAAAAACCCAAGTTGAAGTTATGGTTTGAGAGTTTGAGAAGTTTCTAAGAAGGAATCTGTTCTTTGTAAATATTGCGACTTCACTTGAAGAACAAGTTTGGAAACAAAATGGCATGTGTCTCCACGCTTGGTCCCATATTTTTGTTTTAGGTTACGTTTAGGGGCGGCGCTATAAATTATTATTATTATTACAACAGTATATAAATTTTAATGTTTTTAAATAATACAAATTTTATTTTCAAAGTTACTAAATTAATTAAGTCAAATATGAGAACAAAAACTTTAGAGACCAATCAATTGCATTTTTTCAATTTAACCCGTTTGCTTCTATCACAAACTTAATGAAAATAGACTAAAATAAGTAAATTTAATTAGTTGAATGATTATTTTGAAAGTTTTAAAAGTTAAGTGACTACAAAAGAAACTTAAGCATAATTGTGTGTCCTGTAATGAAGTTTATCCTAATATCTAATACAAATAAATTTAGATATTCTAATTACTATTCGCAATGATACAATGTAAATAACAAATTCACTCTTTAGAATATTTAATGGATTGGAATATATAAATTATTTAATTAATTGAATTCAAACACACATGTATCCAACTATGATATTTGATTTAAGGGTAAATTATAAAATAGTCACTTTTGTTTATCTCATATTATATTTTAATCACTTATGTTTGAAATGTTATGTTTTAATCACTTATGTTATCGTTTTATTATAAAGTGGTCACTTTACCGTTAAACTTTATTACCTCTTTAACGATAGTTCCTTATGATAGTCTAAATGAGTTTTAAATATCAACTTGGATATTCAGTTGCTAAGATGAAAATAGATTTTTAATTAAATAATTTTAATTTGGACTACCACGTAGGACTGCTGTTAGGGAGCTAACGAAGCTTAATGGTAGAGTGACCACTTCGTAAAAAACGATAACATAAATAAATAAAACGTAACATTTCAAAAATGAGTGACTAAAATATAATTTGAGGTGTAACTTAATTTAATATAGTTAATTTTCTTAATTTGGCTTATTGTTTTGGATAGGAAAAACCTTTGAAATAGCTTTGCTTTTGCTATCAAAAGTAATTAAAAGCAATGTATTGTTGACACACTCTTAAATTGATTCAAATGTTTTGTTTAAATTTGAATATTTTATAAAGAAATTTTTATCTATAAAATATTATTTACTTCATTGTAGTTATTTTGGTTTCTTTCGCTTTGAAATTTATTTAACATAATTCTTATAGATATAAAGCATTGATTAAATGAATTTATATGAGATAATTGTAAGATTTAATCTTAATATATATCTAAATATTTTTGGATATTTTTCTGATGGTCACGAAACTAACTATAAATACGACAAAGGTAAACACACCTATCGAACAATAGTATAACTATGGTGAGTAGGGAAGATCGTATCTACGAGAACTAAAAGTACTAGTAATTACTGTTTTTCTATTATTTAGCCGACAAATTAGGGTGATGTGTTTTAATCTAAAATTACTAAACTAATTTATCTAAGAACGCAAATAATCAAAGATTACCAATGAGATAGACAATACCAGGAAAGAATTCACCTAGACTTTACCTTTTATTATGTATCTGAATTAAACGATTTATTCACTTATGTCTTGACCCGTAGAAATCCTTAAATTATGTTAATATATCTTTCGAGAGTAAGAACATCTGACTTTAGATTGATTAATTGAAATCTCCTTCTAATTAAAACCCCTATCGTCGCATTAACTAGATATATGCATTCCCCTATTACATTTGACTCTAATCCAATAGATTTATGTCGTCCTTTTTTTAGGATTACATGCAACTCCACTCAATTATGCTAGATCTACTTTTAAATAGGGACTTTTCCTCCACTGAAATAAGCACATTAAACATGAATTAATATCCCGAAAATATTAAAATAAAAGAAATAAGCATACATAATTGAGAACAAGAATCAACTATTTATCGCATAAAGACAGAAATGAAATAAAAGGACTCATCATAGATTTCATCTTCCTTTCCCTAGGTATCTAGGGAATAGAAACATCTCAAAGTCAGAATAACCATAAGACATAAAAAAAAAAAACTCAATAAAACTTCAAAAGAAATTAAATGGAGATCTTCAATCTTGATAGAGATTCGCTTTCGAGTTGATTCCGATGGTGCTCTTCGAATAATTTCTTTGATTTTCTCTGATTGCCCCCTTATATATTCTTTTAATGGGTATTTATAGACGTTAGAATGCCCAAAAACCCTAAAGTATGTTTTTTCGCGTATTTGGGAAGTAGGATATGAAATCAACACAGGTTGACACATTGGCGTGTGGCCAGCTCGTGTGGAAATGCCCAGCTTGTGTGGATCCTAAAAACAACTCTTTTTGTCTGATTTTGGCTCGTTTTTTGCTCCTTTCGCTCCCAAATGCTCTCCTAAGTATATAAACATGAATTTAAAGGATTAGGAGCATCAAATTCACTAATTTGCATAATTAATCATCTAAAAACGCATTAAGAATGAAATTAAAATATGTTACTTTTATAGCTTATCATTTCCACATAACAATAAGATTAAGATAAATTACATGAACTTATATTTGATAATTTCTAAATTCATATTATCTTATAATTATGTAAATGTAAGATGTTATATACATATTAAAATTTTCTCTCAAAATTTATTTTATCCAATTTTCCTTTTTCACAATTGATAAAAAAGGAAATATAATAATAGCCCCAAAAAATATAAATATAAAAATTAAAATGATAAAGAACTATGATTTGGATAATTAATTATATGATACACCGCCAATAAAATATTTTAGATTCCACAAGTAAATTGAGGATGTGACAAGTGACACATTTATTTATATAATTTTTTTCTTTTTTTTACTATATCCCACAATAAACTTGTCAAACCTTTAACCCGATTGTGGAATCTAAAAACCTCCGTTGACGATGTATCAAGTAATTTTTCTTATGATTTATGATCAGTTTTCTCTAAAAAGGAAAACAACATAACATTGTAGAATAAATGAAGAAGGGTGAGTATTTGGTGCATTGTAATGTATTTTTTTATTCTAAAATATTTTCAAAAAATTTGAAATGTCTTATTTTTTTTAAATATTTAATTTTTAAATAAAGTTATACTCTTATAAGACCCTTATCAACCTCCTAATTCTGCTTGTAGAGTCTAAAAATTCTACTAATAATATATCAAATAATTTCCTTACAGAGAATAAACAATTGAATTCAAACACCTTTAGTTTTGACAAATAATCCAATTTTAGAATCCCACCCTGGATCTTGGTTTTAATGGGCCAAATTTTACTTGGAATAGAGGGGGAGTTTTTGAGAGATTGGACAGAGTAATTTGTAATGATGCATGGAGTCTGAAGTTTCCTGGGTCCAAAGTTCTTCATCTCTGAAAGCTCAAATCAGATTATAGACCACTAAAATTATCTCTTATGCCTGATGTTCAGTCTTTTTCTAGAAGACCTTTTCGGTTTTTAGTTGGTTGGGTTAAGCATCCGGGGTTTTTTGAGTTTGTTAAGGAGAATTGGAAGTTTATGGGAGATATGTCTTCAACTCATGCGTCTTTCACAGGTCAAGTGAAACTATGGGATAAGGAGGTTTATGGACACATTATGCATTGGAAGAATCTTTTGAAGAAAAGACTGGACAGTGTTCAAAAGGCGATTAATAGAAGAAACTCGAGTCTTTTGAATCAGGTCGAGTTGGAAACCCATGAAGAACTTGAGTCAGTGTTACATCATGAGGAACTTCTATGGCTGCAGAAGGCTAAGTGTGATTGGTTAGTTTTTGGTGATCGAAATACAAAGTTATTTCATAGGAGAACTTTGCAGAGGAGAAAACATAATTGTGTAGTGGCTCTGAAGAATCAAGTAAGAGAGTGGATTATGGATAAAGATGAATTGAAACATGAAGCGGTCAATTTTTATAGTAATCTTTATGGGGAGCAACCTAGGAGTGCGGATAGAATTGAGTGTGGTATTTTTCCACCTCTTGAGTAGGATGAAATCCAGTTCCTAAGTAGGCCTATTTCTGATGAGGAGATTAAAAAGGCTCTTTTTGATATGGTGCCTTTAAAAGCTCCAGGTAGCGATGGCGTGCATGCTATTTTTTATCAGAGTCAGTGGGAGTTGGTGGGTCCTTCAGTTTGTCAATGGGTCAAAAGGATTTTCTCTGGTGACAAGATTGATCCAGACCTCAATAATTCTCTTATTGTCATTATTCCTAAAGTGCAGCATTCAGAATGTTTCTTGCAGTTTCGCCCTATCAGCCTTTGTTCGGTTCTCTACAAGCTTGTAACGAAGGTCATTGCTAACAGATTTAAAATGGGTTTTTTAAAGATCATAGGACCTAAACAAGCAGGATTTGTCATCAGAAAGAACATAAATGATAATATCATCATTGCTCAAGAAGTCATTCACTTTATGAAGAGTAAGCAAAAGAGTAAAAGATGGATGGCCATTGAAATTGATCTTGAAAAGGCTTATGATCGTATTTGTTGGGATTTCATTGAAGCTTCTCTACAGCCTGAAGGTATTCCTAACTTTCTCAGTAATGTTATTATGTCAACTATTTTTGGTTCAACTATGCAGGTAATCTGAAATTAAGTGCCTTCCTAGAAGTTTAAACCAGCTAGAAGAGTTCATCAAGGATGCCCATTGTCACCCTATCTTTTCTTCCTGTGTATGGAGTGGTTAGGGCATGGTATTCATGCGGCCATGGCTGATGGTAGATGGTCACCCATTCGGTTCACTAGATCAAGTCCGTCTCTATCTCATCTCTTTTTTGTAGATGATTTGATTATTTTTGGCCAGGCAAAGGAGTAAGCACAAATTATTAAGGAAGTTTTAGACACCTTTTGTGGTCTTTCGGGACATAAAGTTAATCTTCAGAAGTCCAACATGATGTTTTCAAAAGGGGTTGATGAGAATGTTCAAATACGCATTAGAGGGCTCCTTAGGTTTTAAGTGGTGCAGAATCTTGGTTCGTATTTAGGGGTTCCTCTCTTTCATGAAAAGGTTACTAATAATACTTTGCGCTTTTTTATTGATAAAGTGCGGAGTAAACGTTGCAGTTGGGATGCCCGACAATTTTCTCTTGCTGGCAAAATTACTTTAGCTCAAGCGGTTTTGCTTTCTATCCCGAGCTACTTTATGCAATCAATATTGATTCCTAAAGGTTTGTGTGATGAGATTGAAGCTATGGTTAGACAATTCATCTAGGGTTCCACTAGTACTAGTAAAAAGATTGCCTTAGTAAACTGGGATTCGATATGTCAACCCAAACCGCGTGGTGGGCTTGGTATAAGGGCTTTTCGTGATCATAATACCTCTTTCATAATGAACTGGGATTCAAATTAGTGACTGATCACTCCTCTTTATGGTTCAAAGTGCTTCGGTCTAAACATGGGGTCCAAAGTGGTTTACCAGAGTCTTTATCGAGGGGACAGTGTTCTTTCTTATAGAGATCTTTGTCAAAGATTTGGCCGCTTATACGAGAAAATTTACGTTGGTTAGTTGGGGATAGGCACAATATTAACTGCTAGAAGGATTCATGGGTGCCTAAGGTGGGACTGTTATCCAAAAAATTGTCTCCACTTCTAGCTTGGATATGGATCATTCCTTTAGAGATATGGTCACGGATAAGGGGGATTGGAATCTGGACTTCTTTCGCCTTTGGTTATCTGAAGACATCATTCAACATATTGTAGGGATTCCGCCACCCCAATCAAATTCCGATATAGATAGAATTATTTGGGGGGAACTACGTCGAGTGATTTTTCAATTAAAAGTGTGTATAATATACTTCACGAAGATTCTTGGCTGGAAAGGAGGATGTTTGGAAGCTACCATGGAATTATATTGGGCCACAAAGAGTTCGAGTGTTTATTTGTCTTGTTATTAAACATCATTTGCTCACCAATGTTGAAAGAATAGAAGGGGATTGGGTTCTGACTCTGTTTGTAGCGTTTGTGGCCATAATTACGAAAATAGCCTTCATGTGCTTCGGGACTGCACAACGGCAAGGGAGATATGGATGCAGATAGTCCCTACAGGTAAACAATCTATTTTTTTTTGTACGATCTCTTCAGGCTTAGATGGAGCTGAACTTACGAATCAGTAGGCAGTGAAGCTAGAAAATGGAGTCGTTTGGCCCTATCTATTTGGGATTATCATTGGCGCCAGTGGAAAAATCGAAACCTACATATATTTCAAGGCCTTTCTTGGAGTACTGATGAGGTTATCAAAGCCTCTTTATGTTGGGTGAAACAATATATTTCGGTATCCAGGTCAAAGGACACTAAGCTCTCACGGACGGAGTTGGTTCTCGACTCTTTGGATGGTTGGGTCTATCTGAACACTGATGGATCAGTCAAATATAAAGATAGGCATGCTGCAGCTGGAGGGCTCCTACTGGATCAAAAGGGAATTATGACCGTTGGATATACGAGGTATTTGGGAATTTGTGACGTTATTGATTTAGAATTATGGGGCATTCTAGATAGGTTGCAAATTGACCTTGATCGTGGCTATCGGAAAGTTCTTATTCGGACAGATAATCTTGAAGCAGTTAAACTCATTCATGAAGGAGTTCAAAAAGGCTTTAATTCTGCCTTAATTATGAGAATTCTTTTGTTGTTAAAGCTGCTAAGTCACTGGGATCTTCAGCATATCCCAAGAGAAGAGAATGAAATTGTAGATAGGATAGTTAAGCTCAGGAGAGATAGGAAACAATGATTACGGTTAATAGACCAGGATCTTCATGAGTTCAGAAAGGCTCTAAGTCTGCCTTAATTATGAGAATTCTTTTGCTGTTAAAGATGCTAAGTCACTAGGATCTTCAACATATCCCAAGAGAAGAGAATGAAATTGTAGATAGGATAGTTAAGCCCAGGAGAGATAGGAAACAATGATTACGGTTAATAGACTAGGAAAATGTACTGAGTTTTTTTTAATGTTTGATTTCTGAGTTGTAATTTTTTCTACCAAAAAAAAAAGTAATCAAACCAAACTGAATAAATTGGATCCATCAATTTATATAAATTTTAAGAAATTATTTTTATATAATTTTTAAGCTATTTTCATTAATTATATATATGATATTTAAGGTAATATTATAAAAATACAAAACATTAGAAGTTAATTATAAGTTTTTTTAATACAAGCTAATTATAAGTTATGTAAAAAGTAAGTTTGATTTGGTTTGATTCAAATAATAATGATTTTTATCTTGTGAAATGAAAATGGAACCAAAACTAAATTGAATTAAAATTATGGTTTAAGTCATTTAACACTACATCATTAGCTTAGTTGATGTTTAAATTCATTTATTTGTGTATATGTGATTTTTTTCTATAAATTATAGTTTTGATTTCTCTATTATGCTTAAATTTAAAATTTATTCTCAATATTTTAATTTAGCATAACTCGGTTTTCTACTTTTATAACGCCTTCAATTAGTCTAAATTGTTACACCATTAATTATTTCGTTAAAATATTAATCAGTATTTATCTTAAAATGTTCATTTCAATTCATCATGTTTGCATTATTATTATCCTTATTTTGCATGTTGGAAGATATGATTTTAAGAAAAAAATAGGTCAACATTTTAACTGAAATAATTAATGGTGTTAACTATTTAGACTAACTAATAACATTACAAAATAGAGAATTAGCTAAAGTAGTTCTAGGGGAAGTAATAAAAGGTTGTTTTCTACATGAGAATTCTCTCTCCACTATGAGTCTAGGTTTTTATGCTTGTTAAAAGTTTTTAGGTTCATATAGTTTTTGTTCCTTCAATTTTTAAGTGAAAAAAAAGAAGAAAGTGTTTTGATCTATCTTTTTTTTTATCTTTTGCAATGGATATTTTGTTTCATATCTAGGTAGTCAAATGGGATAAATTGTTGCACTAGATATCTATTTTTTTTTCGTTTCCACTTAGTATGTTAGTTTTGTTTAATTCTTTGATTACTTTGGGTTTTGATTGAGTCAATTTTTTTAGAACCCGTGTTTAGATCTATCTTGTTAAAAGAGTTATAAACATGTTAGACCCTTTATAATCTGACAAACTTGTTTGAATTCAAAAAGCCCTAGGTTTCTGGAAGTTACAATAGGAAAGGAAGTAGTAATTGAATTCGAAGAATAGGAAGGGTGTTGAGGAGATCTCAAAGTTTGTGTTAATTGAGAAGATCATGACTCAAAAAATTTTGGATAAGAAAGGCGTATTCATTGTATGGTGAAGGATTTGGAAAAAATAAAAGAATTGGGGGAAGTCTTACATGTTTTATTACACTAATAAAGCTAGTATGGAAAGGTTGTTGGAAAAAGGGTCAAAGATTGTGATGAAGCATTGCTTTTGCCTTCAACAATAGAAGGTAGATCAAGCTATTACATAGGTATGTTTCAATAAGCTAATTTTTTGGATTCAAATTTATAATTTGCCTTTAGATATGCAATTTTGTTTAAATGCTAGGAAGATTGGGAACACTATTGATGAGGTAATTTGTAGTAAAGATCCATCAAAGGATAGTGGAATAATGAGGTGGTTTTTGAGGGTTTGAGTGAATATTAATGTGAATAAACCATTGGTGAATGGTATTTAGGTCCCAAGGTAGATAGAGACAAGATACAAATTGAAGTTACATAAAAAACGTGTGTTGAATTTTGTTTTTACTGTGATAAATTGAGGCATGTGAATAAAGATTCTAATATGAGCAATGACAAATAAAAGAGGTTTAGACCTTGGATAAGGCTAGTTTTATTTGAGAAGCATCTTTTGAGCCTAGTATAAAAAGAGAGGGTATAGGTAAGAAGAGCCAAAAGAAATAACTAAATAAAATGAAAATTGATATGAGATTGTGAAAGGGATAAAAAGGGGAACATGAATAAAAATAGGGATATTAGATGGGTATATCAAGGAAGGAATAGGTGTAACACCTTACACTCAACTTGAACAGCGTTGGATATAATAAGCCACATTGATCACCGGAGTGACTCGACTAAAATCAAAAGAAATCGGTGTTGGAAAAATCTAGTTTAGAAAAACGATTTTTAGTTACAACAAAAAAATAAAATTTTGAAAATTGAGTTGGTTTGTAATATTTATAGTAATAAACTTTTCTTGAAAAGTACTAATGCTTTGAGCAAGACGGATCCTAGACGTTCCCGACTTTCAACTAAAGAACCTTATCCACTATTCTTGTATCACGAATTGTTTCAAGTGTGGTCTCGAACTATAACACCATCACCTGACCCGTTCACTGGATTCGAATGCGGCATTACAACTGTTTAACACCATCACCTGACCCGTTCACTGGATCCGAATGCGGCATTACAACTGTATCGGGTTATCATTCCTTTTGAATCTCACTGTAACATCCTGATTTTGGGCCTAGTCAGAACAGTGGTTTCGGGACCACAAATCCGATGAGAAAAATTTCATTTTTATTAAATTTTTATGGTCTATGATTTCACGGAATGATTTCATGAAAATTTTGTTCAAAAATTCCGACGTTTGGGCACTCAATTTGGTCAAAAGGACTAAATTGTAAAAAATGAAAAAGTTGAGTTCTACATGTTAAAGGTGTCTAATTGTTATGAAATTTTAAATGGGAGGTCCTTAAATGATAATTAGACCATTGTATAACTTGTTGGAAAAAAATGGCCTTGGTTGGGTAAAATTTGAAAGAATAGTAAAAAAGGCATTTTGGTCATTTAGGGGTAAAATGAATTAAAAGACAAATTTTAAAACCCAAATGTGTCCCTTTCTTCTTGCTTCAGCTAAATGTACCAAGAGCAGCCATGGTTAGGGTTTGGCCAAGCTTCCAAGCTCAATAGTAAGTGATTCCGAGCTCCGTTTTTAACGTTCTATGCATTTTTGAAATCTCGGTAACGTGATCTACTCATTTCTACCATTATTTTGAGCTAGGGTTTATGTTTAAAAATGTACCCATGAGTGAAATGCTTGTATTTTTATGTATAATGGTAGAAAATGAGTGTTGAGTGTTAAATAAACGACTTTTACTAAGCGGTTTTTGATGAAAACGTTCGAAAGGACCGTTTTGTAAAAGTTGTAGAATTGGTCATAAAAGGATGATTTAGTGGAAATTTGGGGCTTCCATAGTTATGAAAATGATTCAAATAGGCTTAAATGTAAGGAAATTGAATAAAAATCATTTTACAAGCATTGGGGCAAAAGTGCAAATATGTGAAAGTTTAGGGATCAAAATGAAAATTTGTAAAAATATTATTTTTAGACCCATATGAATAATGTGACAATTATTAGGCTAAATGTGATATTATAGATCAAGGAAATCGAGATTCGGGCTTAAATCAGGAAAATACAAGGTTATAGACTACAATGGTAAATTGCCGTTTCTGGATCGATGTAAGTTCGTGTGTTAATAATAATGCAATACCACGCATGAATTTTAATTCTCTATTGATATGGCATAAATTGTATGATTTAATATGTTTAAAAGAAGTTGATGGATGGTGTGTATGATATGGAAAATGTTATGCTTGTTGTGTCATGTGAAATTGAATGAAAAATTATTGTTACATGAATTGAATGTTAAATTACTATTACGTGGGTTGTATGAATTGCTACATGGTTGTACCTGACGAGATTTCGAAAAATAAGTTTGAATAACTTAAAGTAAACTATGAATATGCCTAATTACATGTGTTATGAATGCATGATATTTAGTTATAATGATGCCATGAAAATCCATGAAATATGTCAATAATAATGATATGATAATAAATGTCCCGGTTGAAGTAAAAAGAGAAATTCGATGGATAAACAATGGTTTACATAACTTGACATCCTACATGTGTTGCAGAAAAAGATTTAGCCTGGACAGGTAATCCGTTGATCTCAAATATAGAAAGGATCTAGACCGGACGGGTGTTCCTTGAATGATTAAGCCTCCCGAAGAATATGTGTGCATTGTGGATTTAGCCAGGACGTGTAATCTGATTAGGGTCTGAATTTAGCCTGGACTGGTAATTCAGATCTGAGCTCATTAAGAGTGTTTGTCGTTATAAGGGATTTAGCCTAGACTGGTAATCCCAACATCACTCTATGAGTTTATATTTCGGGGGATTTAGCTTGGACTAGTAATCCCGCCGTAAGATGTGAGGTTCGCGGGAGTGCGTGCTTGAAAATGATCACTTGTATGATTTGATGGTAAATGGGCTATCCATCGAGATTCTCGAGAAATTCAACAAGATCAAAGTGAGAAATGAGAATGGAAATTCTTGAATCATTGAGCTCAATTAAGATTAATGTTATGATGTTTTGTCATGAGACTAATTTGATGATTGAGTGCATATGATAGGGAATTATCCTATACTTGGAATGCATGAGTAAGTATGCCCATGAGAAATAATGACTTTTATATTGAGCTTTATTGTGAAAAATGAGTAAGGGATCAATGATATGATAAGTTTATAATTAGTTGGGAATGATCTTATGATAGTGATCATTATATTCTACCAAAACCGATTTAGACAGCAGCATTAGTCCTACTTTAAAAATCCACCAAAAATATTGGAAATTGAGTTAGAGACTGAATAGAATATTAAATTAAAGCTTATTGGGTCTAGTTTTATAAAAGAAATGGTTCTAGTAAAGGAATCTCATACAATGAGATATTTGAATTCTTGTGAGATAGAATCAGAATGAGTTTGGAATCCCCTATTTCGATTTTGGAAAATCACTAAAAATTGTACAAAAATAATTATGAGTTAAAATTTATATGAATGAAATCCTTAATGAGTCTATTTTTAAGAGAAAGAGACGGGAACATTATCTAAGTCTTGTACTATGAGATATTTTATTTTTAGTAGATAGAGGTTGAAGCTGTTGGACAGCGAAATAGGGGAGACTTTAAATAATAAAATGCACTTATTGGCTAGACCAAAAATTCTAAAAATTTTATAGTAGGAAGGGATATGATTATAGTTTCTGGGAAAATTAAAGGATCTTGATTTGGAGTCTCGTAAGTCTAGATATAAATAATTTAATGACTATAACTCGAGAAAACAACTTAGCTGGAGTTTGAATAAATAGAAAGAATTTGAAAATAGCATGTTATCACATTGCTTATTATTTTCATGCGAGCTTACTAAGTGTAAAGCTTACTCCATCCTTTCCATTTCTTTTAGTTTTGTCAGGTTAGCTTGGGGTTGGAGATCGTCGGAGGCAGCATCACACTATCGAGCCATTACCCTTGGGGTATTGACATGCGTAAGTTAAATGTTTTCAAGTGAGTGGCATGTATAGGGACTTAGTTTTTCTATGATGACTATTGTTGTGATTAGCCAAAGGTATTGGCTTATATTGATTTGTTGTTTATAGCCATGAGAAGTGGCTTATAATGATTTTGGCTTGTAAGCCTATTTATCCATGATATGTGTTAATGTCTTGTGATGTGGTTATGTGATTGTGCTTGTTTACTATGTATGAGAAGTATATGGCATATGTATACGATGACTAATAAGATGTATATATTAATAACCATAACAAAATGGTATAAGTGATTAATAAGATGGCAAGGTCAAATGTATGTGTGTGCATGTGAAAATGACAAAAAGGCTTGGAAATTAGCCTAAGTTTTGACCACACGGGTAGACACACGGCCGTGTGTCTCAACCGTGTGGAGGACATAGTCTAGCACACAAGCGTGTGGCTTGACCGTGTGAATCAATTTGTTTAGCTAATGTCTTAAATAGAGAGTTACACGGGCAAAAGACACGGGTGTGTCCCAAGCCACACGGACATGTGTGACCACACGGCCCAACCCACACAGGCGTGTGACTCTCCAAAGCTAGAAAATTTTTAAGTTGCCCAAAGATTTTCGAAAGTTCTCGGTTTAGTCCCGAACCATTTCAATGTATGTTACAGGCTTCGAAGGCCTGTATAAGGGACGATATGCATGTGTTTGAAAAGTTTTAATTTTGGGCGAAAATTAGTGACCTAGTTTTTTATGTTTATGAACGTTTAAGTTCGGTAACACCTCGAACCCTATCCCAGAGTTGGATACGGGTAAGGGGTGTTACACTCACTAAGTTAAATAATTCGTTTAACCTATTCACAATTTAAACTTACATCAGAAACATGCATTTCCAAATAAAGTTTATTGTCCGAACTATGGACTCTGAGGAATCTAAAGAAACACATCATAATCACCCATTTGGTGAAGTTCCTAAAGGTGACCATTAACCGATGTGCTTGACACTTCTTATTGAAGCCACCTGACTCGACACAATCTGGCTTATCCCTTCCTCAAGTTCCTTATTTCGAGAATCCTACATCCATAGGTCAAACCTTATGTAAGTTCAAATGAATATAATGAGTTTTTTCAATACACAAAACATATTTCATCTTGCCGGTGTTTTTAGTAATTAATCATAATAAATAAAATAAACTCCCTGCTCACTAAGAACGTTTCTCTTAAGTTGTTCTAGTAGATCTCTTTCTCCACTGTCGAGTCATTTTGATCACTTTTCTGAATTTCTCACCGCTCCCGCGGATTCCAACCTTTCTTTACCTATTTTCTTATTTCCACTTATCCCCATCATGGGTTTATTCTTCCCACTATTTTGTCTTATTATGGTGGCCTTCTAACTTACCCTCTTAAAGGCTCTTAGGGAGTACTCTCAATCTGTTTAGCTCGTGACAGACTCTTACCTTATCTTAATTCCGTATGTCCTACTTTCATTCATCCTTTAGTATGGCTAACAAGATCTCACACCATTCTAACGAATCCAATTCCGCTTGGTCTAAATAGTGGTCGAATTATTTCTTGATAATCCACCTAAATCGCTTTTCCTTAACCTTAAGTGTAACATAACCTTTTGCTATAGACCAATATGGCATACCACACTCAATAACTGACGCTGAGTGATCATTTAGTCCCACAAGTTCTCTTACCTACCGTATTTTTACCTGACTAACCTTTTTGGTTGACACTACCTTACTGATTTCCTCTTTAAGAGGAATAGTCTTGACAGACACTTCTATCATCCCATGTATCCTCCTTTGTTAATGAGTTCTAACTACCCCTCATTCCTTAAGTACTAACTATTGTATATGTCATAAACCACTAGTCTATATGGTTTCCTTGAGTGCCCTCAGTGTTATTTAATGGCAGATCTTCATCCACGATTTTTGGTTAAACCATTTCTCGTTCGTCTGAATATTAGGCACCACGGTATGTTAACTTCCTTGACTACTTCCAGATTAACATCTTTATACCTTACTAGTTTACACAACTACTATTCTTGTAGTCCTTTCTCATTTTCATTACGTTCCCATTCATGGGAGGATTCCTTCAACCCACCGCTCTTCAGTTGCTGGTTCATACTTCCATTTCCTTTCAACACTTTTTCCTATTGACGAGTTGTCTTATGATCATGTTTTGAATTCCTTCCCAAGTTTATTGTCCCAATGAACTTTCTCTCCCTTTTTTTCCATGTTGTTATAGCTGAGTATGGTCTTCACAAGTACCCATGTTTAATGTCTTGGTAGACTCCATTAGTTGTCAATGTCTGACTATGACTCTTCAATTATACATTCTTGTGTTTAGAGTCTGATTGAACTATCTCGTGTTTAACATCCTATCGAACTATCCTGTGTTTAACGACCCGTTGGTCAATCTCATGTTTAACGTCCCTTTGGACTATCTACGATTCCATAGTGTCTTTCAACTATGGTCTTACTCATTATATTGTCAAATCATTTTTTGATGTCATAGCATTTTTGAGCTATGGTCTTACACAGTATCACCCACGTTTATCGTCCCGATGGACTGTCTGGGTTGCCATAGTCCAACTATGGTCTTACACCTTATATTCTCTGTGTTTACTGTCTCGATGGACTACTAGGATGCCATAACATATTTTAGCCATGATATTAGTCCTATTCCCCAAGGTGCCATAGTGTTTTTTAGTTATGGTCTTACTTATTTATATCATTAAGCCATAACATCTTTCAGCTATGGTCTTACTCTTCTTTAGGCGTATAACCTCCGATCGGTCCCATGGCTTAGTGGAAACATGAAAATTCACGTATTTTTACATGCCCTTTTTAGCTTAAAATCATATCGTTTCGATTAAATTCTTGTCGAAAAATAATTAATTTTTATAAAATAATTAAATTATACTTAAAATATGAACATGATGAATTTTAGTTAATTTTATAATTAATTTTGAGTAATTTTGGTTATTTTTGACAGAATTGCGCAAAGGGCCAAAAATGGCTTGGCAGACACTGCTTGAAGCATAAAGCCAAGAAGCAATTTAAAGTATCAAGTCAAATTAATTTCCAGCCTAATACGGTCCAATTATGTGTATTAATTCATAATATAATTAATTTTAATTTATACACAATTTAATTTGGGCTAAATAAATTAATATTAATTATGAAAAAAATGGTCTAGTTAAATCGAACCGATTGAAGTGAACCGGCCAAAGATTGGGCAGCCCAAAACCGACCATATGCTGACCCAAATCAACTTATTAGCTGATTAATTAAGCTTGCAAACAAGCCCTTGAAGTCTTGTCAAAGTTGCATTCAAACCCCTCCACAATTGGTGGATTTTTGGATTTGCCCCAAGCCATTTTAGCAAAGTTGAAAGCATCAACTTTGCCACATAGGTGGCCGGCCAAGGGGTGGCTCTTTGGCTGCTATTTTTAGCAAATTTCAGCTGCAACAATCAGCTATAAAAGCCTCCATTGGCTGATCATTCAAGGCATCTCATTCATTCCTCATTCATTTCACAACACTTCTCTCCTCTCTCATTCTTTTTCTCTCATTTTTCTATTTCAATTCCCTTGCTCTTGTGCCGATTTCTTCCCTTGGAAAAGGGGTGTTGTTCAAAAATTTTGGAGCAGCAATGGAGTGTTCATTGAAGCCTTGATCGGCAAGGGCAACAAGAAGGAAGAACGGAGCAACCAAGTCAAGCCTCGGAAAACCACCGGATTTGATTCTTGTTCCCTATATCTTTATTTTTTGTTGTTGTTATGATGAAGATATCTATGAGTATTCATGTTGTTGGAATGGTTAATTTAATCAGCTTAGCTTGAATTTAATTCGTGTTGGGTTGATTGTATTTCGTCTTCTTAAGTTGTTAAAATTGTGTTTATGTTGTTATTGGCCTCGGTAAAATGCTTGATTAAGTAAAATCATGCCTAAGTTATTCTTACATTACGAATGTGAGGTAACTAATGAATTAATTATTTAAATGGATTGAAATTGTAATTAATTGACACAATACTTGGTCAGTTCATGTTTATTCTTTTAAGGTAGCTGAAGGTTAAATTAGCAATGTATCTGGCAATATTATTGCCTTGCATAACTTGCAAGATTATTGTAATTAAACTGTTTCAAGGTAGGGATAACTTGTTACCTCACATAGCCTTCTATATGCTTGTTAGATTTAATTAATCGCTTGAAATGACATAGGCATATGCAAGAGATTAGTTTAGTTTAATGAGTATGTATGTGCAATAACATGTTTACTTACTAGAATCTGTTTAGTCGGTTGAATTGACATAGGGATATGTCAAGAGATGAATGGATTTTGGTATGTAAGTATGTTCATAAGTTAGCAAATTACCAGGTTGCCGTGATTTTATTCGTAACAATATAAACATAATTTTAATAATTCTAAGATGAGAAGTGTAATTAATCCAACACAATTATATCATATTGATTAAATCTTATTTTGAAATCTTGTATTAGAACTTTCTTTTACTTCATTTATTTATTTATTTTAATTATCTTAATTTTTTAATCACCCTCTTTAAACAAAATATTTTTCTTCACCAAAGTGTTTTAAATTGCATTCATAAATAATCCTTTTGACAGTCCCTGTGGGTAAGATAACTTGACATTTACTTGTCACTTTATTACTTGTTGCGATTGTGTACACTTGCACATTTCCGTCGTTCCAAGTTTTTGGCGTCGTTGCCAGGGACTATTTTAAAAAGTCATTATTTTTGAATTTGTTAGTTTACATTTCGGTTTATTTTTTTGGTTTAATTTTTAACTTAATTAATTTTTCTGTGATTATTTCAGGTGTTTACGAGTATTGACTGAATTATTGACCTACTCCCTGTAGACCCTGAGATAGAAAGAACTTTTCGACAGCGAAGAAGTCAAGCAAATCAGAGGAGGACCGAAGAGATGAACTTTGAAATTCCAATCCAAGGAAACGGAGCAAACCCTGCTTAAAATCCTATCCTTATTGCTGATGATAAGGATATAGCTTTACGACAGTATGCCGTGCCAGTATTTAATGATCTTAATCTGGGTATTAGGAGACCCGAAATTGAGGCACAACAGTTTGAGGTAAAGCCAGTCATGTTCCAATTGCTTTAGACAGTGGGCCAATTCAGTGGAATGCCTACTGAAGATCCTCACCTACACTTAAGACTATTTATGGAGGAGAACGATTCTTTCAAGTTAGCCGGAGTACTCGAAGATGCATTACGATTGAAGTTGTTCCCATATTTGCTGAGGGACAGAGCTCGAGCCTAGTTGAACTTATTGCCACCGAACTCAATTTCCACATGGAAAGAGTTAGTAGAAAGATTACTTATGAAATATTTCCCACCTAGCAAGAATGCTAAGTTGAGGAACGAGATCACTGCTTTCCAAGAAATGGATGATGAGTCCTTGTATGAGCCATGGTAAAGGTACAAAGAGTTATTACAAAAGTGCCCTCATCATGGAATCCCACATTGTATCCAACTTGAGACATTTTATAATGGTCTCAATGCTAACATGAGGATGGTAGTGGACGCTTCTGCTAATGGTGCTCTCCTTTCTAAGTCTTATAATGAGGCTTATGAAATTATCGAGAGGATTGCCAGCAACAATTACCAATGGCCAACCAACCGAGCAGCGTTAGGAAGACAAGTTGCTGGAATACATGAAGTAGACGCTCTTACTTCACTCGCATCTCAAGTATCATCAATATCCTCAATGCTTAAAAATCTTACTACTAATGGGTCTAACAGTTTTACAGCACAGTTACCAAATCAATTTGAAAATATAGCCTGTGTTTATTGTGGGGAAGGACATTTGTTCGAAGAATGTCCATCAAACCCAGAATCCATGTACTACATAGGTTAACCAGAACCAAAACGGAGGAAGGCAAGGACCGCAATCCAATTTTTATAACCCATCATGGCGAAACCACCCAAATTTTTCCTGGAGTAACCAAGTTGCTGGAACCAGTAATACTTACGCCCAACCTAGATTGACCCAGCCACCAAGTTTTCCCCAACAAGTTCAGAAACTAACCCAAGCTGAACCATCCAATGGCTTAGAAAATCTGTTGAAGGCATACATGGCTAAGAATGATGCCTTAATCCAAAGCCAAGTAGTTACATTGAAAAACCTAGAAAACCAAATGGGCCAGCTTGCAGCTGAACTCAGGAGCCGACCACAAGGTGTTTTACCTAGTGATATGGAAAATCTGAGAATCCAGGGAAGGAGCATTACAAAGAATTAACATTGAGGAGTGGAAAGACAGTAAAACCCAACACCATTGAAGCTGAAAAGGAGCAAGCTGATGCTCAAGAATCAGAGGAAGCTTAACTGAGCATTGAAATTCCAGTTTCACAAGAAACAGAATCTGCAAAGCCCGAAAAGGCAATTTCAGAACCAGCTAATTCTGATCAACTAACAACCTCGTCAGATGCGGAATTGCCACAGAAGACGAATCAACCAATTCTAGTAAAGAAAACCCTACCCTCAAAGATTTCAAAAGCAGAAGCAGGAGATTCAATTCAAGAAGTTCTTAGACGTACTCAAACAACTTCATATCAACATCCCGTTGGTTGAAGCACTTGAGCAAATGCCGAACTACGTCAAATTCATGAAGGATATCCTGTCCAAAAAATGAAGACTCAGAGAATTTGAGACAGTAGCTCTGACGAAGGAATGCAGTGCATATCTTCAAGACAAACTACCCCCAAAATTGAAGGATCCTGGATGTTTTACCATACCTTGCAACATTGGAGCAACATATTGTGGTAATACATGTGACTTGGGTGCAAGTATCAACTTGATGCCTATGTCAATATTTAGAATTTGGGGATAGGTGAAGTTAGACCTACTACGGTTACACTTCAATTAGCAGATCGATCCTTAGCACATCCAGAAGGAAAAATTGAGGACGTATTGATATGTGTAGATAAATTTATCTTCCCTACTGATTTTCTTATCCTAGACTTTGAAGCAGACAAAGAAGTGTCAATTATCTTAGGAAGACCGTTCTTAGCAACTGGAAGGACCCTTATTGATGTGCAAAAGGGTGAGCTTACTATGCGTGTTCAGGATGATCAAGTAACATTTAACGTTTTTAAGTCTATGTGATTTCCTGACACAATTGATGATTGTTCTGCAATATCCGATTTAGAAGATTTAATTGTGGAGAAGGAGCTCAACTATGTGGAAGATCCATTGGAACAAATTTTGACACCAGATCCTCCAAATTATGAAGAGGAGGATGAGTACTTAACTTTGTTAGAAGCTAATCAAAGGGGATTTATTCCACAATCATGCTTTGAATATTTGGAGTTAGAGGAAAGAGATTATGCCCAACCAAAAGCGTCAATTGAAGAGCCACCTAAATTAGAACTCAATATACTACCGCCACATCTAAAATATGTTTCTTTAGGTAACTCTTCTACTCTACCTATGATTGTTCAGCAAAATTAACTACTGAGCAAGAAAAGAAACTCATCTTGGTGTTGAAACAATTCAAGAGGGTTATCGAATAGACCATAGCCGATATCCATGGTATTAGCCCATCTGTATGCATGCACAAGATCATACTAGAAGATGGTGAGAAAAGAACGATCGATGGACAACTAATACTAAACCCCATCATGAAGGACGTAGTAAAGAAAGAAAACATTAAATGGTTAGATACGGGTATAATTTACCCCATCTCAAATAGTTCATGGGTAAGTCCGGTCCAATACATTCCAAAGAAAGGAGGTATCACAGTCATTGAAAATGAAAATAACTAGTAGATACCAACTAGAACGGTTACGGGATGGAGAATTTACATCGATTATCGGAAGCTAAACAAGGCGACTAGGAAAGATCACTTTCCTTTGCCGTTTTTGGACCAGATGCTAGTTAGACTCGCGGGGCGAGACTACTACTATTTTCTCGATAGATACTAGGGGTATAATCAAATTACAGTAGCACCAAAATATCAACACAAGGCAACATTCACCTGCTCGTACGGTACATTTGCATTTAGACACATGCCATTTGGTTTATGTAATGCACCTTCTACATTTCAAAGATGTATGATGTCTATTTTTACTGACATGGTTGAGAAGTATTTGGAAGTTTTTATGGAGATTTTTCAGTATTTGGAGATACGTTTGACGATTTCCTAGCCAATCTAGCCAAGGTACTAAGGCGATGCAAAGAAACAAACCTGGTACTCAACTAGGAAAAGTGCCATTTCATGGTACGAGAAGGGATTGTTCTAGGGCATCGGATAACGAGACATGGAATCGAAGTAGATAAAGCAAAGGTAGATGTTATTGAGAAACTCCCACCTCCAACATCTGTAAAAGGTGTTAGGAGTTTTTTGGGCCACGCCGGTTTCTATCGAAGATTCATCAAGGACTTCTCCAAAATTGCTAAACCCTTATGCAAATTATTGGAGAAGGACTCGACGTTTAAGTTTGATGAGGAATGCTTAAAGGCTTTCAAAGATTTGAAGAGTCGATTAGTTACGGCACCCATAATAGTCACACCAGACTAGGATCTGCCATTCGAATTGATGTGTGTCGCGAGTCACTTCATGATAGGAGCCGTTATGGGCCAGCGAAGGAACAAAGCTTTTCATCCCATTTACTACGCCAGTCAAACTCTGGCAGGAGCTCAATTGAATTATATGGTAACAGAAAAAGAGTTACTTGCTATTGTGTTTGCTTTTGACAAGTTTTGATCTTATCTTGTAGGTACCAAAGTGACTGTCTATACGAACCACTTGGTAATTAAGTACTTACTCTCTAAGAAAGATGCTAAGCCGAGGTTGATCCGATGGATACTTCTACTTCAAGAGTTCGATCTAGAAATTCAAGATTAAAAGGGAGTGAAAAATCAAGTAGCAAATCACTTGTCCAGATTGGAGCCGCAAGAAGGGAACTCTCCTCTTATACCAATTCAAGAAACATTTCCAGATGAACACATACTAAAGGTAAATCATGTCCATAATACCCCTTGTTTTGCTGATATTGCTAACTATTTAGCTTGTGGTTTGATGCCGATTGATAAGATGTATCATCAAAGGAAAAAGTTTCTTCACGATGTGAAGTATTATTTTTGGGAAGAACCATACTTGTTCAAGAAGTGTGCAGATCAAATGATCAGGAGATTTGTGGCAGAAGATGAAGTACAAAAGATTCTATACCATTGTCACTCAGCTCCAAGTGGGGGACACTTCGGAGGTACTCATACTACGGCCAAAGTATTGCAAGCCGGATTCTTTTGGCCAACATTATTCAAGGGCGCATACGCTTACGTAAAGAGTTGTGATCGATCTCAAAGGGTCAGAAATGTCACCAATAGAAATGAGATGCCTCGAACAAACTTATTGAGGTAGAATTATAGGATGTTTGGGGCATTAACTTCCTCGGTACTTTCCCTTCGTATTTTAGTCACAAGTACATCTTAGTAGCTGTAGACTACGTGTCTAAGTGGGTCGAGGCTGAAGCTTATCCAACAAAGATGCTAGGGTTGTAATAAAATTTTTGCAGAAACATGTGTTCATAAGGTTTAGAGCCCTAAGAGCTATTATCAGCGATGAAGGGTCCCACTTTGTGAACAAGTGGTTGAAATGGTTGTTAGATAAATATGGAGTGAAACACAAGGTCGCTACAGCTTACATCCGCAAACGAATGGGCTAGCTAAACTGGAAAAATAAGGAGATCAAAGGCATACTTGAGAAGGTATTTTGCCTGAACTGACGAGATTGGTCCAAAAGACTGGTTGATGCTTTATGGGCTTACATGACAACATACAAGACACCTTTAAGGATGTCACCCTACAGGTTTGTCTTTGGGAAAGCTTGTCATCTGCCCTTGGAGTTAGAACACAAAGCTTACTGGGCCTTTCGACAACTCAACTTGGCTCTTAAGCTTACTAAAGAGAAATGGATGCTCCAACTCAATGAGCTAGAGGATTCCAAACATTCTCGTACGAAAATGCCAAACTACTCAAGGAAAGACTTAAGAAATGGCATGACAAACACATTCGAGTTCGAGAGTTTGAAGCAGGTCAGCAAGTCTTGTTATTTAATTGTAAATTAAAGTTCTTTCCAAGTAAACTAAAATCACATTGGTCCGGTCCATTTACGATTCATCGCATCTATCCATACGGAGTTGTTGAACTCCAAGGTAAGGGAGGTAATTTTCAAGTTAATGCTCAACATCTGAAACATTATTAGGGAGACAAGACTGAACAAAATCAAATTTCATTCATTCTATCAGATGTTTAAATTTTCTTATTTTCCTTTTTAATAAATGATTTAGGGTATATTTTCGAGATTAGTATGTTTAAATCAATTCTACAGGAGATTGGAACTTAAGTGGGACCGCTTGTGACCCCTCCAATTTTTCCTAGGAATTGATTTTAACATAATTTTTCGAGAAATTATTCCCTAAATAGGAAAATAAATTTTTAGTTTTTCAAATAAAGAGGTCAATTTTGACCTAAGTTTTAAATTGCAACTCAATTTCAAATTTTCATTAAATATAGGGACTTAATTGAATTATTTTCAAAATTTGGTTGCTCTTTTGTAAATAATAAAAACTAGATGCCTCTTTTTGTAAGTATGTTCAAAAGGCTTCTAGAATAAATGTTTTAACTCAAAAACAAAAGATGATAATTATTAATATATAATTATATCCATTATGATATATATTAATTATTATCAACTTTATCTAACTCAAAAAACAAAAGATGATAATTATTAATATATAATTATATCCATTATAATATATATTAATTATTATCAACTTTATCTAGAGTTAGGATTAGTTTTAATTTAATCATATTCTATTTGATAAGTTTTTTTAATAATAAGATGATAATATTTAATATATAATTATATCTATTATAATTTATATATTAATTTTTATCAATTTAGCATAGAATTAGGATTAGTTTATTTCATTTTAAATAATTAATAGCATTAATAATTTAATATGTATATATTTAATTATTAATTGTTGTTAACTTGGATTAGAATTAGAACTTAGAGTTTTTAGCTATTAAATTGCTCTAAGAATTCTATTTTAAGTCCTATTCCCTTCATTATAAATACCACATTCTCCATTCATTTATCACTAAAAATCCCAAAAACCAAAACTCTTAAAGTGCCGCAAGCCCCTAGCCTAGCAGCCATTCGGCCAGCAAGCACCCAGCAGCCCGGCTCCATTGCACACACCGAGCACACCTGCCCCCATCATGCACTGCATTGCTCGCCTGTCTGCTCCAAAGACTCCACGCACTTCCAGCTCCAAAGACTTACCAGTTCAAGACTTTGGCGCCAGATCTGCTCCAGCCTCCAAATGCTGCGCGCCTAAGTCAAGCCCACTTAGCTTTATGCCTATTGCCCGTGTAGCTCATCATGCCAAGTTGTGTTGCT
This sequence comes from Gossypium arboreum, assembly GCF_025698485.1. Classification (NCBI taxonomy): domain Eukaryota; kingdom Viridiplantae; phylum Streptophyta; class Magnoliopsida; order Malvales; family Malvaceae; genus Gossypium; species Gossypium arboreum. The sequence continues at coordinate 109,337,525 of NC_069075.1, read as the reverse complement.
TCTTGCTCCTGTTCGACCAGTCTGCTTGCTATCCGGTACTTGTGCGGCACACACCTACACCAAGGCCCTTAGCCGAAATCTTTCAACCCACCTTAAATTGACCTCTTTTGTTTATTAATTATTTTTAGGAGTTTAGAGTTTTATAAAAAAAAGGTGGTAAGACAATTTGTTTTCTCATAAATTTTAATTTTATTCAATTATTTAATTTTTCAGTTTACTGAATTATTAATAAATTTTGTGAATTAAATTTTTGAGAAAATAATTTTTCCCATCTTTTGCTCAGGTTAATCATGCCTCGCAAGAGAACTCGTGCTTGTGCCCAAATTGATGAAACACAAAACAAATTTCATTGTGAAGAAGCCAAAGCAAGATACGAGAGTATCTTCAAAAATCAACAGATGCATCCAGAGAAAGGCTTCACTTTGAAAGAGAGCAACTACAAAGACTTTATGGTACATATTCGTCAAGTTGCTGAAGCCCTCAATTGGGAATTGTTTTGTGAAAAGAGGACTAGTGTGGATGAGGAACTAGCTCGTGAATTCTACGTGAATTTAACCTTAAGCGATTTGACAGAAGTTCCAGTTCGCGGAATCAAGGTACCAATAAGTTCAAATGCTATTAATGAGTTCTTTGAATTACCTAATTTCGAAAACGATGAATATTCTTCTTTGATGAGCAACATTGACCCTGAAAATTTGCAAGAAATTCTTGAGGAACTTACAGTTCCAGGTTCTAAGTGGATTGTGTCAAAGAAAGGAATCCACACTTGTCGAAGAGAATCTTTGACACCACTTGCAAAGGTATGGTTCTATTTCATCCGTTTCAGCCTTACGTCTAGTTCGCATGGGACTACAATCTTGTCAGAGCAAATGGTCTTATTATATTCGATTTTAACTGGAAAGACCATTGATGTGGGAAAAATCATCCTACGAGAGATGAGAAATTGTGCCACTAGACGTTCTGGACCCGCTTACTTCCCCTTTACGATAACAATTTTGTGCTTAAAAGCTGAGATTCTTGCAAATGTAAAGAAGACAGGGTATAGCCAGGGCACAATCATAGATTGGGACTTCTACCGAGTAGCTGGAGATTCTGCTCTATAGCAACGAGTTAAAGAAAGTGAGGATCCCAATGAAGAGAAAGAAGATCCCACAGAGATTGAGCCAATACAATCGGCTGAAGTCCCTAATAAGGTGGAACCAATAGAACCAGAAATTGAGCCCGATAACGAAACTTCAATATTTAGAGCTCAACCACCTAGCCCAGATATTCGAGATAAACTGTTAAAGTTGATGGACATAATGCAGCATATGCAATGGCAGCAACAAGCTTACTGGAGATAATAAAAAATAAGGGATGACTCAATGAGAAGTGCTCTTAAGAAAATTTACAATGACCCATTTATTTTTGTGCTTGAATTTCCAAATTTTATATTTGAACCATGGAGTCCATTATCGAAGAAGGAGTGAAGTAATTCATGCAAAGGTGATAGTGATGGAGAAAAAGATGAGTCAAATTCGGAAGGGTCTACAAATAAATAAAGGGGGAATCTTGACTTTATTTTATTTCTGTTCTTTGGTCATTTTAGGATTAAGTTAATTAGAATTTTTTTTATTTTAAATTAAGAGAGGAAAATCACTAATAAAATTTGAGCAAGTCACGAAGTATAAAGTGTAGCAATGGGTATATACATGTCTAGGATTGGATTTAGAAAAGAGCTTGGTACTTAAGTAGTCAAATTGACTCACCACCTCTTTTCTAAAATCCTACCTGGTGTATAGTATCTATTTACTTTAAACAATGAGGACATTGTTCATTTTAAGTTGGGGGGACCGAAATTTGAATTTTTTCCACTCAGAATAAATTTTTCTGTTAATTATGATTAGGATATATTTTGTTCAATAATTTAAAATTTTGTTAAGTATGCTAAACTTTAGTATGAATAAAGTTCTATTATTTCAATGAATTGTTATGTTAGCTTAATAATGATATAAATGTATTTTTAATAAAGCATGTAAAACACATCATAAAATTTTAGTTCCTTATGAAAGTTAGGCATGCATGAAAGTTTAAGTTTTTAGAATTGACTTAGTAGTTTCTTGAGGCAAAATCCTAGGAAACATGGAATGTTGGAAATGATTTGGCAACTTTTTGGACCGTTTGAGCCTTTCAAGGCAACCATGATGAAATTTTTATCCTTTGAAATCAAACTTTGAGACTATATGGCCTAATTTTATTTAAACCCTTGCAAATTTAGCCATCACTTCTCTCTTAACTATCTCAAAATTGTCCCAAACACTAGACTCAGTACTATTTCAAGTATTCATTGAAAATAAGTTCGGGGGAGTTGAAAAGAAGTATAAAATGCTCTTAAATTTGTGGTACATTCAGGAAAATGCTCGTGCATTTTGTCTTAAAAAAAAAAGCATATGTATCTAAAAGAGAATGTACAAAAGAGCATATGAAAGCAAAGAAAGTTGGTGTATTGAAGTTGATTATTTCGAAGGTCTGATACAAGCTGAGTCTAACATTTAAAAGCCTAAAATTATTTATCTTTTACCTACCCCTAAGCCCAGCCATGTTACAACCTTGTTAAATACCTATTGATTCAAAAGTTCCAATACTACCTACATTAATGAAGAGAAATTGCTACGTACAACATATGAAGACATAAGTTAAACTTAATGATTGCGGCTTAGTCTTGAATAAAGGGAATAAAATCACATTGGTAAGGTTTAACATGACTTTATTAGGAAGCATTTAGTCTAATTTCTGTTACCATAATAGTTGTTGAGATTAATTTGAACAATATGTATACTTAAGTATCATAACTATCAAATTTCTTGTCTTTGAGCATAAGTATATTAAATTCATAATTTTGGGAGAAATTATTTTCAAAATTTGTGCATTATCGGGACGAGCAATGAATTAAGTTTGGGGGTGTGGAAACACGAAAATTCACGCATTTTTACATACCCCTTTTAGCTTAAAATCATATCGTTTCGATTAAATTCTTGTCGAAAAATAATTAATTTTTATAAAATAATTAAATTATACTTAAAATATGAACATGATGAATTTTATTTAATTTTATAATTAATTTTGAGTAATTTTGGTTATTTTCAACAGAATTGCACAAAGGGCGAAAAATAGCTCAGCATACACTACTTCAAGCACAAAACCGAGAAGCAATTTGAAGTATCAAGGTGAATTAATTTTCAGCATAAGATGGTCCAATTATGTGTATTAATTCATAAAATAATTAATTGTAATTTATACCCAATTTAATTTGGGCTAAATAAATTAATATTAATTATGGAAAAAGTGGTCCAGTTGAGCCGAACCGATTGAAGTGAACTGGCCAAAGATTGGGAAGCCCAAAATCGGCCATATGCTGACCCAAATTAGCTTATTAGCTGATTAATTAATCTTGCAAAGTAGCCCTTGAAGTGTTGTCAAGGTTGCATTCAAACCCCTCCACAATTGGTGGATTTTTGGATTTGCCCTAAGCCATTTTTAGCAAAGTTGAAAGCATCAACTTTGCCACATAGGTGGCCAGCCAAGGGGTGACTCTTTGGCTGCTATTTTTAGCAAATTTCAGCTATCACACTCAGCTATAAAATCCCCCCTTGGGTGATCATTCGAAGCATCTCATTCATTCCTCATTCATTTCACAACACTTCTCTCCTCTCTCATTCTTTTTCTCTCATTTTTCCATTTCAATTCCCTTGCTCTTGTGCCGATTTCTTCCCTTGGAAAACGGGTGTTCTTCAACCATTTTGGAGCAGAAAGGGAGTGTTCATTGAAGCCTTGATTGGTGAGGACAACAAGAAGGAAGAACGGAGCAACCACGTCAAGCCTCGGAAAACCACCGGATTTGATTCTTGTTCCCTATCTCTTTAATTTTTGTTGTTGTTATGATGAACATATCTATGAGTATTAATTTTTTTAGAATGGTTAATTTAATCAGCTTAACTTGAATTTAATTCATGTTGGGTTGATTGCATTTCGTCTTCTTAAATTGTTAAAATTGTGTTTATGTTGTTATAGGCCTCGGTAAAATGCTTGATTAAGTAAAATCATGCCTAAGTTATTCTTGCATTACGACTGTGAGGTAAATAATGAATTAATTATGTAAACGGATCGAAATTGTAATTAATTAACACAGTACTTGATCAATGCATGTTTATTCTTATAAGGTACCTAAAGGTTAAATTAGCAATGTATCTAGCGATATTATTGCCTTGCATAACTTGCAAGATTATTGTGATTAAACTGTTTCAAGGTAGGGATACCTTGTTACCTCACATAGTCTTTTATATGCTTGTTAGATTTAATTAATCATTTGAAATGACATAAGGATATGCAAGAGATTAGTTCAGTTTAATGAGTATGTATGTGCAATAACATGTTTGCTTACTAGAATCTGTTTAGTCGGTTGAATTGACATAGGAATATGTCAAGAGATGAATGGATTTTGGTATGTAAGTATGTTCATAAGTTAGAAAATTACTGGGTTTCCATGATTTTATTTGTAACAATATTAACATAATTTTAATAATTCTAAGATGAGAAGTGTAATTAATCCAACATAATTATATAATCTTGATTAAATTTTATTTTGAAATCGTGCATTAGAACTTTCTTTTACTTCATTTATTTATTTATTTTAATTTTCTTAAGTTTTTAATCACCCTCTTTAAACAAAATATTTTTCTTCACCAAAGTGTTTTAAATTGCATTCATAAATAATCCTTTTCACAGTTCCTATGGGTACGATAACTCGACATTTACTTGTCACTTTATTACTTGTTGCGATTGTGTACACTTGCACATTTCCGTCGTTCCACTTAGCCATGATCTTTACTATTCCCATTCTGTTCGATCCATTCCTTCATCTCACCATCCTATACCTTGATGCTCGAACATCGTAGTGTCCCCTCCGTAAGGCCTAGAGCTTCGCTTATCACGTGTGTATAGCAACACTTTATAATCACCACTTTCCCATTTTTTTTCTTACTAACTTCACTTAAACCAACAATGTTTCCCTCACATGCATTACATGCCTTTTATAACTAAATACTGTAGAATCATGCATGTTAAACTAGAATGACGGATACTTATAACCCATGCAACCTTACAGTATACTTAGCATTTCAAGAATTGAGTGCAAAAAACTCACCTAATGCTTCCTTGCCTCATCAACTTAGCCTTTCCTAGCGACAAAGCTTCCATTCTCCTGGCAGCTAAGAAAGATAATTGGTTCAGGGGTTAAGCTTAGTAATCCCAGTTTAAAACTCAGTTTTCTTGAAACATGCAAAATCCTTAAAATGGTTTTCTAAAGCCCTTAACTTTGGTTCATAAATCTTACGTGTACTGAAAGATTCAGAGCCTTACCAGCTTACTGAACTCCTCATTTTCCATCTTAAACCTCATGATCACTGCTCCATGCAGAGCCTCTCGTAATCATTCTGTCTTCGGAGCAATGAAAAAAATGAATAAAGGAAAGAAATTGAAACGGAATTGAGATGAATCCCCTCCTAGAAGTCACATTTTGACTATTTATATCCCTCTTCTCAAGTTCTTCAATTGTTTAAAAGCCATTCATTGACAATCATTTTATCCCCTACTAAGGAACCAGATGGTTCAAATCTAACCGAACTAGATTTGGGTCTCAATCATATCCCATTTCATTCCTAGTTTTTCTTGATTTTCCAGTAGAGACCACCAGTTTGCAATCTTTTCCAATTTAACCTTTAAATATTCTAAATTTCTAGATTTAAAGAAATTTGAGTGTGACAACTTTCCCACCCTAAAAAAAAAATCATTTGTGAAATTTCCCCTACCGTTCAGTCTTAGAAGCGGACTTAGAGAAACTCTCCCTTATCCTAGCCTACTTATGGCTTACAAAACATCTAGCTTGGTTCCTTGTTTGTACATTTGCACTAACTTACTCTGCCTAATCTTGTGGATCCCCTCAAGCACTTAACAAATGTGAATACACATTTATTGTCGGTTATCAATCCCTTTCATTGTTATACTTATTCTAGTCCTTATCTTCATTTATGTCCAAATTTTAGTGAATGTACTGTAGTAAACACCACTTGCCCAGCATTTCCTTATTTTGGTGGGAAATTCCACGATCCCTAGATTCACTTATATAATACTCCTACCCATCTAATGGGTCAATTCCCTTTCTTGTCACAAGACAAGTAAGCTCGCCTACAGAACACTTCCATTTCTACCTTAAAGGAATAGTAAAGCGATTACTTTTATTCAAATTTTCTATTTTAACAGTAACAATGACTCATTAGCCCTGTTCGAAGAGACTTGTCATTGAACAGGCTTATGACTAGTTCTATTGGGCAATGACTAGTCAATATTCTCGCATTGGGAATTCTAAAAGATTTATTTTCTTCCAATGCCAATAGGTGTTCTCCATATATTGGTAGTTTTAAATGATTACTTACTATTTGTTAAATTTTTTTGTAACTTCCCTCACACACTCTTGGGTTATAAATAGACCAAAACATCAGAAGGAAGTTTGTAAGCCTATGGTCCATTGCTTTAATCAATCTTCTTATTATCTTTCACCTCTTTTCTTCCTATCTTCCTTTTTGTGTTCATATATATATATATATATATATATATATTCTGGGGGGGTAGTTTACCTCTCATCATTCCAACATTAGGGTCTTAAAAGAAACTCCTCCATTTTTCCAGCTTCTTTGCTAAACCACTGGCTAAATCATTCATAGAGGATACTGACAAGGCAATAATTCCTAACTTACAGGAATACACCCACCCAATGTAATATGGTGGTTTACTTGTTATCTCGGGAAGTTATTTTCCCCACTTTACCTTTGTTCTTTGTAACACCCCAAACCCGAGACCATCGCCGGTGTCGGACCCGAGGGGTTAACAAGCCAAGTTCACATGTTTTGCCCACCAATTTGACATTTCCAGTCAGGCTGGAAAACTGCGTCACTGTCGCCTTAAAAATCATATCTCGAGTTGCAAAACTCGGAAACTGGTTTCGTAAATTTTCCATGAATTTATACTCATATATCCATCCATGGATTTATTTCTAGGATTTTTGGTTGGGCCAATTGGTACAGTTTATTAGTTAAAGTTACCCATGTTACAGGGATCGACTGCTCTGACCTTCGCGCGGTATAACTTGAATATCACTCTGTACAGGGCTTTAATGTTGGTTTCGTTTGTTTCTAATGAAACTAGACTCAAAATGGAATCTGTACATATAAGGTATGTCTCCTAATTCTTTTTGGATAATTTATAGTGAATTTTTAAAGTTGCGACAGGGAACCCAGAAACCATTCTGGCCCTGTCTCACAATAGCTTTATTATCTCTTAACCTGTAACTCCTATGACCATTTCGTTTCTTCCATATGAAAATAGACTCATCAAGGTTCATTTACATAGCTTATTCACTATTTAATTCCATTCCTATGAATTTTGGTGATTTTTCACATTCACGCCACTGCAGCTGGCAGCATCTGTTTTTAAGGTAGGACTTACCTATTTGGTAGTCTCCATGATTCGACTAGTCTTGCCATACATAGGTTCATATATGATCATTTTAACCATGCCAATGGCTGATCATATGACCAACATTCCCATTTCCAAGCCATAGCCACATCATGACACCAAATATATACATACAACCCACAATTAGTCTAAGTTCATGCTTCCCTTTTCGAGCCATTTTCGCATGGCCGTATATACTTACATTACAACATATTTAACAAACAAGGGTAGTCCTATACATGCCATCTCAAGTTCAACCAAAATTTATACCAAAATGGAGGCTTGATAGTGTGGATGACTTCGACTTCAACGATCCCAAACCGATTGCCTCGAGCGAAATCTAGAAAACCGAGAGCCAAAGCAACAGGGTAAGCATTTTATGCTTAGTAAGTCTCAAGGAATATAATCAACTCTAATTACAGCAATACATTCACATAGCCATATGCATCATTTCATTTATACACATTCTTACTTCACACTTCATCATTATATAATTTCACAAAGTATCAATCAATTCAATAACTGAAATTCATTAGTCGATTGAGCGAATGTTGCTCAAACATGTCGACTTTCCGATGCACATATAACGCACCTTATCCTTTGGGCTTTTCGAGTGTACTAATTGAATTCATTACAGCAACCAACACTCACCTCCAGCCCAAGATTCTTCGAATATAACCGGATATAATCACGCACAAATGCCTTCGGTCTTAGCCCGGATAGAATGTCTCGCACGAATGCCTTCGGTCTTAGCCCGATGTAGCCACTAGCGAATTGCCTTCGGGTCTTAACCCGGATATAATTTCCAGCATAATTGTCTTCGGGATTTAGCCCGGATATCATTCAATTTCCCATGAACACATACATCAATTATCATTGGACATACATAATTCATTTTCGTTACTAAGGCTCAAACGCAATTATAGTCACAAGCATATTCGCCGGGACTTAGCCCGTAGAATTCAAATACTCATGCATACACAATCAATAATCAATACACATCCATACTTTATTTCACACAATTCAAGTAGGGTCACTTCTTGAGGACTTACCTCGGATGTTGTCGAACGGCTTTTTCGGCTATTCGATCACCTTTTCCTTCCCCTTGTCCAATTGTGGTCTTCTAAGCTCTTGAGCTAATTCAAACAAATTCAATTTATTAAAACCTCATTGTGCTAGCTTTTGGCCGAATATGACAAGGAGTTTAAATGGTCATATGGCCACCCTTTAGCTTGAATACACAATGGTCATGCACATTTTATACTACATCAAGCAATTCAATACAATTTATTCGAGCATCAAGGAAATGCTAAGGCCTTCAATAGGCTACCCAAGGCCGAATATTCATGTACATGTTGAGGTTAATTTTGCACTTAATACCTCACAAAAACAGCATGCAATTTACTAATTAATGCTTTGCACATTGTGGCCCAAAACTTATAATATAGCATCAAGCACCTACATGTGTGCTAGGTCAATTGTGCTTGCAATTTCACAAGCATTCTTCCACATCTTCTTCTTTAAACCAATATATTCATCACTTAGTTCATAACCAAAACATAATGTGCAATCATATATATGCATATATGAGCATGGTCAATTTCAAGGTGTCCATAGCCATCCAAAACACAAATTTTAACTAACATGCAAGAAGCATGAATCATGCTCAAGAATGCATCATGGCGAATATGACAATCATGCTTCTTTTCAACTTCAATCATGATAAAACAAAAGAAAGCTCAAAATCTTACTCATAGGTAGACAATCCATCATTGCATGCATCATCATCAAGTTTCACACTTAGCATGCAATGGCTTTATCACCATAACAACTTTGGCCAAATGCCATTTCCGTGGCATAACAAAGATTTGAGCCATGGCTAACATGCACATCAAATTAGCAACCAAAACATGCATGAAACTCCCAACACAACCTCATACATACCTTACTCTTGATGCAAATTTAGCCAAATCACCTTCTAGATCTCTTCTAAACAAAGGAATGAAGCAAAAATCCTTCTTCCTCTTAGTATTTTTGGCCAAAAGGAGAGAACAAGGATGAACAAATTTTTTGTTTTTTTCTTCTTGGTTGCATGGCAATGGGGGATGCTACTCTCCCACACACATTTTTTTTCATTCTTTTCTTACCCATGCTTATTTGTTTATTATTTCTCCCTAATGCCCAACAAAACATGTTTCATGACATGTTTAGCCCATATCTCTTTGTCATGGCCGCCATCACTTGTAAAAGGGAATTTGACATGCAAGTCCATTATTTTGCATGCATGCTTTAATTAGTCATCACACATTTCCTATCGTACTTTCAAAGTTCACTACTAAGTCCTTTCTAGTGGAATTCACCTTTATAACACTAAATCAATCATCATAAAATGTCATACATGAGCACACATATTATAGGCATCAAAATAAATTTTAATTATTTTTATGCCTCGGTTTTGTGGTCCCAAACCACATTCCGACTAGGGTCAATTTTGGGTGTCACAACTCTCCCCACTTAAGAAATTTTCGTCCCCAAAATCTTACCGTAAATAGGTTTGGATATCGCTCTTTCATAGAGTTCTCGGTCTCCCAAGTAGCTTCTTCTATCCCGTGCTTGAGCCATAACACTTTCACTAGCGGAACCCGCTTGTTTCGCAACTCTTTCACTTCCCGTGATAGGATACGAATCGGTTCTTCCTCATAACTCATATTGGCTTGAATTTCAATTTCGATGGACTAATCACGCATGATGGATCGGATCTATAGCGTCAAGCATCGAAACATGAAAGACATCGTGAACCTTTTGAGCTCGGGGCAAAATCAAGCGATATGCCACCGGACCGACTCGCCTCGATATCTCATATGGTCCAATGAACCTCGGCTCAACTTGCCCTTACTACCAACTCGAGTATCTTTTTCCAAGGCGATACCTTGAGAAACACTTTATCACCCACCGATACTCGACATCCTTACGCTTCAGATCCGCGTGCACGACTTCTCGACGATCGGAGGCTATCTTCGACTTTCACGGATTACTTTCACTTTCTGCTCAAATCCCTAATCAAATCCACCCGAAAATCTTGCTTTCACCGAGCTCATTCAAAACAATGGCGTCACGGCATTTACGAATCGCATAAGGCCTCGTAGGGTGCCATCTTAATACTTGATTGAAAGTCGTTGTTGTGTTTAATTCAATTAACGGCAAATACCGCTCCCATGAACCACTAAACTCGAGAACGCAACATCTTAACATATCCTCAAGTATCCGAATTATCCGCCGGATTGACCATCGGTTTGGGGGTGAAAGGCGGTCTTGAAATGCAACTTGGTACCCAAAGCTTCTTGCAACTTTTTCCAAAATCGCGAGGTAAATCTCGGATCTCTATCCGACACGATAGAAATAGGCACCCCGTAATTTCACAACTGAGAAACGATAATTCCGCTTAATTTGTCCATTGAAAATCCGTGCGACGGGGACAAAGTGGGCCGACTTAGTCAATCGATCTACCACGACCCAAACCGCATCCTTCTTACTCACGACAATGGCGGTCCGGATACAAAGTCCATTGTGACTCGATCCCATTTCCACTCGGGTATCGTGATTGGTCAAGTAATCTCAAGGCACCGATGTTCCGCTTTCACTTGTTGACATATTAAACATCTCAAACAAAGTCGGAGATGTCTCGCTTCATACCATGCCACCAAAACCGACGCTTTCAAATCATTGTACATCTTCGTGCTCCCGGTGGATTGCCATTCGGCTACAATGGGCTTCATTCTGAATTATCGAAATGAGTTCAATTCTTTGGGACACATGACGACTTTTGAACCTCAAACAATCGTCATCGCCGATTTGAAACTCCGAGTCCTTGTTCGAACACACGCAGCCCGCTTTTGCAACCAACTCGTCATCGACTTTCTCGAGCTTCTCGAATTTGGTGTGTCAATAATGGTTTGGCTTTCAATTCAGCCACTAACACACCGTCGGATCGGATAGACAAGTGCACATTCATCGTCAGAAGTGAATAACGATTTACGACTCAAGGCATCCGCAACCACATTCGCCTTTCCGGTGATAGTCAATGATCACTCATAATCCTTTAACAACCGAGCCAACGCCTTTGTCGCAGATTTAAGTCTCTTTGGGTCATCAAATACTTGAGACTTTTGTGATCCGAGTATACATGGCACCTTTCACCAAATAAGTAATGTCGCCAAATCTTTAAGGCGAATACGATGGCGCCAATTCGAGATCATGAGTCGGATAATTTTTCTCATGTGGCTTTAATTGCCTCGACGATAGGCCACAACTCGACCTTCTTGCATTAATACGCAACCTAACCCAAGTAGAGAGGCGTCGCTATAGATGACAAACTCTTTGTCGGACTCGGGTTGCACTAGAATTGGGGCTTCAACAAATAAGTTTTCAGTTGATCGAAACTTTTTGGCATTTCTCCGTCCATTCAACTTAACGTCCTTTTGGAGTAAGCCATCATCGGCGTGGCTATCGTTGAGAAGCCTTTACAAATCGTCGGTAATAACCTAAGAAGCCCAAAAAGCTTCAACCTCAAGAATATTTCTCAAGGCTTCCAATTTAGTATGGCTGAAATTTTATTCGGTCGACTCGAATACCCGGCGCATACCACATGACCCAAGAAGCTAACCTCTCTAACCGTAACTCACACTTGTCAACTTAGCATATAATTGCTTGTCCCGTAAAATTTGCAAAGACTAACCGCAGTGTTCAAAGATGTTCGGTCTCATTTCTTGAATAGACCAAGATGTCATCAATGAACACGACTACAAATCGATCCAAATATGGTCTAAAGATCCGATTCATTAAATCCATAAATACCGCTAGGGCATTAGTGAGCCCAAACGGCATCACTAGGAACTCATAGTGACCATATCTCGCTCAAGGCGCCTTGGGCACGCCTCAATCTCGGATTCGTAATTGATAGTAGCCCGATCTCAAATCTATTTTCGAGAACACCGAGGCTCCCTTCAGCTTGATCGAACAAGTCATCAATACGTGGCAACGGATATTTGTTCTTTATCGTCGCTTATTGTCGACGATAGTCGATGCACAATCGCATGGTTCCATCCTTCTTCTTCACGAACAACACCGCGCAAGACCCAAGGCGAAAAACTCGGCGAGCAAAACCTCTATCCACCAATTCTTGAAACCGAGCTTTCAACTCCTTTAATTCCGTTGGTGCCATACGATACGGAGCTATCGAATTGGAGTGGTACCAGTACCAATTCGATGCCAAATTCTATTTCCGAACAGTGGTAAACCCGCAATTCTTCGGGAAAACATCCGGTATTCACAAACCACGCGCACGATTCGGGTTTCTTCTCGATTCCTTGTCATCGAAAGCACGACGCAAGGTACGCCGCACCCTTTTCTTACATATTTCGGGCCAACATCGCGATATTACATACCGGCAACCCGCTTAAGTCCGTGGACTCAACCCGAACTATTTCATTATTCGCGACCTCAAATCGATAGTCTTGCTCTTGCAATTTACAACCGCATCGTGCATGGTCAACCAATCCAAACCAAGAATAACATCGAACTCATCGAACGGCAAAAGCATTAAGTCCGCCGAAAACAAGAACCTCTAACACTAGGGGACTTTTCTTGCACACTTTGTTAACAAGCACGTAATGACCCAAGGGTTTGACACCGAATTACAAACTCAAGAGACTCAATAGGCAAAGTCTTCTTTGGATGCTAAGGTTTCACATATATATGAATGAGTAGAACCAGGGTCAATCAAAGCAATCACATTTGTATTGAAAAGAGTGAAAGTACCGTAATAACATCCGAGAGGCAAGATCCTCGGCGTGCGCGTATGGCATAAGTCCTAGCAGAGCACGAGCCTCGATCCGATGGTAGCATCTCTAGATCCTCTCGACCGCCATCGACATTGCCCATATTTCTAGGTGGCCTACCTCGAGCGATGGTAGCACCCGGTTTGCACTCGACTTACATTCTGCTCATGCATCCTGCAATCCTTCATAAAGTGGTCGGCCGATCCACACTTATAGCAGAGCGATCACGAAACCAACAGCTCCCTCAATGCCATTTGCCACAATGTGGACACTCCGCCTCTCTCTACGATCATTTCCACCATCGGCGATCAAGTGACTCGTGTGGTCACAGGGGTCGATCGCGTCCTCGCCTAGAAAAGCCCAAACGCCTCTAGACCGGCTCGCATCATCTCGAAATCTCTTCGATGCTTGTTGAAGAGACTTTCCGAGGACCTCTTTCGAATTCTCCAATCCCCACATCAGCTTTTTGTTTCTCCTTTCTAAGCTCTTCGGCTTTACAAGCTCGCTCAACAAGTACTACGAACTCTCAGATCTCGAGAATGCCAACAAACATCCTTATATCATCATTCAGCCCATCCTCGGCGTTTACACATAATAGCTTCGGACGAAATGCATTCTCGCACAGTCGGCTAAGCCTCACAAACTTTCGTTCAGAGTCGATAACGGACATAGAACCTTGCTTAAGATCAAGAAATTCCTCCGCTTTTGGTCGATGAATCTCTCGATCGATATACTTTTTTCTAACTCGGTTTGAAAGAATTCCCAAGTCACTTGCTCTCTAGGCACCACAAGTCGAGTACTCCACCAATAGTAGGCGGACTCAGTAGCAAGGAGATGGTACACTTTAAGCACTCGTCGGGTGTACAGATAGCTCATCAAGCACCCGGATAGTGTTATCTAACCAAAATTCAGCTCGCTCGGCATCATCATCATCCGTAGCCTTAAATTCAGTGGCCCCATGTTTTCGAATCCTATCGATGGGGCTTACTTGACCTTATTTGGTCACCACCGGAGGTATTGTAGGTACGGGGTTGCATTTGTCGGAATGGAGGTTGTGGAACAGTAGTGTTGGTTCGAATGTATTGATTAAACCATTCGCTCATCACACTATAAAAGGCTTGCCTAGCCTCGCCATTAGGATTGCTGGCCATAGGTTGAGAGTCCGCCGACGCTGTCCCTTGCGCGGAGCAGCGCCACACTCTCCACATCATCAGCTATCGCTTTCGGTTGGGATCGGATCCATTGCTACAACAAACACAAAGTCGAATTGTCGTAATCATCACACTATCGATTCATCATTTAATGGCATGTATAGCTAGACCCCAAACACATCACGGTAGTCCTAGAATCGACTAAACCGTGGCTCGATACCAATAAAATTGTAACACCCCAAACCCGAGACCATCGCCGTGTCGGACCCGAGGGGTTAACAAGCCAAGTTCACATGTTTTGCCCACCAATTTGACATTTCCAGTCAGGCTGGAAAACTGCGTCACTGTCGCCTTAAAATCATATCTCGAGTTGCAAAACTCGGAAACTGGTTTCGTAAATTTTCCTGAATTTATACTCATATATCCATCCATGGATTTATTTCTAGGATTTTGGTTGGGCCAATTGGTACAGTTTATTAGTTAAAGTTACCCATGTTACAGGGATCGACTGCTCTGACCTTCGCGCGGTATAACTTGAATATCACTCTGTACAGGGCTTTAATGTTGGTTTCGTTTGTTTCTAATGAAACTAGACTCAAAATGGAATCTTTACATATAAGGTATGTCTCCTAATTCTTTTTGGATAATTTATAGTGAATTTTTAAAGTTGCGACAGGGAACCCAGAAACCATTCTGGCCCTGTCTCACAATAGCTTTATTATCTCTTAACCTGTAACTCCTATGACCATTTCGTTTCTTCCATATGAAAATAGACTCATCAAGGTTCATTTACATAGCTTATTCACTATTTAATTCCATTCCTATGAATTTTGGTGATTTTTCACATTCACGCCACTGCAGCTGGCAGCATCTGTTTTTAAGGTAGGACTTACCTATTTGGTAGTCTCCATGATTCGACTAGTCTTGCCATACATAGGTTCATATATGATCATTTTAACCATGCCAATGGCTGATCATATGACCAACATTCCCATTTCCAAGCCATAGCCACATCATGACACCAAATATATACATACAACCCACAATTAGTCTAAGTTCATGCTTCCTTTTCGAGCCATTTTCGCATGGCCGTACATACTTACATTACAACATATTTAACAAACAAGGGTAGTCCTATACATGCCATCTCAAGTTCAACCAAAATTTATACCAAAATGGAGGCTTGATAGTGTGGATGACTTCGACTTCAACGATCCCAAATCCGATTGCCTCGAGCGAAATCTAGAAAACCGAGAGCCAAAGCAACGGGTAAGCATTTTTATGCTTAGTAAGTCTCAAGGAATATAATCAACTCTAATTACAGCAATACATTCACATAGCCATATGCATCATTTCATTTATACACATTCTTACTTCACACTTCATCATTATATAATTTCACAAAGTATCAATCAATTCAATAACTGAAATTCATTAGTCGATTGAGCGAATGTTGCTCAAACATGTCGACTTTCCGATGCACATATAACGTACCTTATCCTTTGGGCTTTTCGAGTGTACTAATTGAATTCATTACAGCAACCAACACTCACCTCCAGCCCAAGATTCTTTGGAATATAACCGGATATAATCACGTGCACAAATGCCTTCGGGTCTTAGCCCGGATAGAATGTCTCGCACGAATGCCTTCGGGTCTTAGCCCGGATGTAGCCACTAGCGTAATTGCCTTCGGGTCTTAACCCGGATATAATTTCCAGCATAATTGTCTTCGGGATTTAGCCCGGATATCATTCAATTTCCCATGAACACATACATCAATTATCATTGGACATACATAATTCATTTTCGTTACTAAGGCTCAAACGCAATTATAGTCACAAGCATATTCGCCTTCGGGACTTAGCCCGGGTAGAATTCAAATACTCATGCATACACAATCAATAATCAATACACATCCATACTTTATTTCACACAATTCAAGTAGGGTCACTTCTTGAGGACTTACCTCGGATGTTGTCGAACGGCTTTTTCGGCTATTCGATCACCTTTTCCTTCCCCTTGTCCAATTGTGGTCTTCTAAGCTCTTGAGCTAATTCAAACAAATTCAATTTATTAAAACCTCATTGTGCTAGCTTTTGGCCGAATATGACAAGGAGTTTAAATGGTCATATGGCCACCCTTTAGCTTGAATACACAATGGTCATGCACATTTTATACTACATCAAGCAATTCAATACAATTTATTCGAGCATCAAGGAAATGCTAAGGCCTTCAATAGGCTACCCAAGGCCGAATATTCATGTACATGTTGAGGTTAATTTTGCACTTAATACCTCACAAAACAGCATGCAATTTACTAATTAATGCTTTGCACATTGTGGCCCAAAACTTATAATATAGCATCAAGCACCTACATGTGTGCTAGGCAATTGTGCTTGCAATTTCACAAGCATTCTTCCACATCTTCTTCTTTAAACCAATATATTCATCACTTAGTTCATAACCAAAACATAATGTTCAATCATATATATGCATATATGAGCATGGTCAATTTCAAGGTGTCCATAGCCATCCAAAACACAAATTTTAACTAACATGCAAGAAGCATGAATCATGCTCAAGAATGCATCATGGCGAATATGACAATCATGCTTCTTTTCAACTTCAATCATGATAAAACAAAAGAAAGCTCAAAATCTTACTCATAGGTAGACAATCCATCATTGCATGCATCATCATCAAGTTTCACACTTAGCATGCAATGGCTTTATCACCATAACAACTTTGGCCAAATGCCATTTCCATGGCATAACAAAGATTTGAGCCATGGCTAACATGCACATCAAATTAGCAACCAAAACATGCATGAAACTCCCAACACAACCTCATACATACCTTACTCTTGATGCAAATTTAGCCAAATCACCTTCTAGATCTCTTCTAAACAAAGGAATGAAGCAAAATCCCTTCTTCCTCTTAGTATTTTTGGCCAAAAGGAGAGAACAAGGATGAACAAATTTTTTGTTTTTTCTTCTTGGTTGCACGGCAATGGGGGGATACTACTCTCCCACACACATTTTTTTCATTCTTTTCTTACCCATGCTTATTTGTTTATTATTTCTCCCTAATGCCCAACAAAACATGTTTCATGACATGTTTAGCCCATATCTCTTTGTCATGGCCGCCATCACTTGTAAAAGGGAATTTGACATGCAAGTCCATTATTTTGCATGCATGCTTTAATTAGTCATCACACATTTCCCTATCGTACTTTCAAAGTTCACTACTAAGTCCTTTCTAGTGGAATTCACCTTTATAACACTAAATCAATCATCATAAAATGTCATACATGAGCACACACATATTATAGGCATCAAAATAAATTTTTAATTATTTTTATGCCTCGGTTTTGTGGTCCCGAAACCACATTCCGACTAGGGTCAATTTTGGGCTGTCACATTCTTGGTGTAGATTGGAAGAAATGTCATCTAAATGACACTTAAGATAAGGCGGTTATACGTTCTATCCTAGGAGGTTATACGTTCTCCATCTTTAAACAACTTAAGATAAGGCGGGTTCTTGTCTCGAGAAATGGGGAAGTCTTTTCCTTCAACTTTCCAGTTCCTATCCAAGGTATGATTTATTACAACTCCCACTACGACACCTCGAGAAGCCATGTTAGCATCGCTCATTACACCACCACATTAGCCCTAGTGTTCCTTCCAACCTTTGACAGGGTGGCTACATCCTTGCATGCCCTTCAAAGTGGAACTAAAACTAAGCGAGCTAGTTCTAAGGGGGTCATCCATTCTGCCGGACTGCTTCTCATATAGCTCACTAGATTTATAAGAAGCTGTTCGCCAGAACTAGGGATTTACCCTGGCTCATCCCCAACCCTTACGAAGTGATTGGCAGACAAGCCCTATGACTTCCTCCTCATCAGAGTCTGGCTCTAACTAATTCTTTCATCCCTTGGAAGATATAGTAAAGGTGCCTTTAAGGCAGCGGTTCCTTCAGTGGATAATGATACTTTACTTTCATTGTATTTTTTTTATTAATATCTTTACTTTTCCATTACTTGTACTTTTCGATCAATGCATCTAATTATCCTTACTTTATGCCTTTCTCTTTATTCATCTGCTTTTACTTTTATTTTGCCTCCCAATCCAGGCGATCACATATATATACTCAACACATAAAAACTTAGATAAACAAGAACTTGAGAGACTTAGCTAGATTAATCATCACGTACATAAGGGACACTCTTTCTAATTTTAAGGTCCAAATGACCACATAAACCTTTTCTTTGATACCACTAAAATTGTAACACCCTTACTCCACTGGTTTTTTGGATCCGGGTGCAACATCACAACTGTATCGGGATATCGTTCCTACTAAATCTCACTAAGTTAAACAATTTATTTTACCTATTCACAATTTAAACTTACATAAAAAACATACATTTCCAAATAAAGTTTATTACTCAAACTTTGAAGAATCTAAATAAATACATCATAATCGCCCCTTTGGCGAAGTTCCTAAAGGTCACCCCTAACCTATGTGCATAACACTTCTCATTGAAGTCTACTGACTCGACAGAGACTGGCTTGTCCCCTCTTTGAGTTCCTTATTCCGTAAATCCTACACCCACAAGTCAAATCATATGTAAGTTCGAATAAACTTAGTGAGTTTCTTCAGTAAACAAAACACATCTCATCTTGTCAATGTTTTACTAATTAATAATAAATACAATAAACTCCCTACTCGTTGGGAATGTTTCTCTTAAGTCATCCTAAATGACCTATTTCTCCATTGTCAAGTCATTCTGATAGCTCTTTTGAATGCCTTGCCGCTCCCGTGGATCCCAATCTTTCTTTACCTATTTCTTATTTCCACTTTTCCCTATTATGGGGTTCTTCTTCCCACCATTTTGTCGTATTAAGGAGGCTTTCTAACTTACCCTCTTAAGGGCTTTTGGGGAGTACTCTCAATCTATTTAGTCTTTGACGAACTTTTTCCTTATCTAAGTCTGTATATCTTGCTTATGTTCATACGTTAGTATGGCTAACAAGATCTTACACCATTCTTTTGGACCCAAATTCCGCTTGGTCTAAATAATGGTTGGATTATTTCTTGATAATCTGCCTAAATCGTATTTCTTTAACCTTAAGCGTAACGTAACATTTTGTTATAGACCAATATGGCATACCATACTCAATCACTGGCGTTGAGTGATCACTTGGTCCCACAATTTCTCTTTCTTATCATATTTTTACTTGACTAGCCTTTTTGGCTGACACTACCTTACCGATTTCTTCCTTAAGAGGAATAGTCATGACAGACACTTCTGTCATTCCATGAATCCTCATTTGTTAATGGGTTCTAACCACCCTTCTATCCTTAAGGTCTAATCAGTATACATGTGATCACAACTAGTTTATATGGTTTCCCTAAGCACTGTCGGCGTTCCTTATGTCATATCTCCAAAATTGGGTTAAGAGAATCAGGTAAGTAAATCAGGGGTTAGTGAACCAGAAACCGTAATTACATTATATAATTAAATAATTAGAAATTAATTAAATAAAATATTAGAATAATTAGAATAAATAATTTTAGGTTAGGAAATTAAAATTAGGTGTCTAAGAATTAATTTGATGAAAAATGATTTATAAAACGAGGTTTGATTTAAAAATAATTTTGAAATTCGTTTTAATTGAAAAGTAAAGACCTATTTGAAAAAGATAAGAAACTAGAGGTGGTTAAATGGGCAGTGGCTCAATTTTTAGAAATGGGTTTCCTATTTAACAACCCCACATCTCATTCCCTCCTATTTTTCATCTTCTTCAAAAATTTGTCAAACACCAAATTAAATCTTTTCTCCCGAAATTAGTTCATCCTTTTTTTATTCCTAAGCTCTCTAAACATAATATCTCTTTTCAATTTTTAAGAACACTTGTGTTTTCATCTTTAAAATCCTCAAGAGGTCTTCATACATTTTAGCTTGAATTAGATCCATACCTCATCGATTTTGCAAAATTGAGGTGAGATTCTAACTTTTTATGATTAAACTAAGTTGTTATTTCAATTTGAGATTTAAATGATTTAATCAATATCTCAATATATCACTTGATTTTAAATTGATCTTTGGCTTGAAAATGGTAGATCTCGTATTTCTTGGCTAAGTTTTTGTTTTAAAGTGATTTCTAACTCATTTTGATCTAATTAAAGGTATTTTATCTTAATTTAAATGTTTTTCCCCTTTTTAAAAGATCACAAAAGCTTGATTTTTTTGGAAAAATGAAATCAGTGAAATTGGGTAAAATTGATGGTCTAGATATGTAATTAGATGATATTTAGGATGTATGAAGTTGAAATCTAAGCTTAAATGTGAGATTTGAGTGGTTAAACACCTATTTCGACAAAACTAGTTAAATTTTTGGTATAGAGGTTAATAGGCTTTGTAGGATTTTGGAATGATTTAATGGTGTTTGTTGATGTTAGTAATGCCTTTGTAATGTGTTTGATGTGTGTGAAAAATTCAAATTCATTTGGGAGCCTGTACAACCATGGACAAAGGAAAATAGAAGCTTACTTGAGCATGGTAGTTAAAACAACGGTTGCTAAGGTGAGTGGTTTGATATACTACATTTAAACTCCAGTACATAGGCTAAGGTAACATATGCGGTTCCTTTACTTAATTAGTGTGCGAACCTTGATTTCTCCTAGTGAAAACCATTGCAATTTTGTTGAATGTTAGGTATGCAAGCTTTGCGATTTTAATGGTGCAAAATGCATGAACTTATAATATATATAGATGGGCTTTATTTTGTATACAATATAAATATTAGTGGGTGTTATATATTTAATATATAAATGAGGGAGTTGGTAATATACATATATGTGAGTGGGTTTTATTATATAATTTAAGAGTTTATAAGTTTTGTGTTACATAATATATAAATTTATGGGATTTTAAGGTATGCTAAAATTTGACATGACAAAAGTCACCAAATAGGTATGTATATATATGTATTATATATTTGTATATGGTTATGTAATGCTTGCGAATGGATATAAAAATAAATATTATAATATGGATTTTTATAACATATGAATTTTATTGATAATGCAGATTTATGCATGCACGAACCCGTAATGGAGTTTTACGATATTGTGAGCTTTGATTAGCACAAAATTATATTATCATGAAATGCCAAGTGTAAGCTCAACTGTAGTGCGAGCCAATTATCTTTGTGTACCGTGTTTAATTATGAACCATGTTAACTTGGTGAATTATATTATTATGGAGAACTGTGTTAATTTGGTGATCTGTATTAATATGGCGAACTATATTAATTTGCCAAATTGTGTATTGTGAGATTTTGAGTTGTATTATATGTATTGCGTGCTCTATGCTAAATAAAATATGTGAACAATGATTTATGTGAGTTATGTCATGAATGGTATGTGAACTGTGATTATGAGTGCACTATATGTTGCATGGAAGGGATATTATTTGTGAACCATGCTCTATTGCGATCTGTGTTATAAGTGTTAGCTCTGCTTAATTGCGAGCCCTATTATACTGAATATTGTGAATGTGTTAAAAAGATATTTTGGCATTGTGACCTTATGGAACCATTGGATATAGTTGGCATACCATATAATTGTGAGTACTCACCCTTTTTATTATGATGGGCATTGTGGGAGATGTGTTGGAGAGATAAGGGAATGTCGAGCATAGCTCCATTCACCATAGATAGTGTTGTGTGTTTGGAGAGTGTGAGCATACGTGCTACCCTTACATAAAAATAGCATGCTACTTTATGGGTCATGTGGTGTGTTTTGGAGATCCGTTTATCCAATATGTGGTGATAGAGTCCAGTTATAGGTGGTGCTATTGTCCCCTATATGTTTCATAATCACAAAAATGTCAATTTATCATTATTTAGAATATATGAGTTATGATGGAGCATAAACTATTATTTTGAATGAATTGTTATTCAGTATGAACTGATATTTCATATGAACTATTATTTTGCATGAGTTGTCATAAGGTAAGAATTGTTATTTCATATGAATAGATGTTTGGTGCGAATTGATACTTTATGTGATCTGCCCATTTTATGCAAATTACTTATTATATCTGCACTGCTTATTGTACGAGAATTGTTGTGTCGTGTGAGTTACTATTTTGTGTAGACTACAATAATATGTGAACCGTTATTGTTTGTCACCTTTTAACCTAACTGATGTGTTTATTTGTAGCATGTTTGAGCACTCATTGAGCTTTCATAAGCTCACCCTCTCTTTTATAACATTTCAGTGATATAACATGCGAGGAGGTGTGGAAGTGAGTTATCCAAGTGATCCAAATTGAGGCTATATCTAGGTATGTCATTGTGTTCCCAAACCTAGTGGGGAAGGCAATGTAGGACCAAATTATGAGATTTAGTATTAGACTTATAATTTTCGGGTTGTAATTGGACACTACGGGCTATTTAATTATTTGGTTTAAAACTTTTATCATTGCATTAGATAGATGACTGAATAATGGATTATGATTGTTTGATGATTGGTTTGAATAACTATTCGACTAACTTGTAAGTGCAGATTGAAGAGTCACTAGTCATTAAGGTAAGCCTTAGAGGTTTTATGTGTGATTTGGATACAAACATGTTCTTGGTATGCATGAGATGTAACACAGAATTTGGTCAAGTCATGTAAACTGTTAAATGTCTGCTAACTAATTAATTTATAATGTTATGTGGTTGTGCGAGATTCTTTAATAAATTTTCCAAAATAAGACTTATATGTTAAATCCTACAATATTATTGTTAAACTTTGTGAAATGGAGTTTTTCCCAAAATATTACTATATATTACATTTTAAATCTAATTATATGTTTTTAAACTAAACGGTTTTCCAAGCCCCTACAAATATAGCCTTTTTAAAAAATACCCTAGTGCATGCATGTATGTTTAACTAAAGTTTTCAATGTAATTTTATATTAAATATTAAATTGTAAATTAGTCTTGTTGTTGATTGTTGACTAGAGTAGCGTAATAGAAACGTGATATTAGGCTTTTATTAAATATTCCATGACTAATTGTGTGGAGTGATTGGTCGGTTGGTGTGTTTTGTGGTGGTTTAAACAGAAAGTCACTTTAGTGGCTAATGTGATGTTCAAAATTCAAGTCAGACCATCCCAACCGAGTTTGGGGCACCATATCTTAATGGAAGATCCTCATCCACGATCCTTTGTTAAACCATTTGTCATTTTCCTAAACATTGGGAACCATTGGTACATCAACTTTCTTGACTACTTCCAGGTTAACATCTTGTTGGTTTACACAACTATAATTCTTGTAGACCTTTCTCATTTTCATTACTTTTCCATTCATGGGTGGATTCCTTCAACCCATCGTTCATCTGTCGCTGGCTCATACTTCCATTTCCTTTCAACCCTTTTTCCCATTTTTGGGTTGTCTTATAATCTTATTCTGAATTCCTTCCTGAGTTTATTATCCAAGTAGACTTTATCTAATTCTTTCTCCATGTTGCCATAGTTGAGATATGCTCTTTGCAAGTGCCCATGTTTAATGTCTTGAAGGACTCCATTAGTTGTTAATGTCTGACTATGACTCTTCACTTTTGTATTCTAGTGTTTAATGTCCAATCAGACTATCCCATGTCTAATGACCCGTTGGTCGTTCTCGTGTTTAATGTCCCTTCGGACTATCTACGATGCCATAGTGTCTTTCAATTATGGTCTTATTCATTATACCGCCAAATCATCTTTTGATGACATATCTTCTTTTAGCTATGGTCTTACACAGTATCACCCATGTTTATCGACCCTACGGACTACCTAGGTTGCCATAGTACAACTATGGTCTTAAACCTTATATTCCCCGTGTTTACTGTCCTGATGGACTACCTGGATTGCCATTGTTCAACTATGGTCTTACGCCTTATATTCCTTGTATTTACTGTTGGAAACGCGAAAATATACACACTTTTTCATGCCTTTTTTAACTCAAATTCATGCAATTTCGGTAAAATTCTTATTGAAAAATATATAATAATTATAAAATAATTAAATTGCACTTAAATTTTAACATGTTGAATTTTAATTAATTTTATATTAAATTTTGATTTATTTTTGACAGATTCACACAAAGAGTGAAAAACAGCTCGATAGACACTACTAAAAGCACAAAACCTAAAAGTGATTTTGAAGCATCAAGGCGAATTAAATTTTCAGCCTAAAACAGTCCAAATTATGAATATTAATTAATAATATAATTAATTTTAATTTTAATCTAATTTATTTTGGGTTAAATAATTATTATTAATTAAATTATGAAAAGAGGCCCAGTTGAGTTGAACTGAGAAAACCAACCCAACCGAGCACTGGGCTACCTAAAACCGTTCCACATGCTGACCCAGTTAGCTTTTTTGGATGATTATTTGGCTTGCAAAATGGCCCTTGAAGACTCCTTCAATTTGCATTCAAATCCTTCCACTATTCATGCCTTTCTAGATTTGCCCCTACCTAAAAATAGCATGTTTGAAACCTTCAAACATGCCACATGAATGGCTGGCCATGAGGGAGTCTTTGGTTGATGATTTTTTCTATTTTTAGCAGCCATCTCAACCTATAAATACCCCCTTGGCTGCTCACTTCAAACACATCTCAAACCTTCTCATCTCTTCACTTCTCTCTCACTTTCTCTCTTCAAACACTATTCTTCATTTTCTTCCCCATTCCTTTACCGATTTCACCTCTTGAAAAAGAGTCCTTCAACCACCATTTGGAGTAGCATTCAAGTTTTCATGGAAGCCTCGATTCAACAAGAACAAGTAGAGAAGGAAGAGCGGAGCAAGCTAGTCAATCCTCGGAGAAACACTAGATTTGATTCTTGTTCCTTATCCTTTTAATTTTTTTGTTGTTATTATGAACAGGTCTATGAATATTTGTGATGTTGATATGTTTAATTTAATTAATATGTCTTAAATTTAATTCGTGTCAGGTTGATTGCATTTTGTCCACTTAATTTATTAAAATTGTATTTGTGTTGTTATAGGCCTTGGTAAGATGTTTGATTAAGTAAAACTATGATTAAGTTATCCTTGCATTACAATTGTAAGGTAACTAATGAATTAATTATTTAAACGGATTGAAATTGTAATTAATTGACACGATACTTAATCAATGCATGTTTAATCATCAAAGGTAGCTGAGGGTTAAATTAGCAACGATATCTAACGATACATTTGTCTTGTATAACTTACGAGATTATTGTGATTAAACTATTTTAAGGTAGAAATACAATGTTACCTCACGTAATCTTTTATGTGCTTAGGAAAATTGAATTAATTTTTTGAATTAGCATAGAGATATGTACAAGAGATTATTTTAATTTCATAAGTATGTATGTGCATTAACACATTTTCTTATTTAAATTTGTTTAATCGGTTGATTTGATGTGAAGATATAGTCAAGAGATAAATGGATTTTAGTAGGTGAGTATGTTCATAAGTTTGCAAATTACGGAGTTGCCGTAAATTAAATTCGTAACAATATGCACATGAGTTTAGTAATTCTAAGTTAAGAAATGTAATTAATCTAACACAATTATGTCATCTTGATTAAAATCATCTTTTGAAATCGTGCATTGGAACTTTTATTTTCTTTTTATTCATTTTACTTAGTTAAAAATCTTAGTTTTTAATCACCTCCTCAAATCAAAATATTTTTCTTCACCAAAGTGTTTTTAATTGCATTTATAAATAATTCATTTCACAGTTCTTGTGGGTATAATAACTCGACATTTACTTGTCACTTTATTACTTGTTATGATTGTGTACACTTGCACATTTTCGTCGTTCTAACTGTCCTAATGAAAAACCAGGATGCCATAGCATATTTCAGCCATGGCTTTAGTCTTGTTTCCATTATGCCATGGCGTCTTTCAGCCATGGTCGTACTCATTTATATCATAATGCCATAGCATCTTTCAGCTATGATCTTACTCAGCTTTAAGCGTATAGCCTCCAATCGGTCTTATAACACCCCTAACCCGTATCCATCACCGGAACAAGGTTACGGAGCATTACTGGAGTTTTCAGAACATTTACAGATAATTCATATCAATTACTATTTATTTTTTGATATTAACCATAACGTCCCTAGGATAGACCCTCGAGGCCCAAAATGAATGTTAGGATCGGGTCGGGACTAAACCGAGACCATAGGAAAATTTTTGTGAAATTTAAAAATTTTACTGATGTACAGGGGTCACACGCTCGTGTGGGTAGGCCGTGTGGCTCACACGACCAAGTGACACAGGTCACACGGACATTTCCTTAACCCATGTAACTATTTGAGTTGCAAAACATTAAGGTGCAGTTTTCACATGGCCAAGACACACGCCCGTGTTCTAGGCCATGTAGCACACACGGCTTAGACACACGCCCGTGTCCCTGCCCGTGTGCTCAATTCTGAGCATTCTGTTTCTCAAATTTTAGGTGCAGGGGACACACGGCTAAACCACATGCCCATGTGTCAGGCCATGTGTCACACATGGTCAAGACACACGTTGTGTCTGCCTGTGTGGATGAAAATAGGCCACTTCAAGGCCACTTTTCTCACCTTTTTCAAAATTTACCTGCATATAACATTTGTACACACTAATATATCCCAACCAAACAACCAATTTAGGTCAAATATCAACTTTTAAACATAATATGTCAACACACTACTCATTTGTATAAACTTACTTTGTAATTTCCATTCATTAACTATTAATAAATACTATTAAATATATGCACATAAACTAACATATATGTATATAAACTTTTCATAACCATAATACAAGATTACTTTCTTTTCATTCCATCCTATACATGTCATATAAACCATAAGGTACTTTGTAAAATCTACAGGAGAAAATCTGGATAGTGTGGCTCGATGTGTTGATCCGATCCTCCGAACTCTTGTTAAACTACATAGAACATTAAACACACAGGAGTAAGCTTATGAAAGATTAGAAAGTTCATTGGCTTTAAAATAAATCTTACCGAATAGATATTAACAAAAAATTAAATAGAGCTTTTCATTAATATTCCCTATCAATCACAATCTCAAACATTGAATTTATTTGATTGAGCTCAATATCACAACTAATTAAATTCTTTCACTTTCATTCATATAACACTTACCAACACTTGTCAAATTATAGAACATCTTACGGATTTGAGTACATCGTTTGTTCAATGCCATAGTCCAACTATAGTCTTTCACTAATATTGTCATGGCCCTACCATATTCTTTCACTCATGATGCCATAACCCAGTTATGGTCTTATACATGTACACTTATTGCCATGGTTCAACCATGGTCTTACGTACACTTTGCCATAATTCAATTATGGACTTTTCGGCTATGGTCTTACATTCCACACTTTGCTATGGTTATACCATGATTTTACTCATCAATTCATCACTTGTCACTTCACTTGTCACTAAATGATTGTACTCAATCCAGTGTTCTACTCAATTTGAACATTCAATTCACTATTCATATCACTTCTACATTCACGATTGTTAAACTACACAGAACATTAAACATTCAATTCAATGACAACACATAAAACAATACATTATATCATTTCTACATTCACAAATAATCATAAAGGTCAACCTTATGATGTAACACCCTTTACCTATAACACCCCTAACCCAAATCCGATTGCCGGATTAAGGCTAAGAGTTATTACCGAACTAAACATTTAATTATCTCATTCACAGTGTCAATAAACATAAACAGAGATCGAGCTGAAATACATACTGATATTTAAGTTATACGCCATTTTCGTATGACCAAAATATTTACAATTTTAAAACATAGTTATCATTAGCCTAACCTATACATGCCATTTCGAGTCCAAAATATAACTCTACCAAAAAGATCGATAGTGTGATGAACTGCTGACGATCCCCGAGTCGGTGGCCAAAATCAACAATCTATAAAACAGAGAAATAAAGAACAGAGTAAGCTTTCAAAGCTTAGTAAGTTTTAAGCATCACAAACAATTAAAGACTTATCGAAAATCGAAACATTCATTTAAACAGACTTATTCTCAATTCAAATTGCTTCATGGCCGAATACACATAAACATATACATAGATTTCTCAGCACATATTTTTCTTGTACTTAAAATTCATAAGATGCATTTAAATCAAATAATCTCATATATTAACAACATTTGACCGAACAGGCCATTGTTTTACTCGTAGATATAACAATCATTCACACTTAAGTATCATTCTTTAATACTAATAATTCACAAAATCATTGACTGAATGTACATGAGTACATAAAGAAATTTTGACATATAATTCATATACAAATATACCATGACCGATTAAATCATTCTCATATTCATAAATATAACCATCAATCATATTTATATATATATTCTTCTTTGATGCTAATGATTCACTTCGAAATCAATTCACCGATGAGTAAGTAATACGTACTGAACATTTTAAATGTATAGTACTTACTCGACGATGGTTTATCGCGAACATTCAATATCGTAATCTTACTTAACTTATCGGCATTAAGCCCGCTGTCTTAGGACTTGAAACCAATTGCCAAAGACAAGCCTACGGAATTTAAACCCGGTATAATACCATTTCGAAGCCTATGGGACTTTAGCCGGACATATTTCCAAAGACGTAGCTCGCGGACCTTAAGTCCGGATATAATTCCAGACATAGCCTGTGGATCCTAAGTCCGGATATAATTCCAAAGATATAGCTCATGGACCCTAAGTCCGGATATACATCATCGAATGTCATGCATACTTATTCGCAAGAAAATTCAATTCAAATAACATCTCACGGTCATAGTTCATTTATTCCATTCAATAATAGCATAACATGGGCACCATTCATATAACTTTTGGCTCAATAACATACATAAGAATATATGTCCATTTTACTTTCCAAGCTTAACTTCTAATGTCTATTCGGCTTTAAGCCTTAAACATAAATTATTTGTCACTCAACTATATTCAAATAAAATCAATAGATCGCAATCATGCTTATCATACACATATCAAGACATTATCAATTATGTACTAAATGTGACTATTCAAAACTTACTTTGGATATACTTGAACGGTTGCAGAAAGGCTACTCAATTACTTTCTCTTTTCCCCTATCCAACTTCGACCCTCTTTGCTCTTGAGCTTAAATTCAAAAATTTTAAACTAGTCATTATTCGACTATTCAAGCATTTCTTCAGAAATATAATATATATATTCGACTTTCACACACATAGATCATAGTAAGTTTATAAGAAAACATTAAGCAACTCCTTAACAAATTTTTATCAATGATTACCTCATAATCACAAATTCACAATAAGCTGTCTTCCTGAGCAACAGTCACTAAATTATTTATAACTGGAGCTACGAAACTCCAAATCAATTGCCGTAAAATTTCCATGAAAATAGACTCATATATATTTTATCCATAAAATTTTCAGAATTTTTAGTTTGGCCAATCAATACCAGATTTTTCTTAAAGTATCCCCTGTTTCACTGCTTGACTAGTCTGACCACCCTTTACTACGAATCAAATTTCTAATCGTACAGAAGTCAAAATATGTTCTCGTTGATTTCATTAGAAACTAGACTCATTAAGATTTAATTACATAATTTATTCAGCTTCTAACTCCACTCCCACAATTCATGGTGATTTTCCAAATTCACGTTACAGCTGCTGTCTCAAGCAGATTTACTACAATTTACTCTTTCACAACTCTTTGCATTCATATTATTTAAACATGTATATCACCAATCAATTTCATCACAATTCTATAATTTCACTTAAGCATAATCTCAATACAATACATCGTGTTCAAATCATTATTCAAGTTCAAATTCGGCTAGCACACATATACATACTAGCAACTAAGTATTAACATTGCATTTCATACTATAACCGAATGTATAGCTCATCAAAATATATTTATTCATGTTCCCTTAACACATATTGGTCAGCTAGATCATGCATTAGTCTTTGGCACATTTGGTCATTAAAGCCATCACCTATTTAACTTTCAAGCATTTTTATACTAACATTTCTCCCAAGGTCAAATTCATATACAACTTTTAATACTCATACAAAGTTTATATTTCAAATAATTTATGCACACACCATTAACCTACTAATTAACTAAACAATTTAAAAATTTTCTTTAACTAAACATTTATTCGGCAATGACCACAACAATTTAACAAACCTTAAAAACAATCTATAACAATTAAATTCATCTTAAATCCCCCATGACCGAATGTGCATATATATAAAAACTCAAATAACAACAAAATTTTCTTTCCAAAATGCATATATATACATACGGCAACTTCAATTCATACCTCTCAACAATGAATTCAACTTATTCAACCATCATTTAAGCTACTTTAACATCTAAATAACACCTTCCAAAAACTTATCAAAATAACACAAATTTAGCAACTTGCCCAATGCATATATATTCAATGATTCATGAATTTAAACCATGGGTTAACTATACTAAGCACTTACCAATTTAATTTCATAAACAATTACATAAAAATTGTAACAGCCTAATTTTTAGTGATGTCGGAACAGTGATTCGAGATCACTAAATCCGAAAAATGAGTAGGAAATATTATTAATTTAGTGAGTATAAGTTAAATGTGAAGTTAGGAAAAATTTTGAAATAGTGAAATGTACAAAATATATATATATATATTAAAATAATTAGAATTGAAAACGAGGTATCGAGACCTCGAGATTTTAAATCGAGCCATAAATATTTTATAAATATTTATGGAGTGTTAATAAGTTAATATTAAAGTTTCACAAGAAATTTTAAAGTCTCGATAGCTAATTGAACAAAAAGGACTAAATTGTGTCAAATGCAAAATTGTGGGAAATGATTAAATAGCTTAAATGATAAAAGAAAGAGGGTTTAAAAGGCAAATAGACCCAAGGTCTATTTGGGCTGGACGGCAAGAGCATGAAATCACCAAGAAAATAAGGGCAAAATTGGAAAATTGCAAAATTTACTTAATAAAGCTAGGACTAAAGTGGAATTATCTAGATTTCTCTTTATTTTTCTGCATTCCCATCAGCAAAAACACCATGGAAGAGTTCCCTTAAGCTGGTTTTTCATATTTTTACTGCAAGTAAGTTCAATTCTTGATTATTTCTTGAAATTTTTGTGTTTTTGTGACTTTTACAACTAGGTCCATTTGTTGAATTCATTAGTTCTTGATTCTATGAAAGAAATTGAAAGTTTCTATGAATATGTGCTGGAAGTATATGATGATTTGATATAGAATTAGAGCTTTAAATTGTTTATATGCTGATTTTATTGAAAGAATTGAATAGAAAGTGAATGTTTGGGACCTAAATTGTAAAAGAGTTTGAAGTTAGAGTTTTATGTGGAAATTCTAAATTTCAATAGTTATGGAATAACTTATAATGTCTAGGAAAAGTATTAATTGAGAAAATTAGTTTAATTGAGGGTTAATTAAGTAAGGACTGAATTGTATGAATCGTGAAATTTGGGATAAAATGAAAATCAACATTTTACACTAAAACAGCTTTTGGACAGCAACAATAGTCTAACTTTGAAAAATCTCCAAAATTGTAGAAATCTAATTAGAGGATGAATAAAATATGAAATTAAAGCTTATTGAGTCTAGTTTCTTATAGAAGAAACGTGTAGCAATGGAATTGTAAATCATGAGATATAATAAGTTTTGTGAGACAATGTCGAATGATTTCGGGTTTCCTATTCGACTTTGGAAAATCATAAAAATTGGATAAAATAATTAAGGGATTAAATTTATATGTTCAACCTTAAAGAGTATATTTTCAATAGAAATAAGCGGAACATCATCCGAATCTCGTACAATGAGATAATTAATTTTAGTGAAGAAGGGTCTGAATCTGCTGACAATGAGAAACAAGGGCAACTTTAAAGAATAAACTGTACTTATTGGCTAAACCAAAATTCTGAAAATTTTATGGTAATAATATAAGTAAGTCTAGTTTCAGGAAAATTATAGGATCTTAATTTGAGTTCTGTAGCTTAAGATATAAATAATTTAGTGACTATGACGCAAATGGACAGCTTTTGAATATACATAAGTAAATAGTGAAATTATTGATAATGTTACTTGTTGCATGTTATATCAATTAAGGATGTGGAATGGAGAGGAGGAGGATGAAAATATGTATGAATATTCAGCTAGCCTGGCTAATTTGTATGTTTTAGGCTCATGGACTAAATTGAATAAAAGTAAAATTTTATGGGCAATTTTGTAAAAAAAATGTTAGAAATGACCAATTTGCATGAAATGGATTATTTTATTATTTAAATTACAAAATTGAATGAAATTATTAATTTAGCTCAAGATCAGGGAAAAACATGTTTTAAGGATTAAATTAAAAAGTGTTAAAATTATGGAAAATTCTGGTATTTTATAGAATTCATAGGTTGTTATCAATTTGTGTGAGAATAACGGCTGGAAATAAGGATTAAATTGCAATAATTTTATTTTATTTTAACCTAAGGATGAAATCGTCATTAATTAAAAGTTTAGGGGTAAAATGATAATTTTGTTTAGAGTATTAGTTGAATGTATTATAACATGGAATAAATAAAAACGACGATCAAATTTCTTTATAAAGATCCGGATGACTTGAATACGAGACTTGAACGTGGAAAAGAAAAGATATCGGATTAATAAAATATCTGATAAATGAATGGGTAACTCCGGTAATGCTCTGTAACTCTATTTCGATGACGGATTCGGGTTAGGGGCGTTACAAAAATCACATTAACATACCTTATTTCAAGCTCAAAGTGACCGAATGCTATTTCCTCCCTTTTCTTTCTCTAATATTCGGCTACTAAGGAAGAAGATGATACAAGCCTTTTTATTTTGTTTTTTCTAATATCTTTTTAATTTACTAATTTTTTTATTCCATAAATTAAGCCATTACCATTTTATAATATTATTACATAACACATATTGCTTATCATCATTATCATGGCCGGCCACTACTATTAAAGTGGGGAATTTGACATGCAAGTCCACTTTTTTGATTACATGCATTAATAGACCATTTTAAAACTAACCTATCACATTTCAAAAATGTCTCACATAAGTCCTATTTAATAAATTTCACATACAAATGACAAAATCAAAGCATGAAACTTTCTCACATGCATTTACACATATTATAAGAATAGAATATAATAGTTAATTATTTTTGTGACTCAGTTTTGTAGTCCCGAAACCACTTTCCGACTAGGGTCAAATTAAGGCTGTCACATTACCCGTATTCAACACCAGAACAGGGTACGAGGCATTACCGGACTTAAACTCAATCAAATATTCGAAACTGAGACATGAATTTGCACTCGAATTTAAATCTTTTCATAAACATTCATATTGTCCCTAAAATGAGCCTACGAGACCCTAAACATACATTAGGAGTGGTTTAAGACTAAACCGAGAACTTTAGAAAACTTCCCAACACAGAAAATTTTTAATCAAAACAGGGGTCACACCCCCATGTGGCTTGGGACAGGCCTGTGTGGATAGGTCGTGTGGTCACGCACGCCCGTGTCCCTAACCCATTTAACTCTCTGTTTATGACATCATCAACAAAATGAAGTCACACGGCCAAGTCACACGCCCATGTGCTTATGCCCTGTGGGCGATTAAATTTTCATAATTTTTCATAAATAGGTGCAGACTTCACACGTCCTGGGAACACGCCCATGTCCTTGGATCGTGTCCTTCACACGGCCGTGTCTCTGCCCGTGTGGCCAATTTGAAGCTAAAATTCAAAAATGCAGGGGACACACGACCGGATCACACACACATAGGGCAATCCGTGTGTCACACACGGCCTAGACACATGCCCGTGTG
Organism: Gossypium arboreum; assembly: GCF_025698485.1. NCBI lineage: Eukaryota > Viridiplantae > Streptophyta > Magnoliopsida > Malvales > Malvaceae > Gossypium > Gossypium arboreum. Next base: position 109,303,013 of record NC_069075.1, on the reverse strand, counting down.
CCTACCCGTGTGGAAAAAAATAAGGCTATTTACCAAGCCATTTTGCCACCCTTGCACCAACCTTCACAACCACAAGCATCACCAATCCAAGTATATTCATACAACCAATTCAGCCACAAACAAGATATCAATGCATCATCTACATGCAACCATCTATCACATACAAACATCACCTACTTATCAACTCAATCCATGCAAATTCACACATCCATGAAAACATCATCATATGCATATATATACTTAAGCCAATATTAGCCAATTTCAATGGCCATTTACATAATGAATTATCAATCATTATAAGCCAACACATTTGGCCAATTTAAATATGACACATAACAAAATGACCAAGCCCCTATACATGCCATACTCAAAATATTGAAACCAAGTATATCCAAAACAATCATTTGATAGTGTGAGTCGAGCTTCGACGTTCCTCAATCCACGAGCTAGCTTGACGACACTATAAGGAATGGAAAGAAAAGGGGAGTAAGCTTTAAAGCTTAGTAAGTTTGCATGCAACTAATAAGCAACATAACTCATTCATTAAACATATAATTACTAAACATAAGTTAACATAAATATCATCATGTATTTTAGGCATAAATTACTTATTAGCATTCTTACCGAGAGTTCATCTCATACTAAAGTCCATACTCTTGAGTTTTACATACATACTTGTACCAACTCGTAACATAGTCACATACTTTGTCATCTTTGACATACTCTTCAGAATACTTGTTGAACACTTGGAATACTATTTGATACACGGAAGGTCTTGCACATAAGTGCCACATACGTATCCAATGCTACCTCATATCTCATAACACATGGGGTTCAAACAAGAGCTAACCACGGGCCTGCTCACACAAGTTGTCAGTCAAGACGTAACTACACGGGCTGCTCACACAAGCTGTCAGTCAAGATGTAACTACACGGGCTACTCGCACAAGCTGTCAGGTATCCGCAACACATGCTGGACTACCCAGCCACCTGTAGGACGTACATGACCAACACCCGGATTCACATAGATCACATAACACATGGTTTCCTAGTGACATGTCACTCGTATCCTAATCTATTCCTAATGTTCAAACGGGGTTTCTCACTTGTCATTTTATCATCAAACGTATCCACACTGTCATTTATAAAATTCATGCATACTAAAACATATGAAAATACAAATATAACATTGTCTTTATTTACACATGAACTTACCTCGGTACAAAATAGTTGGAAATGGACCTAATCGTCAATAACCTTATTTTCCCCCCGATCAAGGTCCGAACTTCATTTTTCTTGATCTATAATAGCAAATTTAAATTATTTAATTATCACATTACTCAATGCTGTCCAAAAATCAACTTATGACAAAATTATGTTTTTGCCCCTAAACTTTGACATATTTACATTTTAGTCCTTAGGCTCGTAAAATGAAATGTATCCATTTTCTTTGTTACCCAAGCCTAGCCGAACCTAAATCATGCTCATAACAGCCCACAATTTTCATCAAATCACATTTCTACTACCCATTTTTACAACTTTTACAAATAAGTCCTTTTTATGCATTTTCACTAAAAATCACTTAGTAAAAGTTGTTTATCACACCTTAAACATACAATATCTTCCATCAAACATCAAAATACAAGCATGTCACACATGGGTAAATTTTTAAACTTGAACCTTACTTCAAAATAATGGTAGAAATAGGTAAATCGAGTTACGAGGAATTTTAAAATGTAAAGAGCATTAAAAACGGGGCTAGGATGCACTTACAATCAAGCTTGAAAGTTGAAGAAACCCTAGCTATGGAGCCCTTATGAAATTCGGCCAAGGTAGAAGAAAAATGAGCAAATTTTGACTTGATTTTCCCTTTTTATTATTTTATTTACCAAATGACCAAAATGCCCTTAAGGCCTTTCTTTAAAATTTTAGCTCACCATGTCCATTTTTGTCCACAAACTTAACAAATGATCTAATTATCATATAAGGACCTCTAAATTAAAATCTCATAGCAATTGGACACATCTAGCATGTAGAACTCAACTTTTGCACTTTTTACAATTTAGTCATTTTTACTAAATTGAGTGCCCAAACGTCAAAATTTTCGAACGAAATTTTCACAAAATCATTGCGTGAAACCGTAAACCATAAAAATATAATAAAAATAAATTTTATTGTGTCAAATTCGTGGTCTCGAAACCATTGTTTCGACTAGCCCCAAAATCAAGCTGTTACAACTCTTCCCCCTTTAGGGATTTTCGTCCCCGAAAATCTTACCAGAAAATAGGTTTGGGTACAGTTTTCTCATAGCCTCCTTAGGTTTCCACGTACCTTCCTCAATACTGAGTCTTTACCATAAAACTTTTACTAGAGCTACACTTTTATTTCTCAACTGTTTTACTTCCCGGGCTAATATCTTGATCGGTTCCTCATCGTAAGTTATATCTGGACGAAACTCAACTTCCGTCGGTGAAATTAAATGCGAAGGGTCTAATCTATAACGGCATAACATAGACACATGAAACACGTTGTGGATCCTCTCTAACTCAAATGACAAAGCTAATCGATATGTTACCGGTCCTATTCTTTCGGTAATCTCATACAGCCCAATAAATAGCGGACTTAACTTGCCTTTACAGCTAAATCTTAGAATTTTCTTCCATGGAGATACTTTAAGGAATACTTTGTCACCGATCTGAAATTCAATCTCTTATCTTTTCAAATCTGCGTAAGACTTTTGTCTATCTGAAGCAGCTTTCAAACAGTCTCGAATTACTTTTACTTTCTCTTCGGTTTCCTTAACCAAGTTGACCCCATGAATCTGTTTCTCACTAATTTTGGTCCAATACAAAGGTGCTCGGCACTTACGGTCATACAATGCCTCATAAGGTGCTATTTTTATACTTGACTGATAGTTTTTGTTATAGGCAAATTCGACCAATGGTAGATATTTTTCCCAACAACCCTCAAATTCTAGAACACAGCATCGAAGCATATCTTCAAGTATCTGAATTACCCTTTTGGATTGACTGTCGGTCTGTGGATAAAATGCAGTAATAAAATTCAATTTCGTACCCAAGGTTTCTTGCAACTTTTTCCAAAACCTCGAAGTAAATCTCGGATCCATATTAGAGATATTAGAAATAGACACCACGTGCAATTTCACAATCTTCGCAATGTACAGCTTAGCTAACTTATCAAGTGAATAATCAGTACGTACCGGTATAAAATGAGACGATTTCATCAATCTATCAACCATGGCCCATATGACATCTTTCTTTCTTGGAGTCATAGGCAAACCCATTACAAAATCCATCGTAATTCTATCCCATTTCCACTCGGGTACCATCACTGGCTGAAGAAAACCCAAAGGCACTTGGTGTTTAGCTTTCACTTGTTGGCAAATAAAACATCTCGAAACAAACTCGGAGATATATCTTTTCATGCCTGACCACCAATACCTTTTCTTCAAGTCATTGTACATTTTTGTACTGTCCGGATGAATAGAAAAACAACCACTATGTGCCTCATTAAGAATCTTCTGGATCAACTTTATATCTTTAGGAACACATATCCTACCTCGAAATCTCAGACAATCATCAAAGTCAATCTGAAATTCTGAGTCATTGCTCGATTCACTCTAAATTCTCTTGGCTTGCAATTCACTGTCACACTTTTGAACCTCGCAAATCTACTGAAGAAACATTGGTCTAGCTCTCAACTCAGCTAGAATCGAACCATTATTGGATAAATTCAATTGTGTATTCATGGCTCTCAAAGTAAAAAAAGATTTCCTACTCAAGGCGTCTGCGACTACATTCACTTTACTCGGGTGATAGTCAATCACCAACTCATAATCTTTCAGCAACTCGAGCCATCTTCATTGCCGTAAGTTCAAGTCCTTCTGGGTTATCAAATACTTCAAACTCTTATGGGCGGTAAAAACATGACATTTCTCACTGTACAAATGGTATCGCCATATCTTCAAAGCAAACACAATAGCAGTTAATTTCAAATCATGCGTCTTGTAATTCTTCTTATGTGGCTTTAATTGTCTCGAGGCATAAGCTATCACATTGCCTTCTTGCATCAACACACATCCTAGTCCATTCAGTGATGTGTTGCTATAAATCACAAATTCTTTTCCCGGTTCAGGTTGCACTAAAGCCGGTACCTCTATCAATAGTGTCTTCAGCTTCTCAAAACTTTGCTGACATTTTTCAGGCCATTCAAACTTGAAGTCTTTTTGCAACAATCTCGTCATCGGGTAGCAATCATTGAAAATCCTTTAACAAATCATCAGTAATAACTGACTAGTCCCAAAAAGCTTCTAACTTCAGACACATTTCTCAATGGCTTCCAATCAATGATTACCGAAATTTTACTTGGATCAACCCAAATACCATCACCTGAGACAATATGGCCTAAAAATCCAACTTCTCTGAGCCAAAAATCACTTTTACTGAACTTATCATACTACTGTTTATCTCTCAAATTTTGTAAAATAGTTCTCAGATGCTTGGCATGCTCGGTCTCCTCACGAGAATAAATCAGTACGTCATCAATAAAAATAACTACAGACTTATCCAAATATGGTCGAAAAATTCAGTTCATCAAGTCCATGAAAATAGTAGGGGCATTAGTTAATCCAAATGGCATAACAAGAAATTCATAGTGCCCGTACCTTGCCTTAAAAGTAGTTTTCGGCACATTTGACTCTTTAACTCATAACTGATAGTAGCCAAATCTCAAATCAATCTTTGAAAACACGGTTGCTCCTCTTAATGGTCAAACAAGTTATCAATCCTTGGTAAAGGATACTTATTCTTTATGGTAACCTTGTTGAGCTGTTGGTAGTCAATGCACAATCTCATGGATTCGTCTTTCTTCTTTATAAACAATACCGGAGCACCCCAGGGAGAATAAGTCAGTCTCACAAAACCCTTATCTATCAATTCTTGCAACTGAGCTTTCAATTCTTTTAATTTAGTCAGAGCCATCCTGTAACACCCCAAACCCGTGACCGTCACCGGATTCGACCACGAGGTGTTACCGTGCTTACTTCCTTATTTCCTCTTGGAAATTATGAAATTTTGTTTCAGGCAGGCTAGCTAACTGCGTCACTGTTACCTTAAAAATCATATCTCGAGTTCCAGAACTCGAAAACCAATTCCATAAATTTTCCCTGAAACTATACTCATATATCCATCCATGGATTTATTTCTAGAATTTTTGGTCAGGCCAATTGGTACAGTTTATTAGTTAAAGTCGCCCATGTTACAGGGGTCGACTACACTGACCTTCGCGCATTACAACCTGGATATCTTCTTGTACAGAGCTTCAATGCTCATGCCGTTTGTTTCTAATGAAACTAGACTCAAAGGGGAATCTGCACATATAAGGAACGACTTCTAATTCCTTCTGGATAATTTATGGTAAATTTTCAAAGTCGAGACAGGGGATCCAGAAACGGTTCTGGCCCTGTCTCACGAGAACTTTAATATCTCTCAGTATACTGCTCATACGGTCGTTTCGTTTCGTCCATATGAAAATAGGTTCATCAAGGTTCAATTTCATAATTTATTCACTATTTAATTCTACTTCTAGTATTTTTAGTGATTTTTCAATCTCATATCACTGCTGCTGTCCGCAACAGTTACTGCAGTAGACTATGCCAATTTCATGAATCTTTCCTTGGCCTTACTAATCATCCATTATACATGACACAAATCATGGCCACCTTATCAAAATTAAAGTTTCTAAGACTCGTGGCTATAGGTTCTAGCATCCCACTCAACGACCACATAGGCCATTTTCACATGGCTTAAAGTTTACAACCCACAATTCAACAAAACAAAATAGCCTATACATGCCAAATGTTCTCCTAGTTCAACTACGAAGACAATACCAAAAGATTTCCAGCCGGTGTGATGACTTCAACGACGGTTCCGAAACACGCAAACAATACGAGTCCAAGAGACCTAAAATGGGTGACAAGAAAACACCGAGTGAGTTTATAACTCAGAAGTCATAAGCATTCAACAACCATCCATTAATAAAGTTACCACAACATGAAACAATAAACGAGGCTGGGTACTCATCCATATCAAAACTATACCATAATTCCTCGGACCTTTCGGTTCAATCTCATACCAAGTCATACATCCACATTTCATATTCCACACAACAAGATATTTAAGGCATTTTCACACACTAACTCATTTCCACCACAACCATACAATTTCAATCATCACATAGATTTAAAGCTTACCAAGCTCAACCCCGAGCATGAACGTATTTCCTATTCGTCATGAGCTCAAGGTACTTACCCGATCCGCTGTCCATACTCAACTCGATGGAGACACACCCTCCATATATATAGAGTACGCACACACAGTGCTTAATACTCGATTTCGCACACTTAGTGCCATTCGATTTAAGCCCGCACACATAGTGCCATAGCCTTCGAGCTCGCACACCCAAAGGTCAGATATTTCCAGCATGCACACTTAGTGCCATATATTTCCAGCACGCACACTTAGTGCCATATATTTCCAGCACGCACACTTAGTGCCATATATTTCCAGCACGCACACTTAGTGCCAATCTCGTCACCGCATACACGTATTGCCAAGACACTTAGTGCCGAAAGCAAACTTTCTACACATTTCACTATTTCTTTTACATTCAACAATTGTCATCACTCCATACACATACAATTTCATTTATATATATATAGCATCCCATTAAACACAATTGCATAGATTTTACAATCATTTAAGCAATATCAAACATATGTGCTTAATGACTTACCTCGGATGTTGTCGCACGTTTTCAACGGCTATTCAATTATTTTGTCTTTCCCTTGTCCAACTTTGATCCTTTGAGTTCTTGAGCTAATTCACACAAATTTAACTTATTAAAACCTCATTATGCTAGCTTATGGCGAATATGACAAGGAGTTTAAATGGTCATATGGCCACCCTTTAGCTTGAATACACAATGGTCATGCACATTTTATATTACATCAAGCAATTCAATACAATTCATTCAAGCATCAAGGAAAGCTAAGGCCATCAATAGGCTACCTAAGGCCGAATATACACATCAACATATGTATTCGTTCATGTGGCGAACATACACATCCATGTTAAGGCCGATTTCCACACTTGATACATTCTACAAGTAAGGTCGCTTGTATCGACTAAACACCAATTTGTTTCAAGTTCACAACTAGGCTAATATGCACATATACACTAGTAAATCAACACTAACATTTGTACTTCACCTTACTAGCACTTCTCATTCAAATGACATGAACAACGAACATAGTTTCCTTTTATTTCCTACCATGGCGAATGCCATACAACACCATACCATGCATCATTACAAGCTTTACTTTTAGCATGCAAATAACATCCACAAATCCACCTTAGCGAACCTTATCTCCATGATATAGTGAAGATTTGAACCATGGGCTAGTTTAGAACTCAAGTTAACTACTAAAACATGCTTGAATCTCATGGCACAACATCAAACTTACCTTAACTTAGATGCAAATATGGCGAATGTCTTCAACTTTTCTCTTTTCAAACCGCCAAGAAGAACCAAAGGGTGAAGCTTTTCTTTTCTCTTTGTATTTTCTTCCTAGTCTTTGCTCAAAGAAAGGATGAATAACAACTTTTTTTTTTTTTCTTTCTCTCTAGCTACGCCACCATGGGGGCATCCATGCTCATTTTTTCTTTTCTTTTTTTTTCATTTCTTAATTCTTTCTACATAATGCACTAACTAAACATGTTGGAAACATGTCCCTTGCCCATAATCTAGACATGGTCAACACTCATCCAAAATAAATGGAGTATTTGACATGCAACTCCATTTATTTTACTTCATTCCTTTAATTAACCTCTTAAAATTAGCTACATATTTTTAAATCATTTCACATGAGTCCTTTTTCTTTCAATTCACAATCAAATTAACTAAATCAAAGAATTCAAAATTCACACATGCATTTTCACATATTCTAGACAATAAATATTACGTTCGAACATGTCGGTGACTCGGTTTAGCGGTCCCGAAACCACTTCCCGACTAGGGTCAATTTTGGGATGTCACAACTCTCCCCCACTTAAGAAATTTTCGTCCCCGAAAATCTTACCGGTAAATAGGCTCGGGTATCGCTCTTTCATAGAGTCCTCAAGTTCCCAAGTGGCTTCTTCCATTCCGTGTTTATGCCACAACACCTTCACTAACGGAATTTTCCTATTGCGCAACTCTTTTACTTCACGCCTCATAATGCAAACCGGTTCCTCTTCATAGCTCAAATTAGGCTGAGTCTCAATCTCAGATGGAGCGATTACGTGCGATGGATCAGACCTATATCGTCGAAGCATCGAGACATGAAAAATGTTGTGAATCTTTTCGAGCTCAGGGGGCAAAATTAATCGATATGCGACTGGCCCAACTCGTTCGGATACTTCATATAGCCCGATGAACCTCGGACTCAATTTGCCCTCACGACCAAATCTAAGCACCTTCTTCCAAGGTAAAACTTTGAGAAATACCTTGTCTCCAACCTGATATTCAATGTCTTTCCTTTTCAAATCCGCATACGACTTTTGGCGATCCGAAGCAGCCTTCAAACTTTCACGAATTACTCGAACTTTTTGCTCGGCATCCTTAACCAAATCAACCCCGAAGACTTTACTTTCACTAAGTTTAGTCCAGAATAATGGGGTACGGCATTTACGACCGTATAAAGCCTCGTGAGGCGCCATCTTAATACTTGATTGAAAACTATTGTTGTAAGTGAATTCAATCAAAGGTAATTACCGTTCCCATGAACCACTAAACTCAAGGATGCAACATCTCAACATATCCTCGAGTATTTGAATTATCCGTTCGGATTGACCATCGGTTTGGTCTCTAATTCGACTACTAGCACCTCATCGGGTGAAACGGATAGATGAGCATCCATCGCTCTCAAAGCAAACAGTGCCTTGCGACTTAAAGCATCGGCCACCACGTTGGCCTTTCCGGTGATAATCAATGATGAGTTCATAGTCTTTCAACAACTCAAGCCAACGTCTTTGTCGCAGTTTAAATCTCTCGAGTCATCAAATATTTTAGACTCTTGTGGTCCGAATAAATGTGACACCTTTCTCCAAACAAGTAATGCCGCCATATCTTCAAGGCGAACACTATGGTCGCTAGTTCAAGGTCATGGGTCGGATAGTTTCTCTCATGCGGCTTTAGTTGTCTCGACACGTAAGCCACAACTCGACCTTCTTGCATCAACACACAACCTAACCCAAGCAAGGATGCGTCACTGTATATGACAAACTCTTTACCGAACTCCGGTTGTACTAGTACCGGGGCCTCGGTTAAACAGGTTTTTAGTCGATCGAAACTTTCTTGACAGCGTTCCGACCACTCGAACTTAACATCTTTTGAAGTAGTTTTGTCATCGGTGCAACTATCATCGAAAAACCTTTCACAAATCGTCGATAGTATCCGCAAGCCCCAAAAGCTCCTAACCTCGGTAACATTCCTTGGAGGTTTCCAATCAACTATGGCGAAATTTTGTTCGGGTCCACCTCGACACCGATCACGACACCACGTGCCCCAAAAAGCTAACCTCTTTCAACCAAAATTCACATTTATTGAACTTTATGATAATCGCTTATCTCGTAAAATTTGCAACATTAGCCTCGGTGCTCAAGATGTTCGGTTTCATCTCTCGAATAGACCAAAATGTCATCGATAAATACAACTACGAACCGATCCAAGTATGGCCTGAAAATTCTATTCATTAAATCCATAAATACCGCAGGGCATTAGTAAGCCCAAACGGCATCACCAAGAATTCAGAGGACCGCACCTCGTTCTAAAAGCGGTTTTGGTATGTCCAATTCTCGGACCCTCAACCGATAGTACCCGACCTCAAATCTATCTTTGAAAACACTGAGGCTCCCTTTAATTGATCAAACAAATCATCAATTCATGGCAATGGATATTTATTCTTTATCGTCACTTTATTGAGTTGACGATAGTCGATGCACAACCTCATGGTTCCGTCCTTCTTTTCACAAACAATACAAAGTCGCCCCATGGAGAAAAACTCGGTCGAGCAAAACCTCTATCCGTCAATTCTTGCAATTGAACCTTCAATTCCTTTAACTCCGTTAATGCCATACGATACGGAGCTATTGAGATCGGCGTAGTACCCAAGACAACCGATGTCAATTCCACTCTCGAACCGGTGGCAATCCGGTAACTCTTCCTAAAAACATCTCAATACTCACAAACCACTGGTACCGATTCGAGTTTCTTTTCGTCTCTTTACTTTCAAACACATACGCAAGGTATGTTTCACACCCTTTTCACATATCTCCGAGCGGTCATAGAAGATATTATCGCCGGCACTCCTTTTAAATCAAGAGACTCGACTCGGACTACCTCATTATTTGCACTCCTCAAATCAATGGTTTTCCTTTTGCGTCCACCATCGCATCATGTACGGTCACCAATCCATACCAAGAATAACATCGAATTCATCAAATGGTAGAAGCATCGATCGGTAGGAAAAGGATTCTCAAATTATTAGGGAGCATCTGTTGCACACTTTATCAACGAGTGCGTATTGACCCAAAGGGTTTGACACTGAATTACGAACTCATGAGACTCAACAGTAGAGTCTTCTTGGATGCTAAAGTTTCACATACATATGAATGAGTAGAGCCGGGTCAATCAATGCAATCACACTAGTATCAAAGAGAGTAAAAGTACCAAGGATAACGTCGGGGAGGATGCCTCCTCTCGTGCGGGATGGCATATGCTCTAGCAGAGCACGGTCTCGGATCGAACAGCGTGACGGTGGCTCCTCTCGATTACCACCCCTACCTCCTGAAATCCTCGGGGTCTACCTCTAGCCGTCGCCCCACTAGATCTTGCACCTTGCATCTTATTCTTCTCATCTAGCTCGTGCAATCTCTAATGAAGTGGTCCTTCAACCACATCCGTAATGAGCCCAGCTTAACAGACTTACCCCAACGTTCACCTAGGTGTTGTCTTCCATATTGGGGGCATTCGGGTCTCTCTTGACGATTATTGCCCACACTAGCTACCGATGTAGCTCGGGAGTCCATCAATGGTCGGGCTCGATGGAAATTCCCGATCGCCTCGACTTATTAGTGTCCTCCCGAACTTCTTTACCACGAGAATGGAGCTTTACTCACGATCTTTTACGATAATCTCTTGCTTCAAATTCAGCCTTCTTCTTTTCCTTTCCAAGTTCTTCCGCCTTGCGTGCTCGCTCGACTAGTGTTACAAACTTCTTTATCTCCAAAATACCCACTAGCGACTTCAAATCTTCATTCAATCCTTCTTCAAATCTTTTGCACATAGCAACCTCATCACCCACACACTCCGAGCATACCGACTAAGTCTTACGAACTCATGTTCAGATTCGATCTCTGATCATACGGCCTTGCTTGAGTTCCAAGAACTCCTTACGCTTCGATCGATGAACCGTTGACTAATGTATTTCTTTCAAATTGGATTGAAAGAAATCCCAAGTAACTCGTTCATTTGGGACTGTGGAAATTAAAGTCCTCCACCAATAGTAAGTCGAGTCTCGCAACAAGGATATAGCACACTTAAGACATTCATCGGTGTGCATGACAGTTCATCTAACACTCTAATGGTGTTATCGAGCGAACTCGGCCTTTTCGGCATCATCAAGAACTATGGCCTTGAACTCCTCAGCCCCACGCTTCCTAATCAAGTCCACAGGTGGTTTACTCACCTCACAGATCAAGAATCGGAGGCATTGCGGGCTCTTGGGTGGAGTATTTAAATTCGGAATGGTTGGACAGCCGGATTGGTTCGGGCATATTATGCGACCCACTCATTCATCATGGTGAAGAAGGCTTGTTTCGCCCCTTCATTTTGATTATTCGCGGATGACTGAGGCTCAAAGGGCGGTGTCCCTTGCGTGGGAGCAGCCGCTACACTTTCAACGTCATCCGCCAAGGGTCTCTCTACCCCGGGTTCCATTGCTAATCAAAACAAAAATTTCAACCGTCAGAAGTCATCACATTATTAAGCACTAACAATTTGGCATGTATAGCTAGACTCACACGCGCTATGGTAGTCCTAGAACCGACTAAACCATAGCTCTGATACCAATGAAATGTAACACCCCAAACCCGTGACCGTCACCGGATTCGACCACGAGGTGTTACCGGGCTTACTTCCCTTATTTCCCTCTTGGAAATTATGAAATTTTTGTTTCAGGCAGGCTAGCTAACTGCATCACTGTTACCTTAAAAATCATATCTCGAGTTCCAGAACTCGAAAACCAATTCCATAAATTTTCCCTGAAATTATACTCATATATCCATCCATGGATTTATTTCTAGAATTTTTGGTCAGGCCAATTGGTACAGTTTATTAGTTAAAGTCGCCCATGTTACAGGGGTCGACTACACTGACCTTCGCGCATTACGACCTGGATATCTTCTTGCACAGAGCTTCAATACTCATGTCGTTTGTTTCTAATGAAACTAGACTCAAAGGGGAATCTGCACATATAAGGCACTACTTCTAATTCCTTCTGGATAATTTATGGTAAATTTTCAAAGTCGAGACAGGGGATCCAGAAACGGTTCTGGCCCTGTCTCACGAGAACTTTAATATCTCTCAGTATACTGCTCATACGGTCGTTTCGTTTCGTCCATATGAAAATAGGTTCATCAAGGTTCAATTTCATAATTTATTCACTATTTAATTCTACTTCTACTATTTTTAGTGATTTTTCAATCTCATATCACTGCTGCTGTCCGCAACAGTTACTGCAGTAGACTATGCCAATTTCATGAATCTTTCCTTGGCCTTACTAATCATCCATTATACATGACACAAATCATGGCCACCTTATCAAAATTAAAGTTTCTAAGACTCGTGGCTATAGGTTCTAGCATCCCACTCAACGACCACATAGGCCATTTTCACATGGCTTAAAGTTTACAACCCACAATTCAACAAAACAAAATAGCCTATACATGCCAAATGTTCTCCTAGTTCAACTACGAAGACAATACCAAAAGATTTCCAGCCGGTGTGATGACTTCAACGACGGTTCCGAAACACATAAACAATACGAGTCCAAGAGACCTAAAATGGGTGATAAGAAAACACCGAGTGAGTTTATAACTCAGAAGTCATAAGCATTCAACAACCATCCATTAATAAAGTTACCACAACATGAAACAATAAACGAGGCTGGGTACTCATCCATATCAAAACTATACCATAATTCCTCGGACCTTTCGGTTCAATCTCATACCAAGTCATACATCCACATTTCATATTCCACACAACAAGATATTTAAGGCATTTTCACACACTAACTCATTTCCACCACAACCATACAATTTCAATCATCACATAGATTTAAAGCTTACCAAGCTCAACCCCGAGCATGAACGTATTTCCTATTCGTCATGAGCTCAAGGTACTTACCCGATCCGCTGTCCATACTCAACTCGATGGAGACACACCCTCCATATATATAGAGTACGCACACACAGTGCTTAATACTCGATTTCGCACACTTAGTGCCATTCGATTTAAGCCCGCACACATAGTGCCATAGCCTTCGAGCTCGCACACCCAAAGGTCAGATATTTCCAGCATGCACACTTAGTGCCATATATTTCCAAGACGCACACTTAGTGCCAATCTCACACCACCGTACACGTATTGCCCAAGACACTTAGTGCCGAAAGCAAACTTTCTACACATTTCACTATTTCTTTTACATTCAACAATTGTCATCACTCCATACACATACAATTTCATTTATATATATATAGCATCCCATTAAACACAATTGCATAGATTTTACAATCATTTAAGCAATATCAAACATATGTGCTTAATGACTTACCTCGGATGTTGTCGTGCGCTTTCAACGGCTATTCAATTATTTTGTCTTTCCCTTGTCCAACTTTGATCCTTTGAGTTCTTGAGCTAATTCACACAAATTTAACTTATTAAAACCTCATTATGCTAGCTTATGGCCGAATATGACAAGGAGTTTAAATGGTCATATGGCCACCCTTTAGCTTGAATACACAATGGTCATGCACATTTTATATTACATCAAGCAATTCAATACAATTCATTCAAGCATCAAGGAAAGCTAAGGCCATCAATAGGCTACCTAAGGCCGAATATACACATCAACATATGTATTCGCTCATGTGGCGAACATACACATCCATGTTAAGGCCGATTTCCACACTTGATACATTCTACAAGTAAGGTCGCTTGTATCGACTAAACACCAATTTGTTTCAAGTTCACAACTAGGCTAATATGCACATATACACTAGTAAATCAACACTAACATTTGTACTTCACCTTACTAGCACTTCTCATTCAAATGACATGAACAACGAACATAGTTTCCTTTTATTTCCTACCATGGCGAATGCCATACAACACCATACCATGCATCATTACAAGCTTTACTTTTAGCATGCAAATAACATCCACAAATCCACCTTAGCCGAACCTTATCTCCATGATATAGTGAAGATTTGAACCATGGGCTAGTTTAGAACTCAAGTTAACTACTAAAACATGCTTGAATCTCATGGCACAACATCAAACTTACCTTAACTTAGATGCAAATATGGCCGAATGTCTTCAACTTTTCTCTTTTCAAACCGGCCAAGAAGAACCAAAGGGTGAAGCTTTTCTTTTCTCTTTGTATTTTCTTCCTAGTCTTTGCTCAAAGAAAGGATGAATAACAACTTTTTTTTTTCTTTCTTTCTCTCTAGCTACGCCACCATGGGGGGGGCATCCATGCTCATTTTTTTCTTTTCTTTTTTTTTTTCATTGCTTAATTCTTTCTACATAATGCACTAACTAAACATGTTGGAAACATGTCCCCTTGCCCATAATCTAGACATGGCCGGCCACTCATCCAAAATAAATGGAGTATTTGACATGCAACTCCATTTATTTTACTTCATTCCTTTAATTAACCTCTTAAAATTAGCTACATATTTTTAAATCATTTCACATGAGTCCTTTTTCTTTCAATTCACAATCAAATTAACTAAATCAAAGAATTCAAAATTCACACATGCATTTTCACATATTCTAGACAATAAATATTACGTTCGAACATGTCGGTGACTCGGTTTAGCGGTCCCGAAACCACTTCCCGACTAGGGTCAATTTTGGGATGTCACACATCCTATGTGGAGCATTAGATATCGGTGAAGTACTAGGAACTAACTGATTGCCAAACTCAACTTCTCTAACTGGAGGTAACCCAGACAACTCTTCCGGGAGCACATTCGGATATTTACAAACTATCGGCACTGATTCAATTTTCAATTCAGACTCTTTTGTATTCAGTACATAGGCTAGATAAGCTTCACAACCTTTTCTTATACATTTTTGAGCTGACATCGAAGAAATTACCACAGGCAATCTATCTGACTCATCTAATTCAACTTGAAGAATTTTACCATTTTCACATTTCAACTTAATGACTTTCTGCCTACAATTTACTATAGCATCACACATAGTCAACTAATCCATACCCAATATAACATCAAATTCATCAAATGGTAGCAACATCAAGTCATCCAGAAAACAGTGACCTCTAATCATCACAGGACATTTCTTGCATACTTTATCAACTAATACATGCTTGCCTAAAGGGTTTGACACCTTAATCATAAATTCCGTAGACTCAACAAGCATATTCTTTCTAATTACCAATTTTATGCATACATATGAATAGGTAGATCCCGGGTCAATTAAAGTAAAAATAGTAGTATCATAAAGAGAAAAAGTACCGGTGATAACATCGGGAGAAGATGTATCCTTACAAGCACGAATGGCATAAGCTCTAGTTGGTGCTCTAACATCGGATCTCTCTACTGAATCCTTCGCCACATTTTTTCTGCTAGCTCCATTCCAGGTATTTCTTAGGGGTCTCCCTCTAGAAGCAATATTACTTGGCTTTTTACTCCGAAACTTTTCTTCTTCAGTCATCTCAGGGAAATCTTTAATGAAATGATCTTGGGAACCACACTTGAAACAAGATCGGTCATTCATTCGACACTTACTAGGGTGACATCTTCGATAATGTGTGCATCCAGATCTATTAGATCGATTACCAACACTCGCGATAGAAGTAGTCTGAGCTTTATAACCCAAATACTGATTTCCACGATTTCTATTTGAGAATCCAAGTGAAGCATGAGAACAAGAATGCACTTCTCTAGATTTCTTAGACTGATATTGGAACGACTTACTCATAGGCCTCATTCTTGCATCACTAGCCTCAGACTCAGCTTTTCTCTTTTCTTTGGTCAGTTCCTCTACTTTACAAGCCCAATCTATGGGCACAACAAATCTTTCAGGTCAAGAATACCCACTAATAGTCTGATGTCTTCATTAATCCCATCTTCAAACCTTTTACACATAATAGCTTCAGAGGAAACACACTTTTTAGCATAATTTGTAACAGCTTGATTTTGGGGCTAGTCGGAACAGTGGTTTCAAGACCACGAATCTGATGTAGAAAAATCCATTTTTATTGTATTTTGATGGTCTAAAGTTTTATGGAACTATTCTGTGAAAATCCCGTTCGAAAATATTGATGTCTGGGCACTCAATTTAGTAAAAAAGGACTAAATTGTAAAAAGTGCAAAAGTTGAGTTCTACATGTTAAAGGTGTCCAATTGCTATGAGATTTTAAATTAGAGGTCCTTATTTGGTATTAAACCATTTTTTAAGTTAGTGGAAAAAAATAGACATGGTGAGATAAAATTTTAAAGTTTGCCAAAAAGGGCATTTTGGTCATTTGGTAAATAAAAGAATAAAAAGGAAGAACCAAGTCACTTGTTCGATCTTCTCCTACCTTGGCCAAAAATCTCAAGCTCACCATAGCTAGGGTTTTTTCAACTTTCAAGCTTGATAGTAAGTTCTTTCTAGCCCCATTTTTAATGTTCTTTACATTTTTGAAGTCCTTGTAACACGATTTACCTATTTCTACCATTATTTTGAAGTAAGGTTCATGTTTAAAAATTTACCCATGTGTGACATGCATGTATTTTGATGTTTTATGGAGGATACTATATGTTTAAGTGTGATAAACAACTTTTACTAAGTGATTTTTCATGAAAATACCTAAAAGGGACCTATTTGTAAAAAGTTGTAAAATGGGTAGCAAAAATCTTAGTTGATGAAAATGTAGGCTGATATGAGCATGATTTAGGTTCAGCTAGGCTTGGGTAATAAAGAAAATAGATACATTTCATTTTACGAGCCTAAGGACTAAAATCTAAATATGTCAAAGTTTAGGGGCAAAAATGTAATTTTTCTATAAGTTGATTTTTGGACAGCATTCAGTAATGTGATAATTAAATAAGTTAAATTTACAATTATAGATCAAGAAAAATGAAGTTCGGGCCTTGATCGGGGGAAAAACAAGGTTATTGATGTTTAGGTCCATTTCCTACCATTTTGTATCGAGGTAAGTTTGTGTGTAAATAATGCAATGTTATATTATGTATTTAATGCTTAATATTGCAAAAATTGTATGATTGTTTCTATGGAAATATTCAATGAAGTTTCGACGATGAGAAAATCCCAATTGAACCTTAGGAATAATTTAGGATACAAGTGACATGTCGCTAGAATATCATGTGTTATGTGATCTATGTGAATCCGGGTGCTGGTCATGTACATCCTATTGGTCGTCGGGTAGTCTAGCATGTGTTGCGGATACCTGACAGCTTATGTGAGTAGCTCGTGTAGTTACATCTTGACTGACAGCTTGTGTGAGCAGGCCCGTGATTAGTTCGCGTGTGAGCCCTATGTGTTATGAAATATAAGGTAGCATTGGCTACATATGTGGCACTTATGTACAAGACCTTCTGTGTATCTGATAGCATTCCAAGTGTTCAACGGGTAAACCGAAGAGTATGTCAAAGATGACAAAGTATGTGACTATGTTACAAGTTGGTACATGTATGTATGTAAAACCCATGAGTATGAACTTTGGTATGAGACAAACTCTTGGTAAAAATGCTAATGAGTAAATTATGTCTAAGATACATGATGATATTTATGTTAACTTATATGGAGTAGTTATATGATTAATGAATGACTTATGTTGCTTATAATTTGCATGCAAACTTACTAAGCTTTAAAGCTTACTCCCCTTTTTCCTTCCATTCCTTATAGCGCCGCCAAGCTAGCTTGGAGATCTAGGAACGTCAGAGCTCGATTCACACTATCAAATGATTGTTTTGGGTATACTTGGTTTCAATATTTTGGGTATGGCATGTATAAGAACTTCGTCATTTTTTTACATGTCATATTGGTTTAGCCAAATGTGCTAGCATTGCAATGGTTAATGATTCATTTTGTATGGCCATTGGAAGTTGGCTAATATTGTCCTTATTGGTCATTGGTTTGTTTATGTGATGATGCTTATCATGAAGATGAAATTGACATGAATAGAAAAGAAAGTATGTGATGTTTATGCATGATAATTTTTAGTATGTGCAAATGTTGTATTGATATCTTATTTGTGGCTGATTTGGTTGTATGTATATGCTTGGATTGGTGTTGCATGTTGTTGTGTAGGTTGGTGCTAGTACGGGTGGCAAAATGGCTTGGTAAATAGCCTTATTTTATCCACACAGGCAGAGACACGGTCGTGTGTCTCAGCCGTATGAAGGACACGGCCTAGGGACATGGGCGTGTGCCCAGGCCGTGTGAAGTCTGCACCTATTTTATGAAAAAATTCAAATATTAAATTTGCCACACGGCCTAAAACATGGGTGTGTGACTTGGCCGTGTGACATCTTTTGGTGCATGACATCATAAACAGAGAGTTACACGGGTTAGGGACACGGGCGTGTGTGACCACACGGCCTACCCATACGGGTGTGACCCCTGTTTTGATGAAAACTTTTCCAAATGTTGGTAAGTTTTCTAAAGTTCCCAGTTTAGTCCTGAACCACTCCTAATGCATGTTTTGGGTCTTGTAGGCTCGTTTAAAGGACGATATGAATGTTTTTGAAAAGTTTTAAATTTAAGTAGAAATTCATGTCTCGGTTTTGAATGTTTGTTTGAGTTTAAGTCTGTTAATGCCTAGTACCCTATTCCGGTGTCGAACACGGGTAAGGGGTGTTACATACTTGTTGAGCCGAACAAACTCTCTTTCATGCTCAGCAACTGACATGCGGCCCTATTTCAGCTCAAGAAATTCTTTACGCTTTTGATTGATAAATCGCTCACTGATATACTTCTTTCAGAACTCCTCCTGAAAGAGTTCCCATGTAACTCTCTCTTCTAGAACCACGGATACTAGTGTTTTCCACCAGTGATATGCCGTGTCCCTCAGTAAAGATACAACACATTTCAAGCATTCATCGGGTGTACAAGATAACTCATCGAATACTCTAATAGAATTCTCAAGCCAAAATTTTACTTTTTTCGGGATCATCATCGGCATTTGCTCTGAATTCTTCAGCCCCTTACTTTCTAATATTATCAACTGGGGTTCTATTCAATCTCATAAAGTCCATACCTTGAGGCACTATGGGAACAGGTTGAGGATTAGGAGGGGGTGGAGTATGTTGTTGTTGAGTGGTTGAGTTTGTTCGAATAAACCTTGAGAACCACTTGTTCATCATCTGGAAGAAGGCTTCCCGAGCCTCTCTTCCCTGACCCACAGTTACGGTTCTACTCTCAACTGGCACCGTCCCTTGGGTGGGAGCTGGCGCATTACTTTCTACATCATCTGCCACAACTTGATCGGGATCCATTACTATATGAAAACATAGTTTAAAATTGTCAAAAGTCGTCACACTATCACAATTTATACATGGCATGTATAGCTAGACACGTACACACACTACGTTAGTCCGAGAACCGACTAAATTGTAGCTTCGACACCGGAACAAGGTACAAGGCATTACCGGACTTAAACTTAAACAAATATTCGAAATTGAGACATGAATTTCCACTCAATTTTAAAACTTTTCATAAACATTCATATTGTCCCTAAAATGAGCCTACGAGGCCCAAAACATGCATTAGGTATGGTTCGAGACTAAACAGAGAACTTTAAAAAACTTCCCAACAATTAGAAAATTTTTCATCAAAATAGGGGTCACACGCCTGTGTGGCTTGGAACACACCCGTGTGGTAGGCCGTGTGGTCACACACGCCTGTGTCCCTAACCCATGTAACTCTCTGCTTATGACGTCATCAACAAAATAAAGTCACATGGCCAAGTCACACACCCATGTATTTAGGCCGTGTTGGCGATTAAATTTTCATAATTTTTCATAAAATAGGTGCAGACTTCATACGCCCTGGGCACACGCCCATGTCCCTAGGCCGTGTCCTTCACATGCTGAGACACGCAGTCGTGTCTCTACCCGTGTGGCCAATTCGAAGCTAAAATTCAAACATGCAGGGGACACACGGTCAGATCACACACCCATAGGGCAAGCCGTGTGTCACACACGGTCTAGACACATGCCCGTGTGTCTAGCCATGTGGACAAAAGTAAGGCTATTTACCAAGCCATTTTGCCACCCTTACTTGCACCAACCTTCACAACCACAAGCATCACCAATCCAAATATATTCATACAACCAATTCAGCCACAAACAAGATATCAATGTATCATTTACATGCAACCATCTATCACATACAAACATCACCTACTTATCAACTCAGTCCATGCAAATTCACACATCCATGAAAACATCATCATATGCATATATATACTTAAGCCAATATTAGCCAATTTCAATGGCTATTTACAAAATGAATTATCAATCATTATAAGCCAACACATTTGGCCAATGCAAATATGGCATATAACAAAATGACCAAGTCCCTATACATGCCATACTCAAAATATTGAAACTAAGTATACCCAAAACAATCATTTGATAGTGTGAATCGAGCTCTGACGTTTTTCAATCCCTGAGCTAGCTTGGTGACACTATAAGGAATGGAAAGAAAAGGTAAGTAAGCTTTAAAACTTAGTAAGTTTGCATACAAATAATGAGCAACATAAATCATTCATTAAACATATAATTACTAAACATAAGTTAACATAAATATCATCATGTATCTTAGGCATAACTTACTCAATAGCATTCTTACTGAGAGTTCATCTCATACTAAAGTCCATACTCTTGAGTTTTACATACATACATTTACCAACTCGTAAAATAGTCACATACTTTGTCATCTTTGACATAATCTTCGGAATACACGTTGAACACTTGGAATACTATCGGATACACGGAAGGTCTTGTACATAAGTGCCACATACGTAGCCAATGCTACCTCATATCTCATAACACATAAGGTTCACACACGAGCTAATCACGGGCCTGCTCACACCAGCTGTCAGTCAAGATGTAACTGCACGGGCTGCTCACACAAGCTGTCAGGTATCCGCAACACATGCCGGACTACCAGCCATAGGTAGGACGTACATGACCAATACTTGGATTCACA
Source organism: Gossypium arboreum (assembly GCF_025698485.1). Classification (NCBI taxonomy): domain Eukaryota; kingdom Viridiplantae; phylum Streptophyta; class Magnoliopsida; order Malvales; family Malvaceae; genus Gossypium; species Gossypium arboreum. Next base: position 109,281,425 of record NC_069075.1, on the reverse strand, counting down.
TAGATCACATAACACATGGTTTCCTAGTGACATGTCACTCGTATCCTAATCTATTCCTAAAGTTCAAATGGGGTTTCTCACTTGTCATTTCTTCGTCGAACGTATCCATATTGTTATTTGTAAAATTCATGCGTAATAAAACATATAAAAATAAAAATATAACATTTCCTTTATTTACACACGAACTTACCTCGGTACAGAATAGTTGGAAATGGACCTAATCGTCAATAACCTTGTTTTTCCCCCGATCAAGGTCTGAACTTTGTTTTTCTTGATCTATAATAGCAAATTTAACTTATTTAATTATCACATTACTCAATTCTATCTAAAAATCAACTTATGGAAAAATTACATTTTTGCTCCTAAACTTTGACATATTTACATTTTAGTCCTTAGGCTCGTAAAATGAAATGTATCAATTTTCTTTGTTACCCAAGCCTAGCTGAACCTAAATCATGCTCATAACAGCCCATATTTTTCATCAAATCATATTTCTACTACCCATTTTCACAACTTTTACAAATAAGTCCTTTTTATGCATTTTCACTAAAAATCACTTAGTAAAAGTTGTTTATCACACCTTAAACATACAATATCTTCCATCAAACATCAAAATACAAGCATGCTACACATGGGTAAATTTTTAAACTTGAACCCTACTTCAAAATAATGGTAGAAATAGGTAAATCGAGTTACGAGGAATTTTAAAATGTAAAGAGCATTAAAAACGGGGCTAGGATGCACTTACAATCAAGCTTGAAAGTTGAAGAAACCCTAGCTATGGAGTCCTTATGAAATTCGGCCAAGGTAGAAGAAGGATGAGCAAATTTTGACTTGATTTTCCATTTTTATTCTTTTATTTACCAAATGACCAAAATGCCCTTAAGGCCTTTCTTTAAAATTTTATCTCACCATGTCCATTTTTGTCCACTAACTTAAAAAATGGTCTAATTATCATATAAGGACCTCTAATTTAAGATCTCATAGCAATTGGAAACCTCTAGCATGTAGAACTCAACTTTTACACTTTTTACAATTTAGTCCTTTTTACTAAATTGAGTGCCCAAACGTCAAAATTTTCGAACAAAATTTTAAAAAAATCATTGCGTAAAACTGTAGACATAAAAATATAATAAAAAAAATTTTACTGCGTCAAATTCATGGTCTCGAAACCACTATTCTGACTGTAATAACCCGATTTAGGGCCTAGTCGGAACAGTGGTCTTGGGACCACAAATTCGAAGATAGAAAAATTATTTTTATTATAATTATTATATTATATCATGATTATATTAGTGCATGAAAAATTTAGTTAGTTTATTTTAATGTTTTCAAGCCCGATTGCGATAAGGGACTAAATCGCATAAAAGGAAAAAGTTACCTTTTAGTACCCAAATGTGTTAAATACATAGAGAATCAAAATTTGGAGTATTTAAAGGGCAATTAGTCCCTTTTTAGAGTGCTTGGCCGGCCATGGGAGACAAATTGGTCAAAAAGTCCAAGTTTGGTTGGGTTTGGTGGCTAATTTGACTAATATAGTAATAAAATAAGAAAAGATGATATCACCTTCTCATCTTCTTCTCTACCACCGAAATTATCAGCTAAAATGGGGGTTTGAAAGCTCAAAAATCTGTATCAACTTAAAGCACTCATAAGTAAGTGATTTTAATGAGTTTTCTTCAAGATTTTTATATTTTTGAGACTCTTGAAACATGAGCTTTCAAATGAGGGTGATATCTTACAAAATAGTCAGGAGTTTAGGATTTTTCCATGGATGTATTTGTGTTATATGCTGAGTTTTTATGGAAAATATGAGTCCTAGTTGTGTTATAAACAACTTTTGTGAAAGGTGTTAGCATGAAAACACCTAAAGGGGCTAGTTTGCATAAGTTGCAAATTAAGTAATAAGTGTGTTATAGTGAGAATTTGGGATTGCTATAGTAGTAAAAAGAATTTATATAGGCTAAAAATACGAAGAAATTCGATAAAAAATGATTTTCGGGCATAGGGGTAAAATGGTCAATTTCCAAGGCCTAGGGGCAAAATGGTCATTTTACCAAAGTTTTGAATTTATGAATGCTTAATTGTGTTTAGTGACTAAAAGGATGTCTATTGTTAATATAGATCAAGATTTGCAAAGACCAAGCCTAGATCGAGGCAAAGCCAAGCAATCCGATTAAGTCGTTTAGTCAAGCACTTTTTGTAGTCCAAGGTAAGTTGTATGTAAATAGTACAACTATATTATTAATACTTGTATTCATATTGTCATTGAATTGATATTGTACGAATTGTTAAGTTATAAATTGAGAATGCCTTGTGATATTTGAGATAGTAGAAATATCTCGTTGAACCTTAGGATATGAATTGGATATTCGTGCCAAGACATTGGGTGATTTGTGTGCCAGTGTAAGACATGTCTGGGACATGATTCGGCCGCACTATGAGAGCCAGTATAAGACCATGTCTGGTACATGGCATCAGCATCCAGACAAGGGCTAGTGTAAGACATGTCTGGGACATGCTTCAGCCATATTATGAGTGCCAGAGTAAGACATGTCTAGGACATGCATCGTCCTCGACAAAGATAGCCAATGTAAGACGTGTCTGGGACACGCATCAGCTAAGACTTGTGCTAGTGTAAGACATGTCTGGGACATGCATCAGCACGCATATATGAGAGCTAGTATAAGACCATGTCTGGGACATGGCATTGGCAATTTATCCCATGTCAAAGGTTCATAGAATATCCAGTAGTATCCCAAAACGGTTCAATGGTGAAAGTTTTAGTTCCATTTTGATAAAGAAATGATGATCATGTTACGAGTGTTATAGGTACCTATATGATAAGCATGAGAAACGAGCTTAATTTAGAAATTGAGACTTAAGTAAGTTAAGTTATGTTTACCTTTGAGCTACAAGCATGATGGCAAATGGTGAGAATGTTGCTGTATACTTATTATATGCAACTTACTAAGCTTTATGCTTACTCTCTTTCTTTTCCCTTTTCTTTCAGTACTGCCAATTTACTCAAGGATCCCTTGAAGTCAGAGATATCAATCACACTATCATCCGTTATACCCGGTATAGTTGGATTCATATTTTTGATTGTGGCATGTATAAGGCTAGGCTAATAAGTTGTATTATTGAGAAATTGTTCATGTATTTTGGTTTAAGATAAAAGCCTTTCATTTTGTATTAGGCTTGGAATAATGGCTATTATTCATTTTGATGAATGCATATAATGTTCTTTCTTTGAATGAATTGGTGTCTTTTGGGGTGAAAATTGTATGTTGAAATGATCTTGTGTAGGTTGTACAAAATGGGTGACAAAATGGCTTGGGAAATAGCCTAGTTTGTCCACACAAGTAAGACACACGGGCGTGTGTCTAGGCCGTGTGTGACACACGGCTCACACCCATGGGTGTGTGTCATGGCCGTGCGTCCCCTACACTTAAAACTTTCAAGTCATTTTAGTACACGGGTAGGCCACACGGGCGTGTGCCCAGGCCGTGTCATAAATTCAGTATGCATGCTTGTAGCATACAGACAAGAGACACGGCCGTGTGTCTCGACCGTGTGAAGGACACAGTTATAGGGCACGGATGTGTGCTTAGGCCGTGTAGTTTTGGCAGAATGCCCAGGTTTTTAGACACGAGTTCGGGACATGGGCGTGTCCCTTGCACACGGTTGTGCGTTCTGTACCCACACAGGCGTGTGGAGCCTTGATGTATAAAATTTTCTAAGTTTTTCATAAGGCCCCGGATCTATGTTTTGGGGCTCATAAGCCCGTATACGAGATAGATTGCTTGTGAAAAGAGAAGTTTGAGACAGGTAGCACCACGAACCCTATCCTAGCGTCGGATACGGGTGAGGGGTGTTACACCGACTAGCTCCAAAATCGGGCTGTTACATATTTACCTAGGCCAATTTGTAGAAGTTGAAAGGAATCAGGGACTAATTAGTAATTTTCTCTTTTCCAAGTTTATCTTCTAATTCTTGATCTATAATGTAAAATTTTCCATTCATTAGCATCTAAATTAATTCTAATTCACTTCACAATTTATGCCCTTCAATTTTCAAAATTACACTTTTACCCTAAATTTTACAATTTTTACAATTTAGTCCCTAATCAATTAACCCATCAATTGAGTTTATTTTTCTCAATTAACACTTTACTCTATCATTCTAAACTACTATATACCCTTTATTATTCAGAATTTCAACATCAAACCCTAATCCTAAACTTTTCACAATTAGGTTCTAAAAATCAATTTCTATTAAAATCACTTAATAAATTCATCATATAATGAATTTAAAGCTTCAAATCCATGATAATTTATTATAAACATACAAAAATTATCCATGGAAACTTTCAATATCACCCATAGAATAAAAAACTAATGAATTCAATAGGTGGACCTAATTGTAAAAGTCACAAAAACATAAAAATTACAAAGAAGAAGTAAGAATTGAACTCAAATGATGCAAAAATATGAAAAACCAGCTTAGGAGGTCTGTATGGCATTTTTAGCTGAAGAAAAATGATGAAATCCTTAGATTTTTCAATTAAATCCTTTTTAACCAATAAATTTTAGGTTATTTCCAATTTTCCCTTGTCCACATTGTTTTCTTACTTATTTCATGCCCCAAACCATCCAGCCCATTTAATTTGGGTCTAATTTCCTTTTAAATCCTTCCTTATTAGACATTTAAGCTATTTAATCACTTTAACAAGTTTTGCACCTTTTACAATTTAGTCCTTTTTAATTAATTAACTATCAAAACGTTAAAATTTTCTAACAAAAATTTAATACTACCTCAATAACACTCCATAAATATTTCTAAAAATATTTATGACTCAGTTTATGAATTCGAGGTCTCAATACCTTATTTTCGACCCATTTGACCTAATAAATTCTTTTAATTCACAAAATTCACTGATTCAAGAATATTTCTAATGTCACACTTGACTCATAAATATTAATTTACTAAATTTTCAAACTTACTCATCGGATTTAGTGATCTTGATTCAAGAATCACCACTTTTCCATTTTCTTTTCCTAACTTTGCCTAAACTGGGAAGGTTTCCCTCATATGCATTACATGCCTTTAATAACTAAATACTCTAAAATAATGCATAGTGAACTAGAATGATGGATACTCATAACACATGCAACCTTATAGTATACATAGCATTTTAGGGATTGAGTGCAGAAACTCACCTGATGCTTCCTTGCCTCATCAACTTAGCTTTTCTCGAAACCAGAGCTTCCATTTTCCTAGCAGCTACGTAAGACAACCGATTTAAGGGTTAAGCTTAGTAACCCAGTTTAAAACTCATTTTTCCAGCAACGAAGAAGATGAATAAATGGAGGAAAATGAAATAGAATTGAGATTAATCCCCTCCAGAAGTCACCTCTAGGCTATTTATAGCCTCCTCTCACATTCTTCAACCGTTTAGGAGCCATCCATTTGTACTCATTTTTCCCCCACAAAAGAACTGATTTGTTCTAATCTAACTGGACCAGATTTGGTTCTCAACAATTCATGTTTCGTTCCTAGTTTTTTTTTTCAATAGAGACTGCTAGTTTGCAATCTCTTCCAGTTTAACCCTTTAATGTTCTAAATTTTTGTATTTAATGAAATTCGAGTGTGATATGAACAATCACAAACTAAACACAAAACATAAAATGATTTTTACCTTCAATAGGAAAGTAATTCTCTCTGAATAAAAACCGGTAGAATTGTAATTCCCAAAAAATAGAATTTATTCTTAGAAAATAAATTGTTACTACTTTCTGGCAGAATAATAATATATCAAACTTATATTGTTAACCAAATAGCTCTACCAGTGTCATATATTTATAGGGAGAGATAGGAGAATCCTGGATGAATTAGTAAAACAAAAATAATATTTATTTAGTAGAAAATAATATTATACTATAAGTAGAATAGGGTGGGAAACACACCCTTGTAAAACTAATAGGGTTGTCACCCCTCTCATCTTGTATTAGAATACTTGGGTCTCTCTTGTATTAGGTCTAATTATATGTGCTTCTTGGGCTTTTAACCTAACACTTTTTATTTAATCCAATCCAAAACATGTTTTCTATTTCCCAAAATAAATATTATTTATTTTAATTAATTTAATTAGATAAATTAATTTTACAATTAAATAATTATTTCAACCTAATTTTAATTCCGTTAAAGTCATGACAACTTCACCGTAAAAGAATTTATGAGGAAATATATTTAATTTCCATATTCAATGATTCATAATGATTAATTAATTTAATTCCATTTTTAAACTTCACCTATTTAATTAAATAAATAATAATTTGAAAACCTTAAATTAATTCTTAAGTAATTTCTATACTCGATGAAAAAAACACATCCATTATGAATGTGACTTATTTCTCTGACTTCATCATTTCCATTCATTTTTGTTCATTTGGTTTTACATGCAATTTGTAATAGGCCCATTTTGCCTGGGCCCATAAAAAACAAAAAAAAACAAAAAAACAAAATATATTTATAAGACCAAACAATGAAAGACCAAATTGTTTATAGGGCCAAAGTCCATTTACAAAACCCAAAACTAAAATGAAAAAATAAAAAAACAATACAATAAAAGTTCAATAACTCATGACCCAATTGAATAAATCCTCAAACCCAACAGCCCAAACCCGAGGCCCAATACACCCAAAAATAATTTTAGCAGCCTAAGAATGCTAGAATCTTCTGGAATAAACTAGAGGGTTGGCTTCCCACGAGGGTTTCTCACGCACGTCTGCTTCCGTACATCCCAGGCGCGCCTCCGTACATCCACGTCAATGGAGCCTACAAGAAAGAAAAACAAACAGCAAAGGAAGGCACGAGAAAGAGGCTAACAGAATTTACAGCGATTGACAGCAAGAAAATGTAATTTTATTTTGATTTTACTCTGTAAATCCGACTATAAAAGCTGACGAATGTACCTAAAAAAAACTTACGTACACTGTACACATACTATAGACACAGAATAGAAAAGAAGAAAACAAAAATATTGAAGGTGATCTCGATTTTTTTTTCTTCTTTTTTTTTCGATCTATTTTATTTGTGGGGTGAGATTTTTTTAGTCTATGAATTGACACCGATGAAAACCCAAATGTCTCTAAAATGAAAAGACTCGGGTGAGGGTCGAATGTATTCTTCAATTTTTATTTTTTTCTTTGTTTTTGTTTGATTTTTCGAAGAAACAAAGTACGATTTGAAGTTTTTTTTTTAAAAAAAAAGGGAAATGAGAAGGATTGGTTTACCAGATCTCCATGGTTGCGACTTTCACGGGCAAAGATAGGGTTGTTAATTGCACGTCGTCGGCCACTAATCAAATATTATCTCGTCGTCTGTTAGCCAAGTGAAACCCTAGCAATTGGGGGTTAATGGCTGCTGCTGTTTCTAAAAAAAAATGATTAAAATTAGGTCATGTTTGAAGAAAAAAAGGGCTTAAAATCATCCATAAAGCAAAACGGCGCCGTTTATACCCAGGAAGGTTCGAACGTTGGCCCGATAAACAAGTCGGATCTGCGCCCTTTTATTTGAATGGGTAAATTGCGCGCTAGATCCTTCCTTCCTCGCGAAGCCTCCAATTGCGCCCTATTTGGCTACTTTGTTTTTTAATTTGGCTCTATGATTTCTGTGCCTTTTTATTTTGGTCCGCGATTCAGTGTAGCGATTTGGGCTCAGGATATTTCCAATTCTAGTCCTCGCACATTTGTGCGCATGGCACATTGATCCTATTTTTCAATTATTTTATTTGTAAATTATTCTTCTTGTTTCAAGTTTGTTGTAATTAAGTTTTTATTACTGCATATACATTTTCTCTTACATGTTTGATTATTGGTTGTGATATTTCGCATTGCTTTGATAATTGAATTTTGTTTAAAAAACATTATTATAATCTCTTCTCTTTTATTCCATCCTTTTAATAATTGATGTTTTATTTGTAATAAAATTCATTTTAGTTTATGTATGCTATTAATTTCATGTTATTTTGTAATTTCTTTTGAATTCATTCACATATTTTAATGTTTAAATCCGTTCTTTAGAAATTGTCTATTTTATGTGTCATATAAATTATTAAGTATATATTTAATATTTATATTTAATCTACATACATTATATAAGCCATGTTATTTTTATACATATAACTTTTAGTAAATTTGTATTTAACTGTTTTTTAGTTTCATTAAGTGTTTAGTTTATGATAAAATTAAGTTAATTTTATAATTCATATTTTTATTCCGTGTTATTTTAACATTCAATTATTTAAAAGTGTCTTCACATGTATATAGCTCATGTTAAATTATTTTTACTATAGTCCACGTTATTGATTTCATATTAATATTTTTCTTATGTATATAGATTTTTCTTTAAAATTATTTATGCGTATAATGCATTTCTTTTAAGAATTATATTTTAAATCATACAATTTATTTATTGTATACACTCTCATATTATCCTTATGTATGTATTATTTATATGTTCCATCAACCCAAATCAATTTGTTACATGTAAAATTATGATATATATTATTTGTTTTAAATTTCCTTTTATAAATATAGTTTTATAAATATACATCACTAAATTTATGTATTTTGTAAATATAGTTTTTAACTTTTTTGTATATGATTATATTTTTTTAAAAATTAGTTACATGTATAATTTATATATTTACTTAATTTTTCATACATTATCAATTTCATGCTATTTTTTTACAAATAATTATTTCCAAATTTATTTATATATACATGTTTTATGAATTTGTTATGTACATTATATCCTATCATGTGTTTTATTTTTTTTTATATTTTATATGTTATTTAAGCTACCATGCATATTGTCAATTTTAAAATTTGTGTTTAAAATATTTTGCATATTATTCGATTCAAATGTTTTATTCAACAATATTTATTTCAAATAATTATATATCCCTAGCTTTCATACCAACTTGTCAACTTATGTTATGTGTTAATTAATTCATCATTATTTTGAAAATGTCCTATACTATATTGACCTCTAATTCCATTTTATTTTGTACATATTTTGTGGATCGTTTTATATTGTGCCATGTTAATTATTGTTGTATATTATTTTTGTAATTGTTCACCATCCATGATTAAGAATTTGGTTACATTTTACTGAGAATGGTTGTACATAATTATTGGATTTATTAATTGTGACTTGTTGTATCTGATTAGTTCATGTTCATTAATCCTTTCCTATGCAAATGTTTCGATACTATGCATTAAGTATTTCATTTATTTTAAAACAAATAAACGTGTTTTGAGCGAATTTCCAATTTTCTTTATTATTCAAAAATTCTGAAATAAGGCAATATCCAATATTTGGAAATTCGGGAAAATCGTGCTCAATCGTGCTGGGTATGATTTTTTCGGTGAACTAAATATTTGGATAACCTTTTATAATTTTAGTGTACGAGTTTTCAAAAGTCAAAAATCAATCGTATTTTTAAAGGTATAAAGGATCATATCCAATCGTGTTGGGTATGATACTGCATATCTTTGAAACGAGAGAATTTTGACCGCTAATTTGAACTATTCAAACATTTTAAAAGCAATCATACTTTGAAAAATCTTTTCAAACTTTTGGTATAAGGATAGCATCAAATCAATTTGGTACCAATTTTTGGGCGTAATGAGGGTGCTAACCCTTCCTCATGCGTAATCGACTCCCAAACCCATTTTTTGATTTTACGTGAACCAAATTTATTTTTAATGGAATAAAACATTTTAGTAGGTGTCCCAATCACACCTAAATCAAGAGATTGCTGGCGACTCCACATTTTTGTTTTCAAAAGTCGATCCCCATTGTTTTCAAAATAAAAAATGGTTTCGACACAATTCATTTATGGTTTCAATGAGCTAGTGGAGGGACCGATTGGACATATGTAATTAGGAAACAAATAATTTATAATTAAGTTTCAGCTTTCACCAATTAATTTATAAACTTATTTAGTCACGAAGTTATTCGACTATAGTATCGTGACTAAGCTCTCCCTAGTTACATACCATTATGAAAGCTACTCAATCAATACTTGTCCAATGACATTGTCATAAGTGTGTTACCCTCATATGGTATCCTTAATCTTTTTAGGATAAATCCGTGCTCCCAATATGATCCTATTTTATCTCATGGTAACCACTTTCCTTTATGAAAAGTCAATTGTTAGCAAATAGTTATCAAGTTGTTTATCACAAAGACAAACGAATCATGGCCATGTTTACTTTTCATCTATCATGTAATGCCAATGAGATGATATCATTTACCCACTAGTTGAACTATCAATTCCACTATTGTGAATGACAGTGCATACTCCAGAAGCTATATACCCAACAAACTAGCTTTCAGCTCCTTATCTATTTGAACTTAGGATTTTATTTACATAAACGTATAAGAGTCATGCAAACATAGTCCATCATCTACTCAAGGTTCAGGTATTTCAAACTATTAACGTCACAAGTGAATAAATCCATAAATAGATCTAGGATCCATTCTACTTAGGTCCTATTTGATGTACTATCAATCTAGTCAGTCATATCTATGTCTCTATCTTTTAAAAGTCATCTGCTCCGATGCTCAAGACAAAACATCTCCCCAATTAGACCTGATAGACGACATATTAGTTTTTCATTTGGTTTACTCATTTTTGACTAGGATAAGGACATGTTTAAGTTCATTTACTAATACAAGTTGTCTTTCCGTATTAAGATTTGACCATGTAATACCACTTAGTATTAGCTAAACATTAGATAACTAGTGATCTAATATTTGCTTCCATTTTGCTTTTCGTGAAAAAAACTTTGATGACAGTATACAAAGGGTATTAATGTAATTAATGGATATTCTTATTAAACCAATTTGTTCAAAAAATACAAGTATACATAGACAAAAATTCTACAGTTAGGACACCAGATCCAACAATCGGATCATACAATGTAATTAGTGACACATGATGAAAATTGATATTTAATGATTACATGTAGGTACAAAATGTTACGAATGAAAATCAATCTTAAGCGGGCTTTAAAATGACATTTACGGTCCAAAATATCAAAGCAAAGCATTAAGTCTCAAGACTTAGGGTACAAGTGTCGATAATTAGGGCCGAGTCTCGATACCTAGTGATTAAGTATTTAGGGGTGAGTAAAATTCGATTCGATCTGAAAAAAAAATCAAATTTCGAGTTAATCAAATCAAGTTGTTCAAGTTATTCAAATTATTCGAGTAAACTTGAATAAGTAATTCAAGTTTCAAGTTTGAATTGAGTTGAATTTTACAATTCAAATAACTTAAATAATTCGAATAACAGATTGGTATAAATACCCTTTTAGTCCTTGTCAAGTTTGAAAGTGAGCAAATTTGTCTCTTTTTAACAAAATTACAAAACAATTCAAAATAATTTTGAAGTTCAAAGTATTTATAAAATGATAAATATATATATATATAAAGAAAGTTAAAAGATTAAAATTTTCTACAATAATAATTTTGAGGAGTGAATAAGTTAGTTAATGATTTAAGTCTATCATACTAAAGATTTTTTTTTCTTTGAAAAATTTTTCAAATATATATGGTTTCAAATTTATGTGCTCTAATATGAAATTAGTTATTTTGTAACAAGATTTTAATTTGAAATGTTTAATTTTTAATTTAAGTTGAACAATTTCACTCGATTTGACTCGACTCGAATTTCATTTCATTTGACTCAATTCAAAAAAAATTTCATAAGATGATAAAATAGAACTCGTCAACTCAATTAACTTGAAATTTTTTCACTTGATTCGATTCGATCAACGCTTACCCCTACAAGTATAGATACTTATTCATCCAACTATAGAAATGAACCAAAACTTTGAATAAGTCTCAAGACTTATTCATATTAGTCTCAAGACTTGAGCCCAGAAGTGTAGAAAAAACCAGTTCAAGCGATTCTAACATACTCTAAAATGACCCTAAACATGTTCAAACATACCCCAAAAACCTACACACATTAAACATGTCAAATCAAGTCTAAAACACAAAGATTCATGCTTAAAAACTTTTGTAATCAAAATGTAACTACCTAAGTAAAATTTCTTGCATAACCACATTGTACTGAACATCAAATTTACTCTTAAAGTTCAAATAAAAATATAAATACAACACCAACATACCAAATAGGTATTAACAAAATTAAACCAACATGAATTAAAATTCACATTATGGTCCTAATATAAGCCCAAAACTAAAAAAAAATGCAAAAACCTATTACAAATTAGAACATATCTAGAGTCCACCTAACTGGTGTCACTTGAACTCTAAGCAAAACAAATCTCAAGTGTCTGTGCATGAAAAACAAATTCACAAATTGAGAAAACAATGCTTAATGGTGCCAAACAATTTCAAATATATCATATGTTGAAGCTAAATTTCAAAGCATAATTAATGACATTAAAATTAGAATCATGGTAGTATATTTTCACAAACTCAATTAGACATGCTCTCAAAAACATTTTTGAATGATATCATAGCATTACAAAAATTCCACCAATACATCAAGGCTCAATTGCATATTTTCATTTCAAACATAGTATAAAAACATCCAAAATCTTATCATGAAATCTAGTAACACAAATTTATTTCTTACTAACAGATTTTAGTACTCAATTAATCGAAAGCAAACTCGTAAATAGATACACGTATATCTAATTGATTCCCTAAATAAGAGTGAATAATCACATATAAAAGTACATAATAATGAATCTCTGATGTGTGCATAACACAACTTAACCAACCAAATCCCCAAGGTTGCGGAAAGTGCCACAAAACAAGTTCCCTAGGTGCACAAGGGTAACCCGCAACACATGAGCTTAAAGCATATCCTATGACATGCCAACTATACCCAAGAACTATCCAAAATCGTTTATATGGATCAATTTCCATATTTAATCATAACTCAATAATCAAATATTATTTTTACGGAAACAAATAAACAATAACAAATACAATTGGCATTCTACCATAAGTATTGACAATTTCAACAAATATCAACCATGCTTCATTTTTAATTCAAATGCTTATGCATAATATCATAGCATTATATCATAATACTTCCAACATAAGTAAACCTAAGAAATTCAATTTAGACAATATAAATTAGAATTCAAATCGCACAAACAAAAACTATTTTAGCTTCACCAATCTTCTCCTTGCCTTTCACCTTTGAGCTCTCACCAACTTCTTTTGTTTTAAACATAATAAATCAAGCTAGGATAGTAAGTAGAAACAATCAAAACTTCTAAAATTCAACAAAAACATGGAATGAAATCAAGCGATACACTTTCTCGCTTCAAAATCCACTCCAGAAAACTCTTAGATTCATATTTAGGAACTTAAAGCTAACCTTATAACATTGAAATCTTTGCTAGAAACCTCTAATGATAACTCCTAGAAACTAAGTCCGCAGTCAAACTAGACTTGATTCTGTTAGAATTAAGTGACCCAAATTCTTATTTAAATAAAATACGATGGAAAATAAAATAAAAGTAAAATCCATATAGAACTAGACTTCTTTTATTTTATTTTAGAATAAGGTTTTTTTAACCTTATTAAACTCCATCTATTTTATATTGATTAGGATAAGGTGTTTCAATCCTACTAGAATATGGCTTTACAAGCCTATAAATAGACATAGTCTATTCCTCTTGTATTGATTCAAATTTTCGACATAGTGAATTTTCTTCTCCTCTGCCCGTGGTTTTTTCCCCGAAAGGGTTTCCCCGTAAAATTTGTGTGTTATTTTATTTTTTCTTTATTTTATTTTATTTTATTTTTTTCACAAATTGGTATCGGAGCTTCCGGGTTGTTCATCTCAATCACAGTAATGGCATATTTGAAGTATGAAATTCCGCTGTTGGATCGCAACACCAGATTTGCATTATGGCAGATTAAGATGCAAGCAGTTCTTGCGTAGATGGATCTGGAGGATGCCCTGCTAGGGATAGATAAGATGCCTTCAATATTAACAGATGAAGAGAAGAAGCGTAATGATCGAAAGGCGTTAACACAATTACATCTACATTTGTCCAACGGAATTTTGCAAGATGTAATGAAAGAGAAGACTGCCGCTACATTATGGAAGAGGCTAGAACAAATATGTATGTCGAAAACTCTAACAAGCAAGTTGCATATGTAGCAGCGTCTTTATGCTCATCGTTTGGAGGAAGGTGCGTTTGTACACGAACACTTAACAGTGTTTAAAGAAATTCTCTCAAACTTGGAGGCCATGGAGGTTCAGTATGATAGGAAGATTTAGGGTTGATTCTACTTTGTTCGTTGCCCCCGTCGTATTCAACCTTTAGAGACACGATTTTATATAGCCGCGAGTCTCTCACAGTTGATGAGGTTTATGATTCTTTAACCTCGTATGATAAGATGAAACATCTTATGGTTAAACCCGACTCTCTAGGAGAGGGTCTCATTATTCGTGGGAGACAAGATCGGACTACTGATAATGATCGTGGTAGGACACAGGAACGGAATCCTCGTGGTAAATCTAAGGGTAGATCGAAGTCTTCAAATAGAAGTAAAACTTGTAACTTCTACAAGAAGAAAGGGCACATTAAATCTGAGTGTTATAAGCTACAAAATAAGATTAAAAGAGAGGTCGAATCAAAGGGAAAACAACCGAAAATTCCTATGAAGTGATGTTGTAGAAGACTACAATGATGGTGAACTTCTAGTCACTTCACAATGATTCTAAAGTAAGTGAGGAGTAGATACTTGATTCAAAGTTGCACCTTCCACATGAGTCCCAATCGGGATTGGTTTACAACTTACGAAACAGTGTCTGAAGGTGTTGTTTTGATGGGAAATAATGCTTCGTGTAAAATCATAGGTATTGGAACAATTAAAGTTAAGATGTTTGATAGAGTTGTCAGAACACTTAGCGACGTACGGCATGTTCCAGAATTGAAAAGAAATTTAATTTCGTTAAGTACTCTTGATTCAAAAGGGTACAGATACACAGCTGAAAGTGGGGTTTTAAATATTTTCAAAGGGTCCCTTGTTGTGATGAAAGGGCAGAGAAAAATTGCTAAGTTATATGTTTTGCGGTTCTCATCACATCGGTGATGCAACTGCCGCTTCCTCTTCCTTGTCGATGATGATATTACTAAACTTTGGCATATGCGCCTAGGGCATATGAGTGAGAATGGCATGGTGAATTGAGCAAAGAGGACTTCTTGATGGGCAAGGAATTTGCAAACCGAATTTCGTGAGCACCGTGTTTTGGGAAGCAAAGAGAGTTCGATTCACTAGAGGAATCCATAACACGAAGGAAACGTTGGAGTATATTCATTCGATCGTGGGGCCATCCAGAGTGCCTTCGAGAGGTGGAGCTAATTATATGCTAACCTTTATTGATGATTTTTCCAGAAAATTTTGGGTATTCTTCCAAGCGAAAAGCGATGTGTTTTCCGCATTTAAGTCTTGGAAAATTATGATTGAAAAACAGACGGGAAAACAGATAAAATACCTCCGTACAGACAATGGCTTAGAGTTTTGTTCTGATGAGTTTAATAGATTGTGCAAGTCAAAAGGGATCATGAGACACTTGACAGTTTGTCATACTCCACAGCAAAACGGCGTTGCAAAACGAATGAATAGAAAGATCATGGAGAAGGTTCGATGTATGTTGTCAAATGCCAACTTACCGAAGTCATTTTGGGTGACGACCTCATCGCATGTTTTTGATCAACCGATCTCCATCCGTTGCCATTGAGAAAAAGACTCCACAAGAGGTATGGTCTGGTAATCCTGCTAATTATTCTGATTTAAAGATTTTTGGGTGTCCTGCGTATGCTCATGTTGATAATGGAAAATTGGAACCGAGATCCATTAAATGTGTTTTTCTTGGTTATAAAGCTGGTGTAAAAGGCTATAAGTTATGGTGTCCTGAAAATAGAAAAGTTGTGATTAGCGGAGATATTGTTTTTGATGAAACCGCTATGCTACCTAACTTATCTCTTAAAGACTCTTCCAATAAAGAAAACCAAAAGCGGTGGAGCATCGATTAATACGTAATCAACTCCTCAAGCCAAGACAAAATTGAGAATAGAGTTGCTTCTTCACCGCAATACTCTATCGCCAAAAATAGAACAAGAAGAGAAATTAAACCTCCAAAGAAGTATACCGAGGCTGATCTAGTTGTTTATGCTTTAAATGTGGCTGAAGATATAGATGCGAATCAAGAGCCATTTAATTATTCTGAGGTGATTAGCTGTGAAGACTCAGAAAAGTGGATGTTTTCTATGCAAGAGCAGATGGAATCACTCCACAAAAACAGAACATGGGATCTTGTAAAACTTCCTAAAGGTAAAAAGGCTGTTCGTCGTAAATGGGTGTTTAAAAAGAAAGAAGGGATCCAGGAGTTGAAGAACCCAGATATAAAGCAAGGCTTGTTGCAAAGGGTTACAGTCAAATTCCAGGAGTGGACTTCACAGATATGTTCTCCCCAGTTGTTAAAAATAGTTCGATTCGAGCTTTGCTTGGTATTGTGGCCATGCATGATTTGGAGCTTGAGTAGTTAGATGTAAAAACTGCATTTCTGCATGGAGAACTTGAGGAGGATATTTACATGCAACAACCAGAGGGTTTTACAGTCTCGAAAAAAGAGGACTATGTTTACTTGCTAAAAAAGTCCCTTTACGGTTTGAAACAGTCACCAAGACAGTGGTACAAGAGGTTTGATTCCTTTATGACTTCTCATGATTTCAAAAGAAGTAGTTTTGACAGTTGTGTCTACTTTAAGAAAAATAGTGATGGTTCTTTTGTGTATCTACTTCTTTATGTTGATGACATGTTGATAGCAACAAAAGATAAAGTAGAGATAAGAAAGGTCAAAGCCCAACTAAGTGAAGAATTTGAGATGAAAGATTTAGGACCAAGAAAGAAGATACTTGGTATGGAGATTCTTAGAGATAGAAAAGCAAGTAAATTGTACCTAAGTCGGAAGGGTACATTGAGAAAGTTCCTTGCAGGTTCAATATGCAGAGTGCTAAGCCTGTTAGTACTCCTTTAGCAGCTCATTTCAGACTTTCATCACTTTGTCTCCACAATCGATGATGAGATTGAGTACATGTCACATGTTCCATACTCTAGTGCAGAGGATCTCTCATGTATGCTATGGTTTGTTCACGCCCGATTTATCATATGCAATCGGTCGCTTAGCGTATACATGGCGAATCTCGTAAAGAACACCGGAAAGCGATTCGGTGGATTTTAAGATACTTACGAGGTACTACCGATGTTTGCTTACGCTTTGGAAGAACTAGAGATGGAGTCATTGGGTATGTTGATGCTGATTTTGCTAGAGACCTTGATAGAAGAAGATCTCTCACAGTTATGTCTTTACAATCGGAGGTTGTGCAATCAGTTGGAAAGCCACTTTGCAAACTACAGTCGCTTTGTCTACCACTAAAGCTGAGTACATGGTGATTACTGAGGCTTGTAAAGAAGCTGTTTGGTTGAAGGGACTCTTTAGTGAACTTAATGAAGACCTTCAAATCAGCACAGTATTTTGTGACAGTCAGAGTGCCATCTTTCTTACAAAAGATCAAATGTTTCATGAGATAACAAAACACATTGATGTTCGGTATCATTTTGTTCGTGATATTATTGCTCGTGGTGATATTGTTGTGAGCAAAATTAGTACTCATGAAAATCCTGCAGATATGATGACTAAGTCACTTCCTATAACCAAGTTTGAGCATTGCTTAGACGTGGTTGGTGTTCATTATTGAAGTTAAACCCTTAAGGGGTTTTATGGAAGAGGTGGAGAACTTGTTTATTGAAAGTTCGCGATGAAGAACTTGTTCATTGAGAATTTGTGTCAAGGTGGAGATTGTTAGAATTAAGTGACCCAAATTCTTATTTAAATAAAATACGATGGAAAATAAAATAAAAGTAAAATTCATATAGAACTAGACTTCTTTTATTTTATTTTAGAATAAGGTTTTTTAAACCTTATTAAACTCCATCTATTTTATATTGATTAGGATAAGGTGTTTCAATCCTACTAGAATATGGCTTTACAAGCCTATAAATAGACATAGTCTATTCCTCTTGTATTGATTCAAATTTTCGACATAGTGAATTTCTTCTCCTCTGCCCGTGGTTTTTTCCCCGAAAGGGTTTCCCCGTAAAATTTGTGTGTTATTTTATTTTTTCTTTATTTTATTTTATTTTATTTTATTTTTTTCACAGATTCCTAGCATTCTAAACTTAATAACATCATTAAATTAACCTAAAAACAGTAAAATCCGAGAATCACTACTTTCTCTCTAACTACTATGAAAAAGGATATAGCTTTTAAATGGAATAAACCATTAGACAACAATTTTTATGGATTAAAAAATCATTAAATAGATTTTAAATCATTATTCCCTTATTGGATTTTTAAATATTAAAGCCAAGAACAACCAAGAAATCAATCTCCTTCATTGCTTTGTTCTTTTAAAAGAATAGAGAAAAATAAAAGATAATGAGAAATCAAATCAAATCAAATCTTTAAAACATTAAAGTATTTTCTGGAAAGTATATTTATCTTTCAACATTAATAATTTGAGATCAAATTCTTAAAAAGTAATTGGGAGAATAGAGAGAACTTTGAGAGAAAATGGAAGAACAAGCCCAATCGTGAAAAAAAAAAGAGAACTATTTTCCCCTTTCAATTTAATGGTCCATTTGTTAATGGATCCTTGGTAAAATAACAACATAAACCATCCTACGACTCGAAATCTAACTTTTACCTATTCGCACATGGACCCTATAAATTTTATTGCTCTTATGATTAAGTCTTCATCTCATTACTCACTAATTACTACAAATTAAAACATAATAATTACCTTAATTAATCACAATTAGTGACCAACAACTTTTATTTGGCTTTCCAAAATAGCTCGGTTCATAATTTTGACCTAAAAATAGCTTTTCCAATATCGAAAAAATTCTAGAGCATTACAATGGGTAGGGTGATAGGTTTGAAGTTTAGAAAGATATGAAGGTTTGAAGTTTAGAAAGATATGAAAAAAAATGAAGGGGGTCTTAGTTTAGGGGTAGGCATTAAAAGGAAAGAATAAGGATGGGGTAGGGATTTGAGATTAAGAAGGATAAAGAGAGTAAGGAGGGGAACTTAAGGTAAAGGTAGGAACTTAAAAAGTGCATGAATAAGAGAGTGGGGGAAAGGAAATACAAAAGCAAAAGGAAAAAAGAGGTAACAGTGTTTTCAATATAGATCGAAGAGTGTACAATAAAATAATTGCCTAGCATTACAAAAGGGGGAACGTGAAAGTACTCTACAAGTTAAAGGTTTGTTCAATAAAGGTGAATTATGGAAGTATAAATAGTGTGAAAGATAAAGATGAAATTAAAATAAAACAAACCAAGAATATTTTAAAGGATATAGTGAAGGGAAATATATATAATTTAACTGCCTCTTGAGGATAATAAAGATGAGAAAAATGGGGTGATGGTGAGAATTAATAATGTACAAATTGTTCAAGGGTTAGAAAATATGTATATAAAAAAAATGAGAGGACTAAGATATTAATGACTTAAAATTCTTGAAACCAAAGGCTATATGGGTTCAAAATAAAGAGGGATAGGTAAGGAATATATATGATGAACTATGGGAATGAAGAAGAAAAGGGAATTTATAGAAAGGTTAATGAGGCTTTGAAGTGTGAAGATCAAGGAAAAGTTTAGTGAGAGATGAAAATTAGTAACAAGAAGGAGAATAATAAATGATAAAGTGAAAGGAAAAAGGAATTTATGGGATGCGCCAATGATCCCTTATGTATACTCTACCCACAAAACATATAAAATTTTACTTTTACACAAGAAAAGACCGAAAGCATAACAATATCAAGTTATAGTATAGAGAATATATTACAAGGGAACACTTTGGTAGTATTCCAATGCTTGTTTCCTTAGGGATTGACTTGTAAACAATGAACAAATTGTGATCTTACTAGTTAGGTAATTACCAGTTTACTCAAATTAAGGATTATTATCACAATCAATATTAAAGTCATTAAAGAAGAACTAAACTAAAGTACTCTCTCGACTATCTAGTCTAAGGCTCTCTCTATTTCTTGTTAAAGATTAATGCAAATGACAATATGATGGTCAATTGTTCAGCTAGACAACTATAAAACTAAGGCTTCCTTTGGATGGGCGGTGCAATTAGTTTCGGTGAGATTAAAAATAACGGCGACCGTAAGAGTAATTACTATAGCTATGAGATTGGATACTATAGCAGTGAAAATAAAACCAATGGTAGAATATATGTTTGGATTTAGATGCAGCGGTAGCGATGAGATGAGAATAAAAAATGATTATTACGTACATTAGATTAAAATTATATTAATGTTAAATGATAGTTAAATAGTTAAAATATATTTTTATTAAATAATAAAATATAATTATTTTTGTTAAATAATAATTTTAAATGATTATAATAATATTTTATTAAAATTAAATTATTTAAAAATATTTTCTATTAAATAAAAATTAAAATCATATTCATTATGATAATTTTTTTATATTTTTAAATAAAAACTTATATAATCATTATGCAATAGATGTTTACCTTTTATAATTATTAAATTGATATTATATTATATTATATATTTAATATTTATATAAATATTTTAATTATTTATTTAATAATTCTTTTTATATATTAAGTGGTAAATAAATTTTAATAAATTTTCTAATAATTATTTGAAACAAATGAAAAATACTATAAATAGACATTATATATACACAAGTGGCATTTCAAGTAGAAATGAATAAGAAAAAAAGGATAATTCAAAAAAAAAAGGGATACATTTGTAAAATGAGGGTCTAGGGAAGTAAAATGAAACTTTAGTGGGAAATTCAAGCTCGAGTGTTTAAAACGCACTGGACTTAAATCATCCAAACAATGTTTTCCATGACAATTGAGGGATATATGGTGCTAAACGCACCACAATGGCAGTAAATGAGCATCCAAAAGGCCCTAAGTATGTATCTAGTGAATTGAATTGATTGTTATTTTCAAATAGAAATCACTTATCAATCTCATTCACATCTAGAAATTACTATCTAGGATTTCCTCTCGGTCTCACCTAGTTGATAGTTTACCTCTCAGTCTCACTATTTGGCATGATCAAATCAATGTTTTACACAATAGAATCTCCTATTAATCTTATCATCTTAGCTTTTCAACTAAATGTATCAATTCCAGCATAATTGTCTTCGGGATTTAGCCCGGATATCATTCAATTTCCCATGAACACATACATCAATTATCATTGGACATACATAATTCATTTTCGTTACTAAGGCTCAAACGCAATTATAGTCACAAGCATATTCGCCTTCGGGACTTAGCCCGGGTAGAATTCAAATACTCATGCATACACAATCAATAATCAATACACATCCATACTTTATTTCACACAATTCAAGTACGGTCACTTCTTGAGGACTTACCTCGGATGTTGTCGAACGGCTTTTTCGGCTATTCGATCACCTTTTCCTTCCCCTTGTCCAATTGTGGTCTTCTAAGCTCTTGAGCTAATTCAAACAAATTCAATTTATTAAAACCTCATTGTGCTAGCTTTTGGCGAATATGACAAGGAGTTTAAATGGTCATATGGCCACCCTTTAGCTTGAATACACAATGGTCATGCACATTTTATACTACATCAAGCAATTCAATACAATTTATTCGAGCATCAAGGAAATGCTAAGGCCTTCAATAGGCTACCCAAGGCCGAATATTCATGTACATGTTGAGGTCAATTTTGTACTTAATACCTCACAAAAACAGCATGCAATTTACTAATTAATGCTTTGCACATTGTGGCCCAAAACTTATAATATAGCATCAAGCACCTACATGTGTGCTAGGTCAATTGTGCTTGCAATTTCACAAGCATTCTTCCACATCTTCTTCTTTAAACCAATATATTCATCACTTAGTTCATAACCAAAACATAATGTGCAATCATATATATGCATATATGAGCATGGTCAATTTCAAGGTGTCCATAGCCATCCAAAACACAAATTTTAACTAACATGCAAGAAGCATGAATCATGCTCAAGAATGCATCATGGCGAATATGACAATCATGCTTCTTTTCAACTTCAATCATGATAAAACAAAAAGAAAGCTCAAAATCTTACTCATGAGTAGACAATCCATCATTGCATGCATCATCATCAAGTTTCACACTTAGCATGCAATGGCTTTATCACCATAACAACTTTGGCCAAATGCCATTTCCATGGCATAACA
The DNA here is from genome assembly GCF_025698485.1 of Gossypium arboreum. Lineage (NCBI taxonomy): Eukaryota > Viridiplantae > Streptophyta > Magnoliopsida > Malvales > Malvaceae > Gossypium > Gossypium arboreum. Next base: position 109,259,038 of record NC_069075.1, on the reverse strand, counting down.
AAGATTTGAGCCATGGCTAACATGCACATCAAATTAGCAACCAAAACATGCATGAAACTCCCAACACAACCTCATACATACCTTACTCTTGATGCAAATTTAGCCAAATCACCTTCTAGATCTCTTCTAAACAAAGGAAATGAAGCAAAAATCCTTCTTCCTCTTAGTATTTTTGGCCAAAAGGAGAGAACAAGGATGAACAATTTTTTGTTTTCTCTTCTTGGTTGCACTGCAATGGGGGAATGCTACTCTCTCACACACATTTTTTTTTCATTCTTTTCTTACCCATGCTTATTTGTTTATTATTTCTCCTAATGCCCAACAAAACATGTTTCATGACATGTTTAGCCCATATCTCTTTGTCATGGCCGGCCATCACTTGTAAAAGGGAATTTGACATGCAAGTCCATTATTTTGCATGCATGCTTTAATTAGTCATCACACATTTCCTATCGTACTTTCAAAGTTCACTACTAAGTCCTTTCTAGTGGAATTCACCTTTATAACACTAAATCAATCATCATAAAATGTCATACATGAGCACACACATATTATAGGCATCAAAATAAATTTTTAATTATTTTTATGCCTCGGTTTTGTGGTCCCGAAACCACATTCCGACTAGGGTCAATTTTGGGCTGTCACAACTCTCCCCCACTTAAGAAATTTTTGTCCCCGAAAATCTTACCGGTAAATAGGTTTGGATATCGCTCTTTTATAGAGTTCTCGGTCTCCCAAGTAGCTTCTTCTATCCCGTGCTTGAGCCATAACACTTTCACTAGTGGAACCCGCTTGTTTCGCAACTCTTTCACTTCCCGTGATAGGATACGAATCGGTTCTTCCTCATAACTCATATTGGCTTGAATTTCAATTTCTGATGGACTAATCACGTGCGATGGATCGGATCTATAGCGTCAAGCATCGAAACATGAAAGACATCGTGAACCTTTTGAGTTCGGGGGCAAAATCAAGCGATATGCCACCGGACCGACTCACTCGATATCTCATATGGTCCAATGAACCTCGGCTCAACTTGCCCTTACTACGAACTCGAGTATCTTTTCCAAGGTGATACCTTGAGAAACACTTTATCACCCACCGATACTCGACATCCTTACGCTTCAGATCCGCGTCACGACTTCGACGATCGGAGGCTATCTTCGACTTTCACGGATTACTTTCACTTTCTCGCTCAAAGATCCCTAATCAAATCCACCCAGTAAATCTTGCTTTCACCGAGCTCATCCAAAACAATGGCGTACGGCATTTACGAATCGCATAAGGCCTCGTAGGGTGCCATCTTAATACTTGATTGAAAGTCGTTGTTGTAAGCGAATTCAATTAACGGCAAATACCGCTCCCATGAACCACTAAACTCGAGGACGCAACATCTTAACATATCCTCAAGTATCTCGAATTATCCGCCGGATTGACCATCGGTTTGGGGGTGAAAGGCGGTCTTGAAATGCAACTTGGTACCCAAAGCTTCTTGCAACTTTTTCCAAAATCGCGAGGTAAATCTCGGATCTCTATCCGACACGATAGAAATAGGCACCCGTGTAATTTCACAACTCGAGAAACGACAATTCCGCTTAATTTGTCCATTGAAAAATCCGTGACGACGGGACAAAGTGGGCCGACTTAGTCAATCGATCTACCACGACCCAAACCGCATCCTTCTTACTCACGACAATGGCAAATCAATACAAAGTCCATTGTGACTCGATCCCATTTCCACTCGGGCATCGTGATTGGTCAAGTAATCCTCAAGGCACCGATGTTCCGCTTTCACTTGTTGACATATTAAACATCTCAAACAAAGTCGGAGATGTCTCGCTTCATACCATGCCACCAAAACCGACGTTTCAAATCATTGTACATCTTCGTACTCCCGGGTGGATTGCCATTCGGCTACAATGGGCTTCATTCGAATTATCGAAATGAGTTCAATTCTTTGGGACACACAGACGACTTTTGAACCTCAAACAATCGTCATCGCCGATTTGAAACTCCGAGTCCTTGTTCGAACACACGCAGCCGCTTTGCAACCAACTCGTCATCGACTTTCTCGAGCTTCTCGAATTTGGTGTGTCAATAATGGTTTGGCTTTCAATTCAGCCACTAACACACCGTCGGATCGGATAGACAAGTGCACATTCATCGTCAGTAATGTGAATAACGATTTACGACTCAAGGCATCCGCAACCACATTCGCCTTTCCCGGTGATAGTCAATGATCACTCATAATCCTTTAACACCGAGCCAACGCCTTTGTCGCAGATTTAAGTCTCTTTGGGTCATCAAATACTTGAGACTTTTGTGATCCGAGTACACATGGCACCTTTCACCAAATAAGTAATGTCGCCAAATCTTTAAGGCGAATACGATGGCGCCAATTCGAGATCATGAGTCGGATAATTTTTCTCATGTGGCTTTAATTGCCTCGACGCATAGGCCACAACTCGACCTTCTTGCATTAATACGCAACCTAACCCAAGTAGAGAGGCGTCGCTATAGATGACAAACTCTTTGCGGACTCGGGTTGCACTAGAATTGGGGCTTCATCAAATAAGTTTTCGTTGATCGAAACTTTTTGGCATTTCTCCGTCCATTCGAACTTAACGTCCTTTTGGAGTAGCCGTCATCGGCGTGGCTATCGTTGAGAAGCCTTTACAAATCGTCGGTAATAACCAAGCAAGCCCCAAAAAGCTTCAACCTCAAGAATATTTCTGAGGCTTCCAATTTAGTATGGTTGAAATTTTATTCGGTCGACTCGAATACCGATGCAGATACCACATGACCCAAGAAGCTAACCTCTCTAACCGTAACTCACACTTGCTGAACTTAGCATATAATTGCTTGTCCCGTAAAATTTGCAAAGACTAACCGCAGTGTTCAAAGATGTTTGGTCTCATTTCTTGAATAGACCAAGATGTCATCAATGAACACGACTACTTAATCGATCCAAATATGGTCTAAAGATCCGATTCATTAAATCCATAAATACCGCAGGGCATTAGTGAGCCCAAACGGCATCACTAGGAACTCATAGTGACCATATCTCGCTCAAGGCGCCTCTGGGCACGCCTCAATCTCGGATTCGCAATTGATAGTAGCCCGATCTCAAATCTATTTTCGAGAACACCGAGGCTCCCTTCAGCTTGATCGAACAAGTCATCAATACGTGGCAACGGATATTTGTTCTTTATCGTCGCTTTATTAAGTCGACGATAGTCGATGCACAATCGCATGGTTCCATCCTTCTTCTTCACGAACAACACCAACAAGACCCCAAGGCGAAAAACTCAAGCGAGCAAAACCTCTATCCACCAATTCTTGCAATCGAGCTTTCAACTCCTTTAATTCCGTTGGTGCCATACGATACGGAGCTATCGAATTGGAGTGGTACCAGTACCAATTCGATGCCAAATTCTATTTCCGAACAGTGGTAAACCCGCAATTCTTCGGAAAACATCCGGTATTCACAAACCACGGGCACAGATTCGGGTTTCTTCTCGATTCCTTGTCATCGAGTACGTGACGCAAGGTATGCTTCGCACCTTTTTCTTACATATTTCGGGCCAACATCGGCGATATTACGGTGGCAACCCCTTTAAGTCCGTGGACTCAACCCAATTATTTCATTATTCGCAAGACCTCAAATCGATAGTCTTGCTCTTGCAATTTACAACCGCATCGTGCATGGTCAACCAATCCAAACCAAGAATAACATCGAACTCATCGAACGGCAAAAGCATTAAGTCCGCGGGAAAACAAGAACCTCGAACACTAGGGACTTTTCTTGCACACTTTGTTAACAAGCACGTAATGACCCAAGGGTTTGACACCGAATTACAAACTCGAGAGACTCAATAGGCAAAGTCTTACTGGATGCTAAGGTTTCACATATATATGAATGAGTAGAACCGTGGTCAATCAAAGCAATCACATTTGTATTGAAAAGAGTGAAAGTACCGTAATAACATCCGGAGAGGCAAGATCCTCGCGGCGCAGATGGCATAAGTCCTAGCAGAGCACGAGCCTCGATCCGATGGTAGCATCTCTAGATCCTCTCGACCGCCATCGACATTGCCCATATTTCTAGGTGGCCTACCTCGAGCAAAGGTAGCACCCGGGTTTGCACTCGACTTACATTCTGCTCATGCATCCTGCAATCCTTCATAAAGTGGTCGGCCGATCCACACTTATAGCAGGAGCGATCACGAAACCAACAGCTCCCGAATGCCATTTGCCACAATGTGGACACTCCGCCTCTCTCGGCGATCATTTCCACCATCGGCGATCAAGTGACTCGTGTGGTCACAGGGGTCGATCGCGTCCTCGCCTAGAAAAGCCCAAACGCCTCTAGACCGGCTCGCATCATCTCGAAATCTCTTCGATGCTTGTTGAAGAGACTTTCCGAGGACCTCTTCGAATTCTCCAATCCCCACATCAGCTTTTTGTTTCTCCTTTCTAAGCTCTTCTACTTTACAAGCTCGCTCAACAAGTACTACGAACTCTCGTATCTCGAGAATGCCAACAAACATCCTTATATCATCATTCAGCCCATCCTCGGCGTTTACACATAATAGCTTCGGATGAAATGCATTCTCGCAGCACGGCTAAGCCTCACAAACTTTCGTTCGTAGTCGATAACGGACATAGAACCTTGCTTAAGATCAAGAAATTCCTCCGCTTTTGGTCGATGAATCTCGATCGATATACTTTTTCTAACTCGGTTTGAAAGAATTCCCAAGTCACTTGCTCTCTAGGCACCACGAAGTCGAGTACTCCACCAATAGTAGGCGGACTCGCGTAGCAAGGAGATGGTACACTTTAAGTACTCATCGGGTGTACAGGATAGCTCATCAAGCACCGGATAGTGTTATCTAACCAAAATTCAGCGCTCATCATCATCATCATCCGTAGCTTTAAATTCAGTGGCCCCATGTTTTCGAATCCTATCGATCGGGGCTTACTTGACCTTATTTGGTCACACCGGAGGTATTGTAGGTGCGGGGTTGCATTTGTCGGGAATGGAGGTTGTGGAACAGTAGTGTTGGTTCGAATGTATTGATTAAACCATTCGCTCATCACACTATAAAAGGCTTGCCTAGCCTCGTCATTAGGATTGCTGGCCATAGGTTGAGAGTCCGCCGGCGCTGTCCCTTGCGCGGGGGCAGGCGCCACACTCTCCACATCATCAGCTATCGCTCGGTTGGGATCGGGATCCATTGCTACAACAAACACAAAGTCGAATTGTCAGAATCATCACACTATCGATTCATCATTTAATGGCATGTATAGCTAGACCCCAAACACATCACGGTAGTCCTAGAATCGACTAAACCGTGGCTCTGATACCAATAAAATTGTAACACCCCAAACCCGAGACCATCGCCGGTGTCGAACCCGAGGGGTTAACAAGCCAAGTTCACATGTTTTTGCCCACCAATTTGACATTTCCAGTCAGGCTGGAAAACTGCATCACTGTCGCCTTAAAAATCATATCTCGAGTTTCAAAACTCGGAAACTAGTTTCATAAATTTTCCCTGAATTTAGACTCATATATCCATCCATGGTTTTATTTCTAGGATTTTTGGTCGGGCCAATTGGTACAGTTTATTAGTTAAAATTACCCATGTTACAGGGATCGACTGCTCTGACCTTCGCGCGGTATAACTTGAATATCTCTCTGTACAGGGCTTTAATGCTGGTGTCGTTTGTTTCTAATGAAACTAGACTCAAAATGGAATCTGTAAATATAAGTTATGTCTCCTAATTCTTTTTGGATAATTTATAGTGAATTTTTAAAGTTGCGACAGGGAACCCAGAAACCATTCTGGCCCTGTCTCACAATAGCTTTAATATCTCTTAACCTGTAACTCCTATGACCATTTCGTTTCTTCCATATGAAAATAGACTCATCAAGGTTCATTTACATAGCTTATTCACTATTTAATTCCATTCCTATGGATTTTGGTGATTTTTCACATTCACGCCACTGCAGCTGGCAGCATCTGTTTTTAAGGTAGGACTTACCTATTTGGTAGTCTCCATGATTCAACTAGTCTTGCCATACATAGGTTCATATATGATCATTTTAACCATGCCAATGGCTGATCATATGGCCAACATTCCCATTTCCAAGCCATAGCCACATCATGACACCAAATATATACATACAACCCACAATTAGTCTAAGTTCATGCTTCCTTTTCGAGCCATTTTCGCATGGCCGTACATACTTACATTACAACATATTTAACAAACAAGGGTAGTCCTATACATGCCATCTCAAGTTCAACCAAAATTTATACCAAAATGGAGGCTTGATAGTGTGGATGACTTCGACTTCAACGATCCCAAATCCGATTGCCTCGAGCGAAATCTAGAAAACTGAGAGCCAAAGCAACGGGGTAAGCATTTTTATGCTTAGTAAGTCTCAAGGAATATAATCAACTCTAATTACAGCAATACATTCACATAGCCAAATGCATCATTTCATTTGTACACATTCCTACTTCACACTTCATCATTATATAATTTCACAAAGTATCAATCAATTCAATAACTGAAATTCATTAGTCGATTGAGCGAATGTTGCTCAAACATGTCGACTTTCCAATACACATATAACGTACCTTATCCTTTGGGCTTTTCGAGTGTGCTAATTGAATTCATTACAGCAACCAACACTCACCTCCAGCCCAAGATTCTTCGGAATATAACCGGATATAATCACGTGCACAAATGCCTTCGGGTCTTAGCCCGGATAGAATGTCTCGCACGAATGCCTTCGGGTCTTAGCCCGGATGTAGCCACTAGCGCAATTGCCTTCGGGTCTTAACCCGGATATAATTTCCAGCATAATTGTCTTCGGGATTTAGCCCGGATATCATTCAATTTCCCATACATCAATTATCATTGGACATACATAATTCATTTTCGTTACTAAGGCTCAAACGCAATTATAGTCACAAGCATATTCGCCGGACTTAGCCCGGTAGAATTCAAATACTCATGCATACACAATCAATAATCAATACACATCCATACTTTATTTCACACAATTCAAGTATGGTCACTTCTTGAGGACTTACCTCGGATGTTGTCGAACGGCTTTTTCGGCTATTCGATCACCTTTTCCTTCCCCTTGTCCAATTGTGGTCTTCTAAGCTCTTGAGCTAATTCAAACAAATTCAATTTATTAAAACCTCATTGTGCTAGCTTTTGGCGAATATGACAAGGAGTTTAAATGGTCATATGGCCACCCTTTAGCTTGAATACACAATGGTCATGCACATTTTATACTACATCAAGCAATTCAATACAATTTATTCGAGCATCAAGGAAATGCTAAGGCCTTCAATAGGCTACCCAAGGCCGAATATTCATGTACATGTTGAGGTCAATTTTGCACTTAATACCTCACAAAAACAGCATGCAATTTACTAATTAATGCTTTGCACATTGTGGCCCAAAACTTATAATATAGCATCAAGCACCTACATGTGTGCTAGGTCAATTGTGCTTGCAATTTCACAAGCATTCTTCCACATCTTCTTCTTTAAACCAATATATTCATCACTTAGTTCATAACCAAAACATAATGTGCAATCATATATATGCATATATGAGCATGGCAATTTCAAGGTGTCCATAGCCATCCAAAACACAAATTTTAACTAACATGCAAGAAGCATGAATCATGCTCAAGAATGCATCATGGCGAATATGACAATCATGCTTCTTTTCAACTTCAATCATGATAAAACAAAAAGAAAGCTCAAAATCTTACTCATGAGTAGACAATCCATCATTGCATGCATCATCATCAAGTTTCACACTTAGCATGCAATGGCTTTATCACCATAACAACTTTGGCCAAATGCCATTTCCATGGCATAACAAAGATTTGAGCCATGGCTAACATGCACATCAAATTAGCAACCAAAACATGCATGAAACTCCCAACACAACCTCATACATACCTTACTCTTGATGCAAATTTAGCCAAATCACCTTCTAGATCTCTTCTAAACAAAGGAAATGAAGCAAAATCCTTCTTCCTCTTAGTATTTTTGGCCAAAAGGAGAGAACAAGGATGAACAATTTTTTGTTTTCTTCTTGGTTGCACTGCAATGGGGGAATGCTACTCTCACACACATTTTTTTTTCATTCTTTTCTTACCCATGCTTATTTGTTTATTATTTCTCCCTAATGCCCAACAAAACATGTTTCATGACATGTTTAGCCCATATCTCTTTGTCATGGCCGCCATCACTTGTAAAGGGAATTTGACATGCAAGTCCATTATTTTGCATGCATGCTTTAATTAGTCATCACACATTTCCTATCGTACTTTCAAAGTTCACTACTAAGTCCTTTCTAGTGGAATTCACCTTTATAACACTAAATCAATCATCATAAAATGTCATACATGAGCACACACATATTATAGGCATCAAAATAAATTTTTAATTATTTTTATGCCTCGGTTTTGTGGTCCCGAAACCACATTCCGACTAGGGTCAATTTTGGGCTGTCACAAATATAGCTCAACATGGAATTCAAAACAACAACAACAACTATTCTAAAAAATATAGAAATAACAATGAATTTAAAAGAAGAGTTTAGAATTGCTCATTAATAAAGCACTTAAAGTCTGAGTTAGAGCTTGCATGAATCTCCATCATTGCCAATCCATAATAAAGAGAATTAAAAGAATCTAACAATAAATCTTTACACTACTCTAAAAACCCAAGTCAAAAAAATGTCTAAGCTAACTCTCTTTAATCTTTCTCTCTTCTTTCCTAGTTGATACAAATGGAATATTTATGGTAAAAGGTTAAATGAAATTCTTAACCTTGTTTAAAATGACTTTTTCTTCTAACTTGAGGTCAAAATTCCCTAAGTTTGCCTCATAATAACCGTCAATACTTCAATTCTGTAAATCAACGTCGTAACTTCAATCTTTGCAATGACACAACATTGCCAAAGGGCTTCTCCTTTGCTAGTAGTTTTGCATCAATGTTACAACCTCATGAGAAAAAATGTCATGACTTTACATGTCAATGTCACATATTCTAAAGTTTCCAAATCACGACGTAGGTCTCTATCTAGCTCCCCTCAAGCTTTGGATGATCAACGTCATACCTTTGATCAAGTAAGTTACGGCATTGTTCCTTGGCTTCAATATATTAAGTTACAACCTTATGCTTCTTTGAAGTCGCAACTTTGGCTAAACATCTTTCCATAGGTCCAAAGAAGTGACTTAAGTCATGACTTTGAGCATCTTGAGGTCGTGACTTTATCCTGTTTTACCAAGGATCTTTCAATTTCATAGTTTTTATTATTTCTTAACTCTCTTACACAAGCAATGAAACATAAGATAAGTTCCATTTGATCCTAAAAATTTATGTAACACTAAATTTACATAACACTAAAAACACCACAAAAATATAACCCATTACTAAATTCAAAGTACTTAACTATTAATACCGAAAAGATTTAATTTCACTAAAAAGCAAGCTAAAAAGAGCATGAAAAGGACCTAATAGCATATATCAAATTATGCCACATCAATCAGTGGGAAGTAATTAAGATCAGAGTAATTGGAGCAAGACAGATGAGACAAAAATTAGTAAGATTCTGAAGGTGGTTATCCTATAACAACCACTTAAAATTTACAAAATTACTATCCTATAACTAGAGAGTGCTTACAAAGTTGGTGAAGAAACATGACCGACAACTCCTATTTATAATTGAAATTATATGGAAAGTAGGGTGGACAAATTGAGGATAAATTGAAATTTATTGGTAAATGCTATGCTACGCCTGAAAGTTTAAATGGTTGTCAAAAGTTTATGTAAAAATAAACTAGAATAAAGAATTTCCCGGGTGTCATGTGTTCAATATATTAACTTTTAGTTTTAATCATGCACCAATATTAGCATATTTGAACTATGTTGATGGGAAGGGCAAAAGATCTTTTAAGTTTGAGGTTGTAAGGACAGAAAGTGAGAAGTATAGTCAAGTTACCAAGTAGTGGAGTAGGCATTTTAATCGTTATTATGCTTGCTAACTAATGCCATAAAAAAGATGTCAGAACATGCTAAGGATATCGATTAAAAAAGTCCAAACAATAAGCCATTAATTGAGGATTTAATGAATAGGGTGGTAGAATGTTAGAATCAGTAGATAGATGTGGGATTTAGTTTGAATATAAATGAGTTAATTAAACATATAAAAGAATTATGGATGAGAGAAAAAAAAAGTTTTTAGCCAAAGTTTGAAACTAAAATGGAACAAGTTTTTGCTATAAAAGATGATAAGAGATGATGGATTGAAGAAGAAGCCAAAATTTTGGATATAGTTGAAAGATATTACGGTAACCTATTTACTACAAAAGGACCAAGGATTTGGGGGTAGATTTTAAATGAAGTCCCAAATTCATTATATATGCAATGAATGTTGGTTAAAAACTACTATTTATAATAAGGAATTGAATAGGTTTACATTTGAGTTAGAGCTAGAGAAGGCAAATACGTCTGATGGTTACAATAAAGTGTTTTTCCGATAGTATTGGGACATCGTAAGGGGAATTGTGTCTTAGAAAGTAAAAGAAATTTTCAAAATAGTGTAATGTTGAAAAATATAAATGAAATGATTGTGCTTAATGCAAAAATTGAGAAAGTTAAGAATGTATCATGGGTTAGACTCATTAGGTGTTATAATTTTTCATACAAGGTTGTTTCCAAGATCATTGTAAATAGATAAAGTCTTGGATGGGGAGTTAAATACATAAAATTAAAATACTTTTATGAAGGGTAGGCAAATACAAGACAACATTTTGGTCGAAAATGAGACCTTTGACTACTTAAAGCTAAAGAAGAAGGGGAATAATGTGTATATGATGGTGAAATTTGATATAAACAAGGCATATGATAGGGTGCAGTGAGATTTTCTTAAGGACGTTTTACTTAGGATAGGCTTTGATGATAAATAGGTTAGTTGAATATGGAAGTGTGTCACCTTTGTTCCCGACAATGTTATTGTTAATGGGAAATAAAAAAAAATACAATGTATCCAACTAAAGGTTTAAGGTAAAGGACCCTCTATCCATTTACCTTTTTTTGTTTATTGTTGATGTCTTTTTTATAGCAATCAACCTTGCAATTGAGTCTAGAATTTTGTATAGAGTTAAAATTAGTAAAGTCGATCCCGTTTGGTCTCATGTCTTGTTTGCAAATGAATATTTGTTCTTTAACTTGTGATGTTTTTAAAATAATCTTAATTGAATATGGAGAAGCATTAGGGAAAACAATAATTTTGTCGAAGTCAAGTTAATTTTTATCTCTAATGTAAATGAATATTTGAAGAGGATGGAAATTAAACTGGGTATTCTAAGAGAAAATAATCTAGGTACATGCTTAGGAATCCCTTCATTTAGGGATAAAATAAGTGTAAGGTTGAGAGATACATTAAAAATAGGACTATTAGAAAGTTAAAAAACTAGAAATAGAATTTATTATCACATAGTGGAAAGAAATACTTATAAAGGTTATTGCCTGTGCAATGCATGTGTACATAGTGTAATGTGTACTGTTTCCTAAAAAAGTGTGTGAGGGGATCAATTCAATGAAAAATGGATTCTTTTTTAGACAAAAAGAAGAGGAAATGATGCTACACTAGATAAGATAGAAGATCATGGCTATTCAAAAAAGAAATGAAGGTTTGGGGTTTAAAGACATGCAAGTGATGAATAAGGCAGTTTTATTTAAACAATGTTGGATGATAGTGTAAAATCTTAATGAACTATAGGTCAGAGTATTAAAAGGTAGATATTTTGTTAATTCTTCTTTTTTTAAAATCTAAAAAAGAGTTAGAGTTTCTTATATTTAGGAAAGTTTGTTGGAAGGAAGAAAGGTGATAAAAGAGGAAAACTGGTGGAAAGTATTAGGTAGTAATGATGTTGGGATCAATGGGTTCCTGATATAAAGTTGTTGAATCCTAACATTGATGTTAGTCAAATGTAAAATTTACTTATGAAAGTAGTGCAAATTACTAATAAGGAGGAAAGGTGTTGGCAATTAAGTGAGATTTAAACTGGAATTTTATGTCAAGTTGAGGATGTTATACAAAGAATTTTTATGTGCAAGAGTGGACGCTAAAACAAACTTATATAACCTAACACCTCTGGTGGTGAATATTCAGTTAAACCAATATATTTTGTTCTTAAAAAGAAAAAAAAAAGGGTAACCCTGGTTCATCATATATGAATCTTGATGTTATTTGAAAGATTATATGGAAGGTTCATATAACTTCAAGTGTACATTTGATTGAGAATGATTTACCTAAAAATGTGAATTTGGTTTAAAGGATAATTAGGAATAACCTCAACTGTTTGATTTTTTGGCAATATAATGAGTCTATTGAACATGTTTTTCTCTTATGTGATTGGACACAGTGTGGATGGTGTAACTAAAGAATATATTTTGTTTTTTGGCTTATGCTTCTTGACAACCATCTAGTATTTGGTATAATGAGATCTAGAATTTTTTTTGAACAACGGACATGAAAACCTCACTTAGATTTGCCCAAGATTTTTGGAATTTATTTATTTCTCTTAGGAGTAGCTTGCTTTGGCTTTGGTGCAATTCATGTAACAAGATTGATTATATGGTCCTAAAATATGGGTGCCCAACCCTTATGGACTAACTGGCAAGGTACAGCTTGTAAATTTGACATGGGGAGTAGAAGGTTTCGGTCTTTTTATTTTGAGAGGAATAACTTTTCATCATATTGCAGCCAGGACGTTGTGCATACAATGGCCTTATTCCATCATAGTGTTTACCCTTCTAGTGTTTATAGAAATTTAAAAGAAAAAAGAGCTCTTTTGATGGGAAATAAAATATTCAATTGATTTTTTACTTAATGACTATTTGTCACACCCAAATTCCTTTAAACTCAAAAATTTGGAACAATTAAGGGTTAAATTGAAAGCAATCGTAAATTGACGGTCTCTATTTAAAAACTAGGAAAAGTTAGAAACGAAATAGAGCATGGTTGAGAACCAAGTCCGATTTAGTTGGATTAGAACCAGTCGATCTTTTAGTAGGAGAAAAAATGATTATGGATGAACAGTTGATATGCAGTTGGAGACCATGTATGAAGGGTTATAAATAGCTAAGAAATGAATCCTCAAACGAATTCCTCTCAGCCTGTTTCATTTTCTCTTATTCTTTAACCTCCGTGGTTGTTTCGAGGAAGCGATGGTAATGGAAAGCTTTGCATTGAGCAATGATCGAGAGGTTTAAATTGGAAAATTAGGGAAACCAGTATACTGGTAAGGTTCTAAGCCCTTCGATTTGCATAAGAATTAAAAAAAAAAACAAGGTTAAGAGTTCCCAAAAACCATTTCTAATAGTTCTGCATGTTCTTAGAAATTTGAGCTTTAAAGTGAAAACACTAGGTTTAACCCATGGTTTGGTTGCCTTGCTTAGCTACCAGGAGGAAGGAAGCTCTGACGTCTAGAGAAGCTAAGCAGAAAGGGCACCGAGGCATCGGTTGAGTTTCTGCACTCTACCCTTGATATGCATGATGCGCTTCCATGAATTTATGAGTATCTGTCATTCTAGTTTAGTATGCATGAAAAATGAAATCGTAAAAGGGAATTAATGATGGGTTAGAAGGAGTTATGAAAAGGAAATAGAGCAGTCATGTTAGATACCACCATACGGTTGCAAACTGTGATGCACAAAGCTCTGGACCTTGCAGAGGGGACACTACTGTTGTAACACCCCATACCCGAGACCGTTGCCGGAGTCGAACACGAGGTGTTAACGGACTTAATTCATTAATTAAACAGCTCATACAATTCATTTTAAAATTTCCAGACAAGCTGGCTAACTGCATCACAGTCGCTTTAAAAATCATATCTCGAGTTACAAAACTCGAAATTCAATTCCGTAAATTTTTCCTGAAACTAGACTCATATATATATCTACTAATTTTTTTCTAGAATTTTTGGTTGGGCCAATTAGTACAGTTTATTAGTTAAAGTATCCCCTGTTTCAGGGTTCAACTACTCTGACCTCTGTGTATTACGAATCAGATATCTCCCTGTACAGAGATTCAATGACTATGACGTTTGTTTCTAATAAAACTAGACTCAATAAGAAATCTGTACATATAAAGCATGACTTCTAATTATCTTTGTAAAATTTATGGTGAATTTCCAAAGTCAGAACAGGGGATCCAGAAATCGCTCTGGCCCTGTTTTACAAAAATTTAAACATCTCATAAAATATAGCTCATATACCTGTTTCGCTTATTCCATATGAAAATAGACTCATCAAGCTTCGATTCCATAACTTATTCATTATTTAATTCCATTTCTACTATTTTTAGTGATTTTTCAAACTCACGTCACTGCTGCTGTCTGAATCTATTTTATGGTAAATTTTACCTATTTCATGGTTTCCATGGATTAGCTAGCAATTTGACATACATAATACCAAATATGATCATGATTAGCCATTCCAATGGCTAATCATTACCAAGCATTTCTATTTCCATACCACTCAATAACCATATCATAATACCATATATACAAAATGATTATAATGCTATACATGCCATACTCAAAATATACAAGCCATTATGCCAAGATGGTATACGGATAGTGTGAGCGTGCCTCCGACCGCTTCCGATTTCCGAGCTGGCTTGTCAACACTACAAGGAATGAAAAGGAGGAGTAAGCATAAATGCTTAGTAAGCTCACATGCAAATAGCAAGTAACATAACCATATAAGCAAACATAAAACATCATTTGCATAATCATCACCAAGACATTCATATCACCTTTTCATTTATCATCTTACCATATTGTTGTTATATCGAGTTTTCAACCCGAGGGTTAAGTACATACCTGTTCAAAGTATCCATTTCACAACACTTACCAATACGTCCCTTTCAACTTGAGTATTCCTCCATTTGAGTAGAACTTTACCTGTTGAACACATCGGAATATAATTCGGATACATGGAAAGTTTGCACATAAGTGCCACATATGTAGCCAAGCTACCATGTAACCCGCCCATAAGTGAACTCGGACTCAACTCAACGAGCTCGGGCGTTCTCATCCATAAGTGAACTCGAACTCAACTCAACGAGTTCGGATGCCTAGTTACATCTCACGAACTCGGACTCAACTCAACGAGTTCGGACATTCGCATCCATAAGTGAACTCGGACTCAACTCAACGAGTTCGGATGCTCAACCATCCTAGTGACATGTCACTTGTATCCTAATCTATTCCTAAGGTTCAAACGGGCTTTTCCTCGAACACTTATCCTTGCCGTCTTCCGTAGAATGCCAAATCAATACTCAGTAACAATTATATTTAACAAGTAGTTCACATAATTTACATATTATTTGAAATTAACCACAAAGCATACATTTCATAATAAAATTCAGCATAACACATAATTAATATCAATAACTTAAAAATAACAATTATGCTACATTATTTACACATGAACTTACCTCGTATGCGAAAATGGCTATTTTTACCATTTCGTCCACAACTTGGTATTTTCCCCATTTTAGCCCAATTTCAGTTTTCCTTGCTCTATCATTTAAAATATAGTCTAATTAGGACTCACATTATTCAAATTGACCCAAAATCATATTTTGGAAAAATTACAATTTAGCCCTAAACTTTTGCATATTTACACTTTTTCCCCAAAGCTCTTAAATTAAAATTCAGCCTATTTTCTTATGTTTTATGACATGCTGATCATTTTTCCTTCTATGGCAACATCAAATTCTCACTCTAACATGTACTTATGACTATTAGGTATTTTTACCGATTAAGCCCTTTTGCTCGTTTTCACTTAAAACCGAGTAGCACAAGTTGTCTAACATAATTTAAAACCTCATATTCTATCATAAAACACCAAAATACACAAATTTCACCTATGGGTATTTTTCCAAATATAAACCTAGGTTAAATTATTGCTAGCATAAGCTAAATCGAGCTACGGACTCCAAAAACGTAAAAATCATTAAAACGAGGGTAGAACGGACTTACAATCGAGCTTGGAAGCTTGAAAACCCTAGCCATGGTTTCTCCTTGCTATATTCGGCCATGGGGTTGAAGATGAGCAAAATTGGCTTTAATTTTGTATTTTAATTCATTTTACCCTAAATGACCAAAATGCCCTTACTACTAAACTTTCCAAAAATTCCATCCATGTCCAATTTTTGTCCATAGACTTAGAAATTGGTAAAATTACTCTTTAAGACCTCCTAATTAATATTTCAAAACAATTTCATACTAGAAACTTCTAGAATGCAAGTTTTGCAAATTATTCGATTTAGTCCCTAATTTCAATTTAAGCACTTTATGCATAAAATTTCTTCACGAAATTTTCACACAATCATGCAATCATATCATAGACCTTAAAATAATCATAAAATAATTATTTCTATCTCGTATTTTGTGGTCACGAAGCCACTATTCCGACTAGGCCCAAAATCAGGATATTACAACTGTAACACCCCAAAATAGGGCCTAAGAGTTTTAGGGGTATTTTAGGAATTTTTGCCTAGATGAGCTCAAAATTTCATAAGGTTGGTACTTGATAATGCTTTCGATAATGATTTTCATAAAGTTAAATCAATTTTTGAAAAGTGTTCTAGAAACCTTAAATTTTAGAAAAAGGATTGATTTGTAATAGAGTCAAAACAGTGAACATTTATATGGCAATTTAACTAACTTTTAAAATTGAACCTAAAAACCACCTTTCACCTATAGTTTTCACGTTATTTTCCTCTTCCTTTTGCCACCCCTTTGCCATTCTCTTGATCTTTAACTCAATTTTCTTATTCCTAAATCACAATACCTTGATTTCCTATAATTTCTAAGTCACTTACAATTATAAATCTCCAAGAAAAACACTTAAAACTCTGTAGATTTCATCATCTTCTCCAAACGTAATTTTTTTGAATTTACATCAAAACTTGTTCTTTTTTTCAACAAAGGTAATCATTCATGCATCTGTTGGTTTTTAATGTTATTTAGACTCTAAAACTAAATTATTAGCCTTCAAACTGCATGTTTCGAATAAAAGTCGAAAATCAAGGCATTAATGGTGGATTCCAGGATTTTGAGTCAAAACTTGATTTCAAAGTGTTTTTCAACTTGTTTTAGCATGATTAGAAGGTGTTTAAACTTACCTTAAAGCTTCGTTAATGATTTCTCATGTTTTAATGAATTTTGTGAAAATTGCCTAAAATATGTCGAAAAATGTCGATGCCATGAATTGAGTAGATTTATCTAGTTTGAAGGTTTTGAATTAGGCGTAGATGATTAATTAGATGAATAGAACTAATTTTAGGCAAAAAGATTGAGTATAGATTGAGATATTAGGATTTAAAGTTTGTTATGCTAATAGTTTAAGTTATATGAGAACTTAGCTTAAAGCTTATGTTTAGTTGGTTTGAGTGAATTTTTTGTTGTTATTTGACTAGGGTTATTGTATGATTTTTGTGGGTAAAGCCCCAGATTCGTTAGAGCTTGCTACGAGCTAGGAAAGATTTAGTTGAGCTTTCGTCTTTTCGACAACAACATAGAGTGGTGAGTGTATAGAATTGCTACTCGTAAACACGAGTCATGTGTTACTTGGGAATTTAGATATAGCCTAAACACTTACTCTAAGTTCCGAGCATAAGTTTTCTTAAATCTATAATTATCCTGTGGTTATGTATTGTACATGAAATTTAATAAGTGAGTATGGTGATTACTGTGTAAAGTGAAATTACATACATGAAATAAATGTATAATATATATGTTATATGATTATGCTAGTGCGTTGCAAAAGACGCTAATATGCAGTGATAGTAGACGGAATTGACAAGTAATATGTGTTGTTTTCAGATATTTTAGCCTTGTGATCTTGGAACCATTGGATACAATTGTCATGCCATAAGATTGTGAGTACTCACTTATATGTATAGTGGTTTCTGGCATTGAGGCCCTGGTACATGTTTAGAGGGATAAGGGAATTTGAGCCATTCAACGGGACATGTGAGGGGAAATGAGAGTGTTAGATGTATACTTTACTTTTTGGGACATGTTTGACTCTGAGTCTATATGGTGTAAATACGATCCCCGTATTCGATGTGTGATGATGATAGAGCTCACTATATGTTTCATAACTCAAGTGCCAATCTATCATATCTTTGTAATCACGTGGAATATGTCTATTCTTGACTGAGTATGTATGTGTTATGAGAATGACCTATTAGATGATGCATGATTTAATACTACATGATGTTAGACTTAAGAATAAGGTACTTGTGAGTAATGATTAGTTGTGTTGCATGATGTTATGTTTGCGTTGTGGAAATTCTTTGCATTCGCTGAGTTTGTTTAAGCTTACCCACTCATTTCAACATATGCAGATTAGTGACATCACGGTGTGGGTAGTGTGGTTTCCAAGGGAGTGATCTAAGAAAGACTGGTTATTTATCGTAGGTGCTATATTATTTATATTCGCATTGGGCAAATGGGTAATATGGTAGAACTATTTTGGGTTATTAATCTTTAAACCTTTTGATTTGGCTTATAAGAATTTCATGTTATTTTCATGTTAGAATTTTTAAACATTGATGTTGGCATAACAATTTTTGCTTGGTTGATTGGACACCTTGAACTGATAAAGTTAGCCATGGCATGATAAAATGAACAAAGTACTTGATGTATGTTGCTTAGGAACTATTTGAGATTAATTATTTGCTCTTCTATGCTACATTTTTAGCTTCAGTAGCAAAGGTATCAATAGTTGGCTTTGAAATTTTATACCTATGTGAACTAAAACGTATAGAAAAACAGAATAGGGATTTGGTATTGATACCTTATCTTGAGTATTGATACTCGGGACTAAAGTATCGATAATATATAGCAAGTACAGATAATTTTCGATAATTAGGATTTTTTTTCGGAATATAATAAGCTACTTCAGTATCATTTTTCCAAGTGGTATCGATACCACTGAAAGAAAATATTGATACCTCAATGTTAGTATCGATACCTACGAACAATTTTATGAAATTTTGTTAAATAACCCTTTTACATGATTCTATCTGTATGTAAGGCCGATTAATGAATGATTTGCATGTAACAATGTAAAGTAACTAATTGGATGACTTAAAACTTAAACGGGTTAACAAAAGAAGAATGGTTTGCTTGGATCTAGTTTTTTATTTGATGTACATGAGATGAGATGATGGTGTGGCAACCCATATTTAGGCTTGACGATCAAGCCGAGAATAGGGCGTTACAACTGCGATGTTCAAGCAGCAAAGTATAGGATGATGAAATGGAGGGATGGATGGGACAAAATAGGAAGAGTGAATAGGAACGATCATGGCTAGGTCATGTGATCGATCGGAGGCTATACGCCTACAATATGTAAGACCATAGTTGAAAGATGCTATGACATCAAAACTAAAATGAGTAAGACTATGGCTGAAAGATGTTATGGCATCATGGTAAACAAGGCTAAGACCATAGTTGGACTGTGGCATCTTGGTAGTCTGGGATAGTAAACATGGGAAATATAAGGTGTAAGATCATAGTTGGACTATAGCAACCTAGGTAATCCGTCGGGACAATAAACACGGGTGATATTGTGTAAGACCATAGCTGAATGATATTATGGTGTCAAAAGATGATTTGACGGTAGAGAGAGTAAGACATAGTTGAAAGACGCTATGGCATCAAAGATAACCCAATGGGACGTTAAACACAAGATAGTCTGATGAGACTTTAAACACGGGATGATCCGACGAGACTCTAAACATGGTAATGCATAAGCGAAAAACCATAGTCAAACCATGACAACTAATGGAGCCTGCTAGGACATTAAATATAGGGTACTTGCAAAGACCATAGCTCGGCTATGGAAACTTGTAGAAAGCAAAAGAGAAAGTCCATCAAGACAATAAACTTGGTAAGGAATTCAAAATAGGATCATGGGACAACCTGCCAATGGAAATAGGGTTGAAAAGGAAATGGAATTATGAAAAGACGACAAACGAGCAGTAGGCTGAAAGAATCCTCTAGAGAATGGGAACTTAATAGGAATGAGAAAGGGCTACAAAAATAGTAGTCGTGTAACCCAAAGTGGCAAAGAGATGTTAATCAAGAATTAGTATAGAAGTCATAGAACCAGTGGTGCCTAATATTTAGGCGTATGAGAAATGGTTAAACTAAGGCTTGTGGTTAAGTATCTGTTATAAAGGACTTTCCTAGAGTGTTCAGGAAACCCAACAAGCTAGTAATTAATTAAGAGTACGCCGACTAATCCATACGGAATGAAGGGGTTAGCCAGAACCCTAATGATAATAGGAGACCCCAAAAAAGGGAAACTTCAAAGTGACAGACTTGTTTTTCAAGACTATTCCTCTTTAAGGGGGAAGCTCTAGAGTAAAGGTATCTGCCAAATTATTGTTTCATGGGAACCAGAAGGTAAGAAAGAGAACTCATGAACCCAGATTGACACTCAGCAGTAGTGTCTGAGTATTTCAAGCATTAGTGGTCCATAGCAAGAGGATGTGTTATGTTTAAGGGAGAGGAAAAATGATTAAAAGGGATTACAAGAAAGTAATCCGACTACGATTTAAACTAAATTGGATTCTATTCACCAGATTAGTGAGGGATCTCATTTAGTTCCATCAGCGATGGAAAGTGAGTAAACAATATCGGGTTAAAATAAGGAAAGAGTGTACCACGGACTAACTTGATGGGAATTTTCACTTAGGTCTTTAGGAAGGAAAATCGGAAGGCCGCGCTGATAAGGCCTGATGGTGAGAGTATGAGAACTACTTGGTCATAAGTAAAATAGAAGAAAAGGGATAAAAATTATGGCTAGACATTTAAGAAAATTATTAAAGGCTGGTAGAATAGTCGAAAGGAAATGGCTCAACAATCTACCCGCCAATGGATAGTATCAGGATCGGGAGAAAGGTTTACTATGATGGTTTTAAAAATAAACACCCTAATGAACAGGGAGTAATTGGATTGTTATTATTTATTATTATTATTATCTGCTTATTTGAACACCGATAAGGTGTGATATGTATGTGAAAAAAGAAATTCACTAAATTCATATTAATTTACAAGGGTTGTTTTGTAAATACAGGAGATACGGGGATAAAGCCTCAATGAGGAACCAATCCAGATCGTGTCGAGATAATGGGGCAATGAAAGAAAGTGCCATGCACATATGAAAGGGGTATGTCACACCTCAAGTCTGGCAAACCAATTATTTTGGCACATAGTGGCAAAATAATCTATTTGGCGAAGTGTAATCCATTCATATGTTTCTTTTGGTGCATAGGTGTAGGTGTATAGTAATTGTTGTGTAAGTAAGTGAAGATTTTATTTTAGGATATTCTGCTATTTAAAGGAAAAGATTGTGTTAAGTGAAAAAGGGTAAGTATGATATGAATTATCACTAAAGGTATAGTATGCCTTATTTGTCTGAAGTACTGTGTTAGTTAGGTTGTAAAGTAACCTTGATTTGAACCAACTGGATAGACTAGTCTGATATCTATAGTGCAGGATTCTCGTTTATATTTTTCTCAAAAATTGTAAAGTTTAAGAAAGTAAATTTTGAAATGTGACATTTGTTAAATTCCACTAGGCCGGATGGGTCATATTTATATGTGTGGGAGGGGTTCTGAGAAAGGTTCTTCTTCTTCCTTTGAGAGTACTTTCTAATTCTTTTTTCTTAAATACAATGGTATATTTTCCTTATTAAGCAGGAAGTTAAGGATTCTTGGTTTAATCAGTGATCATTCCATCTCTGGGTAAGTATTACAGCTCTGCATGTTAGCTATTTTTGAAAAAATGAGTCTGTATGTGGTATATAAATAGTAAGTTGTAAGCATAAGGCTTTGCATGGGGGTTATCAGAGTTTGAGATGATAGTAAGTTGTATGTAAATGAGTTTTAATGGTGGTCCTATATTCTATAAGCAGTTTTTGCTACTGGTTCGAGAAGGATATCTAAGTCTGAAGCTTAGAACTATAGTAGGTGAGTATCATGTAAGTCTCTACCCTGACTCTCTCTCTTATGTAAACTTTTCACGTAGAAGAAAAAATATATATAGAAGATGATTATATCTATAATAATCGGTAAGTGTACGAGTATAATAAAGATGAGATAAATGCTATAATGATATGTTATAGGTTCTATTGAGAGGAATGTTGATTGATAAGTATCCAGGTAAAGTTTGAGATATGAAAAGTATGAGTTAGTCTGGAATACAAATAAATATGGATAAGTAAATGATAAGAAATGTCCCTTTGTAAAGTCTTTGGTAGGGCATCTATATTGCTAACCAGATTGATAAATCACGATATGAAAACAATTGTAAGACCATGAGGTTGAGACCCGTGACATCTTAATGGGATTTGGAAACACTCATGGTGTAGCCTTCAGTAAGATGATGACTGGACTGGCAGGTCACAATACATGAATGTGTATAAGACCATGTGGTTAAGACCCATTGAAAGATATGTCTCTATGAATATTCATGGTATAGCCTTCCATGATATGTAAATCGAAGGGGCAGATCACGATACATGAACTTATGTATAAGTCAATGAGGGAGAAAACCATAACACCTCCTACGAAAGTTTGTCGGGACAGTAAACATGTGATTCTATAGGATGCCCTTTTGGTGTATTCTATTTGGCCCTTGCGGAGTATTCTGATAAACCTGTCTGGTAAAATGCAATTATCCACCTTTATGGTAAGTCTAGGTAAATCCTGATTGTTCTGTAATAATTATTGCTAAGATAATGTTATGATATGTCCGAGATTATTTTTATGGAATTAGATTTGTAAAGTAATTAGATAAGATTTAAGGAAGTTCTTGAACAGAAGTATGTATCTAGATGCTAAGAAAGGTATCCTTCATGTTAATCTATTGGTGTTGAATATGGGCGTACTTGCAGTTGAGAAACATAAAAAATTGTTTATTTGAATTCGTCTGTGTTGTATAGTGCTGAAATCTAATTATAATTAGATTGTAAAGTAATTGAGTTCTTGAAGAGAAATATGTGTCTGAATGCTAGGAAGGGTATCATTCATGTTAATCTGTTAGTGTTGAATATGGGCGTACTCACAGTTAAGAAACATAAGAAATTTTTTATTTGAAACCGTTTGTGTTGTATAGTGTTGAAATCTGATTATCTGGTATATGCCATATTTGAACAGTATCATGTCATCTTCTAAAATCTTTTTAAAACTGAGTCTTCGTATTTCCTAAGTATCTGGGATTCTAAAATAAAGTGATGTGGAATTCTTCTGAATGATCTATATAGTGCATTATTAGTGTGAGCTTGTATGATATCAAATCAGAGCATGATTTGATTGGTAATTTGATGGTATGCAAATCTAAATAAGTATTCGGAAAATGTGTATTTATCCGCCAGCGATAAGCATCTGTGAACAACTGTTCTGGAATGAATGTATGTGTGAAGAGTTGGTCTGTCTAAAGTGGGCTCTGAAGATATATTCTTTTGATTGGTACATTGGTAAGTTAAGAGTATGTAAGTTGGCGTGTAAATGTATGCCAAACTTGTAATAGTATTCACCCGAAATGGAAGTCTTTGGTTCAAAACGGTAGTTGGCACACAAATGTTCTTCAAATAAAATAAAGTATCTACCAGGGTATTTTAGGATAAAGCTTAGTAAGTTCTCTTGAACTTATAATGTTTGTTGTTGTTTTTAAGTGTATGGGAAGAGATTGCGCCAGGAAGGACGATGCCAAGAGTATGCCAAGGTACCAAGGAAGTGGGTTATTATGCATACAATGGAAAAGTGGCGTGGTGTAACTCCCGAAAACCCGGCCTAGGAGTTTAGACCGAATTTTAGAGGTCACATTGATCACCAAAGTAATCTAAAAAAATTTTACAAAACGAGTTGTTAAAATCTCATTCGAACACAATTATTAAAATCGAACTAAACCATTTTGCCTTTTTAGGATTCAAAACAGAGAATTCAAGTCACATTGAAAGCGCTCGAAAATAAAGTTCCAAAGTTTCTAGAAATCAAAACAATACTACTTACAAAAATCCAAAATTAGATTGTACCACAGTCTTTATAGCTGTTTACAGTCCCAAACAGTTCACAAATTTAAAATTCTAAAAATTCCTTTTATTAGTCCGGCTTAAAACATGTCACTCTGAGCCCCCCAGTATTCCAAGTCCAGCTACAGAAAATGAGGGTACCTGCAAAGGAATAAACTAAGGGGGTGAGCTACACGAGCTCAGTGTGAGTTAAAAAATGATAGATAAATGAACACCAAAATGTTACAATAAAAAAATAAAACTCAATAGCAACCCAATATACAAATAGTCTTTACAAACAAATCAAACGTATCAGCACTAAAACACTTCATTCTATAAACAGTTAGTCTTACAATTAGACAGACAGACAGAATGCGGAATGAATGCAACAAGTAATAGAAACCCACCCAACCAGCCAAACACCTCTCCATCCCTCAATCACACCCCAAAAAGACCTAATTAAGCTCATCCAACCATGCAAACCACATAGGACCCCGAGAGGCTCATCCAACCCTACACACCAAGTATGTGGACTAAGCCACTCAAATGTTAATATGCAGTCGTAATGTGCATTACGATAAACCGCTGTACAGACATTTTATAGTTGAAACTGCCAAAATAGATTAGACTCCCTTCTCTTCGCAACCAAACCCAAAAAGATTCATACAAATGCAAAATGCACACCATTTGAAGACAAACTTATAGAAACAGAATACGGAATAAAAAATGTACACATTCAAATACCCGGAATCAAAATCAAACATAACATAACATCAATTAACATTCAACCGAATTGCTTAATTAGAGCTATGATTGCAAATAACACACAATTCCAAGTCAAAACAAAGTCCCGACCACCCTTACAAAGACCTAGCCAAGGGTCGGAACACACAAAATCATAATCAGATCAAAACAGACATAGGACAAAATTTGGCAACATAAGGGCACACGACTGTATGGAAGTGCCCAGGCCGTGTGGGGGTCTACACACCCATGTGAAGGCCACACACACCCGTGTGGTGGGGACACACTCCCGTGTGAGCAACCCGTGTAACTTACTGTCCAAAAATGCTAAAAATTAAGAGTAGAGGAGACACAGCCGTGTGGAGATCTCACACGCTCGTGTGGGGACACATGCCCGTGTGGCCAGGCTGTTTAGTACCAAAAATCATCGAAAACCCTAAATTCCCTATTGTACACCGCCATATGGACCGCCCATGTGCGGCACACGCCCGTCTAGCCACTTGTATGGTCACGAAATCACACCAAAACAGGCTACAAAATGTGCCTTTGATGCCGAAACAATCCTCAGCCTTCAATTACACGGAAACACACCAAAAACACTCAGAATTTCAAGCAATTCCACAACAATCAACACTTCGACTGGTCAAATTCAAAGACACATGAAATATGTCGAATTTCACGGAAACAAATCAGAAATTCGATAACGAAAAGGGAGAGTTTTCGAACACACACCTTAGACGCGATAACAAACACCAGAATCGTTCAATTCGCTCTTCCAAACCAATCCAAAAACCTCAATTAACATACAAATTAACAAAAACTTCAATTCAATAACAAAATAGAAAACGAAAGAGACATTATCAAAATCCCCAAAAGCAAAATCTACCTTCTTCTCTTCTAATTTACCGAACACCAGAGGTCAAAACTCCCTTGACAACCGACAACAACAATAAAATGGAAGAAGCAAAGAATCAAAAGAAACTGAATATTGTCTTTTTAGGAAAAAAGAAAATTGAAAAGTCACAGAGAACAAAATGGAGAAGAGAGGAAGAACGTGCAACACTCTTTTTTTTCTTTTTGAGATTTTTTTTCTATTCTCAAAATAAAAATTAATTAAAATAGCTAAAACTAATAAATATTTTAGCAACTAAAAAAACAAATCTAAAATAAAATTACTCCCGTGAGCATACAAGAAGATTCAAACCCAAAACCCAAAGGCAAATTAACACACAACAAACTACCAAACTAGCAAGCCCATTCTAACATAAAACACAAAAACAAACCCAATTGTACGATCTAGCCACTGACACTACCTACAAATCTCAAAACTTTCAACCCCAAATTTTGAGGTGTTACATGTGGTATATTGTTACGCCCTAAGAGTCCATTTATAACAAACTTTTATATTTTATAAGTTGTAACGAGTTTGGTGTAAAAATTTATTTTTAATACTTTCCCTTGTTTCAGATATTAAGTATTTCAATAAAATAATAAGAATAACGTTTTCAATAAGAAGTTTATGTCAATTGTTTCTATAATTCAGTTAAGTTTCGTGTGTAGTACCCGAGATATAGACTTGGCAAATCAGGTCGGGTTGAGGGTGTTACAGGATACCACTAGGGACTTCACCAATGGTGTGAATGGGTTGTATTTACTTAGATTTTTAGTGAGATTTTAGTATGAATGATAACCCAGTCCAGTTGTGGCTCCTGCACTTAGATCCGACGAACGGGTCAGGCTAGTTTGTTGCACTATTAATCTATTGTATTTTCATGCAAATAAAGGTAAGAGAGTTTTATGAAAAAATCATAGTTCATTTGATCTTGTCTAAGGGGGAACTGGAATACATATATAGGCTAAGTAAATTAATGGAAAGCCTTGGCACTGTTGGAAATGCTAGTGTAAACAAAGACTTGGCTAAAAATGATACGGATAAAAACATTCATGATTGTAGTGAAAGCCCTAGTTATTACAATAAGGTTGATAATTTAGTTGGCATAAAAAAAAACAATATTCGGTTTATTGGTCTAAGGTTATCAACAAAACAAAAAATTTTAAATCACTTTGTTTCCTATTTTTCTAAGTTGTTTCTCTTTTAGTCTAACGCACTTCCTTTTTTCCTTTGAGAATTTATGGAATATACCTATCCATAGGTTTGAGATCCATATTTGTGAAATAAAATGTCTAAATAATCAACTTTACAATCAATTGTTAGAATTAATAGCTCTCCAAATTGTTCATCAGAAAAAGTTGAAACTTTTCTTATTGGATGACAATACTATTCAAAAATCGAAACTCTTGATCAATAGAGAAACAATATAACCAGTTTTGGTGAATAAGCTATCAAAGTGGATGATGGACTTGTTCCATGCTAAAAGTAATCACATGAAATCTTTTGATAACACATATTCCTATTTCTGAATGATATCCTATGATCAAGACAATTGGATAAATCGAGTAAAACCATTGCATAGAAGTTCATTAATAACTTTTCTTTAAAAAAAGAAAATCAACTTAGGTTTCAGAACTGAAAAAGATAAAATTACCACTCTTGATGATTGGATAATTATAATGATGAGTGATAAAGGTTTGGATTAAAGGGAGAAATGTTTGATGATGATTGTGATTGCCTATGATTTATAGACAACATGGAAAGAGAGATGTGTAGTGATTTTCAAGAAAAATAACTTTAACTTGCTCAAGCCATTGAGACAATCCAGAAGGTTGCAGCTGAGTCTTGGCTGCTTGTGAATGATCAAAAAGGAAAGAATGATAGAAATATGAACAGGCAAGGTGTTGGAGTAAACTATGTGAAGAATTGTGAAAGGTTAATCGTTATGGTATGTATGATGAAAACAATAAGAAGATTGGAATTGGTGTAATTTTGAGATATGCAAGTTGTTGTATGATTGATCGGTTAGATGAAAGTATCGATGTTATGAATAATCTTGAAAAATGAGTTTAGCAATGAAAAAAAGGCTTCAAGAAAATTCAAGTTGAATATGATAGTGAAATTATTATTATTGAACGTAAAGGGATAAATAAGGTAATAATAGAATTAATAGTAATAATAAGAAATGCAAATGGTATGAAAGTTTATTTTGAGGATCTAGTTTTTAGAAAGATTATTCTAAACGTTAATAAAACCAGAGATTGGTTTGCCAAGCAATTCAAAAAAGGATTTATATGATAAAATGGGTGAATATGCATCATCCTATTTGGTGAAAATTTTGAATAAAGATAGGTTGCTAACTCTACCATAGTTATGGGCAGGTGTTTGATTCTAGGTGTTAGGAAATTCATTTTATTGTATGATCTTTTGTTTACTACCATTAGTTTATTTATATATGTTGTTTTGCATATGTATTTTGTTTGGTTTGTTCATGTGTTGTTTAGTTGTAACAAGTGTTATTTTGCTTTAGTTGTAACAAATATACTCTGAATTGTTGTAAAGTTCTTTTATGAATATAAAGATGAACAGTTTTGATGGCCAAAAAAATGTAATGCTTGATAACTTGGATTTAATATTTTAAATTTTAATTTCAAAAAGAGTGTAAATTGAGTGATAACACAAATTGAAATATAACATTTATGATTATTTCTCAAACCCATGGATTTGTTAGATGCCTAATCAAGAGTGAATTTGAAATTCAACAAATTTATGCTTTTTATACTTTCCAAATATATATTATTTTAAAACCCAACTAATTCATTCATAATGTATGCATTTTATTCTTACAATTTATATAGCAAATGAAATCTAAATTTTCAAATTTATGTTCTCATGCAATATTATATCTATGTTAAATGGACAATATCCATAACATGGTCCATTGTAAGGCTCAAAGGAGCTAAAGCTCCAATTGGCAGGAAGCCCTTACGAGCTCAAGCTCTTTAAGACACAAACTCTAAATTCTAGTAAAGGCAAATGTCACATGGCATTTAGAGAAATCACCTCTAGTTAGAAAAAAAAAAACTTCTACACATCTCAAGAATCGTGCACAAAGTATGAACTACCAATGTTTCTAACAAATAGAAGACATTGCATCGGTCAATGTTTGGCTAATTGTTAGACCTAGGCAGTCAACAAGGAGCCCAAAACTCAATTATATATATTAAAGTTCAAGTTGACCTTAAGTATGACCTCCCCAAAACTCAATTATCAATTATATATATTAAAGTTCAAGTTGATGTTAAGTATGACCTCCCATTTGTTTTGATTCACATTATTATTTTCAATTTTTCACTGACTTTCATAGATTCTATTAAGGAATGTACCTAGGAAAGTTTGCTGACTATTAATGCTTCTGCAATATAGTTAGTTATTGTAGTTAAAAGTTAGTTAAGTCTGTTAACTGTCGTAACTGTTTCCATTTCCAACTGATAAACAGTTGAGGCTCAGTTAGGAGAGTTGTTAGTACTGGTCTCTCAGCTTTCTTGTTCCTGTTGTATAAATAACAGTCTAGGTCCTTATTGGATTATTAATTTTTATGAATGAAATGAGTAGACCCTTTACTTTTTTGCCATTGTTTCTCTATTCTGACAAATATTAACTTAAATATCAGAGAGAATTTCGAAATCTAATCTCTTATTCTCTCAATTCACCTGTTTCAATTTGTTTTTATGAACCCAACTTACCTATTATCCAAGCTCAGGAGGAGAGACATTATCAACACATATCTAACTAAAAGCAAAGCATTTATCTTCTTGGCTTGTTTCTATCATTTATGGCAATTAAATAAGCATTTTACTTGATCAACCAAAACTCATGTTTTTGCCTAAGTGACATAAGGATAGGCCTAACGATTTTTCGGACGTCTAATAATCTTTAACAAAATCGTATTAACTCGTGGGCATTTAGAAGGTGATAAATTTTGCAAATCCAAAGGCAGGCAAGGCTTTTCTAAGCTAATTTTGGTAACATTGACGTATATTGGCTACCAAGAATCTAGCCAATTCTGACCGGGAGAGAAAGACCTGTTTAAGGAAATGGGTATTTTTCGTTTGTCGGCAATGTTTGCTGAAAATTTCATTTAGTCCCTTGGGAATGCTCCACAAGTTAAAGAGTATATTCCTCGTTCACCATGACCTTAAATTCGGGTTTATTTCATATTTGGATTATTAAAAAATGTAATATTTTCAAGAAAATTAATTGAATGTCAAATTGATTATATCTTAAATTTTCAATTCATCTTGTCATCTTAAAATTAAAAATAATATAAAATAATACTAATTAAGAAAATTGCATAAAATTAAAAATATAAATAAAATCAGAAACTTAGGAAATTGTCTATTAAAAAAGCAAATTATATAAATGAAAAAAACCATTTTTTCAATTCTTAACCGATTTTTTTAATTTCTTTTCAAGTTTCGACTGGGTGCTTAATATTTTAGTTCAACTTCTATGGTGAACGGTAAGACCAATTAGTTCTCAATTCAATCAATTGAACATATTTTTTTGATTTGATTTCTACAATTTTAGGTTCAGATCATTTTAATTTGAGGCTCAATTTATTTGAGTTCAAGTCATTTTGATTTGTACTCAATTCAATTTCAAGTTTCTAATTCAACTAGAATTTGAGTTGAAAATATTTAATATAGTCAAATTTAATTATATGCATCAACTAGTTCAAAATTTCAATTTTGGGTCAAAATTAACTAAGCCTGCTTAGATGCTTTAGTCTATATTTAAAAAGCCATTCTTGATACATCAAAAGTTACTGTACTGAATTTTTTTTTTAGGCTGTCTAGGTATTTTTAAAGAGTTTTTTTTTTTTTTTTAATCAGGCAAGTGCTTATATTTTGCTGCTTTATCTTTCAACTCGAATACAAGATCGAGTTTAGCCCAATAGGTTTTACGAAATAGAGCAATGATAATAAGTACAGCATTTGACTTGCATTTACTTTTTTTTTATTGGGCGGCCCCGAAGTTATTGAAGCAGATGATCATAAGTATACCAATAAAATGAAAGTCACAGCTTAGATGAACATATGCAAATGGTGAATAGTTTATGTACATGAACAAGAAAGACATTGGACCCCCCACCCCTTTTTGTTGAAGGAAAAAGAAGACGTTGAGGACTAGGCCTACGCGTTGGCTGCAGCAGCCTCTTCAACCATCTGCGATACTGGAAGAAGGGTGCAGATGACATTGCGATCACCATATACGTTGTCAACACGTCCTGATACAGCAAAAACATGCAAATTCATGCTCAACATAGGGCTTCCAATTTCAATGTTATGCACACCAATTTAATGTCGTAAACAGGAAAAGCCAAATCTACTGTAAAGAGGTTTTCAGGCATACCTGTAGTAGGCCAGAACTTAGCAGTTCGAAGCCAGGAAGCAGGGAAGGCAGCGTATTCCCGAGAATACGGCTTTGTCCATGCATCGGCCATGAGCAAAGATGGTGGATGAGGAGCTCCCTGCAAGTGTGTATAAGCTCGTGAATAAAATCTATAGTTCCAGCAGTAGTAGGTTTATTGAGCTATAAATATTTTGGTCATTATCAAAGAAAGGGAAATGAAAATGGTTTAGGGACAAGCCATTTCACCTTAAGAACATTGTTGTGGATATCAGCCTTTCCATTCTCGATTTCAGCAATTTCTTCCCTAATGGAGATAAGAGTATCACAGAACCGGTCCAGCTCCGCCTGCAAAAGATATCAAATATGGACAAGAGTGAGAAAGAGAGAAGAGGGATATCGAATGTAGGTAGATATTGGTGAAACCATACCTTGCTTTCACTTTCAGTAGGTTCAATCATGAGCGTGCCCGGAACAGGCCACGACATTGTAGGAGCATGGAATCCATAGTCCATAAGACGTTTGGCAACATCTTCAGGCTCTATTCCAGCAGTATTCTACAGCAACAGTGACTTGCAATCAGCCATGGAAACAAACCAGTATATAGAAGAAAGCTCAAAAAGTTTGTGTACTACATGATTACCTTAAAACCTCTCAAGTCTATAATGAATTCATGAGCAACTGTTCCATTAACTCCGCGGAAAAGAACGGGGTAGTGTTTCTGATAACATAAATCAATTACCATAAGAGAAGATGAAAAGGTTGATATCATAATTGGAGCGATAATTCATAACTCGAGCTTATTACAGTCAATTTACTATATAATAAATGCCTAATTTCTAAAGATTAATAAGACAGTGTTTCAAGGAGAAAGGCAGATACCTCCAAGCGTTTTGCCATGTAATTTGCATTCAAAATAGCTATCTTTGAAGCATCAGTGAGTCCCTTGGATCCCATCATGGCTATATAAGTATAAGATATCGGCAGGATAAGTGCAGAGCCCCAAGGTGCAGCGGAAATGGTACCAAGAGGGTCTGATTTTTCTGGGGCTGGGATACCTCCTGTGGGTACCTACAGTACATTTACAAAGAAATCAACATTGGGTCAGAAAATCTTGCTGCAGAAGAATCCACCACTAAATGCCGTTTGCAATGTAATGCAAGTGATAAATGCTAACAAATATACATATATGTGCATAGGTAGGTCTCATGGAGTATATACCACAGGGTGTGAAGGCAAAAATGGTGCCAAATGCTTCTTGACACCAATAGGTCCCATGCCAGGTCCACCACCTCCGTGTGGAATGCAGAAGGTTTTGTGGAGATTCAGATGGCAAACATCGGCTCCAATAAAACCCGGACTTGTCAAACCGACCTGTATGGAAAAAGATTAGAAAAAAAAGAACAAAGAGTAAAAACAAAAAGTTAGAATAAGTGGAAAAAGAAAAGACCTGGGCATTCATGTTAGCCCCATCCATGTAAACTTGACCTCCATTGTCATGAATAATCTTACATATCTCATCGATGCCTTCTTCATACACTCCATGTGTTGAAGGATAAGTAACCTGAAATTGAATTGATAAGTTGGATTTGCATGTGCAATTTCATTGACTTTAAACGGAAATGTAGCAATGGATGTAATGGATTCATACCATAAGAGCGGACAACTTGTCCTTGTTAGCTTCAGCAGCTTTCCTTAACTCTTCAATATTGATGTTACCCTTGGAATCGGTTCCAACAGAAACAATTTTCATTCCACACATAGCAGCACTTGCAGGATTTGTCCCATGTGCCGAAACAGGTATGATGCACACGTTGCGGTGATGGTCCCCTCTTGACTGCAGTATTTATCCAGAGTATGCATCAGCATAATCAACAGAAGTTGTAAAAGGATCTCTTTTTTTCTTTCAATGAAGAGGATTATAAGCAGGTTAGTGTCATTTACCATATGATATGCACGGATAACCATTAGTCCAGCATACTCGCCAGCAGCCCCGGCATTAGGTTGCAAAGAGAATGAGTCAAACCCAGTGATGGTACATAACAGTTCACCTAAATTATTGAACATTTCCTAGTAGAATAGAAACCATAATTCATCAATAAATTAAAGTAGATCTAAATCTACTCTTGACTACATGAAATAAAAAACAAAAAAAAGTATCAACATGTTCTAGGTGAAGAGATACTTGTGAATTAGCACCTGATAACCCTGAGCCTGCACTTGAGGGGCAAAAGGGTGAATGTCCGTGAAACCAGGCCATGTAACAGGCATCATTTCAGCCGTTGCATTTAGTTTCATCGTACAAGATCCCAATGGAATCATACTATGACACAAGGAGAGATCCTTTGACTGTAACCTGTGGATGTATCGAAGCAACTCGTGTTCTGTGTGATACCTGAAAAGAAAAAAGATGAAAGTGAGGGTAACAAATATGATTTATATACTACAAGTAGCTCATCCTTTTTATGGAAGTGACATACATGTTAAATATCGAGTGTGTAAGATATGGGCTCTGTCGTTCTAGTCCAGAAGGAATTGCAGTCTCAACCTCGGATGCAAGAGATGCAGCAGTGAATGAGACCTGAAAGTTAGATAAAGGTTAAGAAGGCAAAAAACATACAAGTGTGAACATTGTTATAATGGAGGAGGTTATTAGCACTCACTGGTTTGCTACCAGAAAATACTTTGAAAAGCTTGTCCACATCTTCCAAAGTAGTTGTTTCATCAAACGAAACAGTAATCTGCAAATCAGCCAAGTACCGGTTATCTCATGATATATAATATTTTGTTGACCGAACAAACGGGTAGGTGCAATCAGACTCACTGTTTTGGCATCAAGAACCCGAAGATTTATCTCACTCCTGTAACCAGCATCAGCAATTGAATGGGCATCAGCACATGTAACCTTTACAGTATCAAAGAAGGGAAGGCCCTGGACTTCCACGGTGCCAAGTTTCTTCAGTCCCAAAGCAAATACCCCAGCAAGACCATGAACACGTTGTGCAATGGCCTTTAAGCCCTCAGGTCCATGATAAACAGCATACATAGCAGCCATGTTTGCTAGTAATGCCTAGATAAAACAATATATCAAGTCAAACAAAGCAAAGACAATACATCCAAATACAAAGAGAAATATGTATTATGAACAATAATCACAGATTAAGGACGAATCTCTTACTTGAGCTGTGCATATGTTACTGGTAGCTTTGTCCCTGCGAATATGTTGCTCCCGGGTTTGCATTGCCATACGCAAAGCAGGCTTCCCTGAAGAATCAACACTAACACCGATAATTCGTCCAGGCATCATTCTCTTATACTCTTGAGAAGTAGCCAAAAACGCAGCATGAGGGCCACCGTACCCCATCGGCACCCCGAACCTTTGTGCCGAGCCAACAACAATGTCTGCCCCAAGTTCACCTGGGGGCTTCAACACTGTCAATGCCAACAAATCAGTTGCCATGACAACCTTAACACCATGAGCATGAGCATTCTTAATAAACTCCCCGTAGTCCAAAACCTCGCCCTCGGTCCCTGGATACTGAACCAAAACCCCACAAACATCACCAGAGCTGTAATCAATATCCTTAAGATCTGCAGTAACCACTTTAAGATCAAAACCATCAGCTCTAGTCTTACAAATATCAATTGTCTGAGGGTGACAATTATTAGCAATGATGAAAGTCTTCTTTTTCCCTTTCAGAATATTGTTACACATGGCCATAGCCTCAGCAGCAGCAGTTCCCTCATCAAGCAATGAAGCATTTGACATAGGCAAACCAGTGAGATCAGTAATCATGGTTTGGAAGTTAAGCAAAGACTCAAGCCTGCCTTGAGATATCTCAGCTTGGTAAGGTGTGTATTGAGTGTACCAAGCTGGATTCTCCATTATGTTCCTCAAAATCACAGGGGGAACATGAGTGTTATAATAACCCATCCCAATGAATGACTTGAAAATCTTGTTCTTAGATTCCAACATTTTCATGTGTTCAATCATTTGGCTCTCAGTTAACCCTTCATCGAACTTTGAAAACTTCATGGAATCAATACGTATAGCTTTAGGCACAGTTGCATCAATAAGGGAATAAAGACTATCAAACCCACAAGATTCAGCCATTTTGGTCTGCTCCTCAGGGGTTGCAGAGTTATGGCGGCGGGGAAAAGTATCACTCGATTTTAATGCCTCAACAGAGATGGATCGAAGTTGTTGTGACCCAAAACTGTTTGGTACATTTCTACCTCCTAACAAATCTGATCTGCTATAACACTTGGAACCAAAAGGCGACAGTGAAGATACATACCTTGAAGGAGTGTATAAAACAGGTGATCTACAGCTCATTTGCCCATTGCTTGATTGCTTGGTTTCATTAACCAAGCGTCTAAGGATTGCCCTGCTAGCCAACCTCCTTGCCCTCTCCATCAAAGAAGTTGCTTTTTTTTTTTTTCTTAAGGTTTTGGTAATGAAAATGCAATGGAGAAGAAAAAGAAAAAGAAACTTTGGGTTGGTGAGGCAATGAAACAAAAAGGCTTAAAGGTTTAATTTTTATTTCATGAGTGAGAGAAGGGAAAGTGGGTTGGTGATAGAACTGTGTGTATACTTTTGTCTATATTTATATATGGTTGTGCTTAAATAATCAAATGTAATTGAAAATCATGAAAAGAAATATTATTTTTATGGGAAAATTAAAGAATTTTGGTGGATGATGGGTGACGCTGCAACTATGGAGAAAAAAGACAGATTTTTTTGAGGACATAACATGTCAGATTCCAAAACTAACATAAAAAAGAAATCACAAATCTCCAAAAGAAAATGAATGGAAGTAATTGCAAGAAAAAGGATTGAAATTCAATGGATCACAATTCATGGCATCATCTCTTTAATCAAACAAATCTCAGGAAAATAAAATTTCAATCTTATTCTTTTCTCCCTTTCTGGTTCTTTGGATGAAGATTGAAGCTTGTGTGTTGGCAATATCTGTTTCACAATCTCATTATCTTGATTATCCCTCACCCTCAACCTCCCACTGCCATCTATCTTTACTATAATTAAAAATTTACTCTTTCAAATTTAAAAATACTAATTGAATTCTATTAAAATTCGTCTATTACATAATTATTGAATGAATATTTAATATTTTTATGCCAGTTTTATTATGGATTGTCACTATTTTAAGAATAACATGCACTAATCAATAAGATTGTATTTAAAATTTGAGATAAGAGGCGTATATCTGTATTCTTTATTTATACATATATGCACAAAAATATGATTAGTATGTGTTAAAAAGGTTTTATCAAATGAATCTTTGCTTGGAATTTGACCAACAAACTTTGAATCTCAAAAATCATCCTTGGAAGTAGTACTGTACGTGTCATCCAACTTAACTGATACCAACCCTCTTTGCCATACATCCAGTTTTAGTCGGTTAAATTTCTACTCTTGCGGTACATTTGGTTCACTATAATGGACTAGGGCTGTAATTGAATAGAGTTGTAATGAAATAGAGCTGTAATCAGTAATTCAATTATTTGGTTAAATGGAAGTGAATAGAGCTGTAATAGAATTCTTGTGTTTGGTTGAATAGAATAAATGTTGTAATAGTATAAGGAAAAAGACTTAAATGACCAAAGTACCCTTAGCAGAATTTTTGTAGATAGATGATTATTGTTATTAAATTTTAATAAGATTATTGTTCAATATATTTTAGTAAAAATAAAAATAAATAATTTAATTATATTTTAGCATAATTATTATTAAATACAATTTAATAAAATAATATATAATTTAATAACATTCTTAATATAATTATTAATAATATTTAATAATAATTTTAATATAAAATTATTATTAAAAATATTTCAATGCCTAATATATTTGCTTTAATCTAGCCTCTCATCATTCTCTTAGGTCACAATCGCCAATATAAAAATGAGTTTAACATACGATATGATAATCCTCTAACGATAATTTATTTTAATAATCAATTTTAATAGAAAACATATTTTATATATTTTATTTGATCCTTTATAATAACATGATAACAACAATGAATTATAAGGTATACTCTTTAATAAATTAATTATTTATAGCAATCTTTTGGTAAAATAAAACCTTCAAATTTTACATAAAATTACTAAATTTTAGTAACATTAGTTCTTTTCATATGTGAAATAAAAATAAAACTCATAGTCCTTTGTTATTCAAAACCATAGTCCTTAATTTTATGTTATTCAAAACTCATAGTTCTTTATGTTATTCAAAAACATGAAGAAAACTCGATATAAATACAGAAGGAGCTGAGATCCGCAATCCCTTTGTCTCAAAAGCCATTCCTCATTTTATGTTAATTAAAAACTCAAAGTTCTTTATGTTATTCTCATATAAGAAATAGCAAATTCTCTCCATAGCATTGGCTTCTCTTAGAAAGTCAAACTCATATCCAATCTTGACAACACAAAGGATAAATAATTAACGACATGCAGAAGAAAAAAGAAATCCAAATCCAAGTGGAATGATACTCTCAATTTACATAAATTTGAAAAATACATAAAAGAAGGATAGATGTGTTTTGCAAATAACATCAGTGTGAATACAAATACCTTCTTTTCCATTTACTTGGTAACGGAAAACAGATCAAATTTGACATCATTCTTCTGAATGTATAGTGCAAATGCTTGCAAGTTATAGATGTCGGTCATCATAAGATCTCGGATTCCCGGATGTTGCACCTGCCATAAACTTGAATGGTCAAAATCACATAGACATGTGAGGTTTTAAAATTATTTTCAAGGGGACTTACCTTAACAACAACATCGATCTTTTCACCTCTCAATCCTACTTGATGAACCTAATTCAGATACGAACATATGTTAAGGTATATCCACTTGGTTCTTGTAAGCATTATCCACATCTGTGCCTTAACTTCGTTCCCATTTATATCTAACTTCTGAGTTTGAAACTCTACTCCTATGGTTGACTTTGAATTTGGGTAGAACTCATTCCTAGCAAATCTTGCAAGTAAATTCAATATCCCAACAGCTGAATCACTAACAAGTACAATCTTGAAAAGGTAATCCTCAATTTTTTCTTCCTTTGAAACAAAAGCCATTTTCCAACCTTCCTACGAGTGTCACTCTATATAACCATATCAACAGTGGAAAGCACTCAGAATTAAGTTTCTTCCCTGGTACTCGAAGTTATCACCTAAGAAGCACCAGCCTTATATCATGTTCAAGAACAGAAATAGGTTTACAGAAGAAAAGACTAAAGGCACACTGGAAAAGGAAGCTAAAATAGGAATAAAGAGTACAAATGTGTCATTCAACAATTGCTTACATGAAAATACCTTTCTTGTGAAGCAAATATTAGGTCAATTGAATAAAAAATGAATAAACTCTACTCCGCTTTCACCCTCCTACAACATAGACAAATCTATCCTGAGCGCCCTACGCATGTAGTACTAATCACCTTCCTAGTGAATATGTACGTTATAGTTCCTGCAGTAACAAAATGAGGGCCCTCATGTAAAACCAACCAAAGTACTAATCGTTATAGTACAGGTAAAACAACTGTCTATCTCCGGCTAAAATATCCAAGATAAGTAAAATCTTTATCAGAATCTGAAAAGTAAACAATTAAGTGAAACAAGTAATATGCAACTCATTAAAGTCTTTTAATTATATAGTTCCTTAGAAGGCAAGGAACAATACCTTGATCTCTCCATCTTGCTAAAACCTTGACTCGCACCTGAAATCCCACTTAAGCTCCTTCTATTGCTTACATTTTAGAAGCTCAAAACAAGGACATATGATAAATGCCAGATCATTCATGTGAAATATCCAAATAATCGATTGGAAATAAAATCACAGCTCACCCAACGACCGTGACAGATTAATAGCTCACCTAATATTCCTAATCCTATGTTTAGTCCTTGTCTTTAACCAGTAAAACATCACATCATTTTTGTATAAACTTTAAAAGTTAACAGATATAAATGTCATTAGATAACAAAAAACTAGAGGCCAGATTTGGAAGCAAAGAACTGATAATTGATAAAATCTTTTGAACAACAATTATATAGCTATGAAATCAATCATAAGCAACAAATCACCTAAAAGGGCAAAATAAGATGCTTGATTGTATAATAATATGCATCAACTATGCACTAGACCTTATAAGATAACATGTGATAGTTCAATCTTTTGAATATTGCCATTGGACCATAGTACAGAAACAACATAGAACTTCATATATAAACAAGCCCCTGTGCTTTCACTTCTAGATGTAAGAATTTTTTAAAAAAGTTATTTTTTGTCTTATTCTTTGTTTTAACCATTAGAGATGCTGAAAAACTCAGTCTTTAAAAGGTTTCATATATTTTTTAATAAGAATATTTTAAAGAGTTAAATTTAAGGATTGAAAACTTTTACTGCTATGTCAACAACTCATAAAAATTCACTGAAACACAAAAACTCTGATCGTATGAACTAGAGAACTTTGACCAGGAAATAAACTATAGATCCAAGTAAATCAATTTCAACATTCAAAGAGAAAAAAAATATGCTCTTGATCATAAAGTAGAGCATCTACATCTTGCAAAGAGAGATCAAATTACAGCATACTAGACCCAGTTTTGCATCAAAGAGACACCAGTAGAAACTAAATCACCAAGCAAATTGCACTTTTATTTTATATTTTGCAATTGAATAAAAGGCTAGAACCAAGTTCATATATGGAACAGCCAGTTAACTCTTTCCATAAAAGAAGAAAAAAAAAACCTTAAAAGCACCGAACCATTATAACTAAGTCTAGAATATCCACTTGAATTAGAGCAGAATAAATCGATTTACACATTATGCCTTCACCTTAATTGTTGCTCTTACCTAAACAAGAAATTCAAGAGGTCAAAAACACACTTGCAGATGCATACTTGATTTATCAATAATTAAAGTTGGTTTCAACAGGTTACAATCCACGAGTGACCACTGCGGGCTTTCCAGCAACATTACACTGCAGCCTTTTGAAATAAGAACACCTGCAAGGAAAAAGGAAGTTAATTAGCAACAAAGCTTTAACAAATTGCCATGAACGCACAAACCCAAAACAAACAAAAAAAAAGATAAAATGAAAATTTAAACTTACCAAAACAAAAGAAACCCCAAATCAAGAGAAAAATCCAAAGGGAAATCACTGATGCATTGATAGAGCAATTAGCGAATAGAAAAATATTGTAGTCTTTGTAGATACAATCCCAATCTGAAATTGAAATCCCTTGCTATCTACAAAAAGAAAAAAAGTCATGATGTTCATTTACAAAAAATCAAGGAAGGGGAAAAGAAAGAAGAAATTACAGGGTATTGGTGAAATAAATGTTAGCTTCAAGAGCCTTGAGAGAATCCTTGAACGATTTCCTCATCTCTCCTATCTCTGTTTTCTTTTTCTTTTTTTCGGTGAAATTACAGATTAATAGCTCATCCTTGAATGAGGAGATAGGGATGGGTTGTGGTGGCTTGAGGTGTTTGCTAAGGGAGAGTGGTAAAGGGCAAGAATGGAAGGTTATGTTTTTTTTCTTTATTCGGTGGAGGCTCTGCATTGCTATTCTTTGGTTCTGGTGGGGAATGGCTTTTACGGGAGAAAATGGAATGGGGGAGGAATGGGAATTCGTTGAATAAAGGATTCAGTGAACCAAACTAAGGAATACCTGTTTATCGCTGAATCAGTCAGGAACCGTTTAGTTATTCATGCCAACTAAACATACCCTTGGATTGAATTTTTTAATCATGGCTGAAAGTTGGATGTAATGCCCCGATTTTTGGGCCTGGAAGTATTAGGCCTTGAGTCTGGGTTCGGGTGGAAAACGGCCCGAATAATTTGGATGTTATTATTATTTCAAATGTTTAGTTTAGAAATTAAATAAATTACGAAGGGTTTATGGTGTGGGAAAAAAGGCCCAAGAGTAAATTTAATTCGAGGCAAATCCTGAATTTTTAATTTTGGAGAGAGAGGGTTCTGGCGATATAGGCTTTTAAAATTGAGGTGGTAAAATAGAACAAAAAAAGATCTGTGGTAAAGTGGCATGTGGCGCCACCTAGGTGTTTGGGGAATAACGTGTGGATGTTTAGGGGGAGCCAGAGTTCAAGTCACAAGGTAAGCGTATTGTTACTTTTTTTTTTTTGTGCATGTACAGGGCATGTGATAAAGCTTAAGTGGAAATTCGGTTAGGGCTTTAGGAAGGTTGGGTCGTGGGTTTGAATGGCCATTGGGGCAAGCTTTATTTTCTTTTTGTTTTGCCGAATTAGGGTTAGCCACCTAGAGCCTTCCCTTTCATTCTATTCTCTTCTCAGTTTCTCAAAAAGCCGAAAAACACAAAATTAGATCTCCTGAGTGTCGAATTCTTCCTTCTCTTCTCCTCTCTTATTCTATTTTCTTTTCTCCTTTCTTTTCTTTTCTCCTTTCTTTTCTTCTCTAGCCGAAACATTCCTACCATTCTACTCATCTCCTCTTTCATTCCCATTCTTTTCTAAACCTCTATAGCCGATTGCCATAAAAGCCGAAATCTCAAAAGTTATTTCTTGTGCCGATTTCTTCTAGCCAAAATCCTCCTATTTTCTTCATCTCTTTTGGTCAATTTTTACATCCTCTAAACCTCAACCCCCGTCGGCAATACCACTGCAAAAACTACCATACCAAATCATCTTCCTCTTCACAGTTCCAAAAGCTAAAAACACCATAGTTTTTAGGGACATATAGCAGAATCTTTAGATCTCTAAGATTCGATTTCTGCAAGAGTTTAAGGGCTGGATCTGCATCAGATCTGAGTAGAAACTGAAGTGAAATTGTTTTGGTTGAAAAAACCTGTGGTAAGTATTCAGATTTATTCTTTATTTCGGGTTTCAGAAAAGCCGAAATCCCTAAAGGCATAGGGAGGCTGTCGAATGGAGCTTAAAGCTCTAAGGTTGTAACAATTGATTTGTTTTGGTGTTAGTGTGATCTAGAGGCTGCTGATCGAAGGCTTGAACAAGTGGAACGACTAGATCGAGATCTAGTCACTAGTTTTAGCAAAGGTAGGATCTCATTGATGGCTGATTATGGTAAGTAAGTTTATGATGTTTGCCATTATACTTTGGATCTGATATGTTTAGTAACCGATTGTAGGATATCGTGGGAGATTTCAGTAGCAGTTTTCGTAAATCAGGTATGTAAATGACACCCACTAGTAGACTAGATCGGCAAAAGTCGAAAAGCCGAAATACCGAAAAGCCGATATTTCGAGAACTTGCGAGCGTGTGAGCGCTCGTGGGATTGTTTGTATTGATAATTTTGGTAAATTCAACAGTAAGATTGCAGAGTGAGCAATTTCGTGCACTTCGGTATATTTGGGCTTAAAGGGTCGAAATTGGGTTAAATGGGCCAACGGGCCCAATTTGGTAAAAACGTTCGGTAATTGTTTCTGTTAATACGTTAATAACTGTAATGAGAATGAAACCCTAAAAAGACTGATAAAATTACTGAAATACCTCTGTAAGGTAGAATTACCGTAATACCCCTAAATGGGTAAGTTTACGATTATGCCCCTCGAGGGTAAATAACTGTTCTTATGCTATAATCTGACTGTCTTTCTGAAGCATGCCTTGTTAATTATATATTTTCTGCATACATGTCATACTGCATGGGGTTGGGTTTTGTTATGGAGGAAGAACTCGTTTTGGTGGTTGTGCCACATATTCTGATATAAGCAGCTTTGCTGCGGATTATAGTTAGTGCCGCAAGCGGTGCTAACACTGTAAGTGTAGGGATGGCGTGGGTGATTTATTCCCCACAGGAAGTGTAGGGATGGACGGAGGCAAGTGCAGGGTTGGATGGTGTGACACCCCTAATTTGACCCTAGTCGAAAAGTGGTTTCGGAACCACGAAACCGAGTCTTATAAATAATTAAAGGTTATATTCTGTGTTTATGATGTGAGTAACTGCTTGTGTGATAGTTCCATACTTCAATTTGGTCAGTGTATGTGAAAATTATTAGTAGGGACTTATGTGAGACAATTTAGAAATATGCTAGGCAAGTGCTAAAGTGGCCTATTAATATATGTGGGAAAGTGCTTGTCCTTGCATGTCAAATTAGCCAAACTATAGGTAGTGGTCGGCCATGCTACAAATTGTATAATCAAGTGTGAATTTTATATTAACTTTAATTAACTAGGTGCCATATTAGTATGGAGGATGTAATAAAATAAAGAAATGATAACGAAAGGAAGGGATGGGTGAAAGAAAAAAAAATCATCATTCATGTTTCTTCCTAGCCGAATCTAAAGAAAAAAAAGAGAGGAACAAGAGCATTCGGTGATGAAAACAAGTTGTGTTCCTTGGTTCTTTTTGGCCGAATTGAAAGGAGGAAGAAGGGAGTGAAGCCATCGGTCATCTTAGGTCAATATTAAGGTAAGGTGTTCATATTAGTTCTTGAAATTTTAGTTGATCTTGAGTGAGATATCAAGTTATTTTTTTTGTAACCCATGATGAAATTTTGATTTTTGGATTGAGTAAGGTTTTCGACTATGGTAGCTAATAATGGTGAGTTTTGTTGTTTCATGTTAAAGTTAGGTGAATGATGATAGATGAGTGTTTGAACCATAAAAAGAATTCGGCTACCTTGTTATGAACTAGGGCCGATTGTGAGTTGGTTGTGGTTGAATGTTACATGCTTGGTAGAATGGTGGATGAAAGTGCC
This sequence comes from Gossypium arboreum, assembly GCF_025698485.1. Classification (NCBI taxonomy): domain Eukaryota; kingdom Viridiplantae; phylum Streptophyta; class Magnoliopsida; order Malvales; family Malvaceae; genus Gossypium; species Gossypium arboreum. The sequence goes on along the minus strand of NC_069075.1, from coordinate 109,215,116 downwards.
GAATGTGGTCTTTGGTTTGGCATGAGGTGATAAATAAAGGTTTCAAGGTAGCTTAAGTTAATTGATACTCACTAATGATTTCGAATGGAAGCTTTGTTAAGTGTGAAATGAGTGGCCGAGAGAGAGAACTATAGACTATTGCCGAATGTATGTTGGGTTGATAGAGTCTCCAAATTGATTTTATGTGAGTATGCATGACCGAACATAATCGGCCACATGAGTAAAGAAATGGGTTATTTGATATGTGGTAAAAGTTAAGTGTTAAACGAAATGGAAATGATATCATATTGGAATATGTATACTCGACCACATGAATGAACACATAGATTGGTGTTGCATGTATTCGGCTATAAGTAAGCATATTGGTGGCTTAATCTTGGCTTAGACAATCGGCTAAAAGAGAGTGTGGGTTAATATGTTGAGTTGATTCATGATTTTATATGTATGTGACTTTAATGTCTAATGTATATATATATGGGTTAAGTACCTTGAGTTTCTCTTTTTGATGTTCAAATGATTAAATCAATTTATTTGTTAAATTAAGCTCAAAAGCAAAGGGGAACTAAATCCGATAAAGGGAAGGAAAAAGTAAACGAATAGCCGTGGACATCTAATCGTCGACCACTTCCGAGGTAAGTTTTAAGTGATTAAACGTTGAGTAAATTCAATCATAATAGGACATAATGAGTTGATTTAATAAGATATGATGTGGCCATGATATGTCTTAAACTCAAATGGTAAGTTCATAAGTGTTTGGACTTGGAAATTTAAGAGCAAATTGTAATAATTTGCTTTGGACAGCAGCAGTAACGTGATTTTAGAAAATCACTATAAATTGTTGGTGTGGAATTATAGGCTGAATAAAATATGTAATCAAAGCTTAGTTAGTCTAGTTTCTTATAAAAGAGACCGTGGAAGCAAAGAAATTTCCTATAAAGAGATATTTAAAGTTGTGTGGGACAGTGTCGAGAATGACTCAAAATCCCTGTTCTGTTTTTGGAAAATCATTATAATTTGTACAAAAATGGTTATAAGATAAGATTTATATGTTTAGACTTTTAATGAGTCTAGTTTCAAATGAAATCAAATAGAACACATTATGAATTCTGTACAATGAAAAAATTGATTCAGAGTGAAGAGTGGTCAGATTAGTCAAACAGTGAAACAGGGGAAACTTTAAGAAAAATCTGGTATTGATTGGCCAAACCTAAAATTCTGGAAATTTTATGGATGGAATATATACGAGTCTATATTCAGGGAAAATTAACGGCAAGTGATTTGGAGTTTTGTAGCTCAGTTATAAATAATTTAGTGACTATTGCTCAGGAAAACAGCTCGTAGTGAATATGTGATTTTGTTGTAAACATGGATAAAACTTGTTTTAGTTGCTCATAAGCTATTGATTAAACCCATACGTGAATTCTAAATCGTGATATTGTAAAATGATATATGAGTGTTAGACGGATCTTTGATATTAAAATTTGTGAAATTGTAAGTTTATGAGTATTCGAATATGAAATGATAGTATGGCGTGAAATTGAATTATTCATTGGAAAATGATTGATGTAGATTCGGCCAAGACAAAGTGTATACATGATAGTATATGTGGTATGTGAAGTATATTTGGATAATTGTGATGTGAATACATGAAAATTTATATTTTGATTTAGGATTTTTATGTGATGAATGTGAATGTGTATATATGAGATAAGGCCGAATGGCCAATGTGATGAATGTGAACATGCATATATGTGATAAGGCCGAATGGCCAATTTGATGAATGTGAGCATGCATATGTGTGATAAGGCCGAATGGCCAATGTGGTGAATATGAACATGCATATATGTGGTAAAGCCGAATGGCTAATGTGAAATATATATATGAGATATGTATATGTGGTAAAGCCGAATGGCTAGTGTGAAATATGTAGGCGATGTGCGTATATTGTGGCCGAACGACCAATGTGAAAGGTGTGTATTATTAGATATTTGATGAGGCAAATGAATTACAAATATGACAGTCGATGTGAATGTTGTAACATGTGATTAAATGTACATGATACTTGGAAATATATTTCGGGTAAGACCCGATGACTACGTGTGGAGATTATATCCGGGTAAGACCCGATGACTACGTGTGGAGATTTTGTCCGGGTAAGACCCGATAACTTCGTGTGGAGATTTAAATGCGAGCTAAAGGTCTCACCGATAATCCGAGTAGAGGTTAAAGCTATAAGACTTCGTAATAAGAATTGCTTATAAATATATTCAATGCGAAAGGTTAAGCAGTATGTACTCCAAGTTTATATGTGAGCTTGATTTGAACTAAATCATAAGGTAGTTATATGATGCATACGAGAGTAATCTATGAGACTATTCCTATGATTATGTGACATCGGATCGGTGTGAGAGGTTATGTGAAATCATACAATATATTTATGTCACATGAGCTCACTTTTATGTGAAAGTTTATCGCCTATTGTATATGATGAGATGTGCATATTCGGTAAAGGGATGGTATGCCCAAGGAAGAGTGAAATAAAATATACGAACAACTATGTTATAATTTGATTGTTATCTGTTGACCTTGCTTAAAACTTACTAAGCATTGTAATGCTTACTCGCTTACTCTATTTCCTCTGCTTTTATAGATCGATTGCGGCTACTGTGCTTGGGGATCGTTAGCAACTAGTCACACTATCACTATCCACCGCTTGTTACTGTTATGTTTAGAATTATTTTATAGCATGTATAGAATAGACTAGTGGCGGAAGAATATTTTTGGTTAATGTATATAAGCCATGCGAAAATGACATCTTTTGAATGTTTACTTAGTGAAGTTTAAATTTTACCTCTGGTTGTGCTTAGTACTTATTTAAATGAACGATCTTTATTTCAAGAAAAAGTTCAAAATTTTACTGTTCTGACATGAGTTACAAGTCCGGTAATGCCCCTTACCTATTCTGGCGACGGTTACGGGATAGGGGTGTTACAGATGGGGTTATCATGCATTAATCATATGAAACTGTTTTATTATGGGCCAGCTTATTGAAATGGGCCCAACTGTGTTAATATGGGCAAGGCCCAACATATCTCAACTTGTAATAGGGCTACGGCCTAGATTGACACTGATATGGGCTAGGCCCAGTATACTCTGATACTATAAGGGGCTATGGTCCAAATTAATATTGATATGGGCTAAGGCCCAGTTAACTCTGATTTCTGAATAGGGCTTAGGCCCGGTAAAGCTTGAACTGATTTGGGCTCTGGTTGGGATACTTTACACACTGAGTTTTCCAAACTCACCCCCTTTTTCCCATCTTTGCAGGTGAGCCTTAGATCGGTGGACTTGGAGTTGGAAGGATTCAAAGTAGCCATGTGGACTGTTTAAAATAAGTGTTTATACCTTCACTTTTATTTTAGATTATTTCCTTTATGTTTTCGGGTTTTAATTTGTAATAAGGTCGCTTTAATTGTTTTTAATTGCTTTAGTATGATTATTAGCTTAGGCATGATATGGATTTAAAGGTTTTGAAATTGAATAGCTCTAGGGCGCGTTTTAAAAAGGTTACTTGATTTCAAAATATCGCGATAACAAAGCAAGGCTTCCGTAACGAAAATGTTTTCAAAATTAATAACCTTTCCAAATGGTTTTAAAAGAATTGGTTTTCCCTGAACAATCACTCAGTTAAAGTGTGGCAATGGTTGTCTGCATGTCTAGGATTGGATCCGTGAAGAGATGGGTACTTAAGCAGTCTAATTGACTCACCTCCTTTTTTCTGGCATCCTACCTGGTGCACAGCTTCCATTCACTTTAATCTTTAATGAAGATATACTTTAAACACTAAGAAAGACTTTAGATAAAATATGACTTTTCTAGTAACACTTCAATGTGACATGCCAGATTCGGTCGTAACGTCTAGGCCGGGTTTGGGGTGTTACATTTAGTGGTATCAGAGCCCGATTGCAACAACTCGGCTGTGGATCAGGGTCCGAAAAGTTTTTCGAAAAACTTTGCTAAACTTAGGCCTAAGAAGGGTATTTTGGAAACGGTTTTAGAAAATTCTTTTCAAAGATATTTTATAAGGTATACATGTTTTAAGGTTCAATCTTAAAATGGTTTAAGTTTTTCTAGGTTTTTGAAATTTGATAACCGAAGAAGTGGCACACTGAATCCCGGGCACCAAGTCTGTAAGTATTTTTATTCTGTACTGTACTGAAATATTGTTATACTACTATAGATAGTACTGAGACCCTACTATGATTCTGTAGTTAGGGTAATACTGAAACTATGGAAACTGAAACAGTAGGGAAAACTGAAATCTTTAGAAGACTAAGACTGTAGCTAGGATACGATACTGCGAAAACAAGAACTTTGAAATACTCTTTATGCATAGAACGTCTGTATAAATACTGAAATTTTTGAATCGAGATCTTGGTAGTTATTTTTATGCATGCTGATAATGTAGAGTGTTAATATAGATTCTAAAGGAAAGCGAAGTCTGCCAACTTCGGGTAGTGGTAACTCAGAGCTTGGGACTGAGGCACTGGCTGAGATAGTAAGGAAAGTGGTAGAAGAAGTATTGGAGACCAAGGTTAAGGAAATTAGGGAAACGCTTCAAGCGGGGTGCTTAGAGTGTAAGAAGAGGAAGGATTCTAGTTCTCAGAAGACTGAGCCTCGTTCTGTGAAACATGTTAAGACACGACCAAACTTTCCAACCTGCAAGAACTACAACGGGCGTCATCCGGGTGAATGCCATAGGAAGACAGGAGCATGCTTTAGATGTGGATCCAAGGAGCATTGAGCTCAGGATTGCCAAGCTTATTTTATTTAAGTGTGTGTTACGAGTTGTATACGTACTTGATAGATGTTTCTTTACTTTGGTAATGAGATGTTCTGGGTCGTACTAAGAATTATTTTTAATTAGAGTGCGCAGCAGAAGCATAATGGTTTGACTTGAGTAATACGGTTAGTTGATAGTTTGAAAATTTCGAGGACGAAATTTCTTTCAGGGGAGTAGAGTTGTAACGCCCCGATTTTTGGGCCTAAAAGTATTGGGCCTTGAGTTTGGGTTCGGGTGGAAAATGGCCCGAATAATTTGGATGTTATTATTATTATTTCATATGTTTAGTTTAGTAATTAAATAAATTACGAAGGGTTTATGGTGTGGGAAAAAAGGCCCAAGAGTAAATTTAATTCGAGGCAATTCCTGAATTTTTAATTTTGGAGAGAGAGGGTTCTGGCGATATGGGCTTTTAAAATTGAAGTGGTAAAATAGGACAAAAAAAGATCTGTGGTAAAGTGGCATGTGGCGCCATCTAGGTGTTTGGGGAGTGACGTGTGGATTTTTAGGGGGATCCAGAGTTCAAGTCACAAGGTAAACGTATTGTTACTTTTATTTTTTTTTTATGCATGTGCCGAGCGTGTGATAGAGCTTAAGTGGAAATTCGATTAGGGCTTCAGGAAGGTTGGGCCGTGGGTCTAAATGGCCATTAGGGCAAGCTTTATTTTCTTTTTGTTTTTCTGAATTAGGGTTAGCCACCTAGAGCCTTCCCTTTCATTCTATTCTCTTCTCAGTATCTCAAAAAGCCGAAAAATGAAAAGTTAGATCTCCTCAGTGCCGAATTCTTCCTTCTCTTCTCCTCTCTTCTTCTATTTTCTTTTCTCATTTCTTTTCTTCTCTAGCCGAAACATTCCTACCATTCTACTCATCTCCTCTTTCATTCCCATTCTTTTCTAAACCTCTATAGCTGATTGCCATAAAAGCTGAAATCCCAAAAGTTGTTTCGTGTGCCAATTTCTTTTAGCCAAAATCCTCCTATTTTCTTCATCTCTTTTGGTCAATTTTCATATCCTCTAAACCTTAACCCTTGTCGGCAATACCACTGCAAAAACCACCATACCAAATCATCTTCCTCTTCACAGTTCCAAAAGTCGAAAACACCATAGTTTTTAGGGACATATAGCCGAATCTTTAGATCTCTAAGATTCAATTTCTGCAAGTGTTTAAAGGCTAGATCTGCATCAGATCTGAGTAGAAACTGAAGTGGAATCGTTTTGGTTGAAAGAACCTATGGTAAATATTCAGATTTATTCTTTATTTCGGGTTTTAGAAAAGCAGAAATCCCTAAAGGCATAGGGAGGCTGTCGAATGGAGCTTAAGGCTCAAAGGGTTGTAACAATTGATTTGTTTTGGTGTTAGTATGATCTAGAGGTTGCTGATCGAAGGCTTGGACAAGTGGAACGACTAGATCGAGATCTAGTTACTAGTTTTGGCAAAGGTAGGATCTTTTTAATGGCTGATTATGGTAAGTAAGTTTATGATGTTTTCCATTATACTTTGGATCTGATATGTCTAGTGACCAATTGTAGGATATCGTGAGAGATTTTGGTAGCAGTTGTCGCAAATCAGGTGTGTAAATGACACCCACTAGTAGACTAGATCGGTAAAAGTCGAAAAGCTGAAATGCCGAAAAGCCGGCATTTCGAGAACTTACGAGCGTACGAGCACTCATGGGATTGTTTGGATTGATAATTTTGGTAACTTCAACAGTAAGATTGCAGAGTGCACAATTTCGTGCACTTCGGTATATTTGGGCTTAATGGGCCGAAATTGGGTTAAATGGGCCAACGGGCTCAATTCGGTAAAAACGTTCAGTAAGTGTTTCTGTTAATACGTTAATAATTGTAATGAGTATGAAACCCTAAAAAGACTGATAAAATTACTGAAATATCTCTGTAAGGTAGAATTACCGTAATACCCCTAAAGGAGTAAGTTTACGATTATGCCCCTCGAGGGTAAATAACTGTTCTTACGCTATAATCTGACTATCTTTTTGAAGCATGCCTTGTTAATTATATATTCTCTGCATACATGTCATACTGCATAGGTTGGGTTTTATTATGGAGGAAGAACTCGTTCTGGTGGCTATGCCACATATTCTGATATAAGCAGCTTTGCTGCGGATTATAGTTAGTGCCGCAACCGGTGCTAACACTGTAAGTGTAGGGATGGCGTGGGTGATTTATTCCCCACAGGAAGTGTAGGGATGGACGGAGGCAAGTGCAGGGTTGGATGGGGTTACCATGCATTAATCATATGAGATTGTTTTGTTATGGGCCAACTGTATTTAAATGGGCCCAACTGTGTTAATATGGGTAAGGCCCAACATATTTCGACTTGTAATAGGGCTACGGAGCAGATTGACACTGATATGGGCTAGGCCCAGTATACTCTGATATTGTAAGGGGCTATGGCCCAGATTAATATTGATATGGGCTAAGGCCCAGTTAACTCTGATTTCTGAATAGGGCTTTAGGCCCAGTAAAGCTTGAACTGATTTGGGCTCTGGTTGGGATACTTTACACACTGAGTTTTCCAAACTCACCCCCTTTTTCCCATCTTTGCAGGTAAGCCTTAGATCGGTGGACTTGGAGCTGGAGGGATTCAAAGTGGCCATGTGGACTGTTTAAAATAAGTGTTTATACCTTCACTTTTATTTTAGATTGTTTCCTTTATGTTTTCGGGTTTTAATTTGTAATAAAGCCGCTTTAATTATTTTTAATTGCTTTAGTATGATTATTAGCTTAGGCATGATATGGATTTAAAGGTTTTGAAATTGAATAGCTCTAGGGCGCGTTTTAAAAAGGTTACTTAATTTCAAAATCGCTTTAACAAAGCAAGGCTTCCGCAACGAAAACGTTTTCAAAATTAATAACCTTTCCAAATGGTTTTAAACGAATTGGTTTTCCCTGAACAATCACTCAGTTAAAGTGTGGCAATAGTTGTGTGCATGTCTAGGATTGGATCCGTGAAGAGCTGGGTACTTAAGCAGTCTAATTGACTCACCTCCTCTTTTCTGGCATCCTACCTAGTGCACAGCTTCCATTCACTTTAATCTTTAACGAAGATATTCTTTAAACACTAAGAAAGACTTTAGATAAAACATGACTTTTCTAGTAACGCTTCAATGTGACACGCCGGATTCGGTCGTAGCGTCTGGCCGAGTTTGGGGTGTTACATTGGATGTTTGGAACCCTTGCTTTAGGAATATCTACTTTGATGTATTATTTTTTATTACAATTATATTTTTAAAAAAATACTTATACACGTGATTAACTCATGTCTATCTATTTATACTATATTTAAATCAGAATTGAGTTGTGTCATTAATCAACTATAAACTAATTGAGTTTATAATTGATTAAAATTCATGGATAATGTTTATTGTACGGCCACTTTCAGTAATAATAATATAATATCTCATTACCAAATAAAATAAAAATGATGAAGGTTTTATAAATAAATATTATATTTAAATATAATTAAATAAAATTAATTATAAATAAATTCCAAAACCCTAAACCCGAGCTTAAGGCCCTAAACCTTTAAACTTAAGATCCTATAAATTCAAGAGTTATTAATATTTATTTATAATAGTTATTATAAATATTTAATTACGTTTAAATAAAATTATTTGTATTTATTTACAAGTCCTTCATTTTTTGTTTAACTTAATGATGATGTGTCATGCTATTATTCAACTTGCATGGTGCATGAGTCTTATGCACTAAATATTATTCTAAAAAGTAATTCTTTTTACAAAATAAAAAATATTACTATGAGAAGGTTTTTATCTTTGGTTAAAATATGCTACAAGTCTTTGTACTATTTATAAATTTACAATTTAATCTTTATATTTATTTTCTAGGAATTTAGTCATTCTACTTTTTATATTTCAAAATTTAAGTCCAATTATTAACATTATTAATATTTTTCTATTAAATTTTCTAGTGTAACGTATTTAAAAAAATTGGTAACCATATAAAAAAAACATTGTATTTAACTTGAATTTGACAAAAAATTTATCAATGTTAAAAATTAGACTTAAATTTTAAATCTAAAAATAGACTAATAACATATTTTAGCATTCGTTTTTTCTAACTTTATATGAAATCAATAAAATAAAGTTAAAAATCCAAAATAAATATATAAAACACCTACAAATAGTGGACATAAAACATAATGATCTTTAATTCGAATTAGAAATTTAGTTTCTTTTAAAGTACAATTACAATTTATGGTTAAAAAATAAATCAATTTAACAACAATTAGAAACAATCTGATTAGTAACTAAAATATATCTAAAGTTTAGATCTATGTCATAATAAATTTAGACAAAGCCACATGTGATGATGAAACTTAAGCCCATAATTTAGATTGAAAAGATATACATGCAAAGTAAAACCATAATAATTAATTCAAATATGGCTCACATGTGATGCAACTTAAATACAAAATAAAATTTAAATTCAAACCTACACATGCGTAAATGTATTTAGTTTCTCACACTTGGGCCCTTAAAATCTCAAGGCCTTGCCAACACTTTAAAAATCTTTATGATTTTGATATAATGCAAACTAAAACCTTAATTTTGCACAAACAATGATTTTAGGAACTTTGGAATAATATGATTTTCATAAGCTTAAGAATTACTTGATGTGGAATTGGAGTATGCTATTAGATTTGACGAAGAACACTAGATAATTTAATTTCTTGCTCTTGACTTTTTACCTTAATTACACAAACTCTAAATAATGGAGGGTTGTAATTTTTATGTGCATAACTCTAATAGGTAGAAAGGATGATCAATTTATAACGATCATCCTTTAGTTTGATGCATCCATCAAGTAATCGAATGAAGGGATAATATATAATTTCTATTAAAGTAAAAATTATTATTCCTTTTAAATTGGGTTCATAAAATAGGGCTAAAATCTTACATTCTCACATTTGGATCAATGCGATAAAAACATAATATTTAATAGAACAAAACTTTTAGCTTGCACAACAAAGTAACACTCATCATTGTTATCATTTTATAGTGAATTGCAAATACAATTTTATGGCCGTTGTATATAGTTTAAGTCACATACTTATTTACATATATTACAATATTATAACTAAATATTATAGAACTTCAAGTAACACATATGTCACATCATGATCACAACAATATATTATAAAGAATTTACTATTTTAAATAATTTCAAAAATTTGTGCATACAATCATAATAAATATAAATGAGCTAATTTTATATCAAAAGCACAATAACGAGCTCGAATATCATATTATCATAAAATGTAATTCATCAATACAACCAAGACTCATTCTATCAAGACTCATTCTATGTACATGTGTCTTTAGAAATAATCTTAAGTAACATATTTAAAGCGATAATAAATTGTTAGCATATTTACTTGACACATTGACATTTTATGTATTAAACTAATATAAACTCGGTAGTTTAAATAAAAACTATTGTTATTTATGGTAATAAATGTTATAAACAAAATTTTAAATTATTAGCGATATTAAAATCATACAAAATTCTTATTAAAGTCATTGATAAAATTTATAATATTATTAAAAAATTACAGGATTAAATAATATGGAACATTCAAAATATATATATATTTCTAAAATTGGTAATACATATTTTTAAATTATAAAATGTAATACGTATTTTTAATTGTAATAAAATGTAACACATAATTTTAAACCTTAAATAAATTTAAATATAAAAAAATTAATTAAAGATACTAAAAAATATTATTGAATTTTTAAATATGTTAATGTTTATTTTTGAATATTTGAAAAATAATAATTAAATTATTTTAAAATATTGAAAACAATTAAAATTGAATTTAAATATTTAAATTTTTATATCCTACTTTAATATTTATTATTTATAGTTAGTGTTTTATTGTTAATATTTAAATTAATATTAAAAGTAAAAATTAATTAAAAATTGCTAAAAAATTAATATATAACTTAATATACATAATATTGTGCATTCTTAACTTATTTATCTTTTAATTTTAAATATATCTCAAATTTTATATTAAATTTTAGTAAATAAAAATAATTAAATTAGATTAATACACATAATATTGTTGGGCGGTATATACATACTGCATACAATTTGTAATATTATAGAAAAAGGGGAGTTGTTGGGCTTTGCTGGTCAAACATGGCAGAAAATATTTTAAGAATTTCCAATTTTAATTACTTTCCTTTGTGCGGACTTTGTTCTCATAAGGAATATTTTGGTTAAATGTGAGACACCCCAACTTATTGTATATAAAGGAAGCTTGAAAAGATGGGCAATAATTCATATATTTATTTCTTCAAATAATATTTCCTATAATTTTTGTGTATTTTTTGGACTAATATTTTTTAGGTGTTTTCATGTCTATTTTATGGTTTATATTTATAATTTATTTCTAGTAATAATGTCATTTTAAAGTTTAAATTCAATTATTTTTTAAAAGAATAATGTAACTTATCAACACTAATTAATTTGAATGGATATTATATTTACGATATTTTATATTAATAATATTTAATGTTTGTATATTCATAACTGACATCATATTTATGAACAGAAAAATAGCATCATAATCAGATTTATTTAATCTACTTAGGAAAAGAGAGTTGGAAGAGATTTACCTAACACATATGGAGTGAATTCGAAAAGGAAAGGAATTGAGAAATATCTGGTTATCATAATTGAGAAAATATTATCATATTCAGATTTATTTCATTTTTTTGGTGAAAAGAAAATACATCTAAAATAATAAACATTAAGAAAAATTCATTTGAATGGGATTTTCTATCAACTGTAAATTAAATTCTCTATCTCGTACTACCTAAAACTTCAGTAACTTAAAAGTTTCAATAATGTAAGTATTCTTCTTACCAAAATGAAATTAAAACCCCACATACACTTTCATGTATGATTATTTAAAAAAATATGTGACTAAATTAATCTCTTTTAAAATTAATAAAATAAATGCATACGAATAAATATTACTTAATAAAATTTCCTATTGTATTTAATTAAAATAAAAAAATTCTCATGCAATATTTTCACAAATAACAATAGCAATGCAATTTATGATAATTATATGTTATTATCATGTAATATATGATAATAATTTCGTATTATTTATAATTACCTAACGAAATGTTTATGTTAATTTATATTTATCTATTTTCAATACAAGATAGACAATTTTACTTTTTTTTATTAAATAAATATGTAATATTACAAGTCAATTACACACTTAGGTCATTTTAATTTTTATTTATAATTTCATCCTTTGCAAGTTGTATAAATTTATCTTTTAGGTCCTTAATATTTTAATTTCAATTCAATAATGTAGTACTAAAAAAAATTCTGTAAAAGACATTTGTAATTGACATTAATCAATGTTTGAAATACTAAGGGATGTTTTAATGGAGTAATTAAAGGGATGTTTTTGAATAAGTAATTTAAATAATGTTATAATGGTGAATTTATTTTTTTTTTAGTAAAAACAAACAGTATTAAGCGAAAATAATAAAATCACACAACTCTATTTAGGAAATCTCCATCTGATTGTAAAATCTCTTGAACTGAAATTGGGGGATCCTCAAAAAGCTTCAACCCAAACTGATTATCATAATTACATTTCACCATTCGATCAGCAGCCATATTCTGAGATCTAGAAATATGACAGATTCTTATCTTCCAATTCCTTTTAAGGTAAACATTGATTAAACGTAATTTAACTAGGTTATTAGGTTATAATGGTGAATTTATTATATTAACATAACTACCGGTAATTAATTAGGAAAATTATGTTATAAATACAATTTTATTCAATATTATTGAAATATTTAACACAAAATTGATATTAAAAATTAATTTAATATGTGATAAATGATCCATATTAATTTAATCTAATTAAGTGATAAATGATCTAAAATAATAAGTGTAATTTAATATGAATCCATAGTTTAATTAAGTGATAATGACTAATACATTAATAATGAAAATATTATAATTATTTTATGGGTGAGTATTTGGTGCATTTGCAGTGTACTTTTATTATTTCATAAGCAACTTAAAAAAATTCGCATGTGTTTCTTTTTTTTTAAATTCATTTTTAACATTTTACTATACTCTATAGGGCACTTATTAACCTCGCTTGTGGAGTCTAAAAACTCCAACATTGTACAAAATATTTTTTCTTATTTTATATTAATAATTTGTTAGTAACATAAATTTATATTTAAGATTTAATAGAAACATAATTAAAAATAAATTATTTTTATATTGTTAATTTTATAAATTAAAAAGAAAATAGAAAAACACAAATAATACCTGATTGATTTTGTTTTATCGTACAACCTGTTTGGTTGGCATGAAAAATCAACTTATTCAGGCATCATTCATAAAGCAAGAGTGATTCAAGTGTTTAGTTCATCACATTTTTATTCATTGGAATAACCGATTGCAAGCAATGACAAATATGGCCTGAATAACCATTCCACGCTCTCCCATCAAAATTGACTAATCAACGCAATAAATGTTGAGATCTCAGGTAAAAGAAACTAAGCTAGATTGAGTATTGAAAACAAAAATTAAGAATTGAAAAACTGTGCTGTATTATTTCTTGGCCTCTTTTGAATAGTACATTTAAGGTATTTATAGATGAATGAACTAACTACTATCTAGTAACTGCTGCTAACAGCCTAACAGTTTGAATAAAATAGACTAATAAACTAATAATTTGAGAATAACAGAGTATCTCTATACTCTAACATTCATCCATCTTCCCGACGGGCAACACCCGAAGAAGTCTACGAACTCGAGCAAAAGATGAAACAAAGAGTGGCTTGGTAAGAATGTCAGCAACCTGGTCACATGCAGGAACCTCACTAACAATAATAGAGCCATCAGCAACCTTCTCACACACAAAGAATATATCAAGTTCTACATGTTTGAAATTGGAATGTAAGACAGGATTAGCAGCTACAACAACGGCACTAGAATTGTCACACCAAATAGTAGGCGGATCAACAGTTTGAAGTTGTAACTCTTGTAGTAACGAGACCAGCCAAGCAACATCACTAGTTACAGCAGCAAGACTTCGATATTCAGCTTCAGCTATGGACCTCAAGATGACTTGTTGTTTCTTGGAACACCAGGAAATAGTTGTGTGCCTAAAATACACATAGTAACCTGTTGTAGAACGGTGATAATCAAAATCCAACCCCCAGTTAGCATTGGCATATCCAACTAACGAAAGTCGATCAGACGGTCGAAAAATAATTCCATAATCAAGAGTACCACATAAATATCACAGAATCTGTTTTAATGCAACTAGATTAATAGTAGTGGGCGCATGCATGGACTAACATATGCGATTTACAGCGTAGGCAACATTAGGTCGAGTCAGAACCACATACTGTAGTGCACCGACTAAGCTTCTGTACTTAGTAAGATCATGAAGAGGTTCCCCATTATCCTTAGAGAGGGGAGATGAACTAATCATTGGAGTATAAACACTCTTTGCATGAGTCATAGAGCTTCTATCGAGCAGATCACAGATATACTTTCTTTGGCACAAATGAAGACACCCTGTAGCAGAATGAGTAACCTCGACCCTAGAAAATAGTGGAGATCACCTATATATTTAAAGGAGAACTCCTTATTCAACTGTCAAACAAAACTATTTATACAGGTAGGCTCACTTCCAGTAATAATAATATCATCAACATACAGAACAACATAAAAAGTGATGGATGGCGTAACCATAGCGAACAAGGATACATCAGATTTGGACAAAAGAAATCCAGAAGAGAGTAGAAAAGACATCAACTTGTCGAACCAAGCACGCGGAGCTTGTCGTAGGCCGTAAAAAGCCTTCTTTAAACGACAGACCAAAGGTGTACCATTAGAGTCATACTAAATATACCCAAGAGATTGCTGCATAAACACTTCATCAGTAAAATTGCCATTCAAAAAGACATTATTCACATCTACCTGACGAAGCTGCCACCCTTTGGTAATAGCAACAAATAAAATAATTCAAACAGTAGCAGGTTTTATTACCAGACTAAATGTTTCTTTGAAATTGCACCCAGGTACTTGAGAACATCCTTTAGTTACTAACCTAACTTTCCAACAGGCGATTGTGCCATCAGGATTTTTCTTTACTTAAAAATCCATTTACAGCCATCACTTTATGATTATTAGGTACTGGAACAAGTTCCCAGGTGGAGTTACTAATGAGGGCATCGTATTCAGCCTGAGCAGTATCACGCCATTCAGTAGTAGAGAAAGCTTCTTCAATAGTGTGAGGTTCAGTAGCTTCAATAGTCATAGCCTTGGGCTTAAAAATTCCAGCTTTTGAGCGTGTAACCATCGGATGAGTATTCGTTAGAATAGTAGGAGGAGCTGCACTTCTAGAATGAACCGTAGGTGAACTTACATTGCAATCGTCGTCAGGTAAAAAAAGAACAGAACGGAGCTCAAGGGTTGAACCCATAGCATCCCGAGAAGTTACAGAAGTGGAGGGATAGAAACCAAAATGTGATGATATCTCAGGAGTTTGAGCAGAGGAAGGCTCTAGAGGTTGAGAACAAACAGGCTTGACAAGAGGAACGTTGTTGAAGAGAGAGATTGATCAAAAGATGAGGACTCGCCCGTAGGAATCAAAAGAAACAAAAATCGGTGTTCATAAAAAAAACATGACAAGAAATGATGATTTTACCATCCGTTGTGAGACACTGATATCCTTTATGGTGGGAATTATACCCAAAAATGTACAAGGTTGAGACCGAAAATCCAACTTGTGATGCAGAAAGAAACGCAGACATGAAAAACAATAGCACCCAAAGACGCGTAAATGATCATATGTGGGATCGTGGCCATACAGTACCTTGAATGGACATTATCCTTTAAGAACTGAGGTAGGGACTCGATTGATGAGATGCACAGCACAACAAAACGCATACCCTCAATAATCCATAGGAAGATTTGTTTGAGCCAAAAACATGATACCCATATCGACAATATGCCAGTATTTGCGCTTAGCCACCCCGTTCTATTCTGATGTATATTGATAGGACAAGCGATGAATTATCCCTTGAGTCACCAGCACAGACGTGAACACGCGAAACCATCCTCCCCAATCACTCTGAATCTGTTTATTAATTGCTGAAATTGAACAAAGCAATCTTCTGCCTGAGACTTTTGATGAATAATATATATCCAGGTAAATCGAGTGCACATGTCAATAAACGAGACATAATACCAATTGCGACCACAAATAATAGATGCAGATCCCCATAAATCGGAGACCACCAAGGCAAAAGGGTCATTATATTCAGTATTAGAAAGTGAAAAAGGGAGTTTATGCGATTTCCCTTTTTTGACATGCAATACAAACAACATCAAGACAATTTTTATTGAAAACAATACTACACTTATCTAAAACATTCTTAACAACAGAAGCAGATGGATGACCAAGACGATTGTGCTAGAGAGTAAAAATGTCACAACTGTCAAGCTGAGTCGGAAGCCCAATGTTAGCAGTAAAGGGAGCCACACAAGATGAAGTAGGCACAGTAGGCTGATAAACCGTAATTTATACATATTTCTATCCCATGCTTAGCACATTTTATGGATGATTTTTCCTTAAAATTGGTAAATTTGATGCTCCCAATGCCTTAATTTTATGTTTCATACTTAGGTGAGCATAGGAGAGTGAAAGGAACGAGAAACGGGCCAAAAATAGAAAAAATGGGCCAACGTACGAAATCAACACGGCCTAGACTTCCTCACACGGGTAGACCACACGGCCGTGTCCCTTTGGCAAGGTCAAAGCATGATTTACACGGGTAGATCACACGCCCGTGCCCATTTAACAACCTTGATCACGGCCTTAAGCAATCGCACAAGGGTGTGTCACACGGGCGTGTCCCTGCTGAGCCCAAGTTTAGTCCAATTTAGAAAAGGCCAATTTTGAGGGCTCTTAGGCATTCCAAAGCCTATAAATACACCCTAGAAAAGGAGAAGAGTTGGGATGTAGATGAGGAAGCAATGAATTGATCAAGGAAAGCTGATCGATCCATCTCAGAAGCCGGATTCACCATCAAGACTGAAGATCTCCCTTCAAATTCCCTCAGGAGTTTTGGGTTTTCTTATGTTTTGTTATTTTTATTCTTTTGAGATGTTTTCTTTCATTAGTATGAACTAAAACCCCTAAATACCTAAGGGGAATGAAACCTAAGACGGATCTTGTTATTATTATCTGAATTGTATGATAAATATTTGACTTATTCTTAATTATGTGTTCTTGATTCTTATTTTGATATTCTAGGATATTGATTCAAGTTAAGCTCTTATTCAGATGAGGAATAGACACTGTCTAAGAGTAAATTTGTCATAATTAAGTGGATTTGGTTGCGCGCCTAGAGATAGGGTGACAAGATTTTACCGGATTAGGGTGAAACCTAATAAGAGGATCCATAGATCGAGTTAATGCAACCCTAGGGCGTTAATTAGAAAGAGATTTCAATTATTCAATCTAGGGTTAGACGTTGTTAATCTCGAGAGAGATAATAATATAACTTAGGGATCTCTACAGAACAAGTTGAATGAATAAATCGTCCCATTCAGAGTCAAATAACAAGTGAAGTCTAGGTGGATTTTTCCTTAGGTATTGTCTTAATCAATCGAGTTTTTTAAAAATTATTTTCCCCAAATTTCTTTTCTGTGATTTCTTAGTTTAATTAATTAGTTAAACAAACAAACCATTTTATTTTTTAGGCTAGATAATAAAAAGAAAGTTAATACTAGTACTTTTAGTTCCTTTGGGTTTGATAATCCAGTCTTGCTAAAGCTATACTACTATTCGATAGGTACACTTGCCTTCATCGTGATAATAGTTAGTTTCAAGAATGATTCATTATAAATATTTAAAACCTGTCACGAATATCACGTATCATAGGCTAAGAGAAGTGATAAAGCCTATCACGAATGTGGCCCTTCAGCAATATTTCCTGAGTCTTGGTGTCATTGATAACATAATAGGTCGGCTGAAATTCAAAAAAGACACCATTGTCAGTGGCAAACTAAGACATAGACATGAAATTTTTCCATATGGTTGGTACACACAAAACATTAGATGGACGAAGCAATTTATGCTGAGTAGGTAATACTAAATTCCCAACAGATATAATCCTAGTCAGAGTGCCATCCCCCATTAAAAGAGAAGAGTTACCTGAATAAGGTGTAGAACTATTCAGAGCAGACGCATCGTGACAAACATGGTGTGTCGCCCTAGAATCAGGATACCATGAGGCAGTGCCAACTGGCAGAGGAACATAAGAATCAGAACCATCAAAGTTGGACCCAAACTGAGTGGCATTCACATTAGACCCTGAAGTGTTGGATATATCAGACACATGTAAATTAGGTATACGTAGGAGCCTAATGCATGGATTGGATCTAGTGTAAACTCGAGCCCTTGGTTTGGTTCGCCAAGGAACAGAAGGCCCAAACCCATTATACACACTAGCCCCATTAGGCCCAAGTTCGCGACCAAACCCATAAGAGGGAGAAAATTTAACATGATTAGAATGTGGCCCATTTGGAAAGGAATTGCCTTGAGGCCTAAAAGAACTAGGAGCAGCCCCAACGTCCGGATATGGGCCTGATGGCTTAGCATGCGTGGACAGCCTATTAGCAGCTTCATATACATGTGACCTTGTGGGAGCCGCAAGTGAATACTTTCAGCCAAATTTTGACCCTCCATGGGCCTCATTAAACATACTTGCACCTCTTTTATCATCAAAAGCAACGAATGGGTTAGAAACCCTATTAACCATGTGAGAAAAATTTGGCGTAATAGATGGCCATTGATTACCACTAAAAAAATATCCTTGTGGCACTGATGAGGGAGGACTAGTGAATAGGCCAAAAAACGGACAGATGGTGACAAAAAAGAGAAGTTTAGACCAGCAAACAGATGTTCGACTCGATTAGAGCCCTGATCCACATGTGGTGTGCCATGAGATTACCTATTATACCTATAGAAGCACTTCTTAGCAACAGGCCTAAAATACCCACAAATTTGACACTATGCGAGACCGGAATCCTTACCCATGACCTCCGGACGGTGGACGACCACCACGCACTTGATCACTAAACTACGATAGACCAGACTCTAGGAGGTTAGCATGAAGAGGTACTTCTTGGAGCATACGGATCTGGCAGTTTTCGTACTCAAGTAAAACGTTAATGAGATGTAACGACAGCAGTTCTGATGAGAAAGATGCCAAGGTGATAACGGTGTCGAAATTCAGAGGTAAGCCTGTAAGAATTATTTCTACCTTCTCTGCCTCTGAGATGCAGAGCCAAAGGCCTTAATCAATGCACTCGTGTTTTGGATCTTTGCAACATAGTCTTTAACCGAAAGATTACCTTTCTTAATGGAAAGAAGGTTGTGACAGAGACGAGAGAGCTTCGTGTCAGTCATTGCTACAAAGAGATGTGTTGTGGTGGTCTACACATAGCAAGTCGAACGAGGCTCTGTAAAAGACATTTGTAATGAAGGAGAAATGGTTGAAAGAAGCCAGTAAGCTAATAACTTATTTTGTTGAAGGAATGCCGAAGCATCTAGATTCGGAACGAGAGAGCCTTCTGGAGACGTCAGAAAGCACGACAGAATAGGTACAGTACCGTCCAAGAATCTAGCAAACTCATATCCTTCAATGCTAAGTCTAATATGCTGCTGCCACTGAATAAAATTGTTATCATCTAATTTTACTGTTTCATGGCAAGGAAACGACTGAATGAGCCGAGCACTGGTGAAAGCCTAAGAGCCAGTCTTGACAGAAGTAGAATCAGTAGAAGTTGTGGTATTCATGGATAAGAACGTGAAGCAGGTCCCAACACCTTTAGGCGACTGATACCATGTTGAGATCTCAGGTAAAAGAAACTAAGCTAGATTATTTATTGAAAACAAAAATCAAAAATTGAAAAACTGTGCTGTATTATTTCTTGACCTCTCTTGAATAGTACATCTGAGGTATTTGTAGATGAATGAACTAACTGCTATCTAGTAACTGCTGCTAACAGCCTAACAATTTGAATACAATAGACTAACAAACTAACAATTTGAGAATAACAAAGTATCTATATACTATAACAATAAAGAATAAGGACTTCAAAAAAATTCCTCAAATATGCATGAAATAAACAACCATCAAACTCAACCATAATAAAAAGGAACTAAAATTCCAGTATTCTAACTTAAAAAATATTAGAGAAAATCAAAATAGAAGTAATTCTTCCATTAAAAAAAAACTCTTTTACGATTCATGGCAAACAAGGGAAAATGTCAAAGAAATCAATAGAAGATGATTCAACAGGGAGATCTATTGCTAAACTAAGGAAACCTCCTTTAGACATTATCCAACAATCTTACCCATATGTTATAAAATTAAATTTAGGTTGGGTTTTTTGAAACTTATAGTTCAAATTGAAAAAACAAGAAATGTTTCTATAAAAGAAAATTAAAGGAAAATTTTGTCTATGGTAATTAAAATTTTACAAAAAAAAATGTCAAGGTTTAAGAGTTAGAAATCTTGAAAAGAGAAAGACTGATGGGAGTGAAAAATATATATGAAAAAAATCAAAGTATATATTGGGTAAAGACATTGGGGTCGCTAATGGAAACCATGGTTGTAACGCCTCAAAATATATAATGCTAGAAGTAATAATTAATCAAGAAATGAATGATAGTTTAAATAGTTAAGAATTTAGTATCCTCTCTAGAAATCTAAGGTTTAAGGCACGCTCTTCTAATTTTCTTTCCTTTTTTAGCAACCAAGGAACAAAATGAAACTAGAATATATATTATTTTAGTAATAATATAAAAAGAGTGGGTAATAGCACAAATGGTTAACCATTTTTTTCCCTTTGTCGAAACCATTTTTTTTAAATCGAGTTTGAAATCAAATGGGGTTCGACTTTGAAAAACAAAAACAAGAGTCGCCACCAATCTTTTTAGGTGTGATTGGATCACCTTTTAAAACATTTTGTTTAAAAATCATTAGTTTCGGTCTACGAAATCAGAAAACGGGTTCGGGAGCCGGTTACGTACGAGGAAGGGTTAGCACCCTCGTAACGCCTAAAAATTGGTACCTAATTGATTATCAAAATGTCTTTAATGTCGGAAATTTAAAAAATTTAAGGTGCAATCCTTTTTTAAATATTTTTGACTTTGAAAATTAAGGTTCACTTGTATCAAATGAATCAAAATATTACATCCAATAAGTTAGGACACAATATTTTTAAGACATTTGACACTAAGTTAATCCTTTTGAAAATCCCTATCTCGAAACAACGAAATGTCATATCCAGTAAGTTAGGACACAACGCTTTGAAATTCCAAGACAGTTGCTTGCATTTTGAAAACCTTAAAAACTTAGAAGGGTGCTTGATTATTTGAACTCAACGAGGAAAGTTGCAACCCAGTAAGTTAGGGCACTACTTTTCTCGAAACTTCCAAACACCAAGTATTGCCTTTATTTTTTGAAAACTTTGGAGTCTTGTTTTTAAAATTGATGCATGAAGGAGCATATACGAGATAACATGTTATAATAATAGGTAAATAAAAGCACAATAGCATAAATATCATACATTATATATATAAGAAATAAAACATGGCAAATTTTAAATAAGTAAAATATACATAAAAAAGCAATATATTTAAGAAGAATAGGTAAAAACACATAAACATGTAATTCAACATATATTTAAACATAAAAATGATGCATGATATACAATTTGACACATATATATATATATATATATAAATGATAATATGCCAAACACTCAACATTTAATTATGAGACCAACATTTAATATATTGACATAATATACAAAAAAGGGTTGTGTATATATATTAAAATATAAATAAAGTGAGTAATTTTTAAAAAATGTGTGAATTAAAATCAAATTTTGACAATGTAATGCTAATATAGTATACATAATAACTTTAGTTTTAGGAAAATAATAAAATATAAATACTATGATATTGTACTATGTAAAATATAAGATAATAAACATATTTAATAATACATGAAAACATAGTAATTAATAATGAATTTTGAAATAGTATAATAATATATAAAATACTAATTTTATAGTTTTGGATAAAAATATACATAGGTTTTAAAAATATAAAGGAAATAATTAATAAATTATTTAATATCAATTTAATATGAAAATAATAATGTGAATAGTAATATACATGAAAAAATATATAATAGATGATAATAATATGAAATAATATATTGTTAAAATGTAAAATAATATAATAATATAAAAATATATAAATATTATGTGATATAATAAATAATAAGTAATGATATGTGTTAAAATATATATTAATATGATAATAGAAAAATATGAAGTAATATAATATAATAAAATATAAGGAAATAATTATAAAATATATATAATACGTATATTCATATTAAAATAAAATAATATATGTATAAAGTTTAAAATAAATAGGTTATAAATAAGTTAAAAGGGATAAACGAGACTAAAATTGAACATAAATAAAAGTCAGTGGCTAATTTAATAAAAAATAACTGAGATCGGACCTAATTGAAACGGCCACTAAAACCCTAGGGATTCATCGGGAAATTTTCCCTTGTCCCTAAATGGCATCGTTTCGTTATAGGCCTTAGAGTGGTTTCTGTTGGGACTAAATTGAAACAGGGATAAAAATTTGGGCCAGATTTAAAGGTAAAATAAACCTAATTTAAAAAAGAAAAATGTGGAAGGAATAAAGGGATAAATATCCCAATAGTTAAAAACACGTGGATCCTTCGGGTCAGATCGGGTCGGATTTTGGGCCTTATATAAACCCTTTTAACCCACAAAAATTCATTTTAAACTATCTCTTTAAAAAAAAAACCCAAAAAAAGCTCTGAAGAGTCCTCTGAGCTCCAGCCAAGGGTCGTCACAGTTCTGGTCATCGGGCCTTCACTCGCGCCTTACACGCCACCGTATACGGTGGCCGGAGGTCCAAAAATTCCTCCTTTTGCCGGTAAAATCTTCCCCTTTTCTTTTTGTGTTGTTATTTCGTAAAAAAAAACTTAAAAGAAACAAGAAAACGGTAACTTTATTTTGATTTAGAAACTGTTATTTAGAAGCGAAATATAAACTGCTTCTTTGTTGTTTTTCGTTATTGTATATGCTTGAAAATGATATAGGAGAGCAAATAAAAAAGAAAAAAAAATCACCTTTGATCTTAAAAACGCTGCTGAGATTTTTCTTGTTAATCTCTCTTTCGATATTTTTATTTCTCTCAATATCTCTCTGTGTTTTTTTTTTTAAAAAAAGGATCCCTCTTACAGGTTACAAAAGATGGCTTTATAGCCAGTGTTTCATTACATAACCTGGGAAAGAAATCTTTGATTTCTTTCCATTTCTTGTCTACTGTATCCACCGTATCTTTGACCGTGATCTGCTGAGATTCCTTTGTTTTAGTTTCCTTTTTCTTGCTCTACTTTTTCGTATCTGTTGTGTTTCCTTTTCCATTTTGCAGGTACCCTGAAGATCTCGGTGATGGTCGTGCTGTTCGTGACGCGATCCGGGGCTGACGGAGGGACAACCGGTGACCAGGGCACTGGTGGGCATTGAAGGCCCTCGGGACAGCGCATTAATGGCGGGCTCGATTTCAGGGACTAAACAGACGTTCCCCGAATCCTTTAGAACCTATTGTGGCGCCACAGTGTTTAGGTAACCCTAGGGTTTCCTACTTCCCTTAAGTCCTTTAAGCCTTTTGGGCTGTTTTAAATTTGGGCTAGCCTAGTAGATGGGTTAAAACTGCAGTGTAATGTTTTGTTGGGTTAGCTGTAATTGGGTCACGGGCATAAGTGGGTTGTTGGGTTTTAAGTATTTGGGCCAGTAGTGTTTAGATATTAGGCTTCGGATGTAAATGGGTACACGGGTAGCGACCGGATTAAATGTTTGGGCTCTGTTGTATTTTGGTGCTTTGTAAATGGACTATTAATAAATTAATATTTATTTGCCCATTTATTTTCTTCTGTTTAAGCCCGGCCAAATTTGGGCTACTACACCCTTTATTACCCTGGTTCGAAACACACCATTCTCCCCACTATTTCTTTTATTTTCGGTAGAATGGTTAATTACCCAAACAACTTCTCAAATTCAAGAAACACTAGGTATTAAATCTCATTACACAAATTCAAGAAACACTAGGTATTAAATCTCTTTACAAAAGAACAATAATTATCTTTCCAAATCAAAACAAAATTTATTTGCTCCATTCCCTTATTTCTTTGATATTTATTTTCATCTTCTTCTTCTTTACACAATTTTTGCTCTCTATTGTTGAGATTATTTTCTTATTTTCTCGAATCTAAATCAATCTTGAGTGTAAATCACTTTCCACCGATTGTCGAAATTATCGTCACTAACCTCTGAATTCTTATCAAAATTTTAGTAAGTAATCTAGTTTCAATTAGTAGACCGTAAATTTTGAAATAACAACATTTCTCACTAATCTTCAAATTCAATTACGAATTTTTAAGAAATCTTCTGAAATCTTGATTTTTCTTGAAATCTGTTATTAATTCTTACGTAATTATTGATTGAAAGACTTATTTTAGGTATCCCAGATCAGACTTGGATGTGAGGATCATCGTTTGAGACCCTGGTGATAGGTTTTTGTTCTTTTACAAGCGAATCGGGACAAATCGTGCCTCGAAATAGGGCCACACAACCTACACGCCACGCGACTAACCACACGGGCATATAGGCCATTCGTGTGGATCACACAACCCCCTCACATGACCATGTCCACCTTGAAACCCTAAGAGTTCGAATCGCACATGGCCTCAACCTTTCCACACAGCCTACCACACGGTTGTATCACACAACCTAGCCATACGACTGTGTGTCCCTTGATTATAAGATTTTACAATTTTACCAAGATTTTTTATAAATTGTTCAATTTAGCCCTTGAATGATCCGTAAACTATTTTTAGGGTTTTACCTCTTATAGTTAGGTCCCTAATATTTAGAATAATGTGAATTCCATGATTTGGTTGATTAGATTATTTCTGTTTATGCATGATATGTGATTGAAACTTGTTTACTGTTATTCGATTTTTGATGTACTATCACTATTACTCATATTACAGAATCTTTGATTGCATGAACAACATGCCTATTGTTATTGATAAACTGAAATTATGACATTCATGTCCACTGCTACTACTAAAACTGAATACATGTTATGCATGTCCACTGTTTCTGTATTGTACTATTAATAGTATGCCATACTCCACTACATGGGGCAAGAAGCTTTGAAAGGAGGAAGTAATGACAGTTTTAACTATAAATACTGGTGGTTTATCCACAAGTTACTGCCAGCTTTAATCTGCAAACGTGTTGTGTATTCACAACTACTGACAGTGTATTAACCTGCAAGTAATTGTGGTTTACTCATAACTTATACTGGAAGCTATTATCTGCAAACCCATTGTGTATTCGCAACTTGTAATACCCCATACTCGTACCTAAGACCGGGATAGGATACGAGGCATTACCGAAATTTTCAGAATAATTTCAATTAATTTATATTATTTAGTATTCATTTTCATGTTTCATGTAACATCCTTTTCATATATTCAATTCAAAATATCATATAAAATACGATACAATACTTAAATTTTCATATTTACATGCTCATTCAGTATCCGAACCTACCGACTAAATTGCGAAATACCAAGATTTAGGGCATATTGGTAATTTACCATTTTCCCAAATTTCACCCAATCTTAAATTGATAATTTCATTCAATTTATTAATTTGGATAATAAAACAATTTATTCCCTTCAATTTAGTCATTTTTGACATTTTTACAAATTTACCCCCTAAAGTTTTACTTTTATTCAATTTAGTCCATGAGCTTAAAACATGCAAATTAGCCATGCTAACTGAATATTCATATATATTTTTCCTCCTCCTCCTCTCCATTCCACATCCTTAATGTATATAACATTCTTGTAAGTACGATTTCACAATTTACTTATTAATGCTCTCATCAATCTGTTCACACGAGTCATAGTCACTCAATTATTTATAATTCGAGCTACAGAGCTCAAAATTAAGATCCGTAAATTTTCTCTAAAACTAGACTCACATATAATTCCATCATAAAATTTTAAGAATTTTTGGTTTATCCAATTAGTACAGTTTATTCATTTAAGTTTCCCCTGTTTCACTATCCAATAGTTCTGACCTCTCTTCACTAAAAATTAATTATATCACAATACAAAACTCGGATAATGTTCCCATTGATTTCTATTGAAAATAGACTCATTAAGGATTCTAAGCATATAAATTTGAGACTCTAATTAATTTTCTCCAATTTTTTGTGATTTTCCAAAGTCAAAATAGGGGAACCCGAATTCATTCTAACATTGTCTCACAAAATTCATTATATCTCATAATTTACAAGTCCTTTGTTTACACCGTTTCTTCTATGAAAAACTAGACTCAATAAAGATTTAATTTCATATTTTATTCATCTTCTAATTCTATTTCTAAAATTTATGGTGATTTTTCAAAGTTAGTCTGCTTCTGCTGTCCAATATTGTTTTAGTTCAAGATGTTTATTACCATTTTTCCTCTAAATTTCAAAGGTCATACAATTCAGTCCTTGCTCAATTAGCCCATCTATTAAGCTAATTTTTCTCAATTAACATTTTATTCCATCATTCTAAACTATTACACAATCTTTAAAAATCATAATTTTAACACTAAACCTTAATTCACAACTTTTTCACAATTAGGTCCTAAAATCAATTTCTATTGAAATTACTTGATAAAATCATCAAACAACAAAATCAAAGCTTCAAATTCATTTTATTTCATCATAAACAGCTAAAAATTATCAATTATAGCTTTTAATTTTGTTCATAAAATCAAAAACTAATGAATTAAACACTTGGACCTAATTGTAAAAGTCACAAAAACATAAAAATCTCAAAGAAAAGGGTAAGAATTGAACTCACATATGTCAAAGTATGAAAAACCAGCAGCTTTCAGACCTCCCTTGGCGTTTTTTCTGAAGAAAAATGATGATATCTCTAGATTTTTCAAATTTGTCTTGTTTTATATGTTTAATTTGCAAAATTTCCCATTTTGCCCTTGTTTCTCCTTGTCTTTTTTGCTGATTTTCTTGCCCAACCGTCCAGCCCATACAATTTGGGTCCAATTGCCTTTTAAATCCTCCTTTTAATCACTTAAACTATTTAATCACAATTTAATAAATTTTGCACTATTTTTAATTTAGTCCTTTTTAATTAATTGACTAACCAAACGTTAAAATTTTCTAACGAAACTTTAATACTAACTTAATAATACTCCATAAATATTTATAAAAATATTTATGGCTCGGTTTATAAATCCGAGGTCTTGATACCTCGTTTTCAACCAAATTTACTTGATTAATTCTTTTAAAATCGCAAAATTCACTAATTAAAAATAATTCTTTTAAGTTCGCGCTTGGCCTATAATTATTATTTGTTAAAATTTCTAAACTTACTCGTCGGATTTAGTGATCTCGAATTACTGTTTCCGACACCACTGAAAAATTTGGCTGTTACACAACAACTAATAGCTTATTAACTTACAACACTGGTGTCTTATCCACAAACTAGAGTGCCCAGGATATAAGTGTTTTGGGGAACTCTTATTGTGGAGTGTAACGGTAGGGTAGGACCTATTTATACTACTAAACTGAAATTGCTATGTATTAAATCATCGAGCATAAGCATCCTTGAATGAATTGTTAATTTATGTTATGCTATATGATTGCTAATGTATGGTAAACTATTATTACATATGCTTGGATTACTATTTGGCACTAATTTACTTGTGATGAGACTCACACTGAGTGTCATAGCTCACTCCCCCTTTAATTTTCATTCTTACAAATAGCCCACCAGGTTAGGACACAGACATGACATTTGGAGGTTCTCGACTCAATTTTTCTAAAATATTTTTAGATTTATTATTTGATATTTCATTACTCAGAGTTTGTATTATCATTTTATTTCAAACTGTGGCATGAGATTTTGGATTTGAGATTTATATTGCATGACATTTAATTTAACTATAAGATAACAAGATATGTTTATTGAGTTATGCATAAATCCTCAGTTTTTATTTAAAAACAACCACTTATCACTTTTTCTCTACTATATCTTAATTAAAGTTTTGAAGATAGATAAGTCGATATTTGACTAAGTTTTCTGCTAAATTAAAAAAATGTTTTAAAATGTCTGTTTTCAAAATCGCGATAGCTCACTGAGTCACTTCAGTGGCTAATGTAATCTTTCGAATTCGGGTCTAACGTTTCTGCCGAGTTGGGAAGGTTACAACAGTGGTCAATGGAAGTAAGTATGGGAGAAAGTTAATAGAAGATGAATTTTGTAGAGAGCGGAAGAGGATTTATAGAGAAATGATTTAAAGAGGAACAGAGTTGAAATTAAAAAAGAGGGCTCATAATTTTTTTAAAAAAAAGAGAAAATAAAAATATTTTTAATTTTTTTCTCAATAATATATATTGGGACGGATCTACTTAAACCACTGTGTAATTTAAGTGGTTTTGTAACACCCCCTACCCGTGTCCAACACTAGGACAGGATACGAGGCATTACTGGACTTAAACGCAGACAATCATACAGTCCGAGCTATAAAATTTCGTTCCAAATTAAAACTAATCAAACATATTCATAGTGTCCCTATTATGGGCTTACGAGGCCCATAACATGCATTTAAAATGGTTTGAGACTAAACCGAGAACTTTGAAAAGTTCTGAGAAAAATTAGAAATTTTCTAATAAAACAGGGTCACACGCCCGTATGGACACAAGGGCACGCCTGTGTGTCATCAACACGCCCGTGTCCTCAGGCCGTGTAACTCTCTGTTTATGACGTTAGCACACAATTTAAACCACACCCAGGCCACATGCCCGTGTCCCTCACACGGATGAGACACATGGCCGTATCTCAGCTCGTGTGGCCAACACTTAGGCTATTTTCCAAGCCTTCATGTTACTCACAATCCCTTACATCTTTATACACGTCATAATCACAATTCATAGCAACATTTTAATGATTAAAACACTCTTTATTAAGACAAAACATGACATTTTCGAGGCACCATACACGTTTTGCATATTCTCACATTATACCATGGTCATTACCACTTCGAATGGTCATGAAGCATTCATCACACATGCACGTCACAACACCAATCATGCATCGCCAACCATCATGCTCACATCATTTAAACATTATAACATAGCATGGATAGATAGATTTGCAAACCATACTCAATATGAGCCACACCCTATGACCATATACAAATAAATCAAAACAAGCCAATACATTTGGCCAAATCATAGAACACATATCATAAAAAAAAAAAACTAATCCCTATACATGTCACACACTTGAAACTTCTCAACCTATGTATCAATATCCCAAGGTGATAACTTAGTAGTGTGATGTCGCCTCCGACGTTCTCCAACCCCGAGCTGACCTGACAACACTAAAAGAAATGGAAAGGAGGGAGTAAGCTTTACGCTTAGTAAGCTCGCATGAAAATAATAAGCAAGGAATTAATATGCTATTTCAATTTCTCTCTATTTATTCAAAATCCAGTCAAGCTGTTTTCTTGAGTCACAGTCACTAAATCATTTATATCTGGAGCTACGGAACTCCAAATTAAGATCCATTAATTTTTCCTGAAACTAGACTCACATATATTCTTACCATAAAATTTTTAGAATTTTTGGTCAAGCCAATAAGTACAGTTTATTCTTTAAAGTTACCCATGTTTCGCTGTCTGGCAGTTCCGACCTCTCTTTACTACGAATTAATTATCTCATAGTACGGGACTCAGATGATGTTCCTGTCTATTTCTCTTGAAAATAGACTCATAATGATTTTAATAATATAATTTATAACCCATAATAATTTTTTTACAATTTTTTAATGATTTTCCAAAGTTAAGACAGGGGAGTCTAAGATCACCCTGACCCTATTTTACAAAAATTCAAATATCTCATAATAGGAGAATCGTTTACTTACACCGTTTCCGTTATAAGAAACTAAACTCGATAAGATTTAATTCCATATTTTATTCAGCCTTTAATTCAGTTTCTACAATTTTTGAGGGATTTTCAAAATCAAACCACTACTATTGTCCTAATTTGTTTTAGTGCAACATAATGATGACTATCACAAATTTGTCATAGAAATTATTTTCATATGTATCACTCATTTATTTGCATTCTTACCACAAGTTCATTTCATTTCACACGTCAAACACATGCTCATGGGTTTCGAGTACATACCTGTGCTATCTCTTAGCAAAACCACTCATCCAAACAGGACAATCATATACATCATACTAGTATCAACTAAACATAGATGAGTTTATCATTTCAAGTATTTCCATTCCATTTCTCATATTAATCCCGTTGAATTTCTTGGAAACTCGATGGATATCCTATTTACTGTCAAATCATGCAAGTGATCATTATCAAGTATGCACTCTCGCGAACCTCGCTCTTACGGCGGGATTGCCAGTTCAGGCTAAATCCCCTGTAATGTAAACTCATAGAGCAATGTCGGGATTACCAGTCCAGGCTAAATCCCTTACAATGACATGTACTCTAATGAGCTCGGATCTTAATTACCAGTCCAGGCTAAATTCAGACCCTAATCGGATTACCCGTCCGGGCTAAATCTATTCTTCGGAAGGCTCAATCACTAAAGGAACACCCGTTCGGGCTAGATCCTTTCTACCGTTAATTCATTTTCGAGAAACCCATCGATTATCCTGTTTATTCAACCAGGATTTTCTCTTTTCATCAAGTATATCAATATGCATAGATGATCATGTAATTTACATTCAAATCAACACATTTTCATTTTTATTTGAGCATAAATCCATACAATCAAAATAACATGTCACCTTGTTTCTATACAAACTTACTTATTTCATTTAAAATATCATATTCCATCAAATTTCCATTAACATCAAATTCAATACAATCATAGCAAGATATATTTCATGTATAACAATAATAACATCAATAATAGGCTTGTTAAATCACGCGAACTTACCTCGAATACGAAAACGACAAAGTTACCATTTTAATCCATCACCTTGTATTTTCTCGATTTAAGCCTGAATCTTGATTTCCTTGATCTATGATTTCAAATATAGCTTATTTACGACTCAATTTATTCAAATTGACCCAAAAATCATATTATAGCAAATTTACAATTTTTCCCCTAAACTTTCACATATTTGCAATTTAGTCTCTAGACTCATAAAATGAAATGTGTTCAATTTCTTGATTAACCAAGCCTAGCCGAACCATATTCAAGCTTATGCCAGCCCACATTTCTCATTAAAATAGATTTTTAGTTACCTATTTTACACCTTTTTCAATTTAGTCCTTTGTAGGCTTTTTCATGAAAAATCACTTAGTAAAAGGTGTTAAATACACTCCAATCTTTCATATTCAACCATTAGAAATCAAAATAATAGCATATCATGTATGGGTAAATTTTTTAAACATAAACCCTCGCTCAAAATAATGGTAGAAATGAGTAGAGCATGTTACCAGGATTTCAAAAATGCATAAAACGTTAAAAACGGGGCTCGAGATCATTGACTATTGAGCTTGAAAGCTTGGAAACCCTAGTCATGGCTCTCTTCTTGATTCACAAGGACATGGGAGGAAGATGGACACATTTGGCTTTTAATTTTTGTCTTTTAATTCATTTTACCCCTAAATGATCAAAATGCCCTTTTTAGCATTCTTTCAAATTTTACCCTGCCAAGCCCATTTTTGTCCAAATTTTTAGAACTTGGTCAAATTACTCTTTAAGGACCTGTAATTAATAGTCTAATTCAATTTCATGTAAATTGCTTCTAGAACACAAGTTTTACAAATTATTTGATTTAGTCCTTAAAGTCTAATTAAGCACTTTTCGCATAAAATTTCCTCATGAAATTTTCACACAAGCATAGAAACATATCATATAATTTATAATAATCATAAAATAATTATTACCATCTCGAATTTATGGTCTCGAAACCACTGTTCCGACTAGGCCCTAGTTCGAGATGTTACAGGTTTTACATCCTTACATTACTTTTTATATGATTAATATTTTAATAATCCAACTATTATATTTCATGATCCATTGATGTAGATCATGCAAGTCAAATTTGACATAAATTAAAATTTTTTAACTATTTGTTTCATGTAAAAAGCTTTCTATAGTTAAAATATATTAATATAGACAATATTTTAGATCGATATGACGGAGATATCGAATCGATTTAAAAATTTACATGCATGAAAAGTATATATATTGATAAATTCAACGGTTGAATTGTTAAAATATTAATAGTATCAAAAGTTAAGGAAGAGTGTAAAGCTACTTAAGCTTTACATTGGTGTAAGTGGATCCTTCTCCCTTTCTCTCTATATATTCCAATTAACAATATGGAGTATTATACTCTATTTTGATATAATATTTATCTTTTAATTGAAAAAATATTATTTTAATATATTATCAAATACTTTCTATCATATTATGGTTAATATTTAATTTATATAAGATAGTAATAATATAAAATATATATTTAAGGATAAAATTATTATTTTAAATTATTCTTTGCATATTTCATTATCTAACAAAATAACCTAATACTATTATTAATTTATTCCATCCAATCAACCAAACTACATAATAGCTATTACATCTTTATTCCATTCTCATTGAAAAACTATTACATCATAAATGTGTTATAATCTAACCTTCTATTGAATAAATCAGATTCATGCAAATAAATAAATAGATATAACTATTTTGAGGTCTATTTTCTAACACCTCTCTTTTCATTCAAATCTTCAATATGTTATTGCTGGTTTATTTATATTAAAATTGAAATTTAATTTTATATTCTTTTGTTATAATTTAATCTTTTTAGTAATGTTCCTTAATTCAAATAACTAAAATTGTTATAAGGTATTATTAATGGACTAATGTGATTTTTTCTAAAACCTGAAATTCTCTCTATCATTTAAATGTTGAAAAATATGAGTATACGCTAATTTGTAACTTGAATTTTTAAAAATCTAAGCCAATTAATGAAATTTTAATTGTGTTAGTAATTTAGATTTAGGCAAAAGAGGATGAATTTATATCAAACTAAATTATAGAAACTAACTTCTAAAGTTGAGTATAATAAAATGACTAAAATAATAATTTGATAGATCAAACGATGATGACAATGACATGGCCATACACACGAAAATAAAAGACAATATATATGGTAATAGCTTGTGTGACCACCCGTGACCTATCATTTTATAACTTTCCACCTTATCCAAACTTAATATTTATATCCCATGCATGTCATAATTGTATGTATACATATGTATGCCATAATTGTAAGTTTCAACTCCACCATGTGGTAGGGTTATGTCGTTCACATATAGAGAGGATGGAGTTTGGATCAGATAATTTTCAACAAAACACGAGATGAATAATTAAAATATGATAACAAAACATTATAAGAAACTAAAGCTATTCAAATAGACAAAATAAATTAATAAGATAAATAATACACAAATTACACGAACTATTAACTCTTATATATAAATATATATTATTTAAAACTTAGATTCATTGGTTAATGCTAAAAATACAATGCATTGGTTGCATATATCTAGAATTAATCATTGTCCTTCTCTCTCTTTAAAAATAAAAAATACTTCATAATAAAAATTGGTGATAGTTAAAATGTGAATGAAAAGAAAATGGAAATTTACTCTAGGGATATGCGAAGTGTACCTTGTATTTATGAATTGACATTGCGACAAGAAAGAGCTGAAGTCACGATGACGTAATAACATCCCGACGAGAAGAAAATGGCACATCGACAATAAGAAGAAAATGGCACCCCGACAACAAGAAGAAAACGACATCCCGATGAAGCGAAGAATGATGTCCCGACGTGGGACATACAATGTTGCAACATGGCAACGTGTTTACCAATTCAGCCAGGTTTTCTTTTCCTAATTAAACTTTGTTATTGTTTCCCAAGTATACTCTGATTTGTCTAGGGTTATTTTAGTCATTTCTCTACTTTTTTTAGCCCATAAAAGGGACTGTTGCAACCTAGATTAATCATCTTCATCATATTTGAGATTGAAAGAGTTTTGTGAGTTTTAAGGAATTTTGGGTTTTAGCTAGAGTGCTTTGTTCTTTGGGATTTAAGGTTGTTTATTGAGATTATCTCCATCTTGTACTCTTTCAATTTTTCTGATTTAGTGAAATATCCTTTGCTCGTTGTTTTTTGTCTTCTTCTTTGGAGGAATTTTTTCACATAAATATTTGTGTGTTTGATCTTCTTTACTTCTACTTTTATTTTCTCGTTGCATATACTGTTCGATCCCCAACAAACTGGTATCAAAGCCAAGTTCAGCTTTTGTAGATCAACACGTTCAGAGATGGAAATGAGGTTCAATATTGAGAGGTTCAACGACTACATAAAATTTAGTTTATGGCAAGTTCGGTTGATGATAATTCAAGTTTAGAACGACCTGGAAAAATTCGTTATCAGGAAAAATCCTAAAAATCTAAATCATTTAGAATGAGATAAGCTTGATGAGAAGGCTTTGTCTGCAATTCAGTTATGCCTCACGAACGATATATTGCAAGAGGTACTTTAAAAGAAACAGTAGCAACCTTATGGAGAAAGTTAGAAACCTTATATATGACAAAATCTCTAGCTAATCGTTTGGGATTGAAGCAGCGCCTGTATACATTCCGCATGTTGAAAGATGACTCCATTAGGGTTTATATCAGTAAGTTTTTTTTCTCTCTTGAATGATTTGAAGAACATTGAGGTTCATATTAATGATGAAGATCAAGCTATGCTACTATTGTGCTCTTTGCCCTATTTATATAAGTCTTTTAGGGAAACCCTGACTTATGAAAGAGATAAAATCTCGTTCAAGGAAGTGAAGGGAAACTTTTTGAGTAAAGACAAACTTGACAATGAGTTTGGCTAATGCAAGAAGAACTGTTACATTAAGGCAGATTGTTACGAACTGCAAAATAAGAACAAAAGGGCTGTTGAAAGCAAAGAGGATGAAGTAACTGTGCTAATATGGACGAAAACAAGGGTGATGATTGGTTGTTGGTGTCCACAACTGAAAGTTCTAAGTCTACGTTCGAATGGATCCTAAATTCGAGGTGTTCTTTCCACATGTGTGCCAATAAGGATTGATTCTCTACATATAGTTCAATTGAAGGTGGAGTTGTGCGTATGAGGAATGGATTACTCTAAAAGATAGCAGGTATTGGTACTGCTCAGATTAGGATGCACGACAGAATTATAAGGACTCTGTCAGGTGTCAAGAATGTGTTTGATTAAGAGAAAAACCTCATCTACTTAAGTATGTTGGACTCAAAAAATTACAAAATCGTTATCGAGTCAAATGACATTAACATATCCCGTGGAGCTCTCATTTTGATGAAAGGTCGAAAGACTGACAGTCTATATGTTCTTTATGGTTCAATCATGATTTAATATAACAACAATTTCCTGACAATTACGGAGTCAGAGTTAACTCGACGTCAGTCTAAGAAATTTGAATCTTTTAGGTTAGACAATGGATTTGCAATTAAGAGTCTTTCAGTTTTCAAGTTCAAACGCCGGTTTAGACTTGGTGAGTATCCTGCAAAGCTTTAGATAAACATATAATGGGCTCAAAAAAGGAGGTATGAGAAAATACGAGTTAAGGTAAAGATTTGTAAAGTGTGCATCATATTTACAAATCTACGTTGCAATGAGAAAATGCTGACGTCCCGACGATGTGATAGTCAACGTCCCGATGACACGAAGAATGACACCTCGACGAGGGATATACAACGTTGTGATGTGGCGAAATGTTTCCCAATTCAACTAGGTTTTCTTCTCCTAATTAAACTCTATTATTGTTTCCTAGTTAAACTTTGATTAGTCTAGGGTTATTTTAGTCATGTTTAACCTACGATTCAGCCTATAAAAGGGGTTGTTGTAACCTAGATTAATCATTTTCATCATATTTGAGATTGAGAGTGTTTTGTGAGTTTTAAGGAATTTCGGGTTTTAGCCAAAGTGCATTGTTCTTTTGGGATTTAGGGTTTTTTGCTGAGATTATCTCCATCTTGTACTCTTTTGATTTTTGTTGATTAAGTGAAGTCTCCTTTGCCTGTAGTTTTTTGTCCTCTTCTTTGGATCCACATAAATATTTATGTTTTGATCTTCTCTTCTTTTAATTTTGTTTTCTCGTTGCATATACGGGTTGATCCCTAATAGGGTGGAAAGCCACAAAGAAAGGAAGAGGCAACTAAGGCACTATAGTATGTTTTGGATGTTCTTAAGAGAGAAGGATGGCTGTTGAAGGAGGAGGAAGGAGAGAATCAACCTTTAGAAAGTCAAAAGAAGTATATATAATGTTAACTTATCTATGCCATGTATCCCCCTTTAATAAGCAGGCATGCCACTCAATGATTCCCTATTAGGTTGACAATGTGATTTAATGTGATTAGGTCGTAGGGTATGTGGATGACAAATTTTCAAAATAGTTGAGTGGCATACCCTAGATTCTAGGCGAAGATGTGTAAAGCGAGGTAACTTCCCTAATGAGGTAGACCGTTGGTCGAGTATGGTGACGGGAATATCTCTAGATGAGTATGTATAACAAAAAAACAACAAAATTTATTTAGAAAAAGAGGTAATGAACTTCAACTATGAATAAGGCTAGAAAATAGTTATTAAAATGATTGCCACATTTTTGAGGTCCTAAAGCTCAATAGATTTTAGATAAAATTTTTAAATAAATATATTTTTACATAAAAAATTTTAACCTACATAATGAGTGTGTCATAAATTTTTCTATTGAGTAAATTAGATTCGTGAAAAGAAATAAATACATATACTTTTCGAGGTCTTAATTTTGATTCACCTTCAAATTTTCAATTTGTTGTTAGAAAATATGGACATCACATATATAATAAGGGTAATTACATGTTATTATTTACATCATAATAGATTAGCCCAAATTAAAAGTGATCTAATTTGGTTAGAATTTTATTGGGCTTTAATTATTAAATAAAGTATGGGTCAAATATGTGTAGATACTCTAGTAATTGAGTTCTAATCAAATTCTAATTAATGATGGGCTAATTAGAAATTAAATAGAACTAATATGCCAAGGTTATAAATATTAGGGTTATGGTCCCCAAATTATACATAAGATATCATTTCTAATATCCTATCATTAGGAAAGAGAAAGCAGATATTCTCTGAATTTCTTATGTGCTAATTTGGAATATCAAATCCCCAAGATCCAGTAAAACTTCAAGGAGTCCATGGATTCAGGTACGCTTCCGCATCTAGTTTTGTTCTTGATTTATTCTTGATGATTTAACATGATAGATCCTGGTTTATTCAGTTTTATTTTTAGATTTGTTTTACAAATCTAACAAGTGGCATCCGAGCCTCGTCATATCGAATCATTGAGAATTGATTAAGGTTCTTCTTTTGAATAAATGATTCATGAAATTTCATCAGTTTATATATTGATCTTTGAAGGTTTATATTAAAGTAATTTTTTTTAAGATCTTGATTATCTTGAATTCATCTTAAAACTTTAGGATTTTGTTTTAATTTTTTAATTTGAGTGATTTTCGAATTGATGAATTCAATTACAAAAGTTTTTGCGTTTTAATCTTTTTCTTGCGATTCAATTGTTTTCTTTATTCATGATTTGTGCTACTGTATTTGTAAAATCATGTTTTTGTCACTTTGTGCCTTTTATTTGAAAGCATTATATATTTTTTATTTTTTAATGGTATAAGGAATTTATTTTGATGTTAAAAATAAATATATAATATATGCATGCTTTGATTGGTTTAATGTATGTTGTATTTTCGTATGTATAAATATATAATATATACATGCTTTGATTGGTTTAATGCATGTTAATTTTGGGAAATTATATAAATATATATGATTATCTTTTAATTTGATTGAAAGATGAAATTAAGGTAAATATTTTGAAACAAATAAATTGATTTTGGCTTTTAATTAAGGATGTCTAATATTTTAAATAAATTAGTTGAAACAAAATGTCGTCAAGTGTAGATTAGTTTATTTGAAATATTAAGATGATTATATGTTTTTGTGATTCACGCGTTTATTAATTGACCCAAAGGTAAGTTAATATTTGGCAGAATTTCAACGACATTAGTGGTGATAAATGTGTGACAATTATAAGGTATTTTATGTGAGCAATAAGATAGTCCAAAGATTAATTCATTGTTTGACATAATATATTGTCAATGTTTGATTGCTACAACAATAGTACCACTTACTGTTAATATTATTGTCCAAAGACTTGATATTAATGTTCTATTTGGTATTTTGAGATGGGATTAGCCATTATCTTGAATTTATTGTTTACTTATGAATATTGATTTAAGCTTGTTTTTGTTCTACATTCAGCTAATTCATCTTCTACTGCCACAATATCTGCTAATATAAATTCTATACCCATGCTTAATGGGACTAATTTTAAGGAATGAAAAAGACACTTACTTATAGTGCTTGGTTGTATGGACATAGACCTTGCACTAAGGGAAGAACAACCTGCACCTCTCACTGCGAAAACACCCCTGATGTTAAGAGGGATTTTGAGAGGTAGGATCGTTCAAATAGCATGAGTCTAATGATCATGAAACATAGCATTCCAGAAACCTTTAGAGGCACAGAATCTGAAGAGATTACCCAGGCCAAGGGTTTCCTTGATGAAATTGAGAAATGTTTTGCTAAAAACGATAAGGTTGAGATGACATCACTTCTGACTTCTTTGATGTCTATGAAGTATAAAGGTCAAGGAAACGTAAGAGAGTACATTATGGAGATGTTCCATATTGCTTCAAGACTTAAGGCACCTAAGATCGAGCTTTCTGAGGAATTGCTTGTTCTTATGGTTTTGGTATCGCTTCCTGCACAGTTTAATCAATTTAAAATTAGTTTTAACTGTCAAAAGGAGAAATGGACCTTAAATGAGTTTATTTCTCATTGTGTGCAAGAGGAAGAAAGGTTGAAGCGTGATAAGTCTGAAAGTGCTCATTTGGCTAATGCCCCTAAAGAGAAGGGCGAGAAAAGAAAATACCAGAATGAAGCTGCTAAGGGTCCAACTCAAAAGAAACAACAACAAGCTATAGAGAGTTGTTTTTTTTTTTTGTAACAAGTTTGGACACGTAAAGAAAGATTGTACCAAATATCATGCTTGGTGAGCAAAGAAAGGTATAATTCTTAATTTGGTCTATTTTGAGATTAATTTAGCTTCTGTACCTAGAAACACTTGGTGGATAGATTCTGGTGCTACTACTCACATAAGTGTTTCTATGCAAGGTTGCCTGAGTTACAAAAAAGCCAAGTGATGGTGAAAGACACATATTTGTGGGTGATAGAAAATCAATAGAAGTGGAAGTGATTCGGCATTTTAGGTTGTTATTAGAAACTGGTTTTTATTTGGATTTAAAAGACAGTTTTATTGTACCATCATTTAGACAGAATTTAGTTTCTGTTTCTTCGTTGGATAAATTTGGATATTATTGTTAATTCGGAAAGAATCAATTTAAGTTGTCTTTAAATTCAAATGTTATTGGAACTAGTTATTTAAATACTTATGACAACTTTTATTTGCTAGAAACAGTTGCATCCTATAATGAAATCTTGCATGTGGAATCATATGGTATTAAACACAAATTAAATAAGAAAAATTCAGCATCATTATGGCATAGACGCTTAGGTCATATCTCAAAAGTTAGAGTTAAACGCCTTGTGTCTGATGGTATTTTAAAGTTCCTTGACTTCACATACTTTGATGTCTGTGTCGATTGCATTAAGGGAAAACATACCAAAACCAAGAGATTGGGTGCTAACAAATCGTCAGACATCTTAGAATTAATTCATATAGATATTTGTGGGTCATTCCTTATGGTATCTTGGAATGGTCAACAATATTTCATAACATTCATAGACGATTACTCACGTTATGGGCACCTATATCTCATTAATGAGAAATCTCAGTCTTTGGACATGTTCAAAGCTTATAAAGCTGAAGTTGAGAATCAACTCAACAAAAGGATTAAAAACGCTAGACTTAATCATGGTGGTGAGTACTATGGAAGATATGATGGCTCAGGTGAACAATGTCCAGGACCATTTGCGAAATTCCTAGAGGAATGCAGTATTGCCCTACAGTATACCATGCCAGGATCACC
Source organism: Gossypium arboreum (assembly GCF_025698485.1). Taxonomy (NCBI): domain Eukaryota; kingdom Viridiplantae; phylum Streptophyta; class Magnoliopsida; order Malvales; family Malvaceae; genus Gossypium; species Gossypium arboreum. Next base: position 109,174,776 of record NC_069075.1, on the reverse strand, counting down.
TAGTATGAATGGTGTAGCTGAAAGTCAAAATAGAACTCTTAAGGATATGGTAAGGAGCATGATTGCTCATTCTACCTTACCTGAGTCCCTTTGAGGAGAAGCATTAAAGATAGCAGCTTACATTCTGAATAGAGTACCCAATAAAGTAGTTACAAAAACACCTTATGAGCTTTGGACAGGTCAAAAGCCTAGTTTAATGCACTTTCGCATTTGGGGATGTCCAGTTGAGGCAATGCCTTATAGGCCACATGAAAAGAAACTGGACTCCAAAACAGTAAGCAACTACTTTATTGTTTATTTTGAGCAATCTAGGGGTTATAAATTTTATGATCCCATAATAAGGAATATTTTTGAGACGGGAACTATAACATTTTTTGAGGATGTTGAGTTTGGGGGGAGAAATAAGGTTACAGACATTGATTTTGAGGAGGAATTAGATTCTAACTCAATTCCTACTATCACTTTTGATGATGTTCAGGTTTTTATACCTATCATTGATTAAGAAGTAAATCTAAAACCTTTACAAGACAATGTTGAACAACTCCCCATTCAAATTGAGGTAATTGTTCCAGAAGAACAAACTCAACAACCTCAAGAACAAGTGTTATTAAGGAGGTCCACAAGAGAAAGGAGAAATGCTATTCCTGATGATTATATTGTATTTCTCCAAGAACATGAGGATGATAATGAAATGATGGAGGATGATCCAATCAACTTTCATCAAGCCATGAAAAGTTCTAATTCTCAAAAGTAGATTGATGCCATGAAAGATGAGCATAAATCTATGCAAGACAATAAAGTTTGGGAACTTGTCCCGTTTCCTGAAGGTACAAAATCAATTGGTTGTAAATGGATATTTAAAACCAAGAGGGATGAAAATGGTAATGTGGAGAGGTATAAGAAGCTTATTCTAGCTAAAGGATATACTCAGAAAGAAGGTATTGATTTTATAGAGACTTTCTCTCCAGTTTCATCGAAAGACTCCTTCAATATAATCATGACACTTGTTGCTCATTTTGATCTTGAGTTACATCAGATGGATGTTAAGACTGCATTTCGTAATGGCGACATTGAAGAAAAATTTTATATGGTGCAACCAAAAAATTTTGAGTCGGAAGACACAAAGAATATGGTTTGCAAATTGAAAAAATCCATCTATGGACTCAAACAAGCTTCCCGTCAATGGTACCACAAGTTTCATCAAATAATTGTTTCATTCGATTTTGATATGAATATTGTTGATGATTGTGTGTATCACAAATTCAATGGGAGTAAGTACATATTTTTGGTTCTATATGTGATGACATTTTGCTTGTCGCTAATGATATAGGCTTATTGCACGAAACCAAGAGGTTTTTATCTAAGCATTTTGAGATGAAAAATCTTAGGGACGCCTATTTTGTTTTAGGAATTCAGATACATCAAAGTTGATCTTGAGGTATTCTTGGATTATCACAAAAGAGCTATATCGATAAAGTACTCAAAAGGTTTGGCATGCAGAGTTGTAGACCAGGTGACATCCTTGTCGCTAAAGGAGACAAATTTAGTCTTACTCAATGCCTTAAAAGTAACCTTGAAATTCAGGAAATGCAAATGTTGGGAGTTTAATATATGCTTAACTATGTACCGTCCAAACATTGCGTACATTGTCAGGATGTTAGACAAATATTAAAGCAACCCTGGTATAAACCATTGGATAGCAGCCAAAAGGGTTATGAGATATCTTCAGAGAACAAAAGATTACATGCTTACTTATAAGAGATCAGATCTTTTGGAGGTCGTAGGTATTTTAATTTTGATTTTGCTGGGTGCCAAGATAGTAGGAAATCTACATCAGGCTATATTTACTTGTTAGCTGGAGGAGCTATATCTTGGAAAAGTGTCAAACAGACACTTATAGCTTCATCCACTATGGCAGCAGAGTTTGTAGCATGCTATGAGGCATCAAACCATGGAATATGGTTGTGGAACTTTGTCACAGGGCTGTGCATTTTGGAGAATGTAGTAAGACCACTCAAATTATTTTGTAACAATAAGTCAGCAGTGTTGTATTCCAATAACAGCAGGAGTTCATCTAAGTCAAATCATATTGACATAAAATTCCTAGTTGTAAAAGAAAGAGTGCAAAATGGTTAAATATCCGTAGAGCACATTGGGACAAACTCCATGATAGCGGATTCGCTCACAAAAGGTTTACTACCCAACGTCTTTCATGAACACACTACTTACATGGGTGTTACATTGTTTGAGGATATCATGATTTAGTAAGAGTTTATTTTTTATTTGTTTTCAGAAATTTATGTATTTGGTTATTTTCTGATCAGAAATGAAGTATTCAGTTTATTCACTTTGTTTATTGTTTTGAAACTGACCTCACTTAAATTTAAAGAGGACCAGTTGGAAATAGACATGTTTAGATCATATTACATGTAATTTCCATGCTACACATCCATACTTGATCTATATCATTTGGTTGTGTTAATATACGTGATCATGGATGGATTTAGTTACGATATATGTAAAGAAAGTCGCCTTGGTTCTATGTTAACATAATTAATGGACGAGATTATTCGGAATACCTTTTGGATATGATAGTAAAATTTTGAGCTCATAAGGTTATTTAATGACATGTAATTATAGAGTAATTAGTATATATATGTATGTGGTTCAAGTGGGAGATTGTTGGAAAATATGGATATAACATATATAATAAGGGTAGTTACATGTATAGATACTCTAGTAATTGAGTTCAAATCAAATTCTAATTAATGATGGGCTAATTAGAAACTGGTTAGAACTAATATATCAAGGTTATAAATATTAGGGTTATGGTCCCCAAATTATACACAAGATATCTTTTCTAATATCCCATCATTAGGAAATAGAGAGCAAATATTCTCTGAATTTCTTGTGTGCTAATTTGGAAGATCAAATCCCCAAGATCCGGTAAAACTTTAAGGAATCCATGGATTCAGGTACGCTTCTACATTTAGTTTTGCCCCTAATTTATTCTTGATGACTTGACATGATAAATCCTGGTTTATTAAATTTTATTTTTAGATTTATTTTACAAATCTAACATTTGTTGCTATTTGTTTCTTTATTATATCAAATTTGAATATTTAATCTTTATATTTTTATTAGGTATAATTTTCTCTTCATACTGTTATTAATGTTATTACTTAGTCTTAATCCCTAACACTTTTAAAAAGTTTCATTAGTTGACTAATGTGAAACTTTTTCTAAGAACCCAAATTTCTTATGTCATTTAAAAGGTGAAATTATGGTTTTCAATATAAATTTTTTCGATGATTTGTGATTTTAAAAAAAAATCCAACTCAACCTCATGATTTGAACTTTTTTTTTATTTCTAAGCCAGTTAATGTAATTTTTTTTTTAATATTTGTGATTTGAACTAAGGCATAACATTTAATAAGAGAATCAAATTATGTCAAATTAAAGTATAATTTCTAAATCGTCAAGTTGATTAAAATCTTAATGTGACATTGTTATTTTAGGATGGAATGTAATTTTCCAAACTAGATCTCGATTCAAGTAAATTTAAGTTCTTTCAGTTTAGTAGGTCACTTATACAAATTCCCTCAATTTATAAGGAATCAAGACTTGCTTACATATTATATCAATTACATTTCTTGCTTACATATTATATCAATTACAATCAATATTCCCTTGAGACTAGCAAGATAATACGCATAAAGAAAATCTTCAATCAACTCAGGATAAGTCCTGAATCTGCACAATATACTTCCAATTTTCTGCTCGATTTGATCTGCTCCACCAAACTTAAGAAGTTTGGATATCAAAGATGGACTAGACATCGTCCAAAGTATCGGCTAAAATCAAAGCCCAAGGATTTTTGTTGCCAAAATTTGCCAACTTAACACAAGGCAGCAAAGCCAAGCTAAACACTAGTGGGCACTAGTCCTTTACCCCTGCTCAAAAAATTGCCTCAACAAAGATTATTACAAATACAAGCATTATGCCAAAGTTACACAACTTTAAATTTAGGGTAAAATTCATTAAAGCTTTGATAGAATTCTAGGATTTTTTTTTGTCAATCCAAATTTAAATAGACATAAGTTCAAATTTTGGAGATAACATTATTGAGAGGAACAACCACGAATCATGAACATGGACCATAAAACAAACATAAAAAATACAATAAAATAAAATAAAGATAAGCTTAGTATTAATTTTATAATCAAATGGTTTTATGTAAGCTTCCTCCATTAGCTTTTTTTTTAAATTTTATTTAATATAAGAATTATGGAAAAATTACCTATGAAGTTTCTCTATTATAGAAATGTAATCAAATTATGTTCTTTATTAAATGGATTAATTTAATTCTTATACTATTCAAATGAATTAAATAAGACTTTCTTCAAAAAATAAATTTTAATAGAGTTAACATTTATTTTTAAAAAATGACATGAAAATTGTTATTTTGCATTTGTAGTTAAACTCTAAGCAAAAGCTTTTGTTTTTCGAACCATAAAACTTTAAAGATATTAACTTTGTTAAGAAATAGATGTAATTTTTAAACAATAAATATTAATTTTATTAAATTACTTTTTAAAATTTTTGTTAAAGTTAAGATTTAATTCTTTTAATAATATAAAACTAAATCCATCTATTAAATAATAAAGAAACTTTTACACCTTATACCTATAATAAAACAACCTATCAAATAGGTACACCATGTTTCTTTAGTCTTTATTTGATTGATCAAATGATGATCATGGTCACATACATACGAAAATTAAATGACAATACGGCATGGGAAGAGCTTTTGTGACCACCCTCGACCTATCATTTTATAAATTTCCACCTTATCCAAACTTAATATTCATATCCCATGCATGTATATACACATATGTATGTATGTATATCGGTCATAATTGTAAGTATCAACTCCGGGTTATATGTTTACAGAGGGTGGAGTTTGAATTTGATAATTTGGAACAGAAAATAAAACCAACAATTAAAATACACCAACAAAAAAAAACATTTTAGGAAACACAGGTTATTTAAGTAGACAAAACAACGTTAAAATTTATAAATATGAATTATTAATGTACAACAAGAAAAGAAGGTAGGGAGGAGTAGGTGGTGGTGCTAAGGAATCTAGTTCATATAAAGAGGCGGAGAGTCAAAAAGAAACAAAAGGATGAGCTAATTTCTAGAAGAGAGGGTAATTGCTCGAAAGATCAACCCCTTCTTCAATGTTGGGAGGATATTTATAGGAGAGGTCATTTTGTCTATTAGTGTGACGTGAGTAGTTGTTATGAAGAAGGTTGTCATTGTGCAATTCATGAAAGATGTGCACCATGAAAGCCCATTTTGTTATGCTTTTGGTCAATAGAGATTGTTATGCCTAGGTGAGCTCCCTTTGCCTTGAGCATGTTTTCACACTTAGGAGTGGTTACAATTAATAAGCGGTTGCCTATCTCATCTTAGAAGGGCGGAAGGGCCTATCAAGCAGGTGGTCATGAACACGGAAGGTTGGTACTCCTATGATCAGGATGGATTGTTGAATGAGACGCTTTCTCAAGTGAAGTTAAAAGTAAGATCAATGCCATCTATCTTACTAACACGTATACAAATTAAGAAGAGATATAACGATTATAATACGAAATCACAAATAATACACATAAGCTAATTATCTCTAAAACTTGGATTCATTGATTAATGCTAACAACACAAGGCATTTGCTATAGTTTTCATTATTTCATATAATCTGAAATTTTTATGGTTTGACTACATATATAGAATTAATCACTCTTTAATCTCTATCCCTTGGGTCACACACACCCAAAAATAACCTCACCAATCTTCCATAATAAAAGCAACAAAATTTATTAATTAAAGAAATTCAACTATGAATAAGGCCACAAGAGAGCTCCATTAAAAGGATTGCCGCATCTTCAACGTCCCGAGGAAACACACTCTGCAAAGCTGAATTCTTGCTTAAACTCAAAGCCAATTCCTTGAAGCAAAGCTTCTTTTGGCTTTGTTGACTATAAGGAGAATTATAATCCGATTGTGCCTTGAATTGTTGTTTTTTGAATTGCCCAATACGTGATTTCTTTTCCTTGTTGTTTTCCTTAAATTTCATTAATATTGCTGCATCGGTTGCAACTCCAGCACCGCTTTCGGCCGCTGCCGTGGCCGCTGCCATGGCTCGTCTTGCCTTCCTTTGCCGAATCCCACAAGCATTGCAAAGAGACTGCACAAAGTTTTTCACATCTTAATCATCAAAGTTAATTTATTTGTATATAATTAATTGGTCAAATTATAATTTTTATCCCTTTATTATACCCAATTACAATATTTAATGTTCATATTTTAATTTTACATAATTTAATTTTTAATACTATTAATATTACTTTTAAAAAAGTATTATTAATGTTATGTTTTATTCCAAATTTAAAAGGAAAAAAATAATGTGATTGAGTTATATGATAAATATGACAAAAAATTACTTTGTTAATTATAATTTCGCATTTTAAATAACATAGGAAATTCTGAATTTTTCTTTTAAAAAATAATTTTTTAACAATGTCAATGATTTAAACTAATGCATAATATTACCTTAGAATTATGCTGAATTAAAATTCACAAATCAGTGGAACAAACTTAGGGACGAATTTAATAAAATTATTTTTTAATCCTTAAAATTATAAATTAATATAATAATAAAATTAACTTTTAACTTCAACTGAACTTTAAAAAAAAAAAAAATTCACTTTTACCCCTAGCTAAGCCACAGGTAGAGTAGCAATAGACTTATGCTCGATTGATACCAATTTTGAATTTGATCCCCATCTGTGCCCTTCCCAAAACAAAATTATGGACTAAATCCTCAAATTTAGTATAGTAAAGAATTTGAGCATATAGACTAAATGGTGAACTTACTTTGGGACCTCGAGGGCCACTTCTCCAAAGCGGTGTCGTGGTGGTGTTACAGTCGGAGCAGACTCTAATGGCGTTGGCTTCACCATTACCAGTCACCGGATATTGAAACTTGTGATCTGTTGATCCCCTACTGCTACTGCTACTGCTACTGCTACTGCAGTTGGAGTTGGAGTTCATCATCTTCTTCATTAGCCTCATTTTGGATGACATCCATTTCACTGTTATCCCATTTTTATTATCCTCTGCACTGCTTTCGTAATTCCTTTCCTCGTTTCTTCCAAAGGATGAATTTTGGGCGTTGGTTGCCTTCTGATCTTCCACCGTTGATTGAAGTGATGAAGATGAAGATGATGAACTGGCTTGTTGGTCGCTTGCTGATGATCCACCTTCATACTTATTCACCTAAAATAAATAGAATAATCAAAGAGATAAAAGATGAAAAATTAAAAAGGTTTTACATCCACATAAGATACATGTATGTATATGATTTCACTATGTTTGGATCACAAGAAAATCAACATCAATGAATATTGAAGAGAATTAGGGTTCTTACAGAGAGAAAAAGCTGAAGATGATGGGGTTCTTCTTTTAGCTCCACAAAGGGGAAATTAGGAGATGGTGGTGGGTTAAGAAATGCTGGTGTCATTGCCAAGAGATAAAAGAGAGAGCGAGAGAGAGAAGATATTAAAAAAAATAAAAATCAGAGAATTAGGCTAAGGAAATGGGATAAGGGCAAAGGGTCCTAATTAATGGAGTTGAAGGGGTTTTTATAAAGGAATTGTGAAGGAATTAAAAGGCAAGAAGAGGCCACACAGGCATTCACGTGACTTCATCTCACCCAAACAAAACAAGATAAAAACTATGACAAACTTAAAAGGGTGGGAGGGGGCGGTTGGATTGCAACTACTCAAACCCTAATGCCCAGTCTTATGACAAAACATATACACTATCTGCAGTCTTTTTGCCCCTTCGAAAATGGTAAAATCCTATAATTAGTCCTTATTCAATTTGTGATATACTTTAATATATAAATCTTAGTTTCATCATTAATTCTGGTTAGTTTAACATGATAGTAAACAATCAGACAAATGTATAAAATTAAATTATTTTATAGCATTATTATAATTTAAAAAAAAAAAGTTTGTTTTCCCCTACTGTATAATGAAAGGGGTCTACAATGTTATTGCTCAAAAACTCATTAATGTCTTCCAAACTTTTCTTCACTAGGTATTCAGTACCTCCATCAAGTCTCAAAGTAGTGAACTGAGAAAGTCTGGAATATGTTTAAGTCAGGTCAAATTCTCAAAATAGCATCATATGTAATTTATAAGTTATGAAATTTTGAAAGAAAAAGTTGTTTAAAATAATAGTTACAAATTCTGAAAATTCTTCATCAAAATACTTTCAATTATTTTTTAAAACAACCCCACCTTTAATTCATCACCATAAGTCTTAATATTATTTGCTTTTCTTTTTCCTAAATCCAAGTCCGTATGAAAAGTCAAGAAAAAAAAAAGGGCTATAAATGCATGTGTATGGGATATCGGGCTCTGCAAATAACAGATTACCATTTACCAGTGAAAAGAGAAAAGATACCTACAATTCATAAACAAAGATCACCACCATATTTGTTTCTTTATTATTATTATTATTATGATAGTTGTTTCTTTATTGATATATATGCATGCACATATTTATATATATTATAGTGTAGTAGGGGAGAGGTTTTTTTTTTTTTTATACAATAGTAGATGAGAGTTATATATCTACAAATAAATGCAGTTTTTGGAAGATTTAGGAAGGAATATATGTGAGAGGGAGAGGATATTTCATTGCAGATATGAAGAGATGGGGTTGAAGATTTTGCATGGGAGAGTTGGCATATATGTTTTGCTCAAAGTATTGCCCAAAAGGCATCAAATGCTTGGTGCAGGCTTAGAGACAATATTGCTTCCTTGGCTGATGCTGCCGCCTGCCCCCTTTTTTGGTCCCCCACATACCCTTTGTGCCAAATTGATCAACTACATCATTTTCCTCACCTCTTCCCATTTATTTTAAGGTTAATTCACCAAACACCCTCAAATTGTATTTCAAATTCTAAATTGGTCATTAAAGTATCAATATCAAATCAATTAGGTTATTCCATCAACCAAGCGATCCATTTTTCTATTAAATGTCAATTCAAACATGACGTGGAGCATATCTAAAATATGGAGATCAGATTTTAAATATGTGTACATCTACTACATGAACAGTTGGACCTAACGTGTTAAGAAATACAATATCACTAAAATTTAAAAGGGGTTATTTATTTGACACGTTTAATCTAAGTTGTCCATGCCTTAGGTACACAAGTATTTAAAATTTGGTCGTGTGTTTTAAATGTGCTTCACATTCATTCCAAGCTAGCATTTAGTGTCCAAACTAACAATTAGGCTAATGATAGAACCTTATTGATATTATATTAGAGATGTTCATGGGCTGGGTGTGTCGGGTTTAGGCTGAACCTAAGCATGATATTAATACATTTTGTACTTACCCAAGTTTGAACTGGCTCAAAATATGGGTCTAAAATTTTGCTCAAGCTCATCCATATTTGTAAATGGCTAACCTAAGCTTATCTTAGACCTACCCATATTATATTTTAAAAACTTAAAATTATTTATTTATTTTAATTTAATATTTAATAATTTTATTTATTATAGTTTTATACATATTGATCTTGAATTTTTTAATGTATACACTATAGAAGTAATATATATTACTATAGCTTTAATTTTTATGTGTTATAAATTACATAATATAAAATATTACAAACTTAAAAAATGGGCCGGGCTTAGACCTTAAATGTTCAAGCTCGAGCTCAACCTATATTTTAAACGGGCCTATTTTTTTTGTCTAAACCTATTTTTTAAGCTTAATATTTTTACTCAAACTTTACCAAATTTTAAGTGAACTTTTGAGCCTAGATGAATAGCCATAAACAAATTTTTATTATATTGATACTTTTAAGATAAAATTAAAACATTTTAAAATTCAAAAACCAATTTAATATTTTTAAAAAAATTAATCGTGTAGTTTACTTCATTTTTTCTATTTTTATATCCTGCTTTTATCATTTGATAAGCTCAAATATCAAGGGTGCAAAGCAAAATCTTGTGTAGCCTATTACAAGTTTGCTTTGTCAGAGAAATGCCAAGAAAGCAGCAAAAGGTATAACATTGGACCAAAAGTAGCAAAATTAATTTATGTATTCAACACTTGTGTTAGCTAATAGCTAGCTACTTGCTCCACATGACAAAGCAATCATTACATGAATTTACAGATCCAAGGCAATCTTTTTCTACACCATTTTCCACATATTTTGCTCACAGTTCTTATATATATTTTTCATACAGCCAAGGAACTTATCTATTAGTTTATATCAAGATTATAAACACACTACCAAGATGTACCATGATAATCACATAAACAAATGCAATCATGATTTTCAAAACAAAATTTTCAATACTTTGACAAAAGGACGACAAATAATCGATTTTATGGCTAGATTCTCTTGTTGTCCCCAGCGGAGTCACCAACCTGTCGAAACCCCCCTTTTTATTAATTTTAAATTTTACGAAAAAAATAGAGAATCGACCTTTGAAAAATAGAAATATGGAGTCGCCACCGATCTTTTCGTTTTGGTGTGATCGGATCACCTAAAAATTTGGTTATTTTAATAAAACATTTCTTTTTTTACTAAAACAACGATTTTGGTCTTACGAAAATATGAGAAAACATGTTAGGGAGTCAGTTACGCATGAGGAAGGATTAGCACCCTCACTACGCCCAAAATTGGTACCAAATCGATTAAATACTGTCCTTATGTTAAAGCTTAAATTTTTTTTTTTGAAATGTGATTCTCTTTTGATAACATTTGAATAACCAGAATTGGTCACCAAGATTCTCTTGCCTAAGAGGAGTATAGCACCACATCCAGCACGATAGGACATGATCCTTTAAGCCCTTGAAAACATGATGAATTTTGACTTCCAAAATTTTTATGTTTAAAACCGCAAAAGGGTGCCCAATTATTTAGTTCAACGAGAAAATCGAAACCCAACACAGTAGGGCACAGTTCTTTAAATTTCTAAACATCGAGCATTGCCTTATTTTTTTAGAGTTTTTAAGAAACATGAGGGAAATTCCAAAGGGGATGTTCGATTATTTGGAAGCAACAGGAAATTGCAACCCAGCACGATAGGGCACGATTCCTTGAATTGCCAAACATCGAACATTACCTTCGTTTTGGAGAGTTTTTAGAAAACATAAGTGAAATTCAAAAGGGACCTTCGATTATTTTGAACAAACGAGAAATTGCAACCCAGCACTATAGGGCACGATTCCGTGAATTGCTGAATATCGAACATCGCCTTTGTTTAAAGAATTTTTAAAAGACGTAAGTGAAATTCTAAAGGGACCTTCGATTACTTTGAGCAAACGAGAAATTGCCACCCAACACGTTAGGGCACAATCCCGCGAATTGCCAAATATCGAATATCGCCTTCGTTTTAAGGGGTTTTTTAAAAGACATGGGTGAAATTCTAAAGGGATATTCGATCATTTTGAGCAAATGCGAAATTGCAACCCAACACGTTAGGGCACGATTTCGCGAATTGCCAAATATCAAATCTCATCTTCGTTTTAAAGAATTTTTAACTGAATAATTATAAAACTAGCTTAAAACGTATTAATTCGACTCGAAATAAGACGAAATTAATCGTAAAAATTTGGATTTTATAGAACTGCATTTCAAAAACCAAGTGGAAAACGATGATATGAGGTAATAGGTGTACGCATAAAATACGACAATGGAAGAGTGGAGGCAATACGATTTATTAAACCAACTAACAAACACTTACAGCTAAGTACAATTAGCTTAGAAATATAGCTCAATCTCAATCATGCATGGAGAATAATTAACATGGCAATATAAAATAATGAACAAATAAATAATGCAACGATAACATGCATGGGAAATAATTTATATACAATACAATAAAGAAAATAATACTACAACAATACAACACCACAAAACAATACATAAAAATGTGCCAAAATGACGTACATAGCATGATATAAAATAATCAACGCAAGATGTAAAAAAGGAACAACATAGCAATTAGAAGCAAATGTGGTATAAAATGATTTTAAAATAGTGACGAATAAATGAACAGATAATATATAGGTTGACCAATTTGCATAAAAACTAAGGATATATAATTATTGAAACAAATATTACAAAAATAAAGTTTAAATTAAAACGTCACGCAAAATATTTTAAACACAAATTCATTTAAACATTGACAAGGTACATGAAAACTTAAAAATATGAAAAATGGTGGAATACACGATAAGATATACGTACCAAACACACACATATATATATATTTAGGAATAATTATCTGTAAAAGGTATGAAATGAATGATGCATACAAAATTAAGTTAGCTTATAAATTATATATGTACCATTGTACTTAAAAGACACTTAAAAGAAATACTAAATAAGGTACTAAGATAATATAATATAGAGAAACGCTTAAAAATAATGATTTTATAAGCAAAAATGAAGTTCCCAAAATAGTGTCATATATATAAAATGTTTAGTGAATCGTGAATTAAGAAATATTTTAAATAGAAAACCCTATTAAAATAATTTATGTATCAATATATAAAATGTTTAAACAAAACTTTATAAAAGTGTTAAAATGGTTTAATATAAAAAGAGTTTTAAAATGTTATAAACGAGATAAAATTTTGAGAGAACTCAATGCATATATATATATATATATATATATATATATAAATGTTAGGAACTTTTAAAAAGCAAGTAATACAAGTCAAGAACTCAATTAAAATAACTCAATATAATGAAGCAATAATTTTATAAGTACAAAATGAAGTTTTGAATAATTACATATATATATATATATATATATATATATATAAACATTAGATAAATCTTAAAACAAGAAGTATTTTAAATAAAAAAACTCTATTAAAATAATATATGTACAAATATACACAAAAATATTTAAATGTGACGTTATACAAAATGTGTAAATAGTATAATAAAAAGAATTTCAAAATAACTACAAAATGAAAACAAATTAAAATGGATTAATATTTATAAGAATATTAAATGAATTTTAAAATGGCAAATTGCACAAACAAAAACTCGACTAAAATACTATATACGTACAAGTATATAAAATGTTTAAATAAAATACTATACATAATGTTAACAAAATATAATATGAAGATTTTAAAGTAACAATTTTTTTAAACTAAGTAAAATTATTATTGTTATTTCAACAAATAAAAACGAATTATCAAGAAAACAATACATGGTGTTGATAGAAAACTAAATTAAAATGAATTTAAAGTAGTAAGGATAATTTATAAAACAATAATAATAAAAAGGACCAATATGCGGCGCGTGCAAATGCGTAAGGACTCAAACTGGAAATAATCCAGCTCCCAAAACGCAGTGCTCAGGCGCGGATCCATTTGCAGACGAGTGTAAATTACAGGATCAAATTAAAAGAGTAAATAAAACAAATGGTATGCGATTGAACGATCGCGCAAAGAAGGACCCAACACGCAATTAACCCTTTTAAAGCAAACAGGCAGATCCCCGCCCTTTTTGGACGGCGTCGTTTCAAGCAAAGGTTTTAAAACCTTTTTCCTTTTTTTTTTTCAAATGCAGCCACCCTCTCTTTCCTTTTCCAAAGAATATCAGAAGAAAAAAAAGAACCCCAAAAGCCATTACTGTCGTTCGGCTGACCCCAAGACCTGAGCAAATCACTCTCCACCACTACAATTCGATGGAGATTAACATGTGCGCGCTTCGACTAGAGTCTTAACTCAAGACCCATCAATCTCAGCCTTTAGAACTCTCATCCCAAACTTTGATTTCGACAAAGGGGACAAGAATTCCGATGGTTTATTTACGACAGTAAACACTCCTCTTCTTTTATTTTTTATTTTTTATATTCAAGCCATATGCAAAATCAAAAGAGAGAAACATACATAAAAAAGGGATCGAGAATCACCTCTTAATTTTTTCGATTTTTTTGTTGTATTTAATATGTATTTTTTTTTGGTAGGTATATCAGCTCTGTTTTTTTTACAATGAAAAGGTTTTGTTGGCTTTCTGGCCGAACAATCAAAAATAAAAATAAAAATACAAGCCCTCCTTTTTTTGCTATTCCATTATTTTTTTGTTTCCATTTGCTGTTGTTTTCTTGTTTGTTTGCAGGTGTGCGTGAGCGTGGAGGCCGTACGATACTGGGTACGGAGGTATGGAGGAGGCAGTCGACGTTGGAGGCTGCTAGGGTTTCCAGTTACCAAAATTTTAGGTTGTTTGGGCTTGTTTTGGGCATTAGGCCATTGTGTTGGGCCCGGACGGATTTGGCCCATTACGATAAGAATAAAATATCTACAGATATTTCAATACTCAAGCATTTTAAAAACATTAGAAAGGCATTCTCATTCAAGATGTCAAATTAATCGAATAAAAGTGTTCATATTTTAGAGTCTTTACTAAAAACATTAAACTAAAGGTTTGTTTTGTTAAAATTCTTATCTATTTTTATTAAATGTTAATACCACATTTCTATATATTCTTTTGAATATAAATAAATGAAGATAATTGATGATTTATTTATATATTTATTAAACCATAACCTATTTGCTCACTTTTCTTTTTCTTCTTCATTTTCTCTCTTTTTTTTTCTTATTGATCTATCATTTTCTCTATTCTTTTTTATTCTTTTGCACCCTGTTTGCATCTGGAGCCATAAATGGAACTTGAACTTTCTTGGGTTCCTTCTGTGCTTTGTCTTTCCTTAATCTTTCTACAGGAATTTCAATGTGAGAAAACAACGACATGTAGATAAATTGCAATTGGATCTACAATTGAAAGAGTAAAAATAGAGATTTACACATGAATTGGTTACATAGTTTGGAAGATTTTTTTATGTCTACGGGACATTGCCCAAAGAGTAATTTATTAACAATCTGTAATACAATATGTGATTTAAGTTTAATTTATTCATCAAGTTACAATCTCACCCCTATACATCAATTTAAGATAACTTTTTCTACTAAAACTTTTCTCTCGAAAGTTAAGCTATAAACTATACGGCGAAGTTTGAAAAGTACATAGTAATTTGATTTAGGTGTAGTTGCTTGTAATAACACTTGTGTAATTACACAAGGTGGCATGTTTGTGTAACCATTTTAATTGGTGGGTCTTATTAAATTGGTTATAATTAGAGCACCTCAATTAGAATTGGTGGGTCTTATTGAATTGGTTATAATTGGAGCACCTAGATTAGACTTTTCAACTTTTAGGAGAGGGTGAAACGTGGGTAATTATACTCAAATCCAATTACTCTATTGTTTTTCAAACACTCATATATGATTTAACTTTTAAAATTATTTTTATATAACTTTAAGTTATAAAATTATATTACATAAGCATGAACTCATATGAGTGTTTAGGAAGGTTATGGCAAAAAAAATAAAAATCTAAAGTTATATTATAAATCCTAAAAAAGTATATTATAAAAATAATTTATGGTACATTATAAAGTTATAACAAAAAAGTATTTCATTTAAATTCTAAAAAATTTCTAAAGTTAAAACCAAAAAGTATATTATCACATTAATCCCTTCAAAGGCCTCAGGGCGAGCATTGTTGCATTCTCTCAAAGGGAGAGGGAAAGCATTATTCTCCTCTATCAATCGCAAAGAAATAATGCAACATTATCTAACAGTTTGTTGGTTGGACTTCATATATCCCTCTTCAGAAGGGGTGGGGAACTTAACAATCATGCTGAATATAACCACAACCATTTTAGTCAATTTCAGAATAGGTTTCCCAAAAGTAGCATTGTATACTATCAATGTTGGAAAAATCCGGTTTGAAAACGATTTTGTCATAACGAAAATATTAAAATTTGAAAATCGAGTTGGTTTGTAATATTATAGAAATAAACTTTTCCCGAAAAAATTTGTTCGTATGTGATGGATTCTTGTTGTTACTGACTTTCAATCGAATGACCTTTTCAACTATTTTCATACCACGAATCACTTTGAGTGTGAGCTTGAACAATCATGAATCAAACACTGAATCATAATTAATTTTCTTACTTTCAGTAGGAAAGTAAATCTCTCTATAGAAACTAATTGTTATTCCTGGAAATTAGAATTTATATAGAAACTAGTAGAATTGTTATTCCCGGAAATTAGAATTTATACTTAGAAATAAATTTTCACTATTTTCGAGCAAAATAATAATATTGAAAACTTATTTGTTAATAACTCTACTAGTGTCATCAGTTTATAGAGAGAGATTGAAGAATCCTAGTTAAATTAGTAGAATACAAACAGTACTTACCTAATAAGAAAACCAATCCCCTAATTCTACTATTGTGAATGATGTTATATACTGCAGAAGTCATATACCTAAAGCACCAACTTTTGGTTCCTTATCTATTTGAACTCATGTTTTTACTTACATCAAATTATATAAGTCATGCATACGTAGTCCATTATCCACTCAGGATTAAGGTATGCTACACTATGAATGTCACAAGTAGATAAATCTATAAATGGATTCAGTTCGATGTACTTTTAATTTAGTCAGTTACATCATGTCTTTATCTTTTGGGAGTCATCCGCTCTGATGCCCAAGACAAAGCATCTCCCTAATCGGAATTGATAGATGTCATATTAGTCTTTTAATCGATTTGCTCATTTTTTATTAGACTAAGGACATGTTTAGGTTCATCTACTAATACAAGTTGTTTTTCTGTATTACAATTTGATCACTTAATACCGGTTAACATTAGCTAAACGTTAAATAACCAATGTGCCAATATTTACTTTTATTTTTCTTTGTGTGCAAAAATTATTAAGGATAATATACAAAGGGTATTAATGTAATTCATGGATAATTTTATTAAACCAATTTGTTTAAAAAAATACAATTGTACATAGATGAAAATACTACATTTAGGGCACCAGATCTAATAGTCGAGTCGTCTACAACAAAAGATTCCATTATTTCAGTAACCATGTGCTCACCATCTCCCAAAGTGACCGGGAGAGTAATCGACCCCATTATCGCAATTAGCTAGTTGGCGAAGGCGTAGATAAGGCTGGTCTTCTTCAAACTTGAATATTTAAGGCCCATTTGATGGAATGCCTTAGACATGAGAATATCTATATAGCTACCCATATCCAATAGTATATGTTTCACTTGAAAGGTTACTATGTTAGCAGAAACAATGGGAAGGTCATCACTCTCAGCATCCAATACATCTTGCTCACCTTTTGAAAATCAAAACTACCAGGAGGGAAAGGATCTAAACTTCTTCAACAGTGCAACAACAGACATAATGCTTTTTAGATGAGTCTTTTGTTTGGAGTTTGAAGTGGCCCATTCAAAATTCCTTCCAGTAACACAACTTTCACCTCCCTCGCATAGGTTGTTTACCCATTGCCCTATCCTCTTTCTAATTAGTAAAAGGTCTTGTTTCTTTATCATAAGACCTACCCCTCGAATACGGTTCTTAGAAAAAGTATTGATTTAAATAACCCTTCCAAATGGTTGATTTAATTGCATCATTAAGATGGACACAATCTTTAGTCATGTGTCCTAGAACACCATGAAATTCACTATGCAAATTGGAATTACTGCGATGTTGGCTTAGAAGCATTGATGGAGAAACCTCCAACAACCCTTTAGAAGCATTTTACAGTAATGTCATAGCCTAAAGGTGGTTTTGGCCTCCCATCGAAATTGTCTGTGGTATCGCGACACTAACCCTTGGGTGTTGCGATACCATTGTAGTATGCCTAAATTTTCCTAGTTTATCAGCCCAAACACCTAACTACACAAAAAAATAACCTATAACATCCCAAATTTAAACATGCAATGAATTCAAAACCTAAGCTAAACAAAAGTATCCAAAGTCTTAGCTCAAATGATTCAATTATTTACAAACGAGTTCAATTGCCAATGGAAAATTTAAAAATGGTATTTCGGGCAATCTGTTACCCTCAAAATGGTGTTTGCATGGTATCATCAACACTAGAATGCGCCTCTTATTCTTTAACCAATTTAGTCTACTTGAGGATTGGTTATAGATCGTTACCTTCCTTGGAATTGGGATCCTCCTTGGTGTCGAACTCAAACTGCAACTTTACACCATTTCAAACAATTCACAATTTAGCAGTATGACAAGATAATAAGATAACGACAAGACAATCATACACCAGAGACGGTGGCACATTCTTAAGGTTAGGGTAGTTATCAACACATTTGAAGACCTCTATTTCCTCATCAATTTTCATTATTAGTTTCTCTTTACCTATGTCAATTGTGGCTTGAGAGGTAGCTAAAAATGGTCACCTTAATAGAATCAGAATCTCTTAAGTCTTTTTTGAAATCCAACACTATGTACTGGGAGAAAAAATTTCCTAGCTCTAACTAGGACATCCTCAAGGACTCCATTGGGATGGGTTAACGAGTGATCGACTAATTGTAAAATGATCGAAGTTTCTCGAAGGTCTCCTAAACCCAACCTATGGTAGATGGATAAGGGCATAAGATTGATACTAGTACCAAGGTTGAAACACCGTTAACTCGTCTCCGTTGCCAAATTAGGGTTACAGAGTATTACAGTACAATTCAAAACATTTAACTTCAAATAGAAACTATTATTTAGATTAAACACTAACATTTAAACACACATTACATTTATAGAATAAATACACTTATGGGCCCTTAAACCGAGCCTGCGAGGCCCTAAAAATAATTTAAGAATATTTTGAAACCATTCTGAAACAAAACAAAAATTTTTGAAAAAATTACAAAATTTTGAAAACATGGGTCACAAGGCCGTGTGACATAGCCCATACCGTGTGGCTTAGAATCATGACCGTGTGACCAACCATGTACAATTCAAAGTATGAGACACACGACCATGTCCCAACCTGTGTTTTTGCCCATGTGGGTATTCGAAGTAATGTCACATGGTCATATTACAGACCATGTGCTAAACCATGTGTTGGGTCATACAGTCGTGTTGCCAGGCCGTGTAACTCTCTAAGACCGTGTGGACTACCCTGTACCTAAAAATATTCATATGGTTTCAACTAGATGACCCTTTGGTCACCTAAACCATAAGAGACCTTAGGAAATTTGAAAAAGGACGGGAGGTTGTAGGTTAAAAGTTTTGTGTCCAGTGGCTTATTAGAATAATTCCATGATACTTGGTCAAGTTTAATCCCTCAGAATTCTTACAACAAATCACTCTTTAATGCTTGCATTTGATCCTTTAATGAAACATCTTGGTTACAAGGGTCTCTTTCTTTGGAACTAGCCGGTTGAAGGTTGTCTTGAGAATGGTGGTTAGGATCATTTGGCTGCCATCAATTTTGTTGCCTTTGTAAGAAAGATTGGGTTGTTTCCTCTTGTTGGCCTAGTGGGTTAGCCTTGTCAAGCTCTCTGTCAGCTTTAAGCTTTTCAATAATCTACTCATTCTTGACATTTTGTCGGTTTAACAATCGTTACCTCTCTTGTTACTTTTGATATATGTGTTGTTGTTTCGAGAGATGAACTTCAAGACATCTTATCCTTTCTTTCATCTTAGTAAACTATTATTGAAAACTTGAATTGGGATGTTGGGAAGTTTGGTCTATAGAATGAATGATGGTATTTCCTTAAATAGACTAAGCATACCACCAAGGTAGAGGTGGAAACTGATAATATGAGGGATAAGTATGGGTGTCTCAAGGGAGAGTAGAGGTGATACCTAATGGAAGTTGAGATTCTTGTTTGGTATTCTGGTCAGGTTTGAGAGATGGTGGTTGTTGAGTGACTTGTGGAGGCTATTGTATAGGTGTTTGGGTTGATGATTGCTCTGTATTTGGGTTTGTAGGGTTTTCAGGATTATCAATGGAAAAAGGAGTAATGGTTTTAGTCTACACTCACTGCATCAATTGTTGATGAGGGAAATAATAAGGAAAAGATAAGGAAGAGAAGGTGGTGGAGCTTAGGCGTTCGGTTCACCTGTGACATGTAGAGAGCTAAAAGTACGAGTTATGGAAGGGAAACATGAGTAACATAATGAATGAGGCTAAGGACTTAGAATCTCTTGGAGAAAGAAGATATTGCAAGAATGCTTCAAGGAGAAGGAGAGAGGATCCCTGGTTCTTTATGTGTTAGGGTAAACGGACATCCCATTTTCGTATAGTGTTATGTCTCCCATAATACCAATGGTAGGTTGCTCGTGTTGTTGCTTAGGTGGCAGGCTTGCTACATATCAATTATCGTCATGCATAATACTATGTGGTCCTACTCTGACGTTCTCCTTGTTAAGATAGTACGAGGTTGTTACACCTTGGTGGCCTTTTAGTGGTCCCTTTTGGAGGACAAAAAGTGAGTAACTAAAAACAAGTGGCCATGTAGTAGGTGACCCTTTAGTTAAACTGTGTGAGGTTTACGGATGGCTGGTTAAGGTCAAAATGAAGGGTATACAACAAAGGTCATCCACGGGCACTTGTTTGGGCTCTCACTAGGCCACTCTATGTTTTGCCACATGTCTTTATTAGGGAAGGGGTATAACAATTTCCAAGACCAATCGGAGGGTCACCATGAGGAGTATTTGATGGGGGCCCATCCACGAGCATTTGTTTGAGCTCTTACCAGGCCACTCATTGTTTTTTCATGTGTCCTTATTAGGGAATGAGTATAACAATATTGAAGATCAAGTTAAATGGATAACCAATGGGGTTCCATTTTTAAAAAAGACAAACAAAGAAATCGGTGTTCTTACGAAGTTTTGATGTTGATGAAGGCTTCGTTCTTCATTATATTCAAAAAGTGCTTTTGGAGCCCATAGCACGTTTGGCAACATTAGCAATAAAGAACAAGATGCTTTTGAAGTTGAAAGTACTTTTAAAATTTTAGCTTTTGTATTCGGAGTCAAATAACATTTTTAACTCTCATTGATAATTGAAATGTATCTTAAGTAATATTTGTAATATTAGGTATATAACTATTTTTCTATTGAAATTTATTTCAAATATATAACACTTTATATTTGAATTTGTAATAATTATTCTTTAATATTTAAAATAGAGTTTACATATTCAAATAAAATTTTACAAATAATTTGTATTGATAGCTTAAAAATATTTAAAATTTAGATTTTATATATCAAAATATTAATAATATTATCTTCTTCTATTTTTATCGGAATATCCTAATGAACTTTAACATAATTTAAAACCTTTTTTTACTTTACAACATTATATCTAAAATTAATATTTTATTTCTAAAAACACTTTTTGATAGCAATACAAACAATTTTTAAACCAAAATTTTCAAAACACTTCTCAAAAATAATGAATAACTAGTCTGAAGATAAATTAGGTAAATGAGTAATGCGTTAAATAAAAATATATAATATAAATTTATTATCCTTTCCACTTAATTACTTGAAAAATAAAATATCACATCAACACTTAACATAAAAAATTGGATTGAAATTTTAGTGGAAAAATCATTTTACTCATTCATTTAACGTACATAAATTAATTTATCTTAATTTTATAAATAAAAAATAAAAAATAAATTTTTAGCTACAATGTTTGAGATTAATATTGGTGACGTTATTCGGTTAAGAAATCTCTCTTCATTTGGAGAAATATACTTACCATATTTGAAGAGAGAATGATGATTAAATAAGTTGTCTCTTTATTTCATACTTACTTTCTCCTCAAAGTTCATTTCATAACTTATAAATGTACTTAGTTGGGAGATATTTAAGGAGCAGTGTTCCATCACACTAGTTGGAAATATGCAAGTCTAATAAAGCCTATATAATTAATGTACAAGTGAAGAGAGCACTTGTAATTTGTTGATTAGATGAACTTGCATTAGATGCAATTTGTTTGTAAAGAATAATGTGTAAGTAAGCTTTAAGGGAAAGAGTGAAATCGAAAAGTAAAATTGGTTAAATTTATAAGAGCGAGGGTGTAATTTAATGAGCGAGTTAAATTTAAATTAAATTTTGTAGTATTGATTATAATAGATTACTGTCTTAGTAAAGCCCCTACAGACGTAGGAATAAGTTCTAAATTGCGTAACAGACTCTTGTATGTATTGTTGTTATTTTCCTTTTTCACTTGTTTCTTTAGTTGCAACTTACAATATAATTGAGAAACAACTAAATTAACAAGTTTAAATCCCACTATGTATGAGCTCTGTCTAGATTTATTCTAGTCTAAGTTAGTATGTATTCATATTTTCAGTTTATTATGCTTTATATTAAGTTGACTTTTATTCTAATCGATCAAATTTGTATAATTTGTAATTTATACAATACTTGTATTCATACCTATAATTATACTTGTAATCTCTTTCAAATATTTAGCGAGAGAGTAACATCTAAAATTGGACAAATAAATTAGAAAGAAAAGACAGAAAGATTATATTGTTTCCAACTTGAAGATACCTTCGACAAACAAGTGATCATCAAGGATAGCAACGCTTGCGAATGAAAAAGAAAATGAAATTTCAAAATTAAGTTTTCAAAATATTACTATTGTTTTATTAAATCTTTTGTATTTGTATAGTAATCAGTTTAAGTATTAAATATTAATTTACACATTATATTATCAAATTTTATATATATTTATACCTATGATGAATTTGGATATGATATTTATAAAAAACAACATATACTATTATTGAAATTAGGAAGCCTTTTTCTTTTCTTTTCTTTTTTAACAAGTTAGTTACCATTTGTTCATGGATAAACAATTTACAGGTTTAAAATTTGATATATGTGTTTTAAATAAGCTTCACATCATAATCAAAATAGAATTTGACATCCAAAATCAATGAAGTTAATAGAAAGACTTTATTACTATAATATTAATACTTTGAAATTTTAATTACAACATTTTAAAATTTAAATCATAACTCAAAAATATCTTGTAGTATGTTATTTTTTCTCAAATCACAAAAAGAAAAAAAAAATCAAGAGACACAAAATGAAAACATCAAACCAGCCAAAAAGAGATCCTAAAATTAACTCTTATGCATATATCATATCAAAAATTATGGGAAAATAAAACACCACATCCAAAAAAGACAAGAGGGTTATATTGTTTTCAAGTTGAAGATACCTTTGATAAACAAGTGAATCGTTTTATAATGATGTTTTGAGTGTGAAGACAAAAAGCGAATGATTTTGGATGGAGATGAGTGAGGCTAAGTATTAAGTTTTTAATGATGGAAAGATATGCTACGTAGAGTGTTGTGAATCACTCTTGTCTATGCATCAATGTTTTTGTCTCTAAGTAGATAATTAATTTATAGATATATACACACATATATGCAAACAGAAATTGATGATTCACCATGATTGGCTTTGCTTGATTCCGGGGGGGGCGCTCCTTATTTATCTTTCAACCATTTGTGTTACATCGGGTTTTGGTTTCCTTATGTTGGTTTTGATGCTGCCACTTAAATTTTAATGGGTAAATATATATTTTGATATCTTAACTTAGTTTTATAGTTTAAATTAATATTAAAAGTTTTTCTGGTCCAATTAAATACTTGAATTAGGTTTTAAGGTTCACTTTGAAATTTATTTAATTTTGATCTAAATGGGTACTTAAGCTTAGTTTTTTTGGTTTAATCTAGTATCTGAAGTTGGCTTTTTGGTCCAAATTAACACATGGTTATTTGAACTATGAAGATAAGTTCAGATGCCAATTTGAACAAAAAAGTCAAGTTCAAGTAGCTAATTAGACTAAAAAATGGTTTAAGTACCAAATTGAACCTTGAGGCCAAACTCGGGTACCAAAATAAATATTTACCCAATTCTAAGCTCTAAAACCGTAAACCCTAAGCTTATGACTAGGTTTTTAGAAACTTCAAGTTTAATGAAAAATTCTTTTTAAAGGAAAATTCATTTATTCATTCCATGAATGGATTATACTTTTCGAGAAAAATAAACAAACACCCATTGTAGGTGGTGAGGGGCAAGTTCCATCAACACAACAAAGATTTTAGCCTTAGCATCAAATAAACATTATAGCACGTCGACAATTGGTTGTCACAACTTATGCACGATATATTTGTAATGATTGCAAGTATTTATTACGATAAGGAAATTTGCCCCGGATAGTCTAAAGCAGTAGGCAAAAATTGACAAAAGAACCGAGTATCCACCAAACTGGAGAGGACAATGACAAAACCATCCCTAAAATCACTTGCAAAAGCAAGACTAAAAAATGTGCTACAAGAGCAAACAAAAACTTTTAAAAGTGAAGGTTTATTAAACAATGGGAAAAAATGCAAAACTTAAGACAACATGGGTCCAAACTGACGCTTGAAATAATTAATTATTTAGAAATACTCTCAAAATGAAAATAGATTAAGAAGCTGACAAAGAGTCACTCACTTTCCAAGAGAAACTAATGGTGGCTGCTGGAGTTTCAACAACAATAGGTACAGTCTTCTATTCATCACAACTTATGAAGATAACAAAAATATCTACAAAATAGATCTGTAAACTAAAAAAGAGATAAGACACATACAGTGAATAAAGAGAAAAAAGGAACGAGAGGATTAATGGGATAGAGAAAAAGGCGATAACAAATTTAGAGATTAATACTGCTGCTCCTGCTGAGCAAAACAAAACAAAACAAAAAAAAACGAATTGGAAAAAAAATACTTTTAATTAAAGTTGGAAGTGAAAGATAGACCTTGAAATGTATAAAATATTTATTCATACGGAATTAACTTTAAAGATAAAATCTAATAAATTTGATATTCGTATAAAATATTTGCAATTTATTATATTTTAAGCTATGGTATCTTCATACCAAGAAAAGAGTTTGATTAGATAGATTTTATTTTTTTAAAATATAAACAAAATTGATATTTTGAATTAAGATGACTAGAGTAAATTATACTCAGATTGTGGGTGAAAATATATTTATAAAAAATTTATTCAAAAATCAAATCATATAAATAAATCTTTATCAACTTTGGGTTTAATATATAGACATTTGGTTTTCTTAAGTTGCCTTTTAATGATTTTATTTAAACAATTCATATAAAATGATAAAAGGTAAAAATATTATTATAATAATATTTATTATTTTTATATAATTTTTATTGAATTAAAATCAACACTAAATTCAATAAAATGACAATTATTATCAAAAGGGTATTTTATTAAGATTGCAGAGTTATAATTTACAAACACAATGAAAAAATAATCAATTATTTCCTTTATATATATATATATTAAATATAATTGTAAATGCCCAAATTTACCCGGGCCCATAAAGAATAAGCCAAAATAATAGGTCCAACTAACAGTCCATTATTTTACAAGCTCTAAATAAAATACAGACCCCAAAAAATAGTCCAAAATCTAAAGTCAATTCAGAAACAAAACCTAACCCTAAACCCTAATGCGCCGCGCCCATCTGTAGCCACCATCGGTCGCCCCGCCTACGCCTCGTCCCGAGGCCTAGCACCTTTAGTTGTTTTACACCAACATGGCAAAAGCCCGCCTTCGTTGACCTCGCCTAGACCTGCAAAGAGAATGAAGAAAGAAACAGAGCAGAAAAGCAGAGACGAAGGCAGAAATAATAGAAATAATAGCAAAATGAAACACAGTGTTGAAAATGGCTATAAAAGCCAAACACATCAATGTAATATTTTTACAGAATACTAATCAAAAAAAGAATTCAAAGTAAAAAAGAAAAGGTGATTTGTTTTTCTATTCTGTATTTTGGTTTTCTTAAAAAAAATATCATAAAACAAAAAAAGGGTTTGATTTTTACCTCTTTTTTTTCGCACCCACTACAGGAAAATAGGGTTTTAGCGGCGTTTTATCAAAAAACGCCGCAAAAATTGTAAAACACAGAGCAATAGCGGCGTTTTTGGTAAAACGCCGCTAAAAGACAGAGCTTTAGCGGTGCTTTTGGTAAAACGCCGCTAAAAGACAGAGCACTAGCGGCGCTTTTGGTAAAACGCCGCTAAAAGACAGAGTATTAGCGGCGCTTGGTAAAACATCGCTAAAAGATAGAGTATTAGCGGCAGTTTTGGTAAAACGCCGCTAAAAGTCATATAACTCTTAAAATCTTAAACCCCCAAAAAATCATAAGTTTTGCTTCTGTAGCTGAGGCCGATGTATTATGAATTTATTAATTCTTTCAAATATTAATAACTTTCTATTATTAAATAATATTCTTACTACTATATTGTAGGAAGTTAAATCCGGACAAAAAGTTGGACGCCTTCAGCTTTTTGAGATTACGCATAGGAAGAAAGATGGATCTCCTATGACATCCGAAGCTGGAGAAATTATGGTATATTTACTTAATAATATTTGATTTATTCTAAATATTTATAATCTTTAATGATAATTGTTTAATTTGATTTATTCTAAATATTTATAATCTTTAATTATAATTGTTTAATTCAATTCATCATTAGTAGTTTTAAATAATGTTAAGTTATGTTGCATTCCTTTTTATTATATATTTCGTTTCTAACTCTTTAATTGATTTTTTAGGAGAAACTAAAGGAGAAGAAGGCGGAATATGAAGCGATTGCTTCGAGTGATAGTTTTGTTAATCTTGAGAACATTGATAATAGAATTATCACTAAAGTTTTGGGTCCTGAAAGGTACGGTCGGGTTCGATTTCAAGGATCTGGTGTTACCCCGACCCAATATTTTGGATCCGACTCCCAGCAATACATGCCTTCCGGAAGTCAAGCTCAAGCTGAAGTTCAGAGGTTAAGAGACCAGATAGCTTAGATGCAAGCGAACACGGTTGAGCAAATTGCCGAGGTTTAACGAAAATATGAAGAACTCCAAGAACAACTTAGAGCGGGCGGCGAGAGAGGGAGGCAATGGTAGAGCAAGAGAGGCGAGGCACGAGCGATGGTAGCAGAGCAAAGCAAAAAAGTACGACGACCTCCATTCTGACTTCAAAGAGATGATGCATATGTTTCAAAGAATCGCAAAGCCATCTTAGACATTAGTTTTCTTATTGTAAGAATGTTTTTAAGTTTTGTCACTTTTAACAAGATTGTAAAAATATTTTAAATTATACTTTATTTATTAATTATATCATATATCTTTAGTTAAATTTAAAGTATCATTTAGAATTAATTTTTGGTTGTATTTTTATGCTAAATTTATTGCTTTTTGGTGCATTTTATACTATATTTGTTGTATTTGGTTGAAATTTAATGCAGGAAGGGCTAGATATTGGTGAAAAAAAAATTGCAAATCTGCCAAAATTAGCGGCGTTTGCAGAAAAAGCGCCGCTAAAAGCCGTGACTTTTAGCGGCGCTTTTCATACAAACGCCGCTAAAAGCCATGACTTTTAGCGGCGCTTTTCCCACAAACGCCGCTAAAAGCAGTGACTTTTAGCGGTGGTTTTCACACGAACGCAACTAAAAGTCACGGCTTTTAGCGGCACTTTTACCCCTAACGCCGCTAAAAGCCATGACTTTTAGCGGCGCTTTTCCCACAAATGCCGCTAAAAGCCTTGACTTTTAGCGGCGTTTTTTTTCAATAAACGCTACAATTTTTTGTGGCGTTACCTATAGCGGCCTTTTTTGCGGCTTTTTAGAAAGCGCCGCTAAAAGTCTATTTTCCTATAGTGCCTCACCACCATCAGGGCTCTTCCTCGTCGCGAAAGTTGTGTGACCCCTTTCGGGTTTCTGTTCGAGCTTCGCTCGAGAGGTATATGAGGGGTCACGAGGCGAAAAGGGGGGACGATGGCTAAAATTTTCTTTTCTTTTTATATTATCGCCTCTAGACTCGAAATCAAGAATAAAAAACAAAAGAAAGGGATCCTTTTGGAACTCCGACCATCATGGACGGTGGCAGAGGGATGCCCAGACCTAGACCGGAGATCGAGCCTGGGAAGAAGGCTGATTCAGAGAAAATAGGAAGGGTTTTCAGTTTTTTTTTTAAAGGAGAGGCTAAAATGTTTTTTTAGGAAATTTCTTGACTTGTATAGCGGTACAAAACGGTGCCATTTTGACTTGGTGCCTATTAACACAAAACGGCGTTGTTTTGGAGAGAAACAGGCTGACCCGGCCTGGTCCAGCCAAGGTCCACGTATTTTAAGACCGAATGGTCTATTTTCGCCTTTAGTCCTTCTGCTTTTGAAGCTGTTTTAATGTGGACCTATTTTATTTTTATTATTTCTAATCTTACCCGGTGGTTTTTGCTTTTATTTCATTTGAGTTCCGTGTAAAGCGCAACATTTTGGAGGACGGAAATATTTCCCTTTTTGGTCCCTCATTCCATTTGCGCATCGCAATATGGTCCCCCTTGTTTCATTTCATTCCTTTTTTTTCTTTAAATTCTATTTAAGTTATAATTAAGCCCTTTTCATTTTAATTATTTTATTATCTTTATTTATTTACTTGTTTATTTATTTATTCCTTTTATTTTGTTTGTTTAGTTGTTCTTTTACTTATTTATTGTGTTTTGTTCATTTATTTATATATATATATATATTCTTTAAATCCTCGTATATATTTATTATGTTCTTTTTCTTTCTTTTAACTTTTTATTTTTTCCTTTATTTATTTTATTTATGCTTCCATTATTATTACTGCTTTATTATCATTATTATTACTATGACAATTATCTTTTAGTATTGTATTAATACGTATATTTTTTATCATCGTTAGTTTTTATACTTTATTCGTTCATTATAAGTTCATGTTGCAGCATCGTTATTAAACACTAGTTCATATTTTAAGCCATACTTAAATGAATTCAAGTACACATTGTAATAGGCCCATTTCGCCCGGGCCTATACCAAAACCAAAATAAAAAAATAATAATAAAAACATAATAAAAATCCAATAAATGTCCATAGTCCAAATTTACATTTAACCCACATACAATTGAAGCTCAAATTTTAAACTCATTTTACAATAAGGGCCAAACCTAAATTAAATCTAACCCAATACCCAAAAAATTAATTCCCCAATAGGCCAATCCCAAAATTAGCCCAAATGGCCCAGATTTTCTGTGCCAGAAATTGGAACCCTAGCCAACTCTCCTCGCACCGCAAGTAGCCACCAGTGACCTTCACAACGCCCTCCAACTGTCCGATTTCAAGGCAGATAGAGCCCAAACAGTGAAGCTTCTGGAAAGCCTTCGTATCACACCCCACGAACGGCCTCGCCACGTCTGCAGCACCACGGCCTCCTTACCTGCAAAAACAGAATAACAACACTAACAATCACAACTCATGGACAGCAAAAGGAGAATAGCAGAAGGATCTAGGGGTTTTTCCTTTTATTTTCTTTTTTTTATTTTTTTATTTTTCCTGATTCGGTTATAAAAGAGAATCGATTGTAATCTAGGGGGGATCTTCTTTTTTTTTTTTTTTCCTTTTTTCCACATTTACACATATTGAATATCAGAGAAAACAATAAAAAATTATCAAAAGGTGATTTCCATTTTTCTTTGCTAAACTTTCTTCAAGTTCTTTTATTTTTCTTATTTTCTTTTGACATAAGAAACTAAAGAGGAGGGAGAGGAGGTTCACCTGATTCCTGGCGGTCGCGAAGACGCTGGAGATTCCTCCTTCGTCAAGATCAGGCCCAAAGGAATCACCTCTATTCTCCCTTCGGCGTGCTCTGTGATGCTGTTGAACAGGGGAAAATGAGAGAATGTCTTAGAGTTTTTTTTGGTTTTTTTAACGAAGGTTAAAAATGTTTTTTAAAACAAAAATGGTTTTGATTTAAGTGATGAATTCAACGGTGTAGTGTAAGTGGGGGAGATCCACATGGGCAAGCCTGATCCATAGGCTGGATCCATGCTTTGGCACTTCAAATGGTCAATTTTGCGGATGGTCCCTTGCCTTCGCGCTAAATTTTTAATTGGTCCTTATTCACATTTTATTTGTTTCAAATTTTTTTCTTAGAATTTACGTGGCATATTGATATTTGAGCATTTACCTTTTTCAATCCTCTCACATTTGCGCGCACTCCATTTTAGTCCCTATTTCGGTTTCAAAAGCTTATTTTATTTATTAATTAACCCTTTTAGTTTGATTTTGTTTCAATTAAGATCTTTTTCTCATTTTAATTTGTATAATTCATTTTTAAAATTCATTTGGCATTCATCTTTTATTTTTTTATGCATTTTAAATTACTTTAATAAATTTATTTTATTTTTAAAATCATTATTGTAAAGTTTTTATATCATGTCACTTTAACATTTTGTATAATATTTTTCTTAATGTTTTTGTATATTATTATATATATGATTCATGATAGAATTCCTATATATTATTAATTTTATATTATTTTATACATGTGATTTCTTTTAAACCCATCCTTATATTTTATGTATCATTTAAACAATTATTATTCATATACTTGGTGCATATATTTGATCATGTTATTTTAAATATATATATATATATATATTTTTTTAAAAAAAGAAATCTATTTGTCTATATAATTATGTTATTAAAATATATTACGTATTTAGCTTATGATAAAATTAATTTAATCTTATAATTTATATTTTAATTCCATGATATTTTATATAATTTCTATTTGTATTTCCTTTCAAATTTATTATGTACATAATTTATTCTTTAAAATACATATATTATTATTTCTTTATTATTTAAGATTCTTTCATGTATATGTAGTTTCATTGTATATTGGTGTGTTCTTCTTTCATGTATATTGTTTATTCTCTGTTATTATATTATATTTTCATTATATATTGTTTTATTGATTTTTATTATTATTGTATGCACATTAACACCTTTAAATATATAGGTTTTGTTTTTAAAATATTCTTGCATGTTATTAGCTCCAAATGTCTTCTTTCACAATATTTATTTTCATATTCATTTACATATTCTTAGTTTTATTTTATACATGTGCATCCTTTCAAACCCAATCATTTGTTGATTCATTTTGTAAGTTTTCATATATTTAATAGTTTTCAAATTATTTCCAAATTGTTTTGTGTACCATGTGTCGCTTTAGTTTTCATGTTATTTCATGTATTATTGTTTTATATTGATTATTAGCCTTTTGCACTATTATTTAAATTATGTTAATTTGTTCTTTTGTTTACTTGTATAATATTTCGTATAGTAATCCATGTTTGTAACTTTGATTTTTTTTGCTTTTCAATATTATTGCATCGTGATTCGAATTTCAATATTCTGGTTGATATTAGTTGTTTTGTTGTTATTTCAAGAAAAATAAAGGTGTTTTGAGCAAATTCTCAATTTTCCTTATTATACAAAAATTCTGAAATAAGGCAACATCCAATATTTGGGAATTCAAGAAATAATGCTCAATCGTGCTGGGTATGATTTTTTCGGTGAACTAAATATTTGGGATAACCTTTTATAATGTTAGTGTACGAGTTTTTTGAAATTCAAAAAATCGATCGTATTCTTGAAGGTATAAATGATTGTATCTGATCGTGCTGGGTATGATGCTGCATATCTTTGAAACGAGAGAATTTTGACAGCTAACTTGAACTATTCACACATTTTAAAGAATCATGCTTTGAAGGATCTTTTTTCTTACAATCTTTGATATAAGGATAGCATCGGATCAATTTGGTACCAATTTTTGGGCGTAATGAGGGTGCTCCCCCTTCCTCATACGTAACCGGCTCCCGAACCCATTTTTAAATTTTTGTGGATCGAAATTGTTTTAAAATGTTTTATTAGGTGATCCAATCACACCTAAACAAAAGATTGGTGGCGACTCGATATTTTTGTTTTCAAAAGTCGATCCCCATTATTTTCAAAATAAAAAGGGTTTCGACAGCTTGGCGACTCCACTAGGGACTGAACAAAGAGAGTCAGGCCAAAACATTGATTATTTGCTGTCCTTTTGTCAAAGAATTGAAAATTTGTTTTGAAAACCATGATTCTTTTAATTGCATTTGTTTGCATGATTTTTTTAGTTTGATTCTTGTAGAATAATATGGCATTACATTGCATGACCGCTGTGGTTATACCTGTTAAGTGGGAGTAAGAAGCTATGCTTTCGTGAGGTTTTCACCTCCGTATGGGCTAGTGGATTGCTTCCGGAATACATCCGTACCTATGATTTCGTGAGATTTTCATCTCCGCATGGTCATAGTGAAATGTATTCCCCTGAACTGAACTCGATTCATATGAGCCTATAATGGGTGAGAATTGAGGAATTTGCTGGTTCAGGTACCCTTTCTCTAGAACTGAGCTACATATAGTGAACCTTGAGAATCCATCTTAAGTAGAACCTTGCCCAAATTTAGTGGTCACCTGAATAGGTACTTTATTTGATATTTATTTCACTTATACTAATGTGTTTTGTTTTTTTTTTTGTTTATAATTGCATTGCATTACATCATCATAGAAAAGAGGTGTTGATTCATATTTGATTGCTAAATAGAACAGTTTGTCATAAAAAAAATGAATTTTCTGATAAAGTGGATTATAATACGGTTCTCTGAATTGACGGAAGAAGGCTGACAGTTCGTGGAGAAAAAACAAGTCTTTTCCTGAAGATTCAAGTCGATAAAGATTGTTTGAAAGCCGTCGCATCTCGATTTTCTTAATGGAGCTAATCAACATCATGAGGATAATGAGTCATGGCCTGGATCAAGCAAAGAAGAGCTAGTGGAGGCATTTATTGGAGGCTTGCGAGATTTGGATTTCACGAAGAAAAGGGATTGGTGTCTTCGCTTGGAATATGAACGTAAGGCCGTATATGTATTCCATTTTATGTAAAGGAATTTTTTTTCTAGAAAAGTTGTTCTAATGGAATTAAATTCAAAATCAACACTTCTCTTTCTTTTGCATTCATTCCATGCATTTGTATTGCATTGCATCATTGCATCATTTGCATTAGATTTTCATAAAAGGGTCCCTAATTAGTTGAAATTATTTCAGTTAGTCTGGAAACCGATAAAAACTTACCAACCAAGCGTTGTTACGGTACCCGTGCTAAGACAAAGGATATAGACCAAAGATT
The DNA here is from genome assembly GCF_025698485.1 of Gossypium arboreum. Classification (NCBI taxonomy): domain Eukaryota; kingdom Viridiplantae; phylum Streptophyta; class Magnoliopsida; order Malvales; family Malvaceae; genus Gossypium; species Gossypium arboreum. The sequence continues at coordinate 109,141,706 of NC_069075.1, read as the reverse complement.
GGAAAAACTTGAACAACTTCAAAGAGAGATGCAAGACCAGTTACAAATACAGATGCAAGAGCAACTAGCGAAGATTAGGCAGGATATGAGAGATCTGGTGCTAGAGTCTCAAAGGAATATGTTGAACCAGTTGTCTCAATAGCTGAAAAAGGGGCTTGAAGAAAGAAAAAGTTCTATTATCAATACTAGGAAAGACAATGAGGAGCCTCTAGATTTTATCCTGAAAAATGCTCAAACATGTCCGCAAGGTGTACCTATTATAAGAACTCAACAATATCAGGCCGATACATCTGCACCGGTAGAGTACCTGATGGGCTCAGGCTCTAATCCGGAGGGCAACCCCACTAATCTTGAAGTTCCTGATGAAATGGAAAAAGCAGGGAGGGAATTGCCAAGATAACTTGAAGATTGGTATAGATGGTTGGAGAAAAAATTGAAGGCAATGGAGAATGTTGACTTTTGCTGTGGGATTGACGCTAAGGATCTGAGTTTGGTTCCTGATCTAGTACTCCCACCGAAATTTAAAACTCTAGAGTTTGAAAAGTACAATGGGACTAGTTGTCCTGAAGCTCATATCACAATGTTTTGTCGAAGGATGACAGGATATGTTAATAATGACCAACTGTTAATCCATTGCTTCCAAGACAGTCTGATCGGGTCAGCAGCTAAATGGTACAATCAATTGAGTCGTGCTAAAATCAAATCATGGAAAGACTTAGCACGAGCCTTCATGAAGTAGTATAGTCATGTAACAGACATGGCGCCCGATAGAATTACCCTGCAAAACATGAAAAAGAAGCAGCATGAGAGCTTTAGGCAATATGCCCAAAGATAGAGAGAGGTAGCAACACAAGTCCAACCGCCTCTTTTGGAGAAGGAGACTGTGATGCTTTTCATCAATACTCTGGAAGCCCCATTCATTGATTATATGTTGGGAAGTGCTATTCTAAGCTTTTCAGATATAGTAATGTCTGGTGAGATGATTGAAAATGCGATAAGAAATGGGAAAATAGATATGGGAGAAAGTGCCAAAAGGTCAACCCCGGGAAACAAGGAAAATGAAGTGAACATTGTGAGCATGCCGTCCAAATTGGTCAACATAGGCTAGCCAAGGGTTATAACCACTAATTATCAAAGAGAATTTGAATGACATATCCAAAGAGAGGTCTAGGGAATAAAAGTTTCCAAACCCTTATGTGCTTGGGGGTGTTTTAAGCAATGGGACTGTGGAAGAGATCCCTGTATTTTTAGAGCTAATTTAGAGTAATATTCAAAACGTGCTTGTTGCTTTTAAGCCTAGGGGCAATAAGAATCCTTTTGTGAAATAGGCTTGTATCCAAAATTTTTATTTCAATAAAATGCATTCTTTTTGAATAAATGTTCTTTTATTCTTTATATATTCTTTTGTTCTTTGGACTATTTTCTTTGTAAATATGCCTTCATTCTTCATTCATGATCATATCATACAAATAATTATCCTTAGAATCATTTACTCTTTGGAATTTTCCTTTGTACATACTATAGGTCTTTAGATATCAATGACATGAGCAACGCTGTAACTAACTCCCTTTTGAGGTGAGATAGGTGTTTAAGCAGATCTCAGGACTTTGAAGATGACAGAGATTGTGACTTATTTCCTGATTTTTTAATGATGGTAGAACAAGATGAAAAACAGATCCTACTTTACAAAGGGTCAGTGAACATTGTGAGCAAGAAGCAAAGGTCGAAACCTGAGACAAAATGAATCATCATTGAGTTACTCCAAGGATTCAAAAATGTTCTCGCATGATCATGTCAAGATATACCTCAGATACTAAGGTCTGTGGACAATACAAAATGTCTATACGGTGGCAGAAGGACACATGTGGATGGTTTTATGGTAGCCACGCTAATTATGAAGTTTGGGTACTATTGATTCACCATGGAAGGGGATCGTATTAGTTAGGCTGTATTTAGAGAGAAAAGATTCTTGTGTCTCATTCATTTCTTCACAGACTTTCTCTATGTAGGGAAAAGATGTTATCAGGCCATTCTCGTCTAATATACATGTAACGCCCCAATTTTCGGGAATTCTGTGAATGTTGGCATAGGTTTAATTATGTTAGTGGGCCTCTAGAAGGCCCAAGCTTAAGATAGAACCCGACAATTTTAGTTAATTTTTGTTCCATAAGAAAAAGGGGGTGAAATTATGAAATAGGACCTATGTGAAAATGTTTGAAAATGCTATATGCTAAATTGAAGTGGCCAAACAAATAGGAGTGCAAAATAGGAGGATTTGCATGACAAACCTCCCATTTTACATGAAGTGGCCGGCCATCATGTTATTGAAGACAATATGTGCACTTGATATCCATAATTTATGGTACAAATTGATAAAAATTGATAATGGGTTAGGTAAATGTTCCATGATAATGGGTTAGGTAAATGTTCCATGATGGGCATTTCATGTCTTTTGTATTAAAGAATTAAATGGATGAAATATGAAATTTTATTAAAATAAAAAGGGGTGAAAAGAACAAAGTTTTGTCCATCTTTGTTCATCATAGCCGAAAGTTAGAGAAGAGAAAGGAGAGGAGAAAGCTCTTGAATGTTCGGTCACTTGGGGAAGAAAATTGAAGGTAAGTTCATGGTAGTTTGCTTCTATCTTGATGTTCATGAGTTCTTCTTAATTCTACCTTAACTCTTGACGCATATTTTGGTTTTTGGGTGTGTTGTGAGCATTTGGTCATGAATTAAAATGAAGGAAATGGTTGTTGTTTCATGTTCTTTTAATGAAAAATAGAAGATAGGTGAAGTTGAGCCAAACAAATGATCACGCATGTGCCTTAGATGCTAAAGGGAAAAATCGGCTAACATATTGTGCTTTAAAATGATGAAATGGAGATTATGCTTAAGTAAAAATCATAGATATGTGATGATTGATTGGTGATATACATGTTTAAATAACATGCATGCAAGATAGGTGTGTGAAAGAGTGAATTTGGTAATAAATCTGCTTGAGACAGCAGCAGTAATGTGACTTTGGAAAATTACCATAAATTGTGGGAGATGAATTAGAAGCTGAATAAATTATGTAATTAAAGCTTAACGAGTCTAGTTTCAAATGAAATAAACAAGAACATATTTTGAATTCTGTACAATGACAAATTTGATTCGTAATGAAGAGTGGTCAGATTAGTCAAACAGTGAAACATGGGAAAACTTTGAGAAAGATCTGGTATTGATTGGCTAAACCAAAAATTCTGAAAATTTTATGCATAGAAGATATATGAGTCTATTTTCAGGGAAAATTAACGGCACTTGATTTGGAGTTTCGTAGCTCTAGTTATAAATGATTTAGTGACTGTTACTCAAGAAGACAGCTTGCAGTAAAATTATGATTATGTGGTAAACATTGACAAAAATTTGTTAATGAGTTGCTTATTGATTTCTTATAAGCTTACTATGACCTGTAGGTGTGGTTGGCCGTATATTGTAAGGGGTTAATACGTAGTTTGTATTTGAATAGTTAGATTAACGTGTTAGTAATCCAATTGTAGGCGGTTCGTGTGTAGATCTCGTCAGCATATCGTCGCAAACAGGTGTGTAACTAACACCCTCTTTCTTGGTCTAGATCGGCAAAAGTCGAAAAGCCGAAATGCCGAAAATCAGTATTTTGTAGATTTGTGTGTGCGAATGCTCGTGAGGTAAATCGATTAATGTTTTTGGTAAGCTGCAATGTTTGGACTGCAAAGTGCATGATTTCTGTGCCCTCGATATTTTTGGGCTTAATGGGCCAAAATTGGAATGAGCCCAATTCGGTAAGAACCCTCGGTAGTGATTCTGTTAGTATGTGAAAGGTAGGAATATGCATGAAAAACCCTAAAATAGATAAATTACTGAAATACCTTTAAAAGTGGAAAAATTTACAGTTTTACCCCTAGGAGATAAATTACCGAAATACCCCTAGGGTTAAATTGACCTAAATGCATATTTGACTGTTGTTATTTAGTGCATGTCATGTTGTTATTATCTGATGCATGGGACTGGGATATTGACGGAGGAAGTACTGAAAGTGGCTTGTCCACGTCTTGGAGGCTTTGCCTCAATTCTTTGATAACTAAGCAAAGAAGGTCAAGAATCAGGAATGTTGGGTTTGGGTGGGTTGAGCTATTCCCACATGGAGTGTATGGTGGTACGGTGGAGTGTAGTGGTGGTGGGTTGAGTAGTCTCCCAAATGGGCTTGCATATGTTTATTGATGTTGCATGTATTTTGAAATGGGCCTATGGGCCATACTGTTATCTGAATAAGGGCTAAGGCCCGGTTATTGTAATCTGAAAAGGGCTCGCCCAAGATATCATTATTACTGAATGGGCTTAGGCCCAATGGGCTTGAGTGACTTGGGCTTTGAATGGGTTTTCCTTACTCATCGAGTTTCCACAAACTCACCCCTTCTTTAACGTTGCAGGTGAGCCTTAATGTGGGTGACTTGGAGCCGAGGGATTCAGAGTGGCCATGGTGAATACTTTTGGGTTTGAAAAAAAGACTGGTTTTCTTAAGTTATTTTTAATTACTCTTTAATTTTTGGGTTGTAATAAGGCCATTTTAACTTTATTTTCTTCTTTGATTTTCTGGGATTATATTCTTTTAAACAACTTTAAATTGATGGATAATAATTCAAATGGGCTAGACTTAGGGCGTAATTTCAAAACGATACTTGTTTTTTTTTAAAATAACACGACGTCACGAATACTCGATTTACCAAAGATAACCACTCAAAGAAATTTCAACTTGTTATAACCAAGTGTGGCAATGGATGTGGACATGTCTAGGATTGGATCCAATCGGAGAGCTTGGTACTTAAGCGACCTTCATGGCTCACCTCCTCTGTTATGGATACCTACCGGTGCCCGACTTCCATTCACTTGGTTAGTTTAACAAAAGTCGGCTTTTAAAACACTAAAAAGGGAACACGGGTTTTTGACTTCAATGTGGCACGTCGGATTCGGCCTTAACGTCTGGGCCGAGTTGGGGTGCTACAATACATGAATTCATCTTGGCAAACATTGAATACTTCACGAAGAGGGTGAAGGTCGCTTCATATGTCAATATTACAATATCGATAGTCATCAAATTCCAAAAAAAAAAAAAAGGGTTGCTGACAAGTAATGTTAGAAAGGATCACTTTCAAATACAACTGCACAATGTCAAAAGTTTGCAGTCTGTTCAAATATCAGACACTATATCACAGTGCAGCAAAGGCATTCAAAAAGAAAAAGTACAAAGATAGAAAAAAGAAAAAGAAAAGCAAACAATAGAACAAAGGTCATAATGAAAAATGATCGAGTCTTGTAAGGATTGACATAAAGAAGTTATCATTTACCCTCTATGTTTATCGAACGTGGGTCAGGACCTTCGCTGGGGCAACACATTGCTCATTGGTTTATGGGATAGAAACGGTTTTGAAGACGAGATTCTTTTTCTTCGAGTATTGGCAGAATTAAAGTTGGATGAATCAGAATGGGTTCAATCCTGATATGATCAGTTAAATTTAAAGGATATCCGTCACAGTCAGATGATGCGGGTTTATGACGAAAATGTTTGTCCTCGAGAATTACATGAGGCGAATTTGATATTAAAGAAGATCTTTCTTATACAAAAGGACTTCAAAGGAAGAAATATGTCAAACTAAGAGGGACCTTATGTAGTAAAGAAGGCCTATTTTGGAGGAGCATTGATATTGACCAGCAGGGTTTGCCCAAATTAGAGAATTCAAAATGCATTCAAAGAGTATTCTACCTAAAATAGGAGAGGCCAAGGTGAAAACCCGCAAAGGGCGCCTTGAGACTTTAAAAAAATCAAAAATAAAAAGAAGAAATAAAAAGAAAAAATAAAAAAAATAAAAAGAATCAATCAAAGAAATTGAAAAAAAGAAAAAGAAAAAGGAGAGGCCAGGGTGAAAACCCGCAAAGGGCGCTTTGAGACCAAAGGGGATTTGAGTTGAAAACCTGAAAAGGGCGGCTCAAATTTGGATCAAAACGGGGCATATGGTAGTCTTGCAATGCCTGAATTAACAATGAAAGAAGTATGTTACATCCTGGGGCATCGACAAAGTACTCTAGATCCCCTAAACACAGATTGAGCTCAGAATGATCCTCAAGAAGTTGGTACAGAGAAGCTCAAGCTGCGATACCGAGGGCACCTAGCTTTCCATTTTTACCCATTTTTCTTGTTATCTTTGATTACCTTTTTAGGTCATTTTCTTTCTTGGTTGCATTCGCTTCGAGCTATGTTCTTAATTTATTCCTTTCTTGTCCATGGTTATGATCTTTTTTCAAGCATTTTGCATTGAAATAACGATTTTTGGACTAATAATACGTTCATAAAGGGAGTTTTGCATATTACTTTGGGAAGTTTCTAAATAATACAGGGGCCTGAAATAGGGCTATTGTTTAAAACTCACTAAACTTAAGGGTTGGAAATATTTAAGCCCAAATTGAGATTATCTCCTTGGATTTTCTGTCAAAGATATTAATTGGTGTTATAACCCCGGTAAAGAATGAGCAATGGGATTATTCTCGGAAAAAGAAAATGGTATTTTGTATTCATACAGATATCAGGCATATACATCTGTTCATTATACCCAGGGAATGGTATAATAGATCAAATTGATTGAAGATGATGTAAATTCTATACCTCTGAGTTGTTATAGGATGGATAGAAGAAATCAAATGATTATTTCCCTGAGGTTGCAGTGGGAAGTTCAAACTTTATGTCCCAGGAGTTACAGTGTAAGGGACTCTAAAATTACAGCGAGGCAAGCTTGCTGAGCAAAATGTGATTGTTTCTTTAGGTTTTCTGTCAAGAATACAACAAAAATGCAGCATAATAAATCATTGATAGTGCCTTGGTGAGCAACGAGCGATGATACCTTAAGCATGTTTTTTTTAAAAAAAAAAGTCATTTAAAAATATCATTCTCATTTTTGCATTCATATGTCATTCATAACACATCTAGTTAGGAGCATTTGATTCATTTCGATCATAGCATCCTAATTATTTGACATAAGCATCACATCTAGTTAGGGGCATCTGATTCATTTCGATCATAGCATCCTAATTATTTGACATCAGCATCACATCTAGTTAGGAGCATTTGATTCATTTTGATCATAGCATCCTAATTATTTGACATAAACATCACATCTAGTTAGGAGCATTTGATTCATTTTGATCATAGCATCCTAATTATTTGACAAAAGCATCACATCTAGTTAGGAGCATTTGATTCATTTTGATCATAACATCCTAATTATTTGACATAAGCATGATACATGAAACCGAGTCTATAGGACAGGTCTGAGAGGACGGTGTAGTAACATCGGTGAAGTCAGATCTTATATCCCTGAAGTTGTAGCGGAATGGATTGAAGATTACAAACCTTATCTCCCTGAAGTTGCAGTGGAACAGGTTGAAATGTCGATTCTTTGTAAGCGATCATAACAAGTTTTATCTCCCTGAGGTTGCAGTGGAGTAGACTAAAGATTAAAGATTTTATCTCCCTGAAGTTGCAGCGGAGCAGATCTTCACAGATGACTAATCTTATCTCCATGTATCGGCAATGGAGTAGATTTTACCACCAGCCTTATCTCTCTGAGGTTGCGAGAGAGCAGGTTAAAGAATGAGTCTTATCTTTCTGGGGTAGCAAGAAAGCAGACTGAAGATTGAAGATTGGAAGAGGCAAATCTTATCTCTATGTATCGGCAATGGAGTAGATTTAAGCTTCAAGCCTTATCTCTCTGAGGTAGCAAGAGAGCAGGTTAAAGATTGAGTCTTATCTTTTTGAGGTAGTAAGAAAGCAGACTGAAGATTGAAGATCTTATCTCTCTAAGCAGTAGCGGAACAGATCAAAGATGGCGAGTCTTATCTCCATATATCGGTAATGGAGCAGATTTTAGCCAATAGCCTTATCTCTCTGAGGTAGCAAGAGAGCAGGTTAGCGATTGTAGTCTTATTTTCCTGAGGTAGCAAGGAAGCAGACCGAGGATTGAAGATCTATTTCCCTAAGCAGTTGTGGAGCATCGAGGATGGCGAATCTTATCTCCATGTATTGGCAATAGAGTAGATTTAAGTCACCAAGCCTATTTCCCTAAAGTTACAGTCAAGATTCAGTAAAACCAGGCAAAATTGGCCATATTTGAAGTCTTTGCTCTATTCTAGTTGCACGACAATGAGCAAAGAGGGGCAACTGTAATAGGCCCATTTTGCCCGGGCCTATACCAAAACCAAAATAAAATAATAATAATAATAACATAATAAAAATCCAATAAATGTCCATAGTCCAAATTTACATTTAACCCACATACAATTGAAGCTCAAATTTTAAACTCATTTTACAATAAGGGCCAAACCTAAATTAAATCTAACCCAATACCCAAAAAATTAATTCCCCAATAGGCCCAATCCTAAAATTAGCCCGAATAGCCCAGATTTTCTGTGCCAGAAATTGGAACCCTAGCCAACTCTCCTTGCGTCGCAAGTAGCCACCAGTGACCTTCACAATGGCCTCCAACCGTCCGATTTCAAGGCAGATAAAGCCCAAACAGTGAAGCTTCTGGAAAGCCTTCAGATCACACCCACGAACGGCCTCGCCACGTCTGCAAAGACCACGGCCTCCTTACCGCAAAAATGAATAACAACACTAACAATCACAACTCATGGACAACAAAAGGAGAATATTAGAAAGATCTAGGGGTTTTTCCTTCTATTTTATTTTTTTATTTTTTATTTTTCCTGATTTGGTTATAAAAGAGAACCGATTGTAATCTATGGGGGATCTTTTTTTTTTCCTTTTTTCCACATTTACACATATTAAATATCAGAGAAAACAATAAAAAATTATCAAGAGGTGATTTCCATTTTTCTTTGCTAAACTTTCTTCAAGTTCTTTTATTTTTCTTATTTTCTTTTGACATAAGAAACTAAAGAGGAGGGAGAGGAGGTCCACCTGATTCTTGGCGGTCGCGAAGACACTGGAGATTCCTCCTTCGTCAAGATCGGGCCCAAAGGAATCACCTCTATTCTCCCTTCGGCGTGCTCTGTGATGCTGTTGAACAGGGGAAAATGAGAGAATGTCTTAGAGTTATTTTATACATATGCATCCTTTCAAACCCAATCATGTGTTGATTCATTTTGTAAGTTTTCATATATTTAATAGTTTTCAAATTATTTCCAAATTGTTTTGTGTACCATGTGTCGCTTTAGTTTTTATGTTATTTCATGTATTATTATTTTATATTGATTATTAGCCTTTTGCACTATTATTTAAATTATGTTAATTTGTTCTTTTGTTTACTTGTATAATATTTCGTATAGTAATCCATGTTTGTAACTTTGATTTTTTTTTCTTTTCTATATTATTGCATCGTGATTCGAATTTCAATATCTGGTTGATATTAGTTGTTTCGTTGTTATTTCAAGAAAAATAAAAGTGTTTTGAGCAAATTCTCAATTTTCCTTATTATTCAAAAATTCTGAAATAAGTCAACTTTCAATATTTGGGAATTCGAGAAATCGTGCTCAATCGTGCTGGGTATGATTTTTTCGGTGAGCTAAATATTTGGGATAACCTTTTATAATGTTAGTGTACGAGTTTTTTGAAAGTCAAAAAATCGATCGTATTCTTGAAGGTATAAAGGATCGTATCCAATCGTGCTGGGTATGATGCTGCATATCTTTGAAACGAGAGAATTTTGACAGCTAACTTGAACTATTCACACATTTTAAAGAATCATGCTTTGAAGGATCTTTTTTCTTAAAATTTTTGATATAAGGATAGCATCGGATCAATTTGGTACCAATTTTTGGGCGTAATGAGGGTGCTCCCCCTTCCTCATACGTAATCGGCTCCCGAACCCATTTTTAAATTTTTGTGGACCGAAATTGTTTTAAAATGTTTTATTAAGTGATCCAATCACACCTAAACAAAAGATTGGTGGCGACTCCACATTTTTGTTTTCAAAAGTTGATCCCCATTGCTTTTAAAATAAAAAGGGTTTCGACACACTATATTTTAAGGATTATATTAATTTTTACCCGATTTTGTAAAAACTAAAATTTAAAAAATAAAAAAATAAAATAAGGTAATGTTCTGTATTTGGAGACTCGAGAAGTCGTGCCCCAACTTACGGGGTCTCGACTTTCTTGTTGAACCTAGATGACCGAATCTCCTTTTAAAATACATAAGATTTAAATAAAAATAATAAAAGGCAAACTTATTCTCAAGAATATGAGATGTCGTGTCCTAACTTACGGGATGTGACATTTTGTTACTTCGAGATAGGGAGGCGTTTTATACATTTTAATTTACTCGAGTAATTTTAATTAAAATTAACATTAACATAAAGGGGGATCGCGTTTTAAATTCTCTTTGAGTTTTCAGTTTTCGACATTAATACATTAAGTAATCAATTAGGTACCAATTATGGGCGTATCGAGGGTGCTAACCCTTTCTCGTGCGTAACCAACTCCCGAACCTGTTTTCTTAACTTCGTAGACAAAAAAAATTTTTGTTGTTTTAAGAAATCAAACATTTATTTAAAATGATCAAATAACGAGGTGATTCGATCACACCTCATAAAAAGGATTGGTGGCGATTTCCATTGTCGTTTTCAAAATAATAGTCGACCTCATTTTTTTACAAAAAAATGGTTTCGGTAGCTCGGCGACTCCACTAGCTACTGAATGAGAGAGTCAAGCCGTAAATTGATTAATTTATGTCTTTTCGTTGAAAATTGAAAATTTGATTTAAAATACGATCCTTTCATTGCATTTCATCTGTTATCTTTATGATCTTGGTCATAATACCTGCTTTGTTGGTTCGAGTCCTTAAATATTTTTTGCATATTGCATTGCATGACCACTCGATCTTACCTTTTAAGTGGGAGTGAGAAACTAGTCATTCATGAGGTCTTCACCTCCGTATAGGGTGGAGGATCGCTTCCAGGATACATCCGTACCTATGTCTTCATGAGATTTTCATCTTCGTATATCCATAGGGAAATGTATTCCCCTGAATTGAACTCAGTTTATATAAGCCTATAGTGGGTGAAGATCGAGGAATCTGTTGGTTCAAGTACCCTATCTTTAGAACCGAACCACATGTAGTGACCTATAGGAGCCCACCCTAGGCAAAGCCACACCAAACCATTAGCGATCGTCCGAATAGGTGTTCTGCTTGTTATTTATTGCTTACTTTAATTTCATATGAATTGTACTGACTTGTATTGTTTTGCTTGTGATTTCATGTCATTTCATCATAAAAAAGGTGTCGGTTCAAGTTCAATTACTAAATAGAGAGCTTGCCATGGAGAATGGATTTTTTGATAAAGTAGAGGATAATGCGGCCGTCCGTATATGGTCGGAGAAAACGTAATTGGAGAAAGGAGATAGCTTGGCAGCGGGGTATACGTCAGAGTTATGGGACTTCACTCATATCAGCGTGACACAAAATGACCTTTGGGAATTGAAGGAAATGTAAGCCTAATGGAGTGATGAAGTCAAACAGCTATTTTACGACAATTACGGTGATTTACCCTACTTACTCGACATCAAGATAAATAAGCATCTGTTTCAGGCTTTGGCCCAATTCTGGAATCTGGCCTACAATTGTTTCACCTTGGGGAACGTAGATTTGGTACCCATAGTGGAAGAATATACCGCCCTACTTCGACGCCCAAGGGTTCAAGTTGACATGGCCTATTCTAGAGCCGCTAATGTTTCGACCTTCGTGAAGAAATTAATGAATATCACTGGAATGAGTGAGCAGTAGGTTACGACTAGGATTAAACAGAAAGGAGAAAGCAAATGTATTCTCTGAAAAGTTTGCTAGATCTGATTTTGGCACACCCAAACATGAAGAAGAGAGTGGATGTTTTTTCTTTAACTATCTACGAATTAGTGGTTTTCTCTAAGGCACTGAGGCATGTAGACAAGGCAGTTTCTGATCTGTTTGATCAAATGGATAAAAGAATTACGCTGATTTCCGTAATTTTAGCTGAAACATTTAGGTCTTTGAATGCGTGCCAAATAGCTGGTAAGGGTCGATTCATAGGATGTGTGCAACTACTACTGGCTTGGTTCCATAGCCATTTTTGGAAGGTAGACAATGTGTCATATTGGGTGTTCTCTGAGAATTACTCACCATTTAAGGAAATAGTGGCTACACCAAGACGAGATGACATATCAGAGGAAAGATGGATGGCGATCCTCCAAAATCCCCAAGAAGAGGATGTCGAGTGGAGAGCCCCTTTGCTGGTTCCCGACGAGATCTTATACCGATGTGGGGATTTTGACTGGGTCCCCCTACTTGGGATTTGTGGAGCCATAGGATATGTTCCTTTGCTCGTATTGAAGCAGTACAGATCGAGACAATTCATACCAGCGACCCATGGGCTCGTACAGTGCGAGTTTCTGTATACGAAGGATAATTACAAGAAGAAGGTACGAAAGATGTCTAACGCTTGGAATTAGACTCGCCGGATAAAGAAATTGGTTGTTGGTCCGATAACGACCCCTGAGTATAATGGGTGGCGGAGTAAAAGAATCAACGATAATAATCTTGAGCCAAATCAAAAGGGTGCGCGATCGATGGAAGAATATCTACAAGTGGTCCCATCTGAGTTAGAAATCATAAAGTAGGACTTTGAAAGAAGGAATGTAGAGCTCGGTAAGAAGATAGAGCAACTAGAAGAGGAAAAGATGCATTTGAGACTAGATGTCCATGTTTAGAAATTGGAGACCGAGAAATGGAGAAAAGGAAAGAATAAGGCCGAGGAAGATTTGGATAGTCTAAAAATGGATTACAAGAAGTTACGCCTATCGATGAGAGTCGCGGGGTTAGGAAAAATGTCTGAACAATGGCGACACAAGATCCAATAAGAGAAGGCCAAAGCTGTTTGGTGGGAGAGAAAATACCAAGACGTCCAGGGTCGAAAAGAAGCCTTAGAGGAGTCTGTCGGAAACCCAAAATGAGAAGATCAAGTTAAAATACAAAATAACAGAATTGGAAAAATCGCTTCATTAGCATCGTAGCTGTAAATCTACAATAGAGCTGAAGGCGAGTTTGATTAAGATTGAAGAGTTGAAAAGAAAGGTCGAAGAACTCAAGATTGTATTACAAAATAGTGAGCCCCAGGTTGAGCTCCTTGAAGCAAGTAATGAGCGGTATAATGAGCAACTCCATCGATTTCAGGTCAAATTAGGGACAGAGACTACATTATGGGTGAGACTGTGGCCCAGATTCGAGAGGTGGCTGACCATATACAGACTTTAACAGTTCAAGCAGATGTATTAAGTCTGAAATATGAATTAAAATCAGACCGAGGCTGGGAACTGGCTTGGTTGCTTAGGAAAGTTAAAACTTTGAGCATTAGGGCTAAGCCGTATCTGTAATCCATTTCTATGTAAAGAATTTTGTTTTCTAGTAAAGTTGTTCTAAATAGAATTGAATCAGAGTTGACGCCTTTTTTCTGCATTCATGCATGTGCATTTCATCGTACTACTGTATGCATTAATTTTCACAAAAGGTCCCTAATTAACCAAAAATTATTTCAGTAATCTAAAAACTGACAAAAACCTACCAAATACGCATCGTTACGGTACTCGAAGAAAAACTAAAGCGATGGATAAAAGACTAGAAAGGTTGAAATAAATACAGAAGGAGATGTAAGAACAGATGTAAGCACAAATGCAAGAGCAATTGGCTAATATCCAGTAGGATATGATGGACCAAATGCTAGAATCACAAAGGAACATGATGAACCAGCTAACACAATTGCTGACTAGTGGACAGGAGAAAGGAAAGGGCCCTATGGTCAATACTGGAGATGACAATGAAGATCCTCTTTACCCTCCTGGTTTTACCCCAAAAAATGCTCAGACACAAGTCGAGGTGTTTACACGAAGGTCGTCGGTTACAATTAGGCCCCAACAATTTTAGGTCGGTGCCTCGATGCCAATCAACTATCAAGCAGGCTCAGGCTCTAATCCAGGGGATAACCCAACTAACCCCGTAGTCCCTGATCTGGATGATATGACAGAAGCCAAAAGAGCAAGAGTGGAGCTCTCAAAATAATTGAAAGACCGATGTAAGTGGTTAGAGAAGAAGTTCAAATCAATAGAAAATGTTGACTATCACTGTGGGATCGATGCGAAAGATTTGAGCTTGGTTCCGGACTTGGTGCTTCCCTCCAAGTTCAAAACTCTTGAGTTCGAGAAGTATGACGGGACTAGCTGCCCCGTGGCTCATATTATCGTATTTTGTAGATGAGTGACTGGGTACGTCAATAATGATTAGCTATCGATTCATTACTTCCAAGACAGTCTAGTTGGGGCAGCATCCAAATGGTATAACCAACTGATTCGTAACAAGATCAACTAATGGAAAAACCCTGCACAAGCTTTCATGAAACAGTATAGTCACATGACAGATATGACTCCTGATAGGATCATCTTGCAGAACATGGAAAAGAAACCGAATGAGAGTTTTCGACAATACGCCCAAAGGTAGAGGGCAGTTGCCATACAAGTTCAGCCACCTCTCTTAGAAAAAGAGGCCACCATACTATTCATCAATACCTTAAAGGCTTCATTCATCACTCATATGTTAGGGAACGCCACTAAAAGCTGCTCAGATATAATAATGATCGGCGAAATGATTGAGAATGCAGTAAGAAGCGGCAAAATGATGTAGGGGAAAGTACCAAGAGGTTAGCCCCAAAGAAAATGGAGAATGAGATGAACAATATGAGCATGTACAGCAAAGGTCATTCCAAGTCGTTTATAGTAAGCCAACTAAAGATGGTAACTGCCAACCATCAAAACACCTTAAGACAAGAATCCAATACGAGGACGAATACAGAAAGACTACAGTTTACGCCTATACCCATGACGTATAGGGAGTTGTATCAGAACTTATTCGATGCACACGTAGTGTCTCCTTTCTACTTAAAGCCGATGCAACCCCCATATCCCAAATGGTATGATGCAAATGCTCAGTGTGAATACCATGCTAAAATCACTTGGCACTCAATTGAAAATTGCACTGTGTTCAAAAAGTTAATTGAAAGATTCATTAAAATGGGGATTGTGAAGTTTGACGACCTATCCGCGCCCAATATAGCAGGAAACCCGTTACCCAATCATGCTGACCAAAGGGTACACAGGATAAACGAAGGTGGAAGCAAGAAGGTCAAATATGAGGTTGCAAAAGTTAAAACCCCATTGAGACGGGTTTGGAAGGAGATGGTAAAGAGAGGATTGATTGTATTGGATTCGGAAGAAAGATTTGAAGAAAAGATGAACTACTGTGAGTTCCATAATGAGATGAGGCATGAAATCCAAGAATACGGGGACTTCAGGGCCCTAGTGCAGGACATGATGAACAAAAAAAAAAGAAATGGAGTTTTATGAAGAAGTTAAAAACCCCAAAGAGGGAAATATATATGCATCAGAAGTAGAATCGATGACGCAGATCCAAAAATTCAATTACCTAGTAGCCATCATTTTAAGACCCAAAAATAATGAAGCGGGAACACGAATGCCACCGAAAGTCATAATCTAAAAACCTGCAGTCTTTTCCTATAAAGATAGCAAGATGGTTCCATGGAATTATGACTGCAATGTGATAATTCCGAAAAAAGAGAACCCGGCTGGCGCTTCAAAGGAGGACCAAGATGTGGGCTCCTATACACGTAGCGGGATGCGTTACGATTCAACAAACGCGAGAGCAGAACCCGCAAAAGGAAAAGCTTCGACGGTCAAACAGAAAAAGGAAAAATATAACCAAACCTGAGTCTCCTGTTAACGAGCCAGTCAACGAAGAGGAGGCTAAAGAATTTCTAAAATTTCTAAAGTACAGCGAGTATAGTGTTGTAGAGCAGATGTGTAAACAACAAGGTCGTATCTCAGTGCTAGCCTTACTCCTAAGCTCGGAGGTCCATCGTAGCGCCCTAATGAAAGTCTTAAATGAAACTTATGTCGCTAATGATATTTCCATCCACAAGCTAGACCGTCTGGTTAACAATATAAGTGCCGATAACTTTATCTTCTTCAATGATGACGAAATACCATCCAGTGGCATGGGATCGACTAAAGCTCTACACATCACCACCCGCTGCAAGGGGTATATGTTACTGGGGGTATTGATTGACAATGAATTGGCCTTGAACGTCCTACCATTATCTACACTGAACAGATTGCCTATAGATAGCTCTCACATGAAAGCCTGCCAAAATATAATGAGGGCATTCGATGGCACAGAAAGAAAGGTAACGAGTAGAATTGAAATACCTCTTCTAATCAGCCCAACACGTACGAGGTGGACTTCCTGGTAATGGATATTAAGCCTTCATATAACTGCTTATTGGGAAGGCCTTGGATACATTCAGTAGGGGCAGTGCCTTCATCGTTACACCAAAAGTTGAAATTGGTAACGGAAGGTCGACTAGTGATGATAAATGCTGAGGAGGACATCATCGCAGCAGTCACTAGTGACGTGCCATATCTAGAGGCAAATAATGAAGTGACTGAATATTCCTTTCGATCTTTGAAATTTGTGAATGCGACATTCATTATCGAAGGGAACAAGATCCTAATGCCCAGGATATCTAAAACTACAAGGATGGGCCTGCAGCTAATTGTTGGGAAAGGGGCATTACCGAGAAGAGGACTCAGGAGACACCTCCAAGGAAGGATTGAGGTACCAATGATGAAGGACAAACAAGACCGCTTCGGCTTAGAATTTAAGCCAGACGCAAGACAAAGAAAGAAGGAACTGGAAAAGAAGCAAGAGAGAAGGAAAGCACGGTTGAATGGGGATGAGATCAAATAGAAACCAATGATCTTCTCCCATATATCGAAAACTTTTGTGTCTGGAGGAATCATTCACCCTGAGCGAGGGACGCCAAGAAAGGAAGCCATAAAAAGAATGTTGGAAAATTTAGACATTAACGTCATATACGAAGAAGGAACTGGAGGAGTAAATTTGTCGGGCATTTACCCTTATGAGCCTAGAAGTGTTCTGAACAACTGGATTGCGGAAGAGATTCCTTTATTCTTTAGAACTAATACAGAGTAATGTCCAAAACACACTTATTACTCTAGGCCTAGGAGTAATAAGGGTCTTTTTTATGAAATAGGCTTATGTTCAAAATCGTTATAAAATGCATCTTTGCTATCATTTTTTAACAAATATTCTTTATTCTTTCCATTCATAATTACACTATACAGATAATTATTTTTAGATTCTTTAGTCTTTTGGAAATTTTCTAATATTCTTTTATTCTTCATTCATGATCATACTATGCAGATGATTATTCTTAAATTTCTTTCTTTGGATATTCCTTTATCTCTATAACAGGTCCTTGGATATCAATGATATGAGCGATGATGCTAATGACTCAGAGTCTTCTTTTGAGCAAGATATGTGTATGGATGATTCTTAGGGTTTTGAAGATGACCTAGATGGTGACCTATATCTTGATTTGTTTAAGATGGAAGAAAAAGATGATAAACAAATCTTACCACACAAAGAGTCAGTAAGTCAGTAGAAATCGTGAGTTTAGGAGAAGAGAAAGAAGTGAAGATTGAAACTGGTATCACCACAGAGATAAAGCGAGACATTATTGAATTGCTCCAAGAATTCAAGGATGTCTTCGTATGGTCATACCAGGACATGCCCAGATTGAATACTAATATAGTGGTGCATCGACTCCCCATAAAAGAATAATGTAACCCAGATTAGCAAAAACTCCAAAGGATGAGGCCCGACGTCTTGTTAAAAATAAAAGAAGAGGTTAAAGAATAGTTTGATGCTATATTTCTAAAGTGGTAAAATACTCAAAATGGGTAGCCAACATCGTCCCCTCCCTAAAAAGGATGGAAAAGTACGGATGTGTGTAGGCTACAGGGATTTGAATAAGGCTAGCCCGAAAGATAATTGTAAGGCCCAAATTTTGCCCGGGGCCCAATAAACCAAATAAATAAATATAATACCCAATTACAGCCCAAATATTAAAACCGTAAAAGCCCAATTAGCCCACAACCTTAACTAATTTTCAGTAAAAAAAAAGAAAAAAAAAACCTAGCCACCTCCACTTGCTCCACTTACATCTGCAAAAGTCAAAAGAAGAAAAAACAAAAAAAGGGGCAGAAAAGAAGCAAGAAAACAAGGAAATAGATAGCAAATCCATGATATTTCGACTACAAAGCATGAAATTCCGGATTTTTTTTGGGTACAAAAACAAGAATATTGTAAAAAAGGGGAAGGGTTTTGATAAAAAGAAAAAGAGATTGAAAAAAAAGTGTAATCTCTCTGAAGATTTTTCTAAAAAAAAAAACAGCAAGCAATAAAAAAAAAGATAATAACAAAGCCATCAAAAAAAAAAAAGAAGTGCAAACCGGCTTATGGTTTTTTTCTTTTCTTTTTTATTTTATTATTCGAATCCATCTCTTCTCATTCATGTATTAAAATATATCAAGGTATATATATATAAGAAATATAAAAAAATAAAAAAAATAAAAACTTTTTTGAAATTTCTGGCCACCGTGCGCGGTGGCCGGCGGTGGCGGATGGCGGCGGACGGAGCCGGAGTTTGGTCTGAAGGAGAAGGCCTTGAGAGAGTTTGAGAGAAAGGGGTTAGTTCTTTTTTTTATGAAATGGAAAAATGAGTTTTTTTTTAGGAATTTTGACTTATATAGCCCCATCAAAACGACGTCGTTTTGGGTTTAAGCCACTAATGCCAAAACGACATCGTTTTGGCTCTTAACCCATGGCCGACTCGCGACCCGACCCGCTCCAACTTCAGGATCCGCGTGTTTTCATTGGAGGGACTATTTGCGCGTTTAGCCCCTCCGCTTTTTATTACTTTGCAATTAAATTATTTTTTATTTTTAATTTGGCACCAAAATTTGTCGCAATTTTCAATTTAATCCTAGTTGATGCTGTGCATTTTATAAAGGGGGTTATTGCACTTTAGGCCCTCTGTTGTTTCACGCGCATTTAAATAGGCCGTTTTCTTTTTTTTTTAAATTTGCCCCAAAACTTCGCTTTTAATTGAATTTAGTGTCTTTTTAATTTAAGTTGATTTTATATTATCTTTGCTACTTTAATTTTTAATATTAGTTCAAATAATATTATATATATGCTTTTAAATACACTCTTTTATTTTCTTTTATTATAAATATTATTATTTTATTTTCTTTACGTTATTATTATATTGTATCGTTTTTTTATCATATCATTATTATTTTTCATGTACACATTATTTTCATGATTATTAATGTGTTTATTTTACTACTATTATTGTATTTATTATTAGTATTAGTATTATAATTATTGTTATCATACTTATATGTGTATATATTTATATGTAAAGTAATCAATGGTTATTTTAATATTATCATCATCTTAATATTAATATGTACTTATTTTTAACATATATATATATATGTATGTATATATTTATGAAGTATTATTAATAATTGTTTTGTAACATTATTATTATTATTTCTAATGTGTATGTATTATATATATTTTAATACTATATTATGTATATATTATATTATATATATATATATATATTATATTTTTATGTATATATTTTAATATCACATTATTCATATGTTTTTTATACATTATCCCATGTAAATACTTTCAATACTATATTATGCATATATTTTTGTCTCTATTATATATATACTTTTAATATTCAATACTATTATTATGAATATGTCTTTGGTATATGTATGTATATATATATATATATATATATATATATATATTTTTAAATTCATATATTATTATCATTATTTTCTACATTATATTATTATTATTATTATTATTATTATTATTATTATTATCATTGTCATTGCCATTTTGTTGTTCCATGTTTTATTCATTTTTATTTATTCGTTAATTTGCTTATGTCTTCGATCATTTCATTTTCCTCATGCATTTGTCTATATTTACATATTACTAGTCTTGCTATTACTTCATCTTTTATAATTACTCATATTATCGCTTTTGACAATTTGTCGCACCTATTATGTTATTATTCACATTAATATTATAATTTGCTTTTATGTTTTACTATAAATCACGTTATTTTTCTTACTCAATATATTAAAACAATTCTTTCATAAAAGTAATATTCCGTATTAGGTAATTCGAGATAATCGTACCTAACTTCTTGGATTTCGATTCTTTTATTTAACCTAAATAATGGAATATTCCTTTTAGTCACAATGTGAGTTTAAAAAAATGTTTATTTTTGGAGATACGAGGTGTGGTGCCCTAACTTACCGGGTATGACATGTTGTTACCTTGAAATAAGATTTTTCGCAAATAAAGGCAATACTCGGTGTTTGATGATTCGAGAATCATACCTTATCATGCTGGGTTGTGATTTCTCGTTTGCTCAAAAATAATCGAATATTCCTTTAGGTTTTCACCCATGCTTATTAAAAACCTTTCAAAACAAAGGATGTTCGATGATTGGATATTTGAGAATCGTGCCCTATCGTGTTGGGTTGCGCTTTTTCATTTATTCTAAGCAATCGAAGATCCCTTTGAAGTTTCATCCATGTTTTCTAAAAACCCTTTAAAACGAAAGAAGTGTTTGATGTTTGGGCAGTTCAGGGAATAGTGCCCTATCGTGCTGGGTTCCAATCTCCCGTCTGACCGAAATAATCAAATATTTCTCTAGGATTTCACTCGTATTTTCCAAAGTGAGGCAATGATCAATGTTTGGGAATTCAAAGAATCGTGCCCTACTATGCTGGGTTTCGATTTTTCATTGGACTAAATAGTTGAGCATCCTTTCGTGATTTTCGAATTATAAATTTCCAGACATCGAAACAAGAAAATTTTTGACGATTAACTCAGGTTATTCAACTTTTATTAAAAAAAGCCACATTTTAAAAACATTTATAATTTTAGACATAAGGACAATATTTAATCGATTTGGTACCAATTTTGGGCGTAGTGAGGGTGCTAATCCTTCCTCATGCGTAACCGACTCCCGAGCCCGTTTTCTAAAATTTTTGTAGACCAAAATTGTTGTTTTAGTAAATCATAAATGTTTTATTAAAATAACCAAATTTTTAGGTGATCCGATCACACCAAAACAAAAGATCGGTGGCGACTCCATGCATTTGTTTTTCAAAAGTCAATTACCCCTTTTTTAAAATTTTAAAAATTTTAAATCAAGGAATGGTTTCGACAGGTTGGCGACTCCACTAGGGACAATAAGAGAGTCAAGCCGCAAAATTGATTTTTTTTTGTCCTTTTGTCGAAAATTTAAAATTTGGTTTTTAGCAAATGATCCTTTTACTTCATTTGTTTTGGTTCAAGTCCTATAGAATACTTTTGCATTGCATTGCACGACCGTTGTGGTCACACCTTTTAAGTAGGAGTGAGAAACTATGCTTTCGTGAGGTTTTCACCTCCGCATGGGCTAGGGGATCGCTTCCGGAATACATCCGTACTTATGTCTTCGTGAGGTTTTCACCTCCGCATGGGCATAAGGAAATGTATTCCCCTAAACTGAACTTGGTCCATATGAGCCTATAATGGGTGAGGATTGAGGAATCCGCTGGTTCGGGTACCGTATCTCTAGAACTAAATCGCATATAGTAAACCTTAGGAACCATCCTTGGATGAAGCCGCGTCGAGCCTTAGTACTTACCCCTATATGCGTCATAATTATTGTTTATATGCTTGCATTCTATCGCTATTATTTGACACTAACTGGTGTTTTGTTTGGTTTTATCTTATTTGCATAACATTGCATACTAAAGGAGGCGTTAATCCGTATTCAATTACTAAGTTAGAAAATTTGACATGGAGAATGAATTTCTTAGTAAAGTCGAGGATAATGCGGCCGTTCGTGCTTGGTCGGAGAGGCTGCAATCGGAGAGAAGGGATAGCTTGGCAGAAGGGTATGTATCGGAGTTGCAAGATTTCACTCGCGTCAATGTAGTACAGAATGAGCTGCAAGAGTTGAGAGACATTTGGGCTAGTTGGAATGAAGGAATCAAGCAATTGTTTTACCAAAATTATGGTGACGTATCCTACCTGCTAGACATTAGAGTGGATAAGAATTTGTTTCGAGCCTTGGTGCAGTTTTGGAATTCTGCGTACAAGTGTTTCACTTTTGGAAAAGTGGATTTGGTACCTACAATGGAGGAATACACTACTTTGCTCAGGTGTCCCAAAATTCAAGTCCGGAAGACTTATGCTCGGGTTTTTAGTAGTCAGACTTTCGTGAAGAAACTGATGAGCATTTCTGGGATGAGCGAGCCTTGGGTCATTACTCGGATTCAGCAAAAAGGAGATAGCAAATGTATCCCTTGGGAGAATTTGCGAGATTTGATCTTGACACATCCAGATGAAAGAAAGAGGGTTGATATATTTTCCTTAAGCATCTACGAATTAGTGATCTTTCCTAAGGCTTTGAGGCAAGTGGACGAGGCGGTCATTGACTTGTTTGATCGCCTTGAAAAGGGAATCACCTTGGTACCAGCAATATTGGCAGAAACATTCAGATCTTTGAGCTCATGTAGGAAGACAGGCAAGGGGCGATTCATTAGATGTGCACAATTATTGATGGCATGGTTTCACGGGCACTTTTGGAAGGTAGACAAAGTTTCCTATCGAGTCTTCTCCGAGGGTTATTTCCCATTAAAAGAAGAAGCAGCTATATAGAGGAGAGAGGATATCTCAGAGGAGAAGTGGATGGACATTCTTCATAACCTCAAGGAGGGGGATATCGAGTGAAGAGCTTATTGGATGGTTCCTGACGAGATCATGTACCGATGCGGTAACTTCGATTGGGTGCCATTGTTAGGAATTTGGAGAGCTACCGGGTATACTCCACTGTTAGCCTTGAGGCAATATAAGTCGAGGCAGTTTGTACCCACGACCTATAGGCTTGCTCAGAGTGAATTCTCATTTAAAGGTGCTCATTATAAGAAGAGAGTTCGGGAGTTATCGGATGCTTGGAAGTAAACTTGTTGGATGAAGAGGTTAGTCGTCGGTTCCATAGTAACGCCCGAGTATAGCGAGTGGTTTAGGAAGAGGATTAATGATAATATTCCTAGGCCAAGCTTAGAGAATGCTCGACCTATCGGGGAACAATTACAAATCGCCCCATCAGAATTGGAAATTATAAGGCAAGATTTCGAGAAGAAAAGTTCGGAGCTCAGGAAGAAGATCGAACAATTAGAAGAAGAGAAGATGCATCTAAGGTTAGACGCTGATGTTCAGAGGTTAGAGGCTGAGAAATGGAGAAAAGGAAAAACTAAGGCTGAAGAAGACCTAAACAGCTTGAAGACAGACTACAAGAAGCTGCGCCTATCTATGAGGACTGCGGATTTAGGTAAGACTTCCGAACAATGGCGCCACGAAATTCAAGAAGAAGAAGCCAATACCGATCGGTGGGAAAGTAAATTTCGAGAAGCTTAGGCACGAAACGAAGATTTGGAGAAGAGTCTGTCGAAAAGTAGAAACGAGCGAGGTGAACTAAGGGCTAGAGTGGCAGAACTCGAGAAGTCTCTGCATCAGTACCGAAACCGCAACACCGCAATAGAGCTGAGGGCAAGCTTGATCCAGATAGAAGAGATGAAAGGAAGAATAGGAGAGTTAGAGGCATCACTGTAGAACTGTGAGATGCGAATCCAGTTTTTCGAGGCAAACGAGGATTGTTGGAAAGAGCAGCTTCACCATGTGCAAGACCAAGTCAGAAACAGAGATTACATTATGGGGGAAGCCATAACCCAAATTCGGGAGGTAGCAGACTACTTGCAAACTTTAGCGGTTCAAGTGGACATACTGAGCGTGAAGTATGAGTTGGAGTCGGATCGCGGATAAGAGCTGGCCTCGTTGCTTAGAAAAATTAGGACTTTAAGTGTTAGAGCGAAATTTTATTTGTGTTTCGACTTTATGTAAAAGATTTTATTTTCGAGTGAAATTTTCTAAGGGCAATTGAATCAAAATTGATGCCTCCTTTACATTCATGCATTTGCATTACATCATATCATTATGCATTAAAGGCCATAAGAGTTTTCTAATTAATTAATTAAAAATTATTTCAGTAACCTGGAAACTAATGAAAACCAACCAACTACGCACTCCTACGGTACAAGAAAAAATCAATGGATAAGAGACTCGAGAAATTGGAGCAAATGCAAAAGGACATGCAAGAACAAATGCAGTCTCAGATGGAAGAGCAGCTAGCCAAGATTCAACGAGAGATGAAGGAGCAAATGATGGAGTCCCAGAGAGAAATGATGTCCCAGTTATCCAAATTGCTGTTGGGAGGAATGGATAAGGGAAAGGGCCCCATGGACCAAGTTGAGGAAACAAATGAAGATCTCCAATACCCCCTGGCTTTACTCCGACGCATGTATCGATGAAGCCCGAGATTACCCTACAAAAACCATCGGTCACAATCATACCCCAGCAAGTTCAGGCTGGAGCTTTAATTCCGATGAACTTCCAGACCGGCTCAGGCTCTAACTTTGTTAACAACCCGAACTATTCACCCGTTCCTGACTTGGATGAAGCTGCTGAAGAGGAAAAGGTGAGGATGGATTCGTAAAAACAATTGGAAGAACGTTGTAGATGGCTCGAGGAAAAATTCAAAGCCATGGAGGCGTGGATCATTATCAAGGATTGATGCCAAGGATCCGAGTCCGTCCCGATTTAGTCCTCCCCTAAATTCAAAATGCTGAATTTGAGAAATACAATGGAACAAGTTGCCTGAAGCCCACATCACCATGTTCTGCAGGCGAATGACGGGATATGTTAACAATGACCAGCTACTAATCCACTGCTTTCAAGATAGTCTAGTTGGAGCGGCGTCTAAGTGGTATAATCAACTGAGCCGAGCCAAGATTAACTTATAGAAGGGTCTGGCTCAGGCCTTTATGAAGCAATACAATCATGTGACGGACATGACCCCTGACAGAATCACTCTCCAGAATATGGAAAAAAAAGTCAAATGAAAGCTTCAGACAGTATGCACAAAGGTGGAGAGAGGTGGCCATACAAGTTCAGCCGCCACTTCTAGAAAAGGAGATAACAATGCTCTTTATCAACACCTTGAAAGCCCCTTTTATCACCCATATGCTAGGAAGAGCCACAAAAGGCTTCTCTGACATAGTGATGACGGGGGAAATGATTGAGAATGCTGTGAGGAGCGGAAAAATAGAGTCGGGAGAGAGTGCCAGAAAGTCGACCCCAAGGAAAAGGGACAATGAAGTGAACAACATGAGCACATTCAACAAGGGGCAGTCCAAGTCAATTACCGTGAATCAACCCAAAATGGTGACTACCAATCAACAAAGCTCTGTAAGACAAGAATCCAATTCGAGAAAAAACACAGAAAGGCCACAATTCACCTCTATACCCATGACATATATGGAGTTGTACCAGAACCTGTTCAACGCTCATGTAGTATCCCCTTTCTACCTAGAGCCACTGCAGCCCCCATATCCTAAATGGTATGACACAAACACCCAATGTGAATACCACGCGAGAATTACCGGGCACTCAATCGAGAATTGCACTGCGTTCAAGAAAGTAGTCGAAAGACTTATTAAGGTGGGGATTGTGAGATTTGATGACCCAGCCATGCCCAATGTAGCAGGAAACCCACTCCCCAATCATACCGACCAAGGAGTGAATGGGATAAGTGAAGGCTTGAACAAGAAGACCAAATATGAGGTGGCAGAAGTTAGGACCCCGTTGAGGCAGGTATGGAAGGAGATGGCCAAGAGAGGATTGATTGTGTTGGACTCGAGGGAAGAATCCAAAGAAGAGAGAAACTACTGTGAGTTTCACGACAAGGTGGGGCATGAAATCCTAGATTGCATGGAGTTCAGAGCCCTAGTACAAAACATGATGAACAATAAAGAAATTGAATTCTATGAAGAGACTGAAAACCCCGTAGAGGGAGATATATGTGCATCAGAGGGAGAATCGACGGCACAAAATTGAACGCCTAACTATCCTGTGGTGATCATTTCGAGACCCAAAAATAATGAAGCCGGAGTAAAAATGCCACCGAGGGTCATAATCCAAAGACCTACAGTTTTCCCTTACAAAGATAGCAAAAAGGTTCCATGGAATTATGATTGCAGTGTGATGATGCCAGGAAAGGAGAGCCCGGTTGACGCTTTAAGAAGGGACCAATGCAAGGGTTTCTATACACGTAGCGGGAGGCGTTACGATACGGCGAATGAGGAAGTGCAGCCCACAAAAGGAAAAGCCCAGGTGGTTGAGGAAATGAAGGGAAAAGCAACCAAACCTATTAATGAGCCAGTTAACGAAGAGGAGGCCAAGGAGTTTTAAAATTCCTAAAGCATAGTGAATACAAGATGGTGGAACAACTCGTAAACAACCACCAAGATTTCGGTGTTGGCCTTACTTCTAAGCTCGGAAGTTCATCGTAGCGCGCTAATGAAGGTCTTAAACGAGACATACATTGCCAATGACATCTCCGTTAACAAGCTGGACCGTTTGGTGAACAACATAAGTGCCGACAATTATATCTTCTTTAATGACGATGAGATACCACCCGGGAGCATGGGGTCGACTAAAGCTTTGCATATCACCACGCGCTATAAAGGGTACACGCTGCCAGGTGTACTGATTGACAATGGGTCGGCTTTGAACGTCCTGCCTTTGACCACGCTGAATAGATTACCTATAGACAGCTCTCACATGAAGGAGTGCCAGAACATCGTAAAAGCATTTGATGGCACAGAGAGAAAGGTGATGGGCAGAATCGAGGTACCTCTTCAGATTGGGTCAAACACATATGAGATGGATTTCCTCGTAATGGACATCAAGCCCTCATACAATTGCTTGTTGGGAAGGCTCTGGATACATTCGGCTGGGGCAGTGCCTTCCTCGTTGCATCAGAAATTGAAGCTAGTATCGGAAGGGAGATTGATAACGATCAAGGCTGAGGAGGATATTATTGCAACTGTGAGCAATAATGCACCCTATTTGGAGATAGATGACGAAGCAATCGAATGCTCATTTCGATCTTTGGAATTTGTTAATGCGATGTTTATCGCCGAGGGAAGCAAAATTCTAGTGCCAAAATTGTCCAAAACCACGAGGATGAGCCTCCAGCTGATGATCGGAAGAGGGGCCCTACCCGGAAGGGGACTTGGGAAACATCTGCAAGGAAGGGTTAAAACGTCAATGCCGAAAGACAAGAGAAACCGCTTCGGTTTAGGATTTAAGCGGATGCAAAACAAAAGAGAAGGGAGCTGGAAAAGAAGCAAGAAAGAAGAAGAGCTCGATTAACGGGGAAGGAAATCAAGTGGGAACCAATGACATTCCCCCATATATCGAAAACATTTGTATCCGGGGGAATTATTCATCCCGAGAGAAACACACCAATGACGAGAGCTATAGAAGAAAGGCTGGAAAGCTTGGACATCAACGTCATATGCGAAGAGGAGACCGGAAGAGAGAATTTGTCGGGCATTTGCCTCTGCAAGCCTGGAAGTGCTCTGGACAACTGGACTGCGGAAGAGATTCCTGTAACTTTTAGAACGGATTAAGAGTAATGTCCAAAACACACTTATTGCTCTAGGCCCAGGAGTAATAAGAATCTTTTATGAAATAGGCTGATGTTTAAAAACGACATTTCAATAAAATGCACGGTTATTATCATTTTTGAGCAAATGTTATCTCGTTCTTTCAATTCCATTCATAACCATACAAATGATTACTTTCGAATTCTTTTATTCTTGAAACATTCTTTTAAATATTCTTTCATTCGTCATTCATAATCATATCACGTAAATAAATGTTTCGAATTCTTTTGATTCTTTGTATCTGTCTTCGTCCTCATAACAGGTCCCTAGATATTAATGATACGAGTAACACTACTAGCGACTCAGAATTTCTTTTCGAGCAAGATGTGTGTATGGATGATTCTCAGGATTTTGAAGATGACCAAGGCTGTAACCTATCTCATGATTTGTTGAAGATGGTAGAACAAGACGAGAAACAAATCCTACCTCATAAAGAATCAGTCGAAATTGTGAGTTTAGGAAAAAGACAAGAGGTGAAGATCAGAACATGTATCACCGCAGAGATGAAGCGAGACCTCATCGAATTACTTCAAGAATTCAAAGATGTCTTCGCATGGTCATACCAAGATATGCCCGGGTTGGACACTGACATCGTGGTGCACCGACTCCCCATAAAAGAAGAGTGTAAGCCTGTTCAGCAAAAACTCCGAAGAACGAGGCCCAACGTCTTGCTAAAAATAAAGGAAGAAGTTCGAAAGCAGTTTGATGCTGGATTCCTGAAGGTGGTAAAATACTCAGATTGGGTAGCCAACATCGTCCCTGTCCCTAAGAAAGATGGAAAAGTGCGAATGTGTGTGGACTACAGAGATTTGAATAAAGCCAGCCCAAAAGACAATTTTCCACTACCTCATATCGACACCTTAGTGGACAACACAGCGAGACACTCACTGTTTTCATTCATGGACGGTTTTTCGGGATATAACCAGATTAAGATGCATCCTGAAGATATGGAGAAAACCACATTTGTAACTATGTAGGGCACGTTCTGCTACAAGGTGATGCCGTTTGGACTGAAGAATGCAAGGGCAACTTATCAAAGAGCTATGGTAACCCTTTTTCACGACATGATGCATAAAGAAATCGAGGTCTATGTTGATGACATGATAGCTAAGTCTCGAACAGAGAAGGAGCACATACAAGTCCTGGGGAAATTATTCTTGAGGTTGAGGAAGTTTCAGCTAAAACTCAACCCCGCCAAATGTACTTTTGGAGCCAAGTTTGGAAAGTTGCTCGGATTCGTGGTTAGTGAGAAAGGGATCGAGATTGATCCAGACAAAGTTAAAGCCATACAAGAGCTATCCCCGCTGGGCACTCAGAAAGAAGTTCGAGGCTTTCTAGGAAGATTAAATTACATTGCTCGGTTCATTTCTGGCCCGACCGAGAAATGTGACCTATCTTCGCCTCCTCAAGAAACATAACCGGTGAATGGAATGAAGAATGCCAAAGGGCTTTCGACAAGGTCAAACAGTATTTATCCAACGCCCCGGTGCTGATGCCACCTAACCCCGATAAGTCGTTGATACTATATTTGGCAGTATTCAAGAACTCCATGGGATGCGTATTGGGTCAGCATGACGAGTCGGGGAGGAAAGAAAAAGCTATTTACTATCTCAGTAAAAAGTTCACGGAATGTGAAGTAAGGTACCTGCCAATAGAGAAGTTGTGTTGTGCCCTAATTTGGACAACCCGAAGACTGAGGCAGTATATGTTATATCACACCACTTGGCTTATCTCAAAATTGGACCCTTTAAAGTACATGATGGAGTCAACAGCTTTGAATGGAAGGATGGCCCGATGGCAGATTCTACTTTCTGAATTCGACATAGTCTATGTGAACCAGAAAGCAGTAAAAAGAAGTGCAATAGTAGATTTTCTGGCCAGTAGAGCCTTGGAAGACTACGAGCCTTTGAACTTTGACTTCCCGAATGAAGACCTAATGTGTGTTGCTACCATTGAAGAAGGTGCCCTGGAAGAACTTCCTTGGAAATTGAACTTCGATGGGGCGTCAAATGCTGTGGGCAATGGAATCGGGGCCGTCTTGGTATCCCCAAATGGAGATCATTATCCATTCACTAGTAAATTGGATTTTGATTGTACGAATAACATGGCGGAATACAAGGCGTGTATCATGGGAGTCCGTATAGCTATAGAATGCAAGATTAAAGTGCTAGAGGTGTATGGAGATTCTGCGCTAGTGATTTATCAACTCAAGGGAGAATGGGAGACCAGAGACCCCAAGTTAATCGATTATCGGAAGCTGGTCCTAGAATTGGTTAAAGAGTTTGATGACATTACCTTCCACTACCTTCCACGAGATGAAAATCAGATGGCTGATGCTTTGGCTACCTTAGCCTCCATGATCAAGGTGAACAAACAAGAAGATGTCAAACCCATTCGGATGAGCATTTATGAAACTCCGGCCCACTGTTATAATATTGAAGAAGATGAAGAGAGAGATGATCACCCTTGGTATCACGATATATTGCAATACATGAAGAATCGTGAATACCCGGACCAGGCAAGCGAGAATGACAAAAGAACGCTAAGAAGATTGGCTATCGACTATGTCTTAGATGGAGATATCCTATACAAAAGAAGAAAGGATCAAGTGCTACTAAGATGTGTAGATGCTGTAGAGGCTAAGAAAATCTTGGAAGAAGTCCATGAAGGCGTCTGTGGGACACATGCTAATGGCTTTACAATGGCCAGGCAAATTATGAGATTCGGGTACTATTGGTCCACCATGGAAGGAGACTGTGTCAATTACGCTAAGAGATGTCATAAGTGTCAAATCTACGGAGACAAAATTCATGTGCCTCCTTCACCGCTACATGTCATGGTTTCTCCATGGCCATTCTCTATATGGGGCATGGATGTGATTGGACCAATATCGCCGAAAGCTTCCAATGGGCATCGGTTCATCTTCGCAGTTATCGACTACTTCACCAAATGGGTAGAAGCCGCTTCGTATGTTAGTGTGACAAACTCGGCAGTGAGCAAGTTTCTGAAAAAGGAGATTATATGTCGATATGGAATGCCAGAAAGGATTATATCTGACAATGCATTAAACTTGAACAATAGTACGATAGCGGAAGTCTGCAGTCAATTCAAGATCAGACATCACAACTCGTCACCATATCGCCCAAAGATGAATGGGGCAGTGGAAGCGGCCAATAAAAATATTAAGAAAATTGTGGGGAAGATGACCGAAACCTACAGAGACTGGCATGAGAAGTTACCATTTGCCCTCTTTGCTTATCGAACATCAGTCAGAACTTCAACTGGGGTAACCCCTTTCTCTTTGGTCTACGGAATGGAAGCGATGTTGCCAATCGAAGTCGAAATCTCGTCTCTTCGAGTGTTGTCAGTGTTAAAGTTAGAAGAAGCTGAATGGATCCAGTCTCGATATGATCAATTGAACCTAATTGAGGAAAAGAGGTTAAGAGCTATCCGTCATGGTCAGATGTACCAAAAGCGAATGATGCGGGCTTATGACAAAAAGGTTCGCCCTAGAGAATTCCATGAGGGAGACCTGATTTTGAAAAATATCCTTCCCATACAGAAGGACTTTCGAGGGAAATGGATGCCTAATTGGGAAGGGCCTTACGTGGTGAAGAAAGCTTTCTATGGAGAAGCATTGATTCTAGCCGAGATGGACGGTAGAAACTTGCCCAATCCTGTAAACTCAGATTCGGTCAAGAAGTATTTCACCTAAAGAAATGGCGGCCAGAGTGAAAACCCGCAAAGGACGCTCTAAATTCGCAAAAAAAAAAAAGGCAAAGGTTAAAACCCGCAAAGGGCACTTTGGAACCAAAAGGGCCTTTGAGTTGAAAACCCAAAAACGGGCAGCTCAAATTTTGAATATAGGGTATATGACAGTCTTGTCCTCCCGAAATTAGCAAGACAGAAGAATGTTACACCTTGGAGCATCAACAAAAGACGCGGGATTTCCTGAACACACATTTGGTTCGAATGAGCCTTTGAGAAACTAGAATAGTGAAGCTCGTGCTGCGATATCTGGGGCACCTTTTCCTCATTTTATTTTGAGCCTTACCAGATTTGTTGTCCTGTTTAATGTATTCACTTCAAGTTTTGCTCAATAAAATTCCATCTTGTCCATTATGATAATCTCTTTCGAGCATTTTTTTGTTGAAATCACGATTTTTGGACTTATAACATTCACATAAAAGAGGTTACGTATATTACTCTGGAAAGTTTCTAAACAGTACAAGAACCTGAAGTAGGGCCACTAGGCAGAATTAACCAGACTCAAAAGCGGGAAACATTGGAGAAAGAATAGTCCAAGTTGTGACTATTTCTTTGAATCTTCTATCAAAGATAATGACAAAGTAGGAAGACACGATAGTGCATCGATGATAGAATCCGGATGAACTATTAGCAACGATACCTTAAACATTTAAAAAGAAACCACTCTCATGATATTTATACATTCGTAATCATTCATTTAGTTAGGAGCATTTGGCTCATTCGAGTCATGGCATCCTAATCATTAGGCATGAACTCATATGCATTATACAGGTTAAGTCCGTCAAGGGACAATGAAGATTGATGTGCCTTTATCCCCTAAACAGTAGGGTAACATGCTAAAGCATAGTAGATCTGACCTTCCTTGAAAAAAATAACAGATTTGGCATCTCTGTAGTGGCGGAGAGCAGATCGAAGATAACAGATTTGGCGTCTCTGTAGCGGCGGAGAGCAGATCGAAGATAGCGATTTGGCGTCTCAGAGCGGAGAGAGCGATCAAGAAAACAGATTTGGCGTCTTTGTAGCGGCGGAGAGCAAATCGAAGATAGCAGATTTGGCGTCTCTGTAGCGGTGGAGAGCAGATTGAAGATAACAGATTTGGCTTCTCTGTAGCGGCGGAGAGCAGATCGAAGATAACAGATTTGGCGTCTCTGTAGTGGCGGAGAGCAGATCGAAGATAACAGATTTGGCGTCTCTGTAGCAGCAGAGAGCAGATCGAAGATAACAGATTTGGCGTCTCTGTAGCGACAGAGAGCAGATCGAAAATAACAGATCGGTGTTCCTGAGTTTTCAAGAAGCAAGTTGAAGATAGCAAATTTGACACTCCTGAAGACATCAGAATACCTTTAGGGAAGATGAGGAGCAAGATTTTGAGATTTAACGGACCGCAAATTTGGTCCTTTTATAGTCTTTGCTCCATTCTCGTTACCGACAATGAGCAAAGAGGGCAATAGAAGGCCCAAATTTTGCCCGGGGCCCAATAAACCAAATAAATAAATACAATACCCAATTACAGCCCAAATATTAAAACCCTAAAAGCCCAATTAGCCCACAACCTTAACTAATTTTAGTAAAAAAAAAGAAAAAAAAACCTAGCCACCTCCACTTGCTCCACTTACACCTGCAAAAGTTGAAAGAAGAAAAAACAAAAAAAGGGGCAGAAAAGAAGCAAGAAAACAAGGAAATAGATAGCAAATCCATGGTATTTCGGCTACAAAGCCTGAAATCCCGAATTTTTTTTGGGTACAAAAACAAGAATATTGTAAAAAAGGGGAAGGGTTTTGATAAAAAAAAAAGAGATTGAAAAAAAAGTGTAATCTCTCTGAAGATTTTTCTAAAAAAAAAAACAGCAAACAATAAAAAAAAAGATAATAACAAAGCCATAAAAAAAAAGTGCAAACCGGCTTAAGGTTTTTTTCTTTTCTTTTTTATTTTATTATTCGAATCCATCTCTTCTCATTCATGTATTAAAATATATCAAGGTATATATATAAGAAATATAAAAAATAAAAAAATAAAAACCTTTTTGAAATTTCAGCCACCGTCTGCAGTGAGCTTGCGATTCTGATGGCCGGCATGATTTAATGGCGGTGGACGGAGCCGGAGTTTGGTCGGAAGGTGAGAGAGTTTGAGAGAAAGGGGTTAGTTTTTTTTTATGAAATGGAAAAATGAGTTTTTTTTTTTTAGGAATTTTGACTTATATAGCCCCATCAAAACGACGTCGTTTTGGGTTTAAGTTACTAATGCCAAAACGACGTTTTGGCTCTTAACCCATGGCCGACCCGCGACCCGACCCGCTCCAACTTCAGGATCCGCGTGTTTTCATTGGAGGGGCTATTTGTGTGTTTAGCCCCTCCGCTTTTTATTACTTTGCAATTAAATTATTTTTTATTTTTAATTTGGCACCAAAATTTGTCGCAATTTTCAATTTAATCCTAGCTGATGCTGTGCATTTTATAAAGGGGATTATTGCACTTTAGGCCCTCTGTTGTTTCACGCACATTTAAATAGGCCGTTTTCTTTTTTTTTTTTTAAATTTGCCCCAAAATTTCGTTTTTAATTCGAATTTAGTCTCTTTTTTAATTTAAGTTGATTTTTATATTATCTTTGCTACTTTAATTTTTAATATTAGTTCAAATAATATTATATATATGCTTTTAAATACACTCTTTTATTTTCTTTTATTATAAATATTATTATTTTATTTTCTTTACGTTATTATTATATTGTATCGTTTTTTTATCATATCATTATTATTTTCATGTACACATTATTTTCATGATTATTAATGTGTTTATTTTTACTACTATTATTGTATTTATTATTAGTATTAGTATTATAATTATCTTGTTATCATACTTATATGTGTATATATTTATATGTAAAGTAATCAATGGTTATTTTAATATTATCATCATCTTAATATTAATATGTACTTATTTTTAACACATATATATATATATATATATGTATATATTTATGAAGTATTATTAATAATTGTTTTGTAACATTATTATTATTATTTCTAATGTGTATGTATTATATATATTTTAATACTATATTATGTATATATTATATTATATATATATATTATATTTTTATGTATATATTTTAATATCACATTATTCATATGTTTTTTATACATTATCTCATGTAAATACTTTCAATACTACATTATGCATATATTTTTGTCTCTATTATATATATACTTTTAATATTCAATACTATTATTATGAATATGTCTTTGGTATATGTATGTATATATATATATATATATATTAAATTCATATATTATTATCATTATTTTCTACGTTATATTATTATTATTATTATTATTATTATTATTATTATTATTATTATTATTATTATTATTATTATTGTCATTGCCATTTTTGTTGTTCCATGTTTTATTCATTTTATTTATTCGTTAATTTGCTTATGTCTTGATCATTTCATTTTCCTCATGCATTTGTTTATATTTACATATTACTAGTCTTGCTATTACTTCATCTTTTATAATTACTCATATTATTGTTTTTGACAACTCGTCGCACCTATTATGTTATTATTCACATTAATATTATAATTTGCTTTTATGTTTTACTATAAATCACGTTATTTTTCTTACTCAATATATTAAAACAATTCTTTCATAAAAGTAATATTCCGTATTAGGTAATTCGAGATAATCGTACCTAACTTCTTGGATTTCGATTCTTTTATTTAACCTAAATAATGGAATATTCCTTTTAATCACAATGTGAGTTTAAAAAAATGTTTATTTTGGAGATACAAGGTGTGGTGCCCTAACTTACCGGGTATGACATGTTGTTACCTCGAAATAAGATTTTTCGCAAATAAAGACAATACTCGGTGTTTGATGATTCGAGAATCATACTTTATCGTGCTTTGGGTTGTGATTTCGTTTGCTCAAAAACAATCGAATATTCCTTTAGGTTTTCACCCATGCTTATTAAAACCTTTCAAAACAAAGGATGTTCGATGATTGGATATTTGAGAATCGTGCCCTATCGTGTTGGGTTGCGCTTTTTCATTTATTCTAAGCAATCGAAGATCTCTTTGAAGTTTCATCCACGTTTTCTAAAAACCCTTTAAAACGAAAGAAGTGTTTGATGTTTGGGCAGTTCGGGGAATAGTGCCCTATCGTGCTGGGTTGCAATCTCTCGTCTGACCGAAATAATCAAATATCTCTCCAGGATTTCACTCGTATTTTCCAAAGTGAGGCAATGATCAATGTTTGGGAATTCAAAGAATCGTGCCCTACTGTGCTGGGTTTCAATTTTTCGTTGGACTAAATAGTTGAGCATCCTTTCGTGATTTTCGAATTATAAATTTCTGGACATCGAAACATGAAAATTTTTGACGATTAACTTGGGTTATTCAACTTTTATTAAAAAAAGCCACATTTCAAAAACATTTATAATTTTAGACATAATGACAATATTTAATCGATTTGGTATCAATTTTGGGCGTAGTGAGGGTGCTAATCCTTCCTCATGCGTAACCGACTCCCGAGCCCGTTTTCTAAAATTTTTGTAGACCAAAATTGTTGTTTTAGTAAATCATAAATGTTTTATTAAAATAACCAAATTTTTAGGTGATCCGATCACACCAAAACAAAAGATCGGTGGCGACTCCATGCATTTGTTTTTCAAAAGTCGATTACCCCTTTTTTAAACTTTTAAAATTTTTAAATCAAGGAATGGTTTCGACAATAACTTCCCACTGCCTTATATTGTTACCCTGGTAGACAACACAGTGGGTTACTCGCTATTCTCTTTTATGAATAGTTTCTTAGGATACAATCAGAAAAAGATGTATCCTAAAGACATGGAGAAGACCACATTTGTAACTGTGTGGAGGGCATTTTGCTATAAGGTGATGCCATTTGGGCTGAAAAATGCGGGAGCAACATATCAAAAGGCCATGGTAACCCTCTTCCATGACATGATGCATAAATAAATTGAAGTTTATGTAGATGATATGATATCAAAGTCCCGAACAGAGAAGGAGCATGTACAAGTCTTGAGGAAATTGTTCTTAAGATTGAGAAAGTTTCAGCTAAAACTCAATCCAGCAAAATGTACCTTTAGAGCCAGATCCAGAAAGCTGCTAGGATTTATGGTTAGTGAGAAATGGATCGAGATTGACTCAAACAAAGTCAAAGCCATACAAGAGTTACCTTCGCTATGTACTAAAAAAGAAGTCTGAGAATTCCTAGAAAGATTAAATTACATCGCTCGGTTCATTTCACAACTAACCGAGAAATGTGACCCCATTTTCAGTCTTCTTAAGAAACATAACTCAGGTGTATGGGATGAAGAATGCCAAAGGACTTTCGACAAGGTCAAACAATATTTATCCAATGCACCGGTACTGATGCCACCCAACCCAGATAAACCATTGATATTGTATTTGGCGGTCTATGAGAATTTCATGGAATGCGTACTCGACCAACATGATGAGTCTGGAAGGAAAGAAAGATCTATTTACTATATTAGTAAAAAGTTTATTGAATGTGAGACAAGGTACTCACCAATCGAGAAGTTGTGTTGTGCCTTATTGTCCTGAAGGCTAAGACAGTATATGTTGTATCACACCACTTGGCTCATCTCGAAACTGGACCTTTTGAAGTATATGATGGAGTCAACAGCTTTGAATGGAAGAATAGCCCGATGGGAAATTCTGCTTTTCAAATTTGACATAGTCTATGTAAACCAGAAGACCGTAAAAGGGAGTGCGATAGCAGATTTTTTGGCCAATAGAGCTCTAGAGGATTACAAGCCTTTGAATTTTGATTTCTCAAATGAAGATCTGATGTATATTGCAGTCACTGAAGAAGGTTCTCAAGAAGGCCACCCTAGGAAACTAAATTTCTACAGAACCTCAAATGCTGTGGGTAATGGAATCGAGGCAGTCTTGATATCTCTAAACGAAGATTATTATTCTTTTACTAGCAATCTGGATTTTGATTGCACAAATAATATGGCAGAGTATGAAGCATGCATCATGGGTATCCGTGCAGCTATATAATGAAATATCAATTGCTAGAGGAATATGAGGATTCTGCACTAGTAATCTATCAGCTCAAAGGCGAATGGGAGACAAGAGACCCCAAATTGATCAATTATCGAAAGATAGTTTTGGAGTTAATGGAGAAGTTTGATAACATCACTTTCTGCTACCTCCCGCGAGATGAAAACCAGATAGCTGAAGCCTTGGCTACCTTAGCTTCTATGATTAGAGTAAATAAGTAAGAGGATGTGAAACCTATCCAAATGAGTATTTATGAGGCTCTAGATCATTGCTACAACATTGACAAAGAAGAAGAAAAAGATGATGACCCTTGGTATCACGATATATTGCGATATGTGAGGAATCGTGAGTACCCAGACCAGGCAACTGAGAATGATAAAAGGATGTTGAGAATATTGGCCATTGACTATATCTTGGATGGGGAGATCCTATACAAAAGAAGAAAGAATCAAGTGTTATTAAGATGTGTGGACGCGGTAGAGGCTAAGAAAATCTTAGAAGAAGTTTATGAGGGCGTCTGTGGGAGACACGCTAATGGCTTTACAATGGCCAGGAAAATTATGAGATTTAGTTATTACTTGTCCACCATAGAAGGAGATTGTATTAACTACGCCAAAAGATGTCATAAGTGCCAAATCTATGGAGATAAGATTCATGTGCCTCATTCACCTCTTCACATTATGACATCCCCATGGCCTTTCTCAATGTGGGGCATGGATGTGATCGGGCCGATATTGCCAAAAGCTTCCAATAGGCATCGATTCATCTTCATAGTCATCGATTACTTCACCAAATAGATAAAAGCCGCTTCATATGCCAGTGTCACTAAGTCAGCAGTAAGCAAATTCTTAAAGAAAGAGATCATATGTCGATATGAAATGCCAAAAAAAATCATATCAGACAATGCTCTAAACTTGAACAATAGCACAATAATGGAGGTTTGTAGTCAATTCAAGATCAAAAACCACAACTCGTCACCATATCACCCAAAAATAAATGGTACGATGAAAGCAGCCAATAAGAATATCAAGAAGATTGTGGAGAAAATGACTGAAACTTACAAGGATTGGCACGAAAAGCTACAATTTTCCCTCTATGCTTATTGAACGTCGGTCAGGACCTCCATCGGGGCAACATCTTTCTCTTTAGTCTACGGAATGGAGGTGGTTCTGCTTATCGAAGTTGAGATTCCTTTTCTTTGAGTTTTGTTAGAGGTAAAGTTAGATGAAGCAGAGTGGATCCAGTCTCGATACGATTAGTTAAATTTGATTGAAGAGAAGAGGCTAAAGGCTATCCGTCATGGTCAGATGTACCAAAACGGATGATGCGAGCTTATCACAAAAAGGTTCGCCCAAGAGAATTCCATGAGGGAGAACTGGTTTTGAAACAGATTCTTCCAATACAAAAGGATTTCAGAGGGAAATGGATGTCAAACTGGGAAGAGCATTATATGGTAAAGAAAGCCTTTTCCGAAGGAGCATTGATTCTAGCCGAGATGGATGGTAAAAACTTACCCAATCCTGTGAATTCGGATTCCACCAAGAAGTATTTCACCTAAAAAGGGAGAAGCCAAGGTGAAAACCCGCAAAGGGCGCTTTGAGACCTTCTATATATAAAAAAAAAAATGAGAGAGAAAGAAAGAAAGAGAAAAATGGAGAGGCCAAGGTGAAAACCCGTAAAGGGGCGCCTTGAGACCAAAGGAGTTTTGAGCTGAAAACCCGAAAATGGGCGGCTTAAATTTCAATTGAAAATGGGGCGTGTGGTAGTCTTGTCCTTTTAAAATTAACAAGAAGGAGGAGCGTTACATCTTGGGGCATCAACAAATACTTTAGATCTCCTAGACACATCTAGCTCAAAATGGTCTTCGAGAAATATAAATAGAAAAGCTCGTGCTGCGATATCTAGGGCACCTATTTTCATCTTATTTATTTTGTGTCTTAGCAAAATTTCCGATCTTGATTAATTTATCCACTTCGAGCTTTACTATTAATAAAATTTTATCTTGTTAAATGTGATAGTCTTTTTCAAGCATTTTTCATTGAAATAATGATTCTTGGAATTATAATATTCACATAAAAAAGTTCTGCATATTACTCTGGAAAGTTTTTAAATGGCACAAGGACTTGAAACAGGACCACTAGTTAGAACTAACCCAAATTCAAAAGTTGAAAACATTAGAGGAAGGATAGTCCAAATTATGGCTATCTCTTCAAATCTTCTATCAAAGATACCAGCTGAGTAAGAAGGCACAATAGCGTATCAATGATAGAACCTTGATAAATAATGAGCAATGACAACCTAAGCATTAAAAAGGATCATTCTCGAAAAATGGTCTACATTCATGCAAATATCATTCACAATAGTTAGGAACATTTGATGCATTATGATCATGACACCCTAATCATTTGGCATAAATAGGCCCATCAAACGGATTTTACAAGTCATGTTACCTAGAGAATGGTGTAATAGATCAATAAAGCTACAATTCTTATCTCCCTGAAGTTATAGCGAAGCAGACTGAAAGTAGCGGATCTTATCTTCCTGAAGTTGCAGTGAAGTAGATTGAAGCCATTAGTCTTATCTCCCTGAAGTTGCAGTGGAGCAGGTTGAAATTACCAATTCTTATCTCCTTGAAATTACAGCGGAGTAGATCGAAGCTACAAATCTCTTCTCCCTGAAATTATATTGAAACAAATCTAAGTCACAATCCTTATCTCCTTGAAGTTGCAGTGGAGCAGGAAAATACACAAACTTTATCTCTCTGAAGTTGCAGCGAAGCAAGTTGAAATTACCAATTCTTACCTCCTTTAAGTTCCAATGGAGTAGATTGAAGCTACAAATCTCTTTTCCCTGAAATTACATTGGAGTAAATCGAAGCTACAAGTCTCATCTCCCTGAAGTTACGGTGGGTGAGAACGAGACTACTTAAAGAAGATGAACACCAAGAAGTCAAGGTTTGGTGAGGCCGGGCAAAATTGGTCCTTCTTAAAGGTATTTTCTTCATTGAGCAAAGAGGGGCAGCTGTAAATGCCCAAATTTTCCCTGGCCCATAAAGAATAAGCCAAAATAATAGGTCCAAATAACAGTCTATTATTTTACAAGGCCCAAATAAAATACAGACCCAAAAAAATAGCCCAAAATCTAAAGCCAATTCAGAAACAAAACCTAACCCTAAACCCTAATGCGCTGCGCCCATCTGTAGCCACCCTCGGTCGCCCCGCCTACGCCTTGTCCTAAGGCCTAGCACCTTTAGTCGTTTTGCACCAAAATGGCAAAAACCTGCCTCCGTTGACCTTGCTTAGACCTGCAAAGAGAACGAAGAAAAAAACAGAGTAGAAAAGCAGAGACGAAGGCAGAAATAATAGAAATAATAGAAAAATGAAACACAGTGTTGAAAATGGCTATAAAAGCCAAACACATCAATGTAATATTTTTACAGAATACTAATAAAAAAAAGAATTCAAAGTAAAAAGGAAAAGGTGATTTGTTTTTCTATCCTGTATTTTTGTTTTCTTAAAAAAAATATCATAAAACAAAAAAAGGGTTTGACTTTTACCTTTTTTTCGCACCTCACCACCATCGGGGCTCTTCCTCTTCGCGAAAGCCGTGTAACCCCTTTCGGTTTCAGTTCGGGCTTCGTTTGAGAGGTATACGAGGGGTCATGAGGCGAAAATGATGGATAAAATTTTCTTTTCTTTATCGCCTTTAGACTCGAAATCAAGAATAAAAAAACAAAATAAAGGAATCCTTTTTGAAACTCCGACCACTATGTACGGTGGCGGGGGGACGCCAAGATCTAAACCGGAGATCGGGCTTGGGCAGAGGGCTGGTTCAAAAAAAATAGGAAGGGTTTTTAGTTTTTTTTTTAAAGGAGAGGCTAAAATGTTTTTTTAAAAAATTTCTTGACTTATATAGCGGTACAAAACATTATCGTTTTGACTTGGTGCCTATTAACACAAAACGACATTGTTTTGGAGAGAAACGGGCTGACCCGGCCTGCTCCAGCCAAGGTCCACGTGTTTTAAGACCGAATGGTCTATTTTTGCCCTTAGTCCTTCTGCTTTTGAAGCTGTTTTTAATATGGACCTATTTTTTTTTGTTATTTCTAATTTTACCCCGTGGTTTTTATTTTTATTTCATTTTAGTTCTGTATAAAATGCAGTGTTTTGGAGGACTAGGATATTTCCCTTTTTGGTCCCTCCATTCTATTTGCGCATCGCAATATGGTCCCCCCTATTTCATTTTATTCCTTTTTTTCTTTAAATTCTATTTAAGTTATAATTAAGCCCTTTTCATTTTAATTATTTTATTATCTTTATTTATTTACTTGTTTATTTATTTATTCCTTTTATTTTATATGTTTACTTGTTCTTTTTCTTATGTATTGTGTTTTGTTCATTTATTTATTTATATATATATATATATATACATATACATATTCTTTAAATCCTTATATATATTTATTATGTTCTTTTTCTTTTTCCTTTATTTATTTTATTTATGTTTCCATTATTATTACTGCTTTATTATCATTATTATTACTATCACAATTATCTTTTAGTATTGTACTAATACGTGTATTTTTTTATCATCATCAATTTTATACTTTATTCGTTTATTTTAATTTCATGTTGCATCATCGTTATTAAACACTAGTTCATGTTTTAAGCCATACTCAAATGAATTCAAGTACACATTATTTTAAGGATTATATTAATTTTTACCTGAATTCGTAAAAAACTAAAATTTAAAAAATAAAAAAAATAAAATAAGGCAATGTTCGGTATTTGGAGACTCAAGAAGTTGTGCCCCAACTTACGGGGTCTCGACTTTCTTGTTGAACCTAGATGACCGAATCTCCTTTTAAAATATGCGAGATTTAAATAAAAATAATAAAAGGCAAACTTATTCTCAAGAATATGAGATGTCGTGTCCTAACTTACGGGATGTGACATTTTATTATTTCGAGATAAGGAGGCATTTTATACATTTTAATTTACTCAAGTAATTTTAATTAAAATTAACATTAACATAAAGGAGGATCGTATTTTAAATTCTCTTCGAGTTTTCAATTTTCGAAACTAATACGTTAAGTAATCAATTAGGTACCAATTATGGGCGTATCGAGGGTGCTAACCCTTCCTCGTGCATAACCGACTCCTGAACCTGTTGTCTGAAGTTCGTAGACAAAAAAAAATTGTTGTTTTAATAAATCAAACATTTTTTTTTAAAACGATCAAATAACGAGGCAATCCGATCACACCTCATAAAAAGGATTGGTGGCGATTCCAATTTTTGTTTTCAAAATAATAGTCGACCACATTTTTTTTTTAAAATGATTTCGACAATAGTATTAGGACATATAACAATTTATTAATTTTGGTTGTGAATATAAAAACTCTAATAAGATATTTATTAGTGGATGTGTATATAGGTTATGGATTTCATCAAAATAAAGAATCCAATACATGGAACTCTTTTGATTATATTAAAGCTTGGTAACGAGTAGAACTAGAAATTGTTTTGCCCTCTATTCTTCTCTCTTCATAAATCACTGCCCAATCTACATCAAAAACTTGAAAAGCAAATAAGAAAAATATAATATTTTAAGCAAACATAATTTTCATTTTACACTTATTTTAATTATATTTTTTGAAATATTTTACAAGTAATTTCTAGCTTTAGATTAGTTTTTTTATTAAGTTTTATAATTTTTAGATTAATTATCTTTTATTTGCATTTTGTTTATTTTCATATTTTTAGAATTACTTTAGATTTAATTGTTATTTTCTTTTTCAAAATGAACAAATTGAAGCATAAATTAAAATAAAAAATAAAAAAGGGTCTATTGCTCTACCAGACCAAATTAAAGAGAGAATATTTTTTCAATTTAGAAAATTTGGCAGCAAGTACGCTCCACCAAAATTCTTCATTTAATGGAGCTCCATAATAAAGACTGTAAATTTAAAAGAAAAAAAAAAGTCACTTAAAAGGATAAAGAGAACTCTCTTATATCAAGTGAAACTTCAAACTCATGAAATAAGATAAACAGAAAAGGAGATTCAGAAAACTCCGCACAAATTCTTCATCTGTTTCCTCTCTAAATTATTTTCATTTATGAAAAAAATTTTCCGAATATCTTTTTGTGACTTTTTTCAGCTTAAGATGATGAATAAACTCTTGGAATGACGATGGATTTTACATCTCAATTAATTGATTATTTTCCTTATATTAATTATTTATTCAATCCTGTACTTATTTAATTTGTTTGATTGATCACCAAGCTTTATAACTTAGAAGTGAACATTAGGGTTGAGATCTAGACCAAATATGTTAGGATAAGAATATATTTGGTGTCTTAATCAATTCAATAGATTTTTGTTTAATAACTTAAGGTGACTTGTCTAACATAAGAATTTAGCTAGTGGTCAAAGGAGATTAACTTAGCTAGATATTAGAAAGGTCTAGTTAAAATGTCTAATTCTAATATTAGCAATTACGTAAATTAAAGAATTAAATCACATATAACTGATTAAATGTGTTGGGTAAAATTCAAAGTGCATAAATTAATTGAGAAACTCAAAAGATTTCAGTGTCTTAGTTTAGCAAAATATTTATAGTAGTAACTAAAATTTACTTTGTTGATA
The DNA here is from genome assembly GCF_025698485.1 of Gossypium arboreum. Classification (NCBI taxonomy): domain Eukaryota; kingdom Viridiplantae; phylum Streptophyta; class Magnoliopsida; order Malvales; family Malvaceae; genus Gossypium; species Gossypium arboreum. The sequence goes on along the minus strand of NC_069075.1, from coordinate 109,097,583 downwards.
TGGATTAGATAGTAAATTTATAGTACTTAGCAACTTAAAATTTGATCTGATCTCTTTTATGTCACTTTATTACTTGATGTGCACTAGCAAATACAATTTCAATTATCAAATAGTAATATCTTTAGGGTCAATTTAATTCGCAATACAATTAATATAATGGTTTAATAAGTTTTGTTTATTATTATTATTTAAGTTTTTAATTGAGTTAATGTTATGAATCAATCAAATATATAAAAAAATTAAAAGTCCTTATTTTTACAAAATAAATTTTATTGTTATGAGGTTATTTTAAGTATATTTTGTATAAAATCAAAACCCACATTTAGTGAAATTTGAACCAATGACATTATAGTATTAATATTTTTAATTTTACTATTTCAACTAAAGGTTCATTTAAATTTAATATAATTTTTAATAAATATAATTTTTACATAATTTTTCCACTCATATTGTGAGTATGCCGTAATCTAATATAAATTATTGATTTTTTTTGTTTAATATATGATTTGGTACTTGAATTTGACATTTTTTTATAATGTGATACTTATATTAGTTTTTGGTCCAATCTAGTACTTGTATTTGACAGAAATTACAATTTTGGTACCTAAAAGTAACAATGTTAACTTTTAGTGTTTAATTCAAGTTTTAGAGTTGAGTTGATGGAAATTAATTGCTAATATTATTAGGTTTTGTTTTTCTTTTATGATTTTGTTAATAGAATAATTAAATGTTAATTGTGATTTTTAATTTTGTGTTTGATTTGTCAAATACAATGTAGTTTAATTTGGATTTTAAGATTGATTTTATGAATATTAATTACTATATTATTAGATAATTATAAATTTTCATCAAATCAACTTTAAAATTTAAATTAAACACTAAAAATTAACATTGATACTTTCAAGTACCAAAATGTATAATTTTATAAAAATAAGTATAGATGAAAAATAATACAAATACTATAATAAAAAATATTAAACTCAGAAACCAAATTACATATTAAACCAATTTTTTATCAAAATGTATTCCATAGAGTCAAAACACAGTGATACAATGGATAAGAGAGGTCTCAATTTCCAGAAAAGGCTCGAGGCCGTTGACAACTAGGCATATGTCCCAAGTAGAAACAGGAGAGGGAGTTACATTAAAGATGTAACATGAATCCCTTTATCCGAATGTCTCCTGAACATAGGAAACAGTTACAATAAAGCCCAGTGCAAGGCATAGTTAAGCCACGACACATAAGAACCCAGTTCAAGGCATAGCCCAAGACCAACACAATCCAAATAAAAAGATAAAAAGGGAGAAACAGCTCAAACAGGGCCTAGAAGCCCTTTGGTATCCAGAAGTTACATACGGTCGTCCGCATTAGAGCACCATAATGATTACAAGGGGTAAGTGGAGCGGTAGAAACCCTAAACCACTGAACCGAAGGGGTAGTGGAAACTGGGTCATGGTCCTTAACCTAAGGGACCACCATGGACCTCGGGCACCAAAAACTCTACAAATTCGGCAATGTAAATGGAGGTGGTTGCATACCAGTCCACCTTTATCTTATCGACGTTAATTTCGAGGTATGCATGGTCAGACCTAGATAAAATTTTAGACTCGGGCTAAGTCCTGCCTGAAGTATGGGCCTAAAAATTTATTCAAGATCGATTCGAAATAAAATTATTAAGTTTGAGCCCTATCCGCCCATATTAAATTTTTTAGCTTATTTCATTAAATAAAAATTTTAAAATATAATAAATCAAACACATTTAAAAACATAAAACAAATATTAAAACAAGAAACAAATAAAAATAAGACTAAAACAATTCTTAAAACAATACACAAATTGAAAATATAATAAAAAGTGGTTATATTAAAATTGAAAATAAAATGTAAATATGATTAAAAATAAAAATAAAAAAAATATATATTTAGTATATAATTAGGACCGGGTCGGGCCTAGATAAAAAAAATTTTACCCGAAGCCCAGCCCGTTTTCTATATGGGCCTCATTTTTTACCCAAAATTATATTTCGGGCTTATATTTTTATCCAAACTCTCTCATTTTTTAAGCGGAACCTTCGGGCAGGGCCGAGTAGCCTAGCCATGTACACCTCTATTTCCCCTCAAAAGGGCTCTCTTTTCTCATTCACCTTTATTAGATTTATTCACTTGCTTTTCTTTGGGATTAACCAGCGGACAAGCTTCGTCGCTCTATAGTTCATCTTGGTCTTACAAGAACTTGGGAGCATTCTCAAAGAGATTAAACAAAATTATAACTCAAAAGATTATGAATATATTTTATTTTTATATTATGTTTTAACAATATTAAATCAAAATAGCATTAGTAAAAGAAGGGTGAAGTAATGTAGAAAAAATTGAAGTTGTTATGGATATAACCAATATGTGTTTTAAACAGCTATGCAAGCATGACATAAAAAGTGAAGGGAACAATTCCCACCTCACCCGCTCCATACTCATCTCTAACCAACCCTTATATAATTTAAAGGAGATACATGAAAAGTAAGGACAGATTTAAATATCTAAACCCTAAAGATAAACTACTTGTATGAGTTGTATCTCATGTGACAATCTAATAAAAAGGGTTAAATTAATGTCACCCTTCCCAAGGACACCACATCCCTACAGTCCAAGGGCTCTCACTGTACGCCAAATTCCACTGATGGGACTCCTCAATTTCCATTGACACCCAGCCTAGAGCTCGTGCCAGCCATTGATCATCATCACAGCCGTCCATTTCCTTTACTTCATCTCCTATTACACTTTTGTTATCGTTAAACCCCATCCCAATAACCAATAACTCCTCCGTGGGTGCCACCAATTCAATGCCAGCCATCACACTGGACGACGAGTCAGACAACGAAGCCCCGCAGCTCTCGCCAAAGAACGAAAGAGACGAAGAAGTTACTGTGGGCGAAGTGTTTTAAGAAGAGCTTGTCACTGTTATCTCTTTGTATAACTCTTGCATTATCTCCTCCAGTTTCTCTTTTTCGACCGAACCCTCGTTGGAAAACTAGCTTTCGTCGTCGGATTCCGTCAACAAAACGCTCAACTTCCTGGAAAAGTCGCCGGAAAGTTCAGTGTCCGGAGACTTCGATTCTTCTCCTTCTCCCCCTGCCACTCTTATCGTCATCGTGTTTTCTTTTTCTTTTTGAGAGTTTGAAGAAAACTAGAGAAACGCGTAATATAAAGAGAAGATGTCACGTAGGATGCAAGTGTAAGAGAGATGACGTGGCGAGCAAAGAGTGAAAGAGGTGACTAAAAAGTGGGCCCCAATGATTTGTCAACATTACAGCAATAGAAGTGTTTTTTCTGGTTCAATATACCGATAGAGTTGGTAAGGACTTGTTTGAAAGGTTAACGTTACATATTTGTTGTCAGAATTTTGTTTTTTTGTAATTTATGTTAATTTAATATACAATTTTGTCGGTATATGAGAATTTTCAATTAAAAATATATAAAACCTTACATTTACGATACATATTAATTTTTGTTTAAAATTATTTAAAATAGAAGAAAATAATGGATTTAAAAATATTTAAATTCTATTTAAAATTAAAATAATACTAAAATCCGTCATTATTAATACTACTTAATAATAGTTTAAATAATGTTATTAGAGAAATTATTTGGAAGTAAAATTAGGAGTTGAAAAGTATTATATAAGCGTATAATAAAACATTTGAAAAGAAGAAAAAATTTTGAGGTTGCTTGTAGAATAAAAAAATATACCGCTAGTGTATCAAATGTTCACTCATATTATTAATATATTTTTAGAGGTTATGTGTTAAATATTGTTAAATTTATTTGTTTTAATGTTATAATTGTTAATATTCGATTTCTATATTTATTTTTTTTCAATGAATGTAATTAACTCTTATTATATTTGAAAAATAAATAAATTTTATTTTATAAATATTATTAATAAAGAGTGATTTCCCCAATATAGAAATAAGTGCTTGAAATGAAAAGTGTTGCATGTTTAAAAATTATAATGTAAACATAGATATTTATTTCTCACTTAGCCAGACCCTAGTACTATACCTTACTAATTTTTATTTGATGTGCATCGGACTTGTTGTATATATCTTTTAAAATATATTTACTTATTAATTTAAATTAATTTTTAAGATTGGTAAGTTTTAACAAATAAAAATTAAAATCGAATGTTTCTTTATTCATCATTTATGATATTATAATGATGGTAAAGATATTTTTATATATGATACTAAATTAACAAAATAAAATTTTAAGTGTATATTTATTTCAAGATTTTTAATGTAATTTCAGTATAAATTAATAGAAATATATACTAAATATGTATATATTCATGTTAAAAATTATCTGTAAATTTTAAATAATTTAATTAATTGATATAAAATCAATATAAAAATCCACAATGTTATTATTCGTGAAGCAATAAAATGATATTGACTCTTGAGTCGTTTTTATCAAAAAAATAATATGAAAAAAATAAAAGAATATACGTATTATGTACAATATTTTATCCCACATTAATTATATTCATTTAAAAATGTTTAAACCAACCTTAAAAGAACTATAAAATAAAATTTTTAAATTTTTTATTAAAAAACTAAAAAATTCATTTACATTATTTATTCGAAATATAATTGGATAGAATTTAATTTAATAAATATTTTAAAAATTTTATTTAAATTCATCATTATTAATAAGCGGTAATTTCGAAATTAAATGTAACCATTAAAATTTAAAAGGACTAACATCATAATTTTAAAAAAAGTAAGTAAATTGATTTCAAGAAGAGAGATTAAATTGTAAAGAAAGGTATGAACATGTGTCATCTTAATTTAATGTCAAATGTTAAAAATTACAATGTGAACATAGTGTTTATTTCCATTTTATAATATAATTAACTATACCCTACGTTTAGATCAAATTTTAAATTAGTGTACGTTCATTGTTTTAGCTACCATCTCTAGTGGCACACACCAATTTGAATCTGATGCGGTTATCTTTTTCCAAATACGTATAGATTAATAAATCATTTTAAATATATTTTTATTTAATTAGCTTGAGCTTAGTTAATTTTGAAAAAAAATTAAGATTAAAATATACTTTCAAGTTTTTTTATTCATTATGCATTTAAAATATAGACTTTCTACTTTTATTTTAAAAATTTAGTTGTTCGATTTTTCGAATTTAAAAATATAAATTCAATTGTTAATACCATTAAAATTCTTTTACTAAATTTGTTGAAAAGAGAAAAATCCTCAAAAAGTGAGACCCCTTACTCTAATCCATTGAAAGGTAAATACAAGGGTTTTTTATGAGACCTATATTATGATTAAAATATTTATGTATAACAATTACCCCTCCCTACCTAATCAAAGGGAAATTCATAAAATGTGCTCGCCTGATACGAAAAGCAATGGTAAGGTTTTCGTATCGTAGGCGAGGTCAATTTAATTTAAAAAATTTATTTGTATTTCTTCTTACAAAAATTATGATAATCTGCAAATATTTGGAATTGTGGTGGCATCATAAGCTTTGCAATCATTCATGAGTATTAAAAATTATGCTAACATTAAATGTAAAGCAACCTATTAACAAAGGGAACTAAATGGGAATATTCAGTTACCATATACTTCTACTTTTGACCCATAATCTCAGGAATATTTTATGTATATTTTTTCCTTATTTATGCATATTATTTTCCTTGATTTACTAGCTAATTGGAGCTCCTACTTGTATATAATCATCTCATTATTCTGTTATGATATACAAGAAATACAATAACTTTTTTTTTTCTTTCTTATTTTATCATGGTATCGGAGTATGGTTAGAATTCCGGTTCTTTCTTTTAACCATGATAGAAGACTCTTCTTCAAAAACCCCTCAAACAAACCTTGAAATATTTTCACCCTATATCCTTCATGCTTCTGACAACGAGGGACATCTTTAGTAACTTGTCTCCTAAAAGAAAAAAATTACCCCACATGGCGTCCTGCCATGACAAATGCTTCGCAAGCCAAAAGTAAATATGGCTTTGTTGATGGATCCATTACACGTCCATTATCTGGAGCACAAGAGGAATCTTCATGGATTAAATGCAATTTAATGTTGCTTTCTTGGCTATTTAATTTTCTCGATCCTACACTACATGATAGTGTAGTATTATTTGTAGCATCATAAGAATTATGGGCAGATTTATAAGAGATTTTCTCAAGGTAGTGCTCATCATATTCATCAGTTGAAAACTAAAATGATGAATACCTTACAACAAGGGATGACTGTTTTCGCCTATTATACCAAATTAAAAGGGATTTGGGATGAGCTTAATACTTATTCACAAATTCCACCTTGTACATGCGGTTCAGCAAAGGCACTAGCTGTGGGGAAAGAGAAAGAAAAAGTGCATCAGTTTCCCATGGGACTGAATAAAAAATACAAAAATGACCCGTTCACAGATCTTGAACATGAATCCATTGCCTTCATTGTCTCGTGTTTATGCACAGGTGGCTTAGGAAGAACGTCAACAATTAATAGTGGATTCCAAACTACCATCCATTGAAGCGAAAACTTTCTTTGGCAGCAACTCAAAGGTTATAATACCAATCGAAAATCCACAAGCAGCCGTTATCTCTCCAAACTATTTGGTGAACATTGTAAAAAGTCGAGGCACATTAAAGAAACTTGTTTTAAGCTCCATGGCTATCCTGAATGGTGCGAGAAAGGCAAGAAATCATCTAAACCAAAGGCAGCCAACAGTGCACAACATTTGGAGAAAGATGAAGGCAACACCAGTACTGTCCTGATCGTTGGATTAACAAATGAGCAGTACGCTCAACTCATCTCCATGCTTAACCTTGAAAAGAGTCAAACCTCTACAGCCAATTTTGCAGGTAAGGCAAATATTTTGTCTAATGATAACACTGAATGGGTATTGGATTCAAGTACCTCTGATCATATGACCTCCCATGAAAATTGTCTCTCTTCACAAATAGTCATTCCTCATTTCCTGGCAATAAAAATACCAGATGGAATGTGTGTACCAGCAAAGTCAAAGGGAGTTGCCTCTTTTAATTCTCATATTATTTTGAAAGATGTTCTTTTTATACTTTCATTTTCTTGTAACCTTATTTCCATTAGCAAATTAACCAAAGATTTCGTTGCTCATTTCTTCCTTCCTTTTATGTTTTACAGGATTTACCCACGAGGAAGCTGATTGGAATGGCTGAAATGCGAGATGGGCTTTATCATTTTCGTGCAATAAAAAATTATACAGCAGCAACCGCCACTACTAAAACTTCTCCAGTCATACCACATGGCATCAACGTCTTGGACATTTTTCTTTTGATAGTATGTATATTCTTAAAATTTAGGTCCGTTTTCTTTTAAGTTTTTCAATAAATGTTGCGACTCTTGTCATCAAGCCAAGCAAGCTCGATCTTCTTTTCCTATTAGTTCAATTAAAACACATGAACTTTTTGAGTTAATTCATTGTGATGTTTAGGAATCATATCCAACTGTCTTTATTCAGGGCTCATTATTTTTTAAGTATTGTTGATGACTATAGTAGAACTACTTGGGTCTACTTATTACAATCTAAATCAGAAGTTTATACTAGGTTAGTTTCTTTTATGGCCATGGCAATTAAACAATTTGGTAAAAATGTATTTGCAGTGATAATGAGACTGAATTTACCAATCATAACCTTCAATTATATTGTCAACAACATGGGATTTTAACTCAATTTTCTTGTGTTTCCACACCCCAACAAAACGGTGTTGTCGAACGCGAGTATCAACATATACTTGAAGTTGCTAGAGCCTTACGTTTTCAAGCAAATCTACTCATTAAATCTCGGGGTGAATGCATTTTGACTGTTGTTTACCAAATAAGTTACATCCCTACTCCTCTTTTATCCTACTCCTCTTTTATCTAGACGCAGCCCCTATGAACTTTTGTTCTGTTGCAAACCAAATTATTCTCACTTACGTGTGCTTAGGTGTCATTGTTATGCTTTGATTTTGCCTCGCTCAAAGGATAAATTTTGTGAACGAGCTACAACATATCTTTTTCTTGGATACCTACATGGTCAAAAAGGGTACAAGATGTATGACTTACACACAGACAAAATTTTCATCTCTAGAGATACAGTTTTCTATGAAAACATTTTTCCTTTTTGTGATATTCCACCTTTAACTCAACTTACAAATATTCCCATCCCTTTATCTCTTCCTAAAGATGAATCTAAATCTTTGCCAAATACTATTATTCACCCTGTACCCTACCTCCTCCAAGCACTGACCATATTTCGAATGCACCTCCTGATAATGCTAAACCTCTTCCACTTGCATTCACACGTCATATAAAATTGTCACCTCACATTTGTGATTTTGTTGGTGTTGAGAGCAAAGATCAAGCAAAGTTCAGCAAAAGCTTGAGTAGCAAGCCTTGATACTTGGAGAAGAAACAAGCAAATTTAAAACAGAATTTTAAAAACAAGCAAGGAACAATGAAAAGTTTCTTGGATGAAAAATGATGAACATTTTCATTAAAAATGAATAATGGCATAATGCCAATACATAAACCAAGCATTTAGCTTGCCAAAATTAGTATATGGTCAACTAGTCTACACCAACTACTATTAATACATTGGAACTTACAAAACTAAGCTTGTACACATGAGCAAAGCTGGTTATCAGCTCAATCACTTGAGAAATACATCAAACTTCTACCTAACCTAGTTCAAAATGAACCAAAAGGAATTACATTGACCAAAATAACATAAAGCAACTAAATTCAGTAAGTTCCTCTTGATTTAGCTGCTTATGCATGGCTCGGGTTGCATGCCCTGCTTCATGGTTGCATTTGGTGCTGCATGCTGACCAACCTTCAATACTCCTCCTTAGTTAGTATGTTGCAAACTCCCAATTTAACTTTCAAATCAAAAAATCGTGTCACGCTAAGAGGTTTTGTGAAAATGTCAGCAAGTTGCTCCTCTGAACTGCAATGAATCAGTTTAACCTCATGCGCTTGCTCCATTTCTCTTACCACATGAAGCTTAATGCTGAAATGCTTTGTCCTACCATGAAAAACTGGATTTTTTGCAATTGCAACAGCAGATTGGTTGTCACAATAGATCTCTGTTGCTCCCTCCTGGTGTAAATTTAAATCTGTTAAGATTTTTCTTAGCCAAATGGCTTGATTCACAGCCCCAGCAGCTGCTACATATTCAGCTTCAGCAGTTGACTGTGCAACCACATTTTGCTTCTTCGAGCTCTAACAGAAGATAGCTGAGCCAAGAGTGAGGTCATACCCTGAAGTGCTCTTCATGTCATCCTTTGAGCCTACCCAGTCACTATCAGTATAGCCAACTAGCCTTAGCCTTTCACTCTTACTATGTAACAAGCTATAACTCAAGGTACCTTTGATGTACCTGAGCACCCTTTTTTCTGCTTGAAATTGCTCTTCATTGCAATAGTGCATAAACCTTGAGAGTAGACTCACTGCAAACATGATATTTGGTCTAGTGGCTGTTAAATAGAGCAAACATCCAACTAGACTTCTATAGGTTATTTCACAAACCTTTTCTGAATTGCTTTGGCTTGTTAATTTCTCTCCAACAACAACTGGAGTATTTGTTGCTTTGCAATTCTGTATTGAGAACTTATTCAAAATCTTCATAGCAAAAGTCTTTGGCTTAGAAGGAATCCTTCCTGTGATTGTATCACTTCCATGCCTAGAAAATAGGTCATCCTATCAAGATCAGACATCTCAAACATTGGCTGCATTCTAGTTTTGAAATCAGCAAGTATTGCTTGATCTCCTCCTGTAACCAGCAAGTCATCCACATACATAGATACAATAAGCTGTGTTTTATTATTTTCCTTCTTGATGTATAAAGTAGGCTCACTGAGGCTTTTTTGAAATCCAAAACTGAGCAAATAGCTGTCAATTCTGCTGTACCAGGCCCTTGGTGCCTATTTCAAGCCATACAAGGCTTTCTTTAGCCTGTAGATCATGTCTTCCTTGTCTGGCACTTTGAAGCCTTGAGGTTGCTCCACATAGATTTCTTCTTCAAGAAAACCATTGAGAAATGCTGATTTTACATCGAGTTGGTGGATTTTCCACTCCATCTGAGCTGCTAAGGCAACCAGCAGCCTGATGGTGTCTAGCTTGACCACTAGTGCAAATGCCTCCAGGTAGTCCAGACCATACTTCTGGCTAAACCCCTTCACAACTAGCCTTGCTTTAAGTTTGTTCAAGCTCCCATTAGCATTGTGCTTGGCTCGATAGACCTATTTTACCCCAATGACCTTCCTGCTAGCTGGTCTTGCAACTAACTCCCATGTCTGGTTATTCTCAATCATGGAAATTTCATTAGCCATAGCTTGTTTCCAGCCTTGATGTGCTTTAGCCTCTTCAAAACTACTTGGTTCAACTATAGCCACATGTGCTCTCTCATAGATTTCAGTCAATGATCTAGTACCCATCACTGGTTCATCATCAATGTCCATTTCAGGACTATTCTGACCATTTTCAGTCTGATCCACTATAGGTTCTTCAAAAACTACCCCTGGCTCATTTTTCTTCCAATTCCAGCATGCTTTCTCATCAAACACTACATCTCTGCTAACTAGCACCTTGTTTGTTGAAGGATCAAGGATCCTATAGCCCTTCTTGACTATGCTATAGCCACCCAAAATACCAGGTTGAGCTTTCTTGGACAATTTGTCCCTTTTCACAACTGAGACATGTGTATAGCATATGCATCCAAAGACCTTCAGATGTGCCAATAATGGCTTAAACCCGAACCAAGCATGAAAAGGTGTTTTGTGAGCCAAAGCCTTGCTTGGAAGTCTGTTTTGAATGTAGACTGTTGTGTTGACTGCCTCAGCCCACAAGTTTTTTGGCAAATTCTTTTCAAACATTAAGCATCTGGCCATATCCATCAAGCTCCTATTTTTTCTTTCACTTACACCATTTTGTTAAGGTGTGTAAGTGTTGGTGTAATGCCCCCTACCCGAGACCGTTTCCGGAATCGAACACGAGGTGTTAACGGACTTAACATTACTTAAACAGCTCATGCAATTCATTTTAAAATTTTCCAGACAAGCTAGCTAACTGCATCACAGTCGCTTTAAAAATCATATCTCGAGTTCCAAAACTCGAAATCCAATTCTGTAAAATTTTCCTGAAACTAAACTCATACATCTATCTACTAAATTTTTTTCTAGAATTTTTGATCGAGCCAATTAGTACATTTTATTAGTTAAAGTCTCCCCTATTTTAGGGTTTGACTACTCTAACCTCTGTGTATTACGAATCAGATCTCTCCCTGTATAGAGCTTAAATGACTATGCCGTTTGTCTCTAATAAAACTAGACTCAATAATGAATCTGTACATATAAATCATGACTCTTAATTATCTTTGTAAAATTTATGGTGAATTTCCAAAGTCATAATAGGGGATCCAGAAATCGCTCTGACCCTATTTCACAAAAATTTAAACATCTCATAAAATATAGCTCATATACCTGTTTTGTTTCTTCCATATGAAAATAGACTCATCAAGCTTCGATTCTATAACTTATTAATTATTTAATTCCATTTCTACTATTTTTAGTGATTTTTTAATTTCACATCACTACTGCTATCTGAATCTATTTTGTGATAAATTTTACCTATTTCATGGTTTCCATGGATTAGCTAGCAATTCGACATACATAGCACCAAATATGATCATGATTAGCCATTCCAATGGCTAATCATCACCAAGCATTTCCATACCACTCAATAACCATATCATAAGACCATATATACAAAATGATTATAATGCTATACTCAAAATATACAAGCCATTTTCGCATGGCTACACAAATATATACATTACCAAAAGATACTTAATTAACAACAAAGGTCAGTCCTATACATGCCATTATCAAAGTTCAACTAAAAGAGTACCAAAAAGGGGCTTAGATAGTGTGGATGACTTCGACTTTGACACTTTCGAGTCCGATAGCTGACGAACAATATCTATAATACAGAGAATTTAAACAATAGAGTAAGCATTTCAATGCTTAGTAAGCTTATAAGTAAGGAAATCATTTGAAACAAAAACACAAAAGAAATAGCATTCATAAGGATAAATAAATGTCTATGCACAAGATCACATATTCATTTTAATTTACACTTCTATCAATATGTTTACATATTTAAAGTCAAACTTAACTAAATTTCATTTGAATCAATTTCACGTAACTCGAGTGAGCTATAGACTTCATATATCCCTAAGGAATGGCCGGGAGAGCATTATTCGATTACATAATCACAACTTATACTATACAAAATTTTTCTAATGTATATACGATCCATACCTGGCCATATTAGGGATTATGAGCACATTAATCGGAATTATTACGACAGAATCGCACCTTTCCAAACATAAATACTTTCGGAATTTGACTCGGATGTAACAACCAGCACGAATGCCTTCAGGACTTAACCCGATTATAATAACCCACACGAAAGCCTTCGGGACTTAACCCGGTTATAATAACCCGCACGAATGCCTTCGGGACTTAACCCAGTTATAATAACCCGCATGAATGCCTTCGGGACTTAACCCGGTTATAATAACCCGTACGAATGCTATGTACATATATATATCATAACCTATTAGCATTACTAGAAAACAAGTTCCACATGCTTATCAACCCTTACTCTTAAGGCTCAATAGCTACATACACGTAATACGATTTCATTTCGTTATTCCACATGAGTTCTTTAACCATTCAGCTCCAAGTCATATAAAATAAAAATCATTTGTTTCACTATGTAATTTATATAGAACCATAAGATCACAACTTATCTACTATGCTTTTATATGATCTCTATAAAATCATAAACTAAGTTCCGTTACTCAAAGACTTACCTCGGTATATTGGAATGGTTGTGGATTGATTACTCTATTGCTTTCTCTTTTCCCCGATCCAACTTTGATCCCCCTTGCCCTTGAGCTTAATGAATACAAGTAGAAGTATTCAATATTTTTACCAATAATGTTTACTTATTAATCACATTCGCAATCACATATCAACTCATTTTATTATAATTTATCATTTCCACAATTTATTTTAAACTTACAAATTTCATAAATAATACAATTTTATACACCATGGCTACTTTGGCGAATGTTCATATAATTTAAATAACAATTCATCATTCAACTTTCAAACCAAAACGCCATTATATGACCACATATACATACATCCATATACTTAAGTTCAATAATTATAATATAACATCAAGTACTCATTTTACTCATGTGGCCGATTATACTTGGTCATACATACACATAATCAAAAATAAATTCCAAAATTTTCACATCATTTATGTACTAAGCCGAATACACTTGCCAAGTTCACATACATTCTTCAACAATTCCTTCTTTAAACAAACACATATTCGGCTAAAATAATGAAAATTTTAGCAACTTTTAATTTAACACCTAATCAATTATAACACATTTAAGCATTCTTTTCATATTATCAACTCCAACCACATACATTACTCAAGTATAACATTTTCATATTCGACAATAGTATCAAACATAATAGCCGATTCTTCTCACTTTGTATCTATGCATCTATTTGATCATTAGTTTAGTTCAAACACCCATACACATACAGCTTATAAGCAATTTCATCCTTACATAGCCTATAATTCTCTCGGCCACTTATTCCCCAACCTAACAAAACTTCAATTCGAAATCATTAGCCGAATATCAATTGACTTAGGCTACCTTTAAACTTTTACTTATCACCTCATACCAAACTATCAAAATGAACTAATTATAATTATATAAGTACTACCAAAACTGAAACCTATGCATAATATTATTTCTTATGCCCAAAACAAAGACCACATTCGACAACTTTCAGCCACCATTTTACCAAGCACAACCGATTATCCATTCTCTTCTCAAATCTAAATTCGGCACCTCCAAACAAAATAAGTTAAAAATTTCAACTTTTATGCTAACATAACCAGCAACTTAACACATCCACATAACTAACATGCTAATAGCATCAAGGCATCAACTAAAATTTTTAAGCTTCTTAGCTGAATCCTAACTCTCCAACAACCCCAAATCCAACCATGAGATAGATAGAATTTAGACTAATCATCCAAAGGATGTATAAACTTCCAAAAGTAACATTGAACATACCTTAATCTAGAGAACCACCTTGGCCGAATTTTTCTTCTTCCTCTTCCTCTTGTTACGGCAATGGAGGAGCAACATAAGCTAACTTTTGTTTCTCCTCCCATTAACCACTATTATTTTATTATCCATATTCTTTATTTTATTTTTTTAACACAAAATATTAACATAAAATATTTATAATATATTTTGATCCATAACATGGCCGGCCACTATCTAATATTTGGCTAATTTGACATGCAAGTACAAGCATTTTCTAACATACATTAATAAGTCACTTCAACATTTGCCTAACACATTTCTAAATTTTCTCACATAAGTCCTATTTAATAATTTCTTATATAATTGACAAAATTAAAGTATAAAATTTTCACATATGTATGTTCCTGCACAATAAACATAGAAAATAACAGTTAATTATTTTTATGACTCGGTTTTGTGGTCCCGAAACCACTTTCCGACTAGGGTCATATTAGGGCTGTCACAACTCTCCCCCACATAAGAAATTTTCGTCCCCGAAAATCTTACCAGTGAGCAAGTTAGGATATCGTTCTTTCATAGAGTTCTCGGGTTCCCAAGTAGCTTCTTCTATCCCGTGCTTGTGCCATAACACTTTTACTAAAGGAACCTTTTTGTTTCATAATTCTTTCACTTCACGAGCTAGGATACGAATCGGTTCTTCTTCATAACTCATATCGGATTGAATTTCAACCTCGATAGATTAATTATGTGCGAAGGATCGATCTATAACGTCAAGCATCGAAACATGAAAATGTTGTGAATCTTTTCAAGTTCGGGGTAAAATCAATCTATATGCAATCGGACCAACTCGTTCGGATATTTCATACGCCCAATGAACCTCGGACTCAATTTGCACTTACGGCCAAATCGAGTATCTTTTCCAAGGTGAAACTTTAAGAAACACTTTATCTCCCACGATACTCAATGTCTTTTCGTTTCAAATCCAGACGACTTCGACGATCCGAAGTCGTCTTCGACTTTCACGAATTATTTTACTTTCGCTCAAGATCTTTAATTAAATCAACTCCGAAAATTTTACTTTCACCGAGCTCGATCCAAAACAACAGTGTACGGCATTTACGACCGTACAAAGCCTCGTAAGGTGCCATCTTAATGCTTGATTGAAAACTATTGTTGTAAGCGAATTCAACCAAAGGTAAATACCGTTCCCACGAACCACTAAACTCAAGGATGCAACATCTCAACATATCCTCAAGTATCTGAATTATTCTTTCGAATTGACCATCAGTCTGGGGATGAAAAGCGGTGCTAAAATGCAACTTGGTACCCAAAGCTTCTTGCAATTTCTTCCAAAATCGCGAGGTGAATCTCGGATCTCTATCCGACACAATAGAAATAGGTACCCTGTGTAATCTTACAATCTGAGAAACATACAATTCAGCTAGTTCATCCAGTGAATAATCCATACGTACGGGAATAAAATGAGTCGACTTAGTCAGTCTGTCAACAACAACCCAAATCGCATCTTTCTTACTTGCCGACAATGGCAACCTAGATACAAAATCCATCGTAACTCGATCCCATTTCCATTCAGGTATCATGATTGGCTGAAGTAAACCTGTAGGCACTTGATGTTCCACTTTCACTTGTTGACATATTAAACACTTCGAAACAAAATCGGAAATGTCTCGTTTCATACCATGCCACCAAAACTGACGTCTCAGATCGTTGTACATTTTCGTACTCCCCGGGTGAATTGACATTCGACTACAATAAGCTTCGTTCAGAATCATCGAAATAAGTTCTAAATTTCTTGGAACACACAAATGACTTCTGAACCTTAAACAATTGTCATCATCAATTTGAAACTCTGATTCCATATTCGAAACACATTCAGCCCGTTTTGCAACCAATTCATCATTGGCTTTCTGAGCTTCATGAATTTGATGAATCAACAATGGTTTGGCCTTTAATTCTGCTACTAACACATTATCGGATAGAACAGACAAGTATACATTCATCGCTCGTAAAGCAAACAGTGATTTACGACTTAAAGCATCTGCAACCACATTAGCCTTTCCCGGGTGATAGTCAATGACAAGCTCATAATCTTTTAACAACTCAAGCCAACGTCTTTGTTGCAGATTCAAATCTCTTTGAGTCATCAAATATTTGAGACTTTTGTGATCCGAAAATACATGGCACTTCTCACCAAATAACTAATGTCGCCATATTTTCAAAGCGAATAAGATGGCAGCTAATTCGAGATCATGGGTTGGATAATTTTTCTCATGTGGCTTCAATTGCCTCGACGCATAAGCTACAACTCGACCTTCTTGCATCAATACACAACCCAACCCAAGTAAGGATGCATCACTGTAAATGACAAACTTTTTGCCTGATTCGGGCTGCACTAGTACTGGAGCTTCAGTCAAATAAGTTTTTAGTTGATCGAAACTTTTCTGACATTTTTCTGTCCACTCAAACTTAACATCTTTCTGAAGTAGTTTCGTCATTGGTGTGGCTATCATCGAGAAACCTTTTACAAACCGTCTGTAGTAACCGGCAAGTCCCAAAAAGCTCCGAACCTCAGTAATATTTCTCGGAGGCTTCAAGTTAAGTATGGCTGAAATTTTGCTCAGATCAACTCGAATACCCGATGTAGATACCACATGACCCAAAAAGCTAACTTCTCTCAACCAGAACTCACATTTACTGAACTTAGCATATAACTGCTTATCCCGTAAAATCTGCAACACTAATCTCAGGTGTTCAGCATGTCCGGTTTCATCTCTCGACTAGACCAAAATGTCATCAATAAACACAACTACAAATCGATCCAAATACTGTCTGAAGATCCGATTCATCAAATCCATAAATACCGTAGGGGCATTAGTGAGTCCAAATGGCATCACTAAGAACTCGTAGTGACCGTATCTCATTCTAAAAGCGCTTTGGGTATATCTGAATTTCGAACTCGAATCGATAATAACCCGATCTCAAATCTATCTTTGAAAACACTGAGGCCCCCTTTAGTTGATCAAACAAATCATCAATACGCGGTAACGGATATTTATTCTTTATTGTCACTTTGTTCAGCTGACGATAGTCGATGCACAACCTTATGGTTCCGTCCTTCTTTTTCACAAACAATACTGGTGCACCCCAAGGTGAAAAACTCGATCAAGCAAAACCTCTATCCGTCAACTCTTGCAACTAAGTTTTCAATTCTTTCAATTCCGTTGGTGCCATACGATATGGAGCCATCGAAATCGGTGTAGTCCCAGGTACAAGTTCGATGCCAAACTCTACCTCTCGAACAGGTGGTAACCCTGGTAATTCTTCGGGAAAAACATCTGGATATTCACAAACCACTGGTATCGATTCAAGTTTCTTTTCTGATTCTTTATTATCAAGTACGTATGCAAGATACGCTTCACACCCCTTTCTCACATATTTTTGAGCTAACATCGAGGATATTATTATTGTCAATCCATTCAAATCAGTAGACTCAACTCGGATTATCTCATTATTTGCACACCTCAAATCAATAGTCTTATTTTTGCAATTCACAACTGCATCATGTACGGTCAACCAATCCAAACCAAGAATAACATCAAATTCATCGAACGGTAAAAGCATCAAGTCGGCCGAAAAACAGGAGCCTCGGATTATTAAGGGGCATTTCTTACACACCTTGTCGACAAGCACATAACGACCCAAGGGATTCAACACTCTAATAACGAACTCAGTAGACTCAATAGGTAAAGTTTTACTGGATGCTAAAGTCTCACATACATAAGAATGAGTAGATCCAGGGTCAATCAAAGCAATCACATTAGTATCAAAGAGAGTGAAAGTACCGGTAATAACATCAGGCGAAGAAGCATCCTCGCGTGCACGTATAGCATAAGCTCTAGTAGGAGCACGAGCCTCAGATCTGGTGATAACATCTTTAGACCCTCTCTGACCGCTACTAGCGTTCCCCGTATTCTTAGGTTGCCTACCTCGTGCTGTAGTAGCACCCAGTTTCCCACTCTGATTTACATTCTGCTCGCATAGCTTTGGACAATCTTTGATAAAGTGGTCACTGATCCGCACTTATAACAGAGCGGTCATGGAATCTACAACTCCCGAATGCCATTTATCGCAATCTCGACACTCATCTCCGTCCGACGATCATTTCCAACACTGGCAACCGAAGTGACTCGCGTACTCACAGGGGGTCGATCACGATCTCGTCTGAAAAAGCCCTAAGTGTCTTTAGATCGGCCTGGATCATTTCTAAATTTCTTCGATGATTGTTGAAAGGGCTTTCCTGAAGATCTCTTATGAAACTCTCTTGCTTCCACTTCAGCTTTTCTTTTCTCCTTACTGAGCTCTTCGGCTTTGTAAGCTCACTCGACAAGTACTACAAATTCTCTAATTTCAAGAATGCCAACATACAGTTTTATATCTTCGTTCAACCCGTCCTCGAAGCGTTTACACATGATAGCCTCGGACGAAACACATTCTCGAACGTATCTACTAAGTCTGACAAACTTTCGCTCATAATCAGTAACTGACATAGAACCCTGCCTAAGCTCAAGAAATTCTTTCCGTTTCTGATCGATGAATTTTTGACTGATATATTTCTTGCGGAACTCGGTTTGAAAGAATTCCCAAGTAATCCGTTCTCTCGGCACGACGGAAACCAAAGTATTCCACCAATAGTAGGCAGAATCACGTAACAGAGATATAGCACATTTTAAACATTTATCAGGTGTACACGATAATTCATCGAACACACGAACAGTATTATCAAGCCAAAACTCAGCCTGCTCAGCATCATCACTGTCAGTAGCCTTGAACTCAGTAGCCCCATGCTTCCGAATCCTATCAACCGGGGGCTTGTTCAACCTCAACGTGTCAACTACAGGAGATATTACAGGTGCAGCGTTTGTATTAGTCGGGGGTGAGGGTTGTGCAACAGCCGGATTAGTTCGAACATATTGGGTAAACCAGTCGTTCATCATAGCATAGAAGGCTTGTTTTGCCTCATCATTTTGATTACTTGCATTAAATTGAGAGTCAATTGGCGCTGTCCCGTGCGCGGGAGCAGGCGCTACACTCTCAATATTGTCAGCTACTGCTCGATCAGGATCAGAATCCATTTCTATATGAAACACATTTTTATCTGTCAGAAATCACCACACTATCATATTAACACATAATGGCATGTATAGCTAGGCCCATACTTATTACGGTAATCCTAAAATCGACTAAACCGTAGCTCTGATACCAATAAAATGTAATGCCTCGTACCCGAGACCGTTTTCAGAATCGAACACGAGGTGTTAACGGACTTAACATTACTTAAACAGTTTATGCAATTCATTTTAAAATTTTCCCGACAAGCTGGCTAACTACATCACAGTCGCTTCAAAAATCATATCTCGAGTTCCAAAACTCGAAATCCAATTCCGTAAATTTTTCCTGAAACTAGACTCATACATCTATCTACTAAATTTTTTTCTAGAATTTTTGGTTGGGCCAATTAGTACAGTTTATTAGTTAAATTCTCCCCTATTTTAGGGTTTGACTACTCTGACCTCTGTGTATTACAAATTAGATATCTCCCTGTATAGAGCTTCAATGACTATGCCGTTTGTCTCTAATAAAAGTAGACTCAATAATGAATCTGTACATATAAATCATGACTTTTAATTATCTTTGTAAAATTTATGGTGAATTTCCAAAGTCATAATAGGGGATCCAGAAATCGCTCTGGCCCTGTTTCACAAAAATTTAAAAATCTCATAAAATATAGCTCATATACCTATTTTGTTTCTTCCATATGAAAATAGACTCATCAAGATTCGATTCCATAACTTATTCATTATTTAATTCCATTTCTACTATTTTTAGTGATTTTTCAATTTCATGTCACTACTACTGTCTGAATCTATTTTGTGATAAATTTTACCTATTTCATGGTTTCCATGGATTAGCTAGCAATTCGACATACATAGCACCAAATATGATCATGATTAGCCATTCCAATGGCTAATCATCACCAAGCATTTCCATACCACTCAATAACCATATCATAAGACCATATATACAAAATGATTATAATGCTATACTCAAAATATACAAGCCATTTTCGCATGGCTATACAAATATATACATTACCAAAAGATACTTAATTAACAACAAAGGTCAGTCCTACACATGCCATTATCAAAGTTCAACTAAAAGAGTACCAAAAAGGGGCTTAGATAGTGTGGATGACTTTGACTTTGACACTTTCGAGTCCGATAGCTGACGAACAAAATCTATAATACAGAGAATTTAAACAACAGAGTAAGCGTTTCGATGCTTAGTAAGCTTATAAGTAAGGAAATCATTTGAAACAAAAGCACAAAAGAAATAGCATTCATAAGGATCAATAAATGTCTATGCACAAGATCACATATTCATTTTAATTTACACTTCTATCAATATGTTTACATATTCAAAGTCAAACTTAACTAAATTTCATTTGAATCAATTTCACGTAACTCGAGTGAGCTATAGACTTCATATATCCCTAAGGAATGGCTGGGAGAGCATTATTCGATTACATAATCACAACTTATACTATACAAAATTTTTCTAATGTATATACGATCCATACCTGGTCATATTAGGGATTAAGAGCACATTAATCGGAATTATTACGACAGAATCGCACCTTTCCAAACATAAATACTTTCAGAATTTGACTCGGATGTAACAACCAAAGACGAATGCCTTCAGACTTAACCCGGTTATAATAACCCGCATTTAATGCCTTGGGACTTAACCCGTTATAATAACCCGCATGAATGCCTTCGGGACTTAACCCGGTTATAATAACCCGCACGAATGCCTTCGGGACTTAACCCGGTTATAATAACCCGCACGAATGCCTTCGGGACTTAACCCGGTTATAATAACCCGTACGAATGCTATGCACATATATATATCATAACCCATTAGCATTACTAGAAAACAAGTTCCACATGCTTATCAACCCTTACTCTTAAGGCTCAATAGCTACATACACGTAATACGATTTCATTTCGTTATTCCACATGAGTTCTTTAACCATTCAGCTCCAAGTCATATAAAATAAAAATCATTTGTTTCACTATGTAATTTATATAGAACCATAAGATCACAACTTATCTACTATGCTTTTATATGATCTCTATAAAATCATAAACTAAGTTCCGTTACTCAAAGACTTACCTCGGTATATTGGAACGGTTGTGGATTGATTACTCTATTGCTTTCTCTTTTCCCCGATCCAACTTTGATCCCCCTTGCCCTTGAGCTTAATGAATACAAGTAGAAGTATTCAATATTTTTACCAATAATGTTTACTTATTAATCACATTCGGCAATCACATATCAACTCATTTTATTATAATTTATCATTTCCACAATTTATTTTAAACTTACAAATTTCATAAATAATACAATTTTATACACCATGGCTACTTTGGCCGAATGTTCATATAATTTAAATAACAATTCATCATTCAACTTTCAAACCAAAACGCCATTATATGACCACATATACATACATCCATATACTTAAGTTCAATAATTATAATATAACATCAAGTACTCATTTTACTCATGTGGCCGATTATACTTGGTCATACATACACATAATCAAAATAAATTCCAAAATTTTCACATCATTTATGTACTAAGCGAATACACTTGCCAAGTTCACATACATTCTTCAACAATTCCTTCTTTAAAGAAACACATATTCGCTAAAACAATGAAAATTTTAGCAACTTTTAATTTAACACCTAATCAATTATAACACATTTAAGCATTCTTTTCATATTATCAACTCCAACCACATACATTACTCAAGTATAACATTTTCATATTCGACAATAGTATCAAACATAATAGCCGATTCTTCTCACTTTGTATCTATGCATCTATTTGATCATTAGTTTAGTTCAAACACCCATACACACACAGCTTATAAGCAATTTCATCCTTACATAGCCTATAGTTCTCTCGGCCACTCATTCCCCAACCTAACAAAACTTCAATTCGAAATCATTAGCCGAATATCAATTGACTTAGGCTATCTTTAAACTTTTACTTATCACCTCATACCAAACTATCAAAATGAACTAATTATAATTATATAAGTACTACCAAAACTGAAACCTATGCATAATATTATTTCTTATGCCCAAAACAAAGACCACATTCGGCAACTTTCATCCACCATTTTACCAAGCACAATCGATTATCCATTCTCTTCTCAAATCTAAATTCGCACCTCCAAAAAAATAAGTTAAAATTTCAACTTTTATGCTAACATAACCAGCAACTTAACACATCCACATAACTAACATGCTAATAGCATCAAGGCATCAACTAAAATTTTTAAGCTTCTTAGCTGAATCCTAACTCTCCAACAACCCCAAATCCAACCATGAGATAAATAGAATTTAGACTAATCATCCAAAGGATGTATAAACTTCCAAAAGTAACATTGAACATACCTTAATCTAGAGAACCACCTTGGCCGAATTTTTCTTCTTCCTCTTCCTCTAGTTACGGCAATAGAGGAGCAACATAAGCTAACTTTTGTTTCTCTTCCCATTAACCACTATTATTTTACGATCCATATTCTTTATTTTATTTTTTTAACACAAAATATTAACACGAAATATTTATAATATATTTTGATCCATAACATGGCCGGCCACTATCTAATATTTGGCTAATTTGACATGCAAGTACAAGCATTTTCTAACATGCATTAATAAGTCACTTCAACATTTGCCTAACACATTTCTAAATTTTCTCACATAAGTCCTATTTAATAATTTCATATATAATTGAAAAAGTTAAAGTATAAAATTTTCACATATGTATGTTCCTGCACAATAAACATAGAAAATAACAGTTAATTATTTTTATGATTCAGTTTTGTGGTCCCGAAACCACTTTTCGACTAGGGTCACATTAGGGCTGTCACAGTTGGTGAGCTGGTGTTTGACTTTTTCTTCTTCACATTGAGCTTGAAATTGAGCTGTGGTATACTCAGTCCCATTATCAGACCTTAGGGTCTTAAGCTTGCAGCCAGTTTCTGTTTCAACAGCAGCCTTGAACTTTAAAAACACAGAGGCCACTTCTGATTTCTCCTTCAAAAAGAAAATCCAGCAAGATCTGGTGTGATCATCAATAAACAAGATGAAGTACCTGCTTCCATTCAATGATTCAGTCTTCATAGGGCCACACACATCAGTGTGCCCTACCTGCAGCCTTTCAGAGGCTATCCAAGCCTTGTTTGAAGAAAATGGCAGCCTGGCCTGCTTTCCTAGCTGACACACTTCATAATCATCTTCCTTCTCAACTGAGTTGATGAACTTTTCAACCAAATCTTCGTTGCTTAGCTGGACCATGGATCTATAGTTGGCATGACTAAGTCTTTGGTACCAAAGTTTAGATTCATTAACAGAGGCTGTATAAGCTAAGTTTGAGGCATTGTTCTAGTCAACAGCAAAAATTTTATCTATCATGGCCACTGTCATGAGCATGGATCTACTTGGATCACTAATTTTGCATTCACTGCCCTTAAACACAACTGAATAGCCCTTTTCCAACAACTGAGCTATGCTGAGCAAGTTTCTGTCAATTTCAAGTACAAGCAACACATTTGAAATGAGTTTGTTACCTGTGGGAGTGCATATCAACACATCCCCTTTGCCCTCTACCTTGATAAAATGGTCATTGCCAACCTTTACTTTGATCTTGTAGCTTCTGTCTAATGACTTGAAAATGGCAGCATCTGGTGACATGTGATTAGTGCAGCCACTGTCTAGAAGCAAGCCACTTGACTCTTTGTCTTGAGGAGCTGAACAGGAGACTGCAAAGACCTGCTCCTCATGGTCACTACCTTCTTCAGCTACCCGAGCTTCAACCTTTGGTTGCTATTGGTTCTACCTTGGTCTTCCCTTCTCTTTGCAAGCCTTTTCTACATGGCCAATCTTTTTGTAGAATTAGCACTGCACATCTGGCCTAAACTAGCATTTGGCCTCTGGATGACCAGGCCTCTTACAATGCCTACATGGCCTATCCCATCTTCTTGAAGAATCTGTCTTTGACTTGTCACTCCAAGTCTTCTTGCCTTTGTTGATAGTAGAGCTTGAGGCAGGCTTGGTTTTAGCTTGGAATGCACCTTTTTGGTGCTCCTCGAGTCTACTGGCCCTTCTTTGCTCTTGTGCATAAAGAGCATTAATCAGCTCTGTCAAAGAGATGCTGGTCAGGTCCCTTGAATCTTCGAGAGAGGATATTTTTTCCTCATACCTATCAGGTAAGGTTGAGAGGACTTTCTCCACTATTCTTGCTTCATTGAACTGCTCTCTAAGGAGCCTTATGCTGTTAACTACAGCCATAATTCTGTTTGAATACTGCTTAACAGTTTCTTCTTCCTTCATCTTCAAGTTCTCGAAGTCCTTTCTCAAGTTCAGAAGCTGTTGTTGCCTTGTTCTTTCAGTCCCTTGAAACTCCTCCTTCAATCTGTCCCAGGCTTGCTTTGGTGTCTCACAGGCTATGATCCTTGTTAAGATTACATCTGATACACAGTTCTTAATGCAGGACATGGCTTTGTGCCTCTTTGTCCTTTCATTTGCATGTTGCCTAATCTGAGCCACTGTTGGATTGGCTCTCAATAGTGCTGGTTTAGCATCTGAGTTGACCACTTCCCATAGATCAAATGCCTAGAGGTAGGTCCTTATCTTGACCACCCAAATATGGTATCCTTCTCCACTAGAGACTAGAGGTGCAGCTTGTAATACCCTGAAAATTTTTATAGTAAGATATTATCCTTGATATAGTAAAATAAGGAAATAAAGTGACAAAAAGGGAAATTTTGAGTTATGTCAATATTGAGAAGTATATTATGATATATTAATTCAAGAAAGGACTAAATTGTAAAAGTGAGAAAAGTTTTGTTGCACAAGAGTAAATATTCATAATTTGAGGGGTTAAAGTGTAAATATGAAAAAGTTAAAGGACCAATAGTGTAAATAATTTAAGAGTGGAATGATCTAGAAACTAAGGAAAGTGGATGTATTAGGACCAAATTCAATAGATGAAGAACTATGAGGGACTAAATTGTAATTTTACCAAATTAAATGATGACTCAAGGATGAAATTTTAAAAGATAATGAAGGGCAAAATGATCAATTGGAAGAGAGAGAAATCTAGAAAGTAATAATGATGCTAGAGATATTTTGATATTTTATAATTATTTAATTAGATAAATATTATTTTATTAATACTTTAATAAGATATTTTATTAATAAAATAATATTTTATTATTATTTTATTTTATTAGTATATAAAGAAAGAAAGATGAGAAATTCTCATCCATATTTTCCCATGCACTAACGTGAGAGAAAGAGAGGAAGAAAGAAAGTTTTGCTTTCTTTACAATTTGGTCCTTTTACCAAAAATTCACCATTTTCACCCAAAAATCAAATGAATTTCCATAGCTACCAAGAGACAAAAATGTTAAGGAGAGCATGGGGAGTTAGAATATCAAGTTGGATTCAAGAAATAGAAGCTGGAGGAGAGAGAAAATCAAGTGAAAGATTAGTATCAATAGAACAAGGTAAGTATATCAAGATTTCAATATATTTTTAAGTTTGTTATTATTGACAAAGCATGGAAATAATGTTATAGTAGAGTTTTCTTACATAAGGTCCTATGTTTTTGATATGTTAGTGAAGAGAAAATAAGAGAAAGTGATGAGAAATGGTGTAGAAAAAGAAAATAAGGGTGTTATAACATGGTAATTAATAGCTTGCACAAAAATAGTTTGGACAGCGGCAGTAGACTAACTTTGAAAAATCACCATAAATTGTAGAAATCGAATTAGAAGATGAAAAAAATATGGAATTAAATATTATTGAGTATAATTTCTCATAGAAGAAATATTGTAAGCAATGGATTTGTAAATTTTCAGATATAATGAATTTTGTGAGACAAGGTCAGAATGAATTCGGGTTCCCCTGTTCCGACTTTGAAAAATCATAAAAAATTGAATAAAAATAATTAGGGGCTTAAATTTATATTTATAAAATCCTGAGTGAGTCTATTTTTAAGAAAAACAAACAAGAACATCATTTGAATCCTGTATGAGGAGATAATTAATTTTTTGTGAAGAGGGGTTAGAACTATCAGACAGCAGAACAGGGGCAACTTTAAAGAATAAACTGTACTTATTGGCTAAACCAAAAATTCTGAAATTTTTATGGTAAGAATATATATGAGTCTAGATTCAGGGAAAATTATCAGATATTAATTTGGAGTTCTAAAGATCCAGATATAAATAATTTAGTGACTATGATGCAGATAGACAGCTTGAATATTCATAAAAGTAAATAATAAAAATTATGGATGATGTTACTTACAAGTGTGTTATCTACATTAAGGATGTGGAATGGAGAGGAGGAGGAGGAGGAGGAAAAATATGTATGAATATTCATCTAGCATGGCTAATTTGCATATTTTAGGCTCAGGGACTAAATTGAATAAAAGTAAAACTTTATGGGCAATTTTGTAAACATGTCAGAAATGACCAAATTGCATGAAATGAATTATTTTATTATTTAAATTACAAAATTGAATGAAATTATTAATTTAGTTCAAGATCGGGGGAAAACATGTTTTAGGGATTAAATTGAAAAGTGTTGAAATTATGAAAATTCGATATTTTATAGAATTCATGGATTGTTATCAATATATATGAGAATAATAGCTGGAAATAAGGATTAAATTGCAAGAATTTTATTTTCCGACCCTAAGGATGAAATCGTCATTAATTAAAGTTTAGGGGCAAAATGGTAATTTTGCCTAGAGCATTAATTAAATGCATTAGAATATGAAATGAATGAAAATGATGATCAAATTTATTTATAAAGATCCGAACGACTCAAATATGAGAGTTGATCGTGGAAAAGAAAAGATATCAGATTAATGAAATTATAAACACAAACAAGCAATGAGGTAAGTTCGTGTAACTTGAATTATATTCTTAAATGCTTGAGATTGTATGTTATTGATGTGAATATGATTTGAATGTTCATTGTATGAAAATTAATGAAACATTGATATATTTGATAAAATGGAAAGAGATCCCGGTTGAATGAAAGGAAAATTCGATGGATCACTGAAAAGGAATTGACAGTAAAAAGGATCTAGCCTGACGGGTGATCCTATCTGATATAGCCCTCCAAAGAATATGTGTAAAACAAATTTAGCCCGGACGGGTAATCCGAATTAGGGTCTGAATTTAGCTTGGACTGGTAATTCAGATCCAAACTCATTAGAGTAATTGTCGTTGCAGGTGATTTAGCCTGGACTGGTAATCCCGAAAATACTCTATGAGTTTATATTACAGGGGATTTAGCCTGGACTGGTAATCCCACTATAAGGATGAGGTTCGCGGGAGTGTGCTCTCTGATTTGAAATGTGTAAGACCATGGTTGAAAGATACCATGGAAACCTGTGTGTAAGACCATGGTTGAAAGATACCATGGCAACCTGATATGAAATGTGTAAGACCATGGTTGAAAGATACCATGGCAACCTGTGTGTAAGACCATGGTTGAAAGATACCATGGCAACCTGATATGAAATGTGTAAGACCATGGTTGAAAGATACCATGGTAACCTGTGTGTAAGACCATGGTTGAAAGATACCATGGCAACTTGATATGAGATGTGTAAGACCATGGTTGAAAGATACCATGGCAACCTGTGTGTAAGACCATGGTTGAAAGATACCATGGCAACCTGATATGAGATGTGTAAGACCATGGTTGAAAGATACCATGGCAACGTGACATGAAAAGAATAAGACCATGGTTGAAAGATACCATGGCAACATGACAGAAAATGAGTAAGACCATAGTTGAAAGACACTATGGCATCACGTCAAAGATAAATAAGACCATGGATGGGAAACGCTATAACATCTATTGAACAATTGATATTCAGGTAAAATGTATCAGATGACGAATAGTTATATGAAATGGTTGTGTGAAATGTTTACAAGAACTGGTCATATGGAAATATATGTACAAAAGCGTTGTATGAAATAATTATGAAAATGGATAAACGAAATAAGTATAAGTACATGGAATATAATTTATGTTAAGTTTGATATAAGCTATTACCAGAATAAATATACATAAAATATATGGAAATGATGAAGCATAAAATATTGATATAATGAAATGAATGATATATGCTTGTGAAGAAACAGTAAGAGCATGATATGTTTCATGACATGTACATATATGATTACCTTTGACATGTTGATACAAGGAAGTTATGTAATTGAGACTATTATTAAACTCAAGTGCGACATGTCGAGAAAATAGATATATCGATGTTGAATTTATATGAGATATGTGAAAGTATACTAACAAGGTTGTTGTTTGATGCTTATACAAGTGCCAAACTGTTGATTGAATGATAATATATTTATTTTATATGATGCATTGAATCGGTAAGTATTTTAATTTTTTTAAGTGATCTGCAAATGGTAGTAATGCTCTAAAACCCTGTTCTGGCAGCGGATACGGGTTAGGGGTGTTACACAGCTGGTGAAAAACCTGATGAAGCCATTGAAAGTATGCAAAGATAGGTCCACTAAGATTACAGGTCTAGATACCAATTGTTGGTGTTGAGAGCAAGGATCAAGTAAAGTTCAGCAAAAGCTTAAGCAGCAAGCCTCGATACTTGGAGAAGAAACAAGCAAATTCAAAACAGACTTTTAAAAACAAGCAAGGAACAATGGAAAGTTTCTTGGATGAAAAATGATGAACATTTTCATTAAAAATGAATAATGGCATAATGCCAATGCATAAACCAAGCATTTAGCAAAATCAGTATATGGTCCACTAATCTACACCAACTACCACTAATACATTGGAACTTACAAAAATAAGCTTGTACACATGAGAAAAGCTGGTTATCAGCTTAATCACTTGAGAAATACATCAAACTTCTACCTAACCTAGTTCAAAATGAACCAAAAGGAATTACATTGACCAAAATAACATAAAGCAACTAAATTCAGCAAGTTCCTCTTGATTTAGCTACTTGAGCATGGCTCGGGTTGCATGGCCTTCTTCATGGTTGCATTTGGTGCTGCATGCTGACCAACTTTCAACAAATTTTCATGTTGAATTGCCAGGATGACATGCATCACATTTCACTTCTTCGAATCACGCATCCTCAGGTATGTTTTACCCTTTGTCTCAATTTCTTTTATATTCTAAACTTGCTTCTAAACATACCAGTTTTTTAACAACCATCGCTAATAATGATGAGCCAAAGTCTTATTCTCAGACCATTAAAGATTTTTATTGGCAAGAGGCAATGAAAAAGAAACTGGTGGCACTTAATCAAAATCAAGCATGGACTCTAGAACCACTACCATCTAGGAAAAAACCTATTGGCTCTAAATGAGTTCACAAAATCAAACATTTAGATGGAACCATTGAGCGATACAAAGCTTGGTTAGCGGCCAAAGGTTATAGACAAATTGAAGGATTGGACTACATTGAGACATTCACTCCAGTCACAAAATTGACCACAGTCTGAACTTTGTTGGTTGTATCTACTTCCAAAGCATGGGAACTACACCAACTTGATGTCCATAATGCCTTCTTATATGGCGATCTCCACTAGGAAGCATACATGGTGCCACCACCTAGTTATTTATGACACAAAGATAATCGAGTCTGTCATCTTCGTAAATCTCTATATGGTTTGAAATAGGCCTCTCGCCAATGGTTTACAAAATTTTCCAATGCCATTATTAAATTTGGGCTTACTCAATCTAAATCAGATACTTCCCTCTTGTAACGCCCCAATTTTTGGGAATTCTGTGAATGTTGGCATAGGTTTAATTATGTTAGTGGGCCTCTAGAAGGCCCAAGCTTAAGATAGAACCCAGCAATTTTAGTTAATTTTTGTTCCATAAGAAAAATGAGGTGAAATTATGAAATAGAACCTATATGAAAATGTTTGAAAATGCTATAGGCTAAATTGAAGTGGCCAAATAAATAGGAGTGCAAAATAGGAGGATTTACATGACAAACCTCCCATTTTACATGAAGTGGACAGCCATCATGTTGTTGTGGACAAAATGTGCACTTGATATCCATAATTTATGGTACAAATTGATAATGTGTTAGGTAAATGTTCCATGATAATGGGTTAGGTAAATGTTTCATGATAATGGGTTAGGTAAATGTTCCATGATAATGGTTTAGGTAAATGCTCCATGATGGGCATTTCATGTCTTTTGTATTAAAGAATTAAATGGATGAAATATGAAATTTTATTAAAAGAAAAAGGGGTGAAAAGAACAAAGTTTGTCCATCTTTGTTCATCATAGCCGAAAGTTAGAGAAGAGAAAGGAGAGGAGAAAGCTCTTGAATGTTTGGTCACTTGGGGAAGAAAATTGAAGGTAAGTTCATGGTAGTTTGCTTCTATCTTGATGTTCATGAGTTCTTCTTGATTCTATCTTAACTCTTGAAGCATATTTTGGTTTTTGGTTGTGTTGTGAGCATTTGGTCATGAATTAAAATGAAGGAAATGGTTGTTGTTTCATGTTCTTTTGATGAAAAATGGAAGATATGTGAAGTTGAGCCAAACAAATGAGCATGCATGTGCTTAGATGCTAAGGGGAAAAATCGGCTAATATGTTGTTCTTTAAAATGATGAAATGGATATTATACTTCAGTAAAATCATAGATATATGATGATTGATTGGTGGTATACATGTTTAAAAAAACATGCATGCAAGTTATGTGTGAAAGAGTGATTTGGTAATAAATCTGCTTGGGACAGCAGCAGTAACGTGAATTTGGAAAATCACCATAAATTTTGGGAGATGATTTAGAAGCTGAATAAATTATGTAATTAAAGCTTAATGAGTCTATTTTCAAATGAAATAAACGAGAACATATTTTGAATTCTGTACAATGAGAAATTTGATTCGTAATGAAGGATGGTCAGATTAGTCAAACAGTGAAACATGGGAAACTTTAAGAAAAATCTGGTATTGATTGGCTAAACCAAAAATTCTAAAAATTTTATGGATAGAAGATATATGAGTCTATTTTCAGGTAAAATTAATGGCACTTGATTTGGAGTTTCGTAGCTCCAGTTATAAATGATTTAATGACTATTGTTCAGGAAGACAGCTTGCAGTGAGATTATGATTATGTGGTAAACACTGACAAAAATTTGTTAATGAGTTGCTTATTGATTTCTTATAAGCTTACTCTGATCTGTAGGTGTGGTTGGCCGAATATTGTAAGGGGTTAATACGTAGTTCGTATTTGAATAGTTAGATTAATGTGTTAGTAATCCAATTGTAGGCAGTTCGTGTGTGGATCTCGTTAGCATAATGTCGCAAACAGGTGTGTAACTAACACCCTCTTTCTTAGTCTGGATCGGCAAAAGTCGAAAAGCCGAAATGCCGAAAACCAGTATTTTGTAGATTTGCGAGTGTGCGAATGCTCGTGAGGTAAATCGATTAATGTTTTTGGTAAGCTGTAAAATTTGGACTACAAAGTGCATGATTTCTGTGCCCTCGATATTTTTGGGCTTAATGGGTCAAAATTGGAATGATGGACCAACGTGCCCAATTCGGTAAGAACCCTCGGTACGTGATTCTATTAGTACGTGAAAAGTAGGAATATGCATGAAAAACCCTAAAATAGATAAATTACTGAAATACCTTTAAAAGTGGAAAATTTACAGTTTTACCCCTAGTAGATAAATTACAGAAATACCCTTAGGGTTAAATTGACCTAAATGCATGTTTGACTGTTGTTATTTACTGCATGCCATGTTGTTATTATCTGATGCATGGGATTGGGATATTGACGGAGGAAGTACTGAAAGTGGCTTGTCCACGTACTGGAGGCTTTGCCTCAATTTACTGTTAACTGAGCAGCAAGGCTGCAACTGTGGAGTGTTGGGCTGGGTGGGTTGAGCTATTCCCCACGTGGAGTGTAGGGCTGGTACGGGTGGAGTGTAGTGGTTGGTGGGTTGAGTAGTCTCCCCAAATGGGCTTGCATATGTTATTGATGTTGCATGTATTTTGAAATGGGCCTATGAGCCATACTATTATCTCAATAAGGGCTAAGGCCCGGTTTATTGTAATCAAAAGGGCTCGTCCAAGACCATCATTACTGAATGGGCTTAGGCCCAATAGGCTTGAGCTGACTTGGGCTTTGAATGGGTTTTCCTTACACACTGAGTTTCCCCAAACTCACCCGTTTTATTTTCATCCATGCAGGAAATCCCCAACCATAGTGGGCTTAGAGCTGTGAGGGAATTCGGAGTGGCCACCCGTTCTGAAAGTTTGGTTTTCTTCTGGTGAATTGGACATCCTATTATTTACGTTGAGGTTTGGGTTTTTAAATGTAATAAGGCCGCTTAATTATTTTTGATGGTTTTAATATGTATTACTAAGATAGGTATTACTTATTTTAACTTTTAAAATTGGATAGCTTTAGGGCGCGTTTTCAAAAAAAAGAAAAACATCAATTGATTTCAAAATAACACGACAACAAGCAAAGCTTCCGCAATGAAAGTATTTTTCAAAATTAATCACTTTTCCTAAAAATGACTTAATCAAATCGGTTTCCTAGAAATATACATGACGTTAAGGTGTGGCAATGGCGGTGTGCATGTCTAGGATTGGATCCGAAGGGAGCTTGGTACTTAAGTAGTCCGATAGACTCACCTCCTCTTTTCCGGTTTCCTACCTGGTGCACAGCTTCCATTTACTTTAACCTATAATGAAATTTTCTTTTAAAACACTAAGTAGGTTTTTCTAGATCAACAATATAAAATGTTTTGAACGCTTCGATGTGGCATGTCGGATCCGGCCATAACGTCTGGGCCAGGTTTGGGGTGTTACATTTATGGTATCAGAGCCTAGGTTGCAACAACTCGGCTGTGGAATGGGTTTACAAAAACAAAGATTTTCGAAAGCGAAAATTTTATAAAGAATGCGAAAAACTCGATTTTCAAAATTTAGATATTTAGAAGGTGGCATTCCGAATCTCCGGGTAAAGTCTGTAGGTATTACTCTGAACTCTTCTGAATATTTTTCTGACTTATCTGTCTGTACTGAAATCCTGCTAGGATACTCTAGATAGGATGATACTGAAACCATAGGAAAATCTGATAAGAGACTGAAACTGTAGCTAGACTTCGATTCTGTGAAAATAAACTCTGAACAACTGTCTGATTCATAAAACATCTGTAATAAACACTGGAATATTAATTGATGCATAAAAATTCATAATCAAGATAATACGATATGTGTACAAGAGGCCGTAGACGGGGCCGAAGAAGTGCTCGAGCGAGATTTTCGTCTTCGAGACATATGCCGGCGGTGGATGCACCGGTAACACTGACAACAAAGGTAGAGTCTCATGACCGTGGTGCCGGGGATGATGCCCTGTCACAGGCAATGCTTCGTGTTCTGGAAAGGGTTGCCGGGGCAAGTACGGGCAATGGAGTTCGGGGATCCATTTCTGAACGAATTCGGGCTAACGGAGCGGAGATCTTTAGGGGCGTGTCTGGTATAGCCCCAAATGTGGCGGAATATTGGTTGGAGGCCACAGAACGGATTATGGACAACTTGGACTACTCTGAGGAGATTGTGAGTGGGGTATCTGTACTAAGTCCTTTGGGTCACTCGGTTAGGGTAGACAAACTGTATAGGGATGTACCCTTAGAAACTCAAGGTAGGATTTTCCCTGGAGATCTGATGGAGTTACCGTTCGGAGAGTTTGATCTCATTTTAGGAATGGACTGGCTTGTTAAGCATAAGGCGACCTTGGATTGTGCTGCTAAACGAATGGTGTTAAGGACCACAAAGAATGAGGAGGTTATAGTGATAAGTGAGCGAAGGGATTATTTTTCCAATGTGGTGTCGGCTTTAAGAGCCGAAAAGTGGATTCGGAAAGGTTGTGAGGCCTATTTGGCATTTGTAAGTCGATCGAAGAGGAGGGACCGACGAAGGATAAGGTTAGGATAGTAAAGGAGTTCCAAGATGTTTTTCCCAAGAGCTTCCAAGATTGCCTCCGAACCGAGAAGTTGAGTTTGGAATAGATTTGTTGCCTGGAACGGCGCCCGTGTCCATCGCACCGTATAGGATGGCACCGAAGGAGTTAGTGGAGTTAAAGGCTCAAATTTAAGAGTTGTTGGATAGGGGCTTCATTAGGCCAAGCATGTCTCCATGGGGAGCACCGGTGCTATTCGTGAAAAAGAAGGATGGTACGATACGGATGTGATTGATTATCGCCATTGAACAAACCGACGATTAAGAATAAGTATCCACCGCCAAGGATTGATGATCTGTCGACCACTTAGAGGAGCTTCAGATTTTCCAAGATCGACCTTCGATCCGGATATCATCAGTTAAGGGTCAAGGAGGCAGATATCCATAAGACAGCATTCAAGACTCGGTATGGTCATTACGAGTTTCTGGTTATGCCATTTGGACTGATGAACGCTCCTGAAGCGTTTATAGATCTGATGAATCGTGTGTTCCAACCATTTTTAGATTAGTTCGTAGTCATCTTTATTGACAACATCTTGATATATTCTAAAACTGAAGCGAAACATGATGAGCATCTCCGTATAGTACTGCGAGTGTTAAAGGAGAAGGAACTCTTTGCGAAGTTCAGCAAGTGTGAATTTTGGTTGAGGGAGGTAACCTTCTTAGGACATGTGGTCTCTGCCGAAGGGATTAAGGTGGACCCTCGAAAGATTGAAGCAATTTTGGAGTGGAAGCCACCTAGAATGGTGTCAGAAATTCGAAGCTTCCTAGGGTTGGCAGGATACTACAGAAGGTTTGTGGAAGGTTTTTCTGTGATGGCAGCACCTCTAAAAAAACTCATAAGGAAAGGGGTACCGTTTTTATGGACTGAGAAGCAGCAGAAAGCTTTTGAGAAGTTGAAGAAAGTTCTGACTGAAGCACCTGTGTTAATTCAGCCGGAGTCTGGGAAGGATTTTAGTGTGTACAGTGACGCATCACACGTGGGTTTGGGCTGCGTGTTAATGTAAGAGGGTAAGGTGGTTGCATATGCATCACGACAACTTAAGCCTCATAAGGGGAACTATCCGACTCATGATTTAGAGTTGGCAGCAGTGATATTTGCACTTAAGATTTGGAGACATTACTTGTACAGAGAAAGGTGTATTATATACACTGACCATAAGAGTCTTAAGTATTTGTTGACTCAGAAGGAGCTGAACCTTAGGCAAAAGAGATGGATTGAGTTACTTAAGGATTATGACTGTTCGATCGAGTATCACCCAGGCAAGGCTAATGTGGTAGCCAATGCTTTAAGTCGTAGAACCGTATCTGATCTGAGAGCAATGTTTGCTCGTTTGAGTCTGTATAATAATGGCAGTTTGTTGGCTGAATTGCAAGTAAGGCCAACCTGGGTGGACCAGATTAAGGAAAAGAAGTTAGAAAATGAGTATTTGGTTGCTCGTTTTCAACAAGTTAAGAAAGGGGAAACTTCTAAGTTCGGTTTAAATGGTGATGAAGTTCTGTGTTTCCGAGGAAGAATTTGTGTTCCAAGGGACTCTGATTTAAGGCAGACAATATTGAAGGAAGCTCATGGGGGACTATGTGCCATGCATCCTGGAGGGAATAAGTTGTATCACGACTTGTGAAAATTGTACTGGTGGCCTGGACTTAAACGAGAAGTAACGGAGTTTGTAGGGAAATGTCTGACATGCCAGCAAGTGAAAGTTGAGCATCAATTACCTTCTGGGCTATTGCAGTCAGTGAAGATACCACTTTGGAAGTGGGAGAGGGTAACCATGGACTTTGTGAATGGGTTGCCTTTGACACCATCAAAGAAAGACTCGGTGTGGGTGATTGTGGATAGGTTGACCAAATCGACACATTTTATACCTGTTTGTACTGACTTTTCACTTCAAAAGTTAGCCAAGTTGTATGTGGCGGAGATTGTGTGACTTCATGGAGTCCCAGTTTCAATTATTTCTGATCAGGATCCTAGATTTACATCTCGATTTTGGCAAAGGTTGCATGAGGCATTGGGGACGCGATTGAATTTTAGTACGGCTTTCCATCCCCAGACTGATGGTCAATCAGAAAGGGTTATTCAGATTGTGGAGGACATGTTGAGGGGATGCGTGATTGACTTTTGAGGTAGTTGGGAGGATTACTTGCCGTTGGCAGAATTTGTGTACAATAATAATTACCAGGTGAGTATTCGAATGGCACCGTATGAAGCACTGTATGGACGAAGGTGTCGTACACCTAGTTGTTGGACCGAACTAGGAGAGCGACAAGTTCTTGGACCGAGTTGGTAGCGATCATCGAGGATAAGGTCGAATAATTAGGGACCGCTTAAAAGAAGCATCTGATAGGCAAAAGTCGTATGCGATTTGAAGCGTAAAGAGATTGAGTACTCAGTAGGTGATATGGTCTTCTTAAAGGTTTCTCCTTGGAAGAAGATATTAAGGTTTGGTAAAAGGGAAAGTTGAGTCCGCGGTTCATTGGGCCTTATCGGGTTTTGAAGCGAGTAGGCCCAAAGGCTTATCGCTTGAATTGCCTCGAGTTAGACAGATTCACGATTTTTTCACGCTCCATGTTAAGGCGTTATTGTGCCGACCTCGCCATGTCCCGCCAGCTTGCAAAATTGAAGTTCAGATTGATTTGACCTTTGAGGAGGAGTGTGTGCAAATATTGGCTCGAGATGTTAAGGTTCTCAGAAGGAAATCTGTCCCGCTAGTGAAAGTACTTTGGCGTAATCATGGAAAGGAAGAAGCTACTTGGGAATCAAAAGAGACTATGCGTCAACAATACCCTCAACTAGTTGGATCAGGTAAATTTCGAGGATGAAATTTCTTTAAGGAGGGTAGAGTTGTAACGCCCTAATTTTCGGGAATTCTGTGAATGTTGGGATAGGTTTAATTATGTTAATGGGCCTCTAGAAGGCCCAAGCTTAAGATAGAACCCGACAATTTTAG
Source organism: Gossypium arboreum (assembly GCF_025698485.1). NCBI lineage: Eukaryota > Viridiplantae > Streptophyta > Magnoliopsida > Malvales > Malvaceae > Gossypium > Gossypium arboreum. The sequence goes on along the minus strand of NC_069075.1, from coordinate 109,060,265 downwards.
TTAATTTTTATTCCATAAGAAAAATGGGGTGAAATTATGAAATAGAACCTATATGAAAATGTTTGAAAATGCTATAGGTTAAATTGAAGTGACCAAATAAATAGGAGTGCAAAATAGGAGGATTTGCATGACAAACCTCCCATTTTACATGAAGTGGCCAGCCATCATGTTGTTGTAGACAAAATGTGCACTTGATATCCATAATTTATGGTACAAATTGATAATGTGTTAGGTAAATGTTCCATGATAATGGGTTAGGTAAATGTTTCATGATAATGGGTTAGGTAAATGTTCCATGATAATGGTTTAGGTAAATGCTCCATGATGGGCATTTCATGTCTTTTGTATTAAAGAATTAAATGGATGAAATATGAAATTTTATTAAAAGAAAAAGGGGTGAAAAGAACAAAGTTTGTCCATCTTTGTTCATCATAGCTGAAAGTTAGAGAAGAGAAAGGAGAGGAGAAAGCTCTTGAATGTTTGGTCACTTGGGGAAGAAAATTGAAGGTAAGTTCATGGTAGTTTGCTTCTATCTTGATGTTCATGAGTTCTTCTTGATTCTACCTTAACTCTTGAAGCATATTTTGGTTTTTGGTTGTGTTGTGAGCATTTGGTCATGAATTAAAATGAAGGAAATGGTTGTTGTTTCATGTTCTTTTGATGAAAAATGGAAGATATGTGAAGTTGAGCCAAACAAATGAGCATGCATGTGCTTAGATGCTAAGGGGAAAAATCGGCTAATATGTTGTTCTTTAAAGTGATGAAATGGATATTATACTTAAGTAAAATCATAGGTATATGATGATTGATTGGTGATATACATGTTTAAAAAAAACATGCATGCAAGTTATGTGTGAAAGAGTGATTTGGTAATAAATCTGCTTGGGACAGCAGCAGTAACGTGAATTTGGAAAATCACCATAAATTTTGGGAGATGATTTAGAAGCTGAATAAATTATGTAATTAAAGCTTAATGAGTCTATTTTCAAATGAAATAAACGAGAACATATTTTGAATTCTGTACAATGAGAAATTTGATTCGTAATGAAGGGTGGTCAGATTAGTCAAATAGTGAAACATGGGAAACTTTAAGAAAAATCTGGTATTGATTGGCTAAACCAGAAATTCTGAAACTTTTATGGATAGAAGATATATGAGTCTATTTTCAGGTAAAATTAATGGCACTTGATTTGGAGTTTCGTAGCTCCAGTTATAAATGATTTAGTGACTATTGTTCAGGAAGACAACCGGCAAGTGAGATTATGATTATGTGGTAAACACCGACAAAAATTTGTTAATGAGTCGCTTATTGATTTCTTATAAGCTTACTCGATCCGTAGGTGTGGTTGGTCAATATTGTAAGGGGTTAATACGCAGTTCGTATTTGAATAGTTAGATTAATGTGTTAGTAATCCAATTGTAGGCAGTTCGTGTGTGGATCTCGTTAGCATAACGTCGCAAACAGGTGTATAACTAACACCCTCTTTCTTAGTCTGGATCGGCAAAAGTCGAAAAGCCGAAATGCCGAAAACCGATATTTTGTAGATTTGCGAAAAGCGAATGCTCGTGAGGTAAATCAATTAATGTTTTTGGTAAGCTGCAAAATTTGACCGCAAAGTGCATGATTTCGTGCCCTCGATATTTTTGTGCTTAATGGGCCAAAATTGGAATGATGGGCCAACGGCCCAATTCGTAAGAACCCTCGATGACGTGATTCGTTAGTACGTGAAAAGTAGGAATATGCATGAAAACCCTAAAATAGATAAATTATTGAAATACCTTTAAAAGTGGAAAATTTACGTTTTACCCCTAGTTGATAAATTATCGAAATACCCTTAGGGTTAAATTGACCTAAATGCATGTTTGACTGTTGTTATTTACTGCATGCCATGTTGTTATTATCTGATGCATAGGATTGGGATATTGACGGAGGAAGTACTAAAAGTGGCTTGTCCACGATCGAGGCTTTGCCTCAATTTACTATTAACTGAGCAACAAGGCTGCAACTGTGGAGTGTTGGGCTGGGTGGGTTGAGCTATTCCCCACGTGGAGTGTAGGGCTGGTACGAATGGAGTGTAGTGGTTGGCGGGTTGAGTAGTCTCCCTAAATGGGCTTGCAAATGTTATTGATGTTGCATGTATTTTGAAATGGACCTATGGGCCATACTGTTATCTGAATAAGGGGCTAAGGCCCAGTTTATTGTAATCTGAAAAGGGCTCTGGTCCAATACCACTGTTACCTGAATGGGCTTAGGCCCAATAGGCTTGAGCTGACTTGGGCTTTGAATGGGTTTTCTTTACACACTGAGTTTCCCCAAACTCACCCGTTTTATTTTCATCCACACAGGAAATCCCCAACCATAGTGGGCTTGGAGCTGTGAGGGAATTCGGAGTGGCCACCCGTTCTGAAAGTTTGGTTTTCTTCTGGTGAATTGGACATCCTATTATTTACATTGAGGTTTGGGTTTTTAAATGTAATAAGGCCGCTTAATTTTTTTTGATGGTTTTAATATGTATTACTAAGATAGGTATTACTTATTTTAACTTTTGAAATTGGATAGCTTTAGGGCGCGTTTTCAAAAAAAAGAAAAACAATAATTGATTTCAAAATAACACGACAACAAGCAAAGCTTCCGCAATGAAAGTATTTTTCAAAATTAATCACTTTTCCTAAAAATGACTTAATCAAATCGGTTTCCTAGAAATATACATGACGTTAAGGTGTGGCAATGGCGATGTGCATGTCTAGGATTGGATCCGAAGGGAGCTTGGTACTTAAGTAGTCCGATAGACTCACCTCCTCTTTTTCGGTTTCCTACCTAGTGCACAGCTTCCATTCACTTTAACCTATAATGAAATTATCTTTTAAAACATTAAGTAGGTTTTTCTGGATCAACAATATAAAATGTTTTGAACGCTTCGATGTGGCATGTCGGATCCGGCCATAACGTCTGGGCCAGGTTTGGGGTGTTACACCTCTTCACTTACTACAAAGGCGATTCAGTCATTGCTTTACTTGTGTATGTGGATGATGTTATTATCGCTAGCAACAATAGTGCGCATACTCAAGCATTCAAGAGTTATCTAGACACTTGGTTTCATATCAAAGATCTCGGTCCCTTGACGTACTTTCTTGGCTTAGAGGTGGCTCATTCTCCTAATGGCATTGTCTTATTACAAAGAAAATATGCATTAAACATTTTGAAAGAAGCATGCTTACTTGGTACTAAACCTTCATCTATTCCTATGAAGTAAAATCACAGACTAGCATTAGACGATGGTATTTTCTTGGACAATCCAAGTGCTTATCATTGCCCTATTGGGACGATCATTTACTTGAAAATCACTCGTCCTGAGATTTTCTATTCAATTTATATCCTCTCTCAGTTCATGCATCAGTCTAAACATGGTCATTGGCTAGTAGCTCTTCGGGTTCTAAAATATTTGAAACCTACTCTTGGGCAAGGTATTTTACTACCTTTTAATTGTAACTTTCAACTATATGCTTATTGTGATTCAGATTGAGCTGGATGTTCGCTTACTCATCATTCCCTGGTAGGTTATTTCATTCTCATTGGCTCTTCCCCAATTTCATGGAAAACCAAAAAGCAGACGGTAGTTTCAAGCTCATTTGCTGAAGCTAGATATCGTTCCATGGAAACTACTATCTGTGAAATAATTTGGCTCTGTGCCCTCCTTCATGATAACAATTTTAGTCTCTTCTCTGACTCATTTATATTGTGATAATTGTGCTACTCTTCACATCTTTGCTAATCTTGTCCACTACGAGTGCACAAAACAGATTGAAGTAGACTGTCATTTCATTCGGGACTGTATCGAAACCGACTCCATCACTACTTCACATGTTTCCTCCAATCAATAGCTTGCTGACATTTTCACAAAGGCTCTTGGTTCTTCTCAATTCTCTTTTCTTGTTGGCAAGTTAGGCATTCGTAACCTCCATGCTCCAACTTGAGGGGGCATATTAACAAATGTCATTAAACATGAATATTCAGTTACCATATACTTCTGCTATTGACCTATAATCTTAGGAATATTTTATGTACATCTTTCCTTATTTGTGTATATTATTTTCCTTGATTTACAAGCTAATTGGAGGTCCTACTTGTATATAATCATCTCATTATTCTGTAATGATATATAAGAAATACAACAACTTTTTTTTCTTATTTTAGCACAACCATTCAAAATTAAGTTCACCTCGAAGACGATAACAACCATTCAGGATTATATAATGCCTTATTAGGCTATTAAAATTCATGGCTTACCCTTTTTATCAATGTGTTGGTGGATGCTGTTTCTATTCATAGTTGTATAAATTTCGCTTTGTGATTTAGTGGGTGGTATGCCCATTGGCCCGATAATCCAACAATGTATAATCAACACTCTTACTAGTGGTGTGGTTGTCGATTGAACGATCCTAAATTATATTTTTAGAGATATGCCTCACCTCCACGAATAATCGCTGAATAGTTTATGAAAGGACTCAAATGAAAAATTTTGAAGATATATCTCACCTCTACAGAGAGCCATTGAATGGTTCATGGAGGGACCCACTATCAATTTTTGAAAATATGTTTCACCTCCGCAGAGAAAAGCTGAACAATTCATGAAGGGGCACATTGTCAATTTTTGAATATATGACTCACCTTCGTGCAAGGCTGCTGAATGATTTATGGAGGGGTCCACTGTTGATTTTTAAAGGCATGCCTCGCCTCTACGGAGAATTGTTGAATGGTTCATAGAACGGCCCAATGTCAATTTTTGGGAGGTATTCAGTTGTAGGAAAAGGAAGAAAACAAGAAGAAAATCAAAAGAGAAACAGCGAAATTAAGACAATAACGAGTACGTTCCTGTCGATAAGTGCATAAAATCCTTGGATGGAAAATGGCAGCTTTTATTAATGTCAAATGGTGGGACACAACTGTTGGTAATGCAGAATGGGTAATCTCAAATTGGTTGAGGAAAGGCTTCTAAGAGGGTTGAAATATGGCCTTGCCTTTTATCCTCATTGAGTAATTGGAGGCTAAAGGCCCAACGCACACTTGTTGTCGTTGCTTGGCCCAGCTCAATTTGTGTCAACATGTGTCTACGATATTTATTGCACATGTTTTTTTTTAATTAAATTTCTGTTCCTTTTATTAGAAATATTCTTTTTTATTTTTAGAATATTTTTTCAGTTGCAAAAAATCTTCTAGCTGTTACAGATATGCTATTTTTGGAAAGTAACACTATTATTTTATTATTTTTCCCTTTTAAAAAATAATATAATTCTTTTCATTTTTTACAGCAGTAAGCAAACTACAATTTCTTCTTTGCCTTTCTTAGCTCGCTTGTTTTCTATTCAGAAAACTTTTTCGATCAAATTTTTTACTAGATTTTAAGCTTTAGTTTCCGGTCTAATTTTTTGAATTCTTATGAGAAGAGCAATACCAATTGTGTTCCACCTTCTTTATTTGGGTGCACGAATATAGAAATACTATGTTAAACTTGGAGGGTGACGACCACTACACAGTTACACCGATTAGGGCAGATTTTCTTTTAAGACAGTGGTTGTTCTGCGGCACAATGATTATTTTATTTATTTACGCTCAGTTTGTTTATTATGTCAGTGCTTACTATTTTGCTTTACAGTAGTATATTTCTAACAATTTAGAAGCAAAATTCTCTTACTATTTAAAAATGTCATTCACGACTGCTATAGTTTCTGAATTAAATCTAGTTGAGAACAATGTTGAGTGGATTGTAGACACAAGTGCTTCCAAACATTTCTATGCCAACAAAGAAATGTTCACTGAGTTTAAAAGTATAGTTGAACGTGAATAAGTCTACATGGGTAATTCTAGCAGTTTAGAAGTACTCAGTAAAGGAAAGGTCTTACTTAAACTTACTTCTAGCAGAAATTAGCATTGAATAATGTTTTTTTATGTACTTGCTTTGCATAAAAATTTAATTAGTGTTGGATTATTGAATAAGGCATGCATAAAATTAGTTTTTAAATATGATAATGGAGATTATGTGGGAAATATTATTTGATTGGAGGTTTATTTATGATTAATACTTTGCTTAGTAATAATAAGAAAGCTATAACATCCTCACCCGACCCGTTTATCGAATTAAACTGTAGGATGCCATAAAAGAGCCAATCTAGACTAAATAATAAAGTTTGAAACTTAATTACCTAAGGACATTTTTTATTAAATAATAATTGTTTCTTACAATAGAAGCCTTAAAATCTTAAAACAAAATATTGCTATCTCCTTTCTCAAACTAAGGAATCTACTTAGTTACAACATGACCAACCTTGAGGCAAAACCTCTATAGGTGTCCCCTTTTTATGTACATGACACATTACTGCCAATGTTCCTTTACCCATCACGATTTCGTTTGCTCTCTTATTGAGTCCCTTATCTCAAGGATCCTGCAATCACAACTCAAAACCTTATAAGTTTGGATGAACTTTGTGAGTTCCTACTTTACACGAAAATTAGACCCCATCTTACAGGGGTTTAAATAGAAAGAACTAAATATGAATAGCTCCCTACTTATGTTAATAAGTTTCTTTTAAACCCACTATAACGACTTTATTTTAGTTGCAACCCTATCCATTTACATATAGGTTGTTGAGCGAATTACCACTAACAATCCTTACAACCCACGTTTAGTCTTAGTAGTTCCTCAGAGTTTATTGCCATTCCCATTGACTCTATACTTTCTTTACTTGCATTCTTTGATCTAATAATTCCCAGTGTGGCATCTTCCACCCACTGTGTCCTATTTTAGAGGCCCTTTGGCCTATTCTTCTAAAGGCTCCTAAGTATAATCCCCCTTGGCGATCATTTCACATTGGTCCATAACAGACTCTTATCCTTAATATGATTCTGCATAACCTACTCACATTCTATCAGTTGGTATGACTAACAACGTCCCACGCCACTCTAGTGGATCAAATCCTGTTTGGTTTAAATGGTGGTCAGATTACTTTTTTGTAATACACATTAATCACATTATCTTACCCTTAAGCATAGCATGCTTTTCTGCTGCAAGCTACCAAGGCCTACAATATTTAGCCAATTGACACTGAGTGGCCATTTGGGTTCACAATTTTTCTTTATACTGCATCCCCACATAACTAGCAATTTTGCTAATACTTCCCCAATGGTTTTCCCTTTAAAGATGTATAGTCTTGATAGATATATCTGTCATCCGAAGTACCATTCTTTGTCAATGGTTTCTAACTAACCTCTTTTTTCTTTGTGAACTAATCGTTGTGCCTATACTCAACCTTTAACAAATAGGATTCCATTGAGCATCCTCTGTTGTTCTTATTTGTGGAACCTTATCTACAGTTCTTGGTTAAACTCTGTTGTTCTTATTTGCGGAACCTTATCTATAGTTCTTGGTTAAACTATCTTTTTTTCGCTTATACACTAGGAACCATTAGTGCGCAACTCTCGTGACTACTTTATGCTGGGTTATCACCCATATCCCTTACTGGTTTTCACAACTACTGTTACAACAATCTTTTCCTACTTCATTTAAGTTTTCCATTCATCAGTGGATTCCTCCAACTCACTGGCTAACTATTGTGTGTTCATAATTTCATTTTCCTTCCAACCCTTTTTTCCATGTTTGTGGACTCTCCACTATTCTTGTCCTAATTATCCATCCACATTTTTCATCTCGGCGAACTACCCCTTGTTTATTGTTTTGATAGACTATCTTGTGTTTTCTATCTCGATGGACTATCCCATGTTTACTGTCTCGATGGACTACCAAAGGATGTCATTTTGGCTTGCTTTAATATAAACTCATAACGTTTTTCAACTATGGTCTTACTTTTTTTAGGCGTATTGCCTCTGATCAGACCCATAACCTAGCCATGATCTTTTTTATTTACTTTTCTTGTTGCATTCCATCCATTCATCCATTTTACCATTCCTAACATTGATGCTCGAACACCGTAGTGTCTCCTCCATAAGGCCTAGAGCTTCCCTATCACGATTTGCACACAACATCGTATGGCAATATCTAACAAAATTTCTCATTTCCCTAATCTTAACTTCATCTAACCCACCTGTAACACCTCATACCCGTAACTCATTTCAGAGTAGAATACAAGGCATTACCTAATTCGATCTCATGCACACAAACGTTCCCCAAGTCACCAAGACTTGGTCCAATTTAGAACTTCTTTAATTTCTACTTTGGACTTCTTATTATGGGCCTACGAGCCCCAAATAAACCATTGAAAACTATTCAGAATCAACCCGGGTCCTTAAACTATCTCTAGAAAAATTTGACTTTGAAACAGGGCACACGCTCGTGTAGAAGAGTAACATGCCCGTGTGGCCATTTCAACATGGTTGTGTTGATGGCCCGTGTGGCTCACACGTCCTAGGCAATATAGGGACACGCCCGTGTCCTCTACCTAGATGGAATTAATTCTAAATGCACACCTGCAGAGGTTTTTACACGGCCTGGAACATGCCTGTGTGCCTGACCCGTGTCCTTCACACGGCCATGACATGCCCGTGTCCTAGCCCTATGCAAAAACATGGACATTCTCTTTCTGACGTCAGCATTCCCAAAATGCCACACTGCTGAGACTGTGCTAGGCTGTGTCCCTTACACTGCTGAGACACACGACCGTGTCTCTACCCGTGTGTTTACTATCATGCATACTGTCTTAAAATTTTTACGTGCAGGGGACACACGGCCAGACCATACGCAACAAAAGCAACCAAACCAATACAAGAATAACTTATTTAAACCAATTAGCCACAATAGAAAACATTCCAATAGTGTATTTTATTCATATATGAAAATACATCTTTGCATATAAATCAAAATGAATATTTGCCACTATTCAAGGCTTAATACAAAATGAAGGGTTTCCAACCCAAACCAACACATTTAGCTAGTTCTCAATGATACAAAAATAGTAAAGTATAAGCCCTATACATGCCATATTCAAAAATATAAATCAAACTATACCGAATGCTTCGATTAAAAGTGTGATCGAAATCTCTGACTTCCTTTGGTCCTTGAGCTAGATAGGCAGCACTATAAGAAAATGGAAAATGAGAGGGAGTAAGCATAAAGCTTAGTAAGTTACACATAAATGAATATACAACATAAATTTACCATTCATCAATAAAGTCATAACATATATTTGGGCATAAGCAAAACTTACTCATCGATATTTGGGCTCATATTATATATATATACATCAAACAAGTACCTATACCACTCACAACACATTTACACTTTTCGTGTTAACTTGAAATCATAACTTTCACCTTTGAACCATTTGGAACACTATTAGATGTTCATCAAGCCACAAACATGGGGTAAGGTGCTGATGCCATGTCCCAGACATGGCCTTACACCAGCTCTAGCATATCTGTGCCAATGTATGCAGAATGGGTAATCTCAAATTGGTTGAGGAAAGGCTTCTAAGAGGGTTTAAATATGGCCTTGCCTTTTATCCTCATTGAGTAATTGGAGGCTAAAGGCCCAACACACACTTATTGTCGTTGCTTGGCCCAGCTCAGTTTGTGTCAACATGTGTCTACGATATTTATTGCACATGTTTTTTTTAATTAAATTTCTGTTCCTTTTATTAGAAATATTCTTTTTTATTTTTAGAATATTTTTTCAGTTGCAAAAAATCTTCTAACTATTACAGATATGCTATTTTTGGAAACTAACACTATTATTTTATTATTTTGCCCTTTCAAAAAATAATATAATTCTTTTCATTTTTTACAGCAGTAAGCAAACTACAATTTCTTCTTTGCCTTTCTTAGCTCGCTTGTTTTCTATTCAGAAAACTTTTTCGATCAAATTAAACCTAGTTGAGAACAATGTTGAGTGGATTGTAGACACAAGTGCTTCCAAACATTTCTATGCCAACAAAGAAATGTTCACTGAGTTTAAAAGTATAGTTAAACGTGAACAAGTCTACATGGGTAATTCTAGCAGTTTAGAAGTACTCAGTAAAGGAAAGGTCTTACTTAAACTTACTTCTAGCAGAAATTAGCATTGAATAATGTTTTTTTATGTACTTGCTTTGCATAAAAATTCAATTAGTGATGGATTATTGAATAAGGCATGCATAAAATTAGTTTTTAAATATGATAATGGAGATTATGTGGGAAATATTATTTGATTGGAGGTTTATTTATGATTAATACTTTGCTTAGTAATAATAAGAAAGCTATAACATCCTCACCCGACCCGTTTATCGAATTCGACTGTAGGATGCCATAAAAAAGCCAATCTAGACTAAATAATAAAGTTTGAAACTTAATTACCTAAGGACATTTTTTATTAAATAATAATTGTTTCTTACAATAGAAGCCTTAAAATCTTAAAACAAAATATTGCTATCTCCTTTCTCAAACTAAGGGATCTACTTAGTTACAACATGACCAACCTTGAGGCAAAACCTCTATAGGTGTCCCCTTTTTATGTACATGACACATTACTGCCAATGTTCCTTTACCCATCACGATTTGGTTTGCTCCCTTATTGAGTCCCTTATCTCAAGGATCCTGCAATCACAACTCAAAACCTTATAAGTTTGGATGAACTTTGTGAGTTCCTACTTTACACGAAAATTAGACCCCATCTTACAGGGGTTTAAATAGAAAGAACTAAATATGAATAGCTCCCTACTTATGTTAATAAGTTTCTTTTAAACCCACTATAGCAGCTTTATTTTATTTGCAACCCTATCCATTTACATATAGGTTGTTGAGCGAATTACCACTAACAATCCTTACAACCCACGTTTAGTCTTAGTAGTTCCTCAGAGTTTATTGCCATTCCCATTGACTCTATACTTTCTTTACTTGCATTCTTTGATCTAATGATTCCCAGTGTGGCATCTTCCACCCACTGTGTCCTATTTTAGAGGCCCTTTGGCCTATTCTTCTAAAGGCTCCTAGGTATAATCCCCCTTGGCGATCATTTCACATTGGTCCATAGCAGACTCTTATCCTTAATATGATTCTGCATAACCTACTCACATTCCATCAGTTGGTATGACTAACAAGGTCCCACGCCACTCTAGTGGATCAAATGCTGCTTGGTTTAAATGATGGTCAGATTACTTTTTTGTAATCCACATTAATCACATTACCTTACCCTTAAGCGTAGCATGCTTTTCTGCTGCAAGCCACCAAGGCCTACAATATTTAGCCAATTGACACTGAGTGGCCATTTGGGTTCACAATTTTTCTTTATACTGCATCCCCACATAAATTTGAATCCAAGTATGCTAGACCTTTCTTTAAAACTCTTCCTAATAGAAAGACTGAACTTTTAGAGCTAGTTCATACTGATCTAGTAGACTTTAAAAACATAGAAAGTAAGATTGGAAAACACAACTGTATCAACTTTGTAGATAATTATTCTAGACATACAAAGGTTGATCTTTTAAGATTGATAGATGAAGCTGATAAAACTTTCCTTTTTTATAAAGTAGAAGTAGAAAACGAGTTTGATAGGAGAATAAAACTTTTTAGATTTGGTAAAGAGAATATGAGACTAATTTCCTTAAAGAGTTCTATGAGAAAAACAACATTATACATGAATCTTTTGCTCCTTATTTCCCACAACAGGATGGCATAACTGAAATGAAAACATAACTCTAAAAGAAATGATGAATGCTTTACTACTAAGTTCTTGTTTTCCTAACATTATGTGGGGAGAGTTTAGGGGGGTGCAAATTTTAGGTAAAATCGGATTAATTCAATTAACGAATAGAATTTGGTTAATCAGTCGATTAACCGAATTAATTAGGTCAAGGGTCGGTTAATAATTGTTTAGAAGTTTGGTTAATGATTAAGTTAGCTCAAAATCGGTCGGTTAACCAAATTTAATAAATAATATTATAATATATAAGTATTCGGTCGGTTCGGTTAATTTTTTGGAAATATAAACTAATAGTCGGTTAATTTTTTATATGTTTTGTACTTTTTTAACGAAAAATAGAAAAAATCTATATAAATTTCGGTTAATTCGGTTAACCGACTGAATTAATCGAAAAAGTTTGGTTTAGTTAATTTTTTTGAAAAAAATTTGGTTCGGTTAACTGTTAAGGGCTTAAAAAGGTCGGTTAATTTGGTTAATGGTAGTTCAGGTTGGTTAACCGACTGAACACCCCTAGAAGAGGTTGTACTTTTTACAAACCATATTCTTAATAAAGTGCCTCATAAAAAATTAATTTATACTCCATATGAGTTGTGGAAAGGTTATTCCCCTAATATGAAATACTTGAAAGTATGGAGGTGTTTAGCAAAAGTAGGCTTGCTTGCTTTTAAAAAGGGCACTATCAAATCTAAAATTGTTAATGTTATTTTTGTAGGGTATGCTCTAAATAATGTTGTATATAGAATCATGTCTTTGCATGATCATTCCATATGTGAATTTAGAGATGTTATTTTCTTCAAGAGTGTGTTTCCTTTAAACAAATCTAGCATAAGTACTGATAGACAGTTAGATGAACGTATTTTTTCCTCTGGTACATATAATAAAGATGTTTAAAATAATGATGTTGAACTTAGGAGGAGTAAAAGACAAAGGACTGCTACTGTTTCAAACCTGATTTCCTTTGTCACACCCGAATCCTTTTAAACTAAAAAAATTAGAACACATTAAGGGTTAAATCGAAAGATACCGGAAGCTAGAAGTCTTTACTAAAAATTTAGAGAAATATAGGGGTCGTTTAGACAATTAAATTTCAAATCTGGTTCGGTTAGATTAAAACCAATCAGTTTCTTAGTAGGGAACAAAATGATAGCCAATAGATGGTTTCTAAATAGTTGAAGACTGTTCGAAAGGGTTATATAAAGCAGGGAAGTGACTTCTTGAGAGACCTCTTTTCCAATGTATTTTGTTTTCATTTCTTCATCTTCTCTAATGGTTACTCCGAAGGAGAGATAGCTATGGAAACTCTGCATGGAGCAATGATCATAACTTTTGAGTCGGGAAAATAGAGGATCCATTAAGCTAGTAAGGATTTAAGCCTTTTAGTGTACGTAAGACTTAAGAACAAAGGTTAAAGCCTTCTAGAAACCATCTATGGGTTCTTTATATTTTTGGAAAATCGAGGTTTAAATTAAAAACATTGAATCTAACCCATGATTTGGTTGTCATGCTTATCTTCCAAGAGAATGGAAGCTCTAGCTTTTGGAAAAGTTAAGTTGATGTGGCAAGGAAGCATCAAGTGAGTTTCTGCACTCAAAACCCTAAAATGCTAAGTAAGCAATAAGATTACATGGTCTAAAAGTATCTTCCATGTTAGTTCAGTAAGCATAGATTAACTATGATTCCATGGTAGTTTATCTAAGAAATGCATACACTGTATGACTATTGAAGCATCACATGAATAGGAAGTACTAACGGGTTAGACGAAGCTAGGAATGGGAAAGAGAGTGATTTCTTTATGTACCGCCATATGGTGTTACTATGTGCACTCATGATGAGTGAAGTTATGGGCCTTGCGGAAGAGACATTGTGGTGTTCAAGCATCAAGGTTAAAAATGGTGAAATGAATGAATGGAAGGAATGCGAAGGGAAAAGTACATAAGAAAGATCATGGCTAGGCCATGTGATCGATCGGAGGCTATATGCCTAAAATGAGTAAGACCATAGTTGAAAAATGATATGGCATCATAATAAAAGTGAGTAAAACCATAGCTGAAAGATCCCATGGAATCATGGGAATAATGAGTAATGGCATCATGTGAAAGCATGCCAGAATGACTAAATAGAATTAAGACCATGGTTGAAAGAAACTATGGCATTATTTGATAGTCCATCGAGACAGTAAACACGGGGTTATACTGTGTATGACCCTAACTGAAAGATGCTAAGACATTAGGGAAAGTCTGATGGGACAATAAACACGAGATAGTCTGACGGAACGTTAAACACAAGATGGTTCGATGAGACATTAAGCACAAGGATTATAAGGGTAAGACCATAGTTCTACTATGAAAACAAATAGAGTTCGTTAGGACATTAGACAGGAAACTTGATGAGTAGGACCATAGGTTAACTGTGGCAGCATAAAGAGTCTAACAGGATAATAAACACAAGTGGGAAATTATAACAGGAATCATGAGACAACCCAAAAACGAGGAAAAAAAGGATTAGAAGGAAAATGGAAGTATGGACTTGCAACAGTCGAGCAGCGGGTCAAATGAATTCGCCAATGAATGAGAACATAATGGAAATGAGAAGGGACTGCAGGTATAGTAGTTGTGTAAACTTACATGGCATTAAGTTGTTAATCCAGTAGGAAGTAGATATGGAAGTTGACGTGTTAGTGGTGCCTAATGTACAAGCGAATGAGAAATTGTTAACCAAGGATCAAAAATAAGGATCTGCCATTAAAGAATGTCGAGGGCACTCTGAGAAACCCTATAGACAAGTGGCGTATCATATCCACATCAGTTAGCTCCTAAAGAAGTGAGGGGTGGTTAGAACCCATTGACAAAGAATGATACACAGGATGGCAGAAGTGTCTGTTAAAGCTATTTCTCTTAAAGGAAAAACCATAGAGGAATTATTAGCAGAATTGCTAGTTTTGTGGGAATACAGTATAAGAGAGAAAATTGTGAACTCAAGTAGCCATATAGAGATATTTAGCTGAGTACTAAAGGCATAGTGGTCTGTAGTAGAAAGGCGTACTACTCTTATGGGTAAGGTAATGCGACCAAGGTGCATTACCAAAAAGTAATCTAATTGTAATTTACTATGGTTGAGACTTAATTTGCCAAAGTGGTAGGAAATAGACTGCCATAGACTATTCAAATTGGGAGTGATCATTGAAGAAAATATACTCAATGATCTTTAAAAGGTAGGCTGGAGGGCTGCATTAGTAAGGCATGATGGTGGGAAAAAGAAATTCACTTTCAGGATGAATGAAAGAAAAAAAAATTAAGTAAAAGAAAGGATAGAGTTCGCAAAGTTGGCAAGACATTTAAAAGAACTGCCAAGGTTGTTTGCAAGTTAATAGAATAAGCAGAAGGAAATCACTTAAAGTCTTATCCGCCAATGGATAGAATTGAGGATAGTATAAAGCCCACTACGATGGTTTAAAAGAAATGTTTTAATAACCAAAGAGCTTGCTGTATTTATTATTTATTCGAACCCCGATAATGTGGGGTATGTTTTGAGTTATGAAGAAACTCATTAAGTTCTTTTGAACTTACAAGGGTTGACCTGTGTTTTGCAGGATATATTGAATA
Organism: Gossypium arboreum; assembly: GCF_025698485.1. Lineage (NCBI taxonomy): Eukaryota > Viridiplantae > Streptophyta > Magnoliopsida > Malvales > Malvaceae > Gossypium > Gossypium arboreum. The sequence goes on along the minus strand of NC_069075.1, from coordinate 109,044,979 downwards.
GGGGACTCGAGGAGAGACCAAGTTAGGCCATGGTAGATTAAGGGGTGATCATTGTTTTGGTGTCATGTACATAGGAGGGGGTACCTTTAGAGTTTATGTCGTGAAGATGAATATATTGTAATCAAGTAGTTACCTTAAAGTTGAAAAACTTGAATCAGTAAATTTTTACCTAAGGAATTTTTTGTATAGGATAAATATGTGTTACTTAATAAAGTTCACTTAAAATTTCTTTCATTCATGATTTAGTTCAAATCGAATCCATTTGTGACAGTCACTCAGATTTAATGAAAGGGTCGAGTGGGGGTGTTACATCCTTACTTCCTTTTTAACTAAGATTAGTGATTTAGACTTGATAAGTGATTCTATTGCTAATACATTTTCTATAGATGAGGATCCAAAAACCTATGATTAAGAGATAAAATCAATAGATACAAGTTTTTGGAGAAATGTCATTAATAATGAGATAGAGTTTATTATGTCTACTCACACTTGGGAACTAGTAGACTCACCTAAAGATTTTATGCCTATTAGAAACTGGATGTTTAGGAAGAAACTTAAACCAGATTGATCAATATAGAGGTATACGGCAAGACTAGTTGTAAAAGGGTTCACTCAGAAATTTAGAGTAGATTATTTTGATACATACTCTCCTATGAATAAGATCTCAACCATTCATGTTTTGTTTGCTTTAGCTTCCATTGACAATTTTCTAGTGCATTAGATGGATGTGAAGACAACTTTCTTAAATGGTAATTTGGACGAGGAGATTTACATGGAGTAGCCTCTAGGATGAGTGACACCTGGTATTGAAGACAAAGTTTGCAAACTCAAAAAATCTTTGTATGGTCTCAAACAAGCTACAAAATAATGATATGAGAAATTTCGTGGAGGCAGTCCACAAGTACTATGATTGAAAACTCCTTATCGTATACTCTTTACGAAAAAAAATTCATCCAATTACTTTGTCCAATGACCTCGTCAAGTGTGTGTTACCCTCATATGATATCATTGATTATTTTTAGTTAAATTCATTCACTCAATACAATCCTATTTCATCTTATTGTCACCATTGTGTCTTTTTAATGATTAATATGATCACTGTCAAGAAATGACTATGATAAATTGCACGTTCGAGAACAAAAAACTCGTGGCCACATTCCATATTTATCAACCCACACAATGTCAATAAGAAGATATCGTTAACTCTTTAGTTGAGCTATGAATTTCATTATTGCTAGTAAAGCCATGTCGTACACAAGTCATGTACCCAATATATCAACTATATGCTCGATCATCTTTAAAGTATAAGTCTTCACTTATATCAAAGCACATGAGTTACATACGCATGGTTATTGACTAACTCAAGATTAAGGTAAATCACACCATGAACGTTACAAGTGAAACAATTCACAAACATATTCAGAATTAATTCATCTTGGGTCCAGTCCAATATATTATTCTTCCAATGAATACATCTATGTCTCTACCCGTGGAGTTAACTGGTCTGATATCCAAGACTAGTCGTCTCCCCAATTGGAATTGTAGACGACATAATAATCCTTCTAAGTATTTGAATCAAATCCTCACATTGATTCTTTTACGAGATTATAGGCTCGTTTAGATTGTCTACTGAAGTAAGCTATCTTTCTTGAAATGTAAACATTCTTACAGTGCCACTTACCATTAGTTTGAACTTAGACAATCAATAAGCTAATATTTGTTTGTCACAATATTGCTAAGCAAGTAAAACATGAAAAACAAAAACACGAAAGTCATAATAGTGAAATGTGAAATTAAATTTATTTATTTATTCATCGTTCAAATATATAGAAAATAATTACATATTTATTACAATATAGGCACATTTCCCAACAAGATGGACACCATTTTTCAGGGAACACTCTCTCATATATGTATTCATTTTCTTTTTTCTATCTTCTTCTCTAGTTTGTTTTGCGAGAAATTATGGAATGGTCTGTATGTAGGGAGAACGTAGCGTATTAGCTTATGAAGTTGAGAAAGCCAATAAATTGGTAATTGTTAAAATCAGGTTTAATTTTATTTATAAGAAATTACACTGATATATATACACACAATGAGTCTAACTTAAGAAACTATATACTAGGAAACAGACTAATGATAGGAATGTTGACCTTAAAAACAACCTTAAAGTTAGGGATAACAATCACTGAAATATTTACAGAATCCTAGCTAATACACACACAATATTCCTTATTTAGGAAACTAAAATCTGACACTCCCCCTAGGAAGTGGATATCATCCATTCTCAGCTTGCTTACTAGTTTCTAAACGAACTTTCCAGATAATCCTTTGGTAAGATATCTGCCAATTGACCATCAGTGGACACAAATGGAGTGTAAATTAAGCCACTGTTAAGCTTTTCTTTCATAAAATATCTGTCATCCTCAACATGGTTCGTATGATTCGGCCTAACTATGATGTCATAATAGTGAAATGTGAAATATATGGATTAGTATGAGCATAAGGAAGATTCGGCCTAACTATGATGTGGTGAGATTTTCTGTATTTTGTGTTTGTGAAATTAGGTCTAATTTGTAAAAGTATGAAATATTAGGAGTAAAATGGTAATTTTCCCATTTATGTGTTGTGGGATTAAATTCAATAAAATTGTGTTTAAATGAGGTTAATTTGGAATTATATAGATCAGTTGTGGGATTAAATTCAATAAAATTGTGTTTAAATGAGGTTATTTTGGAATTATATAGATCAAGAACAAAAGAAATCAGACTTGGATCGGGGAAAAGCAAAAATAGTCGAATAGCTGATTTATAATGTCCGTCGATATCCGAGGTAAGTCTTTAAGCAATTAAACATAGTTTATTTTGAATATAGAATGTTTTACTATGATGATTCGAATTTTATAGTTTATTAGTATAATACCCGAATGTTTGGATGATTCGATATATGAACTGTTATGGAATGATTTTATAATTATGATATTCGGGCTTTGAGCCTAGCAAGCCTTATGCTGGTGACTTTAATCGGGCTTTGTGCCAAACAGGCGTAGTGCCAGTGAATAAATATCAGACCTTGGGTCTAGCAGGCCTTGTGCCGGTGTGTGATTCAGGCTTATGCCTAGCAAGCTTTATGCCGATGATTTATTTTCAAGTCTATATTTAAAAGATTTCATGTTGATGTGGTAAGTGAACAAGAAAATCGAGCTATATGAGCCTTGTATAATAGGCCATATGTGATGATATATGGAATTTGTATATTCGGCCATATGTGATGATATATTTAATTTGTATATTCGGCCATATGTAATGATATATTGAACCTTGTATATTCAGTCTTATAGGTATGTACTTATGTAATGATATAATGAACTTGATATATTCGGTCATATAGGTAAGTATTTACGTGGTGTTCCAATTGAACTTGTAAATTCAGCCACATAGGTATGTATATATATATATATATATGAAAAGATATGTTTGATCTTGCATATTCTACTAAATAAGTGATGATGGTATATGAAGTCAAATGTGGTTTTGTAAGTTGTATAGATGTGTGAAAGTATATTTTTAATTTATAATGATATTTGGCTTTGAAAGTGGTATGAAAGCTTGCAAAATGCTAATCTTATAAGTATTCGGCCAAAATGGTAGATATGATAACCATGTGTGGTTATGGATTTGTTAAGTTAAAATTTAATATACATTGATTTAGTAAATTAGTTTGTTTGGATTTTAAGAAGTTGATATATATATTATTGAGTTGATAATTGCTTAAGGCTTACTAAGCTAAGTTAGCTTATTCTGTGTGTTTTTGTTACTCTGTTTTATAGATTTTGATTGTAAGTTGTGTAACACCCTTATCCTGTAACTGTCGCCGGAATAGGACGAGACGTTACCAGAAATTAGGAATCGGATCAAAACAGTAAAATTTTGAACCTTTTCTTAAATAAAAGATCATTTATTTATATAACAAATAGACACAAACAAGGATCGAATTTAAAACTTATAAAAGTAAACTTCCATAAGATGCCATATTCGCATGGCTTATATGCAATAGTCAAAATATCATTCTATTTATAGTCTATCCTATACATGCCATAAGCTAAGTCCAAATCACATGATTACTACAATAGTAGATAGTGTGACGAAGTGCTGACGATCCCCGAGCTAATAGTAAGAGTCAACGATCTACAAAAATAAACAGAGAAACATAACATTCAAAGTAAGCTTTCATAAGCTTAGTAAGTCTTAAGCAATTTAAATAGTCGAACTTAAAAACAAACCAAATGTTCGAAAGCACATAACACTTTCTGAGTACAATACTATTTGGCTGATTATGCACAAACACATACCATTTTACTCCGTTTATACTCAAACTCATATAAACATAGTATTTACAAGCTTCCGGATTAACTTTAATTCTTTCAAATTTCACTAGCGTATCATTTCTTACCCACACTTACTTTCAACATTCATAGATAAATAGCATATCGAAAACTATCTTGTAACTTTGCATAATAACTGAATGCACACATATACAAATATACATATAAATTTACAACATCTTTTCATATGCTTCTCATTAAACATTCTTAATTCTCGTCAGATCAATCTTACATATAATATATATATCACATACCTGAACCACTTAATGTGTAATATGAGTTCAATCATCTTAGCATAGGATCTCGTAGTCATATACTTTATCAAATTCACTAACACTTGGCCTGCGAGGTATAAAACCCAAACATAACACCAGCACGAAGCCTATGGGACTTTAAACTCAGATATAATACCAAAGACTATGCTCGAGATTTAACCGGATATATTACCAAAGACGAAGCTCATGGATTTAACCCGGATATAATTCCAAAGATATAGCTCGGGTCTTTAAGCCCGGATACACATCAATATCATGCATATTTAATCATATATTAACACATCTCATTCAACATATCACATTAGTAGTCATTTGCTACATTCGGATATAAGCTCCATATGAACACCATCATTTATATTTCGGTTCAAAAGTCATACATAAATATCACATATCCATTTCACCATTCAAACTTAACCCATAGTGACCATTCAACTATAATTCATATACATAAATTATTTATCGCACAACTTAATTCAAGTAGAACCAAAAGGTCACAATTCACCTAATATATACATATTGCTCACCGATTCATACACAACCTTTCAAATTAGCAATTATAAGTTGGTTTCGCATATAGCCCATCCTTATCAATAATTTACGATGGCAAATCATCAATTATTTTTAGCGCACATAACACATAAGATTAACTAAAACTTCATTCACTTATAAGATATTAACCCTAATGAGCTCATAGCATGATCATACATAACTGAATTCAAGTAGAGAAATAACCACAACCAAAACACAACTAAAACCAGCTTAAGAATTTAGCCATTTTCGCATGGCTTGTATATACATTCATTCCTAAATAATCGACCACAAAACCAGCCTATACATTATACCAAACTTACTAGCACACATAATCTTTGACCGAATGTTATTAACCCAAGCCACCCATATTATTCATTAAGACATCTTCAATGACCACATTCGCACCCATAAAACACTTACTAACAATTAAGTTAAAATAAAATTAAACATAACTTCACCTTGCTCAACAATAGTCGATTAAGATTTTTGTCCATTTTAACCGCTTATAGAAATTTTATTTAGTTCATACTCATCTATAACTATTTCTAATCACATACTACGAACATCATCAATTTAACATATAGGAACATAACCGAATGCTTCATGTATCACAAACTAAAAAAAATTAACCCATGGGTCACGTTATAAGCATCAAAACAAACTCAACTTCACAAAAATTCCAAAAGAATCACATGATATCATACCTTAATTTATACATTCCCCAGCCGAATGTCTTAGCTCCCTTTTTCTTTTCTTTTCTTTATGGTTTCGGCAAAATGAAAGAAAGGATCATGTAGCTTTGTTTTTATCACCATTTACTATTATAAATTCATTATTTCACAATATAAAAATCATTTTATAATAAAATGCTTATTTCTATATTAATTATATATATAATTCCCACCAATTAAAATAAAAACAATAGAACCCATGATTACATGCATGTTGGCCGGCCATTTACATTCAAAATTGGTCTATTTAACATGCAAGTCCCCCATAATACTAAAACATAAAATGTTTGGTTACTACACATTTGCCTATCCCATTTTCAAGGTTTCTCAACTAAGTCCTTTCAAGTAAAATTCCCATTCATAAGACTAAATTAAAACATCAAATTTTTCACACATGCACTATCACACATAGAAGTTATGCAAATAAATTTTAAATAAATTTTTGACTCGATTTTGTGGTCCCGAAACCACATTCTAACTAGGGTCAAATTAGGGCCGTCACAAGTTGCGAGCTCGGGGATCGTTATCGAAGTCATCCACACTATCATCAACCTCGGTACTTTTAAAAGTTTATTTTCAAACTTATGGCATGTATAGGCTAATATGTATTTTGTTCGACCTTGAATATGTATAACTGGAGCCATGCGAAAATGGCTTAATTTCCATGATAATTTCGATCACACTTTAGTTATGGTTTGAGCTCACTTTTAGTTATAATTTTATATATTATACATGAATGGTCTATGTGATATATGTTGTATGTTTGAAAATGGTTTAATGATATTAGTAAATTTGGAAGTGGTTGATGAAATGATCATTGAATGTATAAATTTTCATGGCATAATTAATTGTTTAGGTGAAGGTTTTTTCTTAGGTAAAATATATTTGAATGATGCGTTTAGAAAATGTAAATTATATGATGTTTATACATGTTTCCATGTACGGTTGTATATTTGATTGTGATGAAATAAAGTTGAAAGGAAAATGATGATAGGTATGTGACTATTTGGTTAATGAAATGAAAATTGACCAAATGAATATTATCTTTTGTCAATTACTATTAAAATACTTATATGTGAATTTGCTAAAAAAAATCATAAGTTTTATGCATTTACGTTAAGATAGATTATGGAATTGCATAATTGTTCAAGATGATGTTGGCTTATTATATGAATTGGGTTCAAATATGTTTATACTTAAAAGTATATTATATTTGACTTGTGTAATGATTTGTATTTTGTATTATGATTTATAAGATATGTTTAAAGTTAAATTAGTTGTATAATGCTAAAATGATATGCGTAATTTGTGAATGTTTGAAAAAAGAAAAAAAATTTATTATGTTTTCGGTTAATTAATGCCTCGTAACCCTAATTCAGTGACGGATACGGGTTAGGGGTGTTACAGTAATGGAGCCAAATTTGGTCTTTATTGGTTATAACAAATTCTGAGATGAATGATAAAGGTGAGGAATTCAGAGCACTAACTTGTCCACTGGGTTCTTCAAGATAGTATAGGCTATTTACTTCCTTAGCATGTCCAATCATCCTCCTCGTATTCTTTTCCTGAAAACACATCGATTGGGAAAGAAAACCACACTACAATTAGAGTCTTTGGTAATTTTTTGGATTGATAGAAGATTGGTAAACAGTTTTGGAACATGGAGGACATTTCTAATAGTAAGAGTTTTGTTTATAACAATATCACCCTGACCAGCCACTGTGATCATAGAACCATCAGCTACTATTATCTTTCTATTATTAGGGCAAGGTGTATATGAAACAATTTTTTGTGAGAAATGGGTCATGTGGTCTGTAGCTCCTGATTCAATGACCCAAGAACTTTTGGTAGGTATATCCGAGACTTTAGAATCTTGAGAAGAGGATATACCTAAAAAAGGCAAACTATAAGTACCTGTTGAAGAAGATTTTTCCGATGATCCCAGCAGATTCTTCAACTTCTCAATTTCTTCTTTATTGAACTCAACAGATGATTCTTGAGAATTCCATTCTCCAGCCAGTCATCTTGCTGTATGTCTTTGCCCTTGTCCCTTTGGTTGTCCACTTTTTTTAAAAAAAATTATTCATTTTCTGTGGCTTCCCATGGAGTTTCCAGCATCTTTCTTTAACGTGACAAGGGTTTTTTGTAGTAGGTGCACTATAAGGGATCCGTGTTAATAGGCCTTGTAAGTTCTGTCTGCCTACTATCTTTGCAAGTTGGCTACTCTAGCCAAATCTCCTCTCGTTTACAGCTTTTGTAACCAAGGCTGAACTATCCACCTGACTATTCTCAATCATAACTCCTCTCATTCCTTCCTCAGCACGAACAATCGTAATTGTCTCATTTAGTGATGGTAGATCCTCTTTTCCAAATATTTGAACTCTTACTGCATCAAAATCAACATTTAATCCGCAAGAAAATCATAAATTCGATCCTTTTCAACGAACCTTTTTAGGAATGCTGCATCTTTACTGCACTTCATCTGAATGCATTGATAGTGATCCATCTCTTACTATAAGCTTTGCAATAGATTTGAATACTCCATGATTGACCGAATTCCTTGTTTGATAGATGAAATCTTAGTCTTGATTTCATAAATTTGGGCAGCATCTCGAACTTTAGAATAAGTCTGCTTCACAACTTCCCATAATTCTTTGGTTGTGTTAAGAAACATGCATGTATCACTAATTTCTGGCATCATAGATTTCCATAACCAAGACATTACCATAGAGTCTTGTTTATCCCAAGCATCAAACTTAGGATCTCCTTCTTTAGGTCCAGTTTCGAGTAGGTGACTCTATAACAGCCCGGTTGTAGTTAAACCGAAATAGTGATTTTGAAACCATAAATTTGAAGTTGTAAAATTATTTTAATATTATTTTTGGTGTTTATAGCATGTGAATATGTATGTGTGAAAATTTCGTGGGATAATTTTAGCGTTTGAGTGCTTAATTTGATGAAAGGACTAAATCGCGTAAAATGCAAAAGTATCATGCTGTAACTTAAGAGTGTCTATTTACTATGGTTTATTAAACCAAAGGTCCTTATGATGTTATTAGACCATTGATAGTGGAATTTTACATAAATGGGCATTTAATGGATGTTAATTAATAGTTTAATGTTAAGGTTAATTTGGTTTCATGTTAGTGGAATTTGACATAAACCGAGATGTGATTACATGTAAGACCATGTCTGGGACATTGGCATCGTTATTCGATTTCCTGTAAGACCCTGTCTGGGACAGTGGCATCGATATGTGATAACATGTAAGACCATATCTGGGATATGGAATTGTGCAAGCTTTATGTGATTTCCAAGTATCCTTAAAGATTCCGAATGGCTCAACGGGAAAAGTTAAGCCGAGAAATAATGTGTGAATGAGTTAAATGACTCAGGTACATACGAGATTCATACAAGTAATGAAAGGTAAGTATTTGATGAATTCAATTATGATATTGAATAAGTGTACAATGAGAAAGGTTTGTGATTTTATAAATGTTTACTCATAGTTGCCTATTGATGGAAATGATATTGATTTATGTGGTAATTTATTTGTATATGGCTTACTAAGCTTTTAAATCTTACTTTGTGTGTTCTTTCCTTTTTTTATAGATAATCGAAGCTAGCTCGAACTCGGGGATCATCGGGAATGTCGTCACACTATCGATCAACTTATTGGTACTTTTGGTGCTTTATAAATATGGTATATGGCATGTATAGGCTAGTGATATGATGATATGTTTTGAATTATGATTTGGCTTCTATATAATGTAAATGTTAGTGTGCATTTGGTCATTTAAGTTAGATTAAGTTATGAGTTTGGTAAATGAAATGTGTTGTATTAATTGCCTTATGTTTTGGTATGATTGTCATGGCATGTTATGGATTGGTTTATTGATGAAATGGTATGTTATGAGGCATAAAATAGTTAATAAGATGGTGAGAAAATGCATATAGAAGTTAAGGTTATGATTTTTTGATTTGACATGTTTTTCATTATGGATTTTAGTAGTTAAAAGAATGGTTATAAATGGTATGATTTGAGTTGATGAAATGGATAGAATTGGTATTGTAAGTTTGGTGCATAAAATAGCATGGTTTGGTTGCCTATTAATGTATTGAAATGGCATGAAATGTGGTGTTTTAGGTATGCTCGAGGGGGGTGAAAAATGTGGCTTCAATCAAGCCTATTTTCACTCCACTCGGCTGAACACATGGGCGTGTGGCATGACTGTGTGTGACATATGGCCTTGATACACGGCCGTGTTTCCCCTGGGGTACCCCTTTGAATTAAGTTAGTATGCCCTACAGGTTTGACACGGCCTAGACACACGGGCGTGTCTACTGGCCATGTATGGCACACAGGCTGGCACATAGGCGTGTGGCTGGCCGTGTGACCCAAGTCAGTAACCCCTCCAATTTTCCCAATGCCATGGCACACGGGCGTGTTTTCAGCTGTGTGGTGCAAGTCAATATGTCTGCCCTGTTTTCACATGGGTGTGTGACTCTTAAATGCTTGAAAATTTTATAAGTTTCCCAAAGTTTGCAAATGTTATCGGTTTAGTCCCAAACCACTTCTAAGCATGTTTTAAGGCCTCATAAAGCCTTATAAGGGACATTGTGGTTATATTTGATTGATGTTTATGTAAAAATATATGATTTATGTTGTGATTGATTGATAATGCCTCGTAACCCTATTTCGGTTACGAATACGGGTTAAGGGTGTTACAGACTCAACTTTCCTCTTCCTTTCAAGGACGTGTGAACCAGTTGAGACCACTTCAAGTAATTCTTCCCATTTAACCTGTAGGCTACTTAGATGTTCTGCAACTCACTTGTTGGGTTTGAGTTGTTCACAGAGACTTCTGAGATATCCCCAGTGTTGCTGGTTTTGACAGTTTCAACCATGTTTCTTTTGAACAAATTCTACTGTCTTGAGGGTTGATCGGGAATGAGAATAAGTTTCCAGACAAAGAATAAAAAAAAATCCCAGGAATTAAGCTAAAAACGGCTTTGCTACCATTAAAATCAGGCTTAATTTTATTCTCAAGAAATTACACTGATATATATACACACAATAAGCCTAACTTAGGAAACTCTGTACTAGGAAACATACTAATTCTAAGAATGTTGACCCTAAAAACATCCTTAAAGTTAGGGATAACAGTCATTGAAATATTTACCAAATCCTAGCTAATACACACACACAATTTTCCTTATTTAGGAAACTATAATCTGACAGTAATCTTTTTAACTCTTTTGTATCTTTTGATCAAAGATTAGGGGAAAAAATTAAGGATTTTAGTTTAATTAATTGAATTTGTACTGTGAAGCTTGAGGTCATAGTTAACCTTTAAAGTTCCTCTGCATGCAAATGAATCATGGTTTTCTTACATATGTATGGCTTCATTTTGATTCTAATATGGTTATTATGCTTAGTTAACCGAAAAATAGGAAGCTCAAGGGATGAGGGAAAGATTAAGAAGATATAGTCATAATCAACTTTCAGATATTATGCTGGTGAGTTTCTAAACTCAGATCCTCGATGTTTGTTATGTATATCAGTACTGAGTTGTTGTGGTATGTTTGGTTTCATGTCCTATTGATTAATGGAGAGTTGAATTATTGTGGATTTTATCGCATTAATGAAGCATGCAAAGTGTTGATTTTAGATGCATGTCTGGTTAAATATTTAAGTTGTTATTTTGATGAACTATTAATGGTGAAGTATTTACTAAAAAGGTTATCTTTGATTTGGCATTATAAGTGATATGTTTGTTATGATCTGTATTGTAACACCCCTCACCCATATTCAATGCCAAAATAGGGTTACGGAGTATTACTGAACTTATTATACAATTAAACATACATTTCATATACATTTTCCATTTCCATACAAATATCATTCATAAACAATCACATTGTTCCTAATACGAGCCTACGAGACCCTAAACATACATTTGAGGTGGTTCAGGACTAAACCGATCAATGATATGAGGCATTATCAGACTTAAACATACTCAATTTCATGAAATAGGGCCATAAAATTTCATTTAATTTAAAATGAATCAAACACATGTATATTGTCCCTTATACAAGCCTAGAGGCCTAAAACATACATCGGAGGTGATTCGGGACTAAACTGAGAATTTTTAAAAATTTTACAACACTTAAGAAATTTTCCATGTTTGGAGAGTCACACGCCCGTGTAGCTTGGGACACACCCATGTCTTCAGCCCGTGTAACTCTCTGTTTATGACGTCATCAACAAATAAGGGTCACACGACCAAGACACTCGCCCATGTGCTAGGCCCTGTCCTCCACATGACTAAGACACACAGCCATGTCTCTACCCATGTTGCCGAGAAAATGGCTATTTACCAAGCCATTTGTCACCCTTATTTGCACATACTTAAACACAACTACAATAGTACATTTCATGGCATAAATAAACTACCATTAGGAAATAACATATCATTTTCACACCATCATCTATCATGCATTATAGCATCATGCCTTACCAAATCACTACATGTTAAATTCACACTCAAAAGGCATTAACATATGAATTTATTCATAGTTGTAACATCCCAATTTAGGGCCTAGTCAGAACAGTGGTTTTGAGACCACATATCCAAAATAGAAATAATTATTTCATGATTATTATGAGGTTTAGAATGAGAATGTATGCTTGTGTAAAAATTTCATGGAGAAATTCTATGCCTAAGATGCTTAATTTGACATTAGGGACCAAATTGCAAAATATGCAAAACTTGAGTTCTAGAAACTATTAGCATGAAATTGAGTTAGATTATAAATTAGAGGTCATCAAATAGTAATTTGACCAAGTTCTAAAAATTTGGACAAAAATGGGCATCATGAGTAAAATTTTAAAGAAAGGTCTTAAGGGCATTTTGGTCATTTGGTTAATTAAAGAATAAAAAGGGAAAAATCAAGAAAAAATGTTGTCCATCTTCTTCATGGTGTGCCAAAAATTCAAAAGGTTCCATAGTTAGGGTTTTCAACATTTCAAGCTTGATTGTAAGTGCTCCCTAGCCCCTTTTTTTATGTTCTTTATATTTTTGAGATCCTTAAAGCATGTTCTAGCCATTTCTACCCTTATTTTAAGCTAGGGTTCATGTTCAAAAACTTACCCATGTGTAACATGTTTGTATCTTGGTGTTTAATGGAGGAATATGAAAGTTTGATATATGATAAACATGTTTTGTCAAGTGGTTTTCCATGAAAACGCCTAAAAAGGGATCAAGTTGTAAAAGATGTAAAAGTGGGTAGTAGAAAAGTGAAATAAAGGAAAATTTGGGCTGTTATAGGGTAGATTATAACTCGGCTAGGCTTGGGAAATCAAGGGAATGCATGTATTTCATTATACGAGCCTAGGGACTAAAATGTAAAAATGTGCAAAATTAAGGGTAAAAAGGTAATTTTTCCATAGAGTAAGTTTCTGGGTTGAAATTGAAGAATGTGATGAATTAATAATTTAATTTGTTTATATAGACTCAAAAAGACCAATTTCAGAAGTAGACCGTGGAAAACAAAAGGTTTTGGAATAGTCGGAATCCAAACCCGAGACATCATTCAGGTAAGTTCGTGAAACCTAATTGGATGTTTGTGCATGATGACTTTAATTGTTGTGTTAAATTGAATGTGAAATGTAGAAATAATGAATTGTATGAAAATGCTCATAATTCCTAAATTGATTGAAAAATGGGTTAGAATCCGTTTGAATATGGAATTCTAATAGATAGGTCACTTCTCAAGAAAAATGGGATCCTGCATGTGTTGCAGAAAGGATTTAGCCCGGATGGGTAATCCATTGATCTCATTATGGAAAGGATTTAGCCGGGACGGGTGATCTTGAAATGAGCCTATCGAGTATACGTTTTAATTTGGATTTAGCCTGGACTGGTAATCCTAGTTGGCTGGATTTAGCCTGGACTGGTAATCCTAGTTGGCTGGATTTAGCCTGGATTGGTAATCCAGATTAGACTTTGTAGGGAATTCTTTATCGTATAAAGGATTTAGCCTGGACTGGTAATCCGACAAATCCCTTAGAGTATATGATGTAGCCAGAATTTAGCTTGGAATGGTAATTCTGCTGTAAAAGATGTGGCTCGAGAGTGTACCGGATAGGGTACTACTAGAGATAAATTGATGGTTAATAAAATAGTACACCTAGAGCATACTAAGTGATGAAATATCCATCAGGAATTAAATGATTCACTGGATAAAACATTTGTAAATGACATGAAATACCAAATTTAATATGTATATGATGTGATGAGCTCATCTATGGATCTTGAAAATTTTGTGACTAAATTGTTCCTTGAGTGCATGTGTTTAGGTAAATTTGTTTATAATTGATGGATAGCATGGCTTATTGTGATTATGTGTTTAAAATGACCGGTAAGTTTACTTTCCGTTATACGAACATACTAAACATGTAATGCTTACCCCTTTTTTACTTTTCCCTTTCTTATAGAGCTTTTGGACTCGTAAAGGTTGGAGGACGATGGGAGTTTGATCACACTATTGGAAATCTCGTTTTGGGTATAAAAGAACTATTCATTTTGATATAATGGCATGTATAGGGTAACTTATCTTTTGGTTATATGTGTTATTTAAATTAGCCAAGTGTAATGGCTCATGATGGTTGATGAATCATTTTATATATGGCCATGAGATATGGCTCATATTTTACTATTGGGTTGTAACCCTTATTAATCATGTATGCATTCAATGTGTTCATGTTGATGTGGTTGCTTGTGAATGATGGATGTAAGGTATGGCATGTTTATTTGGTGAATGATCCATGATCAATGAGTATGGCCACAACAATGTTATAAATGTGTAAAGTTGGAAAGAAGGATATAAAAACCTAGAGGTTATGAATTGGTATGAAAAGATTAATAAATGCATGTAAAAATTGAGATTGTGCATGGAGGTGTTATGGGAATAATTTAATCATGGATTTGGATATTGGAGTAATTTAAATGTGTTTTGTTGTATGCTGAGAACATGTATAAATGAGTGAGTCTTAAAGGGTTGCAAAAAGGCTTGGAAAATATCCTAGAATTTGTTCACACGGGTAGACACACGGGTATGTGTCTAGGCCGCCCGTGTGTGATACAAGGTCTGCCCTATGGGCATGTCGTTCTGCCATGTGTCCCCTGCACCTTATTTTTTTCAAGTCAGAATGCCCAGTAGTAAACACACGGGCTAGACATAGGCGTATGTCTTAGCCGTGTGAGAGACACGGCCTAACCACATGGGCGTGTACTTTGGCCATGTGAAGTCTGCACCATTTTATGAAAAATCATTTAATTTTATTTGGCCACACGGGCATGTGACATGGCCGTGTGACCTTATTTTGGTGATGATGTCATAGTCAGAAAGTTACACGGCCTGAGGACATGGGCGTGTCAAGCACACATGGGCGTGTCCCTTTTTTACACGAGCGTGTGACTCTGTATTAAAGAAAATTTCCCAAGTTTTTCTAAAGTTTCCGGTTTGGTCCCGAACTATTTCCAATGTATGTTTTGGACCTCGTAGGTCCATACAAGGGACGTTTCGCATATGTTTGAACAACTTTTAAATTGAAAGAAATTTTATAGTCCGATTTTACATGAACATTTGTATGTATGTCTGGTAATGTCTCGTACTCTGTCCCGACCTCGGGTACGGGTAAGGGGTATTACATTTAGTGGTATCAGAACTACAGTTTAGCCGATTCTCAGACTAACGTAGTATGTATCGAGTCTAGCTATACATGTCATTATACAAATTATGATAATGTGACATCCCCTAACCATTTTAGATGTATTTGTATATAGTAAATGTCTTCCAACCAAGCCCAAGATGAGTCAAAGGAAGCCGAGAGCCCTGCTCCAGCTTCCGTACAACAAGCCAAGTCTGGTAGTAGAAGGAGGCCCATGTCTAGGGGCCGAGAAGAGGCAAAGGCAGCCTTTTTTGAAATAATGGATGAATGGTTTGGTGAATACTTAAGGACCAACCCTGCTATACCACGACCTCCCCACCCTGTACCCGATCTGAAGAAGAAGTACCACAAGGTATGGCGCCAGTAAGAATTGGTAAAGCTCCAATAGATAAACTGAGGAAATATGGGGCTGAAGAGTTTAGGGTTACGATCAATAATGATCTGGAACGGGCTGAGTTCTGGCTTGAGAACACCGTGTGATTTCTTGACAAACTATCATGTACCCTTGAGGAATGTTTGAAATGCGCAGTATCTCTCCTGAAAGACACTGCATACCACTGGTGGAAAACTGTATCCTCAGTGGCACCGAGAGAGAATATTACATGGGAGTTCTTTCAAGCTGAATTTAAAAAGAAGTATATTAGTCAAAGATTCTTGGATTTGAAGAGAAAGGGATTTCTAGAACTCAAGTTTTGCATATTTTGCAATTTGGTACTTAATGTCAAATTAAGCATCTTAGGCATAGAATTTCTCCATGAAATTTTTACACAAGCATACATTCATATTCTGGACCTCATAATAATCATGAAATAATTATTTCTATTTCAGATATGTGGTCTCAAAACCACTGTTCCGACTAGGCCCTGAATCGGGATGTTACAGATAACTTAAGAAATTTCTGGAAAACTTAGAAAATTTTACAAAATAACTGGGGACACACGCTCGTGTCACAAGTCGTGTCGACATTCAAAATAGGACCACATGGTCATGTCCCAGCCTGTGCCTGAACCGTGTAACTCTTTGAATTGGGTCACACGGCCAACCATACGCCCGTGTGACCAGCCCTTGTGCCCTTCGAAATAGCCACACACACCTGTGTGCCAAGCTGTGTGCTAGGCCGTGCCAAACCTGTAAGGTATACTGAGTTATGCCACATGGCCAAGTCACACACCCATGTGCTGGGCCGTGTGGAGCATACTGACTTGATTTCTAATTTAACACCGAGGGCACGACCGTGTAACCTGACCGTGTGTCACACACGGCTGAGACACACGCCCGTGTCTCTGCCCGTGTAGACAAAAATAGGTTATTTACCAAGACATCTTGCCACCCAAATTTGCACCCACCTATACTAACCCAATTGGCACAAAACATGGCATATATAAACATTCAAAACAATTTCAACTAAGCTTAATTCATGCCAATTCTATACCATCATCCACAAGTTACTCAAGTATCATTATTTTCCATTCAATTTCATATCAAGTGCAAAATCACAAAACATCCATATAGTCATTTTCAAACATATATTACTTGGGTATTACCACAAGCATGCCAAATCTCACAATTCAACCTTTCACCACAAGCATTTATATAGCAAATACCAATCACATAACAAAGCCATTAGCACATATATATATATATATATATATATACATCACCAAGCATGACAAAATAAGCCAATTCATATGGCTATAAACAAAATCAAACACATATCATTTACAAGCCAATTCAAATAGCTAAATTCATTACCAAAACATATGCCTAAATGACCAAAGTTCCTATACATGCCATATATCCCAAAAACATAGATTCAAAAGTACCAAAATGATAGCTTGATAGTGTGATGAGGTCTCCGACGATATTCCCGAATCTGAGCTAACTTTTATTTCACTATAAAACACAGAAAATAAATAGAGTAAGCTATAAAGCTTAGGAAGCTCGTATGAAAATAACTTAACTTACCAAAAATATACAATTCAAACATTTGGTCATATGAATATACCACTTATATAAATACACAAACCTATCAAATATTCAATCACAAGTTTAGATATGAACTTCACAAGTTTCTTCGATTTAAAGCTTATATGATTCATGTACATACTTGTACTGTCTCGTATCAATCTCATACTCATCTATATCTTTTATATACCCTTTGAACCATTCGAAATACTATCGGATACATGGGAAACTCGCACCCTAAGTGCCACATATATAGCCAAAGCTATCTCAATCTCATATCACATATAATGCTCACTCTCGAGCTATCAACGGACCTGCTCACACAAGCTGACGAGAACCCGTAATGGATGTCGGGTAACTCAACCACCAGTAGGACTTACGGGCCGGCACCCAAATCATATAATCCCTAATGACATGTCACTTGTATCCTAATCTATTCCTAAGGTTTAACCGAGATTTCACATTTTCCCAATCATCGTCGAATATATCCGTAAGGTCATATTCACAATTTATGCAATATTAAAGCATTTAAAACATAATTATAATAATGCGTATTAAATACAAACTTACCTCGATCGCTAAAATGACTGAACGGATCGACTAGTCTAAAACCTTATTTTTCCCCCGATCTAAATCCAAATTTCACTTTTCTTGATCTAAATGTAATAAAAAAAATAACTTATTTAATTATCATTCTATTAAATTTAGTCCAAAATATACATTAAGGAAACTTTACACTTTTGTCCCTAATATTTTAACATTTTTACAATTAAGTCCTTAACTCATAAAAATACAAATTCATGCAATTCAACCTATACCCATGCTAGCCGAATTTCAATTAAGTCCCTAAAAGCCCATATTTTTCATTTATTTCACAATTTCACCATGAATTTTACACATTTCACAATTTAATCCTTATTTGGACATTTTACTAAAAATCACTTAAAAAATGTTGTTTATCTAACAACAACCATACATTTTCTATCATTAAACATCAAATTACACATAGATTCATCAATTTCAAAACCCTAAAGCTTTAAAAAATTTGCACATTAGTCCCTAGGCTAGCTAGATTAAGCTGTAACGATCTCAAAAACATAGAAATCATTAAAAACGGGACAAAAATCACTCACCAATTAAGCAATGCAATGAACGAACCCTAGAAAACTCATGGCTTCTTAAGATTTGAAATTTTGATGGAATAATTGAAGAAGAAAGATGATAGCTTTCTTTTCTTTCATTAATTAACTTAATTTAACAATTACTTATTTACCCTTTACTTAAACATTAAAACATGCAAAATAATGTCCATAATTGCCCACTTAAGCAACCAATGGTATAATTACCACATAAGGACTTCCACTATTTAACTTCATAGCCATTTAGTACCTTTAACTAATAGAACACAAGTTTTGCACTTTACGCGATTTCGTCTTTTTTATTAAATTAAGCACTCAAACGATAAAATTTCTTAACGAAATTTTCACACATTGATATTATCATACTGTAGACATTAAAATAATAATAAAATAAATATTTTGATATCAAATTTGTGGTCTCAAAACCACTATTCTGATTTGACTAAAAATAGGCTATTACATGTATTGTGTTATTTACAGTAAGTATTGTTGAATGCTTGACATATGTTAGTCGTGGAAGTGAATAATATGCAGAGTATGGAGGGGATGTAACTGCAGATGAAAGATGAAGAAATTTCAAGTTGTGCACTCTATGTCACATGTTATTGGTTTTGTAGAGGCTCGATTGGATTATATGGAGATATGCATACATATTTATGATAACCTTAAGTGGGTTCTATGTAATTAAGAGACTCTGTAGAGTCTAAAGCTTAAAGTATTATATGTTTAAACAAGTCCATGACCATGACATACATAAGTTATGGAAGTCTGTTATAATCATGAAGTTTCTTCAATGGATCCATATGCATGAACCCACCATATTTATGACGTTTCTTCTATGAATCCGCAAGTATGAGTCTGCCACATTTATGAATCTTCTTCTATGAGTATGCCATATATGAGTTCACAATCATGGATCTTCAATACGAATCTGCATATAGGACAATCTACTGGATTTGTTTTTATAATTCAAGCTATCGTATTCTGCTGATCTAATATTCATGCTTAAAGTATAATAGATAAAAAAAAAAAGGTTATATTTAATAAGAGTTAGAGCAAACCACTATCCAAGCTAGAGAGTGCATGGGTTTATTCTTATATTCAAGTTATGAGAGTTGGAATGAATTAATTATATCAAGCCAAAACAATAGGGATTTTCTTTCATGTAGGAGTCCGCAAAGGATTATCTTTAAGTTAAGAGCCCGTAGTAACTATCCACCAATAAGAACTTGACAGTGATTCTCTACCAAACAAAAGTCTGGCAATAGCTATTATCTAATATTGAGTTGAAAAGTAAGAACTCGCATATGTGAATCTGTGGTTATAATTCCACATATAATGGTTCACAAGTATGGTCTGGAAGTATGTATTCCAAGTTTGGGTCTGCGTAGATAAAACGTTATGTGTAACTCTGCATGTAAAAGCTTGTCAAGTATGAATAACCATGTATAAGTTTTCTGGAATCAATCCACCGTATGATAATAATCACTAAGGTAACTCGCATATGTTCTACTGGAAAAAGAGGTAACAATCCATTTCGTATGAAATTAGTACAAATGGGTAAGTGAAAGAAATCCGCAGTAAATTCTATAACACGAGTGATAGAAATGGAGGATGTTGATAATGCAGGAAGTGTACAAACTCTCAAATTGAGCCAATGCAAGAGGAGACTAGAGTACACCAAGAAAAATGTATGAACCCTAATTGTGCAAGCGATGTCAAATGGGAGACTAAACCCATGAAGTTTCTAACTTAAGAATTCATTAATGTTATGTTATATTGGTAACTCACTAAGTTCATTTGAACTTAGTTTTGTTATGTTTTCCAGGTATAATGGTTTATATGAAAAGCTGATAAGGGATCAAGCCAGAATACATTCAAGCTTGGATAAGCCTTGTTCTTATTTGTAACATGCATATAGTGGGTGGCCTAAAGGCCGAGCCTTAGGATCTGAATTTTTGTAACTATTTATGAACTTGGTATGTTATATTTTATGATGAGTAATCGTCTAAATATTGTAAAGCCATTTTTGCTTAACTTTTCATAAATTTGCATGTTAAAAACTTAAACTAGGAACTTGTTACTATAACATTTTATTCTGGTAGATTAGTTAGTCAGATTTGATAAGATTGTTTTAGATAATATTTAAAATTAAGTATGATTTTAAAATGCTTACTTGGTTGTCTTAGTTATGTTAGATTTACAATTTAGTTGTAAATCATTCAAATTAGTTTGGAAGGTACAATGTAACATCTTGTAATCGGACCCGTCGTTCGGGTTGAGTTAAGGGTGTTACACTTGTAGTCCTAGAGGAATATTGTGATGCAAACTAGGTAATTGATAATGATGGCGTTAGCTCTACAAGTGGGTATGTCTTTACTTTGGGTGGAGCAGCTATTTCTTAGAAGCCTGCTAAACAAACGTGTATTGCTCGCTCCACGATGTAATTAGAGTTTACAGCTTTGGACTTAGCCGAGCAAGAGGCCGAGTGTCTTAGGAATCTACTTGCAAAGATTCCTTTATGGGAAAACTCTAACCCTCTCATATCTCGATTATGTGATTCACAAGCTGATGGTAACAAGAGGCATATTTGAATAAGACATGAATCTATGAAACATTTGATAAAGAATATAGTACTTGCTATGGAGTACGTGAGGTCTGAAAGGAACCTAGCTGATCCACTAACCAAATGGTTAAGTAGGAAAATGGTTCTTGATTCGTCGAGGGGGATGGGTCTTAAGCCTAGTGGTTAAGGAATTCATGGTGGATACCCAACTCAGTTTTCTAAGTTCAATGTGGTCAAATGAAAGCATGGAAAGACTTACAGTGTACACTTCACCTATCCCTATGGCGAATGTTGTACATGCATAAGGTTGAGTTTTTTACTCTTAATGAGTTCATATCACAGAGTTTGGGTGGTCCTATTGAGACGGACTTGATGAATTCACCAAACTTAAATTTGAAAGGATGAGCTTAATAAATGCTATTAATGACTACATAGTTTTGATTTGGATGGTCTATATTGAGATAAACTTGATGAAATTACCAACGTAAGTGTGAAGTACCAGCCACATTCTTTGAAAGACATTAAACAGTCTTTTTAGAGCACTTACCAGTAACCTGAGGTATATTGGCTAAAACTTGTTAATCTATCGTGGAACATCAATTGAATATGAGATTAGTCGTGTGTTATGAGTTAATCGCTATCTTAACAAGTTGAAGATTCTTTCACTTGTTAAAGAGAAGAATTACTCATTTCACTATGTACTAATTCAAATCCACAAGATACTATGCTTAAGCAGCAAATTTTGTTGTTACTCTTCTCACGTTTTACCATTTCTCATGTTTACAAAAGTTTTAAATTTTTTTGCATTAGTGGGGGAATGTTGGTAATGCAAAGTGGATAATCCCATATTGGTAGAGGAAAGCTTGCCTTTTACCCTCACTGAATAATTAAGGGTTAAAGGCCCAACACAAGCACGCCGCTTCCTGGCCCGGTCCATGTTCATGATCGTGTTAACACATGTTTACGAAATGTACCGCAAGTGTTTCTTTTTTAATAAAATTTATATTCCTTTTATCATAAATATTCTTTTTGTTTTCAAAATATTTTTTCAGTTGCAGAAAATCTCCTAACTATTGCAGATTTGCTTTTTTTGGAAACTGACACTACTATTTTTTCATTTTGCCCCTTCAGAAAATAGTATAAATAGCAAGTCATTCTTCTCATTTTCTACAACAAAAAGCAAACAATAATATCTTCTCTGCTTTTCTTAGCTCGCTTGTTATCTGTTCAGAAAAATTTTCCGATCAAATTTCCGACCAAGTTTTTAGGTTCAGTTTCCAGTTTACTTTTTCGAATACTTTTGAGAAGAGCAATACCAATTGTGTTTCACCTTCTTTATTCGGGAATACGAATATAGAAATATTGTGTTAACCTTGGGAGCGATGTCTGTTGGTAATGCAAAAGAAAAGGGCAATCCTACATTGGTTAGACGTAAGATTCTAAGAGGGTTTATATATAGACTTGCCTCTTTCCCTCATTGAGTAATTGGAGCTAAAGACCTAGCGCGCACGTCGCCGCCGCCACTCGGCTCGGTCCGTGTCAACATGTACTGCATGTATTTATTTTTGGATAAAACTTCTGTATTATTTTTCATAAAATAAATTTGTTTAGATTCCAAAAATCTAGTCAACAAAAATATTTTTTTTTGGACTGTTGCACTATTTTTACAAAATTGTCTCTATCAGTTTTACCTTTTTGCCTCTACATTTTTATTACTTTGCCCTTTGGGAAACTGTATAAATAGGAAGCCATTCTCCTTATTTTAGACAGAACACTACAAGAGAAAAACAACTTCTCTCATCCTTCTATTCTTTAAATTCTAGTGTTTTGCGAAATTACATGGGAAGGAAATTCTATCTAGGAGATTGGCTTTTAAGCAGGACCGTTTGTGACCTCTCCAATCTTTTTTGGGAATTGAACCTAGTGTAGTTTTGCCAATTTTCTTCAAGTTTATTTCCTTATCAGATTTCCGACCAACTGCTTTTGTTTTTTAGTTTCCATTCCTTTTGATAAGAGCAATGCCAATTGTGTTCCACCTTCTTTATTCGAGTGTATGAATGTTGAAGCATTGTGTTAACCTTGGAGGGGGGGGAACTTCCACAACACAATTGCACCGATCAAGACGAATTTGCTTCTAAGGCAGTGGTTCTTCCACAGCACAGTGATTGCTATTTTATTTACACTCATTTTGATTTCTTGTCAACGCTAGCGGTTTTGTTTTGCAGTAATATATTTTCAACAACATACACTACATGATTACATCGATCAAGCTGGATTTGCTTCTAAGGTAGTGGTTCTTTCATGGCACAATGATTATTTTATTTATTTATGCTCAGTTTATTTATTCTATTAGTGCTAACTATTTCGTTTTGCAGTAGTATATTTTTTGCCAATAAGTGCACGAAATCTTGGATGGAAAATGGCAGCTTCTATTGATGGCAAATGGTGGCACACAACTACTAATTTTGAGATGAATTTGAACGGCACAAACAAGGCACTTTGGTTAGTTATTAGCGGCAAGCAACTGAATCAAATGGTGGTGGAAGGGAACAACAATTTTGGATCAAATCTGGAGTAGCAAATTAAAAGCACTTGGTAGTGGCAATCTTGGATGAAACGGCATCAATGGCAGCAACTGAATGAAGCGGCAAACAGCAGCAACTTGTGGCAATTGACAGGCAACAAAAAGAAAAAAGAATTAGATTAATTGAGGAAGATTTGCAAGAAGCGAAACAAGCAAAAATTAGATCAAATAGTAAAAGGCCAAAACCAGCAGCAAGTTAGAGACAACTGATGGTAATTTAAACGGAAAAAATTGAAAGAGAATAGCGTCGATTGAAGGCTGAAACAGCAGCAAACTTGAAGAAATTGCAGTAACTTGGAAGGGTGGCAGGAAGAATTGCAACAAGGAAAAGCATCAAATGGGGTTATAATATTGCAACTTGAATTGTATGAAATTGAAAGTTACAAAAAATATTTTTTTATGATTGCAACAAAGGTTGATGGGTGGAACTGCTTTGGTTCGCAAACAAGCAACAAAAATTGAAATTAGTGGCGGCTATAATGACAGTGTTGATGGACCAAATATTAACAGGGGATAAGTCAGCAAAACAACACTAAAACTGCATCTTCTAAGCTGCAAAAAATTGAAAGAATAAGGTAGCAAGATGGGTGATTAAGTAGCAATTTTAAAAGCTGATATTGGATCCAAATGGAAAGGTAAGGTCAGCAGCAATTTGAAGGCAAAGACTGTCTTGACATTTTATAATAATAATAATAATAATAATAATAATAATAATAATAATATATTTTTATTTTTTTAATCACTTGACATTTTACGATGATGTTGACATGATAAAGTCTTTGCATATTTGGAACATTTAGGTTATTAGTTAGAAATTTAGATTAAATCTTTTGTAACCAATAAAATTATCCAAAATGTAAAATATGTAATTTCAACATTATTACCCTTTACTAAATAATAATTTAGATTAAAATCGTCTTGTAATTTATCTAATCAAATTTGTCAATAATAATGAGTAATAAAACCTACTTAGTTAACAAGAAAAAAATCCATTTCCTAAGAAAAGGCAATTATTATTATTATTATTATTATTATTATTATTATTATTATTATTTGTTATTAATATCTTATTTAGTTGATGTCCATCATAATCAAGATAAAGTTTTAATTTACTTTAAAATATCTCTACTTCTTTTATACTTCTTATGCCTATAAATAAAAACTCTGATGAAGCATTGTATCATCCCTTTTGATCAATAAAGTACATCCTCTATTGCTTTCATATTTTCTTTTTCTTTATTCTCCCCATCTCTCTTTATTTTATAACACGTTATCAGCATAATCTTGCTCAAAGTGATAGTTCCTTTTATTGACGATCAAATTTATCTTTGACAGCAAGATGCAAAATTTTTACAAGAAGTTGCTTTTGTTTAATGTTTTATATCTAATTATTATTTTTCACTATTCTTTCATTATACGTTATCATTGTTTTGATTAACTTATTTTACTTTTTGTTCTTAAGGATGATGAAAGATTTGATACCATTATCTATATGAAATCCAGAAGTAAGATTCACTCTCAAAGTTTGTTTTTTGATATTTGCTTGGGGATGATCTCTTTTTCTTCATTACAAAGGATGTTTATAATCACTACTTCTCATCCATGGTAACATAAGTCAATCTAATCAACTTCTTTTGAAATTTGATTTGATTTGATTTCTATTAAAAATTCAATTTATATAATTCACTATCCGTATCTCTATGAATTTATAAAACCCTTTATGCATTTAGTTATTGAGATATTCACCTTGTCTGTGATTATTTCATATCCTTGTAAAATTTGAGATGAAATTATGTTATAAGAGGTTGAGGTTAGAAAATGTTTATGTTTAAACCTTTATAACTGTAAAGTTATTTTAGTTTGACATTATAATATTTTATATTTTGTTGTGTTATGATATATAAAAATATATATTATCTAACCACAATGATCTATTAGTAACATAAACTTATTATTTGTTATGTTTAATATATGTTTTATTTATACCTATTCATTTTATTTTTATATGAATAAATAAAATTTTAGAAGATCAAAATTTTTTCATTCTTAAAAATAATTGCAAAACTGTATATTATTTAAAATAAATTAATCATTCATTAAGGTTATATTATAAAATGATTATATGCTCCTCAAGAACTAATAATGCATCAAACTGTAAAAGCTCTTTAAGAGCTAATATTTTAGCTCTTTATTATGCAAAATTTTGTAAAATATAATATTATTCTTCAGATCAAGAAAATATAAGTTGAATAAAACCTTTATGTGTTTTACATTAAAACCATATATAGAAATAACATGAGATACTCATGTATTCAGTATTATATATATATTCTGGAATGAATACATTACATTATATGATTGAAATATCTAATGTGCTCCCGTAGTAGCAATATTGTGAAAATGACTTTAACAGTATTTTCGAACGATCTCATACCTTCTAGTGACTAAGCAAAATAATAAGTTACTAATGAAAATCTATGAAATTCTTCCCACTAGTTTTGCTTTATTCCCTGAAGTGAATGTAGCAGTACATAACAATTATGAAAAATGAAAATATAGAGATCATAATTGTTGTTGTAATTGAGGATGTGATTGAAGACTAATCATGATAACATGAATAATTTAGATTTAAAATTCACGCATGTTTTTCGATGGTGATTATGGAATAAGGAATCAATGGAGGTGTTTAGAAGTCTATCCTACTAGATTTATTGCAATACCTGAAGTGAATGCAAACATAAAGAAAATAAAAGATATAATCATAGACCACTAAAAGTGGGAACATAGTAATAAATAAGATAACAGTAAGAGTTCTGAAGATAACTCTTCAAAGGGTAAAGATAACTTATGTTATCAATGTGATATGAAAGATTATTGGCCACGTATGTGGCATATGCCCAAATATTTTGTTTCTGTTAATATTATTTGAGGAAGGATATGAGCATATAGTAATAAATTCTATAATTATAGATATAAAATATTTATCTTATTTGGTACTAAAACAAATCAATATTATTTCAATATTTGATAGTACAAAAGTAGTAGAAAGCTCCGAATAGCTAATATATTAATATATTGTGATGGTTAATCTACGATTTTAAAATATATTTATAATGGATCTTATATTGAGATTGTGAATAAGGAAAATATTATATTTCATATGAATCACTATTGGTATAAATATCTATTTTGAAAAGATAAAAAGAGAGGATTGAGTTTGGGTTATTAATTTATATTTATTTTATAATCTTTGTAATCTTCTTTTGTCGTCATCCCCATTAAGGGGTTGGACGTAAAATATTTGACTGTGAAAGATCTATTTATAAGTAATAAAATATGATAATTCTATCTAAAGCTTGTTATGGTAGGATACACTTGAAGTTGCATTTTTTTTAGATATTTGAATATTTTGGCATATTCCTAAAGCTTAATATTACATATAATTGTTTTGAAATTATATTTATTTTGTTGTCTTAATGATATTATAATATTCAAATTGATTTAGACATTTCCAATAGTAAATATGACAATAGCACTTATATGTATATACAAAGTAAAAGGAATGATAGTAAAATTATTAATTTATTACAATTTAGTATAATTGAAACAAGTGTTAGAGTAAACCAGAAGTTTACTGATACAAATGCATTTACCACTTGGCATGACCTGTTAGATCATTCTAGATCATATATGATGCAAAAATTAATTAATAATTCATATAGACATTCATTAAAGAACCAAAAGATTTTTTAATTTAAAGGAATTCTCATATGTTGCTTGTTCTCAATGAAAATTAATTATTAAAAACTCACTAGCTAAAGTCGAGATTTAATGTCTTGCATTTTTGAAACGAATATGGGCCCATTTATCCACCATGCGGATGGTTTTGATATTATATGATTTTGGTAGATGCATCTACAAAATAATCACATTTGTGTTATCAATTTTCAACCTATCGTTTGCAAGATTGCTTGTTTAAATAATTAATTTCAGATCATACAATTAAGACAATTCATCTTGCTAATACTAATGAGTTTATATCTCAATCTTTGTTGATTGAGTTTGAAAAACTTTTGCAAAAGTTAGCACATAATGGTTTAGAAAAATTATTGATTAAACACCTCTGATTAACGTCTAAACCATTACTTATGATAATTAAATTTCCTATTTCAACATGAGATTGTGTTGATTTACGTATTGTACACATCAAGCCAATAAGTTATAAGTACTCCCCATTACAATTGGTTTTTGATCAAGACCTAAATATTTCTCATCTTCGAATTTTTGTATGTGCGTATATGTTCCAATTGCTCCACCATAACGCTAAAAGATGAATGAATCCTCAAAGAAAGTTGGGAATATATATTAATTACAAGTTTCTTTATATTAATAGATGTTTTGAATGTATTCGAGATTCAATTATGACATGATTTGTGATTATAATTTTGATTTGATAGTTTTCCTGACATTAGAGGGAGAGAAATAATAACTTGTAATGAGTTAATGGGAGAGTAATTTGAACTAGAAGTTCAATAAGGATAACTCATTACAAGTTAACTGCTAGATGTATTTACAAACTTAATGAGAATAACTAAGTGTTACATACCATCTAATATTTTAATTTGAATTAAAGTCCCAGTAGGACAATCAGTTAGAATAAATAATAGCTTGATCGGTTCCAAAAATGAAAATTCTTCTAGATGGTCATATAGTGGAGGCGGGTGCTCCAAAAGAGACCCAAGACATAACTAATAAGTAAAACTCCAAAAGAGATTTAGATACCTGAAACTGAATTTTAAAATAATGAAAATAAGAGATCTCGATAAGTTATGTCAATTCGAGAAAATGTGGAACTGAATAGTAAAAGTGGTCAACAATGATTTGCATGCAATATTATTATTGAAATAATGAAATAAAAGGATGGCTTGAATAAATCTATTGAGAAATATAGATATGTAATAAATTGATCAAAATAGAAAGACACAACACAAGTACAATTAAGTTTGTAGTGTTTTTGGACCAATAGTCCAAATATTTAAAGGTATAAAGTCAGTGAGGGTGCAAATGAAATAGTTTTACAAAAGCGGAATAAAAATATGAAGTTTTTCGCTAAGTACTAATATTCATTGTGAAAAGATATAATATTCTTTTGTGGTGGATACAATGACCTTTAGACATATTATTTTGACAATTCATAAAAGATTTAACTTGCGTCTAATGGTTGTTACAACCTTTATAAATCACTATATAGTAAAGTTTATATTAAAATCCTTGAAGGATTTGGAATGCTAGAAGCATATTGAAATTCTCGGGAAATTATTCATTTATATAAATTGAAATAATTGAACATATGTGGTAAATTTGACTTAGTCAATAATAGTTAAAAAAGGATTATAAAATGATCCAAAATACCTATTTGTATGTTTATAGAAGGATCATATTTAAATTTTGTTATTGATTATTGTTGAAATTCCTGAAGAGATCAAAATATATTTCCCCAAAATTTTTCCTCACTCATGATTTTCAAAAGAATGGTGACATAAATGCTTAGCAATACAATCAAATAGTCATTTGAAAAACTAGTATTCAAGATTGAATACATAGAATACGAGAAAGTATGTGATGTTTTTATGAGGGGAAGTAAATATGCGTTGTACTCTTTTTCCCTTAATTGAGGTTTTGTCCCATTGGGTTTTCCTAATAAGACTTTTAATGTGACAGCATATTATGCGTATTATAGATTGTATACTATTTTTCCTCCATTAGTTTTTTATCCCACAAGGTTTTTCTTAATAAAATTTTAACGAGGCACATTATCTACCAATGGACATCCAAGGGAGGTGTTATGAATATCTTATTAAGTGGTTGTCCATCGTGATCAAGGTAAAGTTTTAATGTACTTTAAATTCTAATAATTATTAGAATTAGCTCTCTACTTCTTTTATACTTCTTATGCCTATAAATAGAGACTCTAATGAAATATTGTAATCATCCCTTTTGATCAATAAAATATATCCTCTATTGCTTTCATATTTTCTTTGCTTTTTATTTTTCCATCTCTTTATTTTATAACATTATTATTATATAATTAGGGAATATTATTAAAAAATGAAAAGTTTTTTTTTGCCTTGTGGAGTGTTGTATACATCAAATATATTAAATTCTTTATTTTTCCAAATGTGCTTTTCAATTCCAAAAAATACTTTTTACTTCAAAAACTCTTACTCTTTATCGATTATGGCTCCAAAATTACTTTTAAAACGCAATCAACAAGTCATTGATGGGTGGGTCTTCTTCTTTCCAGCTTGGTGCCATGCTATCCTAATTCTATGACTTGCGCTTCCTTGCTGTACAGGTTCCAAATTTGAACA
Organism: Gossypium arboreum; assembly: GCF_025698485.1. Taxonomy (NCBI): domain Eukaryota; kingdom Viridiplantae; phylum Streptophyta; class Magnoliopsida; order Malvales; family Malvaceae; genus Gossypium; species Gossypium arboreum. The sequence goes on along the minus strand of NC_069075.1, from coordinate 109,014,697 downwards.
TAATTAAGGTTTTAAAATGTAATTTTTTTAATGAATGTAGCATTTAATTTAGAATTTTTTTGTTAAGCCTTCATTTGGTTGATATTGGTATTATTATTAGTGTAGGAGGATGAGAGTTCGAGTGCATTAAAATATGTTTTCTCCTCCTATTTAAGTATTGTAGAATTATAAGTGATTTTAAATATTTTATTTAAAAAACCTTGATTTATAATGAAATATATAATAAGATTCAATTAATTTCAAATATCTTTTTATTGACGAAAAAAATCCAATAATTTTTAACATGGTATTAACTTCTTACATCTTTTAGTTTTAAGCAATAAATGACAATGAACTCTCTATCTAGTGGTAAGATACATTGCACTCTTAATAGAGAATGCAGGTTTAAATTTTGGAGACGCATTGTTGGGAGAGGAAGCTATGAACCCCAAACATGAACCATAATACAGACATTAAAGGTAAAAAAAAAAAAAAAAAACTCTATTCATCATCCATAGCAACATTTCACTATACTAACCAAACTTGCTATAAAATTAAATTTTAAGTTTTATTTTTACCCTTTATAACAACTTTTCATCTATAACAGCAACTGTCATAAATTATGTACGCTTTTATCTCAAAATTTAGTGAAATCAAATATATTTGTAAGTGAAATAAAAATCACAAACTTTAATTAAAAGACATTATTTTAAATAAAATATTTAAATTTTACATTAAAAATCCATTTATTATATCTTATTAGATAAAATAATCTTCTTAATTTTTTAATTCCACAAGTTTTAACTTGGAGATTAAAAATAAGATGCAATCTAAATTTTGTTAAATATATACCTTAAGCCTTAAGAAGCCTCGTGAACAAAATGAAAGTGCGAGAGCTTTAAATCCAAGCCTTATGAAATGGGTTAAATGCATGACCCATCAATATGAATTTCATTTTTTATGTAAATAGTAAGAAATTAATTGAATTACTAACATATGTTAAAAAAAAAGGAAAAAAACCATGAATTTGTTAAACCCAAAAATATTTTAAGAATTTCAAATTCATTAAAAAATATCATGAATATTATATTTTAAATAATTTAATACTCAATTTACAATATTTTAAAATCCTAATTTTAAAATCCTAATTTCAAACGATACCTAAAATTTTATTCCACTTTCAGCAAATGGCATCAGCTCCTTATTTTGAGGGACTGTATTCAATTCCAAATCCATTTTCGGTTAACTGAAAGTTCAAGATGAATTTATTTTGTCATCTCTACCTAAAACCTGATGTGCCTTGCAACTATACTTAACATATATCAATTTTTCATGTATGAGGCTTCTGCAGTTGAGAACCAATCCTCCTATGTCAAGTTGAAGGGATCCTATGGTAGTAAAAATGATGATTATCATAGATGTAACAACCCACCCCCATCTTTCTTTTGGACCAAAAGGATTGATCTCCCCCAGAAATAGAACGGTAGCCACCGGAACTGGAGGCTGAAAACACTGGTTTCGATAGGTGAGCAACTTGTATGATAACATAATTACAATACAAAATACAAATACATATATATTTTGGGATGATAATTGTCCCTCAAGGAAACCCTATATTGATCAAATGAATACAAACACTACAATCTTTATCTAATCTCTTCAAATGGCTAACTACTCCTGCATAACCACCACCTTTGTTTCCCCTAATGCTTTTATAGCACAGCAATCTTACATATTGTCCAATAGGACCTATGATGTACATTTCATTATGGAGTTTTCTTTTTCTAATTTCCGGTAGCTTCGTGGCGGCACATGGCAAAAGAATATAGAATGATTTAACTGGTTAAACAATAAGAACACAACATTTATCGCATTTGGAGGTTGCTTTAAGAAACTAACCTACCTTGCGCGATCGAGGTCCTGGCTAAAATCAAGCCAAACAGGAATTATATGTCATCAGGTGGCAATGTTGGGCTCTTGGAGCACATTCCAATCTTGTGAAGCTCCTTAAGTTTGCTGGCCGGATTGCATAAACCTGAAAATCGACACCAATTTATTCACCACGGAGATCGGATAAGGATTACATGAAATGAAAAATGTTCCCAATGTACATGCTGGATGGTAAATTCTTGTCGATTCCCATGATAATTAACAAATTTCACAAAGCTACTTCATCTTAAAGCATTAGCCAAAGAGTAAACAATGATAATATGAAGGTAAAGAAGCAAAGACTGAATGTGAAAATGTTCTTTGAGTATCTAGATTTCTGAATATATAAAACTTGGAAGGATACTAGCAGGAAATTAATCGGTTTGCACAAATGCACAATTCTTGGGACCATATAGTGATGCCCTCGTTAAAGCTTTCATAATGGAAGAAAACGTAGGTGGAACAGGAAAATCATAAGAATATCAATAATACCTATGCATTCTAAGCATTTATGGAAAACATATTGTTAATATAACATAACGAGGTTTATATCATGGTCATGCTACCTGAGCATCTTGGAATATCCCAGACTGCTATTGATGTAGGAGTACATCTAGGATCACATATTGCTCTGTTATCTTCATGATGCACGTTCATAGCTAGCATCCATGATCCAATAGTGACATCCTCATTGTTGAACATCCTCAAACTGAAAGGTTAAATAACTCGTTTTATAATAGAATAACTACCGCAGGGGAGGTAGATTGAGAGGCTATAGGGCAGAGAAATAAGTAGGGTGTAAATGAGATGTGAGATAAGTACAAGTATATGCATTCGTTTGTATTTAACAGCTCATAACCTTAAAACTCATGATATTAGGTCAATAAACAAATATCCAAGTTTAGAGACAAATATGAGAGAGCCCTTGACTTAAATATCACAAACTAAATAGTTGCAATGATAATCCTTTGAAGCAGACTTTATCACAACTAACATATTTTTTCAAACCAAAGCAATGCAATCAGGTGGACTAAAAACTAAACATGGAACATATTTCTATAGTCGATTCAATATGAAGAATGATCAATATTCAACAGTAACAAATAGCAATGGAATCAAACACAAAGTAAAAGCATACCTGTCATTCCTAGCAGCTGCCAATGAAGCCACCACCTCTGCAGAGAGAACATAGATAGGACCATAAGCATGCAAGAAATACTCATTTCCAATCAGATGTCCTGATTTCTCATACCTGAAAATTTATACTAATAAATCCTCCAAGAATTTTTACATATTTCAAGATAGAAAAATATAAATCATCAAAGAACTACAAGAACAAATTTCATACCATTTCAGTTTGGGATCAGTGATCACCGGTCCCTTCTTCATGCACCCAATGTAAGTCATTGAATAGCTTCGTTCCTTAGCTAGAAGAGTCGCAAGCCGATCTGATGAAATCAAAACAATAAATTAACATCATATTCACCACATTGATACTATAAAGCACACACTTCGGGATTACCTGGACGCAAATAAATGTCATCATCAGCTTTGACATAATAATCTGCTTCAAAAAGCTTAAAAGCTGCTTTGAAGAATGCCAATCTGAAAAGGATTCACACATACATGATACAGGCCATTGTTTACATCAATCAGATGGTGCTAAAATTAGTGTAAATTTTTTTTTTCTTACGTTTTGTAAGGGAGCTTAAGATATTCTTCTTCAACATCTATGAGCATGAAATCTCTGTACTTTTCAATCTCTTTCTCCAGCATTGCCATTTTCTTCACATCTTTTGATTTCCCTATCACAAATCTGAAACCTAGACCGGTAGCTTGCTCCAGCCTTAATTTTATTTTTTTTTTAAAAAAGGGTCAATTGTTAAAATTTTGATGAATCAAAAGAACCCCAATTGAAAAAAAAGAGGTGAATTATACCTCAAAAGGCCGTCTGGGTCGGAAGGAAACCAGGTGCTACGAAGGGCGGACCGGCGTTCACCCGATTCGAATCCGGTTTGGATGCCGACGAACCCGAGAAGCTTGGGGCGATCAACCAAGCCTTTGTTACTGTCATCGCCGAGCTTCCCCGAATCCAAGGAAGAGTAAAAGGAACGGAAAGTGTCCTCGGATGTACCGCATCGGAAGATGGGCAAGGGTTGGTTGCGGCGGATGGCGGAGAGGGCGAAGAGGGTGCCGGCGAGACCGATGAGGAGGCAGAGGAGTGAAAAGACGAGAATGGGCCAAGGAATTCGAGTTGAGGAAAAGGCGGAAAAGGGCTTTGAGGGCTTGACGGGTTTGGCGGAGTAGAAGGAAGGAAGCGGAGCGGATCCCGCGGAACCGCTGGAGGCGGAGGAGCGGTGAGAGAAGAGGGGCATTTTAGTGAATTACGGGGAATGGGAGTGAGAAAATATAGTAAATTGGTAATGAAGAAAAAGATTTAACAGCAGTCAATCACTGAGTCGAAGAGTGGTGTACCTTTGTAGGGGAGCGAAATGAACCTTGAAAAATACTGCACTTGATATAATTTTTGGTAGTTGGATCTTTGTTTTTCTTTTTCATTTTTGCTCCTCTTTAAAGCTTCACCGAGCATGTTAAATCTGACTGTTTTTTCCTTGTGAAAATTAAAAACCCTTTATTGGATTCTTTCATTTCACATTCTCAAATTTGACTTTGTAACTCTGTACTTGGAGCATTTGCAACGTACATGTTTCCATCCGGAGGGATTACATTTGCTTTCTTTTAAGGGCCTTTTCCCCTCTCTCAATGAGAAAAAGTAATTGGAGTCAAATTCGGTCCATGCGAATGAGAGCAAAAGTTTCTAACAAATAATAAAAGCCAAAGCTTCAACCAATACAAAACAAAGGCCTTAATAGCCAATAAAGCTAATGCCCTAGTCAGGCAACCTAAGAGGATTCAACACTTGAATCAAAGGGAGCGAAGGTGGATTCAAGCCAATACAATGGTTGCCAACCCTTCCTTTCCTAGTGTTGGAAACGTTGCAAACTTGAAACAACAGATAGGTGGAACCTAAAAAAAGTTCATATAAAAACACAAGCCATCAAAGACTCCATGGGAAAAAAGTCATTATTGGCATAGCAAATGGACCAGTCTTCGCGTCCGAGCAAATTACACAATAAAAAAAAAAGCAAGCGCCACATATAAAGTCTCCACGAGAAAGGTAAAGGCTTATCCCGAAGCCAAACATTATTATTTCGAATAACGATCTCCATCACATGGAAAACCTGGCCGATAGACTGAATTACAAGGGCGACAAAGTAGGGGTGGTGATGGACTACTTAACCGCCAAACGACTGGTTGCGATAGAGGATTTTCTTTGCTAAAAAATGGGTTGTTGACGCTGGTCAATGAGATTGCTAGTGGTGGAGATGAAAAGCAGAAGGAGAAGGGGTTATGGATGATTTTTTACGACAATTCGAAGGTCAGAGGATGAAATCAGAGTGGTTTTTGATACCTTGTACGACGAAAGGGGTGGATGAAAAGCCAACCAACGGTGCAAGAGCTTAATCCATATATTTTTAGTACGGTAGCAAAGTTCTTAACCCTTAAAACTCTTTCCAAGATTAAAACCATTTATTGCTGTCTTTTTTTCAGTTTTTCATTGCTTTTTCTATTGAATCTTTCCCATTTTTAAACTGTATAAATACTTTGGTTTTTTATTTGAAAAATATCTCAAGGTTTTAGCTTAGCCATTTTTTTGTACTAATTACATTGTAATCTACAAACAACTCTTGTATTCATAAGCACTCAAACCTTCTTATATTTCTCATAAAAATATTTTTCTTTATTTTTTTATTTTTTTTTTCAGACACTAAATGACGTTAATTATAGCATGGATTGTATCAAACGCAATGAAAGAATATAAATTGATACCAGAAATGAATGCACATTGTCCATTATCAGTAAAATCATAAAGTGAAAAACATAAGTATATTCTTTTATATGTAATATATATTCAAGCGAAATAATTCATTAACTATAATTTTAAAATGGTTAAATGCATAAGAGTCAAAATTTTCAAATTGTTCATGTAAAGGCCTAACCTTTACAGAATTGCTTAAATAAAAGCTAAACCTTTTAAAGTGCTCAAATAAGAATATAATTACTATCAATATTTATTTGATCTATAGATTAAGAAGTTGAAAAGTGTAAAATATGTTAAATATGATGTGAATAACAAATTGCTTATCCAGGGTAGAATAATTTCACTCTTATTAACACATTGCTTATCCGGGGAAGAATAATTCCACTCTTATTTTCTCAATTATAGAACAATAGTATTATTTTCATTTAATTGTGTATGAAAATAGTTTTTTTTTTTTTACTTTTCATATTTAGTCACATTTTTTTTCATTTGATCACTAAAATAAAGTTATTGTTGTTGTTAACCATATACAAAGATAAAGGTTAATTATGAATAGATAAGTTATAACCACATTGCATTCTTATTATAAAGACTTTTGCTTTCATGATTAAATTAACCCATCAAGACTTCAAATCTTCATTTTTGGACAAAAACAAAAACATAGTTATTAATTTACTCTTGATTAATTAGGATTCTTAAGAATTTGTTTTGTTATAATTAGTTATAGAATAGTTATGATTAAAACATTCAATCAATAGTTGAGTTAAAATTTTCATTTTGATTATATAAATTTAAAAATATATTATTGAAATATTTTTCAACGAAAATTTGAAATTTACATGCATGTTCTTTAATATTTTAAATATATGTATATGGAAAATAATTTTAAAAATTTAAGTAAAATTATAAAATAGAACTGATACGTCTTTAACAATTGGTTTTAAAAATTATGGACTAATTGCATAATTTAAAAGTAAGGTAAAAGTGTTTGTCAAATTCCTTTATTATATAGTACAGTAGAGGGCTAATTTATTGTGGTCTCTATAATAGAGGATCTGCTTAAATTAATTAGGTACAAGAATTATGGAATAAGATTTTTTTATTTTTACTATAATTATTGGTTTCTATACCATGTATATTGCCTATGGGTCGGGTGGCTTGACAGAGCATAGTTTGGGAAAGGAGTTTATTATTATTATTATTTTTCCCAACTCAAATTCAAATTAAATAATAAAATATATTTTATTTAAATTTAATTATAAAATACGTAAATATTAATATTAATATGTTTTTAATAATTTATTAATATATAAATAGTAAAATTAATTATTGGACTAGACTAAATTTCGATTAGGACTTAAATTTTTTTAGAATCTAATCTCGGTTTGACCCATAAACAATTATAATTACATGTTAATTTATTCTGTTTACCTGTTTTATTTAATATATTATATTATGAGAATATTATTAAATTGTTAATATAATTTAAATTTTAACATAGATTTCAACTAATGAATATTATTTCTTGGGAATCAATTTCCAATACATTAATCAAATGTATCATCAACATGTATAATAAAATATAAATATAATAATGAAAATATTAATTTAAAGTGTAAACTATAAAAATAGTTACTTTTATTTGTCTCAGATTATATTTTAGTCACTTATGTTTGAAATGTTATATAGTCGTTTATGTTATCGTTTTGTTACAAAGTGGTTATTCTACGGTTAAGTTTTGGTATCTCCCTAACGGCGGTCCTACATAACAGTCTAAATGAGTTTTAAATGTCAACTTGGATGTCTTATGTGGCAATCCAAATTAATTTTTTTTAATTAAAAACCTATTTTCATCTCAACAACTGAACATTTAAGTTGGTATTTAAAACTCTTTTGGACTGCCACGTAGAATTGCCGTTAGAAAGGTAATGGTAGAGTGACCATTTCATAACAAAACGATAACGTAAGTGTCTAAAATGTAACATTTTAAACATAAGTAATTAAAATATAATCAAACAAACAAAAACAACTATTTTATAATTTACTCTAATTTAAAATATAAAATAAATTCATAATTATTTTAAAATTTTCTTTCACATAGTGCGAGAATATTCCTAATATTATATATAATTGTTTTCTTTTGTACTTAATAATGATATTAGTTTTATATTCATTACAAATGTATTTTTATATTTTTCATATAATTTATTCAGATGACATATGTGAGAATTTTAAGTTGGGACAAGTCAAAATTTTAGACGTCCACATATCACAATTTTCTTTTTTAATAGAGGCTTTTAAGTATAATGTTAAATTTAATCATTAATATTTATATTTTTGTTAATTTTATCCTTGTTATTTTTAATTTAAATTTGATTATTAATCTTTAAAAAAATTAACTCGCTTTTCTAATAGAAAAATAGACTAAAATATTAATTTTTTTTAATGATGTTGGTTTGACAATATGCATGGCAATCCATGTATACTTACACCATATTTGGTTGGAGTGAACAAAATAGGGCTGTAATGGAGTAGAACTGTAATGGAATAAAGTTATAATTAATAATGCAATTGTTTGGTTCAATGGAATGTAATAGAGTTGTAATAGTATTCTTGTGTTTGATTGAATGAAATAAATATTGTAATAGCATAAGAAAAAAGACTTAAATGACTAAGGTACCCTTAATGAATTTTTAGATAGATAGTTATTGTTATTGTTATTAAATTTTAATAATATTATTATTAAATATAATTTAATAAAATGATAAAAAATTTAATCATATTTTAACATGATTATTATTAAATACAATTTAATAAAATAATATATAATTTAATAACATTCTTAATATAATTATTAATAAAACTTAAATTAATAAAAATCATAGTATATAATATTATAGAAATAATATATAACCTACTTTATTATTTTTAAACTACAATGCATATTTAATGTGTTAAAGTATCATTAGCGAAACAAATGACTTAGTTATCTTCTAAACTAAAAAGCAAAAGAGTAGAAGTAATAAATAACTTGAGAATTATATTTTACATCCAAATATAATGTTCATACATTAACAAAAGTTACATATCTTCAAATCATTACTACAAGACCAATTCTTTTACACCTCTCACCTTAGATTATTAAAAGTAGACGAGTCATTCTTGCAAGATATTAAAGTGTTACATATCTTCAAATCATAGTAAAAGAGTCACATTTCTTCAATATTAATCTCAATAAAAGTAAAACAAAATCAAAGAATTTAATTGCAAAAGAACTTATAATGATTTAGTGAATAAATAAATGGCTCAATTGTGGGTGGATGAAGCAATCAAGCAAGCTAAATAAGAAAAGGAAGCAATAACAAATTACCAAAAAAAGATGAACAATACATATTAAGAATTTTTACAAAGCACAAAATAGAAATTACAAATACCTTTGCAAATAGAAAACTTGAAATTAATTTTTTTATCAAATTTCATTCAACAAAACTGACTATTTATTTAGCAAATAATAATGCCTTAAATAAAAATTATAATTGTTTTAAAATTTAAAGATAACTAAATTTCTTTAAAATGTTTCATGGCAAACAATTTGGGATCAAAAGTTAGAAATCACATATACATTCATACAGACACGTAGGTACCATATACATATAGCATCCAGTTCCATGACGCCGCAATACACAATGGATATAAAGTAGAAGTTAGATGACTGCATTTTCAAAAGACAATTAAATCAATTCCAATCCTCTTTTATGAAAGCCATTGATAAACTTGAAATAAGAGCTATTTGGTGGAATGAATTTTGGTTTGTAAAGCAATACCACTCTGATTATAAAAGTTTTCCCAATTCTTGCCATTAAAATTTTAAATCTCGACATGGGAAAGCATTCCAGAGTCTAAACATGCGAGTGTCACAGCAATACCATCAGGGTTCAATCTTGGTGTATAGAATGAGGTTATTCCATAAAACTTACAGAATGTATGTTTCGCGGTGTGAGTTCCGAAAATGTATGTAGTAATGAACTGGTCCGAATCACCCAAAAGCTAAGCGGGACAACGAAGTGAACGCTCCCTCTCATGGAGCAGTTAGAACAGTTATGTTTCCAAACAATAACACTAATAGGTGCTTAGACTTTCCATCTTACTTTCTTACAGTGGCAACCGCCATTGTGTAATACTAACTCAGATTCCATGCTGACAACGACCAGGACAAGTGCAAAGTTTATCCTAAAGTTGATTTCTAGTTAGTAACTCAGTTCAAATGCGATAGCATCCTAACAACCATCACACAATGAAACTATTAATCTCAAATCTTCATAACTCGGTCATAATCTAAGTAGTAAGTAGCATTGCGCAATGAACCATTAATCACAAATCTTCAAAACTTAATTCAAATACAGTAGCATCCTAAGTACCATCACTACCATTAATATCAAATCTTCATAGCTCAGTTCAAATGCAATAGCCTCGTAAGAACCATCGCGCAATGAACCATTTCCATTTTTCTTTTAACCCCACAAAAATGCATAAATATGAACCAGGAGCCGTATGAGGTGAAAATCTCATGTACGGTTCTGTAGAGTGGCAGTAAGGGTGACTTATCTGTCAACTTTTCCAGAAAAATTGTACACAACAACACCATCAATCTTTTATCTTTAAAAGAAAAAACAATTATCAAAACACCTTACATGGAAAGGAAAAAAAACCCAAAAACCAATAGATTATAGCACTTAAAAGATAATATCAAAAACATGTTTCATTTGAGGAAAATCTTGATCCCAAAATTGGGAAATAAACTCATGATTGGACATACTAATTTGCATAAGCAAAAATAAAAACAATCATCAATTTTAGGGTTACTTGTGTTGCACAAGCTCCTTTGAAAATTACTTGCTTCCGGTTCAGAAAACCTGAATTAGTATTGAGAGATTGATTAGCAATTCTATGGTTTGGTGTTCTTCAATTGAGTTTGGATTTTTTTCCTTGTTGAATATTTTGCCCCTAATTAAGAAATTTCTACAATATCGATTCCTATGAGTAAAAGATTGAAGAAGTTGGTGAAGGACAACGGCATTTTAGGGCTTTGGAAATGGATAAGGGAATTAATGTGAAGAATGTAGTTGAAAGTGTATAAAGAACGATGATGAAAAAATGAGGGCAAAAATGAAAAAGTAATCTTTCATCATTCTTACCTTGCTCTGAATGGCCAATTCAGAGGTTGGGGAAAAGAATGATATTCTACCTCTATTCATTGATTAGTGGGAATAGAAAGCTAAACAACAACACTTGTAATAGGCATTCCACTGAACCAAACAATGGTTTATGGTGGGCCCCCAAAATTGAGTTACATTGAACCAAACAGGGTGTTAATGTCACGGGGCTAGAACTTTAGTCTCGCAATCTGTACAGCCTTAGGTGATTTTTTTCAAATGCAAACACGCCTATGTTAGCCTAACCATCAAATAATTAAGGATTCACAAAGAGTTCCTCAAATGCACCAATTTATATAGGGGAAACAACTCTAGTCAAAAGAAGGCACAAAAGAACAAAAAACCAAAGAAAAATATGCACGAGAGGTGTTTGAGTGAATACTCTCAATTGTATTACTTTCTCTTAAAGAATTCAAATACAATGGATGAATGAAATAATTAAAAGTAAGGGGGAGACTTTCTATTTATAGTTGAGCTCCCCTATAACCGATAGTCTGGATCAAGTTACATAGATGAACGAGATTAGCCTTTCCCTATAATAAAGGGATTTACAAGATTTAAAATATCTAATCTAATTTAATCTTACAAGATATGATTCCTATCAATTTTTTCAGATATTTACCAATGTAGCCCATCTTTCCATATCAACATCATTAGGCCACCCAGGCTTCAAATAAAAGGGCTTCTCCAACAACTCTTTAAATCGAGCCAGCTCCCTCATGTTAATGATAGACCTCTATGGGATCAGTATGTACGATGGTCACGGTCTTTGAACTACGGCCCATAAAATTCTCCCCCCACCCATTCTTACAACGTCCTTGTTACGTCTTTGGAATGGCATTGACTTAATTTACCTCGATCTCGTCATAATGCCTTAGTTTTTTTCCCGAATCGTCTCATTGTCGAGTCATCCCTTCATTCAGTAGTTTTTTCCCGAATCGTCTCATTGTCGAGTCATCCCTTCCTTCAGAACTTTGGCTTCTGCTTTTGTCACCTCTTAACTTGAATCATCCCACTCGTTGGTACATCTCATTGGCAAGAAGTCATGGCTCTCACTTGCCCTCATTCTGACTTGCTTCTGTTGGAATCCTCTTGATTCTTACAACTTGGCTTCAACATGCTCACAGTCTCTCGGCCTAATTGCTTAAGAACTTTAAAAAGGCCTCTACATTCTTGCTAAACCAACAAGTTAGAATGCAAAACACTATCAAAGTGTTCGGAATGTACCTTACTCATCGCATTTACTTAAGTCAACTATCCAACTTGCATTACCACTTTCCCAAAGTTTGATGCACAATCCAACCTTACCCAAAGATGGTAACTCATTCGATGTGTCAACAAAAGTGAGCCTCATTGATCCTAGTTTCAAAGTTTGCATCGCTAATTATTCCTTTGAGTCTGATGCACAACTCACCTCTTCCATGGGTAGAAGCCTCGCCGACGACTCGGCCAACTCCGTCGCCTTCATTGGATTGAGTCTCATTGGTCCTAGATTCAATATTTGCATCGCCACTTTTTCCCCTAAGTCTGATGCCAAACTCACCTCTTTCTTAGGTGGATGGCCCTTCGATGACTCAACAAGCTCCGTCGTTGTCTTTTCCTTGACCATGGATTGCTTAGGATAGTTCCACAACTCATGCAGACCACAAAACAAAAAGCACTTTACTTGTTTCTCTTTGCTCTTCTTCTCCCTCTTGGCTTTGATTTTCCCTTGCTCGAAAAAGCTTTTTAGGCATTTTGTCTGACGCATCATCTCTTTTGATGGCAGATTTCCTGGGACATTTTCTCAACCTATGCGGACCATGACACAAGAAGCACTCCACTGGCTTCTTCTTGCTTTTGGCCTCCTTGGCTTCGACACCCGTTACGCTCAAACCAAGTTTGACGGCCTTACTTTTTGGCTTGTCCTTCTTTGAAAGCATAGATTTCTTTGGACATTTATTCAACATATATGGACCTTCGCTAAGAAAGCATTTGATCTTGCCTTTTTTTCTGTTGGGTTTTCTCTTCTAAACTCGTGGTTTCTCATTACCACCATCGTTGTTGTTGTCATTGACGTCATCTCCCTCATGATTCCTTTCACATTCGCCCTTTCCTTAGACTTGGAAGACTCAAGCTTGTTTTTCCATAGACCAAGCTTGACCATGGACTCCGCTACCATCATGGCTTTCGACAGGTCTTGGACATCTTGCTGTAATTCATATCTGACCTACGATTTTAATCCATTCTTGAAAACAAGTAAGACCTCTTTCTTGGTCACATATGAAATTTAGAGCATGAGTTCGTTGAACTCTCGAACATACTCCCCTAATGTGTCTCATTCGTAAGTCATCACAACTTTGCTCGAGCTTTATTCTCTGCAAGTTCTAGATAAAACTGCCCCTTCAACTCATGTTAGAACTATTGCCGCATCCCAATCTCATTATGCATTTTATCTGTGGACCTGCCTTGCCACCATAAAAGTGAAAAATCAGTAAGAAACATGGAAGAAATATTTATCTTACTTACATCCTTCATGATGCTTTTGGCATGGAAGTAGTGCTCTATCCTCCATAAGAAATTGTTCATATCACATGCAAACCTTGTCCCTAAAAACTCTTTCGGCTTTGGGACATCATCGTAATTGAGTGTTGCACTTAACACTCCATTCCCCACGGTTGCTAGACACAAGGCAAGCTTTACCTCGAGTTCCTCTAATTGTGTTCAAAGCCTTTGTCGTGGCCATTATTTCTTCTTTAAAGCCATCACCATGACCTCAAGAGCATCATTCCTCTCTGTCAACTTATTCCTATGTCAATTTAACAACTCGTTTACCTTATCCACATTGGAATTGAGAGACATGATCACAAATTCTTTAGACTACTCCCTCAAGTCGTCTAAGTGATCCTCGACCACATCGAGTGACTCTTTTATGTCCTTCATAGACTCCTCGAGTTTGTTTACTTGTTCTTTTACAACTGACATCTTATCCTTCATAAGGATTAGTTTTCTAAACCAACGGGTCTCCACTAACTTATTCTAATCAGCAACTTCTTTCGACATCTCAATGTGCCTTCGCAGCACTAGCTCTGATACCATTTCTCACATGGCTAGATCCTTAGTCTTGCAATTCGTACGGCCTTAGGCTATCCTTTCGATGCAAACATGTCTAAGTCATCCTAACCACCAAACAATTGAAGATTCACAAAGAATTCCTCCAAGATACCAATTTATATAGCGGAAGCAACTCTGGCCAAAAGAAGGCACAAAAGAACAAAAAACCACAAAAAAATTATGCATAAGAGGTGTTTGAGTAAATATTCTCAATTGTATTACTTTCTTTCAAAGAATACAAATACAAGGGATGAATGGAATGAATTACAAGTGAGGGGGAGACTCTCTATTTATAATTGAGCTCCCCCAAAATCGATGGTCTAGATCAAGTTACATCGATGAACGAGATTAGCCTATCCCTATAATCAAAAGATTTACAAGATTTACAATATCAAATCTAATCAAATCTTACAAGATATGATTCCCCTCTGTTTTCTAAGATTAGTTCCCATATTTACCAAGGTAGTCTATATTTCCATAGCAGCATCATTGGGCCACCCAAGCTTCAGATAGACAGGCTTATCCAACAACTCTTTAAATCGGATCAATTCTCGTAGCTTAAATGATCCTCATGTTAATGATAGACCTCCATGGGATACATTGTGTGCGATGGTCACGGGCTTTGAATTGAGACCCATAACATTAGTGTTGACGTGACACTATTTATCTTATATCCCATGTTAGCAAATAATTTAAAAATGAGACAAATTTTCAAAAAAAAATCAAAATAAAGTTCATAAAAATTCAAAAAATTAACATATAGTAATTTCCCAATGAATTTAATTAAAACAAATTCAGAAAACATCAATTCATTCTTTCTAAAAAGTTGATCAAATTCAACTATTTTTAGAAAAGTTGAGGATCAAATTTAATTAAAACAAATAAGAACCAAATAAATAAATAAAAATGTAAACTATGAGTACAAGAACTAAATCCTTATTTAGAATTTGTATATATCCTTAGCTTTATCTCTCTATCAAATTCGAGGATAACTCTCCAACGTCACTACTTAGAATCCTCCATTAACACACTTCCTCATCTTCACGGTCTTTCGAATTTTGTATTGTTCTTGCAAAATAAGAGCATTAAACATCTTTTCTTCTTTTGCTTTAATGGCTGTTGTAAACCCAAAATAAAAGGAGAGAAAAATTCCCAAAGAATTATTTTTCAAGTAACTGGAAGAAAAAGAAGCTGATTCTCTCGTGAAGAAGCAAACTTCTTCAACTACACACATGATACACATTGTTGGTGCACAAAAGAAAAAGAAAAACTTCTTGCAAAGATTGAACCATCAATACCATTGAATTTTGGCTTGTTATTGTCACCACATATATATGTATATAGAATTGCATGTTTTACAACAGGGGAAAAAGGTGTGGAGCTTGACCAGTACTATATCATCAGTATAAGCTTACAACATCTTTCTTTTTTCAGCAGCCTTCCTCCTTTCCATTGTGGAAAGAAAGAACAAAGAAAAGGGTTCTACGGTTTGTGATTGAATTCCCAAAAATAAATGCCAAAATAAAAGAACTAGCAAAACCAACAGTAGTGAAGTTTTTAGGCCCAGATGGCAAGGGAAGCCATTAAACCAGCTCCTAGGAAGAGCATGAAGTAAGATACTACTTGAAGTCTAAAATTGCAGCTCATCCTCTTACTTAAAAAATCTGCAGCAATGAGATCTACTAATGCCATGTAAACTAGAATTCCAGCTGATAAAGAATCTAGGACTCCTTCAATAACCAGAGCTGCTGGGCTGTAATGATTGTAGAACGATGCGATGGCGATCCCTATGCCAATTCCAGCTGGGGTTGTTATGGCGAAAAAACATGCCATGATTGTGGCTGATAGGGTTTTGAATTGAGCTTGGGAGATGCACCCTCCGAGTGCAAACCCTTCAAAGAATTGATGAAATGATAGTGCTGCAATTAGAGGCCTTATTGTGCATGGACTCAGGGAAACACCCAATGATAGGCCAATGATGACTGAGTGTGATACAATTCCAAGCTCCAAAATCTGCCAAAAAAATAAAAAAGAAAAGAAAGGAGACGTTACAACCACGGAAAAATATGCAAATGCCAAGAGCTCAAAACCTTTTTGACCCAGAATTTTATCAGCTATTAATCAGGAAAAGATAAAAGTTTAGGAGCAATCAAAACATATTGTCGTCTCACTAGAATTCTACCATTAGATTCGTTAGCCTAAAAGTCCAAAGACGAAGACTCCTAACATCAAACCTGTTAATAGTTGTCCATTTAATAGATTTGTAAACTAGTCAATTTTATTTTCTTTAGGTAACATTTTAATTATTGAACCACTAATTACCATTAATAGTGTAATAATAAGTTGACATAACACTTTAAATTATTATTTTAAATAAAAATTTGAAGTTAAATTATATTTCTTTTAACATTTTTTCTTTATTTTCTATTTTCTTCTGTTTCTTTCTATTTTTCTCCTTCTCTATCTTTTGAAGGTAAAAAAAATAAATTAAATTACTTAAAATAAAAATTATATAAAAATTAATTTTATAATTTAATTTAAAATTTTTATTTAAAATAATAATTTAATATACCAAATTAACTTACCTTTACATTATTAAAATTATTAAAAAAATTAACATTTAGTAACTAAAATAGATATCAACACAATAACACAAGTAATTAAAATATAATATAATATTTTAAATATAAGTAATTAAAATATAATAAAAAATAATTAGATTAATAGGCATATTTAACTAGGGCCCCCATGACGTAAACAATTAAATTTCAACCAAGTTTAAGAAATAATTTACCTGGGAAACAACGACATGCCTCACGCCAGTATCATCATCCTCACCTCCATGCCCATGTCCATGACTATGACCATGTCCATCATCATGACCATGATCATGATCATGATGATGTGCACGACTCCTCAATAAGCCATCACAACCATCTTGTCCATGTGGATGACTATGCCTATGATGTGCTGCATGCGCATGCATCCCAACGATGTGCATTCCCCCACCTTCCTCTTCCCCAAAAACCTTCCCATTCCCATCCTTGGTTTCCACAACTAGTACAATCCCAGAGTCTGAATCCGGGTCTAACGAATCCACTCGACCCTGTTCTTCAGTACTTGCTTTAGCCAAACCTTGTTTCCTCTCATAATACTGAGTCCCCACGAAATCAACAAGCAAAGTAACCAAAGAGGCAACCATGGCGAAGAAGCCCGGGAATGGGAATTTGGACCAAGGGTATTCCGGCAAGCAAGGATTTGTGAGAGCGTCGGTACCACCGGCGAGCATGTGGACGAAGCCCGTGGCCAGAATCACGCCGGCAGCAAAGGCCTTAGCGGCGACAAAGAGGCTCCCATCTGTACGGAGGAACTTACGGTGCTTCCCGATGAGTGGAATAGCGACCCCGGCCACACCGGCAAGGAGGATTGAGGCTATAGCTATCAGCTTTAACTTCAACGCCGCTGATTCGTCACGGCAAATCTCTAGCTCCGAGGATTGGCAGCTCGTGTTGCTCATTGCATCGGTTATTGTTTGCAAAAAGGACTCTGTTTATTCAATTGAGCGAAACAAATTAAAAAAAGAAGATTAAAACTGATAAAACATTAAGCACAATTGAAGAATTTTGAGAAAAGTAGACAAGTTTGCAGCTCAATTGGGTTGAATTATGAAATCCCAGAACCAAAAATAAATGTTTTTCGAAAATTTAATTCCAAAATTTTCCCACCACTCAGTAACCTCGTAAACATAAAAACTAACAAAAGGGTGTTGGAAATTACCTGGGAAAAGCCTACTCTTCGACCCCAAACGATCAAGGCGGAGCAGCGGCAAAATATCCTAAAAAAGAAAAACCCAAATAAACACAATGAATTAAGGAAAAAAACAAGGAACCCAGAAACAACAAGGAGAAAGGGGTTTCAAATCCCGAAGAACAAACCTCAAAGATGAACATGAGAATCGAGAATCTAAAGCAAAACAAATGGTGGGTTCAATATATAGAGAGGGAGAGATAAAAAGAGGAAGGAAAAAAAAGGGTATCCTATACTTTTGTTGCTTTTTAGAATGACAAATCAAAGTGAAGAAGAGGATTGAAGAATCTATGAACAATACACGTACATAGGGTATAGAGATGTGTGAAAACACAGCATTTAAGATGATGGTGTTAAATCGGTAGCAGTAATATATGGGGGCAACAAGCCGAGCATAGGAGGCGATGGAAAGACATTCAGAAATGAAAGGTAATAATAAGCAGAGAGTGTCGACATTGTTTGAGGAAAAGGTAAGGCAAGAGGAAGAGGTGGCGTCCATAGTTGCGAACTTTCGTTAAAATATGAAGTTAACTATGTCGACATTGTTTCATTTTATCCATTTGTTTCCTCTCACATCCATGTTACCATCATTTCTTACATTTTCCTTTTGGCGTGTGGAGTGAAGTTAAAGGTGCATTCCATAAAATATTAAAACAATATTGAGCTACCCTTTTTTTATTGACTGCAAAGAAGAATTATAAAAATAAGTTATTTTTAGAAATATAAAAATTCAAATGCAAAAGATTCCTAAATTGCCTTGAGATTAGAAAAAATTCTCAGTTAACAAATCTGAATTCCGATCTCAACTTTTATGTTCTATTATGCTTCATAGAACAAAATTTTCACTATAAATTCTGATTTTTGGATCATAAATACTTTTAGAGCCTAAGTAAAAAAAAATGCTATGCAAAGGTTTTCTTTTATGTAATATATATTTATTTTAAACATATAACATTATATTTTAATATTTAAAATATAATTTACAAATAATTAATATTAACTACTTAAAAATATTTAAAATGCATATTTCATATATCAAAATATTAATGATGAGTTACAATAAATTATTTTATATTATTACTAAAATATTATAATATTAATAAATTTAAACGTTATTTAAATATATATTTTTACTTATAATATTTTTAAAATAAACATTTTACCTTACAAAATAATTTTAATAACAATACTAAATGTTTTTATATTATAAACACTTTTCACGCATCAATTTTCAAAAACAATCAGAAATTGTCCTTTAAATGGAAATCAGATGTCCATATTCCTCTAGCTTATTGGTACAAAATTGACAATCTCCCATAGTATTTTAGGTATTTTTATGATCATCTTTCTTTTATTAATAAATGATCTTATTAATTTTTTCAACCACTTAAAAGTTTAGGATAAATTATTAAAATAGTTATTTTTTTTGTTTGTTTTAAATTATATTTTAGTCACTTTTATTTGAAATATTACGTTTAATTACTTATGTTATCGTGTTATAACATTTTAGTCATTCCGCTATTAATTTCTGTTAACGGTGTAATGGTAAGCTGACGTGGCACGTTAAATTATCATTTCAAACGAAAATTTTAGCTTAATTTCTATAATTGGTCCTTATATTTTTTCCTTTTGAGCAATTTAGTTTTTTTTTTCTTTTATGTTCTTTTAGCTTTCTTTTTTTCCCATTCTCTTCTACTTCTCCCTTTATTTTCCTCCCTTCTTCATTTCTTTTAACATAAGTTTTCTATGTTTTCCATTTGTTACAACTAGTCGACAAGCTTGCCTCACTCGAAAAAAATTAAATTGTTAAAAAAAATAATAAAAGTATAGTGACTAGTTTTAAAAAAAGAAAAACATGGAAAAACTCTGTTAAAAGAAATGAAAAAGGGAGGAAAATAGAGGGAGAAGCAGAAGAGAATGCAAAATAAAGAAAAAAAAGGAAATTTAAAAAATATAATAAAATAAAATAAAATTGCTCAAAACAAAAAAAATTTATGGGGACTGATTTTAAAAAGTAACCTAAATTTTTTGTTTTAAATGATGATTTAATGTGCCACGTCACTTACACAATCACACGTTAACGGCAATTAACGATTCAGTGACTAAAATATTACAATGCGATAATGTAAGTGACTAAAACGTAATATTTCAAACATAAGTGACTAAAATGTAACCTGAAATAAACAAAAGTGTCTATTTTAACAGTTTAACCTTTTTTTATTTAAAAAACACATAATTTATATCAAAATTTTGTATTTTATAAATAATATATATAAGAAAGAAAAAAAAAAAGAGAGGTAGCGTTATAGGGAATAACCTCAAAACACATGAGACTCGAGATTTGAGGTCTAATTTAGAATCTATTTCCTTCTTTAATCTCAAGATGCCCTAAAAATTATTGTATTTAAATTTTTACACACATCTATCTTATAAAACATTTTATAAGAAATAATGAAAAATAATGTCATGTTGGGTGTCAACTATAATTCCATCTTTAGTGGTGCGATCTTCATACGATCAAAAATTATCTTAGTCATTGAATTGATGAAAATAAATCTAAGCCATTAAATATGTCAAATTATACTTGACACTTACTCAATCAGTGACCCACGTCTTAAACTTATCTTTTACATTGGGAAGTGAGTTTTTGGCTTAAAACATTACATACATGTGTGTATATATATATATATAGAGGAGGATCCACAAATATAGTGTAAAAATTAAAATAGTTTTATACATTTCTGCAACTAAATATTTGATTAATATTTAATCATTCAACCGTTGAATTTATCAATATAATTGTACTTATCAAGCTTGTAAATATTTTAGTTGATCCTATAATTCTATTATATCGATCTAAAATACTCTATATATTAATATATATTCAACGATTGAATTTTTTTACATAAAACAAATGTTAAAATTTTTAAATTTACATTATATTTAATATGTATGATCTACATGAATAGACCATGAAATATAACGGTTGGATTGTTATTCATTTAAGCCCTTTTTTGGGATAATGCAACTTTTGGCTCCTGAACTTGGCAAGTAGGTCCACATTGGCCACTGAACTTTTTTTTATGCATCTCGACTCTTGAACTTGAAAATTGTTATTCATTTAAACCCATTATGTTAATGACTGCGAAAAAAAAGAATAATGTAATTTTTTACCCCTGAACATTGCAAGTAGGTCCACATTGGCCCTTAAACTTGATAATTATTGTAACAACCCAATTTTTAGTGGTACCGAATACAATAATTTTGGAACTCCGTTTTTCGATGATCGAGTTAAGAAATATTATTTATTAATATTTACAAGATTATTACAGTATTATACTGAATTTTGGTCTAATAATTTAGTTATGTGGAAAGTTAGTCAAGGTACAAGTGTATCAGTTCAAAAGTTATTGGTTTTGGAAATTGAGGTATCGAGACCTTGTAACACCCCCTAATCTTTATCCGTTGCCGGAATAGGATTACGGAGCATTACCAGATATTTCAAAACAAATACAAAAATTTAACAATTCAATAAACATACATTACATAAATTAATTATATAATCCCTTTTTGGGGTCCTCGAGGCCCAAAATACGTTTTAAAATCAAATCGGGACTCAATTGGAAACTCAGTAATTTTTTCGCGAAATTTCAAAAATTTTCCTAAATTATGCCAATTTCAACCAAAGCACATTACTTAATTTCTTAAACATAGAAAATATGTTCTCATATATATATATATATATATATATATATATATATGACTCTTATCATATTATAACAACATTTACATCCATATCCCAAAATGACAAATTCAACATCTTAGGTACATGCTATATAAAAAAAAAAGTACTTTACCACAATGAGTTCGGGATCAGCATTGGATGCTGATTTGACAATTTGACTTTAACCTAATCTGCGCACGGAAATAAACCATACGCTGAGTATAAAACTCAGTGGTATTTCTATAATCTGAATACTTAAAGAAAATAACATTACAAAATATACACTTTTAATCATATATGTATAAACAATAACCAATAGCTGAATTTATTCATTTAACTTTCATTTCTCATCAATAACTAATTCAAATAGCTTTTTCTCACTTTGTTTCACATATCATTTAGCAAATACGATACTCTTTTCATGAACCTCTTTTCATGAACCCTTGGTTCATGCATATCACTTGTACAATTCAATTCAATTCAATGTCCAACTTCAAATTCACATTCAATGTCATTGAACATTTATCTTATTGCCAAATCATTTATTTACCCCTATTAACAAGACTCGGACTTTGGCAGATACACGGATCCAACCAGAACACACTAGTATGACACCTAGTGTCTCATCGAATAATTCGAAGCAATAGATTGACACTTAGTGTCTCATCGGCCATGCCGAAGTAAGTTGGTATCCAGTACCTCATCGAATTTATTCGAAGTAATAATATGACACCCAGTGTCTTATCGACTCAAAGTCGAAGTATTCCTGAACACTTCCAATCTTATGGCATGCCAACCATATCCGACTCAGCCCGATACAATTAATAGGGTTTCAATTCAAATAATCACTTTTAAATTTTCAATCAATACACATTTCAATTTAAATAATCACATAAACTCATAATTCAACTCAATTCAATTTTCATATTTCAATACAATCAATATCCAATATCCATATTCACATTAATCACAAATTCACTTTCATTCAATTCAATATCAACAATACCAATACTCACCTTAGTTTCACATACCATGTATATTAAATAATAAATATAAAAAATAATTATTAGATTCGGATTATAGAAATACAAATCGTAATTTCGGAGCTAATCCTCATTAACTTTGTCTTTTCCTTTCCTAGCCAAGGTCTCCGATTCAACGTTTGCCACAGAATTAAAACAATTTAAAATCATCAATATACACAATTTAACATTGAATATTTCAATTTATACACAACTTTTGCCTAAATTCCAATTTAATCCTTAGCTAAACTAACTTTATTTTTACAAAACTAATTCCATATCTCATTCAAATCTCCACTTTAAACTAATTTCAACTCTCTAATTTCACCATAAAATCCTAATTTTGAAGTTATTTCAATTTAGTCCCTATTACTTAAAACTTATGATTTATTTTACAATTCAATCCTTTATTCAATTCTAACTTGAAATTCTATCAATTTAACCCATAATTCTTCAATTAATTCAACATAAACTACAACTAAAAATTCAATAACTTTCAAAATTCTAACATAAATCAAGTAGCATTTTGTTTTACGATCCTAAAAACTCAAAAATTACAAGAAAAGGAATTAAATTAACTTACCACTTTAACTTCAAAGCTTTAAAACCCTAATTGTCCTTTCTTTTTCTTTCTCCCTTTTTCTCCCCTGTTTCGTTTTTCTTCTGTTCTTTCTTTTATTGTTTTATTTCTTTTATTTATTTATTTTACTTTATGTTTATTATATTAATATAATATTATTATTTCTTAATTAATAAGTAAATACATATATGTATTATAAATGTAAATATGTACTTATTACACATATACACTATTATTACCACACAATTGTCATAATTTGATTTATTTATTTAATATAATATAATATAATATAGTATAATATAATATAATATAATATAATATAATAATATTTTATATATACTTAAACATTAAGTATGTATTTAATATAAATAAATATATGTACAGTATACATACACATGGAATTATAATTTACCATACATTTGTCATTTATGATTTATTTACTAATTTAGTCCTTCAAGTTTTCTCTAATCTATAATTAAGCTTTCACACTTTATTTAATTTAATCCTTATACCTAATTAACCTTAATTTAAACTAATTCACCTAGCCAAAACCTAATCGACTACTCAACTAACTTCGTAAATATTTGTAATAAATATTTACGAATCATTCTAAAAAAACGAAGACCCTAAAATGTACTTTTCTAATACTCATAAATTTCGGGTCATTATAGACCTTGTTTCTATAAATCAAGCTCGTAAATATTACTGTTATATAGGAGAATTGAACTTTGGTCCAAAAATTTTAGTGATTTGATTGTTAATTAAAGTACAAAGACTAAATCGTAAAAATATTAAAAATTAATAGCTTTTGATTAATGCATGTTAAAAGGTTTATTAAGTAATTTATTAAGGACTTATATGACAATTAAGCCACTTTAGTGTAGTAGTGGGTAGTAGGTGATGACTTTCTCAATATTTGGCATTTAAAATTTGGATTAAATAATATTTTAATGTATAAAACCATAAAATAAAATAAAACTATTACCATCATCATTTCTTCTTCAACCACCGAAATTTCAAAACCAAAAACACTTAAATAGCCATTTTTGGAGCTCCTAGGTACGACCAACCTTCAACGTTTGCATGGTAAGCTTTTTGAAGTTCATTTTTCATAAATTTCATGTTTTTGATATCGTTGTAGCTTAATCTAGTTATCCCGAGTGTTAAATTATAAAATTGTCAAAGTCTTAAAATGTTATCATTGATGATTGTTTTTTATATTAAATGGTAGATTTGTAAACTTAGAAATGATTAAGGATTATTTTGTAAATTAATTTTTGTTAGTTTTGATTTTAGGGATTAAATTGTGAATATGTCAAACTTGAAATGAAATTTCTATAAATTTAGATTTTAATTTCTATAAATTTAGATTTTAGAGGGTTGTAGAAGGATATATTTGAAATCAAAATAAAAAGCGAAGTTTAATTGTGAAAGTTATATTTATTTAGATGTTAGAGACTAAATTGAATAAAATATAAAACTTTAGAGAAAATGTGTAAAATAAAATTAAGTTGTAATATGCATAAACTAAGATGTTATAAGGCTATTGAAATTGATAAACTGTAATGAATTATTATAGGTTTGAAATTAAATCAATCGGAAGTTAATCAATGAATAAGAGAAATTGCATATTAGTCCCTAACACTTTTTGGTTGTCATTTTTTAGGTAAGTTCATATGGAACTTGCTGTATTCTATATTTATGTTTGAATTGTGTGTTTATACCTATTAATTTTATATTCATACAAGTGTAATTGTTATTAATACGACATCTATCATACTAAATTGTAAAATAAGAAATTTAAATGATAATAGTGAATAGATGAGTAGTATTGGCTAGTTGAAGTTGTGACGTGATTGAGTGATATGTATATGATGATGCTCACTGTAAATGCATGTGAATTGTTATCAAAAATATGAAAAGGGAGTATACTACTGCAGAGATTGAAAATGGATTTAAAACGAGGAATAAGGCCCATGTGAACTTAGTGAATAAACAAATGACATGTCATTAGGGTTTATACAGTTTTGGGTGTTGGTTTTGGATGTTTTACTGATGGCTAATGTCCTGCATTTGTTGCGGATTGTTCACTACTCGTATGGGTAACATTGTGTAAAGTTATCATCCTGACCTATAGCTCGTGTGAGCAATTACAGTCACAGCTCATTTGAGCAACCTTATCTTGTGTGTCCAAAGTATATATACCATAGTTCTCCGGGCCGTAAACAAGTTGTGAAAGTAAATTGGTATATGGTTCAAAGATAAATTAAATGTTGTACATAAGTTGAGTATGGTATTTGTGTTTCAATTCTTGAGTATATTAATCGTCAGGTAAGTTCATGTCATATTTCCTTTGATTAATGTTTGATTATAGTGAATTATACATATTTTGTTTGTAGCTAAATTGTGGTGAAATGATAAAATTTAAAGTGGGAGGACTTAATTGTGAACAATGATGTTAATGTTATATGATAGTTGAAAATGATGGTTTATTAAAATTGTAACAGTCCAATTTCAGTGAAATCGGAACAGTGGTTTCAGGACCATAAATTCGAGCCAAAAATAAAATTTATTTTAATTTTATTACATGGCCCGTATTATGTTAGAAATGTCATGTGAAAATTCTGATAAGAAAATTTTACCGATTATGTGTTTTATTACGGGAAAGACCAAATCGGATAAAATACAAAGTTAAATTCTAGTAGCTAGAAGGATTAAATAGCTATGGAATTCAAAACTTGAGGTCCTTATATGTAATTAGACCATTAAAGAAAAGTATGTAGATTTTTTTTGATGACTCATCCATGGAAATTTAGAAAAAGGGCAAGGAGTAAATTGGAAATTGAATTAATTTAATTAATTAAAAGATGATAAAAGAATTATCATCTTATTTTATGTCATCTTCATCCCCAAAATATATGGAAACCCTAGGAGAGAGAGAAAAAACTTTCTTGGCTTAATTGGGTAAGTTTTTTTGTCCTGTTTTTAGTAATTTTGGTATTTTTGAAATCGGGATAACTTAATCTATCTATTTGAGGGATCAATTTGAAAAGTTATACAAAGTATGAAAATTATGTCATGGATGAATATGTTGAAAATTTGAAATTTATGGTAGAAAATGAAAGGTTGTTGATAGATAAATAACTTTTACAAAGTGATTTTTGATGAAAATATGATTTAGGGACTAAAATGTAAAGTTGTGAAAATTGAAGAAAAATTCTAAATTTTATAGAATTTATGTGCTGTAAATTTTATAGTGAAATTTTGGTTAGACTTGGAATGGGGAGTAAATTGCATAAATTTTATTTTCCGAGCCTAAGGATGAAATTGGAATTTATGGAAAAGTTGTGGGCAAAATGGTAATTTTTCCTAGGATGTAAGTTGAGTCCACTTGAATGTGAAATATGATAAATTGATGAACAAATTCATTTATATAGATACGAACAACACAAATTCAAGGTTAGACCGAGGAAAGGAAAAAGTTTCAGATTAGTAAATTTTTAAACGCGAACAAGTGTTGAGGTAAGTTCGTGTAACTTAATCGAGCATGTAAATATGTTAAATTGAATGTTGTGTTTGCATGGAATGTGACTTATATTGATGTGAATTGTTTGATTTCTATAATGAAGAATTGAATACATGTTTGAAACGATGAAAAAGGGTTAAGTTCCATTTGAATATTGAATTCCGATGAATATATGTGATTTCTCAAAATGAATGAGGTCCTACATTTGTTGCTAACAGGATTTGGCTCAGATGAGTAATCCTATTGACCTCACTATAGATAGTATTTAGCCTGGATGAGTAATCCTGATATAATCCCTCTCGAGCATATGTTACAATTAGGATTTAGTCTGGACTGGTAATCCTGTAATATAATATATGGCTCGAGAGTGTGTTCTTTGATTAAGTACCCTAAAGGGGTACTCTTGAATAAGAATTGACGGGTTATTGAATTGCACACCTTGAGTGTACTACTTGAGTATCCATCAGAATTTCAATGATTCAACGGACACAACTTTTAGCATGATAAGAGAATTATGGGATGAATTGAATAATGTCTTGAAGGAATATCGTATGATGAGCTCATCTATGCTTACTTGATGTATGTGTGAACACTTATGTAACTAACTTGTTTGATTGTGTAACACCCCTAACCCGTATCCATCGCCAGAATAGGGTTTCAGAGTATTACCAAAATATTCAGAACATTTTACAAATAATTTACGTAACTTACTATTTATTTACCGAGATTATTCAAAACATCCCTTAATTGGACCATTGAGGTAAAATACGAGCATTAGAATCAAGTAGGGACTTAATCAAAAACTCATAAAATTTTTCACGACATTTCAAAAATTTTCCAAGGTTGCAGGGCTCACACGCCCATGTGGTCTAGAGACACGCCGTGTAACTCTCTAACTTTAAGGCATGAAGAAATTGAAGTCACACGGCCAAGTCACACGCTCATGTGCTAAGCCGTGTGGTGAATTTTAATCTCGAAATTTAGGTGCAGTGAAACACCCCTTATTCGTGTCAGACACCAGGATAGGATACGAGGCATTACCGGACTTAATCACAAGCAACATACAAAACCAGGCCATAAAATTTCGTTCAAATCAAATTCATCCATACATATGCAAATTGTCCTTTATATGGGCCTACAAGACCCAAAACATACATCGGGGTAGTTCGGGGCTAAACTGAGAACTTTAGAAAAAATTTGGGAAAACTTAGGAAATTTTCATAAAACATGGTCACACGCCTGTGTGGGTAAGCCGTGTGGTCACACACGCCTATGTGGCTTGGGACACGCTTGTGTCCTCAGCCCGTGTAACTCTCTGTTTATGACGTCATCAACACAATTAAGGTCACACGGTCAAGTCACACGCCCGTGTGCTTAGGCCATGTGGTGAATTAAATTGTAAAAATTAAGTGCAGACTTCACACGGCATGGGTACACGCTCATGTCTTGCGGCTATGTCCTTCACATGGCTGAGACACATGGCCGTGTCTCTACCCGTGTGTTTACTACTGAGAATTCTGTTTTGCATTTAATAGGGTGCAGGGGACACACGGCTGGATCACACGCCCATGGGGCAGACCATGTGTGACACACGCGTGTGTCTACCCGTGTGGACAACTTTGAGGCTATATTCCAAGCCTTTTGTCACCCTTAATGACACATGCACACTTACATATTCATAATCATAGCTCATGCAAGTCAACTTCTTATCAATTTATACATACTTAAGACTTCATATTTTATTTAAACCAAGCTTACCAAATTCACATGCAATATGAAACATTAATTTACTTCCATTTCATACATTCATTCCCTAGTTGCTAGTATGCCATTTACTCATATTTCCATCATCAATCATCCATGATCATATCCACAATTCACCCATGCCAAATGAGTTTAACCACAACATGAGTGAACATAGCACATGCATGCATATATGAATAGGATTACATTCCCATAATTAATATGAACCATATCTCATGGCCATATAAAAAATGAATCATCAAATCATTATAAGCCAACACACTTGGCTAAACCAATATGACGTATAGCAAAAAGACAAAGTCCCTATACATGCTATACTCAAAATACTTAAATTCACAATACCCAAAAGATTAGTTTGATAGTGTGAATCAAGCTTCGACGTCCTTCAATCCCCGAGCTAGCTTGGCGACACTATAAGGAAATGGAAATGAAAGGGAGTAAGCATAAAGCTTAGTAAGTTTGCATGTAAATAATTAACAACATTAACCACGCAATATTATACACATAACACAATAATATTTATCACAATGTTATCAAGTAACATAGGTACATTTTAAGTCATGCCATTTACATAATGTACAATAAAACTCATGTTCATGATTCATTCATTCACTTCTTCCGAGGTCTAATCGATTCATAATCTCAATGTTTATGAGCTTTGTGTGCTTACCTGTATTCTTTCAACATAATCATACCTTGTCATCTCTTTGACATAATCGTTGGATTACCCGTTAAACCACTTGGAATACTAAAGGATACTCGAGAACCCTCACATACATGGTAGGATGCCAATGCCATTTCCCGAATATGGTCTAACATGGGATCAAATATTAATGCCAATGCCATGTCCCAGACATGGTCTTACATGGGATCGTAGGTTAATGTCAATGCCATGTCCCAAACATGGTCTTATATGGGATCACATATCGTTGCCAATGCTGTAACGCCCCAAGAAAATATTTGATATTTATTTTTGTATGTTGTGTTACACAAATGCATGTCTGCTTCAGTAGTTAGGTGTCCTAGGAAGAGTCTGGGAAGTCTTGGATTCAAGTCTTAGCTTGTGCAAAATTTTTGTTTTAAATGAATAAACCCTTGTCTCTAGTTAGTAGGTTTATAAATAAATATGGGTATAACATGACAGAATAGGCCTGCTGGACTGGTGGTTAAGTAGTATGGCAAAGTGTTAGGGGACTTGAGTTTGAGTCCTGGTGGGCGCAGTGGAGTGTTTTATTTTGCTACTAGTGTCGTGTGGGTGTTTTAGTCAAACCGAACTACTGAAGAGTTGTAGAGGAATTTGAATTAGGTGATTGAGGGAGGAGTGAACAATTTTGAGGGATTTGAGGAGGAAAATGTAGGAGTTTGAGGATAGTGGGAGAGTTGGGGCCGAACTTAAACTCTTATCTCTTAAGATTTTGGCTTTGGATGGTATTTTCTCTCCATTTCGGTTTCTGTCAACGTTTTTCACTTCTTATAGGCCGAATATTCCTAAGGGTTTTCGGGTATCTTTCTTTTTTTTTTCTTTTCTGACATTGTTTTTTTCTACTTCTTTAACAAACATCCCTTTTTTATTTTCTTTGGCTGAACACTCTTCCACTTAATCTCACAATTCTCTCGGTTTTGGTCATTGTCTTGCTTTTCATCTGGATTACTTTCTTACCGATTTTCACCCTTCTAGTTCTCTCTATTGAATTGGACTGTTTCCCAAAATTTCCTTCCTTTGCTGCTATTTGCTTCCCCAAATACTTCTCTTTTCCACTGACTTTCTACTTTCCACTTCTAGTGTTTCGTTTGTATTTTGTTAATCCCGAAAACCTCTATCAAATATTGCTAGTTGTATGGTTGCTATATCTTTTGTTTCCTTCGGCCTTGTCACTTCCCACGACAGACGTTCTTTCCTTCTCTTTTGTCGATGCTTTTTTTCTTCTGCTTTCCTCGTTGTGTACCTCTTTCTTTATTTGTTGCTACTGATCTCGAAGTTTTGCTCTCTGCAGAATTGTGGTTACCTTGGTCTCATTTCTTTTCGGTTTTAGTTTTCAATTGACCCATCTTCTTTACATGGTTTTTCACTTTCGGTAAGTTTGATATTTGTTTGGTTCAAACTATTTGTGTGAATAATGGTTAATAGGATTCGGTTAGAATGCAAGTAAATAATGGTTAATAGGATTCGGTTGGAATGCAGGTAATCACTAAGGAGCTAGTGATCAGTCTTTTACAACGGTTTAACTGTGCAAAGCCTCAGTCGTTCAATCAAGGCAAGTGACAATCGATCTTTGAACAAGTGTTGTTGAGGGGTCATTTTAATCCAGTTTTTATGTGAGTAATTGCGTGTTATGGTTGAATATAGGTTTGGAGCGCTCAAGAACGGTGTGCGCACTTTTCGTAATCAGGTGTGTGTAAACACAACCTCACAAACTAAAATCAGCAAAAAGCCAAAAATATGAATTGTCGATGCTACACGGGCGTGCGGCTGCTCGTGCGGTAGGTTTGGTGTTCGAACACGAGCGTGTGATTGATGAGGTAGGCCATGTGCGATTTATGAGCCAGGCCGAATTGGGCCAAGTGGGCCCCATGGGCGTGTGGGATTATTGGGCCAGGCCGTGTGATTCCTAAGGCTAAGGCCTTTTTGGGCCTTTTGGCCACACGGGCGTGTAGGCCCACATGGGAAAATGACATGGCCTTATGGGCCCATATTCACTGATAAGATATTAAGGTTGCACGGGTCGCCCGAGACGACTGTTAACCTACTGTAGGGTGGGCAAGTGTATTTAGACCCCTGATTGACTAAAATGACAGTTATATCCTTATATGATATAAACACCTGTATGGTTGTATATGAGGCATGCTACTAAAACTGTACTGAATGCACGTAAATATAATGATTTGACATGACATGTTGTATATCACATTGTATTGGGTTGGGGTTATATTATGCGGAGAAAGTGCACTGATGGGCCTCGAGCCTAATTTAGTAGTAGCTCAGCTGCATAATACTGTATGGTGTCGCATTCGGCATTACTTGGAGTGTAGGGTTATGTGGGTTGATTATATCTCCACATGGAGTGTAGGGTTGGATGGAGATGGTGTGTAAAAGCTGGTTGGGTAGGAATCTTGTGATTGCATATATGCGACTGTTACTATACTGAGATGGGCTGAGGCCCAAACTAGACTGAAACTGTTATTGAAAAAGGGCTTATGCCAAACTGTGATTATCAATATGCTATCTATTTTTGTGCATGGGGATTACACTCTGGGTTTTCATAAAATCACCCCTTTTGTTTCATTGCGCAGGTAATCCCCAGACATAGGGGGATCGGAGTAGCGAGGGACTCATAGGTGGCCATCCAACCGCGTATATTTTATATTTGATTTTGAGTACAAGTATTATTATTTGGGGTAAATTTTCACTGTAAGGCCTTTATGGATTTTTACCTTAATTTGGATTTGTTTTTCGTTGGTTATGATTCATAATCACTGGTGGTAGGAAAACATGGGTTTTCAAAGGTTACAAATATTTTCTTTCAAAACACTCACTGCTACGTAAATCGTTTTAAAAGCTTCTGTTAATCATAATGACTTGTAAATAAATAGGTAATGTTTTGGAAAATAGATAAATTTAGAGATAATCTAAGATAACAAAAATGGCTTAACAACGACTTAGTTTTCGAAAACACTTTCATGTGACATCACCAGATTCGGCCATAATGTTTGGGCGGAGTTTGCGGTGTTATATTTAGTGGTATTAGAGCCAGGTTACAAAACTCGGCTGTGTATTTGGGTTTTAAAACTTGAATTTTTGATTCCAAATGATTTGAAATGTTTTGAAAAGTTTTACTAAATGCGTGGTACATCAATTCTCCGGCGTCGATCTTGTAAGTTTTCTGTAACTATTATACGTTTTTGATTAAAATGCTATAGATGGTAAATATTGAGCCTATTATAGGTAGCATATTGTACTGAAAATACTCTAGTAGTGTACATTAAGACGATAGTAAAACTATAGTGAGATTGCGATCTACGAAAATGAACTTTGAATTACTGATACTGTTTTCCATAAAATATCTATTAAGAAACACTAGAACTGTAAATTGATGCATAAAATTGTTAATATAGATAAAACGTAATACGATAAGGAGCACTAGAGGTACTCACGGAGGGGGTACAAGAGGCCGTGGCGGAGGCCATGGAGGTGCTCAAGCTGGGTCTTTATCATTTGGCCACATGCCTAATTTGGAAACTAGAGAGACGACAGCTTCACCTGTGACTGAGACTGTGTCTCATGATTGTGTGGCTGGGGGCGATGCGCTGTCTCAAGCTATGTTATGGATTCTGGAGAGGGTTGCCGGGCCCAATATTGGTGCTGTAGGCCGAGGGTTGGTTACGAAACGACTTCGGTCTAATGGAGCTGAGATTTTCAAGGGTATTGCTGGAGTTGCCCCTAATGTGGCTGAGTATTGGATTGAGGCCACAGAGAGGATCATGGACGATCTGGACTGCACCCCCAAGTAGAAACTCAAGGGTGTAGTGTCACTGCTAAGAGATGAGGCCTACCAGTGGTGGCTTACGATTAAAGAGGGCACTCAGCTCGATCGACTGTCCTTGGAGTTTTTTAAGACTACTTTTACGAGAAAGTATGTGGGTGCTAGTTATGTGGATGCTCAAAGGAGAGAGTTTCTGAATCTGACCCAGGGGGTTAGATTAGTGGCTGAATATGAGGTTGAATTTTTACGACTAAGCCGCTATGCGAGAGGGATGGTAGCGATTGAGTACGAATGATATGTTCGTTTTGAGGATGGCCTCAGAGATGGTTTACGGGTTCTGATAGCTCCACACAGGGAGCGAGATTTTGCTGCATTGGTTTATAAGGTGAAGATCGTCGAGGAAGTGAAATGGACTAAGCACCAAAATCGTGAGAAAGAGAGAGGTAGGAACAAGAGAGATTTAGAGCCCTCGAGTTCTTTTTTGAGGTATAAGAAAAAGGCCAGAGTTGATGGGTCAGTCAGAGTTGAGGCCCCTGTTGCTACTACTAGACCGCAACCTTATGCTGATTGTGGGAAACGCCATCAGGGCGAGTGCTGGAAAAGGACTACGGCGTGTTTGAGGTGCAGATCATTGGAGCATTGTATCAGAGAGTGTCCATAGAGGCCCGATCAGATGTAAGCTCTAGGTCTAGGTATTGCACAGTCACCGAGGGGTGTTCAGCAGCCACTGAGAGGCTGTGGTCAAGCCAGAGGTGGTAATGGTTTGGGTCGTGGTCAGAGAGCACCAGGCAGAGGTTCTGGCATACTAAGGCAAGACAACCAGCTCTAGTTTATGCTGCACGTCACCGAGAAGATGGTGGTGCTCTGGATGTTATCACGGGTACGTTCTTTATCTATGATGTACCTTATATTGCACTGATAGATATAGGATCTATTCACTCCTATATAGCTTGTACTGTGTCTGAGACTTTGGGTATCTTAGCTGAGAGCATTACGAGTGAGGTTACTGTACTGAGTCAATTGGGGCAGTCGGTGAAGGTAAATAAACTGTTTAGAGATGTTCCTTTGGAGGTTCAAAGGGTTATCTTTATGGCGAATTTAATGGAGATTCCTTTTGGAAAGTTTGATTTAATACTGGGAATAGACTGGCTGGTTAAACATCGAGTGTGCTTAGATTGTGTTACAAAACGGATGGTACTGAGAACTGTGGAGGACGACGAGGTAGTTGTAAATGGGGAACGTTGGAACTACTTGTCGAATGTGATTTCTACATTAAGAGCCAAAAAGTTGGTTCGTAAGGGATATGAGGCGTATCTGGCTTACATTAATGTTTCAGATTATAGGGTTCCTTCTGTTAGAGATATCAGAACGGTTAAAGATTTATCGGACGTCTTTTCTGAGGAGCTACCTGGGTTACCTCCGAACTGTGAAGTTGACTTTGGGATTGAGCTCTTGCCTGGTACAGCTTCAGTGTCCATTTCCCCTTACAGAATGGATTGAAGGAGCTTGTGGAGCTTAAGGCTCAGATTCAAGAGTTATTAGATCGTGGGTTCATCTGCCTTAATGTGTCTCTGTGGGGAGCACCAATTTTGTTTGTCAAAAAGAATGATGGATCCATACGTATGTTCATCGATTACCGATAGTTAAATAAATTGAACATTAAGAATAAGTACCCCCTACTGAGGATAGATGATCTATTCGACCAATTCTGAGTAGCTTTAGTTTTTTCTAAGATTGATCTCTGATCTGGGTACCATCAATTGAGGGTCAAAGAGGTTGATGTATACAAGACAGCGTTTAGGACTCGTTATGGTCATTACAAGTTCCTAGTGATGCCATTTGGACTAACGAATGCACCAGCAGCTTTTACGGATTTGATGAACCGAGTGTTCCAGCTCTATCTGGATCGGTTCGTAGTGGTTTTTATTGATGACATTCTGATGTATTTGAGAATCGAGGATGAACATGATAAACATCTCCGAGTGGTTCTGCAGATTTTGAGGGAGAAACAACTGTACGCCAAATTCAAAATGTGAGTTCTGGTTACGAGAGGTTACATTTTTGGGTCATGTGGTATCTGCTGAAGGGATTAGGGTTGATCCTTGAAAGATTGAGGCTGTTTTGGATTAGAAGCTGCCTAAGACTGTATTTAAGATCCGTAGTTTTTTGGGACTAGCAGAGTATTATCGATGATTTGTAGAGGGGTTTTCACTGATTGCAGTACCTTTGACTAAGTTTTTACGTAAGGGTGTGCCATTTAATTGGACTGATGCGCAGAAGGAGAGCTTCGAGAAGCTCAAGAAGGTTCTGACCGAGGCCTCTATCTTCATACAACTAGAGATAGGGAAAGAGTTCACTGTCTACAGTGATACATCACATGTTGGTTTGGGATGTGTGTTGATGCAAGAAGGTAAGGTAGTAGCGTATGCGTCTCGTCAGCTAAAGATTCATGAAGCAAATTATTCGACATATGACTTGGACTTGGCTGCGGTGGTATTCGCACTGAAAATTTGGAGGCATTATCTGTACGGGGAGAGGTGTATCATCTACACTGATCACAAGAGCCTCAAATATCTCCTTACTCAGAAGGAGCTAAATCTTAGGCAGTGTAGATGGATTGAGCTGCTTAAAGACTAAGATTGTACGATTGAATACCATCCTGGTAAGGCCAATGTAGTGGCGGATGCACTAAGTCGTAGAGTTATGACTGATCAAAGGGCGATGTTTGCTCACCTCAGTTTATTTGGTGATGGTAGTTTGTTGGTTGAGCTTCAAGTTAAACCGACGTGGATGGATCAGATTAAGGGTAAGCAGATAAAAGTCGAGTCGTTGGGTCTTCATTTCTATCAGGTTGAGATTAGGGATACTATGGATTTTAGACTAAATAGTGAAGAGGTGCTCTGTTTTCGTGGGAGCATCTGTGTATCGAAGGATACTGATTTGAGGCAATCTATACTACGAAAGGCGTATAGTAGCTCTTATGCTATGCATCATGGTGGAAATAAGATATACCGAGACCTTCGTGAGTTATATTGGTGGTCGGGTCTTAAGCGTGAAGTTACCAACTTCGTGGGTAAAATTCTAACTTGCCAGCAGGTTAAGGCTAAACATTAGTTACCTTCAGGGTTGCTTCAGCCAGTTAAGATTCTACTTTGGAAGTAGGAGAGAGTAACAATGGACTTCATTAGTGGGTTGCCCTTAACGTCTACTACGAAGGACTCAGTATGGGTTATCGTGGATCGATTGACCAAGTTCGCTCATTTTATACTAGTTCATACTGATTACTCTTTGCAAAAGCTTGCTAAACTATATGTGTTTGAGATAGTGAGACTGCATAGGATACCGATTTCGATAATATTTGATAGGGATCATCGTTTCACGTCTCAGTTCTGGAAGAAGTTACATTAAGCTCTGGGTACAAGATTAGACTTCAGTACTGCGTTCCATCCTCAGATAGATGGTCAGTCAAAGAGGGTGATTCAGATATTGGAGGACATGTTAAGGAGTTGCGTGATTGATTTTCGAGGCAGTTGGGAGGATTACATGCCACTAGTAGAGTTTACTTATAACAATAGCTATCAGTCTAGCATACAGATGGCACCTTACGAGACATTATATGGTCGTAGGTGTCGCACTCCTTCGTGTTAGATTGAGTTGGGCGAGCGGCATGTTCTGGGCCCTGAACTAGTTTCTGATACCGAGGATAAAGTTAGACTAGTTCAGGATCGACTGAAAGCAGCATCAGATAGATAAAAGTCCTATGCGGATCTGAAGCGTAGAGAGATTAAGTATTTTGTGGGGGACTTCGTTTTTCTTAAGGTCTCACCATGGAAGAAGGTATTAAGGTTTGGACATAAGGGCAAGTTGAGCCCTAGGTTTATTGGGCCTTACCGCATACTGAAACGTATGAGACAGGTTTCCTATCAGTTAGAGTTACCACCAGAGTTAGATCGGATTCACAACGTATTCCACGTTTCTATGTTGAGACTATACCGCTCTGATCCCACACATATTATTTCGGTTGAGGGGATTGAGGTTAGGCCAGATTTGACTTTTGAGAAGGAACCGACTCAGATATTAGATCGTAATGTAAAGGTTTTAAGGAGGAAGTCTATCCCACTGGTTAAGGTTCTTTGGTGTAATCATAGCTCTGAGGAGGCCACGTGAGAGCTTGAGGAGGCGATGCAACAACAGTATCCTCATCTGTTCTGATCAGGTAAAATTTCGAGGCCGAAATTTTCATTTAGAGGATAGAGTTGTAGCGCCTTAAGGAAATCAAAGACCATAACATCCTCCGAGTTTTCAACAACCACCCTATCAACAGGAAAAGAAGCCGGACCTTAAAGAGATGCTCTCAAAGTTTATATCAGTGTCAGAAACCTGTTTTTAGAACACTAAGACAGCACTTAAAAATCAACAAGCGTCGATCCAAGGGCTCGAAACTCAAATAGGCCAGTTTTCCAAACTAATCTTCGAACGACCACAAGGTAGCTTGCCAAGTAATACTGAACCCAACCCAAGGGAACAGCTCAACACAATTAATATTCAAGATGATGAAGGAGTCGTTGAGCCTGAACCAGAACCGAGGCAAGAAACTATGGTAAGCAAAGGTCAAGGTGAGGTAGGTTATAATAAAAAAAATCAGTGAATGTCAAATATAAACCTTGTGTGCCATAGCCCTTGATGTGACAAGGAAAGATCGCTCAGATGAACAATTTGGTAAATTCCTTAAACTCCTAAAAAAATTACACATTAACTTACCGTTTATTAAAGCTCTATCGCAGATGCTAAACGCAATAAAATTTTTAAAGGAGCTTTTAGCAAATAAGCGGAAGTTGGACGAGGGGTCGCATGTGGAGCTAAATGCAGTGAGCTCAGCTATTCTGCAAAATAAGCTACCAAACAAATTGAAAGATCCAGAGAGTTTTACTATTCCTTGCTTAATTGGTAGTTTAGATTTTAATAATGTATTAGCTGATTTAGGGGCTAGTATCAATGTCATGCCTTACAAAATGTTTAAGCAACAAGGTTTTGGGAAACCCAAAAAGACTAGGATGAGCATTCAATTAGCAGATAAAACTATAAGATTCCCTAAGAGTATTATTGAAGATGTCCTAGTTAAAATCGATAAATTTATATTTCCCGTTGACTTCATTATTCTAGACATAGAGGAGGATAGCAACACTCCTTTAATTCTAGGAAGGCCCTTTTTAGCAACTGCTAAAACAATTATTGATGTTGGCACATGTAAACTCACACTCCGTGTGGGAGACGAAACAATCACCCTTCAAGCTCGCAATTCCGGCAACATATTGGAAATTGAAGGTGATCGTCTAAACCATTCTACTAAAACTGACAATATGCTGCAACCTTCTTTGTAGGAAATGAGTCTGAAGGAAGTACATGAGCCATTCTCAAGCAATAGTAGAGGACCTATTCATGAAGATCGAAGGCTACAAATCTAGGAGCTAGATGAATAGCGGATGTATAAACTGAGAACACCCGACAAACCGAACCTACGACAGAATGAGCTCAATACCTTTCCAAATCAACTCAAGGTTGGAGATAGAGTCTTATTAGATGCTGCAGATCCCCACATTGTCGCTACTACACTGAATGAAGAAATCCCTCTTACGATCTCAGCATTTTCCTATTCAGTACGGTCGAGGTGAGTCATCCCAAGTTCGGCACTTTTAAAGTAAACAACACCCATTTAAAACCTTATTTTGATGAGATTGATAGCAGGAATGAGGAGTATAAACTCCTCAAACCACCATGACCATCCAACAGAGAGGTAAGTCGAGCTTAGACTATAAATAAATGCTTATTGGAAGGCAACCCGAGTACTAACTGTATTAACTTCTTTAAAATTTAGTCTTCAACACCTAACTTACTAACAGAGCACTTGAATACAGGCTTTCCACAGAGACACGACCAAGCACACAGGCGTGCTTAGGGCCGTGTGAAAATAGGGCAAAGATATCCCCAAACATGGGCTACAATAAAACTCCACGGCCGTGCGACATGGCAGTGGTTGAGCCTGCCAAAACAACATGGGCGTGAGACACGCCCGTGTGGAAGAATCATGGGTGAACATGTTAAAACAGCACGGGCATCCGACATGCCCGTGTCTAGCACCCGTGGTGGAACCTGTTAGATTGACACGGGCGTGGGTCTTCATACACAGGTGTGGGAGAAGCGAACAATGCCAGACACGATCGTTAGACACGGCGGTGTGCATCCACACGCCTAAGGAACACTGACGTGGACTAAATGTCAGACACGCCCAAATTCAAAATTCGCAAATCACACGGGCTGAAATTGGTGAACACGGGCATGTTACCTGGCCGTGTGCCCCAAAATCTATAAATACCCTGCATTATTCATTGTCTTCCCTACTCAAAAAACCCTAACCCTAGTCGCTGCAAGTCCACATGGCCTCCCTGCCACGCCCGTGCACTGCCTCCAACTCTATTTTTGACGCCCAATTTCTCTCTCTTAGCGTTTGTTTACTCTTTTCACCTCTATTCTACTTACTTTTAATGTTTATTTTTAAAGTAATCTTTATTTTTCTCTTACTATTTCCATTTTGTTCATTATTTCTGTATTATTAGATTATTTATCATACATTTCATGTTAAATCGAGTTGTTAGGAAAGCCTCACTCTTTTGTCATACACATGCCATTACTATGCCCATTCTCATGCCATTACAATCATAATGTCACGAAATTATGCTATCAAAATAATTGTGTTGGTTATGTTTGGTTAATATTAGTAGTTGTGGCTGAAATTCTGATTTTTATTTAAAATTTGTCTTCATTTTACTTTGATCATTCCTCAAGATGAATTAATGGTTTTGATTGCAGGTACCATGTTGTCTTCACGAGGAAAGAAAACCGCCGCACCTGCTTCGAAGAAGAGGAAGGGAGCGTAATCTTTCGCGGGTCCAACCACAGAAATTCGTCACCCTCTCCTGCAGTTCCCCCGAAGGACCCAAGAAGAACTTTTCCAAATACTTCGGGCCTGACCTTTAATTGTGAGCCGCTGCATCGATTGGGCTACCATAGAACAAGTTCAGTTGGCTGATGCGATTCGGGCCCTTCTAACCACCGACCCTTGAGAGCTGTTCTTTGGGATCATCAAGCCACAATACCTTGAGCTCACTATGGAACTATGCTCAACGTTCTATCTTCAGACAGTAATTACGAACTACGATGATCCCGGCACAGTCCAATTTCACCTAGGCGAATTAATTCGCCAACTAAGCCTTCCAGAGTTCGGTGCTGCACTGGGCTTATATACGGAGGAGTTCAAGGAGGAGAATGAACTACATGCTCTCACTCGCTACATACACTTCTCTCCCTCGAAGTGCTGGCACACTTTGGCCCCTGATGCTGCCTCTTACAATCCTAACAGCTCCAAGGCATCAGTTCTCCTACCATCCCTGAGGTACTTACACGCCATTTTGGCACACGAAAATAGGGAGGTGAGAGAGCACTAGCATTGTCAATACCCACGACACCTACTTTTTATGGTGTATGTCGTACGGGCATGTCATCGACCTTGCCTATTTCATTGCCCTCGTGATTCAGCACCAGACGGAGCGACATAGGAAGGGGGTTATCTGCATTGGCCCCTATGTTACTCGGTTGGCTTGACACTTCGGGCTCCTCAGCACCGCAGCCCAAGAATCATCCTTAACCCTCATTGGCCAAATGTCTCCACAAGACATCTCGAGCATGCTTAGCATGAGGATAATCGAAAAGCACTGAGGAACCTACCCTCCTCAATATCTTCTCGCCTAATCTACCGAGGAGGAGGCCTACGAGGACATTCCTGATGATGTCCCTCCACAGCATGAGGACCCATCGACTCAGCCCCCACCACCCTCTCGTCCAGTTCATGCAGCGACTTCATATGCTGACATATCTGAGCGCCTCACTTAATTCGAGCAGTAGTGTTTTCAACGATTTGACAACATTGATGCTACTCTACAGCAGATTTGTCAGCACCTCCACATCTCATCGCCAGCCCCACCTCGCGAACCATCCAGCGATGAAGATGTTTAAAAACATTTATTTATTATTTTATGTTTTTAATTTTTATTAAAACTACTTTTTATTTTTATTAGATTTTAGAATGTTATTTTTAATTATCAATTTCGGTTATTTCTTTATGAGTAATTATTTTTCCTAATATCCCTTAAAAAGTTCCTGATTTTATCACAGTTATATAGAGCTCTTAAGCTTATCATTGCATAGGAACTAAAAACTCCACCGGGAAAGATTCTCCACGACTGTCATGTCCTGATCGACCACGACCATAGCTACCACTAGATATACCACGACCACTCTCGCACCGATTACTCTCCAAAACTCCGGTTCGAGGAATTCATCATACAGGAAGTTTCACTTCTCTCCCTATCTTATTTTTATATTCTAATATCTATCTTTGTACATTGAGGGCAATGTACATCTTAAGTGTGGGGGGTATTTATTTCATTATCAGAAAAATCCCTGAATAACTGCCTTGTTCTCTTGAAAAGCTCTCATATCGTATTTAGGATAAATTTTGATTGATTTAATACGTTGATTGATATATCTTGAATTAAAACATAGGCATTTATGCATTGATTGTTTAAACCTCAAGACATTAGAGAATCAAGCATGATAAGTTGATCTTTAAGAATTTAAAATCTTAGGTTGTTTTCCCAAAGTT
This sequence comes from Gossypium arboreum, assembly GCF_025698485.1. Taxonomy (NCBI): domain Eukaryota; kingdom Viridiplantae; phylum Streptophyta; class Magnoliopsida; order Malvales; family Malvaceae; genus Gossypium; species Gossypium arboreum. The sequence goes on along the minus strand of NC_069075.1, from coordinate 108,972,977 downwards.
TAGGTATTGCTTTGAGTTGGAATTCACAAGTTTTAAACATCAAAAAGCCATAATTTTTGGTGAAATTTTTGAGCCTTTTGAGCATCTATTAATTCTTTCATGCTCACTTTTATTATTGCTTTGAGTGCGTCAGTATTGAATTGTTATTCTAGAACTTGCTTGATTATGCATGTTAAGAGCACACCATTTGATTTGATATGTCAAAATGATTAAGGCAGTTAGGATTAACCCACTCATGCCATGAAAAGCCTACCTCCACGATTAACCCTTAACAAACCCTGTTGAGCTAACAAGCCATTTCTTGTATTACCCTTAATATTAACCCTTAACCCATTATTGTTGAAATCCCTTAAATTAATTTGATCCCTAATTTTTTGTCAAGATTGGAATTGAAATAGTTGCTTAGCTAAGTTTTATTCTACTTTGTTATTTAACTTGTTCTTAAAAAAAAATATGTATACTTTGTAAGCTTCAGTATTTAAATTTCATATTTTGAGAAAAGCTCTGTTGTATGCAATTGATGACTAGCTATTTTTCTAGTTAAGTAATTTTTCAACTCAATCTTGATTCTAACCTTTTCTTTCAGCTTGTGACCACACCCCCTAACCAAGCCTCATTACAACCCTCTAAAGACCTTTTGATTGATGTATCATATTAAATTATAGTGGTGGAAATTTGATTTTCATGCAAGCCTATGGTAATGACTTTTCATTATTGACTATTGAGTGCTTCATTTATTGTCTTTAAACACCTCAAGTGATTTGAGTGAATCTTTAGTGAGGATGTGAAACTCTGTGTTATTCTAAATCAAAGGTAATTACTTAGATGAGGGGAGACACCTATGTTTGCATGATTAAATACTCAACTTGGAATGTTTGAAACTTTTATGTTCTTTTAGTTGAATCTCAATGTATGATTACCTGTGGATTATTTTGAGATATTATCGATAGAAATTATAAGTTGAGAAGAATTTATTTTGATTATGAGTTGAGAATTTTGCTTGAGAACAAGCAAACGCTTAAGTGTGGGGGTATTTGATAAACCGTAATTTATACATATTTTTACCCCATGTTTAACGCATTTTATGGATAATTTCCTATTAGAATTGGTGAATTCGATGCTCCTAATACTTTAATTTCATGTTTTATACTTAGGAGAGCATAGCAAAGCGAAAGGAACGAGAAACGGGCCAAAAATGGAGAAAATGGGCCAAAGTACGAAATCAACACGGCCTGGACCTCCTCATACGTCAAACCACATGGCCATGTCAATTTGGTAGGCTCGAGCACGGCCTGAAGTAATCGTACACGACTGTGTCACATGAGCATGTCCTTGCCGAGCCCAAGTTGAGTCCAATTCAGAAAAGGCTAATTTTAAGGGCTCTTAGGCATTCCAAAGCCTATAAATACACCCTAGAGGAGGAAGAAAATGAGACACAGAATAGAGAGTAAGGAATTACTCCAAGGAAGCCGATTGATCCATCTCAGAAGCCGGATTCACCATTAAGACTGAAGATCTCTCCTCAATTTCCCCTTCAGGAGTTTTGGGTTTTCTTTATGTTTTGTATTCTTTATTATTCTGAGATATTTTCTTATTTATTTATGAACTAAAACCCCTAAATACCTAAAGGGAATGAAACCTAAGACAAATCTTGTTATTATTTTCTGAATTGTATGATAAATATTTAACTTATTCTTAATTATGTGTTCTTAATTCTTGTTTTGATATCCCAGGTTACTGATTCAAGATAACCTCTTATTCAGAAGAGGAATAGACCCTGTCTAAGAGTACATTTGTCATAATTAAGCAGAGTTGTTTGCACGCCTAGACATAGGGTGACAAAATTTTGCCAGATTAGGGTGAAACCGAACAAGGGGATCCATAGATCAAGTTAATGCAACCCTAGGGTGTTAATTAGAGAAAGGTTTCAATTATTCAATCTAGGGATTAGATGTTATTAGTCTTGAATAGGGATAATAACATAACTTAGGGATCTTTATGGAACAAGTTAAATGAATAAATCGTTCGATTCGGAGCTAGGATAACAAGTACAGTCTAGGTGGATTTTTCCTTAGGTATTGTCTTAATTCAATTGATTTTCCCAAAAGCAACTCCCCAATTCTATTCTTTGTGAATTCTTAGTTTAGACAATTAGTTAGTTAAAACAAAAACCTCTTTATTCTTAGGCTAGATAATAAAAAGACAGTCATTACTAGTACTTTTAGTTCTTTTGGGTTCGACAATCCAGTCTTGCTAAAATTATACTACTGTTCGATAGGTACACTTGCCTACATCGTGATAATAGTTAGTTTCAAGAACGATTAATTATAAATATTTGAAACCTATCACGAAATCACGCGATCACCTGCTGGTCTGGTGGTTAAGTAATGTGGCAAAGTGCTAGGGGACTTGAGTTCGAGTCCTGGTGGGCATAGTGGAGTGTTTTACTTTGCTGCCAGTGCCATGTGGGTATTTTAGTCAAACTGAACTATTAAAGAGTTGTAGTGGAATTTAAATTAGGTGGTTGAGGGAGGAATGGACGATTTTGAGGGATTTGAGGAGGAAAATATAGGAGTTTGAGGATAGTGGGATAGTTGGTGCCGAACTTAAGCTCTTGTCTCTCAAGATTTCGGCTTTGGATGGTATTTTCTCTCCATTTCGATTTCTGTCAATGTTTTTCACTTCTTAGAGGCCGAATATTGCTAAGGGTTCATTCGGGTTTCTTTCTTTTTTCTTCTTTTCTGACGTTTTCTTCCACTTCTCTAGCAAACGTCCCTTTCTTGTTTTCTTTGGCCGAACACTCTTCCACTCAATCTCACAATTCTTTCGGTTTTGGTCATTGTCTTGCTTTTCATCTTGATTGCTTTCCTATCGATTTTCACCCTTCTAGTTCCCTCTGCCGAATTAGACTGTTTCTCAAAATTTTCTTTCTTTGCTGCCATTTGCTTCCCCAAATACTTCCCCTTTCCATCGACTTTATGCTTTGCACCCCCAGTGTTTCATTTTTATTTTGTTAATCCTGAAAACCTTTGTCAAATATTTCTAATTGTGTGGTTGCTATATCTTTTGTTCCCTTCGGTCTTGTCACTTCCCATAATAGACGTTCTTTCCCCCTCTTTTGCCGATTCTTTTTCTTCTTCTGCTTCCCTCGTTGTGCATCTCTTTCTTTCTTCGTTGCTACTGATCTCGGAGTTTTACTCTCTGCCGAATTGTGGTTACCTTGGTCTCGTTCCTTTTCGATTTTAGTTCTCAACTGACCCATCTTCTTTACACGGTTTTGCACTTTCAGTGAGTTTGATATTCATTTGGTTCAAACTGTTTGTGTGAATAATGGTTAATAGGATTCGGTTGGAATACAGGTAATCACTAAGGAGCTAGTGATCAATCTTTTACAACGGCTTAAGTGTGCAAAGCCTCAGTCGTTCAATCAACGCAAGTGACAATTGATCATTCAACAAGTGTTGTTGAGCAGTCATTTTAATCTAGTTGTTATGTGATTAATTGTGTGTTATGGTTGAATACAAGTTTAGAGTGCTCAAGAACAGTGTGCGCACTTTTCGTAATCAGGTGTGTGTGAACATAACCTCGTAAACTGAAATCGGTAAAAAGTCAAAAATAAGAATCGTCGATGCCACACAGGCGTGCGGCTGCCCTTGAGGTAGGCCGTGTGTTCGAACAGGGGCGTGTGATCGACGAGGCAGGCCATGTGCGATTCATGAGCAGGGCTGAATTGGGCCGAGTGGGCCCTGCAAGCGTGTGGGTCCCATACTAGCATGTGGGATTATTAGGCCAGGCCGTGTGATCCACACGTTCATTTTTGGGCCTTGTGGGCCACACGAGCGTGTGGGCCCACATGGGCAAATGACATAGGCTTATGGGCCCATATCTACTGATAAGCTGTTAAGGTTGCACGGGTTGCCCGAGACGATTGTGAACCTACTGAAGGGACGGTAAGTGTATTTAGACCTCTAATTGACTAAAATGACAGTTATACCCTTATATGGTATAAACACCTGTTTGGCTGTATATGAGGCATGCTACTAAAACTGTACTGAATGCACGTATAATACTATGATTTGATATGACATGTTGTATATTGCATTGCATTGGGTTGGGGTTATATTATGCGGAGGAAGTGCACTGGTGGGCCTCAAGCCTGATTTACTAGTAGCTCAGCTGCATAATATTGTATGGTGCTGCATTCGGCATTGCTTAGAGTGTAGGGTTGGGTGGGTTGATTATATCCCCACATGGAGCGTAGGGTTGGACGGAGATGGTGTGTAGAGGCTGGTTAGGTAGGAATCTTGTGATTGCATATATGTGACTGTTACTGTACTGAGATGGGCTAAGGCCCAAACTAGACTGACACTGTTACTGAAAAAGGGCTTATGCCAGACTGTGATTATCTGTATGCTATCTGTTTTTGTGCATGGGGATTACACACTGAGTTTTCGTAAACTCACCCCTGTTGTTTCATTGTGCAGGTAATCCTAGACATAGGTGGATCGGAGCAGCGAGGGAAGCAAGGGTGGCCACACAACCGCATATATTTTCATATTTGATTTTGATTAGAAGTATTATTATTATTTGGGGTAAGTTTTCACTATAATAAGGCCTTTATGGATTATTACCTTAAATTGGGATTTTTTTTTTTTTGCTTATGATTCATAATCACTAGTGGTAGGAAAACATGGGTTTTCAAAGGTTACAAATGTTTTCTTTAAAAAAACTCACCGCTACGTAAATCATTTTAAAAGCTTCTGCTAATCATAACGACTTGTAAATAAATGGGTAATGTTTTGGAAAAAAATAACTTGATTTAGAGATAATATAAGATAACAAAAATGGCTTAACAACGACTTAGTTTTCGAAAGCACTTTCATGTGACATCACTAGATTCGGCCATAACGTCTGGGCCTAGTTTGGGGTGTTACAAATGCCATGTCCCAGACATGGTCTTACATGGGATCGTACATAACCCTAATGTAATGACATTTGTATCCTAATTATTCCTAAGGTTCAATAGGGGTTTCGAGGTATAGAACTCATCGAATCGTCATTGAGTCATCATTAATTAAATCCATAAACACAGTTATACAATTCATGTAATATTAGAGCATTAAATACATAATAATGTAACGTTGCATTATTTACACACAAACTTACCTCGATACCCAAAATATGGCTACTATTCATTTAGTCCACAACCTTGTTCTTTCCTCGGTTTAGGTCCAGACTCTATTTTTCTTGATCTATAATAGCAAATTTCGCTTATTTAATTATCACATTGTTCAAAATAGTCCATAAATCATACTTTGGCAAAATTGCAATTTTTAGGTGTTTTCATGAAAAACCACTTAGTAAAAGATGTTTATCATGCATCAAACTTTTATATTCCTCCATTAAACACCAAAATACATGCATGTCACACATGGGTAAATTTTTGAACATGAACCCTAGCTCAAAATAATGGTAGAAATAGCTAGATCATGCTTCAAAGATGTCAAAAACATAAAGAACATTAAAAACGAGGCTAGGCTGCACTTACAATCGAGCTTGAAAGGATGAACAAAACCCTAGCTATGGCTCCTTGAGAATTTTGGCTAAGGAGGAGGAAGATGGACACAATTTTTGACTTATTTTTCCCTTTTTATTCCTTTATTTACCAAACGACAAAAATGCCCTTAAGGCATTTCTTTCAAATCTTTTCTATTCATGCCTATTTTTGTCCATCAGAATAGAAATTTGGAAATTTAATATTTAAGGACCTCTAATTAATAATCCATAGAAATTTCATGCCTAAAGCTTCTAGAACTCACATTTTGTAACTTTTGCAATCTAGCCCTAAATATCAAATTGGTCACTTTATCAATAGAATTTCTTCATAAACTTTCACACAAGCATACAATCATATCATAGACCTTATAAGAATCATAAAATAATTATTTCTACTTCAGATTTGTGGTCTCAAAACCACTATTCTGACTAGGCCCTAATTCAAGATGTTACATGCAGTTTTCACACGGCCGTGTAACACGCCCGTGTTAACCACATGGCTGAGACACACGCCTATGTCTCTGCTCGTGTGCCCAATTATGAGCATTCTATTTCTCATTTTTAAGATGCAATGGACACACAACCGAACCACATGCCCATGGGACGAGCCGTGTGTCACACATGGCCAAGACACACGCCTGTGTGTCTACCCATGTGGACAAAATAAGGCCATTTCCTAGCCTCATTTGTCACCCAAAACTTACCATTTTCCTGCACCAAAACTCACAAGCATATATCCACCAAACCAGCATCATATTCACATAAAATTTGACATCAATCATATGGTATTATCTCATGCATTAATGGATATAAACTTACTTTTATCATAAACTTATAAGCTAACATAATTCCAACAACTAACGCATAATAAGCATTTATTTGATTACCAAAACATCACATTAAAAATAGCCAAACTTAGACCATCACTAGCCACTCCAATGGCTAGATTATAAAACAACAATTACAAGCCATCATTGGCCAAATAAGCTTATAGATGCTATTTGTAATAACACAATTTCGGTGAAATCAGAACAGTAGTCTCGTGACCACAAATTCGAGCTGAAAAAGAAAATTTATTTTTATTTTACTATATGATCCATATTATATTAGAAATGTCGTGTGAAAATTTTGAAAAGAAAATTTTACCGATTATGTGCTTAATTACGAGAAGGACCAAATCGCATCAAATGCAAAAGTTAGACTCTAGTAGCTAGAAGGATGAAATAGCTATGGAATTCAAAACTTAAGGTCTTTATATGGTAATTATACCATTAATAAAAGTATGTAGATATTTTTGGATGATTCATCCATGGAAAATGAGAAAAAGTCTAGGGACTAAATTGGAAAGCAAAAATATTAAATAATTAAAAAGATGAAAAGAAAATAAAAATCATATTTTCTCATCTTCTTCCCCAAAATAAACATGGAAACCCTAGGAGAGAGAGAAGAGACTTTCATGGCCAAATTGGGTAAGTTTCTTTGTCCTATTTTTAGTAATTTAGATATTTTTGAAATTGGGACAACCTAAACTATCTATTTAGGGATCAATTTGAAAAGTTATCAAGGTATAAAAATTGGTTCTAGGATGTATATGCTGGAAATTTGAAACTTATGGTAGAAAATGAAGGATTGATGATAGATAAATAACTTTTACAAAGTGATTTTTCATGAAAACTTGATTTAGGGACTAAAATGAAAAATGGTGAAAATCTATGGAAAATGCTAAAATTTGTGAAATGTATGTGCTATAAAAGTTGTATGTATAATTCGGATAGGCTTGGGTACAGGGTCGGATTTCATGAGTTTCATTTTTCGAGCCTAGGGACGAAAATGAAACCTATGGAAAAGTTAGGGGCAAAATAGTAATTTTGCCTAGGATGAAAATTTAGTCCACATGAATGTAAAATATTATAAATTGATGTTAAATTTATTTGTATAGATCTGGGTAGATCAAATTCGGAGTTAAAACGAGGAATGAGAAAAATGTCAGATTAGTAGATTTTACGTACACGAACCTTTGTGGAGGTAAGTTCGTATAACTAAATTGTATTTGTTTTTATGCTTGATTTAAATGTTATGTTTATGAATTTAATCAATGTTATAAATATGTGAAATGATCACCTACTTGATATAGTCGATAAATGAAAATGCTCGATAAAAGGGTAAATGAATAAAATATTACTTGTATGCTTGACGTGAATGTGGAATGTGTTTTACTCGAATTACATAAATGTTACGGAGGTATGAAATTATCAAGTGATCGATAATGCTTGAAAACTATTTAAATCTCGGTTGAATATATGGAAAATCGATGGATATGTGAATTCCCGAAACAAAAGAGGTCCTGCATTTGTTGCAGATAAGATTTAACTCGGACGAGTAATCCTATTAACCTCATTTATGAAAGGATTTAGCTCGGATGGGTAATCCTAATATAAGTCCTCTCGAGCATATATTATAGATTGGATTTAGCCTGAACGGGTAACCCAGATCAAGCTCTTTGAGCATATGTCATAAAAAAGATTTAGCCCGGACTGGCAATCCTGTAGTATATATATATGTGTGGCTCAAGAGTGTACTCTCTGAATTAGTACCTTATGGGTACCATTGAATATGAATTGATGGATCTTGGTTCGTATGCCTTGAGTGTACTACTTATGTATCCATCAGAAATTCAAATAAATTCACGGGGAAGGTTCTAAAAGAGGCAAATATAAATTTAAGACAAATTGACATGGAATGGTGTATATGATATGGAAATATGACATGAAAAAACATTACATGAAATGCAAGAAAATGATGATACATGAAAATTGATATCTGAAATATGAGATGATGTCACCGATACCAACCATAAAATAAAATAAAATAAAATAAAATTTTATTTTTGGCTTGGATTTGTGGTCCTGAAACCATTGTTCTGATCTCACCAAAAATGGGCTGTTATTGTAATAGCCCGGTTTTGACCCTAGTGGGAATAGTGGTTTCGAGACCACAAATTCGAGTCTAAAAAATATTTTAATATTATTTTTTATGTCTGTGATATGTGAATTTATATCTGTACAGTTTCTGTGATTTAATTTTTTATTTCTGTGCTTAATTATGAAAAAGGATTAAATCGCGAAAAGTGTAAAACTTGAGTGCTAAATGATAAAGCACCTATTTGGCTTGGCTTTTAAAATAAGGTCCTTGCATGTCAATTGTACCATTTGTTTAAATGGTGGACAATTATGGGCATTAGTGGATGGAAATTTATGTTTTAATAACAAGGGCAAAATGGGAAATTGATTAACATGTTAATATTAATAATAGAAAAATAAAATGTGGCCATTTTGTTCATCTTTCTCTATTGAAATTAGAAAAGAAGAAAGGGTTTTAAGCTTCATTTCATTCGGCCATGAATATCTATGATTACGGTACGAATTTTCGTCTGTTTTTGATAATTTCTACGTTTCTGTGATCGTTGCTTCATGTTCTTCAAAGCCCATGTCTGAATTTCTATTTCTGTTAAAGATTTCATGAAATTCCATTGTTGATATCATGAGTTTTGTGATGTTTTTGGATGAATTATGAAGGCTTGTTAGATGAGTTATATGTTTTGTTCTTGAATTATTGATGAAATGAGCTATTTGGGAAAATTTGTGAAAATGAGGTTTTGAAGGACTAATTTGTGAATTTAACATGTTGTATGGGCTTATATAGAAGCCATGAAAATTCGGCTAGCCCTTGTTGCAAAGAAATTTTACATATTGGTGATTTTGTGAAAAATGGGCTAAATTGTCAAAGTGTGAAAATGTAAGGGCTAAAATGTAAAGTGCCCTAAATATGTGTATATGGATTAAATTGAATGAAATGAATGATTAAATGGTTGAATTTATATTGTATTAGATCAAGAACAAAGAAAATTAGACTTAGATCGAGAGAAGTCCAAAGTAGTCGAATAGTCGACTCATTTTCGTCCGAAATCCGTGCGAGGTAAGTCAAACTACACTTATGTGTTAAGTTGATTAAATTCTGTGTTTATAAACTGTTATATGTATTGGACGGCCTTGAGAGCCTGATAAAAGAACGTTGGTATTAATTTGAATTATCGTGTAAGAACGTGTCTGGGACACAGGCATCGATTTGAAATTTAAGTGTAAGACCATGTCTGGGACATCGGCATCGTATCTGTTTTCGTATAAGAACCTATCTGGGACAAAGGCATTGATACTGAATTACATGTAAGACCACGTCTAGAACGTCGGCATTGTACTTGTCTGTGAATATTTATTCCGTTTCTAGATTGTCCGATGATAAAGTATGAGATATGAAATGTATAATTCATACAGGTACGTTTGTATCGTACTAGATTTCTGAATAGAAAAGACTATGTTTCTGTAAAGTAAGGAAATATTCTATGAGACAGTTGTGAAATCTGGCCATTTACTATTATTTTTATGTTATAATAGTTGGGAATTTGTATTTGACTTACTAAGCTCTTCGAAGCTTACTTTGTGTGATTTCTATCTGTTTTACTGTTATCGTAGCTACTGAAGGCTTGGGATAGTCAAGGATTGTCACCACACTGGAAAGCTCTTTTTGGTACCTTTGAAAGTGTTAATATTGCTAAGTATTGCATGTATAGGCTAGAATGTCTGTATATTAAGTTTTGAATTGTATATATGTTATGCCATGTCAATTGGCTTGCAAATGTTAAGTTTTGTGCATAGTTTTGATGCATGTTTTGAATTGTGCTATGTTCTAATGTGTTTTGGTCATATTAGAGCATTGAATTGGTTGGAAATGTTGGTATACTTGTTGCATATTAATGTTTGTAGAATTGGAACCATATGGGGTGGCAAATTGGGTTAAACCAAGCCTGCATTGTGCCACACGGCTAGGGAACACAGGCGTGCCTTGTGGCCATGTGAGAAAGTTAGTAGCTAGCTAAATTTTACACGGTCATGGCATAAGGCCGTGTCTGTTGGCCGTGTTAAAAAGTCAGTATAGGACCTTTTTTTTGAACGGTTGGACCACATGGGCGTGTCTTGTGCCCGTGTGAGTCACACAGCCTAGTTACACGGGCGTGTGACTTGGTCACATTTGAAAATATTGATTAAGTTCTGAATTTCTGAAAGGGTTCGGCTTAGTTCTGACCTTCCCTAAATGTACGTTTTAGGTCTCGTTGACCATCTTAATGGATGAATTGTGGATGAATATTTATGTATTGATATTATATGATATCTATGAATTTGTGTTACTTCGAAATGCTCTGTCTGTCAGGCGACTCCCCTTTCCTATTCCGGTGACGGTTACGGGATAGAGGTGTTACAATTACAGATTGAGTGTATGTGCATAGGTAAACTTTCCAAATTGATGAAAAAGCATGTTATTAAATTCTTAATGTTAATAAATGTATATTGGTAATTTTTAATTCTTGTTATACGAACTTACTAAGCATGTAATGCTTACTTAGTTTTATTTTCCTTGTTTTATAGTACTTAGAAGCTCGCAAAGGTTGGAGATCAGTGGAGCATTATCACACTATCTACTAGTTTATTTTGGGTATATATAGTAAAATCATTTTGGTATAATGACATGTATAGGATAACTTGACCATTAGTGGCTTGAAAATGATGCTTGTAATGTAGCCATTGGAATGGCTAGTAATGGTTTGTTTTGATATACTTGTAATGTCATACTATGGTAGCTACATATATGTTAAGTAGTTGATCAAATTATGTCTAACATATGGACTAAACCAAGGTAAGATTATAAACATGTATGCGTGTAATGATATGCCATGTTGAATGATAGCGTTTGCTTAATTTGAATGCTTGAAATGGTTAGTATTTGGATGTAAGTTTTAGTGCAGGTCATTGGTATGATTTTGGGTGAGAAATGAAGCTAGAGATGGCTTTATTTTGTCCACACGGGTAGACACACTGGTGTGTGTCTTGACGATGTGTGACACACGGTCTAGTACACGGGCGTGTGGTTAAGCCGTGTGTCCCCTGCATCTTAAATTCGAGAAAATAGAATGCTTAGAATTGAGCACATGGGCAAAGACACGGGCGCGTGTCTCAGTCGTGTGTGCGACACGGCCTGGAACATGGGCGTGTGTCTTGGCCATGTGGAACCTGCACCTAATTTCGAAGAAAAAAAATTAATTATCCACATGGCCTAGCACAAGGGCGTGTGGCTAGCTGTGTGCACAAGTCAGAGAGTTACACGGGGTCGAACACGGCCTGTAGCACGGGGGCGTGCTAGGGTCACATGGGCGTGTCCCTTAGACCACACGGGCTTGTGAGCCCTGCATTTTGGAAAATTTTTAAAATTTCGCAAAAAATTCCTTGAGTTCTTGATTTAGTCCTGATTTGATTCTGTTACTCGTTCTGGACCTCGAGGGTCCATTTTATGGGACGTTATGAGTAAATTCGGTAATTGAATAAAATTTGACATGAATTATCGGTAAATGTTTTGGAAAATTCGGTAACGCTCCGCAACACTGATCTGGCGACGGATACGGGTTAGGGTTGTTACAAGAATGTACATGATTATGAAAATGTCAAGGGATTGGAATGGATTAAATGGTTATGTTGCCAAACGAGCATGGGTTGAATGTGATATGAATAAGAATTTAACTATATACGTAGATAAATTAAATTCGAATTGGATATCAAAGTTATGCTACATTGAATTGTTGTACATGTATGTAACAGTCCGATTTTAACTAAATCAGAACAGTGGTTTTGAAACCATAAATCTGATATCAGAAAATTATTTTAATATTATTTTCGGTATTTACAACATGTTATTTGATATGTGTGAAAATTTTGTGAGCTAATTTTACTATTTGAATGGTTAATTCCTTAAAAAAGACTAAATCGCGTAAATTGCAAAAGTGCTGTTCTATTAACTAATGATGTCAAATAGCTATAGAACTTTTAAGTTTAGGTCCTTAAGTGGTAAATATACCATTAGTTGGTTAGTTGATGTTAACGGTTTGGCATAAATGAAATTTTGTATTAATTTTAAGGTTAAAATGGTAAAATAGTTAATAAATGTTATATTAATAAAAACAAAGTGAATTTTTGTCCATCTTTTCTCTCTTTTGGCCGAATATTGATGAAGAAGAAAGCATTTGATTGAGTTTTATGGTTCGACACTTGCAAGGTTAATTGGTAAGTGTTTTAAGCTCGATTTTGATTTTTTTTACGTTTTTGAGATCGTTGCTTCGTATTTTAGCTAGCCTGTACTTAGATTTCAAAACTGTTAAAGATTTTGTGAGTTCCCACTGTTGAATCTATGTGTTATTTGATGTTTAATGTTAAAATATGAAAGCTTGATGATATATTTTCCTATTTTGTAAAGTGATTTTTGATGAAAATGCATAATAGGGATTAAATTGTGAAATGTGCAAATTGTGTGGTTGAAATGTGAAATAAATGAAAGTTTAGGGCTGCTAGGGACCTATAAATAATTTGGCCAAGCATGAGTTTATTGAAATTATGTGAATTTTGTGTATTGTGAAATAAGGAATAAATTGTTAAAAGTGTGAAAGTTTAGGGGCTAATGTGTAAATAGGCCTAAATGCATGTTTTGGACTAAATTGAATGAATGGTTGATCAAATAAGTTAATTTTAAATATATTTAGATCAAGAAAGGAGAAATACAGACTTGGATTGGGAAAAAGATAAAGTTATTGACTAATCGACTCGATTCGCCTTTTTAACATCTGAGGTAAGTTCGTATGTTATAATTTTATTTCAAATGTATTTTATGTGCTTTGATATAGCATGAATTGTGATTATGTGATTACGGACAAGTTTGGAAATGATTCGACGAAGATTCGACAGTTGGAATCCCGGTTGAACCTTAGGAATAGTTTAGGATGCTAGTGACATGTCATTAGGGATACCTTGAGTTGGCTTCGGGCCATGATTTAGCACTTCGGGTGCGAGATAAACTAATTTGGCTTTGGACCATGCATATCGACTGATTTGGCTTCGGGCCATGATATCAGTATTTTGGATAAGATACCTTGATTTGGCTTCGAGCCATGGTATAGGTACTTATCATGTGAGCAATTTGTGTATCCGATTGCTATTCCGATGTGAGAAATAACAAACCTAAGTGTCAACAGTGCAGGAGAAGACATTTTGGGGAATGCTGGAATAAGAATACAAAAGCTTGTTTCAAATGTGGTTCGCTAGATCACTTCATCCGAGATTGTCTTGAGCTTAATGAGAAAGATAAAGTTTAGAATATGAGACCAAGTAACACGTCGAATAGAGGTAGACCCTCTAGAATTGTCAGAAATGTAAGTGGTAGTAGAGGGGCAACAAAGGATTCAGCTGTGAGATCCGACGCTAGAGCACCTGTTAGAGCCTACGCCATTCGTGCCCGCGAAGAAGCGTCATCTCCAGATGTTATTGATACTAATGTGATTGCATTGATAGATCCAGGATCAACTCATTCTTATATATGTATGAATTTAGTATCTAGTAAGACTTTGCCTATAGAGTCTACTGAATTTGTGGTTAGAGTATCGAACCCCTTAGGAAAATGTGTCTTGGTTGACAAAGTCTACAAGAATTGTCCGTTAATGAATCGAGATTTCTATTTTCTGGCTAATCTGATGTTGTTGCCATTCGATGAATTTGATGTGATTTTGGGTATAGATTTGCTAACGATGCATGATGCTCTAGTGAATTGTAGACAAAAGACAATTGAACTGAAATGTTAGAATAATGAGACTATTAGAATTTAATTTGAGGATTTAAATATTTTGCCAGTTGTGATCTCGTCTATGTTAGCTCAGAGATTTGTGAGAAAGGGGTGCGAAGCTTATCTTGCTTATGTGCTTGATACGAAAGTGTCAGAAACGAAGATTGAAATAATACCAGTTGTGTGCGAGTATCTAGATGTATTTCGCGAAGAGTTACCGAGTTTACCACCTATCAGAGAGGTTGATTTTGGTATTCAATTAGAACTGGGAACAATGACGATATCGATAGCTCCGTACCTAATGACTCTGATAGAGTTAAAAGAATTGAAAGCTCAGTTGCAAGAGTTGACAGATAGAGGTTTTGCTAGACCGAGTTTCTCTCCTTGGGGTGCATTGGTGTTATTTGTGAAAAAGAAAGATGGCACGATGAGAATGTGTATAGACATCGACAAGTCAACACAATGACTATCAAGAATAAATACCCTTTGCCATGAATAGATGATTTGTTTGATCAGTTAAAAGGGGCATGTAACACCCCTAACCCGTATCTGTCGCTGGACTAAGGTCACGAGGTATTACTGAAGGTAAACACAGTTCTAAACATTCTTATATTATCACAAGCCATATTCTTACATACATGTAGAGCATATAACTAATTAAATAATAGACATACATTATAAAACATATTGCATATACAAATCACAGGTTCATCCCTTTGATGATAAGCGAATACCAAAATAAAATTCAAACATTTTATTTCTTAATTCTATACATGCGCATGATTAACCAATTAAATTACATCACAAGGCATTTTATCCTTTAGCATATATGGCATTATCAGTTTCACAAATGATAAAAATATTTCATTAAACATTAAAGTCATACCAATTCCACCATTCAAACTTAAATTAAAAGTTTACCAATTGCATACTGAATACAAATATATATATATTTGTTACTTATTAACTATCCATTTTACTAACAAAACATATCTAACACCTACTCAATATTTATCTTCATCAATTGTACCTATTTTTTGCCAACCATATAAACATAATACATGCATATACATTTCTATCACAAACCGAATCATAACGACAAGTATCATTCGATTATACACACACACACACACACACACATATTTATATATATCATCAACATTTTACTCCATTATTAAGCCAATTTACTAAACCATTCACAAGAAAAAACATATCATAATAAACCCTTACCATATTCGAGCATAACTATATATCATTTAAAGCCAATTTATATAATAACACCTATATCAAACATAACAACCAATTTCATTTATATTTTATCTATACAAAACCATAGTCGAATCAACTAAACATACTTATGAAAATATACATATACCATGACCAATTCATCAACCACATCCAAATTCAAAAACCATTATCAAGCCCTTACCATAACATATAACACTTATCACAAATACCATTCATTCATATCACGTAACATTATAACCAAAATGAACTCAGACCATAATCAAACATAACCGAATTCAAACATATAAATTAAGCCATTTTCACATGGCTTAAATTATACATAGACCAAAATACAACATTTCAAAAGTATAATCCAGCCTATACATGCCATAAGTTGAAAATTTCAGCTTATAAAATACCGAAGACAGTCGATAGTGTGATAAACTTTGCTGACGATCCCCGAGCTTGTAACTTGACTCCAAAGTCTATAAAACAAAAAAAAAACATACACACACAGAGTAAGCTTTTATAGCTTAGTAAGTCATAAGCAAATAAACTATTCAATGATATGAACAATTTGTTTAAAGTAAATCATATTAAACCCAGAATCTTATAGTTTCACTTATAACATATACTTTTGCATATAAGTTTACTTAAGGCCGAATACACATATATAAATGTTAGCATGATATCTTTTGATTTCAAAGCTAATTATCATTATGTTAACACATATACGTATAATCTTGAATCAAATTATGATATCATATGTATATACGTAGTAATGGCCAAATATACTTCACAAGGTACACATGTTCACATTAGTAACTTACTTACCTTATTTCAAGTAGGTAATAAACCAATTCATACTTGATCATTTTAGCTCATTTGGCACCTTCGATCACAACCTACCATTGCTCGATGAACTATTCGAAATTGGATAGGACACTCGGATAATCACATATATCGTACAATGCCAACGTCCCAGACTTGGTCTTACATGTAATCACTTATCGATGCCACTGTCCCAGATAGGGTCTTACTCGCACACATATATCAGAGTCACATATCAATGCCAACGTATAAAAGTGGTCTTACTTGCACACATATATCTATTCCATGGTCTTACTTGCACATCACATATCGGAATCCTATGTCATGACATATGTATCATAGCTATTCTTAAGGTTCATATAGGGCTTTCGGACGTCGTAACCCGGTCGTAACGAATTCATTTCTACTAAGCTTATTCATATAAGCTAATACATATAGATATTTATATCTTTCAATCCATCATATGTAGTTCACATTTAATTAAAATTAATTACGTCTATTTGCTTATAAACTTACCTCAGACGATGAAAAACGAAACGAGACGACTAGTCGACAACTTTAGTTTTCCCTCGATCCAAATCTGATTTATTTGGTTCTTGATCTAAACATATTCAAATTAAACTCATTCAAACATATTTTAATTCAATTTAGTCAAAAACACATAAATGGGAAAATTACCATTTTGCCCCTGATATTTTACACTTTTTACAATTTAGTCCTTATTACACAAAACACAAAATATGCAAAATTTCAATATACCCATGTTAGGCTGAAAGTTCCTAGTGTTCATGTAAGTCCATATATTTCATTTATTTCACATTTTAGTCCCTCAATTTATTATTTTTGCAATTTAGTCCTAATTACTCAAAATTATAAAAAACTCCAATACAAAACATATAAATCTATCACATATCTTTTATTTTCTACCATCAAACAAAAAACAATCACAAGCTTTCAACTATGGCATAACTCAAAATATTAACCAAAATCAGAAATTCAAGCATGGGTCTTGTAGATAACTTAACAACGATCTCAAAAAACATAAAAATTATCAAAAACCGAGCTAAACACATACCTTAATCAAGCTTGAACAAGGTTGAACCCTAGCTTTCTTTTTCTTTTCTTTCTTATTTTGTTATTTCGGCAAGAACATGATAATATGAAAGCTTATTTTAATCTTTATGTTATAATAAAACATATATTAACTTAATATTGAATTTACAAGTTTAACGTTAATGAAATAATATAAAAACTATATAATATATGCCTAATGCCGTCCATTCATTTAATCAATTGCCTAATTTCAACATAAAACCTCCATATTAAAAGAAAAACAACAATTTGGTCCTTTTATAATTAACCATCAAAATTTTACTTTATGCGATTAAGTCCTTTTATTTAATCGAGCACTCAAACGACAAAATTAAAACACGAAAATTTCACAGATATAAATTCACACATAATAAACACAAAAAATAATTTTAAAATATTTTTCTAACTCGGATTCATGGTCCCAAAACCAACGTTCCGATTAGGGTCTAAATCAGGCTATTATAGGGCAATAGTATTTTCGAAAATTGATTTGAGATCGGGTTATTACCAGTTGCGAGTGAAAGACTCAGATGTGCCAAAGACTACATTTAGAATAAGGTATATACACTACGAATTTCTTGTTATGCCTTTTGGACTAACAAATGCACATGTTGTTTTTTATGGATTTGATGAACCGAATTTTCAGGCTGTACTTAGACCAATTCATAGTTGTGTTTATTAATGATATTTTGATTTACTCTCATGATGAATCTAAGCATGCCGAGCATTTGAGAATCGTGTTACAAACTTTGAGAGATAAAATAGTTGTTTGCAAAGTTCAGTAATGTGAGTTTTGGCTACGAGAGGTTGGTTTTTTGGGACATATAGTTTTAACCGCGCGTATTCGAGTTTACCCGAGCAAAATTTCTGCGATTATAGATTGGAAGCCTCCGAGAAATGTACCCGAAGTCTATAGTTCTCTGGGACTAGCAGAATATTATAGACGATTTGTGAAAAGCTTCTCAATAATTGCGACTCCGATGACACGATTACTTCAAAAAGATGTTAAATTTGAGTGGTCAGAAAAGTGTCAGCAAAGCTTCGAGCAGTTGAAAATATTATTGATAGAGGCACTAGTGTTAGTTCAGCCTGAGTCGGGTAAAGAATTTGTAGTTTTCAATAATGCCTCGTTATATGGCTTGGATTGTGTTTTGATGCAGGAAGGGAAAGTTGTAGCTTATGCCTCGAAACAGTTGAAGCCGCACAAAAAGAATTATCTGACGTACGATCTAGAGTTAGTCGTGATAGTGTTCGCATTGAATATTTGGCGTCATTACTTGTTTGGTTAGAAATGCCATATTTATACCGACTACAAAAGCTTGAAATATCTGATGACTTAGAAAGATTTGAATTTGCAATAGCGGAGATGGTTAGAATTGCTAAAAGACTATGAATTAGCGATAGACTATCATCCAAGGAAAGCGAACGTAGTTGCTGATGCTTTGAGTCGTAAATCCTTATTTCCTTTACGTACTTTGAACACACAATTGGCTTTGTTTGACGATGGTTTGATAGTAGCCGATTTGAAAGTGAGACCATTATTTTTACAACAGATTTGTGAGGCTTAAAAATTTGATAATGAATTGCAAGCAAAACAAGCTCAGTATGAGTCGACTTCTGATTCAGAGTTTCGAATAGGGCTTGATGACTGTTTGATGTTTCGTGATAGAATATGTGTACCAAGAAATTCTGAGCTCATTCGAAAGATTCTAAATGAAGCAAACAGTAGTTGTTTATCAGTACATCCAGGAAGCACAAAAATGTATAACGATTTGAAATAGCTTTATTAGTGGCACAACATGAAATGAGATATTTCATAATTTGATTCAAAATGTTTGATTTGTCAGCAAGTCAAAGCTGAGCATCAAGTGTCGTCAGGTTTATTATAGCCTATTATGATTCTCGAGTGGAAATGTGATAGAGTAACTATTGTTTTTGTATCAGGATTGCCCTTATCTTCGAAAAAGAAAGATGCAATTGGGTAGTTGTTGACAGATTGACGAAATCAACTCATTTCATTCCTATATGTACAAATTTCTCGCTTGATAAATTAACTAAGTTTTATATTTCTGAAATTGTGAGATTACATGGTGTTCCTCTATCTATTGTTTCGGATAGAGATCCAAGATTTACTTCGCGATTTTGGAAGAAATTGCAAGAAGCTTTGGGTTCAAAGTTGCATTTTAGCACTGCATTTCACCAGAAAATGGATGGTCAATCTGGACGAGTTATTCAGATACTTGAGGATATGTTGCGTTGTCGTATTCTTAAGTTTGAAGGCAACTGGGAGAAATATCTACCGCTGATTGAATTTGCTTATAATAATAATTTCCAATCGAGTATAAAGATGGCACCGTACGAAGCTCTATACGGTTGTAAATGTCAAACACCATTGTACTGGAGTGAGCTCAGCGAAAATAAGATTCACCGGATTGATTTGATAAGGGAGACTAAAGAAAAAGTGAAAGTTATTCGCGATAGTTTGAAAGTAGCTTCGGATCAATAGAAATCATACGCAAACTTGAAACGGAAAGATATTGAGTTCCAGATCGGGGATAAAGTTTTTTTGAAAGTGTTTCCATGGAAAAAGATATTGCGGTTTGGTCGGAAAGGGAAATTGAGTCTACGATTCATTGGACCGTATGAGATTGCTGAGCGAGTTGGGCTAGTGACATGTCGAGTATCTTTACCATCTGAGTTAGAGAAAATACATAATGTGTTTCATGTGTCAATGCTGCGATGAGACTGATCTGACCCTTTACATGTCATTTCCTCGACCGAGGTTGAAAATCAATCTGATATATCATATGCTGAAGAACCGATTCCAATTTTAGCTCATGAGATCAAAGAGCCGAGAAATAAGAGAATCGTATTTGAAGAAGCTACTTGGGAACCCGAGGATGTTATGAGAAAACAATACCCAAACCTATTCACTGGTAAGATTTTTGGGGACGAAAATCCTTATGGGGGGAGAGTTGTAACAGCCCAGTTTTAGCTAAATAAGAATAGTGGATTTGAAACCACAAATTCTATGTTGAAAAATTATTTTAATATTATTTTCGGTATTTACAGCATGTTATTTGATATGTGTGGAAATTTCGCTAATTTTACTGTTTGAATGACTAATTCAATAAAAAAGACTAAATCGTATAAATTGTAAAAGTGTCGTTCTAGTAGCTAATGATGTCAAATAGCTATAGAACTTTGAAGTTTATGTCCTTAAGTGGTAAATATACCATTAACTGGTTAGTTGATGTTAATGGTTTGACATAAATGAAATTTTGTATGAATTTTAAGGTTAAAATGGTAAAATAGTTAGTAAATGTTATATTAATAAAAACAAAGTGAATTTTTGTCCATCTTTTCTCTCTTTTGGCTGAATATTGATGAAGAAGAAAGCCTTTGATTGAGTTTTAGGGTTCGACACTTGCAAGGTTAATTGGTAAGTGTTTTGATCTCGGTTTTTGATGATTTTTACGTTTTTGAGATCGTTGCTTCGTATTTTAGCTAGCCTGTACCTTAGATTTGAAAATTGTTAAAGATTTTGAGAGTTTCCATTGTTGAATCTATGTGTTATTTGATGTTTAATGTTGAAATATGGAAGCTTGATGATAGATTTTCATGTTTTGTAAAGTGATTTTTGATCAAAATGCATAATAGGGATTAAATTGTGAAATATGCAAATTGTATGGTTGAAATATGAAATAAATGGAAGTTTTGGGCTGCTAGGGACCTATAAATAATTTGGCCAAGCATGAGTTTATTGAAATTATGTGAAATTTGTGTATTGTGAAATAAGGACTAAATTGTTAAAAGTGTGAAAGTTTAGGGGCTAATGTGTAAATAGGCCTAAATGTATGTTTTGGACTAAATTGAATGAATAGTTGACCAAATAAGTTAATTTTAAATATATTTAAATCAAGAAAGGAGAAATACAGACTTGAATCGAGGAAAAGATAAAGTTATTGACTAATCGACTCGATTCCCCGTTTTAACATCTGAGGTAAGTTCGTATATTATAATTTTATTTCAAATGTATTCTATGTGCTTTGATATATCATGAATTGTGATTATGTGATTACGAACAAGTTTGTAAATGATTTGACGAAGATTCAACAGTTGGAATCTCGGTTGAACCTTAGGAATAGTGTAGGATGCTAGTGACATGACCTTAGGGATACCTTGGGTTGGCTTTGAGCTGATTTAGCACTTCAGATGCGAGATAAACTGATTTGGCTTCGGGCCATGGTATAGGTACTTATCGTGTGAGACCTTTGTGTATCCGATTGCTATTCCGAATAGTTCAACGGGTAAATAAAAAGCAAGAACGTATATGAGATTGGTACGAGATGGTACAGGTATGTGAATAAACCATTTTAGATTTGAATTGAAGAAATGATGATGAGAGTATATGGTTTTGTGAATGAGTACTTGAAAGGTTTGATAATTAATGAATGTTACATATTGATTTATGTTTATGTGATTGCAGTAAGTTTATCTCATACGAGCTTACTAAGCTTAAAAGCTTACTTCTTGTTATTTTTCTATGTTTTATAATGAATCAAGGCTAGCTCAGATCCGGGAGTTGTTAGGAACATCGTCACACTATCAAACATCTAAATTGGTACTTTTGGATTACATTTTTGGCATATCGCATGTGTAGGCTAGATGTGGTATTTTGGTTGTGATTATAGCCATGAGATTTGGCTTGTAAATTGTATATGTTTTGGTTTGTATATATAGCCACGAGTGATGACTTATTTTGGTATGTTTTGGTATGAATATGGTTATGGTTTTATAGTTGCTCAAATGGTTAATTGATTTGTAGAGTATAAATGCTTGAGAAATGCCTTGATGAGGTATGATTTTAGATGTTGTGCTAGTTATTTATAGGGTAAGTGATGTATGTGTGAATTATGGTAAATGAACCATATTATTTTGATATTGTCTTTGCTAAGTAAATGGTAGTGATTTGAGAATTGGAATAGATGAAATTATAATGGTATGAATTGTTCATTTGGTTAATGATTTTGGCTACCTAATTGTATTATGAAATTGTAACATTTTTCCTTGTATAGGTACACTGAAGTTGGGGTGGCAAATTGGCCTTGCAAATGGCCTATTTTTGTCCAAATGGGCAGAGACGCAGGTGTGTGTCTCAGCCGTGTGTGACACACGGTCATGTTACACAGTTGTGTATCCCTTGGTGTTAAAATTGAATTGAAGTCAGTATACTCCACACAGTCTCACACACGAACGTGTGACTGGTCATGTGGTACAAGTCAGTATACCCCCTAATTGGCACACGGCCTAGCACATGGGTGTGTGTTTTAGCCGTGTTGCATAAGTTAGTATACCCTCTAGTTTTCACACGGCCTGGCACACGAGCATGTCTTCAGTTGTGTGATACAAGTTAGTATGTATGCCCCTTTTCCACACGGCCTGAGATACGGGCGTGTTTGGAGCCTTGTGAGGCACACAGCCTGTTCACATGGCGTGTGATCCCTATATTGCTGATATTTTTCTAAGTTTCCAAAATTTTCATATGTTATCGGTTTAGTTCCGAACTACTTCTAAAGCATGTTTAAGGCATCGTAGGCCATTATAAGGGACAATGCGATTGTGTTGAATGATTTATGAGAATGAATGCTTTGTGTTTGATAAATGTATGCTATATGTTGTGAATTGATCAGTAATATCTCGTAACCCTACTCCAGCGACGGATACAGGTTAGGGGTGTTACAATGTATATGTGAATTGCTTTATAAAGACTTGATGTGTGAGTAAACTAACAATTTGACTATTTCATGAAAGTGCATTTAAAAGTAATAGGATGCCAAAAAGATTTACGTACTAAGCTACATTATGTTTTCATTGCTTAAATGTTGATTTATTAGGGTAAGTTAAGTGAATTTTCATGTGGGCCTAATAAGCATTCGTAATGCTTATCTTGTTTACTTTTATGTCTCTGTATAAGTTACTTTGTGGAACACGTCAGTCAGATCAATCTGGAGCTTGTATTATCTAACATCTGATTCGGTAGTTTTTTCTTTATTCTAGACTCGTTTATATGGCATGTATATAGGTTGTTTTGGGATCATGTGTTTGAGTTTTAAAGTTTAATATTGAAATGTGACTATAATTATAACGCCCTAAATTTAGTTTTTGAATTGTTAGAATTTGTAAAAATGATTAGTTTGGTTTAGTGGTTAAGTGTTATGCTTGTGCGTATGAGGTTCTAGGCTCAAATCATTTTCTTTGAATTTTTTTTGCTTTAATCTCTATTTGTGGATATTAAGATTAAAATTTATTTTCGCTTAATTGATAACAAGAATGAGCCTACTGGTTTAGTGGTAAGGCTTTAGTTTACCCAGAGGTCTTGTATTTGAATCTCAATGTGTGTGTATGTAACATCCCGAATTAGGGCCTAGTCAGAACAGTGGTTTTGAGACCACAAATTTAAAATAGAAATAATTGTGTTATGGTTTTTGATGATTTGTGATTTGTTTGTATGCTTGTGTAAAAAATTCATGAAGAAATTTTATGGATAAAGTGTCTAATTTGACATTAGAGACTAAATTGCAGAAGATGCAAAATATGAGTTCTAGAAGCTTTTAGCATAAACTTGAATTGGATCATTAATTAGATGTCCTTAAGTGATAATTTGACCAAGTTCTAAAATTTTGGACAAAAAAGGGCTTGGATAAGTGAAATTTCAAAGAAAGGAATTAAGGGTATTTTGGTAATTTGGTAATTAAATGGACTAAAATACAAAATAAAAGCCAAAATTTGTTCATCTTTTCTTCCCCATGGCTGTGTGAACAAAGAAGACACCATGGCTAGGGTTTTCAAGCTTCCAAGCTCAATAGTAAGTGCATTCAGGCCTCGTTTTTTATGTTCTTTGCATTTTTGAAGTCCTTGTAG
Source organism: Gossypium arboreum (assembly GCF_025698485.1). Classification (NCBI taxonomy): domain Eukaryota; kingdom Viridiplantae; phylum Streptophyta; class Magnoliopsida; order Malvales; family Malvaceae; genus Gossypium; species Gossypium arboreum. The sequence goes on along the minus strand of NC_069075.1, from coordinate 108,948,635 downwards.
CATGATCTACCGATTTCTACCCTTATTTTGAAGTAGGGTTCATGTTTAAAATTTGACCCATGTGTGACATGCATGTGTTTTGATGTTTAATGGAGGAATATGAAAGATTGATATGTGTTTAACATCTTTTACTAAGTGATTTTGCATGAAAATGCATAGAAAGGACCAAATTGTAAAAGTTGTAAAACGGGTAGTAGATTTGTGAAATAAAAGAGAAATGTGGACTACTATAAGTGTAAAAATGGTTCAGCTAGGCTTGGGTAACAAAGAAAATGTATACATTTCATTTTACGAGCCTAGAGGCTAAAGTGTAAATATGATAAAATTTAGGGGCAAAATTGTAAATTTCCAAAGTATGATTTTTGGACCGATTTGAATAATGTGACTGTTAAATAAGTTATATTTGATTTGTTAGATCAAGAAAAGTAAAATTCGGGATTAGATCGGGAAAGAATGCGGTTATAGCCTAAATGGGAATAAATAGTCGTTTTTGCATCCAAGGTAAGTTCATCTGATAATAATAATGAAATGTTATTATTGTTTATGCTTGAGACCTAAATTGGTATATTAATTAGATTATGTTAAATTAAATGTTTATGATGCTATGTACGTAATGGTGATGTACTCCATGAAATATTCGATAGTTCAAATATCGATAACGTGTTATGTGATGATTGAATATATTGGAAATGAAATGGAAGTTTATATGTGATTGGTGCTACGAGCATTGAAATCGACACTACGAGCCAGCTCAATAGAAATGCAGTATCGAAGAATCCTATTTGAACTTTAGGAATAGTTTAGGATACAAGTGACTTGTCACTAGGAAATATGTAATCTGAACTTTTTGAGTTGTGTCTGAGTTCATGATATATGTGACATCGAACTCATTGAGTTGTGGTCTGAGTTCATTATATGTATGATACATGTTATGGCAATCTGGGTGCTGGTCTTGTACGTTCTATCGGTGGCTGGGTAGTTCGACATGTGTTGCGAATACCTGTCAACTTGTGTGAGCAGACCGTGTAGTTACGTTCTGACTATCAGCTTGTGTGAGCAGGCCCATGAGTAATGAGATCCCATGTAAGACCATGTCTGGGACATGGCATTGGCACCGATATGTGAGATCCCATGTAAGACCATATCTGGGATACGATCTTGGCATCTTACTATGTGTATGAGAATTCTCGAGTATCATGTAGTATTCCAAGTGTTCAACGGGTAGTCTAAAGAGAAGTTCAATGAGTAATCCAAAGATTATGTCAAAGAAAGGACAAGGTATGATCTTGTTGAAAGGGTACAGGTACGTACTCAAAACTCCTGAGCAATGAGCTTAATATGTGATGAACATGTAGTAATGTTGCACATGAGAAAGTTATGGTTATGAGACCTTGATGAGATACGAATGAATGAATTATGATTATAGTACTTTATTGTACATTATGCTAATGATATGATTGCTTTATATTTAAGATACATGATGACCTTGTGGTGAATTATTTTTGAATGAATGATGAGCATGAGGTATGATGCAAATTATGTGTTCATAAGCTACTACATGGGAAGGTAAATGTGTGATAAGAGTTTTGAATGGAAAGTATGTAGATATACCTATAAGATGCTTGTGATATATGCTATGTTGTGACTACTATATTGATTCAAGTAAAGGAATGGCATGGAATGCTTATTATTGTTATACGGGCTTACTATGTAACAGTTCGGTTTTGACCCTAGTCGGAATAGTGGTTTCGGGATCACAAATCCAAGTCTGAAAAATATTTTAATATTATTTTCTGTGCCTGTGATATGTGAATTTACATCTATGAAATTTCTGTGATCCAATTTGTCTGTTTTTATGCTAAATTACGAAAAAGGATTAGATCGCGTAAAGTGTAAAAGTTGAGTGCTAGATGCTAAAGCACCTATTTGGCTTGCCTTTTAAAATAAAAGTCCTTGCATGTAATTTACCATTTGTTTTAATGGTGGACAAAAATGGTCATGTAGTTGGTGAATTTAATGTTATATCATTAAGGGCAAAATGGTAAAAGGTGATTATAATGCTTATTATAATAAAATGAAAACAAAAAGATGGCTTATTATCATGAATATTAGCCGAAAATCAGCCAAAGAAAGAAGGGTTTGAAGCTTTTGTACATTTGGCTCTTTGGTAGCTAAATTGAGGTATGAAATTTGTTCGATTTTTGATAATTTCTACGTTTCTATAATTATTTCTTCGTGTTCTTCAAAGCCCATGTCTGAATTTCTATTTCTGCTAAAGATTTAATGAAATGCCATTTTTGATATAATGAGTTTTGTAATGTTTTTGAATGAATTATAAAGGCTTGGTAGATGGTTCCCAAGTTTTGTCTTCGAGTTTTTGATGAAATCGAGCTATTTGGACTAAATTGTGAATTAAATTTGTTATTTGGGTTGGTATGGAAGTCATGTATATTCGGCCAAGCTATAGTCTTGGTGAATTTTACATATTTGTGATTTTGTGAAAAATAGACTAAATTATTAAAATGTGAAAATGTAAGGGCTAAAATGCAAAATGCCCTAAATATGTGTTTATGGATTAAATTGAATGAAATGAATTGTTGAATGGTTGAATTTGTATTGTATTAGATCAAGAAAAATGAAAATTAGACTTAGATCGAGGAAAGTCTAAAATAGTAGAATAGTCGACTCGTTCCGTACAAAATCCGTTTGAGGTAAGTCAAATTACAATTACGTGTTAATTGAAATAAATTCTGCACATATAAACTATAGTCTGTATTGGATGGCCTTGAGTGCCTGATGAATATCTTTGGAGTAAATTATGATAATATGTTAATATCTGAAAAGCTCTGTATGTTTCTAAGAGAAGTTGACATCTGTCTGAGACATCATGTAAGACCGTGTCTGGGACACAGGCCTCGATTGAGATTTACGTATAAGACCATGTCTGGGACATCGACATCGTATCTGATTTCATGTAAGATCTTGTTTGGGACAGAGGCATCGATATTGAATTACATGTAAGACCATGTCCAGGATGTCGGCATTGTACTTGTTCATGAGCATTCTGTATCGTTTCTGATTCGTCTAATGATAGCGTACGAAATCTGAGATTGAGTATATGAAATGTATAACCTATGTAGGTACGTTTGTATCGTACTAAATTTCTGAATATGAAAAACTCTGTCTCTATAAAATATGTATGGAATTGAAGCATGACATATATGCAAACAAAGGAGCATGATTAAGTTTATGAATTATTCTATGAAATGCTTATGAATTTTTGTGGTTGAATTGTACTTATATGCTTTAGTAGTTAGACCAATTGTATTTGGCTTACTAAGCTCTTTGTAGCTTACTCTATGTTATTACTGTCTGTTTTACAGTTATTGTAGCTACTGAAGGCTTAGGGATAGTCGAGGATAGTCACCACACTATCAATCTCATTTTGGTACTTTTGAAAGTGTAAATATTTTAAAGTATGGCATGTATAGGCTATAAGGTCTATGTCTATAAGTTTTGTTGTATATATATTATGCCATGGCAGTTGGCTAAAAAATGATAAGTTTGTGTATAGTTTGGTCTATGTTTGTAATGTGTTAAGTTCTAATGTGTTTCGGTCATTCTTAAGCATGGAACTGGTTAGAAATTTTGGTATGAATGTTGTATATTATTGCTTGTTGGATTGGACCCAAAAAGGGGTGGCAAATTGGCTTAAATCAATCCTGCATGGGGCCACACGGTCAGGGGACACGGACGTGTCATGTGGCCGTGGGCTAAAGTCAGTAGCTAGCCAAGTATCACACGACCATAACACACGGGCGTGCCTATTGGCCGTGGGTGAAAGTCAGTATGGTTACCCTGTTTTGGCACGGCTGGTTCACATGGGTGTGCCTGATGCCCGTGTGAGGCACACGGCCTGGTTTCACGGACGTGTGACCTCAACAAAATTGAAATATTTTCAATGTTCTGAATTTTATGAATGTGTTCGGTTTAGCTCTAACCGTTCTTAAACGTATGTTTTAGGTTTCGTAGACCATATTAAGAGATGATTGCTTATGAAACGATATTAAATAGTATATATGATTCTGAATTGGTCTGAAATGTTCTGTCTGTCTGGTAATACCTCGTAACCCTAATCCGATGTTGGTTATGTGTTAGGGGTGTTACATACTAAGCTTTAAAGCTTACTCCCTCATTTTCCATTTCTTTTAGTGTTGTCAGGTTGGCTCAGGGTTGGAGATCATCAGAGGGAGCATCACACTATCAAGCTTCACCTTTGGGGTATTGATAAACCTTTAGTGTCTTTGAGCGAGTGGCATGTATAGGGACTTAGTTATTACTATACAAGTTCTTATGATTTAGCCAAATGTATCAGCTTATATCGATTTATTTTATATGGCCATGGGATGTGGCTCATATTGATTATGGTTTGTAAGCCTATCTATCCATGGTATGTTCTAATGCTTTGTGATGTGATGAAGTAGTCATTGCTTATTTGCTATGAATGGTTAGTGTTATGACACATGTGCATGATGAATGCTTTATGATCAATTGAAATGGTCATAGCCAAGAAGTAATTGTGTGATATGGTAAAAAGATGATGATGATTGAACATGAGTGCTTGATGATTAAGTTAGGATTACTTGATAAGTAGAAAATCATGAATTGATGGTAAGAGTGGTAACACAATGGCAAGGCCAACAAATATGAATTGTTGTGCCTAGACTTGGTACCACATGAGTATGGGGTATATATGAATGATAACATGCTAATGCTAACAATGTGTCTTAAGAAAGGATGTTTAATCATTAAATTGATGTTATGATATGTGTCTTTGATGTGTATAAATGTGTAAGGGATTAAGGGTAACAAAAGGCTTGGAAAATAGCTTAAGTACTGGTCACACAGGCAGAGACATAGCAGTGTGTCTCAGCCGGGTAGAGGACACAACCTGGAGACATGGTCATCTGTCCAGGGCGTGTGAAGTCTGTAGCATTTTTTCGAGAATTTAATTCGTCACATGACCTAGTACATGGACGTGTGACTTGGCTATGTGATTCAATTTGTTTAGCTGATGTCATAAACAGAGAGTTACACGGCTTGAGGACATGGGCGTGTTGAGGGCACATGGGCGTGTGACCCTATTTCATGGAAAATTTTTCTAAGTTTTTCCAACACTTTCCAAAGTTCTCAGTTTAGTCCCAAACCGCTTTTAATGCATATTTTGGGCTTCATAGACCCAAATAATGAATGAAACTCATGTGTTTGAATAGCTTTAGAATCTGAATGAAATTTTGTGGTTCGATTTTGCATGTTTGTGTACGTTTAAGTCTGGTAATGCCTCATACTTTGTTTCGGTATCGGATTCAGGTAAGGGGTGTTATATTTTATGGTATCAGAGCTATGGTTTAGTCTATTCTCAGACTAGCATAGCGTACGTGAGTCTAGCTATACATGCCATATTACTACTCGTGAAAGTGTGATGTCTCCCAACACGAATGAGAACTATCTTGTTTGGAGAAAGGTACTCTCCAACTGAGCTACGCCCGACCATGTTGATAGTGATAGTAAAGTATTCGAGCAAAGTGCAGTTATGATGAGTTGACACTTGTAAAGGTACGAATAAGGTCCCTTATATCATGTTACGAATAAAATGCCATTGTTCTGATTGCACATTAAATTTTGATGGATTGCAATGAATCCCTGAAATGAGATAAAGAATTATATTGTAATGAGCTTACCTATGTTTAATCGATAATTCTATGATGTATATGACTGATTTGCTTGAGGGAATGCATGTGTTTAGGTAACTCACCAAAACTATTGATGGAACAAATTTTCATATACTTGTTTGAATAATTATGATTGGTAAGCTCGTATAGCTTGAGTAAATGTGTTAAATTGCTTGGATTGATTTGTATGATTGTAATGATATGTATATGATGATGTGCGAGATGAAAGTTTAGATTGTGATATACTTATCCATGTTTGCTGGCCCTCATATGATGTTATGTACCTGAGTTGTTTGATTGAATGAATGTGATAAGTAAAGTTATTCAAAATTTATAGAATGCATGTATAAGTGCACTTATTTAAATGAGATAACTGGAAAGTTTGCGTAAAACAAATATGAATGTTAGTTTGCCTGAAGTGGATGATTTGATTATGATGATATTACTATGATGATGAAAGTTGTGTCATATGTATATGTGTATGAGAGACAAATTAGGGACATTACGACCTCACCCCCTTACTAAAGTGGCATTTTTATAATGAAATTCCACGAGAGTTATGCTGAATAAGTTCCTAAACGTGAAACCAAAGAGTTCAGTAATAGAATAATTATAAATATGATCAGAGATTAAGAATGGGTTAGCAAGAAAAGATAGAGTTAGAAAGGTATCAGATTGATCTAAAGATTATTTGGTTTGCGAAATATCACAGTTAGAGAAGAGATGAGCGTTGGTAAATCGACTTATTCAGGCACGATGTCGAGAGAATGTATTAATTGAAATTTCTTCAGAACTAATTTTCTTTAGTGAAAGGAATAAAGCAGATGTAACACCCTATACCCATAACCCACGCCGAGTCGGAGTACGAGGCATTACCTAACTTTATCTCATTGATACAAACAGTCTCAATTCACCGAGACTTGGTCCAAATTAAAAATTTTTCAATTTCTACTTTAAACTTCTTATTATGGGCCTACGAGTCCCAAATCGACCGTTAAAAACTCTTCGGAACCATTCTGGGTCCTTAAACCAACCTTAAGAAATTTGCCTTAAAATAGGGCACACATACATGTGGAAGGGTAACACGCCCTTGTGACCATTTCGACATGGTCGTGCTGGTGGTTCGTGTGGCTCACATGGCCTAAGCACCCTGGGACACACCCGTGTCCAACACCTGTGTGGAATTAAATTCTAATTCACACCTACAGGGGTTTTCACACAGCTAGACACACGCACATGTCAATGTCCCGTGCCCCTCAGACGGCAAGACAAGCCCGTGTCTTAACCCGTGTGCAATAACCTGGGTATTCTGTTTCTGACGTCAGCATTTCTAAATTATCACATGACCAATGCACATGCCTGTGTACTAGGCTGTGCCCTCTACACGGCTGAGATACATGATCGTGTCTCTGCCTGTGTGTTCATTATCATGCATACTGACTTGAAATTTTTACGTGCAGGGGTCATACGGCCGGACCATATGCCCATAAGGTTGACCGTGTGTCACACACGAATGTGTGGGTAATATAAGGCTATTTACCAAACCTTATAGCCACCCTTGCATACCTATTTTCACGTAAATACCAGCCATTACCAAAACAAGCATAATTTCCAAAATCAAATCAGCCACAATAGACATTCATTCAACCAAGTAGATGCAAATTTTATAAACTCAAAATAAATATTAGCCATCATTCATGGCTTAATACTAAGTGTGGGATCTATCCCAAGCCAACACATTTGGCCAAATCTCCAAGACTCAAAATAATAAGTTCTAATCCTATACACGCCAAATTCAAAAAATATGAATCCAACTATACCGAATGTTTTGGTTGATAGTGTGATCGATATCTCTAACTTCTGGTGATCCTTGAGCTAGTTAGGCGGCACTAAAAGAAATAGAAAGGGAAGGGAGTAAGCATAAAGCTTAGTAAGTTGCATATAAATAAATATACAACAATTAAGTCTACAATTTACCAACAAAATATGATACCAAAGTGGGCATAAGCATGACTTACTCTTTACTTCATACAAATCACATAGCATATACATTGAGTTCACATATTATACATATGTATCACTTAGGTACCTGTAATACTCACAATACAGTTATACTTTTCTCATTAACTTAAATTTATAACTCTCGTCGTTCAACCATTCGGAACACTACCAGATATTCCATATGCCTTAATCATGGGTAAAGTACCGGCCGATGCCATGTCCCAGACATGGTCTTACATTGGCTATCATCTTTGAGGTCGATGCCATGTCCCAAACATGGTTTTACACTAGCTCTCACATAACCGTGCCGATGCCATGTCCCAAACATGGTCTTACATTGACACATCTCGTAGCCGATGCATGTCCCAGACATGTCTTATACTGGCTTACGTCTCGAGGTTGATGCATGTCCCAGACATGTCTTACATAGTACTCATCTTAATGTCGATGCCATGTCCTAGACATGGTCTTACACTGGCTCTCATAATGTGGATGATGCATGTCCCAGACATGTCTTACACTAGCTCACACAAATGACCCAGGTGATACGGCATGAATATCTGGTTTACTTCCTAAGGTCCCAACGAGAAATCTACTATCTCAATGATCATTACACATTCTCAATCTCGAAATCAAGCAATTCATGCCATATCTATTCAATGACAATTTAAATATGGATATTAGCAATGTAGTTATATTATTTACATACAACTTACCTCGGATTTCAAAATGTAGTGATTATACGGTTTAGTCGATTTGCTTGACTTTCCCCCGGTCTTGGTTTGGATTTGAAAATTCTTGATCTATATTAGAAAAATACACTTGTTTAGTCACTAATTACAATTAGGCAATTTGAAATTCACATTTTTGGTAAAATGACCGTTTTGCCCCTAGACTTTGGTAAAATGACCATTTTACCCCTATTCCCGAAAATTAATTTTTATCGAATTTCTTTGCCTCTTAAGCTTAGATGAACTCTTTTTAATCTTATAGAAACATAAAATTCCCACTATTTCACGTACTTATCACTTATTTTGCAACTTATACACAATCGTCCATTTAGGTGTTTTCATGCTAACACCTTTCACAAAAGTTGTTTATTAGACAACCAAGACTCATTTTCTTCCATAAAAACTCAGCGAACAACACAAATTCTTTCATGGAAAAACCCTAAACTCTTGATCATTTTGCAAGATAGCACCCTCATTTGAAAACTCATGCTTCAAGGGTCTCAAAAGTAAAAAAATTATTTTAGAAAAGCCATTAGGATCACTTACTTGTGAGTGCTTCAAGTTGCTGAAAATTTTTGAAGCTTAAAACCCCAAAAATAGCTGATATTTTCAGCTAAGAAGAAATGGGAAATAGGGTGATATCATTTCCTTTTTTTATTTTCTATTTTAGTCAAAATTGGTCACCTCATCCCACCAAAAATTGAAATTTTTGACCACACATGTCTCCTATGGCCGGCCACCCTATTTCTAGGGGTTTGATTGCCCTTTAAAGCCCCCCCAATTTAGGTTCTCTAGCTATTTAACACCTTTAGCTATCAATTAAGGACTTTTACACTTTATGCGATTTAGTCCTTTTTCACAATCGGGCTCACAAAGTCAAAATTAACTCACCAAAATTTTCATGTACTAATATAAACATACTATGACTCCAAAATAATAATAAAATAATTTCTCCAACTTTGGATTTATGGTTTCGAGACCACTATTCTGACTAGGCCCTAAATCGAGTTGTTACATTTCTACCCCTTAGGGATTTTTGTCCTCGAAAATCTTACCAGCGAATAAGTTCGGGTATTGATCTCTCATAGTCTCCTCGAGTTCCCATGTGGCTTCCTCGACTCCATGTCTATGCCACAAAACCTTCACAAGTGCTATATTCTTATTTCTCAACTGTTTGACTTCCCGAGCCAAAATCTTGACCGACTCCTCGCCATAAGTCATGTCCGGAAGAATTTCAACCTCTGTCGGCTTAATCACATGAGAAGGGTCTGATCTATATCAACGTAGCATGGACACATGAAACATGTTGTAAATCTTTTCCAATTCCAGTGGCAAATCCAATCGGTAGGTAACTAGCCCTACTTTCTCGGTAACTACGTAAGGTCCTATGAAACGAGGACTCAACTTGCCTTTTCTACCAAATCTGAAGACTTTCCTCCACGAAGATACTTTTAAAAATACCTTATCATCGACTTGAAACTCAATTTCCTTTTGTTTCAAATCCGCATAAGATTTCTGTCTATCCGAGGCAGCCCTTAAGCAGTCACAAATCACTCTAACTTTATTTTCAGTCTTCTTAATGAATTCGACCCCCTGAATCTAACCTACTTCAAGCTTGGTCCAATATAAGGGCGTTCGGCACTTTCGCCCATATAATGCCTCATAAGGCTCCATTTTCAGACTTGTCTGATAACTGTTATTATAAGTGGATTCATCCAACAGTAGATACTTTTCCCAACTACCTTGGAACTCAAGGACGTAACACCGTAACATGTCCTCTAATATCTGAATTACTCTCTCTGACTGACCGTCGGTTTGTGGATGGAAAGTTGTGCTAAAATTCAACTTTGTTCCCAGAGCCTCTTGTAACTTTTTCCAAAACCTCGAGGTAAACCTCGGGTCTCTGTTTGAAACAATTGATATGGGCACTCTGTGTAGTCTCACAATCTTGGAAACATACAAGTTGACTAATCTCTCAAGGGAGTAATCGGTACGCACTGGTATAAAATGTGCTAACTTTGTTAGCCTATCCACAATAACCCAAACAATATCCTTTTTCTTTGGGGTTACCCGCAAACCCGTCACAAAGTCCATAGTGATTCGATCCCACTTCCACTCGCGGACTATGATAGGCTGAAGTAGACCCGAAGGCACTTGATGTTTAGTCTTTACTTGTTGACATACCAGACACTTAGACACAAACTCTGAAATATCTCTTTTCATACCCGACCACCAATACATTTTTTTAAGGTCGTTGTACATTTTCACACTGCCCGGGTGGACGGACAAACAACCACAATGTGCTTCTCTCAGAATCTTCTGAATAAGCTCATTGTCTTTGGGTACACAAATTTTATCTCTGAACATTAAACATCCATCGGTACCAATACGAGAATCTGTATACATGTTTTTTTTTAAGAACACATTAAATTACAGAGTAGAATAAAACATAGCTAAGCAACTATTTCAATTCAAATCTCGACAAAAATGGGGCTTAAATTAATTTAGGGGGTTTCAATAATAATAAGTTAAAGGTTAATATTAAGGGTAATACAAGAAATGACTTGTTAGGCTCAAGGGGGTTCACTAGGGGTTAATTGTGGAGGTAGGCTTTTCATGGCATGAGTGGGTTAATCCTAAGTGCCTTAATCATTTTGACATATCAAATCAAAAAGTTTGGTCTCAACATGAATAATCAAGCAAGTTCTAGAATAACAGTTCACTACTGACGCACTCAAAGCAATAATAAAAGTCAGCATGAAAGAATTAATAGATGCTCAAAAGGCTCAAAAAATCTCACAAAAATTATGGCTTTTTGATGTTTAAAACTTGTGAATCCCAACTCAAAGTAATACCTAAATTTTGGGGAAACAACCTAAGATTTAAATTCTTAAAAATCAACTTATCATGTTTGATTCTCTAATGTTTTACAGTTTAAACAGTCAATGCATAAATGGCTATGTTTTAATTCAAGATATATCAATCAAAATCATAAATCGGTCAAAATTTATCCTAAATATGATATGAGAGCTTTTTAAGAGAACAAGGCAGTCATTCAGGGATTTTTATGATAATAAATAAATACCCCCCACACTTAAGATGTACATTGCCCTTAATGTACAAAGATAGATATTATAATATAAAAATAAGATAGGGGGAGAAGTGAAACTTGCTGTATGGTGAATTCCTCGAACTAGAGTTCTGGAGAGTAATCGGTTCGAGAGTGGAGGAGGATACTCTAGCGGTCGTAGAGGTTCATTAGGCCATAAGTCCTGCGTCAAAAGGATATTATCTATAGTAGCTATAGTCGTGGGCGAGCAGGACATGGTAGTAGTGAAGAACCTTTTCCTGTGGAGTTTTAGTTCCTATGTGATGATGAGCTTAAGAGCTCTATATAACTGTGATAAAATCAAGAACTTTTTAGGGGATATTAGGAAGAATAATTACTCAAAAAGATATAACCAAAATTATTAATTAAAAATAAAATTTCTAAAATCTAATAAAAATAAAAAACATAAAATAATAAATAAATGTTTTTAAACATCTTCATCGCTGGATGGTTGGCGAGGTGGGACTGGCGATGAGATATGGAGGTGTTGAGAAATCGAGTGAGGCGCTCAGAGATGTCAGCATATGAAGCCGCCGCATGAACTGGACGAGAGGGTGGTAGTGGCTGGAATGGTGGGTCCTCGTGCTGTGAAGGGACATCATCAGGAATGTCTTCGTAGGCCTCCTCTTCGGTAGATTAGGCGAGACGATACTGGGGAGGGTAGGTTCCTCGGTACCTCTCGATCATTCTCATGCTAAGCATGCTCGAGATGCCTTGTGGATACATCTGGCCGATGAGGGTGAGGGATGATTCCTGGGCCGCTGTGTTCAGGAACCCGAAGTGTCGCACCAGTTGAGTTACGTAGAGGCCAATGGAGATGACCCCCTTCCAATGCCGCTCCGTCTGGTGCTGAATCATGAGGGTGATGAAATAGGCAAGGTCGAGACGTGCCCGTGTGACATACACTATAAGAATTAGGCGTCGTGGGTGTTGTCGACGCCAGTGCTCTCTCGCCTCTCTGTAATCGTGTGAGCTAAAATAGCGTGTAGGTACCTCAGGGATGGTGGGAGAACTGATGCCTTGGAGTGGCTAGGATTGTAGGAGGCTGCACTAGGGGCCAAAGTGTGCCAGTACTTCGAGGGAGAAAAATGTATGTGGCGAGTGAGAGCATGTAGTTCATTTTCCTCCTTGAACTCCTCCGTATATAAGCCTAGTGCAACACCGAACTCTGGGACATTTATCTAGCGGAGTAACCCACCTAGGCGAAACTGGACCGTGTCGGGATCATCGTAATTTGTCATTACGGTCTGAAGATGGAACGTTGAGCATAGTTCCATCGTGAACTCGAGGTATGTTGGTTTGATGATCCCAAAGAACAGCTCCAAAGGGTCGGTGGTTAGGAGAGCCCGAATCGCATCAGCCATCTAAACTTGTTCTACGACAGCCCAATCGATGCAGTGGCCTGCAATTAAGGGTCAGGCCCAAAGTATTTGGAAAAGCTCTTCTTGAGGCCCTCGGAGGAACTGCAGGAGAGGGTGACGAATTTCTGTGGTTGGACCCACGAAAGATGACGCTCCCTTCCTCTTCTTCGAGGCAGGTACGATGGTGTTCTTTCCTCGTGATGACGACATTAAAAGCCTGTAATATAAAGAATAATAATAATAGGTAAACGAATTCGAAGAAGTAAAAGGCATGAATTTGAACTAACTATTTCAGCTAAGACTACTAATATGAAGCAAACTCAACCACAATAACAATGAGAATGAGAATAGAAATGTAATAGGTATGAGGTTTTCCTAATCTCAATTTAACACGGAATGTATGATGACTAACCTAGGAATGAAAATTAAATGACAGACATTGGCATGGTAATAGCATGAGAATATGCATAGTAATGTCATAGGTATGAGGTGTTCCTAATAACTTGATTTAACACGAAATGTATGATAACTAACCTAAGAATGCAAATTAAATGATAAAAAAATGAAAAACAGTTCAAAAGATATGAAGATTATGATGATAATAAGCATTAGAAATAGGTAAAATAGAAGTGAAAGGAGTAAACAAATGCTAAGGGAAAGAGATTGAGCATAAAAAATGAAGTGGGAAGCGGCACACGGGCGTGGCAGGGAGGCTGTGTGGAGTTGCAGCGGCTAGGGTTAGGGTTTTTGAATGGGGAAGCAAGTGAATAGTGCAGGGTATTTATAGATTTTGGGCCATACGGCCAGGGCACACGCCCGTGTTCCACAATTTCAGCCCACGTGATTCATGAATTTCAAATTTGGGTGCGTCTGACATTTAGTAGACGCTCGTGTTCCCGCCTGTCAAACGAGCGACCCGGGTTCGATCCTCGGCAACGGCGCCAAAAACTTGATCGAGTGATTTCGTGATAGGTTTTAAATATTTATAATTACTCGTTCTTGAACTAACTATTATCGCGATGTAGGCAAGTGTACCTATCGAACAGTAATATAGTTTTAGCAAGACTGGATTGTCGAACCCAAAGGAACTAAAAGTACTAGTAATGACTGTCTTTTTATTATCTAGCCTAAGAATAAAGAGGTTTTTATTTTAACTAACAAATTATCTAAACTAAGAACACATAGAAAATGGAATTGGGGAATTGCTTTTGGAAAAATCGATTGAATGAAGACAATACCTAAGGAAAAATCCACCTAGACTGTACTTGTTATTCTAGCTCCGAATCGGACGATTTATTCATTTAACTTGTTCCGTAGAGATCCCTAAGTTATGTTATTATCCCTATTCAAGACTAATAATGTCTAATCCCTAGATTAAATAACCGAGACTTTTCTCTAATTAACACTCTAGGGTTGCATTAACTCGATTTATGGATCCCCTAATTAGGTTTCACCCTAATCCGGCAAAATCTTGTCACCCTATGTCTAGGTACGCAATCAACTCTGCTTAATTATGACAAATGTACTCTTAAATAGGGTCTATTCCTCCTCTGAATAAGAGCTTATCTTGAATCGGTATCCTGGGATATCAAAACAAGAATTAAGAACACATAATTAAGAATAAGTCAAATATTTATCATACAATTCAGAAAATAATAACAAGATTTGTCTTAGGTTTCATTCCCCTTAGGTATTTAGAGGATTTAGTTCAAAACTAAATAAGAAAACATTTCAGAATAATAAAGAATACAAAACATAAAGAAAACTCAAAAATCTTAAAGGGGAATTGAGGAGAGATCTTCAGTCTTGATGATGAATCCGGCTTCTGAGATGAATCAATCGGCTTTCTTGGAGTATTCCTTACCCCCTACTCTCTCCTCCCTTTTCTTCCTTCTTTAGGGTGTATTTATAGGCTTTGGAATGCCTAAAAGCCCTCAAAATTAGCCTTTTCCAAATTGAACTCAACTTTGGCTTAGCAGGGACATGCCTGTGTGACACGCTCGTGTGTGATTACTTCAGGCCATGCTCGAGCTTGCCAAATTGACACAGCCTTGTGGTCTGCCTGTGTGAGGGGGTCCAGGCCGTGTTGATTTTGTAGTTTGGCCTATTTTATCCATTTTTTGGCCCGTTTCTCATTCCTTTCGCTCTCTTATGCTCTCCTAAGTGTAAAACATGAAATTAAAGCATTAGGAGCATCGAATTCACCAATTCTAATGGAAAATCATCCATAAAATATGTTAAACATGGGGTAAAATATGTATAAATTATGGTTTATCACTCTCTCAACGAGTACTACAAATTCTCTTATCTCTAAGATGCCAACAAACACTCTGATGTCTTCATTAAGTACATACTCAAACCTCTTACACATGGTAGCTTTAGTGGATACGCATTCCTGTGCATATTTGCTGAGTTTCACGAACTCGCGTTCACACTCTATCACAATCTTATTACCTTGCTTCAACTCTAAAAATTCCTTCCTTTTTTGATCCATGAACCTCTGGCTAATATATTTTTTTCGAAACTCTTCTTGGAAAAATTCCCAGATTACTCTTTCTCTCGGTACCACCGACACGAAAGTATTCAACCACTGATATGCTGAATCCTGTAAAAGTAACACCGCATACTTCATGTATTCTTCAGGTGTGCATGATAATTCATCAAATACCCTGATGGCATTTTCTCGCCAAAATTCTGCTCTCTCCGGATCATCATCTATGCTAGGTCGAAATTCCTTGGCCTCTTGTTTCCGAATCTTGTCTACCAGAGGCTTCTCTCTTCTAAACATGTCCGCGCCTTGCGGAGCTACTGGGGCATGCTGAGGAATCGGGGAAGGTGAGGGAGGTGGAGTGTTCAGGTTTGCACAAACGAACTTCGTGTACCAAGCATCCATTGTCTGGAAGTAGGCTTCTCTAGCCCCTCCGCCTTGGCCCATAGTCACGGGCTCACTCTCAACCGGCGCGGTCCCTTCGGTGAGACCCGGCACATTACTTTCCATGTCATCTGCCATGGCTCTATCAGGATCCATTTACTATATAAAAACATAATTTATAATAGTCAGAATTCGTCACACTATCAATGTACAATTATGGCATGTATAGCTAGACATGTACTCTCGCTAAGTTAGTCCTAAAACCAACTGAACCATAGCTCTGATACCACTAAATGTAACACCCTATACCCGTAACCCACGCTGGGTCAGAGTACGAGACATTACCTAACTTTATCTTATGCATACAAATAGTCTCAAGTCACCGAGACTTGGTCTAAATTAAAACTTTTTCAATTTAAACTTCTTACTATGGGCCTAAGAGCCCCAAATCAACTGTTAAAAACTATTTAGAACCATTTTAGGTCCTTAAACCAACCTTAAGAAATTTTCCTTAAAATAGGGCACACACCCGTGTGGAAGGTAACACACTCGTGTGACCATTTCGACATGGTCGTGCTGGTGGTCCGTGTGGCTCACACGGCATAAGCACCCTGGGACACGCCCGTGTCCCACACCTGTGTGGAATTAAATTCTAATTCACACCTACAGGGGTTTTCACAAGGCAAGACACATGCCCGTGTCAATGTCCCGTGTCCCTCACACGGCCACGACACACTCGTCTCTTAACCTGTATGCAAAAACTTAGGTATTCTATTTCTGACATCAGCATTCCTAAATTGTCACACGGTCAAGGCACACGCCCGTGTACTAGGCCGTGTCCTCCATACGGCTGAGACACATGGTCGTGTCTCTGCTCGTATGTTCATTATCATGCATACTGACTTGAAATTTTTATGTTCAGGGGTTACACGGCCGGACCATACGCCCATAGGGCTGACCGTGTGTCACACATGGCCTAGACACACGGCTGTGTGTCTACTGTAATATCCCGAATTAGGGCCTAATCGGAATAGTGGTTTCGTAACCACAAATCCGAGATAGAAATAATTATTTTATAATTATTTTGATGATTATGATATGATTGCATGATTGTGTGAAAATTTCGTGATGAAATTCTATGCCTAAAGTGCTTAAATTGAAAGTAGGGACTAAATCGAATAAGTTGCAAAATTTGCATTCTAGAAATTTTTAGTATGAAATTGCTTTGAAATATTTATTAGGAGGTCTTAAATAGAAATTTTACCAATTTTAAGTTCATGGACAAAATTAGGACATGGAAGGAATTTTTGGAAAGTTTAGTAGTAAGGGTATTTTGGTCATTTAGTTATTAAAATGAATTAAAAACAAAATTAAAAGCCAATTTTTGTCCATCTTCTTCATTAGGCCGAAATTTCAAGGGTTCTCCATAGCTAGGGTTTTCTTCAAGCTTCCAAGCTCCATAGTAAGTGATTCCAAGCCCGCTTTTAATGATTTTTACGTTTTGAGATCCCTTAACTCGATAAAGCTTATGTTAGCAATAATTTAACCTAGGGTTTATATTTGGAAAAATACCCATAGGTGAAATTTGTGTATTTTGATGTTTTATGATAGAATATGAAGTTTTAAATTATGTTAGACAACTTGTACTACTCGATTTTAAGCAAAAAGCGAGTAAAAGGGCTTAATCGGTAAAAATACCTAATAGTCACAAGTACATGTTAGAGTGAGAATTTGATGTTGCCATAGAAGAGAAAAGTGATCAGCATGTTGTAAAACATAAGAATAAGGAATAAAGTTTAATCCCGAGCTTAGGGGCAAAAATGTAAATATGCAAAAGTTTAGGGGCAAAATTGTAATTTTGCCAAAATTTGAGTTAAGGATTAATTTGATAATGTGAGTATTAAATAAGCTAAATGTGTTATTTTAGATCAAGAAAGACGTGGAATCGACCTCAATCGAGGAAAAGAAAAGATTGTGGACTAAATTGCAAAATCTTTGTATTTTGGTACCAAGGTAAGTTCATGTGTAAATAATGTAGCATAATTGTTATTTTTAAGTTATTGATATTAATTATGTGTTATGCTGAATTTCATTATGAAATGTATGCTTTGTGGTTAATTTCAAATAATATGTAAATTATGTGAGCTACTTGTTAAATATAATTGTTACTGAGTATTGATTTGGCATTCTACGGAAGACGGAAAGGATAAGTGTTCGAGAAAAATCCCGTTTGAACCTTAGGAATAGATTAGGGTACAAGTGACATGTCACTAGGATGGTTGAGCATCCGAACTCGTTGAGTTGAGTCCGAGTTCGTGAGATGTAACTAGGCATCCGAACTCGTTGAGTTGAGTCCGAGTTCACTTATGGATGCGAACGCCCGAGCTCGTTGAGTTGAGTCCGAGTTCACTTATGGGCGGGTTACATGATTGCTTGATTTCATCTATGGCACTTATGTGCAAGTTATCCATGTATCCGAATTATATTCCGATGTGTTCAACGGGTAAAGTTCTACTCAAATGGAGGAAAATTTCGAGATGTAAAGAGACGTATTGGTAAGTGATATGAAATGGATATTTTGGACAGGTATGTATTTAACCCTCGGGTTGAGTATTGATACAACCACGATAAGGTAATAAGATGATGAAGAATGATTAAAAATGTGATATGTGTTTTAGTGATGTATGCTAATGTTGACCGGTATAACTGCTTGTTATGTTACTTATTATTTGCATATGAACTTACTAAGCATTTATGCTTACTCCTCCTTCTTACTCATTTTAGTTTTGGACAAGCCAGCTCGTGAGTCGGGATAGGTCGAAGGCTCATCACACTATCCGAAGACTTTTGGTAAATGGCTTGTAAATTTAAGTATGGCATGTATAGCAATATACCCATTTTGTGTAAATGATCTTATGGTATGGTTGTGGAATGGTTGAGGAAATGCTTGATAATGATAAATTATGAAAATGGTTAGTGTAGATTATGTTTGATGTTAAGGAAAACTATTAAGATACTTAGTGCATAAAACTCATAAAAGGATGAAATTTGCCATAAATGAATCTGCAGCAACACTGATGCGAGTTTGAAAATTTACTAAAATCATAGAAATTGAATTTGGTGATGGACTACATATAAAATTGAAGCTTATTATGTCTAGTTTCACATGAAACAAATGAAACAGGTAAAGGAATTATATGTTAGAAGATATTTGAATTTTAGTGAAACAGGGTCATAGCAGTTTTTGAATCCCCTGTTCGTACTTTAGAAATTCACCATAAATTGTAAAGATATAATTAGGTAGTGTATTTTATATCCTAAGAATCCTTATTGAGTATAGTTTTAGTAGAAACAAATCTCATAGTCATATGAATTTTTTACAGAGATAAATGTGGTTTGTAGTAAACAGAGGTCAGACCAGTCGAGTCCTAAAACAGGGGTAACTTTAACTAATAAACTGTACTAATTGGCCCAACCAAAAATTCTATAAAAAATTTATTAGATAGTTATATGAGTCTAGATTCAGGGAAAATTTACGGATCTTGATTTCGAGTTTCTTAACTCAAGATATTATTTTTCTTGTGACTGTGATGCAAGTAGCTTAAAAGCTGTGAATGTAGAAACAAATAATCCAAAGTTCTAAAAATGTTAAACTAAGCTTAGTAACACCTCATACTCGACTCCGGTGATGGTCTCGGGTGTGGGGGCTTTACATTTAGTGGTATCAGAGCAGGTTTAGTCGGTTCTCGGACTACGTGTTGTATGTACGGATTTTGCTATACATGTCATATGTATGAATTGTGATAGTGTGACGACTTCTGACCTTTTAAATGAATTTTTTATATAGTAAATGGATCCCGATCCAGTTGTGGCGAGATGAAGTAGAGAGTATGCCATGACTCCATTGAAGGAGCAGCGCCGATCGAAAACCCACCCCTCATTGTTGGTCGGGAGGAGGAGAAAGGGATCGGAAGCCTTTCTCCAAATGATGAGTGCATGGTACCTTGAGTTCGTTCGACGAACCCAAATGTACGACCTCCCCACCTCCCCAATTCCTCAACCTATGCCTCCAATGCCTCATGGAGTGGATATGATAAAATTTCACAGAACCCCCCGTTGATAGAATTCGCAAGCAAGGGGCCAAGAATTTAAAGCAAATATTGATGATGACGCCGAGAAAGCGAGTTCGGCTTGAGAATTCTATCCGGTATTTGATGAATTATCTTGTACACGAAGAATGTTTAAAATCGCTATATCTTTGTTGAGGATTCACTTATAATTGGTGGAAGACTTTGATTTGGTGGTACCGAAAGAGAAAATAACTTGGGAATTTTTCAAGAAGAGTTTGGAAGAAATATATTAGTGAAAGATTTATTGATCGAAATGTAAAGAGTTTCTTGAGTGAAGCAAGGTAATATGATGATCTCGAATATGAAAGAGAGTTTGTTCGATTAAGTAAGTATGCCAGGAACATGTTCCTACAGAAGCCAAGATGTGCCGACGATTTGAAGACGGGCTCAACGAAGACATCAAGGTATTTGTTGGAATTCTTGAATTAAAAGAAATGGTAGTATTGGTTGATCGAGCTTGTAAGGTCAAGAATTACTTAAAGAAAAGAAAAGGTAGAGGTGAGACTAGAAATTGGAAGAAAAGACCGATGAGCGGTTCATTTTCACAACAACTGGAAAGTCAAGGAATATGAATCCTCGTTCCCAAGCTTCATTGGGCAATCATATAGGAATTATAGGAAGCAAAATGTGGGTCCTAAATCCTAGACTACTTGGCCCCAGTGTAGGGAACTCGAGATTTGTTAAACACGAGTGCCGTGTGTGGTAGAAATCATTTTGGTCCGTGTAGAGCAAATGAATGTTTTCGATGTGGTTCTCCGGATCATTTTATTAGAGACTGCCCAAAGAGAGCTGAGAAAGAAAAATTTTAGAATGTAAAAGCTAGTGGTGCAGACTCGAGGGGAAGGTATCTGAGAAAAGTGGAAGTGAAACAAGCGGTAAGAATGTAGCCGAGGATGCAGGTTAGACTGAAGGAAGGGCTCGGTTAGACTGAAGGAAGAACTCCGCTAGAACTTATGCTATTAAAGCGCGTGAAGATGCTTCCTCACCGATGTGATTACTGGTACATTTTCTCTATAATGTTAATGTTATTGCTTTGATTGATCCGGTTCTACTCATTCATATGTGTGCATGAAATTGGTGTCTAGTATGAATATACTGTTGAGAACACGAAATTTATGATTAGAGTGTCGAATCCGTTAGGCAAATGTGTATTGTTGATAAAGTATGTAAGAAATGTCCTTTAATGATTCGGGATCATTACTTTCTGGCTGACTTGATGTTGTTGCCGTTTGATGAGTTTGATGTTATTTTGGGTATGGATTGGTTGACATTGCATGATGCTAAAATAAATTGCAAAGAAAAGGTTATAGAATTAAAGTGTGAAAATGGTGAAACTCTGCGAGTTGAATCAGATAAATCAGAGGCATTGCCTAGTGTGATTTCTTCAATGTCGGCTCAAAGATATCTCGAGAAAGGGTTATGAAGCTTATTTAGCGTATGTAATTAATACAAAAGAAGTTGAAAAGAAAGTTGAATCGAAGGGTTGTGTGTGAATTTGCGGACGTATTTCGGAAGAATTGTCGGGTTTGCCTCGGTCGGGAAGTAGAATTTGGTATTGATTTGATACCGAACGACTCCGATTTCGATTGCTCCGTATAGATTGGCACCAGCAGAGTTGAAGGAATTAAAGTCGCAGTTGCAAGAGTTGACTGATAAAGGTTTTGTGAGACCGAGTTTTTCACCTTGGGGTGCTCCCGTGTTATTTGTGAAAAAGAAGGATGGTTCTATGAGATTATGTGTTGATTATCGGCAGTTAAACAAGGTGACAATCAAAAACAAGTATCCGTTGCCAAGAATTGATGATTTGTTTGATCAGCTAAAAGGAGCGACATGGTTTTCAAAGATTGACTTGAGATCTGGGTATTACCAACTGCGGGTAAAAGAGTCGGATGTGCCTAAAACTACTTTTAGAACAAGGTATGGTCATTATGAATTTTTAGTTATGCCATTCGGATTGACAAATGCTCCTGCTGTGTTTATGGATTTAATGAATCGCATATTTCAACCATACTTGGACAAATTTGTTGTGGTGTTTATATATGATATTTTAATTTATTCAAAAGATGATACAGAGCATGCTGAGCATTTGAAGATAGTTTTGCAAACTTTGAGAAATAAGCAGCTGTATGCTAAGTTTAGTAAAAGTGAATTTTGGCTTCGAGAAGTTGGATTTTTGGGTCATATTGTTTCAGGTGATGGTATACGGGTTGATCCTAGTAAAATTTCAGCCATTGTTGATTGGAAACCACCGAAAAATGTAATTGAAGTTAGAAGTTTCTTGGGGCTAGCTGGGTATTATCGGCGGTTTGTAAATGGATTTTCTATAATTGCTGCTCTTATAACTAGATTACTCCGAAAGGATGTTAAATTTGAATGGACGGAAGAATGTCAACGAGTTTTGAAGAATTGAAAAGTTATTAACAGAGGCACCAGTGTTAGTACAGCCGAATCGGTAAAGAATTTGTGGTGTATAGTGATGCTTCTCTAAATGGTTTGGGGTGTGTGCTCATGCAAGAAGGAAAAGTGGTGGCATATGCTTGAGGCGCTTAAAACCTCATGAGAGGAATTATCCTACTCACGATTTGGAATTGGCTGCGGTGGTGTTTGCTTTGAAAATTTGGCGACATTATTTGTATGGTGAAAAATGTCGGGTATATCCGACCACAAAAGTCTTAAGTACTTGATGTCACAAAAGACTTGAATTTGAGACAACGAAGATGGTTGGAGTTGTTGAAAGATTACGAGCTTGTTATTGATTATCATCCGGAAAGCGAATGTGGTTCTTGATGCTTTGAGCGAAAGTTGTTGTTTGCTTTGAGAGTTATGAACACTCGGTTGAAAGTGTCGGATGATGGTTCGATTCTAGCAGAGTTAAGAGCAAAACCAATGTTTTTACAAGAGATTTCTGAAGCTTAGAAAGATGATCAAGATTTGCAAGCCAAGAGAAAATAGTGTGAAGTTGATACAGAGTCAGATTTCAAAATTGGTTCGATGGGTGCTTAATGTTTAAAGATCGGATTGTGTATCAAGAATGAGGAATTGATTCAAAAGATCCTACAAGAAGCACATAGTGGTTATTTCTCGATTCATCCGGGTAGTACGAAAATGTATAATGACTTGAAGAAAATGTATTGGTGGAATGAAAAGAGATATATTAGAGTTTGTGTCTAAATGCTTAATCTGTCAACAGGTGAAAGCTGAACACCAAGTGCCTTCGGGATTACTTCAGCCTATTATGGTTCCTGAATGGAAATGGGATCGGATTACTATGGATTTTGTTTCAGGATTACCATTGACTCCAGGAAAGAAAGATGCCATCTGGGCAATAGTTGACAGATTAACTAAGTCGGCTCATTTTATCCCGGTACGTACGGATTATTCTCTTAACAAGTTGGCTGAATTGTATATTAGAGAAATTGTTAGATTACACGGAATACTATTGTCGATTATTTCAGATAGAGATCCAAGGTTTACCTCGCGGTTTTGGCAAAAGTTGCAAGACGCGTTAGGTAATGAGTTAAATTTCGATCGCTTTTCATCCACAAACCGATGGACAATCGGAAAGAATAATTGATTCTTGAAGACATGCTCGGATGTTGTGTATTGGAATTTCAAGGAAGTTGGGAAAGATATTTGCCGTTGGTAGAATTTGCTTACAACAATAGCTATCGACGAGCTTGAAAATGGCACCTTATGAAGCATTGTATGGTCGTAAGTGTCGAACGCCTTTGTCTTGGATGAACTCAAGGAAAATCGATTTATGGAGTTGATCTAATAAAAGAAAAGAAAAAAAGTGAAGATAATTCGAGATTTTTGAAAGTCGCTTGAGATAGACGAAATCATATGCGGACCTAAAGCGAAAGGACATTGAGTTTCAAGTTGGTGATAAGGTATTTTGAAAGTGTCTCCATGGAAGAAAGTCCTTAGATTTGGACGAAAGGGCAAGTTAAGTCCGCGTTTTATTGGACCGTATGAAATAATTGAAAAAGTTAGACCGGTAGCATATCGGTTAGCATTACCACCTGAATTAGAAAAGATTCATGATGTGTTTCACGTATCTATGTTACGTCGGTATCGTTCGGATCCTTCACATATAATTTCACCGACAGAAATTGAACTGCGACCGGATATGACTTATGAAGAAGAACCGATTAAGATTTTAGCTCGAGAAGTCAAACAACTAAGAAATAAAAATGTTGCACTTGTGAAGGTGTTGTGGCAAAGGCATGAAGTAGAAGAAGCTACATGGGAATCCGAAGAAACTATGAGAAATCAATACCCACATCTATTTACAGGTAAGATTTTCGAGGATGAAAATCCTTAAAGGGGGAGAGAGTTGTAATATCCCGAATTAGGGCCTAATCGGAATAGTGGTTTCGTAACCACAAATCCGAGATAGAAATAATTATTTTATAATTATTTTGATGATTATGATATGATTGCATGATTGTGTGAAAATTTCGTGATGAAATTCTATGCCTAAAGTGCTTAAATTGAAAGTAGGGACTAAATCGAATAAGTTGCAAAATTTGCATTCTAGAAATTTTTAGTATGAAATTGCTTTGAAATATTTATTAGGAGGTCTTAAATAGAAATTTTACCAATTTTAAGTTCATGGACAAAATTAGGACATGGAAGGAATTTTTGGAAAGTTTAGTAGTAAGGGTATTTTGGTCATTTAGTTATTAAAATGAATTAAAAACAAAATTAAAAGCCAATTTTTGTCCATCTTCTTCATTAGGCCGAAATTTCAAGGGTTCTCCATAGCTAGGGTTTTCTTCAAGCTTCCAAGCTCCATAGTAAGTGATTCCAAGCCCGTTTTTAATGATTTTTACGTTTTGAGATCCCTTAACTCGATAAAGCTTATGTTAGCAATAATTTAACCTAGGGTTTATATTTGGAAAAATACCCATAGGTGAAATTTGTGTATTTTGATGTTTTATGATAGAATATGAAGTTTTAAATTATGTTAGACAACTTGTACTACTCGATTTTAAGCAAAAAGCGAGTAAAAGGGCTTAATCGGTAAAAATACCTAATAGTCACAAGTACATGTTAGAGTGAGAATTTGATGTTGCCATAGAAGAGAAAAGTGATCAGCATGTTGTAAAACATAAGAATAAGGAATAAAGTTTAATCCCGAGCTTAGGGGCAAAAATGTAAATATGCAAAAGTTTAGGGGCAAAATTGTAATTTTGCCAAAATTTGAGTTAAGGATTAATTTGATAATGTGAGTATTAAATAAGCTAAATGTGTTATTTTAGATCAAGAAAGACGTGGAATCGACCTCAATCGAGGAAAAGAAAAGATTGTGGACTAAATTGCAAAATCTTTGTATTTTGGTACCAAGGTAAGTTCATGTGTAAATAATGTAGCATAATTGTTATTTTAAGTTATTGATATTAATTATGTGTTATGCTGAATTTCATTATGAAATGTATGCTTTGTGGTTAATTTCAAATAATATGTAAATTATGTGAGCTACTTGTTAAATATAATTGTTACCGAGTATTGATTTCGGCATTCTACGGAAGACGGAAAGGATAAGTGTTCGAGAAAAATCCCGTTTGAACCTTAGGAATAGATTAGGGTACAAGTGACATGTCACTAGGATGGTTGAGCATCCGAACTCGTTGAGTTGAGTCCGAGTTCGTGAGATGTAACTAGGCATCCGAACTCGTTGAGTTGAGTCCGAGTTCACTTATGGATGCGAACGCCCGAGCTCATTGAGTTGAGTCCGAGTTCACTTATGGGCGGGTTACATGATTGCTTGATTTCATCTATGGCACTTATGTGCAAGTTATCTATGTATCCGAATTATATTCCGATGTGTTCAACGGGTAAAGTTCTACTCAAATGGAGGAAAATTTCGAGATGTAAAGAGACGTATTGGTAAGTGATATGAAATGGATATTTTGGACAGGTATGTATTTAACCCTCGGGTTGAGTATTGATACAACCACGATAAGGTAATAAGATGATGAAGAATGATTAAAAATGTGATATGTGTTTTAGTGATGTATGCTAATGTTGACTGGTATAACTGTTTGTTATGTTACTTATTATTTGCATATAAACTTACTAAGCATTTATGATTACTCCCTCCTTCTTACTCATTTTAGTTTTGGACAAGCCAGCTCAGGAGTCGGGATAGGTCGAAGGCTCAGTCACACTATCCAGAAGACTTTTGGTAAATGGCTTGTAAATTTAAGTATGGCATGTATAGCAATATACCCATTTTGTGTAAATGATCTTATGGTATGGTTGTGGAATGGTTGAGGAAATGCTTGATAATGATAAATTATGAAAATGGTTAGTGTAGATTATGTTTGATGTTAAGGAAAACTATTAAGATACTTAGTGCATAAAAACTCATAAAAGGATGAAATTTGCCATAAATGAATCTGCAGCAACAACGACACGAGTTTGAAAATTTACTAAAAATCATAGCAATTGAATTTGGTGATGGACTACATATAAAATTGAAGCTTATTATGTCTAGTTTCACATGAAACAAATGAAATAGGTAAAGGAATTATATGTTAGAAGATATTTGAATTTTAGTGAAACAGGGTCATAGCAGTTTTTGAATCCCCTGTTCGTATTTTAGAAATTCACCATAAATTGTAAAGATATAATTAGGTGGTGTATTTTATATCCTAAGAATCCTTATTGAGTATAGTTTTAGTAGAAACAAATCTCATAGTCATATGAATTTTTTACAGAGAGAAATGTGGTTCGTAGTAAACAGAGGTCAGACCAGTTGAGTCCTGAAATAGGGGTAACTTTAACTAATAAACTGTACTAACTGGCCAACCAAAAATTCTATAAAAAATTTAGTAGATAGGTATATGAGTCTAGATTCAGGGAAAATTTACGGATCTTGATTTCGAGTTTCGTAACTCGAGATATGATTTTTCTTGTGACTGTGACGCAAGTAGCTTAAAAGCTGTGAATGTAGAAACAAATAATCCAAAGTTCTAAAAATGTTAAACTAAGCTTAGTAACACCTCATACTCGACTCCGGCGATGGTCTCGGGCGTGGGGGCATTACATCTACCCTTGTGGGAAATATAAGGCTATTTACTAAACCTCATTTCCACCCTTGCATACCTATTTTCACGCAAATACCAGCCAATACCAAAACAAGCATTCCGGTACCATATTGACTACGAAATTAATACAATTCATAATCATTAATACATTACTAATTCATATCTTGAGTTACAAAATTATAAATTAAGATCCGCTAATTTTTCCTGAAACTAGACTCACAAATATTCTTACAATAAAATTTTCAGAATTTTTGGTTTAGCCATTAAGTACAGTTTATTCTTTAAATTCACCCCTATTCTGCTGTCTGACAGTTTCGTCCCTTCTTCACTAAAAATTAATTATATCACAGTACATAACTTGGATAATATTCCCATTGATTTATCCTGAAAATAGGCTCATTAGGGATTCTAAACATATAACTTTAAGCCTCTAATTATATTTCTTAAATTTTTGGTGATTTTCCAAAGTCAGAACAGGGAAACCCGAATTCATTCTGACCTTGTCTCACAAAATTCATTATATCTCATAATTTACAATTCAATTGCTTATATCGTTTCTTCTATAAGAAACTAGACTTAATAATATTTAATTTCATATTTTATTCATCCTCTAATTCAATTTATAAAATTTTTGGTGATTTTTCAAATTTAGACTACTGCTGCTGTCCAAAATAGTCTTAGTACAAAATGTTGATTTACTTTAATTTCAATTTAATTCTAACTAAATTCACTTACTTTTCTATCTTAATTCATACTTTATTTCTACTCAATTTTTAACCAAACTTAGACATAATTATCTATTTTTATCATAAAACGATAATTTCAAAATTCTTTCAATTTAGTCCTTAAAGCATAAAACTTATGAATCACTTTACAACTCAATCCTTGTATCATTTTT
Source organism: Gossypium arboreum (assembly GCF_025698485.1). Lineage (NCBI taxonomy): Eukaryota > Viridiplantae > Streptophyta > Magnoliopsida > Malvales > Malvaceae > Gossypium > Gossypium arboreum. The sequence continues at coordinate 108,920,746 of NC_069075.1, read as the reverse complement.
AACTTGAATTTCTATCAATTTAGCCCTTAATTCATCATTTTATTTAACATGGACAATATCTAGAAATCTAATAACTATCAAAATATCAACTTAATTTCATCAAAACTTTGTTCTAAAACTTCTAAAACATCAAAATTAAGTAAAAAGGGCTTGATTGACTTACCTATCAAAGCTTAAAGCTTCAAACCTTAATTTTCCCTTTTCTCCCCTTCTTTCTTTGTTTTTCTCCCCTGCTCTCTGTTTCGTTTCATTCTGTTTCTATTTCCTTTCATTTGCTTCTTTAGTTTATATATATAATATAATATAATATAATATAATATAATATAATATAATATAATATAATATAATTAAAACATAAAGTATCTTTATTATATAATAATATAATAATATACTAAACATAAAAAAAATCTTAGATTTTCTTCACGATAAACCGCCTCAATTTATACTTTTTGTATAATTGCCCTTATAGTCCTTTTATTTTCTTTTAATCTATAATTCAACTTTCACACTTTATTCAATTTGGTCATTTTACTTAATTACTCTTAATTAAATTTAAATTCACTTAATTAAACTCTAATTAACCACTTATTTTACTTCGTAAATATTTTTAATAAATATTTACGAATCCATTTTTCAGAAACGGAGACCCGAAAATACACTTTTTCGGTAACGGTAAAATTCAGGTCATTACAAGAGCTCATAACACTTTTAGAGAATTTTGTGTTTACGTTTTGAGGGTTCTTTGTTTTTTGGGTTTCGGGGTTTAGTTTTTATCTCCATCTTTATACTTTTCGTTCTTTTGCCATTATAGTAAAATTATCTTTGCTTGTGGTTTTTTATCCTTTTTGGAAGGGTTTTTCACGTTAAATTTGTGTGTCAATTTCTCAATTCCTTCCACTATATTTACTTGTTTGTTGCTTAATCGGGTCGATCCCTAACACTATCAATGCATCAATGCCCAACCAACTAACTTGCATAATCAAACTCATATAAACTAGGTTAACTATCAACTTAATTACATGTCATATAACCAAAACACATATAAATACATACAAAATACTAAATAGGCAACAAGATATATCTTGAGTTGAGTTGTTGAGTTGGATGCTTGACCACTTCAAAGCTACGTCAACTCTCGTCCGCTGAGTATTGAATACTCGATGGTACTAATATAAATTAAATTCAATATATTAAGATTAAATTAAGACAACTATACGAATATGACTTCAGCTACATTACTTTAATTTATCACAAGATCAATAACCACATAATTCTCAAAAACTTCTTATTCAATACTTATTTCAATATCTTATAATTTCATATCATGAACTCAATAATTCAACATGTCATTTAATATCATTTTTCTTACTTACTTATTTCGGCCTCTATTAATCGGCGCTAAACATTAGTTAAAATATTCGGATCTATATACCAAGTAAATCCACGACCCTTTCAGAATATTGGGATTATTCAATCTAAATGTCAATATAAATCCACAACTCTATGAGAATGGAGGTTACTCAGGACCTCCTGGAAATTTGAGCTAAACCACTGATATCAATAACTCTATGGCATGCCAAATATATTTAGACTATGTCTTACATCATTTAACATGGCATAATCATTATTATCACCGTTATCGCACAATTCAATATGGTATCAATATCTCAATATTATATATACATTTATATCAAGCATATATATATATATAAATAATAATTTCATCATTCGTACATGATATAAAAATTGAAATATCTTGTTAATTGTTTTGTATTTATTTATAACAATTAATTAATGTATGAATAAATTATTAAAAGTGAATTATAGAAGCACAAACACCAATATCTATTAATGTACAGCTTTGGACTTCCTTCATCCCGAAATCATCCTACTTTGTCTTTAGCATTTCTTTAGTTAAAAGCCACGGCAATGGAGAGCTTAAAAACAAACTTCTCCCTATTTTGTTTCTAAGTTTCGGTGGAGAGAGAGAGAATGAAGAAATCTTTTTATCTATTCTCATTTTCTAATATACATCTAATATGTATTATTAAATTAAAACAAAATATCTCATCCAAGGGTTGAGATTTTATTACGAAAGTGTGAGTGGAATTTAACGGCATCGATCATGCCTATCCACTAACCCACTTTTGATTATGGGAAAATTTGAAATAAGTCCTTGGTTAATTTGCTAGATAAGGCCATAAGTATTTCTTTAATTAATTATTATTTGTGTGACCTCTTTGCCAGGTTGCCCCTATACTATGTTTAACATCCGATTTAATTTAATCCCACTTAATAGTTCGACCCTATATTTCCTTATTCGATATGTAAACATTCGATTCTAATTTTCAGCTTATTCATTTTAATTAAAATCGATTTCGAATCGGATCTTCCAACTCGGTTGAAATCGAGTTGTTACAAGAAGCAAATTTAACTTTTCCATTTTTTCAATATTAAGAATTATGTTCAAGTTGGGTCAAAAGCTATAGCCTAAGGGTGGACACAATTGGGAATAATACGGGTTAGAATGAAGTCTTAGAGATTTAGTAGGTGAAATGCCATGCCGACAGATCCACAATCAATTCCTAGTCGGATGGTATGATGACGGTGGTGCCAAGGGTTGTGGGAGAAAGCGGTGCCCAACGCTCGACAAATTTGGTAAGGACTAAAGAACAAAGCCAAATGTATAATAAATTATTTACTATTTATAAAATAAAATTAAAAAGGAAAAGTTTAAATTGGTTTAAGTCTTGTTAATGATTTTTAATATTTTATTTATAAAATAATATTTAATAAATAAATTTCATGTTAGAAACAAAGAAAATTGGGTATTCATTTTTTATAATTTTGTTTGTAGTTTTATAAAATCTTATGTATTTTTATTGGAAAAATGAAAATTTCATGATATATATTTTTATTTTAAAGTTTCTTAAATTTTAAAATTTAAAAATTCAAGAATAAATTAACAAAATTTATAAAATTGGTGGTTAAATTCATTGAATTTTTAGAATTAGGACCAAACTAATAGCTAAATTTAATACTATACCAATAAAAATACTTATTTTAGTGTAATTTAACAAATGAATGACCCAAATATTAAATTTCAATAACATTAGTGACTAAAATAAAAATTTTAAACTTAATCGACTTAATTAATTGTTAACATTAAGTATTCTTTATATTTTTACGAATTGTTCACATTAAATAATCTTTATATTTTGACCTATTTTGCGTGAATCCAACTGAACCGGTGGGTGGATCATTTGAAGCAAGAACCGACCAAAGTACTGATCAAAGATGGACATCAAATCAATTTGATCTAAAAATAAGTTGAACTCACTATAAAACCGGTAGAACGGAATTTTTTAATTTTTATAAATTTTCTAATGATTTAATGAGTCATTCAGTTTATTAAACAAACAGATAATTTGATTGGTTCGACCACAATTTGGTTTTTGAAATCATAAATTTTGTTTGAAATAAAACAATTTCCAAACGGTGAAGTTAATCAGAAGGCTCCCAAAGCTGAAGCATAATGTAAAAACAAATGGAAATCATCCTCCCCACATTATATGAACTATGAAAGCACACAATCTTTGGAACATGATGGAAGCCAAATAGCATAATAACCCAATAGGCAAGGGGATGGGGGGGGGGGGGGGGGGTTTCTCAATTAACTATCATAACATTAGTATAATTTTCGCCATAGCATGTTCAAAAGGAGTGGTCAGATTCTTAACAATAACAACCAGAGCCACGACAGATTCTTTATTCCACATGAGAAAGTCCTCCACCAGTTTCAGCCCGGGTCCTGCACGAATATAATTGTTTTTCATTAATAAAACTCAAAATAATAATTCTTACTACACGGACATGGAAAGGTGTACATATATATATATATGAACCTATGTCAGCTATCGATGGAGTTAGGTTTATAACATCTAGACAAACATATCTACCAGTTAGCAGAATAATTCAAATACTTATGTCGACATCAACCCTAATACATGAAGCGATTTAGCAAGAGCAAAAAACTTACTTGTGATCAGAAGGATTGGGCGTAATTTCATAAACAATCGTTGCAACAACATCTCTTTTTAACTGTCAATCAAATTCGGGAAATATATCATTACAGGGAAAGGCAGGAGGAATCATCTTCGTTGGTAAATCAGAGCAGGAATTGAAATACCCGTGTGGCTTCGCCTTTAAAACCAATGTAGTGAATTTGGGTTGTATCACCACCAAAACTCTCGGGAAAATGCAATGTAATATTTGCCACACTTTGAAACTTTGAGTACCTAAATAAGCAGGTTAATATGGCATCAGAAACTAGAAAACAGAGAGAATGAAAGAGCTCTCCGCTATTTCAATTAAGTCTTTTATGAGCATTCACTAAACATTGCAAGTGCCAAGTAGAACCAGCTCTCATGTACAAGTAAGCATGAACTAATTGTTCGGTGCGGACAAGTAGGACTACCTACCTTGTCTGGTATTCTAACACTCCTTGCAGATTTTCAACCAATTCCCACTCCTTCAAGGAAAATGTAACGATTTAGGTAAACTTTCTTGAATTTAACAGTATATTCCTTGACATGAGGAGATAAGCAGTACCTGAACAGGTTGCATGCTTTGAGCATCAGAGAAATCAATACCTTCTCGATTTATAAATCTAATCAAGACAAATTGAAAAAAGAAAAGATTAATCTTTCATAAATACAACTGGAAGAAATCCATAGAGATTAGGGAGATGGGGCAGCAACATCCCTTTCAAACCACCACAAGATTATGTTGTTTAGAAGTATCAGGTGTTGAACTTAGAGATATCTTCAATGGAAAAGCAGTTAAAAAAGCATTCAAACAAATTTGAAATACCAAAATTCATTGCTAAGAGCTAGCAGAAGTTAACCAGAACACTTGATAAGTCATATGAACTTACACTCTCAGCTTGGAAGGACTTGTTCCATCGGCACCACCAACAACTGATATACTCTTGATCTTAACATCTGATGTAAACCTATCATAAGAAATCAAGTTATATGAGAAATCAGACGAGTAAAAGAACAATTACAAAATTCATTCAACAATTCTGGAGATGCATCAATGTAACTATTACTTGAATCTCAATATACATTTCAAATATGCACTGAGTTAGCAAGTAAGGAACGATGGAAAGGTTAGACATGAGGATAAAACTCAAAATACTAATTAGCAATGAAAATTAAAGATTTTTCATCTCTAAGGTTCAAACAGCATGCCTCCTTCACTTAGCCTCAAACACCAAAGGTTTAATATGGGCACTTATAGCATTAAAATGGAAGATGTAGATGCTAGTTAGTAAATCCATGGAAGTTGTGCCTAGAACTAAGGAATGCTAAAACCACCAGAGCCCCGCCAAAGACTCTTGCCCAAAGAATGCCAAGACAGGTCGCCATGGACAAACAGATGAAGGACTCTTGACAAGCATGGAGAAGGCCCAATGTCCTATTAGCCACAAGCTTAACTATAAGGTTGTGCTGTTTAAACCTCTTGAAGACAGCAAGGCATGGGATGCAAACTTTGCAAAGGCACCTGGACCCTCGTCAACAACATCAGGACCCATGTGAGGACCCTTTAAAGGATAAGACACTTCCCAATCACATCCCAGAGACATTTTGAGGGTCCTCCATGACTCAGCAGCAGCTTTCCTACACAAAACACCTATGAGATGAGGATCCCAACACAATAGGTATAATAACCTATCTCTACCACCTTCATGCTTAAGACACCTAAGATACTTTTACTCTGCCAAATTATTCTCAAACCACCTAAACATTTATCCAACCACTACTCGAGGCCCTTAACACCATCATGTGAACCTTCACTTCTCTTCTAGACGCATACTTTACATTAACAGAAGTAATACATGACCTTCAAAGTGAACTGTCAAGTCATACTAAAAGGCACTAAAACAAATAAAGAAAAAGTCACTTACGGAATGTAAACAAGTAACTCAGGATCACCCTCATTACTTTCCAAGCGTTCCTGCCACGGTTCAAAACCCTTATCAAGCTACCCATACCATTGAAATGACATTGAGATGCATAATACAAATTGATTTTAAATAAGGATTATGAAACTACAGAAATAACTGAACACACTCATCATTTGTTTAAATAAATTCATATATTTATTTTTATATAAGCAAACTTAATTAAAAAAATAAAAAAATTTTACCCCAGAAGAATTTAATCGCTCCTCCCAGGCCTTAAACACCGATTTAACACTTCCTGGATTAGCCTCATTTAAAGCGGTAACCTAACAATAACCAAAATTTCCAAGAAAACACAAAAGCAAATATGTCAATTCATTAAAAGAGAAAATTGAGAACTTAAAACGAATTAATAATTCAAATATCAATCAAGGGCAATAAAAATCAGTAACGAATCAGTAGAATATTCAAAAATATTCCAGCAAAAATTAAAATAAAAATAAAGAGAGAAAGAACCTTGGCGAGGTCGATGTGCTTGTAAAGAGACCAATTAGAAGAACAATCGTGATCTTCGCAGCTGTGGTCGTGGGTACACGCCATTTTTGCCTGATCTCTCTCACTTTCTTCGCAGCCAAACAAGCAATAAAACACAAAAAACAGAGAACAATCGAGAAAGAGATGCTGAAAAAACGTGGCGAATACGCACCGTTTCCTGCCACCTCAATGGGTTGAGTTGGGTTTGGTCAAGGATTTCTTATTTATATTATTTTTTAGATATTTTTTTCAAGTAATAAGAGGGAGGAAATTTCATAAATGAATTAACTTCCAATTAATCTCAAATGAGCAACTGATTTATATGTATGTCGTTTTTATTTTTAAATTAGGGTTTTAGATAGCTTTTTTCAAAGATTAAGGAAATAAGTTGTTTCTAGAGAGAAAAATAGAGAGCACCCTGTTGGATATGTTTTTTGTTTCTCTCTTTTAAGGTTAGGGTTTTTAATATTTTTAGATTTAGTGTTTTTAGGGTTTAAGATTTTTGGAATTTTGGGTTTTCAGTTGGAATTGCGAAATTTCATAGGTAGTTTTGAGGAGTCGGGATATGACAATGCGCATTATAACACATATATTTCATATGTCATGGCGGGATAAGACTATTACCTAAGAAACCCATTTTGGGAAAATCAAGGTTTTTGAGTAACAGTGGTTGATACAATTAAGGGTCGAAGTCTAGGTGGAGGTCTCAGTTGGCGGTCGTAATAGAGGGCCAGTTAACGGTTGTTACACGGACACGAGTTCAAGCTTTTTCAATACCCACAAATGATGCTTTATATATACCATATATAAGGTTGAGGCCATAATCATAGGAAAAACGAAGTGCTTTTCGGTGTAATTAATGTAATTTTTTTCTCTATTTCTAGGCAGCCAATACCTTTAACCATTCATTCTTATTCGAAGGATGACACAGAGGTGGACATAAGAGGACTCTTAGAAGGAGAATGAATGTTTCAGTGGAAGTAGAGGTCATACTCGAGTTGGTGTTGTAGCGTTGTAGTTATTAATGAATTCTTTAATAACAATAACCGTCGTTCGCTCGAAAGGAGCATCACCTTTACTCCACCGAAACAACTTCTCCCCGCCTAAGAGTCCTTCTGCGTTCACAACGGTTCCAGCCTTCGAATATGAAGAAAGGTTAAAGGTACCGGTTACTTAGAAATGTAGTAAAAAATTACGCTGATTATAGTTGGAAGCTCCATAGTTTTTCCCTATGATTATGCCCTCAAAATTTTGTATGGTGTTTATAATGCAACATTTTCGGGTATTCGAAAAGTTTATGCTCATGACCGTGTAACGACCATCAACTGGCTCCCCCGTTATACCTCAATCCATGACCGCATAATGACCATCAGTTGAGACCTCCACCTAGACTTCCACCCGTGACTTGTTTTATAAAGAAGAACCGGTCGAGATTTTGACTCGTGAGGTGAAAGAATTACGTAACAAGCGAGTTCCGTTAGTGAAAGTGCTATGATGTAGTCATAGTGTTAAGGAAGCGACTTGGGAACCAGAAGAAACGATGAGATAGCAATATCCCCACCTCTTTTCAGGTAAATTTCGAGGATGAAATTTAATTAGGGTAAGAATTGTAACGACCTGATAGTCAGAGGTGTCAGAAAGTGCATTCCCAAGACTCTATTCCCGTAAATCAGAGTAAAAAAAGTGCATTCCCGAGACTCTATTCCCGTAAATCAGACTCGTAAATAATTGAGTAGTTAATTAGAATTTGGTTATGTGAATTTACATGAATTAAGAATTATTATTGTATAAGGACTAAATCGCGTATATGGTAAAAGTTGAAATATAGATTAAAAGTTTATTGAGGGACTAAAGTAACAAATATACATTTACCTTGTTTAATGGACGACATTACGAAGTATGTATATATTATATGTAACCTTATTATATATATTATAATAGTTAATAAATTAAAAGTTAAAAATATATATGTATTATATAATATTAAAGAATAATAAATGAAAGAAAGTGAAATTTGATGATAGAAAGCATGCAATTAAATAGAAAATAAAAGAAAGAAAAAGAAAGAAGAGAAGAAGGGTTAACGTACGGCTATAGGGATCTTAAGGTTCAAACTTCAATCGGTTAGTCAATTTAGTCCATTTTTCTTGTAATTTTTATATTTTTGGAATCCCGGTGTTAAGTGCTACCCAACCCATGTCAAAATTTTAACATTAATTAAGATTTTAGATATTGTTATTGTTTAATAGTTTTAGTATTAGTGATTTAATTGATAGATTTTAAGCTAGAAATGGAAAATGATTAAATTGTAGAACAAATTATAAATTTTGAGTAATAGGGACTAAATTATGAAAAATTCAAAATTTAGAGATTTAATTGAAAATAAAGAGAAAAAATTAGCTTAAAGTGAATTAGTATAAAAATATAGGATTAAATGTGAAGAATACAAATGAGTCTCGGTTTAAGGTGATATGATTGAAGTAAGTGGTGCTCGAACGAGTGGTTCAACTTATATCATTTCAGCAATTCGAGCTGATAAACTTCTCAAGGCTGTGAAGCTTTTCTAGCCTATGTTATCAATTCAAATTCTAGAGATAGTCAGGTAGTAAAATCCGAACTATTTTTGAATTCCCTGATGTGTTTTTCAAGGAATTACCAGGATTACCACTAGATTGGGAGGTTGAGTTCGTAATTGAACTGTTTCCTAGTATAGCTCTGGTGTCAATGTCACCTTATTGTATGAAACCTACAGAATTAAAAGAATTGAAGGTGCAATTGCAAGATTTATTGGATCGCAGCTTTATATGCCCTAATATATCGCCTTGGGGAGCTCCAGTGCTTTTCGTCAAAAAGAAAGATGGCTTGATGCGACTCTATATTGACTACTAGCAATTGAATAAGTTGGCAATTAAGAATCGATACCCCTTACCTCGTATCGATGACTTATTTGATCAATTAAAATGAGCTTCTATCTTTTCAAAGATCGATTTGAGATCGGGTTACTAACAGTTGAAAGTGAAAGATAGTGACGTACCGAAGACAACATTTCATATGCTTTATGGCCACTATGAATTTTTAGTGATGCCTTTTGAGCTGACAAACGTTCTGATAGCATTCATGGGTATCATGAACCGTATTTGTATCAATTTGTGGTAGTTTTTACTGACGACATATTGATCTACTCGAAATTTGAATCTGAGCATAAGCAACATCTTAGAATTGTTTTGCAAGTATTATGAGAGAAATGATCATATGGAACGTTTAGGAAATGTGAATTTTGGTTATTAGAGGTCGTATTTTTGGGTCATGTTATCTCAGCAGATGGGATCAGAGTTGATTAAAAAAAATTGAGGCAATTGTTCAATAGAAAGAACCGAGAAATGTGTCAGAGGTTTTTAGTTTTCTTGGACTAGCTGGTTATTACCGAAGATTTATAAATGGATTTTTGAATACAGCTTTGCCGATGACAAAGTTGTTGCATAAGAATGTTCAATTTTTCTAAAATGATCAATGCCAAGAAAGTTTTGAGAAATTGAAACAAATGTTGACTGAAGCACTGGTTTTGACTTTACCAGAATCGTGAAAGGATTTTGTGGTATTTAGTGATGCTTCTTTGAGCGGTCTCAGTTGTGTTTTGATGTAAGATGGAAAAGTGATCCCTTATGCATTTTGTCAGCTAAAAACACATGAATACAATTATCCAATGCACGATTTGGAGCTAGCTGTTGTGGTTTTTGCTCTAAAGATTTAGAGACACTACTTGTACAGCGAAAAATGTCACATCTATACTGATAATAAGAGTCTCAAATACCTCTTATCTCAAAAGGAGTTGAATTTAAGATAACATCGTTGGGTCGAGCTTATGAAAGATTTTGATTGCTTTATTGATTGTCATCCTGGTAAAGCTAAATTTGTAGCTGATGTGTTGAGTAGAAAAATAGTGGTTGATTTGCGAGCAATGTTTGCTTAGCTTAGTATTAATGAAGACGGAAGCTTGTTGGTTGAATTAAAGATCAAATTGGTGATGTTTGATATGATCAAGGCAGTGCAATTAGATGATGACAAGTTGGTGAAGAAAAGAGGAATGATTTAGAATGGCATATTAGAAAATTTCAGCATTGGTGATTGTGATTGCTTGAGATTTCATAACCGAATCTGCATTCCAGATGTTTCAGAATTAAAAGAGTTGATACTTCACGAAGTTCATGATAGTCTTTTTGCTTTGCATCCTAGACGGACGAAAATGTATTGCGATTTGCGAGAATCCTATAGGTGGCTAGGAATGAAAATAGATGTGGTCGAGTATGTGGCTAAATGCGTAACTTGTCAGCGAGTTAAAGTAGAACATTTGGTTCCCACAGGATTACTTCAGCCTATTTCTATTCCTGAGTGGAAATGGGACCTATCACAATGGATTTTGTAATAGGGTTACTTTTATCGTCAAGTAAGAAAAATGTTGTGTGGGTGATTTTTGATCGACTTACGAAATTATCTCATTTCATTAAGGTTAGGACTTGCTGAAGTTTATATTCAGGAAATTATGAGATTACACGGTGTCCCTATGTCGATAATTTCTAATCAAGATCCGAGTTTCACTTTAAGATTTTGGAAACAGTTGCACGAATCTCTTAGTACACAACTTAATTTCAGCACAGCTTTTCACTTGTAGATAGGCGGACAATCTGAGCGTGTTATTTAGGTTTTGGAAGATATGCTTTGCACTTGTGTTATTGATTTGGCATTAGGTTGGGAGCGTTACTTATCTTTAACCGAATTCGTATACAATAATAACTTTCAATCGAATATTCAAATGGCTCCGTACTAAGCTTCATACAGTCATAGGTGTTGAATACCTGTTTGTTAGATGGAATTAGGTGAAAGAAGAGTGATTGGGCTGGAATTAATTCAAGAAACGAAAGATATTGGTAAGAAAATTCAAGATAAATTGAAGGCAACCTTCGATAGACAAAAATCTTATGTAGATTTGAAAAATCGAGATATTGAATTTTTTGTCAGAGATAAAGTATTTCTTAAAGTATTACCTTGGACGAAAATTTTAAAATTTGGTTGAAAAGGGAAGTTGAGTCCTCGTTTTATCGAACCGTATGAGATCATTGAAAGAGTGGGACCAATTGCGTATCATTTAGCTTTGCCTGCAGAATTACAAAAAATACATGACATTTTTCACGTCTCGATGCTTAGAAGGTATCGATTGGATCCGTCTCATGTTATTTTGACGGAAGTCATTGAGATTCAACCTGACTTGTCTTATGAAGAAGAACCGGTTGAGATTTGACTCGTGAGGTGAAAGAATTATGTAACAGGCGAGTTCTGTTAGTGAAAGTGCTATGTCGTAGTCATAGTGTCGAGAAAGTGACTTGGGCATCGGAAGAAACAATGACATCTCAATATCCCCACCTCTTTTTAGGTAAATTTCAGGAACGAAATTTAATTAGGGGGAGAATTGTAACGACCCGATAGTCAGGGGTGTCAGAAAGTGCATTCCCGAAACTCCATTCCTGTAAATCAGACTCATAAATAGTTGTGTAGTTAATTAGATTTCGATTAAGCTAATTTACATGAATTAATAATTATTATTGCATAAGGACTAAATCGCGTATAGGGTAAAAGTTGAAATATAGATTAAAAATTTATTGATGGACTAAAGTAAAAAATATACATTTGCCTTGTTTAGTGGATGACATTATGAAGTATATATATTATTTTATGTAAACTTATTATATATATTATAATAGTTAATAAATTAAAAGTTAAAAAAATATATGTATTATATAATATTAAAGTATAATATATGTTTGTGTTTGAAGCCATAATTTGGCATGTTGATTTAAACCAAGACTTGTTAGGTGTTTATGAATTTTGTTTGATGTTTTAGGTAGATATAAACTAGGTCAAATTGATTGATTTTGGCATGTTTAAAACTTTTATTTGAATGATGCATGGATGATATGTTTTGATTATATAACGTGTGGTACCTATGAGGGTACATTGGTTAGGCATATTAGGTGATGAATTTGGTTTATTTTGGGCATGTTTAATCGAATTTTGAATAGGTTAAACGATTGGTAATTGAGTTGCTTCTTGCTCAAGTAAATATGTAATGGTAAACTTGAGTTTTAAGGTTTTTTTGGGTGCACACGGCCTGGCTACACGGACGTGTGTCACATATGGGCAACACACATGGGCGTGTGACCCAAGTTAGAGAGTTACACCGCCTGACCGCACGGGCGTGTGTCTCAACCGTGTGAGGCATATGGCCTGGCCACAAGGGTGTGTGACCCCTGCAGTTGAAAATTTTCCAACTATTTCTTAAAATTATCAAATGTTCCCAATTTAGTCCCGAATCATTTCTAAAGTGATTCTAAGGCCTTGATAGCTTGAATAAGTGAAGATATGCATATTTAATAATTGGTTATGTTATGATTATTGAAATGTTTTGAAATGAATAATTTAGGTTACGTTTACTCGGTAATGCTCCGAAACCCTTTTTAACGATGAATACGGTTAAGAGTGTTACATTTAGTAGTATCAGAGCTTGCAGGTTTAGCCGATTCTCGAACTAAATTGAGCTCAGAATTGAGTCCAGAGGTACATACCATAGTTGAATCAAATTGTGTCAGAATTTGGATGTTGATTACATTTGTTTTTGTTTTATAGTTGAAAATGTCGGATGACTATAATAATGATGTTGATCAAGAGATGTATACCAGAGATAATGTCTCTAATGAGTTAGATGAAACTGAATCAATAACACCGAGTGTTAATCCAGTTAGTGCTCAACAACCTAACGTTGAGCGATGTAATACTAAGGGAGGAGGCGACTTAAAGTTACTTCGAGCTATTGCTGATGCTCTTCAGCATGTTGCAGGAACCACATCTGCTACGAAATTGGCACCTTCTATTTTTCGAGCTCTGATAAAAGAGTTGCGTAAATACAGTGTAACCGAATTCCTAAGGCTCAAAAGAGTTGATCCTTCCACAGTTGTAGTTTGGATTTAATCTACTAAACGTGTCTTGCAATAACTTGGATGCAACCCACTTGAAAGTGTAATATGTGCTTTTTCTTTACTGCAAGGAGAAGCATATGCCTGATGGCAATCAATGACACGCCATGTATCCGCAGATCAAGCTAATTGGGAATTCTTTTTAAAGGATGAGAGTATGTAACCACCAGTCTTCAATGTGCCATTCGAGTTGGCACCAAACAAGGACCTGCATCGCGTCCCAAAAGGTCACCCGAATTCACCCCGAATAAGGAACAATATGGAAATTTGGGAGAAGGACAATCAATAGGTATTATACGGGTACTGTAGAAACCTAACGCATACAAAAGTGACATGTTTTGTGTTGATATGTACTTTAGGGCCTCAACGCCATGAGCTTTATTTACTTTCAGAGGATATAAAATTTATTGCAATGCTTCCATTATTCTGGGGTACAAAATTTTTGGTTTCTTATTAACTTACATACAACTTATGTTAGAATGTAACAAACACAAATACACATACAATGAAAATTTGTGATTTCTTTATTGATGTCATCTATATTTACATCATGATAGATAAGTTAAAAAATATATCATTAGCGTCATTAGGGAGAATATGTGTTACACAGTGGTGGGTGACAGTCGCGAGGAGGATTTCTGCACATAACTATTATTGAGGGCTTATAAACTGGTTCATCCCCGTCATCATTATTATATTCGTCTTTACCGCCACCCTCCTTGCCATCAACTCTACCGCCACCATCGATTTAATAATCTTCGTGTTTGTATTCGTAATTGCCTTCGTCATCGTGTTGGTCTTCGTCTTCACATTGGTCTCTATCGGCTTTTTCCGTGCTCAAGTGCGATGTCATCCTAGCTTCCCATCGTGTATCCTTCACTCCAACAGAAGTCGGTTGCATTGATAACCCACCTCGATATAAAAATGATGCGGTAGGTGTTTGAGACACTATTGACATATGAGTGTATGATGTCCCAAAACCTGTATACGTCGACATTAACTCATGCATCAAAACTGGCATTGACTGCTGGAGTGGTGATAATAGTGATGTTGTCATCATTGAAGGTACATACAGTGGCATCTGGCTGAGCATATGCAACATAATCAAAGTTGGATGAGGGCGTAGAATGCAATGGCCATTAGTGCCTCAAAATATGTACCTGTAGGGACAGAAGAACCAGGAACGTGCGATGCTGTGTAGTACGGTGCTTGTGAAAAAACATAGGGTCACTGAAATGAATAAGAATAAATAGATTTGATTGACAGAGATATTGCGTAGACATAGGCGGCGCTTCTTCGGACGAAGCCAATGACGAACCCGTCGTGCGATTGCGTCGGGCCCTACACTGCTGGGGCGATCATCGTTGCCTCTTCTAATGAAATTGCCTACTCTTTACCTCCACTGATAGCAAATATAACTTGCCGATAACTCTGAACCATGGCATGTACTCTGCCATGTCCGCTGAGAAAAATGGATCGCGGATGGGTAAGAATTCCATCCTATGATCTCAAGTGTCAATGTAGTCCTTGTGAACCTCTTTCTAGTCTTCGTCATTCTTCCCTTGAAGGTCCACATTGTGCAGTTTATCCATGTGTCGCAGTGGTGGTGGAATTTATTACCTCTATTCGAACTGCCACAACACCCAATTTGATTCGTGCATTTCCATCGCCACGTACACTATCAACGACACCTTTGCGTCCCACATTCTCTGATTGGTCAAGAATTCTGATAAGATGCAAAATATGATATCAGTGTCAGCATATGACATCCATTCAAACTGAAGTGCACAATTGTATATTCCGTTATGTACGAAATTTTATTTTACAAATCATTGCGTAATTAATATAGGTTCAAAAGAATAAGTAAATAACGTCATCTTCCAAGTGTTGATCTAACAACAGCCCAATATCTTCCAGCTGGTTGGGTAGACCCACGTAGTCTGGCCCATGGTTCCACATGTACAAGCAATATGTTATTTCAAACATATAATAAGTAAAAACAAATACTATACAAACTACATATTTATTAACAAATAATTTTTGCCTTGTCACCAATGGGAAAATGTATGAGTCGTTGACTTGGGGATGTAGAAATAGTAGTTGCCACCAGGCCCACGACTACAGCAGAAATAGACAACCATTGATTGACATCTTATCCAGTTTTGTCCCCTAACACAATTCCCGATTAGTCTCCAACTCAGTTTTCCGCATTCTTTGAAGTCCACTAGGTGTAGTAGCGACCTTACATATACCAAATTTTGAGATTTATCGAGCATTAAAATACCTCCAGTTAACCTTAGGATGAATGGTTGAGTGTAGTATGCTTTGACGACATTGGTCGTGTCCAGAGGAAGCTTCTTGAAATTGGTCACTAACCACTTCTTCTGTATTCAACCACATTCGAATGAGTTTGGGACCTTGCTCAATAATGTCACGCAGAGGTTTTCTTTACTGGGAACAATCGCTATTTCCGTGACGACTAACCCATCTATCGGTAGACCAAGTTGTAACGCTACATCCTTGAGTGTGATTGTACACTCATCACATGGAAGATGAAAAGTGTGTGTTTCGGGTCTCCATCTTTCCACCAACATGCTGATGAGTGTAGGATCGAGTTTGCAGCCTTTGAGTATATGAGACGTATGCAAGAATCCCACCTCTTGCAAATAACCATGAGGTTCGGTGATTGGAGGCGTTGCCAAATTATGTATGATCCCTTCCAAAACACGATCATCTGCCTATTTATAACAAAAAAAAACATATTTTAAAATATTAAAAAAAATTAAATTTAACCTAATTGAAAATAAAGAAATTTGAAATTTTGTCTTACCATTACTACTTGAGCGACGAAAATGTACTTCTCATCAAAATGAATTAGAGAGGTTGTCTTTCGTGAAAACTTAATCCAAACGAATAAAATACAGAATAATAAAAAAAACTGATATTTTTAAATGAGAATATCAAAACGTTTAGAATAAGGGGTTGAGAAAATTTAGAGAATTTAGGGAGTTAAGAGAATAGAAAGATTTGACAGAATAGGATGTGAGTGAAAAAAGTAAATTTAGGTGGTATTTATAGGGAAAACTTTTGGAACGTTGACCATTTAAACTTTTTTTACCGTTTGGAATTGACTGTTGAGGGAAAGCGCACTCAACTGGACCCGCTTTTCTTTTCTCTCTCTAAAATCGACCTATTTCCCTAATTTTTAAAAAATTGACTTAAAACCCTAATTTAAAAAAATGGCATATACCACTAATTTACCCTAAATAAGCAACTTCCATAATATCAACCATTAACATGTTAATAACCCTGTTATAAAATAATTAGAATTTTTTGAATATATTTTAAACTCGATCTATTTTATCTAAATGAAACATTGTTATGTTATTATTTAGAAAAGAGTTTAGCATTGTAACGAAAGTGTAAAAAAAAATTAAAATACCAAGTTGGGTGTAATGGTGAGACACATTACATTTCCAATAGGAGAATGTAAGTTTGAACCCTGGAGACAACATTGTTGGAAGGGGCAGCCACAAACCCTTAATATGGACCGTAAAACGGATATGTATAATATAATTTTTTTTAAAATAAGCCAATTTACAATATTTATAGCAATAAAATTTTACCAAAGAATATTGAACCAAACATAAGAGGAAAATATATTATTACTTTCAATAGTAAGTAAAGATCGTAATTCCATAAAATATAATTCATTTTAAGTAAATAAATTATTTGGCAAAATAATGATAACCCTATATTCAATAAGTGTGTATTAGGTTAAGTGATGTCATCTATTTATAGGGAGAAATAAAATAATTCTGATTGATTAAGGCTTAAACAAATAGTATTATTTAAATAGAAAACAAATTTCTACTCCAACTAATATCGCGATACCCCTGGAATTTCAAAAGTAAAAAAATTTTGGTTTTACACAGTGGTATCATGATACCCAACCACAGTATTGCGGTACTCCAACTAATATCGCAGGTCCAAAAATAAGGGATATCACGATATCCAACCATGGGTATTGCGATATCTAAGTCGAGTCACGCGATACTAGGTTTCAAATATCATGACCCTCGTGTTTTGGGGGCTTTTAAAGCTTCAAAACACCCTTAATTCTTCTCATTTTTTTCCAAATCCTACACCCTAAATTCCTAAAAAACTCTCCCCCTATCTATTTTCTGTCAATACTTCTTTCAAATCCTTTCAAACATATTTAAAATATTTTCACTTCATTTTCTTGTTAGTCTTTCATTTTGCCGGTTTTACACTCATTTTGCTTTGGAACCATGGGATTTCATCGATTACATCGATACCAACATAACACGGTTTAAGTTTCCCATTTCTTCTTGGTTTTACAATTAATATTGTTTCCTTTATTATTATTTTTGATAACTTGTTCTAGTTTTAGTGTTAATTAGTTGTGAGTATTTGCGTAGCAATTACATTATAGTTAGCTTGATGAGAGATTGATAAACATGCCTCTTAGGACTAAAAAGCAAGCTAAGTCCCAACCCAAACCACCTCCGTCACCAGAGCATGTCCCTAATAAATTTAAGTCAAAAGTGGCAGAAGCCTTTTTCTTAAACATTCAAGGATGAACTTTTATCCTAGGCTTTGACCCTTCTACATCAGATTGCAAGGACGTTTGGGACTTAGTCCGTTTTCATCATTGGATGAACCTTCCCATGGAGCCTACTACACCAGCCATAATTTCAGTTGTACTGGAGTTCTACTCAAATTTTATTTTTTTTAAAATAACAAGGTGTTTGTGAGGCACAAGAAGATCGATATATCCTCGAGAGCTATTAGTGAATATTATGGTGTACCCTATTATGAAAATGATGATTTACATGCCATGGATCTTAAGAATTTTGAAAATGTTGATATGGACACCATTTTAGCATTTTTAATTGAAGGGGGGGGGGGAATAGAAATGAGTAGGGTACAATAATTACCTCCTATCTTTTAAACAAGCTATAATGTTTCCCGTCACCAAGATGTGGATGCAATTTATTTGCACTCGTATATCACCATTACTCAACACTAATACTGTTAATGTTTTTTGAGCTGCTTTGTTAAACAAATTAGCCTCTGGAAGTGGGTTAATAAAGAACTCTAAAAATGTTTATCTATAATCAAGGTTGGGATATATTTTCCTCACTTAACTACCGATTGTGTCACTATGCTGGAGTGGTGATGGGGTCTATGGAACAATTTTATCATTCCACCACTAGTATTATTAGAGATACTCTCATGCATCAATTTCAAGAGGTTCATAGAAAGAAATACAAAATCATATGAGAGGAAGAAATATAAAATGGAGATGCCTCTGGCCCCACCGAATAAATCCACGAAGGCAAAGGTGAAAAAGACTGATGAGCCTACACAATTGGAGCGTAGGCTAGGCTGTGACGTGCGCTATAACGTAAGACTCCTAGAGTCCATAAAAATAGGCATGGCCATGTTTGTAAGGATCCAAAAGGGAGAAAGTATAGAATGGCCCGAATGGTCGAGTGACTCGTCTAAGGGCAATGAAGATGCAACAGAGCAACAAGAGGAGGAAAATGAAGAAATAGATGATAAGGCTAAGGAGGATGATGACTTCACCTCATATTACTAAAACTTCTAGAGTGCCTTTATGTCCACAAGGAAACCAAAAGGGAAACCTGTCTTTCGAGAGCCTAGCGACCGATCTTGGATGCAACCGTCAAAGCCCACTATGAATAGAGAAGGGAAAGGAATCGCAGGACCGAGTGAGGGTCACGAGGATGATTTGGATTACTTATATGATCTCATAATTTTAACTACATTTTTACTTATTTATGTGACAAGTGAAACTTTAAACACTTTTTCTTTTGTCTTGGAACATTTTTATTTTGCGTATTGTTATTGTTTGTTTTTTGATATTCTTATGTGCAGCGAGTTACCTTGAAAGACTACACAACATATAGAGCTTCAACGAGGAGGTAGACGTCCGAGATAGTTTGATGCTCAATTCTATGGAAGTCAGATAACCTCATATCCTTTCTTTTAAACACATTAGGGATAATGTGTAGTATGAGTGTGGGGGGTGCACATAAGTTTTTAGGTGTGTTTATTTTAGTTTTCATGCATTTTTCAAAAATTCAAAAAAAAAATCCGTTTTTTTAATTTTCAAAAATCCAAAAATATTTCTTTTTTTCATTTTAATTTTTTATTGCATGGTTCTTGGACTGTAATTGAGTAAAAAAATAGTAGTTGTACATATCAAATGCATATATAGAATTGCCAAACTTGTAAATTTTGAATTATACTGTATAATTTCTTACTCTTAATTGTAGATTAATTAGTTCACTTAGTTAATATGTATAATAGATTAGAGGCAATACCTGAAATGAAAATGTATACAATGTACCGTAAGATGAATAAAAGATACGAATCCTTGTAGATAAATAATTCGAATTGCTAATTGTTCATTTAAATAGATGCATGCTTAATAAATTATTATTAGGTGACTAATCTGGGAAAGACATTAGGATTATTTGTATAGCCTTCAGCCTAAATGACAAACCTTAAACATTACATTATCTCTAGTTCCCGAATTTGAGCCTTACATTGCCCTTCTTAATGAGCCTCTATGTTTGAAATCTTGAGCCAGAATTGAGTTCAGAACTCAACCCTTAATAGTCCTTCTACTTTGTAATCCACTATCGAATGGATATCAAGCCATAGACATCGAGGGTTAGGTAGGAACGTTAATAATGTTTCTCACAAAAGTGTACTCGAGTGATTAGTAAAGAGGGATTGAATTAGCTCGTAACTGATTCTTTCCAGAAATCGTGCTTAGAAAGAAAAGAAAAATTTGAAAGAAATAAAAATGAGGATCAATAGCATTGTGAGAGAAAAGAACAAACAAATCATACATATGCTCAAAACAATAAAAATAAAGAAGCATAAAATTTTCTTGAAATCAGGTTGAACAAAAATGAGCTAATATCAATCATTCTTTTCCATATTGTTGGAGAAATAAGGACGGTGAGAGAAGAAGAAATAAGGAGGTGAGATGTAACGATCACAGTTGGGGGGGAATTGGGAACAATATTTTGTGCTTTACTATTCATAGTGCTTAAACCATTTTGAGACGAACTTTTTTTGAGTTTGTACCAACCTCAGCCTCATAACGTTACAAGCTTAAAAGACTTTTGGGACCCGAATAAGTCACCGACGCATTAATTTGTACATGGCTTGTATTTGTTGGAATAAACATGAACAATTCTTTTTAAATATCTATAAGCGATTCGTATAATTTATTTTGATAGATAACATTTGTACACATATTCATTTACATTGCCTCTAGCACCATTGATACTAACTTCTTGAACTAATAATATTTACATTATAAGGAGGTAAATTAGCTAGAAATCTCTTAAATTACATGTGAAGTAATTCTTGTACAAATTTGATGTTGTACGACTATATAACTTAATTACTTGATTTAGTCCAAGGGTCGTCTTTTTGCATGTTTCGTGTGTTTACTTGAGGAGAAGAAAATACTTGAGTATGGTGGAGTTGATCTACCATAAATCGATGTGGCAAATTAGGCTTTTTCGACGAATTTAATGAGCTTTTTCTTGATAAAAATAGAGTTTTTAGCATAGTTTTTTTTGTTATTTTCATTATTTTTATATTTTCGAGTAATAAGTGAAAATGTATCATTTTTGTCTATTTTTACCCAAATTGGTCACTAGTGTCATTTGGAGGCCTAACGTGTGTTTGAATGCTGTAGAGACGTGTCGGAGGTCGAAAACGAGCAAGAACGATTCCTAGGTCAAGGGTATAGCGATATCCAACCCTTAGGATTGCAATACCTCCGACAGTGTAAAAGATCAATGATTCCCTTTGGTGGTATCGTGTATGCTTAATATCCTTATTTGGTTATGTTGACAATATAAAATGTTTTGATGCCTTGCTATATGATTATGAAACGTTGGCCATGTGAAAGAAACCATTATGTGAGTATGTTCGGTAAAGGCTGAAAGTCTAAAATCCCGTTTGAACCTTAGGAATAGTTGAGGATACAAGTGACACGTCACTAGGATAGTCATGTGTGTTATGAGCTCATTTAATATGTGATACATGCTAGGGTCCGGGTGCTGGGTATCCTGAGTTGTGTTCGGACACTCTCTTAGCTCTTTAAGTAGCCCCGTTAAGAGCGACATGTGATTCTGTGATATGAAGCACTTCAGTGCACTTTCTGTCAAGTAGCTAAGGCTATGTTCAGGCACTTCGATGCATTCCTTTCGTGTGTCCGAATCATATTCCAAGTGTTCAACGGGTAACGTAATATGAATTTCGAAAGTAAAATTTAAGTAGGCCATGTGTGTGCAGGATGGCACAGGTATGTACTAAAACCCTATGAGGACTTAGTATATGAAAAGAAATGTATTTGGATAAGCATGTGCATATGAATATGGAAGGTAAGTATATGTATGATGTAATGAAAAGTATCATAATGGATAAGCAATTATGCTTAGATATTCAATAGTTGCAAAATGTAGATTATTTTTATGTGTACTTACTCAGCTTTATAGCTTACCCTCCTCTCTTTTCCATTCCCTTTAGATACGTTAAGCTAGCTCGAAGGATCAGGAGACGTCAGAGCTCAGATCACACTATCTTCAAGGATTTTGGGTATAAAAAAAAAAGGCTTCAATTATTTTGGTCATGGCATGTATAGGAAACTTGTCTATTTTGTGTAGATGTGTAATGTTGAAGTAGCCAAGTATAATGGCTCATTTGGGCATTGATTATTTTGTATGTGGCCATGTGATTTGGTCCATATTAATGATTGGGATGTATCCCTAAGTTTATCTTTACATGCATACTAAGATGTGTATGTGTTGGTTTGATGGATGACTATTCATTTGCTAGTATGTGGTTGCATGATTTAGCACTCATAATGGATTGATAATAAGGAATATGGTAGAACATGAAATTGATGTGGAATGACTAAAAGATAAGTTTGTATGAGTACTAAAGGACTAGTATGAAAAAGGGGTCATAGTGATGCTATAATGTTGCATGTTTAATTGTCCAAATATATCATGGGATATGCCATTGAACATATGGAAGTGTATGATTGTTTAAGGGTGACCAATTGCTTGGACAGTAGCCTCCAAATGGTCCACACGAGTAGACACACAGGCATGTGTCTAGGCCGTGTGTGATACACGGTCAGCCCCATGGGCTTGTCGTTTGGCCGTGTGTCCCCTGCACCTTGAATTTTAGGTTAACATGCATGGTAGTAAGCACACGGGCAGAGATACGACCGTGTGTCTCAACCGTGTGGAGGACACAGCCTCTGCCCACGGGCGTGTGCTTGGCCATGTGCCTCAAATTTATATGATGACGTCATAAAAAGAATGCTCACTAAAATCAGATGGGCTACCACACTTGCGAGTCCCAGGTCGTGTGAAAACCTCTGTAGGTTCGAATTGGAAAATAAATCCAATAATTCCACACGGGTGTGAGACATGGACGTGTCCCCAAGCACACGGGCGTGTGCATTGCCTCCACATAGGCGTGTGAGGCTTTAACCTAAAAATTTTCTTAAAATTTTTGTGAGTCCTCGGTTTAGTCCCAGCCCGCCAATAATGCATGTTTTGGGCCTCGTAGGTCTATAATAGGGACAAATTGACTTTAATTGATTGGTTTTAGTTGAACGAAATTTTGTGGCCCAGTTCTGTATGTTTGGTTCTGCTTAAGTTCGATAATGCCTCGTACCCTGTCCTGGCATCGGATACAGGTAAAGGGTGTAATAGCCCGATTTAGAACCTAATCGGAATGGTGGTTTTTGGACCACGAATTCGAGTCAGAAAAATATTTAAAAATTATTTTGTGTTTATTTTGTGTTTATTTTGTGTGAATTTATGTCTATGAAATTATCGTGATTTAATTTTGTCATTTAGGTGTCCGATTTAATAAAAGGACTTAATTGCATAAAATGAAAATTTGGTGGTTATTTTTTAAAAAGGGCCGAATAGCATTTGGCTTTATAAATAGAAGCCTTTTGTTGCAATTAGCCCATTGAATGAGTAAGTGGACGGTAATGGCCAAGGAAATAATGATTTTATATTATATTATAAAGGTTAAAAAGGTAATTTAGTTAATAAACATATAATAACTAAAATTAAGTTAACTTATTCATTTTATTTCTTTTGTTCTTACATTGAAACTAAACAAAAAGAAAAAGAAACAATAAAAGCTAGGGTTCGGCACTTTGTAAAGCTCAATTAAGGTAAATTTTAGCTTGGTTTTTGATAATTTCTACGTTTTTGATATCGTTGCTTAGTAATCTTCAAGACCCAATCTTTAATTTCTGATTTTGATGAATATTTTGAGTTGTGCCATTGTTGATAGCTTGTGATTTTTGTTGTTTGATGATGAAATATGAAAGATATGTTTTAGATTAACATATTTTGTATTAGAGTTTTTGATGATTTTGAGTAATTAGGACTAAATTACAAAAATAATCATTTGAGGGACTAAAATGTGAAATAAATGAAATATATGGACTTGTATGGTAATGGGTAAAATTTGGCCCAACATGAGTATAGGGAAATTTTGTATATTTTGTGTTTTGTGTAATAAGGACTAAATTGTAAAAATTGTAAATGTCAGGGTAAAATGGTAATTTTCCCATTTATGTGTTTTTGGACTAAATTGAATGAAAATATGTTTGAAAGAGCTTAATTTGAATATGTTTAGATCAAGAACCAAAGAAATCAGATTTGGATCGGGGGAAAAGGAAAATTGTCGACTAGTCGATCCGTACCGGTTTTTCATTGTCCGAGGTAAGTTTATAAGCAAATAGACGTACTTAATTCTAATTAAATGTGATATATATATACTGAAATGAAATATGTGATTTTATACATGTTAAAGCCGAATGTGAATAAGCTTGGTTACCATGTTTACAAATTCGTTTCGACTGAGTTACGATGTTCGAAAGCCCCGTATGAACCTTAGGAATAGTTAGGATACATATGTCATGACATAGGATTCCGATATATGTGTGCGAGTAAGACCCTGTCTGGGACAGTGGCATCGATATGTGATTACATGTAAGACCACGTCTGGGACGTTGGCGTTGTACGATATATGTGTGATTATCCGAGTGTCCTACCCAATTCTGAATGGTTCATCCGGCATCGATAAGTTGTGAATAAATACGAAATATAAGCTGAAGGATCAGGTATGAAGCAATCTGTTATCTATGGAAATAAGGTATGTATGTTACAAATTGTGTATGAAGCTAATAATGATTATGTGTGAATATGGTATGTGAATTCAACTTTGAAGATGGGTAACTTAAGTTTTATTAAAAAGATTTTTAACTATATGAATATGTATATGTGTGACTGTGTATATTCAGCCGAATATGAGATATGTGTGCAAAATTTCATATTATGATTCTTGAGCTTATTCAATTATATATATGTATGCTTGTTTTTATAGTGACATTTTGGCTTGGAAGTTAAATGACTTTTGATTGAATAGTTTAGGTGAACATTCAGCCAAGATAATAATGGTGCATGGATTGTATTATTTTATCTCATTTGTAGATTTAAGATTAAGCATTGATAATAATAATACAACTCGGTTAGCTTAATCAAGCTGATTATATTATTACGTTGTTTATTTGCTTATGACTTACTAAGCTGTGATAGCTTACTCTGTGTGTTATGTTACTTTGTTTTATAGATTTTGGAGTCAAGCTACGAGCTCAGGGACTGTCAGCCAAGTTAATCACACTATCTACTGTTTTGGTACCTTATTAGCTAAACTTAAATTATGGCATGTATAGGCTGGAGCATATTTTTGAAGTGTTGTTTTTGGTTATGTATTAAAAGCCATACGAAAATGGCTTGCTATTTATGTTTAAATTTGATTTTATGTGTGCTTAGTTATAATGTTTTATGATCTTGGTTTTGATATATGCGATTATGCTTGATTATAGTTTGATTCGTGGTAAGTATTTTATGTACTGGAAAATGGCTTTATTTTCAGGTTTGAATTCGGTTGGGTTGAATCATGGCTTAAGTCTTTTTGATAAATATACTGTATGTCATGGTCGATCAAAATCCTTGTATTATTTTGAAGGTGTATCTAAGTATATATATAGCTTGCAAAGGTACTTTGTGGTTCGGCTATATGTTTATAATTGATGTTAACTATGCTAGGGTTTGCCATATGTTTGTTAAGTAAAAATTATGACTTATGCTTGCAATAAATTAATACCCATTATAATTTATACTAGAACATGTGTATAAGATATTCGACCTCATTATTTTAGTTGAATTTTTATTTATACTTTACTTGTGTACAAGGTGTTTATATTGCGGATTTTATGTTAGTTGAGTTTTTTCATGTTTTACATGTACCAATATATGTGCTTATAATATGATTGATATGTATATGTGCTTGGCAATAAAAATCCGTTAGACATTTGTAAGTTATTAAATATGTATAAATGAATTAAGTTAGCCAAGTAGACATAGAAATGAAATGGGTTACTTATAACCGAATTCTTGTTATTAAATTGAGTTAATATGCAAACATATGAATTTCACATAGACTAACACATTAAAGCCGCAAATATGGATGAAAAGGGGTGTAATGAAATTTAGTTCAATTGATATATAACTTGTGTATATGCAAGACTTAATTGAAAATAATAATATAGGGTTAATATTCAATAATGAAATTATTGATGTGTTATATGTTCTGTAAATTTTTTTAAATCTTTTGATTTATGTTTTATTTCAGCTATGTGGTGAATGATAGTAAATTTAAGGTTAGGTATTTAAATTAAGTTGTAGGCATTGATGCGATCTAAATCTCGAATTGCAATGAATGTATGATTTGCATTTGTAATACGGTGGTTAAATATATATATGATTATGACTTGAATTGATATGAAAATATCCGGAACTGTGCTTTCATTTAGTAATGCCTCGTAACCCCACTCTGGCGACGGATACGAGTTAGGGGTGTTACAAGGGGTGTTACATATCACGTATCCCCTTGGATATCACAATATCAACATTCTAAGGAAGGCTCCAAGTTTCAACATTGCTTAAGATATCGCAATATATCGTGATACCACTTTCGCTAAGGGGACAAGCCTTGAAAAAGAGGGTAGCCTTTGTGTACCTAGCCCTCCAAACACACAAGGCCTGTGTAGAGGCATTTTTGGCACTGAAAAGTCATCAGTATACACTTCAAAATAGCCAAAAATTGCTGAGAAGGAGAGAGACACACATTAGCTTAGTTTTCTTTAGGTTTTCTTTAGTTTTTCTCAACACTTTTCTAGGGTTTTTATTTTTCTCTTCTTCTACCTTAGATTAGAGTTTTTTTTTTTGCATTTACTTTTTGTTCTTCTTGTTCTTAGTGTTAGTGAAGTTATTTAACACTATAGTTAAGGTTTATATATATTTATAGTCCCTATACCTTGCTTTCAAGACTTTTTAAACTTTAACTTAATGTATTTCAGTTTATTTTGCTGTCAATATGTTAAAGCTTGCTCCTGTTATGTTTCTTGCCTTAAATTTCTTTATTAAATGTTTTGGTTTCATGCTATTTAAGTTTTCTTACATAAAAATCTCAACTCTTATATTTTTATTAATGTTTACTTTCATGGCTGCCTTGTTTTACATTTTTATGTTTATTTTTTTACTTTGAGAATGAGTAGCTAAACCTTAAAGGAGGTTGGTTGATGAAGATGTGGGTAAACTGTAACAGCCCGTTTTCAGTAAAATCAGAATAGTGGTTTTGAGACCACAAATACGAGGTCAAAAAATTTATTCTAATATTATTTTATGATCTATAACATGATAGTATTATCGTATAAAAATTTCATTAAGAAATTTTATCATTTACATGTTCAATTTGATAAAAAGGGCTAAATCATGTAAAATGCAAAAGTTAAGTTCTAATAGCTAAAGGTATTAAATAGCTATATAACTTTAAAGTGGAAGTTCTTAAATGGAAATTAGACCATTAAAGGTGATAGTGGTTGTGCATGGCTTGACAATTTTGTTATTTTAAAGTTAGGTAAGGTTAGTTTGGTAAATATGTAATAATAGATAAATTAAATAAAAAAAAGCCTAAAAGCTATCATCTTCCTCCCATTTTCTTTTGTTAGCCAAATTTCATATTTTGAGAAAAAGAAAATTTTGGTCAAGCTATTCCATTGCATGTAAGTGAATTTTGAGTTTATTTTTAATGATTTTTATGTTTTCGGGATCGTTGTAGCGTAACCTAGCTAACCGGGGGACTAATTTTCAAGACTATTGAATTGTTTGATTTTTCCATTGATAAATATGTTAGGATTTTAAAGTTTAATGGTAGAAAAATAATGGTTGTTGTTAGATATATATCTTTTGTTAAGTGATTTTTGATAAAATTGTCAATTAGGGGGTTAAATTGAGATGTGAAATATTCACGACGTAATCTGTGAATTAATGAAATGTGTAGGCTTCTATAATCTATAATGATACTCGGCTAGGCTTGGGTAGTGATGAATTTGCATGAATTTCATTTTACGAGCCTAAGGACTAATTTGTAAAGAAATCAAAAGTATAGGGGTAAAATAGTAGTTTTTCCAAAACATGATTTTTGGATTAAATTGAATAGAATGAGGTTTGAGTTAGTTAAATTTGATTACATAGATCAAGAAAAGAAACGTACGGATTTAGATAGGGAAAAAGAAAAAGTACAAGATTAATCGATCATTTTTCTCTGTACGAGTTTGAGGTAAGTTTGTATATCTAATTAACATGAAATTATATTTGATTTAAATGCTTTTGTGTTATATTATTGATAGTACGACTCTACGAAAATTTCCAACGAAGTTTCGACGACTTTCGGATCCCGTTTGACCCTTAGGAATAAATAGGATACAAATGACATGTCATTAGGGGTTATCGTGTTTTGGGTGTTGGTCTTGTACGTCCTACCGGTAGCTGAGTTTCCAACATTTATTGTAGTTACTTGACAGCTTGTGTGAACAGAACCGTGTAGCTACATCTTGAATGATAGCTTGTATGAGTAGACCCATTTATGGCTCGAGAGAGAGCATTGGTACGAGATATGAGATAGTAGTGGTTTTGACCACATGTTGGCATATAGTGTGCGAGATTCCTGTGTATCCGATATTATTATAGTGGTTCAATGGGTATGAGAAGAAGGAAAGATTGTCAAATGCTTCAATTAGATTTGCTATGAAAGTATAGAAAGGTATGAGTTTTTAGATGATTGAAATATGCTTTGCCATATGCTTGAAAATATGAATGCACATAAGTAGTGTGTACTTATGCTATGATGTTTTGAGATGATTTTCTAGTTTATGTGATGTTTAAAATTTAGAGTTTATTCTTGTTTAGGCTAAGGCCAAGACATGTTAGATTGACTCAAATTGTTTTAAGCTTATAAATTGAAATGGTAAACTTTATTTTTGAATTACAAACTTACTAAGCAGTACATGCTTACTTTGTGTTAATTTTCCTTATGTACCTAGATATTGAAAGCTCATACGGGTTGGAAGTTGTCAAAGATTTCATCACACTATCAATCGGCTATTTTGGTACTTTTGGTTATATAATTTTGGTTATAATGGCATGTATAGGTCATTTTGGCTAAAGAAAGCCTACATGTTTTGTTATGTTTTTAGCCATTTGATTTGGCTTGTATTTTGGATATATTTTGTTATGTATATATGTAAGTGGCCTTATCATATGTGGTGTATGGCTATCATGTGAATGTCTAGTTTATGAATTGATATTTTGGGTACCAAATAGTTGAGCTTGATAAGTAACATACAAGTTAAATTTTGGTACAATTATGCATATTTGTGTTCAGTCATTTAGGCAGGTTTGGATACATAGTTGGCATGTTTTTAAATGGTCAATTGAGGTGCCTATGTGCATCATGGTTTTATGTGATGATATTACATGTCTTAAGCTTGATTTTGGTTTGTGTTGAATGTCCATTCATGACTTAGTCATATGCAAATTATTGTGTTTAGGTTGGTATCAATTTGGGTGAGAAATATGGCTTGAACAATGGTGTTTTTTGTCCACACGGGCGGAGAAATGGGCGTGTGTCTCAACCGTGTGTGACACACGGCCAGGTGTCCCTTCTAACATTTAAAGAACACAAGTCAATAGCCTCAAACGGCCTAGCACACGGGCGTGTGGCTTGACTGTGTGTCACACGTCAGTATACTCACCATTTTTCAGATGGGCGTGTGGCTTGGCCGTGTAACCCAAGTCAGTGAACTCACTAGTTTGGACATGGGCTGGGACAGGGCTGTGTGTCCCTAATTTAAATGCCCACACGGCTTGAGAAACTAGTGTGTCTCTTGACCGTGTGAGACACACGAACTAGCCACACGGGCATGTGTCCCTCGTACCTTTGAAAAATTTCAATGTTTTTCGAAAAATTCTTTGAGTACTCGGTTTAGTCCCTACTTGTTTTTAAAGTTTATTTTGGACATCAAGGGCTTGTATTAGGGACGGTATGACTATAATTGATTGGTTTTTTTTATAAATGTTATATGAAATGAAATGTCTATTTGTTTGATTTGTAAGTCCGGTAATACTCTGTAACCCTATTTCGGAGTTGGATACAGGTTATGTGGCTCACAGGAACATTTTATTCGGGACTGTCCTGAGTTACCTGAGAAAGACAAACTTCAAACTGTTCGACCCAGCAATACAGCTGCAAGAAAGAGACCACCTTGAAATCCCAAAAATATGAGCAGTAGCTAGGGTGTAACAAAAGATTTTGCTGTAAGATCCGAGGTACGGGAGCCAGCCAGAGCTTATGCTATTCGCGCATGCAAAGATACTTCGGTGTCTGATATTATTAATGGTACATTTTCTCTCTATAATATTGATGTGACTGCTTTAATTGATCCTAGATTGACCTATTCATATGTTTGCACGAATTTAGTATCTAGTAAGAGTTTACCTGTTGAGTCCACTGAATTCGTGGTTAAAGTATCGAACCCCTTAGGTCAATATGTCCTCATTGATAAAGTTTGCAAGAATTGTCCTTTGATGACTCGGGGTTACAGTTTTCAACCGATTTGATGCTATTACTGTTTGATGAATTCGATGTGATTTTGGGTATGGATTGGCTAACTTTGCATGATGTTGTTGTAAACTGTAGAAGAAAGCTTATTGTATTAAATGTCAAAAAGGAAAGACTCTTCGTATTGAATCCGATAATTTGAATGGGTTGCCTATTGTGATATTAGCTATGTTAGCACAAAAATATGTGAGAAAAGGTTGCAGTGCTTACCTTGCATATGTATTGGATACTAAAGTGTCTGAATTGAAGCTTGAATCAGTGCCAATAGTTTGTGAATATCCAGATATGTTTCCAGAATAGTTACCCGGGTTGCCGCTGACTAGAGAGGTCAAATTTGCTATTGAGTTAGTACCAGGAACATCACCGATATCGATAGCTCCTTATAGAATGGCTCCTACAGATTTGAAATAGTTGAAATCTCTGTTGCAAGAGTTAATAGATAGAGGTTTTGCATGACCTAGTTTCTTGCCTTGGGGTACACCAGTTCTATTTGTTAAGAAAAAAGATGGATCAATGAGATTGTGTATCGATATCGACAGCTCAACAAAGTTATGATCAAGAATAAGTATCCATTGCTACGAATCGATGATTTGTTTGATCAGTTGAAAGGTGCAACGGTATTTTTGAATATTGATTTAAGTTCTGGTTATTTTCAGTTGGGGGTTAAACATTCAGATGTGTCAAAAACTGCATTCAGGACCAGGTACAAACACTATGAATTTCTTGTGATGTCGTTTGGGTTAACTAACGCCCTTGTGGTATTTATGGATTTGATAAATAAAATCTTCAGACCGTATTTAGGCAGATTTGTTGTAGTATTTATTGAGGATATTCTGATATATTCTTGAGATGAGTCTGAGCATGCTGAGCATTTGAGAATTATCTTACAAACTCTGCGAGATAAACAACTATTTGCTAAAGCAAATGCGAGTTCTGGCTCCAAGAAGTTGTGTTTTTAGGACACATAGTATTGGCGGAAGGGATCAGAGTTGATCCAAGTAAGATTTCAGCAGTTCTTGATTGGAAACCACCAAGAAACATATCTAAAGTCAGAAGTTTTTTGGGATTAGCGGGCTATTATCAGAGATTTGTAAAAGGGTTCTCGATGATAGCTACACTGATGACGTAGTTATTACAGAAGGATGTGAAGTTTGAATGGTCAGATAAATTCCATCAAAGTTTTAATCACATGAAAGCACTGTTAACTGAAGCACCAGTTCTGGTTCAGCTTGATTCGAGTAAAGAATTTGTGATTTTCAGTGATGCGTCATTGAACGGTTTGGGATGTGTTTTAATACAAGAAGGCAAAGTGATAGCTTATGCTTCAGATAGTTAAATCCACATGAAAAGAATTATTTGACATACGACTTAGAGTTGGCCGCTATTATGTTTGCATTGAAAATTTGACGACACCATTTGTTTGGTAAAAAATGCCACATATTTACTGATTACAAGCGTTTAAAGTATCTGATGTCACAAAATAACCTGAATCTAAGACAGTGTAGATGGCTTGAACTATTGAAAGATTATGAATTAGTTATTGATTATCATCCGGGAAAAGCAAATGTAGTTATGGATGCATTGAGTAGAAAATCTTTGTTTGCTTTGCGAGTGATGAATACATGATTGACATTGTCTAACGATAGTCGATCTTAGCTGAGTTAAAAGCTAAACTAATGTTTCTACAGCAAATATACGAAGCTCAGCCATGTGATAATGAATGGCAAGCTAAACGAGTACAGTGTGAGTCGACTTCTAATTCAAAATTTTAGATAGGACTCGATGATTTTTTTTTATTCAGAGGTAGAGTTTGTGTACCGAAGAATCCAGAGCTTATACAGAAAATTTTGCACGAAGCTCATAGTGGTAGCTTGTCTGTTCATCCAGGGAGTACTAAAATGTACAATGATCTGAAACAGATGTTGTAACGACCCAAATTTTACTGTTACTGGAAAAGTGTATTTTCGGGTCTCCGTTTCTAAAAAACGGATTCATAAATGTTTATTAAAAATATTTACGAAGTAAAATGAGTGGTTAATTAGAGTTTAATTAAGTGAATTTAATTTAATTAAGAGTAATTAAGTAAAAGGACTAAATTGAATAAAGTGTGAAAGTTTAATTGTAGATTAAAAGAAAATAAAGAGGACCAAAATTACAATTATGCCATTTGTCCTAAGTGAGTGACAAATGCATAAAAATCTTTGATTTTATGCATAAATATGTATATTAAATTATTATTATTATTATTATTATTATTATTATTATTATTATTTATGGTTTTTACATTTAATATTTATTAATGTTATTTTATTAAATTGATATTTATTATGAAATAAATTACAAGTTAACAAATGTATGGTAATAAAATATACATGTGTAATGAATTAAATACATACATGTGTAATACAATTATATAATTACTTATAATATAAGAATTATTATTATATTATATTATTATAATATATATATATATATATATATATATATATATATATATATATATAGTAAAGTAAACGAAAAAAGAAACAAAAAGAAAAGAAAGGAGAAAGAACAGAGAGCAGGGACGAAATAAGGGAAGGAAAATAAAATAAGGGAGAATTGGGGGTTTGATGCTTGAAACTTAAATAGGTAAGTCAATTTAGCCATTTTTACTTAATTTTTATGTTTTAGAAACTTTAGAATAAGGTTTTGATGAAGTTAAGTTGATATATTGTAAGATAGTTGATTATAAGACATTGTTCTTGTTGAACAAAAAGATGAATTAAGGGCTAAATTGATAGAAATTCAAGTTAGAAATGAAATAAGGATTGAATTGTAAAGTGATTCATAAGTTTTATGCTTTAAGGACTAAATTGAAAGAATTTCAAAATTATGGTTTTATGATAAAAATAAATAATTATGTCTAATTTTGGTTAAAAATTGAGTAGAAATAAAGTATGAATTAAGATAGAAAAGTAAGTGAATTTAGTTAGGATTAAATTGAAATTAAAGTAGAAAATCAACATTTTGCATTAAGACTGTTTGGGACAGTAGCAGTAGTCTATGTTTGAAAAATCACCAAAAATCATAGAAATTGAATTAGAAGATGATTAAAATATTTAATTAAATCTTATTGAGTCTAATTTCTTATAGAAGAAACGGTGTAAGCAATTGAATTGTAAATTATAAGATATAATGAGTTTTGTGAGACAAGGTCAGAATGAATTTGGGTTTCCCTATTCTGAATTTGGAAAATCAAAAAAAATTGGAGAAAAATAATTAGAGGCTTAAATTTATATGTTTAGAATCCCTAATGAGTCTATTTTCAGGAGAAATCAACAGAAATATTATCGAGTTCTGTAATGTGAGATAATTAATTTTTAGTGAAGAAGGGTCAGAACTGTCAGACAGCAGAACAGGGGTGAATTTAAAGAATAAACTGTACTTAATGGCTAAACGAAAAATTCTGAAAATTTTATGATAAGAAGATTTATGAGTCTAGTTTCAAGAGAAATTAGCGGATCTTAATTTAGAATTCTGTAACTCAAGTATAAATTAGTAATGTATTAATGATTATGAATTGCATTACTTTCGTAGTCAATGTGGTACCGGAAATGTCGGCTAAGAAAGGACAAGGCAAAGTCAACGGGAGTTAGCTCGAAAATTAATTTTTGTATTTCTATAATCCAAACTTAATACTTAAATTGTTGGATTTATTAATTAATATATATATGTAGTAGGTATTTTGAGATGATTATTTGAATTGGATTGACTATTGATTATATTGAATTGATTTATGAATATATGTGAATGTTTGAATTGAAATGAATATTGATGTGGAAATTGAATAATAAATATTTGTTATATTGGAAAATATATGTAGTTGGAAGTGTGATGAAATTGATAGAAAAATGTGATTATTGTGAAATTGAATATTTATTAGTGAAAAGTGAATGAAATTATATTTAATTTAAAATATATAGTTAATTAATTAAAATATGAACTAATTGAAAACTGAAAAGTGAATTAAATACCCTATTAACTAGTCGGGATAGTCGGATATAGTTGGCATGCCATAGGATATGAAAGAGTACGGGTTTTTGCCTACCATCGATCGAGCACTTATGTGCCGACTCATCGTTATCGTTATCATATCTTTATTACGATTCGGCACTTTATGTGTCGAATCATTATCGTTATCATTATCGATTCAACACCGTGTGTTGAATATCATTCTCGTTATTATTCGGATTTGTTCGATGAGGTACTCTGTGTACCATATTGCTACTTTATCTTATCGCTTTTGGCTTGGCCGATGAGGCACTATGTACCGTCTCGGTGTGTTGGTTGGATCCGTATCCGCTCGAGTCCGAGTCATGTTAATAGGGTAAATAAAGGTATAAAATAATTGATTATTATTGAATAATTGATCATTACGGATATTAGACTGTTATTGAATAACTGAATATTACTGAATAATTGATCATTACTGAATAACTGATTGTCGCTGAATGAATGACAGTTACTGAATAACTTAATTGTTACTGAATATCTGATTTTACTGAATAATTGACTGTTACTGGATAACCGATCAATTGATCGATACTAAATAACTGGTTATTATTGAATAATTGATTGTTACTGAATAAATAACTGTTCTGAGTGTTAATGAACATTACTGATTGATTAATTGTTATTGAAAAATAATAAATGATATGAAATTTAAAGTAGACCAAAACATTGGTTGGAAAGTGAATGTTTGAATTCTCATTGAGTTTGAATAGTTCAATATATATAAATTAATATGTTTTATAATTGTTTAAGTGTTCGATTATAGAAATACCATTGAGTGTATACTCATTGTCAGACGGTTTGTTTCTCGTGCAGATTAAGTTAAGGCTAGACTGTTGAATCAGCATCCCAGGCCGATCCCGAATTCAATGAGGTAAAGTATGTTGAGTATTGGTAATGGCATGTACCTAGGATGTTTTGTGAGAGTCATTTAGGTTGTAGAAGTATTGATGAAATGAGTAAATTATGGTTTGCAACGGTATGTAGTATGAATTTTGAAATTTACTAAAAATTCATAGTGATTCTAAATTAGTCCTGAATTGAATTTACTGTTCATATTGGACCGCGAGGGCTCATTAAAGGGACGACATCTTAAAACTAGGATGTGTGTGAATATTTATTTTAATTAATGACCAGGAATTGGACTGTACTAACTGGTAATGTCTCATAACCCTGTTCCGATGACAGTATAGGGTTAGGGGACATTACAGATGTACTAGTGGTCAGGTATGAAATGCTAGTTTTCTGACTTTTTGTCCAGATGTTTGATTTTTCAGTAGGTTAAAGCTGACCTCAAGTGCCTTCAGGACTGTTACAGCCAGTGATGATACCGGAGTGGAAATGGGATAGAGTTACGGTGGATTTCATTTCGGGGATACCCCTATCTCTAAAAAAGAAAGATGTTATCTGGGTTATTATTGATTGTTTGACGAAGTCTGCACATTTTATTCTGGTATTACAGACTTCTTACTTGACCGATTAGCTAAGTTATATGTTTCTGATATTGTCAGATTACACAGAGTGCCAGTCTCCATTATTTCGAATAGAGATCCGCGGTATACTTCTTCTAGAGGAAGTTACAGGAAGCTTTGGGTATGCGGTTGCATTTTAGCACTGCATTTCACCCTCAGATCGATGGTCAGTCTCAGAGAGTGATTCAGATTCTCGAAGATATGCTTCGTTGCTGTGTTTGAAAGTTCGAAGGCAACCAGGAAAAATATTTATCGTTAGTCAAATTCGCGTATAATAATAGTTTTTAGTCGAGCGTAAAGATGATACCGTATGAAGCTTTATATGGTCGTAAATGTCAAACTCCATTATAATGGATTGAGCTCAATGAGAAAAAGATACACGGGGTTGATTTGATTCGCGAGACTGAGGAAAAAGTGAAAGTGATTCATGACAGTTTGAAAGCAGCTTCAAATCGACAAAAATCGTATGTAGATTTGAAACGTAAAGATATTGAATTTTAGATTGGAGACAAAGTGTTTTTGAAAGTATCACCTTGGAGAAGGATTCTTAGTTTCGGTCGAAAAGGGAAGCTTAGTCCGCGGTTTATCGGGCCATAGGAGATTATCAAGAGAATTGGGCTAGTGGCATATTGACTAGATCTACCATCAAAAATTGAAAGGATACATAATGTGTTTCATGTATCCATGTTACGACGGTACCGATAAGACACTTCGCATTTAATTTCTCCGACAGATGTTGAGATTCAGCTCGACACGTCGTATAACGAAAAACTGATCAAAATTTTCGCACGATAGATTAAAGAGTTAAGAAACAAAAGCATAGTTTTAGTGAAGGTTCTTTGGCAACGTCAAAAAATAGAGGAGGCTACTTGGGAACCCTAGGAAACTATGAAGAAACAATATCCTAACCTATTTTCTAATAAGATTTTTAGGGATGAAAATTTCTTAGGGGGCAGAGTTATAACAACCTGTTTTCAATGAGATCGGAACAGTGGTTTCACGACCACAAATTGAAGATCAAAAAAATTCTAATATTATTTTATGATCTACAGCATGAAAATATTATCATATAAAAATTTCGTTAAGAAATTTTAATGTTTACATATTCAATTTGATAAAAAGGACTAAATCTCGTAAAGTGCAAAAGTTGAGTTCTAATAGCTAAAGGTATTAAATTTCTATAAAACTTTAAAGTGGAAGTCCTTATATGGAAATTAGACCATTAAATGTGACAGTGGATGTGCATGACTCTGCAATTCTGTTATTTTTAAAGTTAGGTAAGGTTAGTTTGGTAAATATATAATAATAAATAAATTAAATAAAATAAAAAGCCTAAAAGCTATCATCTTCCTCCCATTTTCTTTGTGTTAGCCTAGAATGATATTCGGCTAGGCTTGGGTAGGGATGAATTTGCATGAATTTCATTTTACGAGCCTAAGGACTAATTTGTAAATAAATGAAAAGTATAAAGGCAAAATGATAATTTTTCCAAACATGATTTTTGGATTAAATTGAATAGAATAAGGTTTCAATTAGTTAAATTTGATTATATAGATCATAAAAAGCAACGTACAGATTTAGATCGGGAAAAAACAAAGTAAAAGATTAATTAATTATTTTTCTGTACGAGTTTGAGGTACGTTCGTATATTTAATTAACATTAAATTATATTTGAGTTAAATGCTCTTGTTTTATATTATTGATATTATGAATCTACGTAAATGTCCAACGAAGTTTTGACGGTTTTCGAATCTCGTTTAAACCTTAGGAATAAATAGGATACAAATGACATGTCATTAAGGGTTATCGTGTTTTGGGTTCTGGTCTCGTACGTCCTACCGGTGGTTGAGGTTCTAGCATTTGTTGCGATTACTTGACAGCTTGTGTGAGCAGACTCATTTATGGCTCGAGAGAGAGCATTGGTACGATATATGAGATAGTAATGGTTTTGACCATATGTTGGCACATAGTGTGCGAGATTCTCGTGTATCCGATATTATTCTAGTGGTTCAATTGGTATGAGAAGAAGGAAAGATCGGCAAATGCTTCATTTAGATTTGCTGTGAATGTATGGAAAGGTATGAGTTTTTGGATGATTGAAATATGCTTGAAAATATGAATGCACATAAGTAGTGTGTACTTATGCTATGATGTTTTGAGATGATTTGCTAGTTTATATGATATTTACAATTTAGAGGTTATTCTTGTTTAGGCCAAGGCCAGGACATTCTGGATTGACTCAAATTGTTTTAAGCTTATAAATTGAAATGGTAAGCTTTATTTTTGAATTACGAACTTACTAAGCATTACATGCTTACTTTGTGTTAATTTTCCTTGTGCACTAAGATATCGAAAGCTCATACGGGTTGGAAGTTGTTGGAGATTTCATCACACTATCAATTGGCTATTTTGGTACTTTTGGTTATATAATTTTGGTTATAATGGCATGTATAGGTCATTTTGGCTAATGATAGCCTACATGTTTTGTTATGTTTTTAGCCATTTGATTTGGCTTGTATTTTGGAATATTTTGTTATGTATATATGTAAACAGCCTTATCATATGTGGTGTATGGTTATCATGTGAATGTCTAGTTTGTGAATTTATATTTTGGGTACAAAATAGTTGAGCTTGATAAGTGACATACATGTTAAATTTTGGTACAATTATACATATTTGTGTTTAGTCATTTTGGTAGGTTTGGATACATAGTTGGCATGTTTTTAAATGGTCAATTGAGGTGCCTATGAGCATCATGGTTGTATGTGATGATATTACATGTCTTAAGCTTGATTTTGGTTTGTGTTGAATGTCCATTCATGACTTAGTTATATGCAAATTGTTGTGTTTAGGTTGGTATCTGATGCATGATATTCGTAACAGGTTTTAAAAATTTCTAAATGAATCGTTCTTGAGACTAACTTATTATCACGGTTAAGGTAAGTGTACCTATAGAACAGTAGTATAGTTCAGCAAGACCGGACTGTGGAACCCAAAGGAACTATGAGTACTAGTATTTACTTCCTTTTTATTATCTAGCCTAAAAATTAAGAGGTTTGGTTATCCAAACTAATTACTAAACTAGGAATGCGCAGAAAGAAAATTTGGGAAAATACTTTTAGGAAAATTCGATTGATTAAGACAATACCTAAGGAAAAATCCACCTAGACTTCACTTGTTATTCGACTCTGAATTAGACAATTTATTCATTTGACTTGATCCGTAGAAATCCCTAAGTTATATTATTATCTCTCTCGAGACTAATAACGTCTAATTCTAGGTTGAATAATTGAAATCTTTTTCTAATTAACACCCTAGAATTGTATTAAATCAATCTATAGACTCCCTTATTAAGTTTCACCCTAATTCGACAAAATCTTATCACCCTATCTCTAGGAGTGTAATCAACTCCGCTTAATTATGACAAATTTACTCTTAGACAGGGTCTATTCCTCCTCTGAATAAGAGCTTGACTTGAATCAATATCCTGGAATATCAAAACAAGAATTAAGAACACATAATTAAGAACAAGTCAAATATTTATCATACAATTCAGATAATAATAACAAGATCCATCTTAGGTTTCATTCCCCTTAGGTATTTAGGGGGTTTAGTTCATACTTATGGAAGAAAACATCTCAAAAGCATAAAGATAACAAAACATAAGAAAACCCAAAACTCCTGAAGGAACTTGAAGGGAGATCTTCAGTCTTGATGATGAATCCGACTTCTGAGATGGATCAATCGGCTTTCCTTGAGTAATTCCTTGCTTCCTACTCTGCGTCCTTCTCCTAGGTGCCTCCTCAGGTGTTTAAATAGGCTTTTGAATGCCCAAGAGCCCTAAAAATTGGCTTTTTCCGAATTGGGCTATACTTGGGCTCAGTAGGACACGCCCGTGTGCTATTACTCCAGGTCGTGGTCAAGGCTGTTGAATAGGCATAGGCGTGTAGTCTACCCGTGTAAGTATTGCTTCGATCCTTCTAAAGAGACACGACCGTGTGACACACCCGTGTGAGGAAGTCCAGGCCATGTTGATTTCCCATGTGGGTCCATTTTCTCCGTTTTCGACCCGTTTCTCGCTCTTTTTACTCTCCTATGCTCTCTTAAGTATGAATCATGAAATTAAAGGATTAGGAGCATTGAATTCACCAAATCTAAGGAGAAACCATTCATAAATGGGCTAAGCATGGGATAAAAATATGTATAAATAATGGTTTATCAAATACCCCCACACTTAAGCATTTGCTTGTCCTCAAGCAAAATCCTCAACTCATAATCAAAATAATTTCTTCTCAAATTATAATCCCTATCAATAGTATCTCAAAATCATCCATAAGTATTCATACATTGAGAATTCAACTAAAAGTACATCAAAGTTTCAAACATTCCAAGTTGAGCATTTTCTCACGAAAACATAGGTGTCTCCCTTTATCTAAGTGATTACATTTGATCAAAATATCGCAGAGTTTAACATCCTCACTAAAGATTCACTCAAATCACTCAAGGTGTTTAAGGATATCAATAAAAGCACTCATTAGTCAAGATGAAAAGTTATTATCATAGGCTTGCTTGAAAATCAAATCTCCACCACTATAAATTGAGCTGACACATCAATCAAAAAGGTCTTTTAGAGGTTTGTAACGTGGCTTTGGTTAGGGGTGTGGTCACAAGCTGAAAGAAGATGTTAGAATCGAGATTGAATTAACTAGTCATCAGTTGAATACAAGTGAGCTTCTTCTCAGAATATGGAATTAACACTCAAGCTTAAAAATGACGAATTACTACTAATATGTATTTAAGTAATTTTTTTTTAAGAACAAGTCAAAAATTTAGAAGAGCAAAACATAACTAAGCAATTTGTTCAAATCAAATCTTGATAAAAATAGGGATCAAATTAATGGCTTGTTAGGCTTAAACGGGGTTCACTAAGGGTTAATTATGGAGGTAGGCTTTTGTGGAGTGAGTGGGTTAAACCTAAGTGCCTTTATCATCTTGACATATCAAATCAAATGGTGTGGTCTTGACATGCATAATCAAGTAAGTTCTAGAATAACAAATCAAAACTGACACACTCATAATGAAAGTGAGCATGAAAGGAACAAAATATGCTCTAAAGACTCAATATCTCACAAAAATGATGGCTTTTTGATGTTTAAACTTGTGAATTTCAATTCAAGATAATACCTAAACTTAGGGAAACAACCTAAAAGTTTTAAATTCTTCAAAAATCAACTTATCATGCTTGATTCCCTAATGTCTTAAAGTTTAAACAATCAATGCATAATTGCCTATGTTTTAATTCAAGACATATCAATAAAAAATCATAAATTAATTAAAATTCATTCTAATAGTGGTATGAGTGATTCACATAAGAATAAGACAAAATTCAGGGATTTCTAATAATGATATGAAAGACCCCCCCACACTTAAGATGTACATTGCCCTCAATGTACCAAGATAGATATATAGAAAAAATAGATATATAATCATAAGATAGAAAGAGGAGTGAAACTTCCTGAATGATGAATGAACTCCTTGAATTGGAGTTATGGAGAATAATCGGCTAAAGCAATGATGAGGGTGGAGGAGGATACTCCGATAGTGGTAGAGGTTCATTAAGCCATAAATCCTGCACCAAAAGAATATTATATCTGGTGGTGGCTATGGTCGTGGTCGAGCAGGACATGGCGGTCGTGGAGAACCTTTCTCGATGGAGTTTTTAGTTCTTATGCGATGATGAGCTTTAGAGCTCTTTATAACTATGATAAAATTAGGAACTTTCTAGGGAATATAAAGAAGCATAATTACTCGTAATGAAATAGCTGAAATTAAAAATTGTAAAATAATAATTATAAAATCTAATAAAAAAAAGCTTAAAGAAAAAAAAGTAGTCTTAAAATAGAAATAAAGTAAAAACAGAAAATAATAAATAAAAGTTTTTAAACATCTTCATCGCTAAATGGATCGCGAGGTGGGGGTGGCGATGAGATGTGAAAGTGCTGACAAATCTGGCGAAGTGTAGCATCAATGTGATCAAAACACTGAAAACACTGCTGCTCAAATCGTGTAAGGCGCTCAAAGATGTCAGAATATGAAGCCGCTGCATGAACTAGACGATGAAGAGGTGGTGGCTGAGTTGGTGGATCCTCGTGACGTGGAGGGACATCATCAGTAATGTCCTCTGAGTCCTCCTCCTCGGTGGACTAGGTGAGGCAGTACTGAAGAGGGTATGTGCCACATCGTTTTTCAATCATCCTCATACTTAGCATGCTCGAGATGCCCTGTGGGGACATCTAGCCGATGAGAGTGAGGGAGGATGATTGGGCTGCTTTGTTGAGGAGCCCGAAGTGCCGAGCTAGTCGAGTCACATAGGGACCGATAGAGATGACCCTCTCCTGTGCCGTTTCATCTGGTGGTGAATGGCGAGGGCAATAAAGTAGGCGAGGTCGATGACATGTCCATTCGACATACTCCATAAGAAATAGGCGTCATGGGTGGTGACGACGCCGGTGCTCTCTCATCTCTCTGTCAGAGCGTGAGCCAAGATGGCGTGTAGATACCTCAAGAATGGAGGGAGAGCCGATGCCTTGGAGCGGCTAGGGTCGTAGGTGGCTGAGGCAGGGACGAGGTCCCTCCAGCATTTTGAAGGGGAGTAGTGGATGTGGCGGTGGAGGGTGTTGACTTCATTCTCGTCCATGAATTTTTCCGTGTATAGCCCTAGTGCAATCTCGAACTCAGGTATGCTCAACTGGCGTACTAGACCACCAAGGCAGAATTGGACCGTCCCAGGATCGTCGAAGTTTGTCATGACGGTCTAAAGATGGAACGTCGAGCAGAGTTCCAATGTGAACTAGAGATACGTCGGCTCAACGATCTCAAAGAAGAGCCCCCATGAGTCCGTTGTTAGGAGGGCTCGGACCGCGTCAACCAATTGAATCTGTTCGAGTGCGGCCCAATCAATGCAGCGGTCCACACCTAAGGGTCGGGCCCGTAATATCTGATATAATTCCTCCTGGGGTCCCAAGGGAACCTGGAGGAACAGGTGCCTAATCTCCGTGGTAGGACCGGAGGATGACGCTGCTCCTTTCTTCTTCTTCGAGGCGGGAACAACGGTCTTCTTACCACGTGAGGATGACATTGTACCTACGTTGAAAAATCAAAGTTCAACCAATACGTCCCAAAAATAACACGGAAGTACAAAACTAAATAGGAATATTTCATGAGACTTACGTGATGGATGAAGTAAACAAAACTACTAAATATATCAAGTTATAGGATTGTGGGAATAATGTAACGGGAATATGAATGAATGCATGTGGATAAGCATAAATTTCATGGAACGAAGAAAAATGAAAGAGTATAGCATAATGTAGTAACTAAAATGACAAAATTTTTATAAACAATTATGAATATTTTAATAATCTAACTATGAATATTCATTCAAAATAGTTTAATAGAGTGGAAAAATCATGAAATAAGTAACATATTTAAAGAAAATAGAGAGAAAAGAGTAAACAAGCGCAAAAGGAAGGACCTTGGGGCACCGAAATCGGTGTTGCAGGCGGCGCACCGGCGTAGGGGGTAGGGCGTGTGAAATTGCAGCGGCTAGGGTTAGGGATTTTTGGGGTAGGAGATGATGAATAGTGAGGGATTTATATAGATTTTGAGCAAACGACCG
Organism: Gossypium arboreum; assembly: GCF_025698485.1. NCBI lineage: Eukaryota > Viridiplantae > Streptophyta > Magnoliopsida > Malvales > Malvaceae > Gossypium > Gossypium arboreum. Next base: position 108,876,877 of record NC_069075.1, on the reverse strand, counting down.
TGGGAAACGCCCGTGTGGCCTAACTTTTGCCCGTTTGTTTCACGAATTTTAAATTTGCGCGCGTCTGACATTCGGCCCATGCCCGTGTTCTTTGGGCGTGTGGGTGCACACGGCCGTGTCGTACGGCCATTTCTAACTTCGTTCGCTTCTCCCACACCCGTGTTCATAGGTCATCCTAGTCATGGATAGATCACCCAGGTTCGGGTCCATAAGCAGTGACAATTGCCCTATGAAGACTTGCTATCGCTATGGCTCCGGTGGGTTCCCTTAACCAAGCCACTTTGCTATGAGTCACTGGCTCATTCTTCAACAGCACGCGGTCGAGCCTCAGGCTCCTCCCACCGCTTGGGAGCTTACGGTTTCATGTTCTATTTCACTCCACGACGGGGGTTCTTTTCACCCTTCCCTTACGGTACTACTTTGCTATCGGTCACCCAGGAGTATTTAGCCTTGCAAGGTGGTCCTTGCTGATTCACATGGGATTCCATCAGTATTGATCTTTTTTCAATAAAAAAACTTTCTTAATTTCAAGTATATTATAATAATATAACAGTAATTATGAGTCTATGTAAACCCCAGAGCATAAGTTGTTACACAGTTATAGTTATCTAATAAGGTATTTTATCTATCTAGATATGATGTCCATAGGGAATCAGCAAGAAATTATCATCTTTGGACCAAAAACAAGCAAGGGGTGGAATACCACAAAGAGAAAGTGTACCTACTAAAAAAGCAATTTGGGTAACGGGCACGTGCTTTCTTAAACTGCCCATAAAAACCATATTCTGGCTTTTCTCTGGAGAATATCCAACAATAGCTTCCATGGAATGAATAATTGATCCGGATGCTAAAAACAACAACGTTTTCGAATAAGCATGAGTAATCAAATGAAATAAAGCGGCTCAATAAGACCCCATACCTAGAGCTAACATCCTATTCTTTCCCCAGACCTTGCTAGTAATAAGGATGCTCATTTCTTAAAATATCCCATATACGTAGGCGGAAACAGGGGAAGGGGCCAGATTTATCCCGATGGGAACAATACTGTTTATAATGCTACGACAACAGGTATATTAAGCAAAATCATACAAAAAGAAAAAGGGGGGTACGACATAACCATAACGGATGCCTTGGATGGACATCAAGTGGTTGATAAAACACATAGAGTTAATGGTATTTCATAACTAATCGATTAAGCAGCAGCTCGCAGACCACCTAAAAAGGAATATTTATTATTTGATCCGTATCCTGACATAAGAAGTCTAACGGGAGCAATACTTGAAATGGCAATCCATAAAAAAATACCGATATTGAGATCGGCTAAAATAAGGCGAGAGCTAAAAGGAATTACTGAAAAACTTAGTAAAATTGATATGACTGCTATAGCCGGTCCAATACTAAATAAACGAGTATTGCCTCTAGATGGAAGAATATTTTCTTTGAAAAGCAGTTTTGTTCCATCTGCTAGCGCTTGAAGAATGCCCAAAGAGCCGGCGTATTCAGGCCCAATACGTTGTTGTATTCCTGCAAATATTTCTCTTTCTAACCATACAATTACTAGTACACCTATTATGATTCCCAATACAAGACCTCTTAGAGGTTCTAACCAAGGAGCACGCAGATCCCAAAAACGCATAGTTTCCCCTCCAAAAATGACTTCTCCGGTCGGGGAACGCATTAGATATTTTTTGATCTAATATTTCAATTCTTCCATGTTTCAGCAGTAGCATATTGTTTCATGGAGCTAAGGTCCAAAATATGGAAGAAATAGGTGTTTCCATAATTCTACCACCCAGTCAATTCCGTTCCACTTAATCCCTATTTCATGACCACATATCTTTCCGGCTAAGCAATTGGAAACCTTTCTCCTCTTACATGAATCCAATTTTCATAAGTAATTCACCTCATTCACATCCAGATCATGAATGTTTGGAATCCACATTATGCAAGGAGACATTACTTTTGCTAGTTCGAATTGAAGGGTGATATAAAATCGGTCTATTTCCGACATCATATCCATAGAGCATGAAGAAATTAACGATACTTCTTTATCTTTTGAGTTGTTCTACCAGATCGGTCACTCAAGACCTTTGGTCTCTACCCGGACCCGATGAAAAAAATGGGATCACTTCTTATGGGTTCGTTGAGAATGATTCTAATCTAGTTCATGGCCTATTAGAAGTAGAAGGCGCTCTGGTGGGATTCTAACGGACAGAAAAAGATTGCGGTCAGTTTGATAATGATCGAGTGACATTGCTTCTTTGGTTAGAGCCGGGGAATCCCTTATATATGATGCAAAATGTATCTTGTTCTGTCGTTGATTAGAGAAATCTCTATGAAAAATACGAATCGGAGTCTGAAGACGGGGGCCCGCACAAGCGGTGGAGCATGTGGTTTAATTTGATGCAAAGCAAAGAACCTTACCAGGGCTTGACATGCCGCGAATCCTCTTGAAAGAGAGGGGTGCCTTCGGGAACGACCGAACCATTTATCAGGCTATTATTCTCTTGTTTTGTTCCTTCAAAGTAATGGAGTAAGACATCAATTTCTCAAAAGATCAATTCTTTTAATTGCATGATAGACTTCCACGAAAACATTGGCGCGTGTAAACGAGGTGCTCTACCAACTGAGCTATAGCCCTTGTGTTTGTGATACATATTTTATCATATTATGTAGATAAAGTAATACACAGATATAGCAAAATAATATATATATATATATATAATATTTTCTGCTTCTATTTCTATTAAAACTAAAACTAATAAAAACCCCTCAAATGACTAACTATCGATACTGAAGTATCCCGTAGTAATGAATGTGCACGTGATTTGGGATAGAGTAATATTGTTTATTCTATCTATGTAAGACAAAAAAAAAAGAGAGAAAAAAGGGCATGTTGCTGCCATTTTTGAAATGATTTAATATCGCCGAAGTAATGTTTAAACCCAATGATTCAAGGCAAAGATAAAAGAAAAAAGGAATTGTCGAAAAACAAATTATGTGGATAATTATTATTATCATTATCCGATATTACTAATGAGTAAACCTCTAGCAACAAGATGAAAAGTGAATTTTTCCTTCTGTGAAATGAAATTCGAATTTGGAGAGACAAATAAAATAAATTTTATCTTCCTCTATTGCATATGTATATAGAATTTAAATAGAGAAAAAATATAATAGAAATATAGAGTTTTGCATCTTTCTATATCTCCCGAAAATTCTATTTTTACTAATAATCCCTGTTCTTGGATCGGATTCTAACGAATCGAATCTTTCGACAATTTGTAATAAACTCTTTCTTTATTAAATTCAAAAATGCAAATTAGAAGATAAGAACAATAGAATAATAAGAAAAGTAAGAATAAAGTAAGGTGGAAAGAAAAAAAAAGGATTGAACTGAAAATTTTTTCGGGTAATATCTATTTTTCCGGAGAAAGAGATAAGATATCTCGACACAGTGGCATCTTGATACCACCAGGAACGGGCAAAACAAACTCTAAGGAATCAAAAAAATTGAAAAATTGGATCTATGTCCAACGGATCACACCTACCAAGAAAAAGTATTTTGTTTTGGTTCTACCTGTAACCCCATATGAAATACCGGACGGTCTAAATTTAGTAACACTCTTCCCCCAGTTGGTTTTGATAGTGTCGACTACGGGTGGATGGCACGGACGTGTCTCACGCCCATGTTACATTCTCAGTTTCAACCATGGTTTCGAGGCACGGGCGTGTCTCATGCCCGTGTTGTTTTGGAAGTTTCACCCATGGACATATCGCACGGCTGTGGCAACTTATCCCATCCCGTGTTGGAAAAAAAGTCTTACCCTGTTTTCACACGGCCTAATGCACGCGCGTGTACCTAGCCGTGTGGAATTTATCAAGCCTGTGTTCTATGATTTGGTTAGTATGGTAGATGTTAAAAACTAAAATTTAAAGAAATTAACACCGTTAGTGCTCGGGTTGCCTCCCGAGAAGCACTTATTTATAGTCTAAGCTCGACTTACCTCTCTTTTGCATGGTTAAGGTGGTGCGAGGAGTTTACACTCCTCATACCTACAATCAACTTTATCAACATAAGGTTTAAGACGGGTATTGTTTACCTTAAATTTGTCGAATTTGGAATGAGTTACCTCGGCTGCACCATATGGGAAAATACTGAGTACCATAAGAGAAATTTCTTTATTAGGTTCAGGAGTGGCAATGCGAGGATCTGCTGCATCTAGTAGTACTTTGTCTCCAACCTTAAGTTGATTTGGTGAGGTATTGAGCTTGTCCTGGCTCGGTTTTAATTTATCGGGTGTTCTCGATTTTTGTGTCCGCCATTCATCTAGCTCTTTGATTTGTAGCCTTCGTTCTTCATAGATAGGTCCTTTGTTATTGTTTGAACACGGCTCGTATGTGTTCTTCGAAATTGTTTCCTGCATAGAGGGTTTCACCACATGATCAGTACGAGTAGAATGATTTATACAACCACCTTCAATTTTTGCTGTGTTACTCGAATTACAAGCTTGAAGAGTGATTGTTTCGTCTCCCACACGAAGTGTGAGTTCACCTGTACCAACATCAATAATGGTTCTAGCAGTCGCTAAAAAGGGTCGTCCTAAAATTAAAGGTGCATTACTATCTTCTTCCATGTCTAGAACAACAAAGTCTACTGGGTATATAAATTTATCGATCTTAACAAGAACATCTTCAATGATACCCCTAGGAAATCTAATGGTGTTATCGGCCAATTAAATGCTTATCCTAGTTTGTTTGGGTTTCCCAAGACCTAGCTGTTTAAACATTTTATAAGGCATACATTAATGCTTTCCCCTAAGTCAGCCAATGCATTATGAACATCTAAACTACCAATTAAACAAGGAATTGTAAAACTCCCTGGATCCTTCAATTTGTTGGGTAGCTTATTCTGTAATATGGCTGAGCAAACTGCATTCAACTCCACATGCGATGCCTCATCCAACTTTAGTTTATTTGTTAAAAGCTCCTTTAAAAACTTGACTGCGTTTCGCATCTGCGAAAGGGCTTCAATAAACGATAAGTTAATATGTAGTTTCTTTAAAAGTTTAAGGAATTTACCAAATTGCTCGTCTGATCGGTCTTTCCTTGTCGCATTGGGATATGGCACACGAGGTTTATATTCTGTACTTACCAGCTTTGGGTCATTGTGGCCTACCTCATCCTTGCCTTTGCTTACCACCGTTTCTATCCTTGGTTCTACAACTAACCCTTCCTCACCTTGAATGGAAATCGTGTTGAGTTGCTCCCTTGGTTTAGATTCAATGTTGCTTGGCAGGCTACCTTGTGGTCGTTCGAAAATTAACTTGGCGAGCTGTCCAATCTAAGTTTCGAGCCCCTGGATTGATGCTTCTTGATTTTTGAGTGCCGTCTCGATATTCTGAAAACGAGTTTCTAACACCGAATGAATTTGATTAACATCTCCTTAAGGTTTGGCTTTGTCTCCTACTGGTACGGTGGTTACTGAAAGCCTGGAGGGGGTGGTGATTTCTGATTTTCTTGGCCTCCCTATGAAAAATTTGGGTGGTTCCTCTAACCTACATTGTACATATTGCTATAAGAATTGTTTTGAGATCGAGGATTGTTACCCATGTAATTTAACTGCTCTTCTCCATGTTGTGGCCATAAGGTGGGTATTTTGAACTGCTTGATCCACCTCCACTTGCTTCGCACTGCATTACTGGGTGAACCTGTGAAAAACTAAGAAAACCATCAATTTTCTTATTCAAGAGTTCTACCTTATTAGAAAGCATGGTGACCAAATCGACGTTATAAACGCTGGCTATTTTTGTTGGCTTTGTCCTCATGACTTGCCACTGATAGTTATTCAGTGACATCTCCTCTATAAATTCATAGGCATCTTCAGGTGTTTTATTATTGATGGTTCCGCCAGCAGCTGCATCAACCATTTGTCGAGTCGAAGGATTTAGGCCATTATGAAAGGTTTGAACCTGCAGCCAGAGTGGTAACCCATGGTGAGGGCATCTTCTTAAGAGGTCATTGTTCTCTCCCATGCATCGAAGAGTATTTTTAAATCCATCTACACAAAAGAAGAGATACCATTAAGTAATTTATCCGTTTTAGCCGGCGGAAAATATTTTAATCAAAACTTTTCGGTCATTTGTTCCCAAGTAGTGATTGACCCTCGTGATAACGAATTCAACCACTGTTTAGCTTTGTTTCTCAATGAAAAAGGGAATAACGAAAGGCGAATGGCGTCATCAGAAACGCCATTAATTTTAAATGTATCACATAGTTCCAAAAAGTTTTCCAAGTGAGCGTTGCGATCTTCGTCCTGCAAACTATCAAGCTGAACAAATTGCTGTATCATTTGAATTGTGTTAGGTTTCAGTTCAAAAGTGTTTGCAGCTGCAGCAAGTCTAACTATGCTCGATTCAGTTCCTGTTAAAGAAGGTTTAGCATAATCATACATAGTGTGCGGAGCAGGATTCTGATTAACAGCAATCGCAGGAGGTAGCAAATTTTCTTGATTTTCAGCCATCTCCTCGGTTATGGTTGAAGTATTGCCCTCTTGCTCTTCCTCTGTGTATTGTAAGCTTCACCTTATTTCTCTTCGGTTTCTACAAACTGTGTGATCGATCTCACTATCGAACAGTAATGGTCCTGACGGGTTTCTTCTGGTTATAAACTAGAAAAACCTATCTGAAGAATTAGAAAAGAAAATAAAAAATTAAATTGCAATAAAAGTAAAATGGCTAAAGTAATAAAAATTGAGTGTTCCTAATATCCTAGTTCCCCGGCAACGGCACCAAAAACTTGATGCGTGATATTCGTAACAGGTTTTAAAAATTTATAAATGAATCGTTCTTGAGACTAACTTATTATCACGTTAAGACAAGTGTACCTATCGAACAGTAGTACAGTTCAGCAAAACCAGATTGTCGAACCCAAAAGAACTATGAGTACTAGTATTTACTTCCTTTTTATTATCTAGCCTAAAAATTAAGAGGTTTGGTTATCTAAACTAATTACTAAACTAGGAATGCACAAAAAGAAAATTTGGGAAAATACTTTTGGGAAAATTTGATTGATTAAGACAATACCTAAGGAAAAATCCACCTAGACTTCACTTGTTATTCGACTCTGAATTAGACAATTTATTCATTTGACTTGATCCGTAGAAATCCCTAAGTTATATTATTATCTCTCTCGAGACTAATAACTTCTAATTCTAGGTTGAATAATTGAAATCTTTTTCTAATTAACACCCTAGAATTGTATTAAATCGATCTATGGACTCCCTTATTATGTTTCACCCTAATCCGACAAAATCTTATCACCCTATCTCTAGGCGTGTAATCAACTCCGCTTAATTATGACAAATTTACTCTTAGACAGGGTCTATTCCTCCTCTGAATAAGAGCTTGACTTGAATCAATATCCTGGAATATCAAAACAAGAATTAAGAACACATAATTAAGAACAAGTCAAATATTTATCATACAATTCAGATAATAATAACAAGATCCGTCTTAGGTTTCATTCCCCATAGGTATTTAGGGGGTTTAGTTCATACTTATGGAAGAAAACATCTCAAAAGCATAAAGATAACAAAACATAAGAAAACCCAAAACTCCTGAAGGAACTTGAAGGGAGATCTTCAGTCTTGATGATGAATCCGGCTTCTGAGATGGATCAATCGGCTTTCCTTGAGTAATTCCTTGCTTCCTACTCTGCGTCCCTCTCCTAAGTGCCTTCTCAGGTGTTTAAATAGGCTTTTGGATGCCTAAGAGCCTTAAAAATTGGCTTTTTTTGAATCGGACTATACTTGGGCTCGGCAGGGACACTCCCGTGTGCTATTACTCCAGTCCGTGGTCAAGGCTGTTGAATAGGCACAGGCGTGTAGTCTACCAGCGTAAGTCATGCTTCGATCCTGCCAAAGAGACACGGCCGTGTGATACGCCCGTGTGAGGGAGTCCAGGCCGTGTTGATTTCCATGTAGGTCCATTTTCCCCATTTTCGGCCCGTTTCTCGCTCTTTTTACTCTCATATGCTCTTCTAAGTATAAAATATGAAATTAAAGGATTAAGAGCATCGAATTCACCAAATTTAAGGCGAAACCATTCATAAATGGGCTAAGCATGTATAAATTACAGTTTATCAGTATCAATTTGGGTGAGAAGTATGGCTTGGAAAATGGCCTATTTTTATCCACATGGGCAGAGACACGGGCGTGTGTCTCAACCGTGTGTGACATACGACCAAGTGACACAGCTGTGTGTCCCTTATAACTTTTAAAGAACACAAGTCAGTAGCCTTACATGGCCTAGCACACGGGCGTGTGGCTTGGTTGTGTGTCACAAGTCAGTATACTCATCATTTTTCACACGGGCATGTGGCTTGCCCGTGTGTCACAAGTCAGTATGCTCACCATTTTTCACACGCCCTAGCACATGGGCGTGTGGCTTGGCTGTATGGCTTGGTCGTGTGACCCAAGTCAGTGAGCTCACTAGTTTGGACACAAGCTGGGACACGGACGTGTGTCCCTATTTCAAATGCCCACACTGCCTGAGACACGGGCTTGTCTTTTGACCATGTCAGATACATGACCTGGCCATACGGGCGTGTGTCTCCTACACCTTTGAAAAATTTCAATATTTTTTAAAAAAAGTTTTGAGTACTCAGCTTAGTCTCAACTTGTTTTTAAAGTTTATTTTGGGCCTCAAGGGCTCGTATTAGGGACGATATGACTGAAATTTATTGGTTTCTCTTATAAATGTTATATGAAATAAAATGTCTATTTTTTTATTTGTAAGTCCGATAATGCTCCATAAACCTGTTTCGGTGTTGGATACGAGTTAGGGGTGTTACATAAACTAAAACTCTTAGACAAACGACTAAGTCGTAACAAATTGGACTAATTTGAGCAGAACTAAGAACTTAGGTAGTGACACCCCTAAGGGAATGTTAAGATAAAGTGAGACCAGAAGGTAATGTTGTCGCGTACCCGTTTGTTAATTTCGGATTAATCGATAAGATTGGAAGATAAATCGGACCTAATTCATTTAAGTTGGAAAAATTAAGATCGGAAGATAAAATGGAGCCACTTGGTAATTTATGCGATTTATGTCTATAGTCTTAGATTTGGTGAACCAAATAGAAGTCAATCAACCCCCATTATTTATTTGTTGGATAGCCCCTCTAGTTTTACATTTCTTGCACTTTAGTCCTAAGAGTAGAATATTTAATTTTCTTGGAAACTCATCTTTTTTATGAATTGTCGTAATATAAAATCATATTAGTAGTCACTTAGACTCTATCGTGTATGTTAGTGATTACTCAATCGCCTCTTCCTTTGGGTTCAATCCTTGGAATCCTTCATTCTTTCATTGTAACACTATAAATATTACAACTGACCGGTACGCTTGCAATAAAATTGGGCTTTAAAAATTATTGTATAAACTTGTTGTTTTAACGCGCACGCGCGTAGCCAATCATGGAGGCACTTAGTAATTTAAGCAATTTAATTTCCTTGTCTAAGAATCAGTGAACCACATTTAAATAAACCAACCACCGTTAGTCATTTATTTGGTTAAATCCTTAGTTTATATTTTTTACAGTTTAGTCCTCAGATTTGCGTATTTAATTTTAATGCAAAATTTCCTTATTATGATTTGTCATACTATAAAATCATATCAGTAGTTGCTTAGACTCTACCATGTATGCTAGTTATCACTCAATCTCTAACTCATTTGGGTTCGATTCTTGGAACACTCCGGTATTCCATTGTAATACTATAAATATTACAACTGACTTGTGTACTTGTAGTAAAATCGAACTTTAAAAATTATTTTATAAATTTGATGTTTTATGCGTACATGCACGATGCCGGTCAGAAAGTTAGGATTAAATTAGAAGGACTAGTAAATTGTCGAACTCCGAAGGGAGATTTGAAAATTTTAGTGGCTAAATTTTGAATAGTTGGAGACAAAATGATTAAGAGTGGATGGTAGAAACGGTCGGTGAAGACTGTGCCCAAAGAGCATATGTAAGCATAAGTGGAGACAAAATTTTCTCAATTCTGTATATAAACCTTCGCCTCTTCATAAGCATCATCTTCCTTAGTCGTTCTCAAGAAGAAGGGGATGCAGATGAAAGAAGCTCTGAATGTCACAATAGAGGTGTGAATTCAGTGAGGGAGAAATTGAGGAACTAATAAGTTTCCTTATCTCTCTGTACTTGTGAATTATCTCTCTGTACTTCTAAATTATTGTGGATTATAGGTCTTAAGAGTTGAATACTCTTAGTTTAACCAATACATGGTTTTCATGCTTATCTTTTAGGACGAAGGAGGATGTGGCGTTCAAAAAAACTAATCTGAAGAGATAACGAACCATCAGGTGAGCTTCTGCAGCCTGCCTCTTGATTGGTAAACGTTGTTGTGAGATCATGCTAATTATGTATTGACTGCTATCAGTAGACAAGTGGTACTGTATGTATGATTATTGTATACGCGATATGAGAGGGAAATATTAACGGGTTAGAAGAAGCTAGGATTCAGAAAAGAGTGATTCTGTTAGATATTGCCATACGAGATTGTTAGGAGTAAACTATGATGTGCAAAGGTCTAGGCATTGCGGAGGGAATACTGCGGTGTTCAAGCATCAATGTTAGGATGGTGAATAGAGGAATGGGCGGAGGAAAAAGGAAAATTGGAATTCTATTTCGATTTATGCCATCTGAAATTTCTGGGAAAAAACCGTTATGTGTGAAGCTCCGAGCCTTCCAGGGGAACACTTTGGTGTTCGAGCATTAAGGTGGATATATGATAGAACGCCATTGACTATTATTAGGTTCCATAGAGCAACATTGTGACGGTAGTTAGTAGGCTCTATTGGGGGACACCGCTACAGTAGTAGGGTCCTTCAAGGCGATACTTCCAAGAGGTTTAAGGTGTAAACCATATCTCGATTATGGGACTGATCTACCACAAATCGATGTGGAAAATTAGGCTTTTTCGACACATTTAAAGAGATTTTTCTCGAGCAAAATAGAGTTTTTAGCTTAGTTTTTCGTTATTTTTGTATTTTTATATTTTTTGGGTCATTTTTCTCTAATTTTTTTTACCCAAATTGGCCGATAGTGCCATTGGGAGGTCTAACGTGTATTTGAGTGACGTAGGGACTCGTCAGAGGTCAAAAATGAGTGGGAACGACATTTAGGGCAAGCGTGTAATGATATACAACCCTGGAATCGCAAGTCCTCTGGCAGTATAGAAGACCAGAGAGACCCTTCAGTGGTATCACGACATCCCCTTTGGGTATCGCGATATCTACATGTTAAGGAAGACCCCCAAGTTCAACACTTCCCGTGATATCGCAATATCCTCTTTTGGGTGTCACGATATCACTTTCGTTAAGGGGAAAAACTTGGACAAAAAGGGAAACCTTTGTCTACTCGACCCAACAATCACACAAGCCCCATGTAGAGGCAATTTTGGCATCAAAAAGTCATCAGAACACCCTTCAAAACAACCACAAATTATTGAGGATTTTAGCTTAATTTTAGGTTTAGTTTTGTAACAGCCCGACTTTTGGGTTGAGTCGAAGTTAGAGAAATTATTTTTATTATTATTTTGGTATTATAGCATGATTATATAAATGCATGAAAATTTTGGTGAATTAATTTTAGCGTTTGTTAGCTTAATTGCTAAAAATGACTAAATTGCATAAAGGGCAAAAGTTTTGCTTTACAAGCTAAATATGTTAAATAGTTAGATAACCAAAATTGGGGGTCTTTAAAGAGCAATTAAGTCCTTAAAATTTGGATGACCGGCCATAAGGGACAAGAATGGTCAAATGTCAAAGTTTGGTGGGCATTGGTGACTTATTTGGAAATAAAATAAAACAAAAAAAAGTTGTCATTTTTTTTCCCTTCTTCTTTTTCACCCACCGAACATACCAGCAAAAATAGGGGTTTTGGGAGCTCAAAATTTCAGCAACTTTAATCCCTTGCAAGTAAGCGATTTTGATGGTTGTTTTTGATGATTTTTGTATTTTTGGAACCCTTATGGCTTAACCTAGCTAATGAGGGGACTATTTTGCAAAATGGTTGAAAGTATAGGGTTTTTCATGAGAGTATTTATGTTTTTTGTTGAATTTTTATGGAAGAACATGAATCATGGTTGTGAAATAAACAACTTTTGTGAAAGGGGTTTTCTTGAAAAACCCTAAATGGACCATTTTGTAAAGTTTGTTAAATTATAGTAATTGTGTGAAATAATGGGAATTTTGGGCTGCTTCTAGTATACAAAAAATTCGGCTAGGCTTGATTAGTGAGAAAATTTGGTTAAAATTGTTTTACGAGTCTAAGGGCAAAACGGTCATTTTTCCAAAACATGAATTCTGAAATGTTTTAAATTAATGTGATAATTAAATGAGTGAATTTTATTATTTTAGATTAAGAAATACGCAATATGGACCTAGACCGGGGAAAAGCTAAGCTAGTGGACTAAATCCAATTAGTCGCCTACATTTTTGCATACCGAGATAAGTTGTGAGTAAATATTACAACTTTATCGTTATTATGCATTTAATGATTAATTTTGCATAAAATGTTTGAATATGGCTATGAGAGATGTATGATGAGACTTAATGTGATAATCTCCCGGTTGAACCTTAGGAATAAATTTGACATTCATGCCATGACGTTTGGGTGATATGTGTGCTAGTGTAAGACATGTCTGGGACATGCATCGGCCACATTATGAGAGCCAGTGTAAGACCATGTCTGAGACATGGCTTCGGCTTGATATGTGTCAGTGTAAGACCAAATCTGGGACATGGCATCGGCACCAACAGATGAGAGCCAGTGTAAGACCATGTCTAGGACATGGCATTGGTCTCGATATATGAGAGTCAGTGTAAGACAATGTCTGGGACATGGCGTCGGCATCTTACTCTATGTTTGAGGCTTATTGAATATCCGGTAGTATTCCAAATGGTTCAACGGGAAATTTACGGTTTATTTTGAAATGAGAGAATTTATGATCATGTTGTGAGTGGTACAGGTACTTCTATGAGACTTAAGAAATACAAGTTCAATTTATGTTATATGATTAGTAAGGGCTGAAAATGAGTAAGTTATGCTTACGACCATTTATGGATGCTGCACAAAGAATGATATGTTATGAGTATGTTAAGGCATGGTAAATTGTTATAGATTATCTACATTGCAACTTACTATGCTTTGTGCTTACCCTTCTTCCTTTCCAGTTTCTTATAGTGCCACCTATTTAGCTCATGGACTAACGGACGTCGGAGACATCGATCACACTATCAATTGAAGCACTTGGTATAGTTAGTTTTTTTTTCTATTTAGAGTATGGCATGTATAGGGATACAGACTTTTGCGTTTTGCATCTTTGTTAATTTGGCCAATGGTGTTGGCTTGGGATGAAACCCTTCATTTTGTATAAGGCAATGGATAATGGCTAATATTCATTATTGATATATGCAAATAATGATATTCTCATGGATGAGTAAGTTGCATAAATGATCTAGTGTATATTAGGGTTGTTAAAGTGTAATGGGGTTTGCATTTGAATGTCATGTTGTGGTTGAATGATTTTGTATTGCTGTGTGGATTTACTATGTTAAGTGTTATATAGGTTGGTGCATGTAAGGGTGGCATAAAGGGTGCATGTAAGGGTGGCATAAAGGCTTGGTAAATAGCCTTGCCTTTGTCCAAATGGCTAGACACACGGGCGTGTGTCTAAGCTGTGCGTGACACACGATCAACCCCATGGGTGTGCTTTTCGACCGGTTGTCCCCTGCACCTTGAATTTGCAAGTCAGTATCCATAGTAGTAAACACACGGGTAAAGACACGACCATGTGTCTCGGTCGTGTGAAGGACATGGGCGCGTGCCTTGGCCGTGTGCCCTTAATTGGTTGATGACGTCAGAACCAGAATGTCAAAGTTTTTGTACACGGGCGTGTTATGGCCATGTAAGGGACACGGGCGTATGCCAGGCCGTATGAAAACCCCTATAGGTTCAAAGTGAAAAATAAATCCACACAGGATAAGGACACGGGTGTGTGTAACCACACGGCCTGCCCACATGGGCATGTCCCCTCATCACACGGGCGTGTGGCCCTTGTAACATGAAAAAAAAAATTCTAAGTTTTTGTAAAATTTTCTAAAGTTCTCAGTTTAGTCTCGAATCACTTTCAGTACATGTTTTGGGCCTCGTAAGCTCGTTTCATCGACGAATTGATTGAATGTTGAAAAGTTTTAACTTAGAAGCAAGTTTATAACATGATTGGTATGAATGATTGTAATGTAAGTCCGGTAATGCCTCGAGCCCTGTTCCGGCATTGAATACAGGTAAGGGGTGTTACAAGTTTTCTCGAGGTTTTCTTTAGTTTTTCTCTGCACTTTTTTAGGGTTTTTATTTTTTTTTTCTTCTTCTACCTTAGATTAGAGTTTATTTTTCTGCGTTTACTTCTTGTTTTTAATGTTCTTTATGTTTGTTAAGTTAGTTAATACTATAGCTAAGGTTTATTTACATTTCCAATCCTTGTACCTTATTTTCAAAAAGTTTTAGTTTAATGTATTTCAGTTTATTTCACTTCAAATATGTTAAAGTTTGTTCATTTTATATTTCTTGCTTTAGATTTCTTTGTTAAATTCTTTTGGTTACATGCTATTTAAGTTTTCTTGTATAAAAATCTCAAGTTTCACATTTTTCTTAAGTTTTACCTTTATGGCTGCTTTGTTTTCCATTGTTATGGTTATTTTCTTGACTCTGAGCATATGTAGCTAAATATTGAAGGAGGTTGGTTGATGGAGATGTGGATAAACTAATATCTTTGGACAAATGACTAAATCGTAACAAATTGGATAATTTGAATAGAAATAAGAACTTAGGTAGTGACACTCCGAATGGATTATTAAGATAAAGTGAGACCGAAAGGTAATCTTTTCGTGCACACTATTGTTAGTCCCAGACTAACCGACGAGATCAAAAGATAAAATGGTCCTAATTCGTCTAAGTCGAAAAAAAATTGAGATCAAAAGATAAAATGGAGCCATTTGGTAATTTACGCGATTTATGTCTCTAGTCTGAGATTTGGTGAACCACATTGAAGTCGATCAACCCCTATTAATCATTTGCTAGATAGTCCCTTTAGTTTACATTTCTTGAAATTTAGTCCCTAGAGTAGAATATTTAATTTTCCTGCAAACTTTTTTTTTATGATTCGTCATAATATAAAATCGTATTAGTATCCACTTAGTCTCTATTGTGTGTGCTAGTTATTACTCAATCCTTATAATAATTCGGTGTTTCATTGTAACACTATAAATATTACAATTGGCCGTATGCTTGCAATAAAATTGAACATTAAAAATTGTTTCATAAATTAGTTGTTTTAATACGCACGCGTGTAGTTGGTCAAGTTGTTGGCATCATTGCCAGGGAAGACGATGTAAGATTGAGTAATTTTTAGTGTACACTTTTAGGTAGAGATAAGTAGCCAACATAGGTTTGACAGATAAAACTTTATTTTCTGTTATTTTTATTTTGTTTTCATACGTAATTAATTTTCTTCAATCCCTCGTGCTTGTAGGAACATTGTATGACTCGAACCGATAATTGTATCTTACCATTTAAGCTGAAACCAAAACGTATCATCATATATGACCTTCTTACTTGATGCTATGATGCGTGATTAGAGATGGTTAAAAACTAGGATAACAACACCTAATGTTGAGGTTCTACATTTCGAGATCAATCTTTCCCTTATTTCGTGGATTGTGACTAATCTTCAATTTCATGGAAATGACAATAAAAGTCCAGTGAACTTTCTGTGCAAGTTTGAACACATATGTAGCACTGTAAGCTACGAAGGGGTACATTCTGATAGCTTCAGAATCTTGTTGATTACCTTTGCCCTTGGAGGGCAAGCAAATGAATGGTTAGATATGTTGCCTTTTGACACTATCCTATATGGGAAGAATTTCTTCAATTGTTCCTGAAGAAGAATATGCCCATTGTAACTTTACTTCATGCTTTTGAAGAATAGATTGAGTTCCAGCAAAAAGAGATTGAAACTTTAGGGCAAGTAAGGGAAATATTTAAAAAGGTTTTGAGAAGCCTCATCAGGAATGGAGTAGAAAGAGCAACATAATTGCAATGTTTTTATGTTGGGTTAGATGCAGACAACAAGGCAAAATTCGATTTAATTTCTAGGAGAAGTATTTGGAATAGAACAGTGAGAGAGATAACAGTCCTGCTTGAGAACATTAGCATCAATGATTCCTTTTCCAAGGATAATCGAGATTCTAATAATAATAAATCTAATGATATGTTTGGCTGCCTCCAAATGTACCGACGTCCAGAGTAGAAATCCTGCACACAAGATATAAAAGACGATATCCACAAGTATACGGGCCAGGTTGTAATATAGTTACAATAGAGTAGGTGAGTACTCTGAGGATCGTATCCAAGGGAGGTGAGCACTAAATTAATTCTAATCTAAACATAAATAGATCTAATAAGTATTTTAAATGGATTATAGTATGATGAATAAAAAGAAAGGTTGTGGTAATTTATACAAATGATAGTAAGAAAAAAAAGAAAAGAAATAAATAGAATACAAGGAATCAAAGAGTAAAATATATCAAATCTGATCATGGGTGATTAGCTCACTTCGGTAGCCATAGTCAACTATCACTTCAGGTTTTCTTATTCAATCAATTAGTCGATATCCCAACAAGATCTTTCGACCTTCTAGTAAAATAACGATTCGGGAAGAACTACTTATCTCTTAACCTCACATTCTAGACCGGTTCAGTCTTAAGGTGTTCACGAATAGGATATACTGAAATTGGGTTAATTCCCACCTTAATGACTTTTTAGGGTTGTCAAGCCTAAGGTTTAGGTTTTTCCTTTCCTAAACAGATTATCCTTTAAGAAACCCCTACAAAACAGTTAATTAATCATACCTCCACTTGTTAATCCCCCATAGTAGGATTAGTTCCTCATGGATCTAATAAACAATATAAACTTCATAGAAAGAATAAACATAAATAACAATTTAAGAGAATAAAGCTTAGAATAAGCCTAATTTGTATTAAAATTAAGCACAGAATCCTCACAGAGTTTGATAGTACTTCCTAAATTTGAGTTCCCACAAAAGTAAATAACAAGAACAAAAATAAAATCTAAAACCTAAGAAAAGAGTAGAACTAAAGTGTAACATCCTCAAAACCCCACAGTAGAAAATAATATGTGATAGATTCTTAGTGAAATAAGATGTAAAGAAAGTAAAGGATAATGGATGTTAGAGAAAATGAAATAAGAAATTCAATTATGTAAATTATAATTTGAAATCTATTATTAGAAATAATGAATGAAAAAAAATAATACGATGATGTATAAGTTTAATAATACAACTAAAGTGATGTGTTAAGTTTATTGAACTGTTAAAGTTTATAATAACCATCAAGTAAAGGTGAGAAGAGACTATTTAACTTCAAATAGAAATTAGTAAGTTAGAATATCCTATATTTGGTATTGGAGGTCATGGAGTGATATAGTAAGTTATATGTTAGCAATGTAATGTGAATTAAATGAAGTGTATATTGTGGTTAAATAATGGAAGGTCAAGATTTATGTAAAAATTAGAAGGATCTATGAATGTTATAGATAATTGATAGACTCAAAATATATGCAAGAATACATGAATTTGTGAAGAAACGAAAGAAAGAAAATTATATGAATTAGAAGGATAAGTAAAATATATGTTCAAGAGACAAAAGAATTTAGAAGCAAGTGCATTATTGGGATAAAGAAATTTTAAAGATATGATCACAAGAGAAAATGATATCAAGGCAATAAAAGGAAGTAAAGAAATAATGAAATTTATAATTACTCAACTTAAGAAAATTTAGAAAGTGTATAATTAAATTATCGAGTAAATGAAATAAAATATAGTAATGTTAGTAGAGGAAGGTATTCGGTAATAGAGAAGGTCCAAAATAAATGAATAAATTATAAAATAAAATTTATAGTATTATATTGTGATATATAAATTTGAGGTATTGGCTAAATTGTGAAAAAGCGAAAAGTGATGGGGTCCTGGTGTGAATATTCAAAAGTTGAGAGGTTAAAGTGTAAATTTGAAAAGTTGAATGACTAAAAGTGAAAATAACCAAAAGTTAAAAGGACATAAATGGAAATATAAAACTTAACCAAGGGCAAATGATCATTTAGCAAAATAATAATAAATAATTTTGAGAAAAATTACCAAAATGTCATTCGATATATGGATGAATTATGACCATTAGATTTGCTTAGCCTTGAAGTATAAAATATGGGTCATTAGATTGTAATCATGATGTTGGTGATATTTTAAAAAATATAATAATATTAAATAAATTAGATATTTTGATATTATTTTAATAATAAAATGGTACTATAAAAAGGGAGGAAAGATGAATAATTTTCTTCATCCTTGTCTCCCCAATGTGAATGGCATATGGAAGGAAAAAAAAATTCCTTCTTTTACAATTTGGTCCTTGATTATTCAATTCCACTATTTCACCTCAAAATCATAAGAATTTCTATGAGCATTAAAAAGGAAAATGGAAGTAAAGGTCTTAGAGAGTCTGTTCATCAACTTAGAAGTAAGAAACAAATTGATGGAAGTGAATAAAAATAGATGGAAAGAGAAGGATAGTGATGAAGTTGAGAAAGAAATGGAAGAGAAGCAAAAGAGAAGAAATTCTTGTCAAAAGAGGTAAGTTTTCAACTTAACCTTACTTGTATTTCAATAGATTGAGTTAAATATTTTTTGAGTGAGATGTACAAATCATGTACTTAATCTAAATACTAGAAATAAAAAGTATTTGATGAAGAATAGAGACTTAAAACACTAAATTGGTAAGAGAAAATGTGATTTGTATGGTGAAAAAAGATTAAGAAATGAATATGTAATCTACACATAAACATAAGTGACTAAATTGTATAATAATCAAAAGTATGGCAATTATGTGTGATTGAATGAAAGATAGTGCAAATAACCATGGAAAAGAAAATATTTTCATTAACACAGTTTGGACAGCAGAAATCACTTAAGTTTTAAAATTCACCAAAAATTATAGAAATTTACTTAGAGATTCAATTAAATAAAAAATTAAATTTTATTGAGTCTAGTTTCATATGGAAGAAACGGTGAAAGAAATGGAATTTTATATTTTGAGATATATTAGTTTTCGTGAAACAAGGTTGGAGTAGACTCAGGTTCCCCTATTCTGATTTTGGAAAATCATATAAAATTGTAAAAAAAAATGATTATGGGTTTAAATTTATATTTTTAAATTATTAATGAGTCTATTTTTAAGAAAAATAAACAGAAACATCATCTGAACCCAATACTAAGAGATAATTAATTTTTACTAAAGAAAGGTCAAAGCTGTCAAATAGCAGAACAGGGGAAAATTTGAAGAATTTACTATATTGATTGGCTAAATTATAAATTCTAAAATTATTATGATAAAAATATATTTGAGTCTAGTTTCAAAAATATCAAGTGGAACTTAATTTCGAATTTCGTAGCTCAATGTATAAATAATTTAGTGCCTTTGACTCAAGTGGACAACTTTGATATGAACACATAAGTAAATAGTAAAATTATAGATAATGTTACATATAAGCATGTTATATACTAAAAGCTAAAGATTACAATAAATATATACATAAAGGATGTGGAATGGAGAGAAGGATGAGAAATATATATTTAGTAGATGAATTTGAAATGTTTTGAAATGGTTGTAGCGATGGAATGATTAATACATATGAGTATTTTAAATGAATTAATAAAATAATAAGTGAATAATTGTTAATTGATGTGATATTGAAATCTCTGTTAAAATTTTATGATGAATTAAATTGATTGGCACAATTTAGAAATAAATATGAAATATACATAAAGTGGGTAAACTACTTTTGAAAGTGCAAGTCCTCCAACAGTCTTATTTGTAAAACTTTAATATTTGCATTAATTTTATAAACTTTGTTATCTTTGATTGAATATCATGTTTTTATGAGTACTTAAGATTAGAAATAGATGTAAGTGGATGATATGTAAAATGAAGTGACAGTTATGACATTTGAATCCAATTTAGGTAATGATATAAAAAAATAAAAATAAAGCATGAAATTTGTAGGAAAATAGAGACGACGTCTCGACGACATGTTTGCCATGTCACGACGTGGAACCCCCAACATCATGACGACAATTCAAAATTTTTTTATAAACTTTACAATTTGGTCTTTGATCAACTATAGATGTTTTAATGATCTCCTTAAACTCATAATTACTTCTGTTGTAAATTCAATTATTACTAAAATGAGTTAATGATCTACATTAATTAAACAATATGATAAGTTAATTTGAAATTTTCAATAGTTGCTCTGGCAATGAATGTGACATCATGGTGCCTTGACTTGGCGATCGGGTTGGGCATGGGGTGTTACATAAATACTAAATTTAAAGGGAAAGTTAGACAATATCAAAAGGTGTCCATAACATGTGTTAAATGAACCTATTTATAGACTTTAGAGTGGTTGTCGTCCTTAAACCTAGGTCAGCTACCGTCCTCATGCTTAACATTTGATTGTGCGGACCAAAACACCCCTGGCTCGTAATTATTTCTCATTCAGAGGTGATGTCACGACACACTAAGTCCTATGTCACGACGTCGAGGGCAATATGCTTATCTTCAGGGTGTCTTCAGGGATATGTCGCAACATCCTCAGGTTGTGTCGCGACATTGAAGGAAATATAGGAATTCTTCTATTCTACATCCTATGTTGCAACATCGAATGCTTCATGTTGCAACATCGTGCCAAGTATCGAGTTAGCACGCCTTCTAATGGTCTCCAACACGCTCACAAAGTATATTAGCTCGCCTTTAGGCCTCATTTGGCCCCTAAGGTCAATAAAAGACTCAAATTACACAAATTTATTAAACTCAACTAAACTTAAGGAAATGTAACTAAAACTTATGCTTATATTCAAGCTCCTAAAGTGCAAAAACTAGTTTAATCTGCTACACTGAATTATGGTAGATCAATGTTCAAAAGATTAAAGAACCATAACGTGGAAATGGTTCAAGGACCCACCATACCAATAACAACTCTGGTTAAAGAAAAATGTGAAGTCTTTGCACAAGAAGATTATGAATTGGAACCAATTTCGGATATCGGAAGTGTTAAGTCTACTGAAACTGAGAGCATAAAAGAACGTCAAGCACTCTCTATGCCAGGCTTGAGTGAACTAAATATTTAAAAAAAGGATAATGACTTATGTGAAGACTTAGATGTTCAATTAGTGTTAGACGATGTACATCGACTTGACTGGTGAAAGCACTGTAAAGAGACTTTAAGGCCTTTTGAAAATGTGTATGAGAAAATGAGTCCTTTGACAATTAGACCCCTACACTTGAATTTAAACCTCTACTTGAGGGTTCGAAATATGGGTATTTGGGAGAACACAACACCTTACTTGTTATTATCTCTGCCCGGTTAGGGGTGGAAAGAGAAGTTGCACTCTTTCATGTGTTGAAAGCACATAAAAAAAGGGATTGGGTGGATGATTGCTGACATCAAGGGAATAAGCTCATCCCTGTGCCAACATAAAATATTCTTAGAAGAAGGAAAAATCCCATGGTTGATGCACAACGATGACTCAACCCAACAATGAAAGAAGTAGTGAAGCAGAAGTTCACAAAGTGGTTAGACACTGGTATTGTCTATATTATTTCTAATAGTGATTGGCCAAGTCTCATACATTGTGTCTTGAAAAAAGGAGAGATAATTGTGGTTTCAAACTAAAAATTTAAACTTATACCGATTAGAATTGTGACCGGGTGACATGTTTACATTGATTATCGAAAGCTTAATGATGCTACAAGAAAGGATCACTTCCCTTTGTTATTCATTAATCAGATGTTGGATAGACTAGCGGGGAGAGATTTTATTGTTTCTTAGATGGGTATTCTAGATATCAATAAATTCTAATTCACTCGGATGATCAAGAATAAACCACATTTACCTACCCATTTGGTAACTATGCCCTCCGAAGGATACTTTTTGGGTTATGCAATGCCTCCGCCACATTCGTGAGGTGTATGACATCTATTTTTATTGACATGATCGAGGAATGGTTGGACATATTTATGGATGACTTTTCAATATATGAAGATTCCTTCATTGAATGTTTGGAAACCCTCAAGAAGGTACTTGAACGATGTAAGGAAATGAATTTAGTCCTGAACTGGGAAAAGTGTCATTTCATGGTTACGGAGGGTATTATCCTGGGGCATCAGATCTCAAAAAATGGATTAGATGTTAACCAGGAAAAAATTGAACTTATTGAAAAACTCCCACCCCTATTTTTGTTGTGTAGAATTTGTAAATTTTGGGGATAGGTTGAATTTTATCAGCATTTCACCACAGACTTTTTGCACATCTCCAAACCGTTGAGCTACCTTTTATAGAAAGATGTTTTGTTCATCTTTGACGAAGAATGTAAGTTTGCTTTCGTTACCTTGAAAGAAAAATTGGTAACCACCCCTATCATTTGTAGCCCTAATTGGAATGAGCCATTTTTGTATCATGTGCGATGCCAGCAATTTTGCTATCGGGGTTGTATTGGGTCAAAAGAAAAACAAGGTTTTCCATGCTATTCATTATGTTAGTAAAACTTTGAATCCAACCTAGTGCAATTACACCACCACTGAAAAAGAAATGTTAGCTGTGGTGTTCACATGTGAGAAATTTCACCCGTATTTAATGGCAATTAGGGTTTATGTATACACAAGCCATTCAGCTCTCAAATATGTGATTAAGAAAAAAGAAACAAATAGTAGATCGATGAGATTAGTATTATTGCTTCAGGAATTCAATTTGTGGATACTGGACAAGAAGGGGACAAAAATCAAGTGGTGGACCATTTATCTCATTTAGAGCACAAAATTGACCAATAGGGAAGTAAATTAATAGATGACACCTTCATTGATGGACAATTGTTTCACGCTGATTGTTGCTTTGTAAGGAGAAAAATGCTTTCAGCATCGTGAAACTTTGATATAGTAAATTACCTCATGCAAGGAATTTTCCTAGTGGAAGTATTCAATCAACAAAAGAGGAAAATAGCCCACGACACACTAGATTATATTTGCGAGGAACCTTATGCCTTTTAGCAATGCACAGACCAATCAATACGTAGGTTATAGTAAAGGAAAAGATGGACGATATCCTCATGGGGTGTCATACTTCTTTATGCGGGGGCCATTTTGGTGGAAAGAAGATAGCACAAAAAAAATCGCAATATGGTTTTTATTTGCCAACAATGATATGTGATGCTTTCGAATTTTTCAAAAGATGTAATCAATTTCACAGAAATGGAAACATTTCCAAATATGATGATATGCCTGAAAAATGAATCCTTGAAGTGGAAATCTTCAACGTATAGGGAATTAATTTCAAGGGCCCATTCCTTAACTCTTTTTGTGAATTAGTACATTCTAGTGGTAATGGATTATGTTTCTAAAAGGGTTGAAGCGGTAGCTTTTATCTTCTAATGACACTAAAACGGCGGTGAAGTTTCTCCAAAGAATCATCTTTTTGAGATTTGGAACACCTAGAATTATGGTAAGTAATGAAGGGACACTTCTACAATAAACAATTGGAGAATGCACTCTCCAAATATAGCGTGAAACATCGTATAATTATAGCCTATTGCCCGTAATCTAGTGGTCAAGCGGAGGTCTTGAATCGAGAAATCAAACAGGTATTGGAAAAGACAGTAAATCCAAATCGTAAGGATTGGTTCTTGCACCTTGATGATGCCTTATGGGCATATCTGATAGTTTATAAAACCTCTTAAGGGATGTCCCCGTATAAGTTGGTTTATGGAAAAAATTTCCACTTGCCTATAGAGCTAGAAAAGATATCATACTAGGCAATCAAAAAATTGTATTAGGACATAAACCTTGCTAAGGAAGCCCTTCTATTTCAATTACATGAACTTGAAGAATTTCAATTCTTCGCTTATGAAAACTCTAAGTTGTACAAGGAGAAAATCAATTTTCATCACGATGCGATGATAAGGAGATAACATTTTGTACTGGGACAATAGGTTCTTCTTTTCAATTCTCATTTGAAGTTGTTTCCAGGGAAATTAAATTTGAGGTGGACCGGTCCATATACCATCACTCATGTACTAACAATGAAGCGATCGAGCTTGAAACTGACGAGGGTTGGAAATTCTTAGTCAATGGGTAGCGAGTGAAGCAATCTTTGGGGGTGGACCAGACATATTCAAGGAGGTCTAATATCTGAAGTGTGGCACCGATAATTACACAAGTATTGATCTAGAGTCAAATGGAGGAGAAAAACTCGAGGAAATGTGCGACTTACCGAAGGAGATCTGAACCTCCATGGGCCATAATGATAACAACTTGTTACTTTTTTGAATTTTATTTTGCATTCAGTAAGATATTCGTAATAATGATGATTATACATATTCAAAACATCATTAATTAGTACATCTACCACTATGCTACGGGATACCATCTCTATAAATCTTGACACTTAGAGTAGAGTTGGAGCCAGCTTGTTTAAATTTTATACTTACTCATCATGATTCATGTTGTAGGGAAGGAATTTTAACCATTATGTGATTCTTTTGGGAGCTAAGTTTAGTGGAATCGCAATATATAGAAGAGGATATTATAATTTCCTGCATAGTTTCATTTTGGAGAAGTATGATCTTACATAGTGAAATTGCGATATCAAACTTGTGGTATCATGATATCTCGGGTAGTTTCAAAAATTGGGGGTTTTATACATTAGGGATATCGCGATACCAAGTTTGGGCCAAGATAAACCTATTTAGGGCATTGAGACCCTGTGTTTTAAAGGTATTTTAAACCTCAAAGCATCCCAAAACACTCTATCTCTATCAAACTTCTTAAGCTTCAAACCTTAAGTACCCAAAACATATTTTCTATCCTTTTTCCTTCCAATATTTTCCATATCATGCACTTTAGTAGTCAACTATTTGTGTTGGTCTTATTATTTTTCTCTTCTTTTGCAGGAGTTTCTTAAATCTTGTGGTTTGCTACTACCCTTTCACGTCATGCATTTACGAAGATTAAGTTCAATGGGATCCTATGACATGTCAACGGAACCTACGGAGCAAAGCAATTGGAAATTTATATTGCCAGAGGCAAAAGAGTTCTTTCGAGAGCTTCATGGATGACCATTCATCCAAAAGTGTGGCTTCGAATCTGAGGATTATTTTGAGGAAGAATTTTGGGGACTCATATGATCACATGGGTGGAAAGAGTTCTGTCTCTAGCCTCAAAGATTTGTAGACTCGTCAATAGTGTTAAAATTCTATGCCAACTTGAAGTTCTCTAGGCCACACACGGCTATCATAAAGGGTCGCATGGTAGGAATTTCATCCTCTATAATTTCAAAATTTCATAATGTCCCACATTATGAAAAATGATTATGTCAAGGCGCTTAACTTGGTAAATTTTCATAATGTTGATTTGGGGGTATAATTGCATATTTAACGGAAGGAAGTGGTGAATAGATGCAGAGTGAAGATTCGAATCTACCACTCTCATTTGATATGGCTTCATTAAACCACTTAGCGAAACTTTGGATACAATTCAATAGGACGAGAATTTACCGTCCCTCAAGTCAAAATTTGTTGATCCTTTTTGTGCCATTTTATTACATGCTATTCTGTAAGAAAAGCTAGTCTGTGTAAGGACATGGATTTATAGGTACATAATGCTCTATGTAGTCCAAAATGAAGTTGGGATATTCTTTCATATCCGATTACTGATTTATGTCCTCTGGCTAGAGTCTCAATAGCACAAAATAAACTAGTAAACTATCTAATGAAAAGTCTTAGAGGCGATCCCTTGTATGAAAAAATACAAGGACTTTAATAAGAGCTGGATGATGAAAGAAATAGAAAGTGCGAAAATAAGGATAGCCCATCAAATTCATCACTTAGAGAATTGAAAATATAAAAAACCTCATAACAAGGGTATATGAATTGATTGATCGGTTACAGTAAAATTCCATGATGATCCAGGCAATGAAACCATATGTCGTGTATTACACAAGTAATTATGGATTAGATGAACCAGTTTGGTTGGAAAAGCCAAATCATTACAATGTTAAGTAAAGATATGGACAAGAGTCTCAAGTGAATCAAGAGAAGGATGCAGAAAAAGAACTGAGAAAGATAGACACTACATCAGATAATGATAAAATTGAAATTATGTATGTAACGACCCGAACTTTAAGGTTATTAGAAAAGTGTATTTTCGGGTCACCGTTTCTGAAAAATGGATTAGAAAATATTTATTAAAAAAAAGTGAAAATATTTATGAAGTTAAGTGAGTGATTAATTAAAGTTTAATTAAGTAAATTTAGCTTAATTAAGGATAATTGGATAAAAGATTAAATTGAATATAATGTGAAAGTTTAGTTTTAAAGTAATAGAAAATAAAAGGATCAAAATGGCAATTAAGCCATACCCATGAAATGAGGCGGTGAATGGAAGAAAAATCAAGATTTTTCTTGAATTATGTATATTATTAAATTATTAAATATATATGTATATATATAAAAAAAAGAAAACAAGTGTATAAAAATGATTGGTACAAGTGTTAAATAAATATTTGTTATTAAATAGATTTTATTATAGTTATGATTGTCATTATATATATATATATAAAAAAGAAACAAAAGAATAAAAGAGGAAAGAAACAAAATAGCAGTGGACTAAACAGAGAAGGAGAAAGGAGAAAAGAAAAAGGGAAAAATAAGGTTTTAAAGGTTCCAAGTTAATTTGGTAAGTCAATTTAGCCCATTTTCTTATGATTTTGAGTTTTGGAATCCTAGAGATAAATACTACTTGTTTTAAGTAGAAATTTTGAAAGTCATTAGATTTCTAAGTATGGTTCATGTTGAATAAAATGATAGAATTGGGGTTTATTTGATAGAAATTTTGATTGGAATTGAATAAAGGATTGAATCGTAAACTAAGCTATAAGTTTTGAGTTTTAGGGATTAAATGGAAATAAATTCAAAATTATGAAAATATGCTGGAAATTTAATAGTTAAGTATGAGTTTGGACAAAATTTGAATAGAAATGAAGTATGAATTGAGATAGAAAAGTCGATGAATCTAGTTAAGATTAAATTGAAATTAAAGTAGAAATTGAATAAAATTGTATTAATTAGATATAAATTAGTAGTGAATTAACGAATATGAATTGTTTTAATTCCATAACTAATGTTGTCTCGGAAACCTCGCTAAGCAAGGAAAAAATGGCAAAGACAAAGGAGTTAGCTCGAGAAAATACGGTTTGTATTTCTATAATCGAACCTAGTTATTAATTGTTATATTTTTTATTCAATGCATTTAATAAATGTTGAAGTGAGAATTATTGTGTTTATAATGGAAATGGATTAATTTGGTATGTGATGAATTTATATTGATTGAATTAAATTGAATTATATATTATAAATATATATATATATATATATGTGTGTGTGTGTGTGTGTGTGTGAATGAGATATTATGCAATTATGATAATTGAATTTTGGATAAATATTATGATAAATAATTAAGATGGGAATTATTTGTATTGTGTCTTTATAATTGAAATGAATTGATTTAGTGTGTGATAAATTTATATTGAATTGATTTATGAATATCTGTTTTATTGAATTTATATTGATTGAAATTATTTTGATTGAATTTATATTGATTGAATTATATAATATATATGATTTATGTAGAAATTTGAATATTGAATGAATGTTATATTGAAAAATATATTGATTGGAAATATGAGGAAATTGATATGAATATATGAGATTGTGATATTTGAATATTTGATATTGAAAAATGAATTGAATTGTATTGAATTATGAATTAATGTGAATAATTGAAATATATTGTTGAATTGAATGAAATTGTATGAATTGTGAAAATGGGTAAATATAT
This sequence comes from Gossypium arboreum, assembly GCF_025698485.1. Taxonomy (NCBI): domain Eukaryota; kingdom Viridiplantae; phylum Streptophyta; class Magnoliopsida; order Malvales; family Malvaceae; genus Gossypium; species Gossypium arboreum. The sequence continues at coordinate 108,848,781 of NC_069075.1, read as the reverse complement.
GTAATTATCTGAATGAGATATTGATGAAAGAATTATTAAATTGAGAAAGTGAATGAAATACCCTATTAACTAGTCGGGCTAAGTCGGATATAATTGGCATGCCATAGGATCTGAAAGTGTACGGGATTTGCCGGCTTTACCGATTAGGCACTTTATGTGTCGATTTCGGCACCTCGTGTGTCGTATCGGGCACCTCGTGTGTCGTTTTAGGCACTTTATGTGTCGATATCGATCGTGTACTATGTACCGTTTAGGCACAATGTGTCGTCTCGGTGTCTTTGGGTTGGAATCCGTGTATCTGTCAAAGTCCGGGTTTGTTAATAGGGTAAATAAGTAAAAGATAAATCGAATGAATTTGATTGATTGAACTATTGGAATGAAATGAGAAATTGAATTGAGAATTGAAATTGAGATATGAGATTGAAAACATGAACCAAAATGTTCATGAAATGAGTGAAGTTCAAATGGATGATGATTGATGTTAGAATGAATTAAAATGGTATATTGTTAAGAAGTAAAGTGTGAATACAAGTGAATTGTGAATATATTGAAAGAATTTATACAGTAAGCAAATGAAAAGAATTGAGCAAATATGTTGTTGTGTTTGTTATATGGTTTGTATAGAATTTTTATGGTAAGTAAATGAAACTTATCTATAAAATAAATAAATGAATGGTTATATTTATCATTGTGATTTTAAGTTTAATTGTTATATTATCAAGTGTTCAGATTATAGAAATACCACTAAGTATACCATACTCAGCTTACGGTTTGTTTCCGTGCGCAGGTTTAGTAAAGATAGAACGTTGAATCAGCATCCCAGTCCGATCCCAAATTCATTAAGGTAAAGTGTGTTAATTATTGGTAATGGCATGTACTTAGGATGTCTTATGTGTATGTCATTTTGAAATTGTAAATGTAAGGATGAAATAAATAAATTTAGATTTGGCTATGGTATAAAATAGGATTTGACTAATTTGGTATGAATTCGAATTTTTGTGAGACAATGTCAGATTGATTTTGGAATTCCCTATTCTAAATTGAGAAAATCATTAAAAATTGTATAAAAATAATTACAGGTTATAATTTATATGCTTAGAATATTTAATGAGTCCATTTTCAAGAGAAATAAACGGGAACATCATCCAAGTCCTGTGCTATGAGAAAATTAAATTTTAGTAAAGAAAGGTCGAAATCGTCAAATAGCAGATCAGGGGTAACTTTGAGGAATAAACTGTACTAATTGGCTAAACCAAAAATTCTGAAAATTTTATGGTAGAAAGGTATATGAGTCTAGTTTTAAGAAAAATTAACAAAACTTAATTTGGAGTTTCGTAGCTCTAGATATAAATATTTTAGTGACTGATACTCAAGAAGATAGTTTTGACATGAACATAAGAAAGTAAATGAAATTGTGTGTAATTATTCTGTAAACTCCGGTAATGCTCCATAACTCTCTTCCGGGAAGGTTTGGGGTTAGGGGGTGTTACAATGTACGCTCTGATGTGACCTTCAAGAAAGGGGGTAACTCATTAAAGATTCTAATGAATGGTCGAAACGTGCCTCAAGAAGAGCAACAGTGAAGAGCAAAGGAAAATAACCATTAATAAAGAAAGCCACTTGAAATTCGGATTAGTTACACGTCTTTGCATTTTATTTACTTTTTAATGCAACATGTAAACTATTGAATACTTTTAATTTTTGGACAATTTTATTTTGTGTTTGGCTTTTGTTTTTGTTATTTTTCTTTCTTTATTTTTCTTATGTACATCAAGTTACCCTAAAAGACTACACAACATTTATAGCTTCGACAAAGAAGTGGACGCCTGAGCTATTCTGATGCTCTATTTTAAAGAAGTTCGGTAACCTCCTGACCTTTATTTTGAACACATTGGGGAAAACATTTAGTCTGAGTGTAGGGGGTGCACATAAGTTTTATGTGTGTTTATTTAAATTTTTATGCATTTTTTGAAAAAAAAATTCAAAAATCCAAAAATAATTTTCTTATTTGTTTATAATTTTTGTTATTGCGTGGTGCTTGGACTTAGATCAAATAATAAGTTAGTTGTTATACATATCAAATGAGTATATAAGATTACTAAACAAGCAAATTTTGAATGATGCCAGATAATTTCTTGCTCTTAATTGTAGATTAATTAGTTCACTTAGTTAATAGGTATAATAGACTAGAGACAACAACTAAAATGAAAATGTATAAAATGTATGGTAGGATGAATAAAAGATATGAGTCTTTGTAAATAAATAATTTGAATTGCTAATTGTTTGTTTAGATAGATGTATGCTTAATAAAATTATTGTTAGGTGACTAATCTAGAAAAGACCTTCGGCATTTTTTTTATAACATTGAACTTAAATGGCCAACTTTAAACATTACATTATCCTTAGTTCCCAAATTTGAGCCTTACATTGCCTTTCTTAATGAACCTTTTTGTTTGAAACCTTGAGCCTAAATTGAGTTCAAAACTTAACCCTTCATTATCCCTAAACTTTGTAATGCACTATTGAATAGACGTCAGGCCATGGATATCGAGGGTTAGGTAGGAACATTACGGAGGTTTCTCACAAAAATGTAATCGAGCGATTAGTGAAGAGGGATTGAATCAGATCACAATTGATTCTTGCTAAAAATAGTGATTAAAGAAAAGAAAAAAAAAATTAAAGAAAGAAAAATGAGGATCAAAAGCATTATGAGAGAAAAGAACAAACAAAGTGTAAAATGCTCAAAAAAAAGAAAATGAAAGGAGCATAAAATTGTTTCGAAATCATAGTGCACAAAAAAAAGCTAATATCAATTATCCTCTTTCATTGTATTGGAGAGATAAGGAAGGTAAGAAAAGGAGAAATAAGGTGGTGAGATGGAACAATCACATTTTAAGGGGGAATTGAGAACAATGTTTTGTGCTATACTAATTATAGTGCTTGAACCATTTTGAGATGAACTTTCTTTGAATCTGTACCAACCTCAGCCTCAGAGCATTACAAGTTGAAAAGACCTTTGGGACCCAAATAAGTCAGCGAAGCATCAATTTGTATATAGCTTGCATTTGTTAGAACAGACGTCAATAATTCTTTTTAATTATCTATGAGCGATCTGTATAATTTAATTTGACAGACCATATCTGTACAAATGTTCATTTACATTTCCTCCATCTCTGTTGACATTTTTAAATTGCATGTAAAGTAATTCTTGTACAAATTTAATGTTCTGTAGCTATATAACTTAAGTGTTTGATGTAGTACAAGGGTCATCCTTTTGCATGTTTTGTGTGTTTGCTTGACGACAAGCAAAGACTTAACTGTGGGAGAAAATGATCAGCCACATATCAATGTCGAAAATTATATTTTTTCGACACACTTAAAGATCTTTTTCTCGAGAAAAATAGAGTTTTTAGCTTATTTTTTCGTTATTTTTGTATTTTTATACTTTTAGGATAATAAGTGAAATTCTTTTATTTTTGTCAAATTTTTTTACCAAAATTGGCCGATAGTGCCTTTGAGAGGTCTAACATGTGTTTGAGTGATGTAGGGACATGTCGGAGGTCGAGAATGGCATCTAGGGCAAGGGTATTGCAATATCCAACCCCTGGAATTGCGATACCTTTGACAGTATAGAAGACCAAAGAGTCCTTTCAATAGTATCGTGACATCCTCTTTAGGTATTGCGACATCCACCTCTCAAGGAAGACCCCTAAGTTCAACACTGCGTGAGATATTGCGATATCCTCTTTTAGGTATTGCGATATCACTTTCGCAAAGGGACAAATAGGGCAACCTACCTGACCCACCGATCACACAAGGCCTGTGTAGGGTCAATTTTGGCATAAAAAATCATCAGAACACCCTTCAAAATAGTAATTTTAGAAGGAGAGAGATACAGTTTAGCTTAGTTTTAAGTTTAGTTTTCTCTAGGTTTTCTTTAGTTTTTCTCTGCACTTTTTTAGGGTTTTTATTTTTCTCTTCTTCTACATTAGATTAGAGTTTTTTTTTTTTTGCATTTACTTTTTGTTCTTAATGTTCTTTATGTTAGCTAAGGTTTATTTACATTTCTAGTCCATGTACCTTATTTTCAAGACTCTTTAAGTTTTAGTTTAATGTATTTCAATTTATTTCACTTCAAATTTGTTAAAGTTTGTTCCTTTTATGTTTCTTGCTTTAAATTTCTTTTTTAAATACTTTTGGTTTCATGCTATTTAAGTTTTCTTGCAGAAAAATCTCAACTTTCACATTTTTCTTAAGTTTTACCTTTATGACTGCTTTGTTTTCCATTGTTATGTTTATTTTCTTGAATTGGATTATGTGTAGCTAAATCTTTAAGGCGGTTGGTTGATGCAGATGTAGATAAACTAATATCTTTGGACAAAGGACTAAATTGTAACAAATTAAGCTAATTTGAATAGAACTAAGAACTTAGGCAGTGATGCCCCTAAGGGAATATTAAGATAAAGTTAGATCGGAAGGTAATCTTGTTGTGCACTCATTCATTAGTCTTGGATTAATCGGCGAGATTCGAAGATAAACCGGACCTAATTCATCTAAGTCGATAAAATTGAGATAAGAAGATCAAGCCACTTGATAATTTACACGATTTATGTCTCTAGCCCGAGATTTGGTGAACGACATCAAAGTCTATCAACCCTCATTAGTCATTTGTTAGATAGACCTTTTAGTTTACATTTCTTGCAATTTAGTCCCTAGAGTAGAATATTTAATTTTCTTGCAAACTTATCTTTTATGATTCGTCGTAACATAAAATCATATTAGTAGCCACTTAGCCTCTATTACGTATGCTAGTTATTGCTCAATCGCCTCTTCCTTTAGGTTCAATCCTTGGAATTCTTCGATCTTTCATTATAGCACTACAAATATTACAATTGACCTCTATGCTTGCTATAAAATCGGACTTTAAAAATGTTTCATAAATTAGTTGTTTTAATGCGCACGCACGCAGTCTGTCAGTGACCTAGGTAGTCTGCCGGGATAAAAAACACGGGGTAGTCATTGGAATATCAAACATGGGAATCATAATTGGACAATATATGGTTCATGAAGGATGTCAATAGTGAAAATAGAGTTCGCAGAGTGAATGGAGTGATAAATATCATAAATGAATGATCTTGGTGTGTCTAAGGAATTTAGACCACCAAAATAGTGAGGGATGTTAAGGTTATGTCCCAACCCTAGTTAGGGTAAAAAGGGAAAGAGGCTCCTTAAATGAAAAGGTATAACTGGAAAACGCAAGTTCTAGTATTCCAGCGGAGTTGTAGATTCCATACGGTTTAAGCAGTTTTGTATTAGCCTGCAGTGGAACGAGATTCTTGCATGCTAACGGAAGTTGGCCGAAAGGTTTAATAGGTCGAACAAGGTTTTATGGGAGGAAATGTGTACCCGTGGTTGAAGGGGTAAGAAGGTCCATTAGGGGATACAGGAAAGTATAGGTCGGACTTGGCCATAGAGGTTGGCAGAGATCTTGTAGAGTTTTCCCCAAAAGCAGAAACTGCATGTCCTAAGAAGTCATCTTTGGAAATAGATCGACAGAGCAAGGGTTTCAATGTTGTTAGTTAACTCTAGTGCTCCAAGGTAGTGGGGTCATCAAAATCTAAGAAAAATTGAAAATGTAGGAAACACTTGGATAGGCACCAAGCGTCGCTTGCCAGAAATAATGAACACGGTTATCAGATAGTTAAATTCTAAGCTGGATGTCTCACATTCTTCTTAAAAATTTTATATGCAAATCTCGATAAGTTCACCTGAACTTAGAATCTTTCTGCTCAAATGCAAGTTACTTAAAGAATTGAAAATTGAAAGGCACCAAGCCAGACTTCGCTAGAGGCTAGGCAAAATGCAGCAACAATGCATGTTTATAGAGTGCCATTCGTAGAAGCTTTGCCTCAGGGGTTTAGCGGCTATTTTATGTATTTGAATCTTGTCCAAAATTTTGTAACCAATCATTAGAAATAAAGCTTCAAAGTTTTACTATTAGTGTAATATAAGATGTTTAAGTATGTAATTAAACTAGAATAGAATTTTTGTCAAGTCATTTAGGTTGATGTAGCATTCGATACCCGAACCTAGCAAATGAGTTGGGTAAAGTGTGTCACAATTTTTCACACACTTGAATTCAATAAAAAGTTGTAGAGAGAAAATTTTCTGAAAAAATTATTTCAGAATATTTTTAGAGAAATTTTTCTTATTTACAACTTGGCCCAGAAGTTTAGAGAAATTAAAAAATTACCCTACTGGTAATTTTATGGAAATTTTTTTGATTCAGAGCGAGCCTACACTAGGTAGATGTGAGCTTGAGGATAGTGGAGAAGACTACTCAATCGAAGCATTCATCCTAGATGAATAGAAAATGTATATTTTTTTATTAAGTGTTTATTACTTTAGATATCACAATCAAGTTCTTGTTTTTGGAAAAAAATTAAAACTCTGGTTTCTCCTTTAAACTTTTTTTTTCATTATGTTTTCCAAACCCGTTTTTCCAAAACAATAATATGCCCTCTCCTCTAGCTTGCTCATGCAACCCTCCCAAGCAGCTGCCACCCCTACTTCCTTAGACTAAGCCTTTCACCAATAACCTTCTGGCTCTCAGCATTAAGTTACTAAAATGCAAGAGAAAATGAGGCGTAAAAAGGAGTAGCAACATCGATTCTAAAAGCAACAGAAGCATCAGCCCCTACTTGACCCAAAAATGCTCAGTATGAGTAACTGATCGAAGAGGTTTATAGCTAAGGATCATATTGTCATGTGTATAATTTGGATTTAAAGGAGTCAAAGTGTATTATTTCCCAAGAAACACAAAGGAATATTTATTTAATTTACCATGTTGAACAACATCACGATCATATTGTCATGGTCATTCGAGTAATAAGTAGGCAGCTTGCATAGAAACCACATCACACCAAACATCATTAAAATAATTCCTAATTTTAAAAGTGATTAAGGACTATTTTTCCAATTTTATCTCCGAATCTTCATTAAGCCATTTTAGATGATATATCTTAGGGTGTTTTTGACAAGGTAAAGAAAAAGATTCCACAAGGTAACTACTTACCACATCGATACAACTGTAACTATCAATTATAAGTGAACAATTTTCCTTTTAATTAAACATCATGAATGAAAGATATTAGTCCTATGAACATCAGAATTGTTCCTTACATGCATGTTAAGGGTTTGTCTCACTACAAAAGAAAAAGATGCTATCAAATTGTCTCTCTCAGTTGGAGGTTATAATACCTCATCTTCATCAAATCCATCCTCATCAATAACGTCGCAATCATTAGTATTCTCTAAAACATTATCACATTCAGAATAAAAAGAAAGTGTACCATCATAATGCATAAACAAGAAGCATTTATTTGGACACTCATGAGAATAATGACCATTCTCATTACATTTAAAGCATTCAATATCTCGAGTATGTTTATGATTTTGTTATGAAGAAGAAATAGAAGTGGGTTTGGTATAAGAGGATGTACTTCTGGATGGCACCTCACTTTTTCATTCAAGTTGTTTCGGTTATCTTTATATGGTAGTGAACGATTCCCACTCTTTGGAAAAGATTTCAAATCCCTAATGAGGAGTTAGAGTTCAAAATTTTCCAATTTGATTCATTACTCCATAAATGGACCTTAAATTTTCATTGGAGTTGCTACTCAATGTTATGGCCTTCTAAATTGCTTCCCCTAGATCAAAATAGGTTTGAAGATCAAATACATCAGATATGGCCACATTCAATCCATCAACAAATCAGGTCATAGTGTCATCTTCATCTTCATACATATTTGCTCAGTGCATAAGCATCTCTATCTCCTTAAAACATTCATCAATGAAGTTTTTCCCTTAAATAAGATGTTTAGGCTTTTACTTATTATCCTTAATGTAGTGATATGGGAAAAAACATTTTTGTATGATCCATTTTAGTTCATCCTATGATTCAATCAACTTATCGTGGTTCATTTCCTGATTTTGCATAAGTGTAGTCCATTAACTCAAAGTACAGTCAGAAAATTCCAATGTAGCCAATGTAACTTTCTCCTCCTCCGGACATTTATAGTAAATGAAAATGAGCTCAATTTTGTTCTACCAATGAAAACATGTGCATTTGAATTGTGTTTACCTTTGAGCAACATAATGTTGAACTTCAGTTTAGCTAAAAAAAGGTTTGCCACAGGTATTAGAATCTGAAGCCTTCTAATGAGTACAAGATCCACATTTATCATGACTAGGTCAATTTTGAAGCTCATCATCCTCGTCACTGTCTTGTCCACGAGATTTATGAATTGACACATTATCTAACCGTGCCAAAGTGTTGCTCAAAGTTTGTTAGACCAACTCATTCTAACTAACACAATCTTTTAAGTCCTTGAACAATTTTTCAAACTTGTCCAAAATTTCCATCATGTCTTTTAACAACTTAGCTTACATTTCAACCACATTTTCAAGAGTAACTTGTGGCTTGTCATGATCATCATCTCCTCCTCAAGTAAGCCATTGTGATAATCTAAAATCCCAACACGCGAAATAAAGAAAAGATGAAATATAAAACCTTATCCTTAACACTTGTGATAAAAATAATAATAAACTCTTGGAGGCAAAGGAAAATATTAAGAATCCTTCACTTGTAAATCTTAAAGTGCACAAAATCAATAATCTCAAAATACTTAATGGTGACTGTTCACTAGCAAAGCACACCTAAGGCTCTTAGAAGCCAAATAAAGCTCAGCTCTAAAAGAAAGAAGTTGTGTGGAAAAAGGAAAGGCAAATTTTGTTGTACCTACTAACATAAGAAATAAAAAAGTGTTAAAATGCATAAAGGAAAAATAAAAAGGCTGAACAAATGAATTCCTAAATCTAGAATCAAAGAAATTTGTAGCTACCTATCAGAAAACCGAAAAATGGAACATAACTTGAATTTTTTATTTAAGGTGTTCTTGATGAGATAAAATCGTGAAATTTAATATAGAGTCTCTTCAAATGATAAAAATAATACCTAGAAATATTGGGCACTTAATTCAATCCACAATTTTTTCTCTTTTTGGCTTTTCTATTGTAATCCAAACAAACTTTAATGTGCATTTCTTGGAAAGAAACCTTTGTATCTTGAAACTTGAAATTTCAACACAATAAAGAACATAAGAAAAATATTCATATGAATAAAATCAAGATTGAAAAAGATTAGGGAAGGTGGAGAAAAATATGTGTGAAAATGGATAAAAAGCAAAGTCCAATAGAACTCTTTAAAGAACACTTCAACAAACTCCACCAAAGGCTCTAACCAACCCTCTAAGAAAAGAAATCGAGTTGAAAGCACTTCTAAGAAAATACAAAAAAAGAATCTTGCAAAGAGAGAAAACTCTAAAAGTTTAATTCATAAAAAGAATGAAAAATGAATGATGTACATGAAGGGAGTGACTTTGCCTTATAGAGGAAAAAATGCGGTAAGTTAAGAGTTCTAATCATACTAGGATTACCTAAACAACAAGTAACGGGAAAAAAATTAACCTAATGAAAAAAACTAAAACTTCATTAATAGGTGAAAGTCAACGAGCCTTTGAAGATAGTGAAGAGATGGAAAAAAATTGGATGGAAGGTGATGACAAGGCGATGCCCTATCAAACTCTTTGAAGAAAAATCTTCAACAAGCTTTGCAAATGGCTCTAATCAACCCTCTAAAGCCGAACCCTAGTAAATTGGAGGGTGAAGAATATTTCTCATGACTTGTTGAAGAAAACCAAGATAGAACAAATTTTAAAAATCACAAGAGATATATTTTTCAAAGAGAGAAACTCAAAGGATTGTTTATTCCAAGAATGAGAGATGTGTATAATAAGGGGTATCATAGGCTATTTATAGGGAAAACTAGGGTAAACCTAAATAAAAATGACATGTTTCATAAGTAGCAAGCAAAAACCCTACTTAATTAACATGAAAAATAAATTAAGTGATATTTGGCCAGCTTATAGTAAGGAGCATTGATTGAATTTAACAAATAAAATAGTCATAATGGGCTTAAATAGATGTTGTTCATAAAACTCTATTAACAAAGTTGTTCATAAAACTCTATTAACAAAATAAATTAAGTCCTAAACATGATAAAAATGTTCCAAATGAGTTAAATAACATGGGCTAGGCGTGTGGGCTTAATTGGGCTCCTTGAAGTGCAATGTTTAAACTTGTTAACATCTTCCACATGGACTTATCTTCATGGATTGAACTTCTAAAGCCATGACTAGTGTTGCAACCTTCTAATTTGTCCTCAATTCTTATTGAACTCCAAAGTCTATCATCTTAAAGCTTCAAATCTTCTTCTTGAAACTTTTTATTACTAAGTCTTGTACAGATAAGTTGAACTTTGACATCAATTGCTCGGATTTAGATATTGTGGTTGGGCTTGAGAAAAATCGAATCCATCTCCATCATGAGCTTGAAATTGGGTAAACTCATTCTTATCAAGACACCTAAACCTTTTATAAAAACACATCTCCTCCACCAAAAGAAAACAAAGAAATTATTATGACCAATATTGTAAACATGCTTTGCCAGACGTCCGAAAAACCCTTAGTGGCTCTCGACACTACCCTGTAAACTACATCAGCTCCCAAAAGACCCCATTGATAATTCTTGCATCAACAATCACTATTTCTTGAAATCGGATGGAGTTAACTATTTCTATTTTACCGTCTCAAACGTAGTCTTCGTTTCCAACGTTCTATTACTTAAAAGTCTAAAAAAATTTGATTTTATTGAATATGAAGAAATTTAAAAAATAAAATAAAAACCCTCAACAATGGTGGAAAGATCTTTTGACCAAAAATTTCATTTGTATTTATTCTTACAAATCAAATTGCTTAATTATTTATTTCTGACACTTACTATTTTAAAAGAATAATAATCAGCTGCTTCTTTCAAAATTACAAGACATGTTTGTTTTTTAGCGACACAAGTAATCAAATTATGAAAGGGACACATATTTTGTCCATAGATTAAACATTAATAAATAAACAAATAAAACTTCAACTATGCAAGAAAGTCCACAAAATCGACGGTTATGATAGTTTGATAAACCTTTCTCCGCTTACTCAACTTTAAAAAAAAAAAAAAAAAAAGCCAAATAGTTGACCCAAATTTTTTTATGCAGCTTTTGATAATTCTGTCCCAAAGCTGTTGAGTTAACGCTAACTAATTTCATTTGCCTTTGATCGGATCTTTCCCTTCTTTTCATAAACTGCACTGTGAATACTATTACTTGGTCAAAATCTCTGGTTGTTTACTTCCCAACTATTTGAAGGTTGAGTTCAAATTTTATAAATGAAAAATATGGAATTGAGAAACTCTTATTAAATTATAGTTTATATTCTAAATTTATCTCTAAATTTTAAAATATTTTAATTGAGTCTTTTAAAGTCTTGATAATGTATCGATTAGATCCTTTAGTTAATTTAACCATCAATTTACTTGTTAATGACTAAGCCGAAAGAAAAAGTTGATTGATACAATAATATTTGATAATTTTGGGAACAATTTATAAATTTCCTATGCTTACTTAAGCCTAGATTTGGATTGTTTTGTCAACATATTAATTTAAACAAGAATCCACCTCTTTAAGTGAACCCCGGGTAAATCTATTATAATAATGGTTAAACATAATTATTTATTTAATTATTGAATTGGAGTGTGGTTTCAGCTCATTGAGAGCCACTTAAACTGCTATAAATAATTATTACCACTTTGAATACATGATTAAGGGAGACTGTTTCACAAAGTCTTTGGGGGAATTTTAATTAAGGAAAACTTTGTGTATTCAGTGTGAGATGGGAATCTGCATATCCATTGCATCTTCAGAGATTCATGATCAAGCTGAAGATCAACATCACTTCCATGAAAATGTTCTTTACTTTACTGAAACCATTCCTCACACACATGGTTCTCTTTACTCGAAACAAGGAACCAAAGGACTCAACCAGGATGCTGCCATCCTTTATCAGGTTTGCCATTGCTAATCCTTTCTCCTTTTTCTTTTTCTTTTTTTTTTTGGGTTTAATTCTGATTTCAGTCTCTCTACTATGCTAAAATTTGAGATTTGATTCATCTACTTTTTTTTTATTAGAGGGACTAAAACCAAATTATACCTTTCTTCTTGGCTTGAAAATAATATGTGTGTGTGTGTGTGTGTGTGTGTGTATGTATGTCAATTAAAACTCTGGGATTTGTATCTTTTGGTTCTTCAAGGAGTATGGGATTGAAGGTGGAGCATTTTGTGGTGTTTTTGATGGACATGGGAAGAATGGTCATATAGTGAGCAATATGGTGAGGAATCGGCTGCCATCATTGTTGGTAAGCCAAAAGTATGGTGTAGCAAAGCTTGAACCAACACCTGAAAGCAACAATGGAAGGAGACCAAGCAAGGATTTGGTTAAATGGAAACAGGCTTGCATTAGTGCCTTCAAGGTGATGAACAAGGAGATTAAGCTGCAACACAATTTGGATTGCTCCACTAGTGGAACCACCGCTGTTGTTGTTGTTAGACAGGTAAGAAAAATATCTAGTCATATTACTACTGGTTTTCGAAGAAATTCTTAGATTCATAATTCGATTTCACAAATTATAGGCTGGTTTTGGGTGTCAATTTGACTTTTAAATAATTCGGGTAATTTTAAATTTAAGTTATTACAAAAGTCGAAATAAAATTATAAAATTTTAGAAATATCATAGTTACAAATTGTGTTTAAAAAAAAAATTGAAATTACATTTTTACTTTTCAAAGGAGATAAAAATATTATTTTTTTCATTGGAGGGGCTGAAAAGTAATATTGCCATTTAGGGAAGAGAACCTACCTACCTTCTAGCTACACCCTTGATTTTGGATACGAATATTTCAAAAATATTCAAATTTTGAAGTTAGAAGTAATCAAATGATTTCGCCGAGTTACTATAATGAAAAACAAAAGAATTTTTTTTTCATTATAGTAATATTTTCTGATCATTCAAGATTAAGGTTTGGTTTGGTTATTGTCACTTCAAGCTTAGGTCATTTTAAATTCATGTTTCTTTTTTATTTGCATTATTTTAGATTCAAATTATTTTAAGTTTAGATCATTTGAGTTTAAATTAATTTTAGATTTAAATTAATTCATATTTAAGTTATATGAATTTTTATATTTGAATAGATAAAAAGTCGATTTTTTAAAGTTATGTCCATGGTAGCTTATTATAGTTTCATTTCTAAAGGGTGAATATCTTGTGATTGCAAACCTGGGCGATTCAAGGGCAGTGCTAGGAACAATGACTGAGAAGGGGATCAAAGCTGTTCAACTAACTACCGATTTGAAGCCTGGTTTACCCAGTGAGACCCTCGTTTCCACCATCATTCTTACTCATTATATAAAACAAATCAATGAATTAAAAGAGCCATTTTCACTATATTATTTTCAATTGCAGGTGAAGCAGAAAGAATAAGGAATTGCAAGGGTAGGGTCCTTGCTTTAAAGGAAGAACCACATATCCCTCGAGTGTGGCTGCCCCATGAAGATTCACCAGGCTTAGCCATGTCTCGAGCCTTTGGAGACTTTTTGCTCAAGGACCATGGCCTCATTGCGGTCCCCGATGTCCTCTATCACCGCCTATCCCCAAATGATCACTTCATTGTTCTCGCAACTGATGGTGTAAGCCCCCTTCCAATCAAAATAGTAATAACCTAATCCAAATTTTAAATTCATCCTTAATTTTTAAAATGTTATAATTGAGTTCTCAAAATATTAATATTGTATCAATCAAGTTCTTTCATCAACCTAAAATCGCTCAAGTGTTAAATGTCAGTTTAGATTGACATAGAGTGTGTATGTGTATGTGTATGTGTATGTATATATATATTAAAGACACTATCATCTATGCCCTTGATTGAGTTGATATTACGAGGCAACCAAGGCTAAGCTAGAATAATTTTTTAGGAGAGTTGAATGAAATTTTAATTTTTATAGTTTATATCTTTATAATTGTTAAAGGATTAAATAAAAAATTAATTTTAGGTACGAAAATATAATTTTATCTTTACTAATTTAAAATTTTAAAAAAATTTAGAGGGGCTCATGCCAGCCCCCCTAGATTCGCCTCTAGAGGCAACTACGTACTAACTCAGTTGGGTAATAACTAAAATTACATTATTTTACAAAGTAAATTATACAATTTTGAGAGTTTTCTATCTTTTTCTACCTTTCTTTATAAAAAAAAACATATCTATATTGGATTTGAACTTAAGTTACTATATATAATTTTAAATATATTTACTTTTATCATTTCAACCAAAACTTATTTAGTTTTTATCCTTAAGTTTAAAATTTGATCTAGGTGTTCTAATTATACTCCATTTCATATCCAAACTAACATTAAATGTCCAAAGTAACAACTAGGTTGAGGGGAAAAAAACCTGATTGATACTATACCAACACTTTAAGGACTTCGGTTAGAATGTTTTGAAGTTTAGAAGATTAATTTAAAGTTTGAACTTTAATTTCAGGACCTTTATATAATTAGCCGTAATTATAATTTTTTTTGGACACGTATAAGAATGTGAAGTTAAATCGTTTAATTTTGGCATGTTGTTAGGTATGGGATGTGCTAAACAACGACCAAGTTGCATCCATAGTGATGGAGGCAGAAAGTGAGCAGGCGGCAGCAAGGACGGTGGTGGAGGCAGCCACCGCCTCATGGAAGAGGAAGTTTCCGTCCTCAAACGTAGATGACTGCACCGTGGTTTGCCTCTTCCTCCAAGACAAGCGACATCCAAGTTCCTTGGCCCCGTAGACTTAAACTAGTTGGTTGGGCTGGCCTCCTTTGATATAAAAAAGTAGTAAATAAAATTTGAGGATATTTTGATCATTATTAATAAAAGAAATCATACTATATTGAGCATAGAACTAAGACTTTACTAGTAGGCCTTCTTTGTTATTTAAAATTATATTACTTATCTAATATAATAATTTAGTATTGAGTAATAAATTTAGAATACACAAAATCATACCATTATATAAATATATTTACTCTTTTTAAAACAATATTTAAAATTATTCATAGTTCCTCTTCAATTTATATATAGATAGGAGGATAATGCGCTTCAATAAGACTCAATTCAATTCGACCTCTGTATTAGTAAAATATTTATGCTAATTAAAATGAGACTCAATTGGTAAATAATATAAAATTTTTAAAAATAAAATATGACAAAATTAAATGGGTTTAGTACATATAATATAGTGGGTTTTAATTTTTGATATATTTAACTATTTATATTATGTTTACATGATGAAAATACAATATGTCAATACAAAAATTATCTAAAGTTTTGGAAATCTTGATATTAGAAATTTAGCTAATAGTTTAATATAAAATAAATAAATTGCCAATTCGATTTTCATCCCTCATAAATATCATGTTTAAATTCCTCTAATATTTATCTGTAAGAGTCCCACTAATTTTAATTCTAGTTTTAATAATTCAATCATGTACTGTTTACGATAATATATATTTTAAAAATAAAAAATAAAATAAAATCCTAAATAATTTTGACAAAGTATAAAACAGATACAATGAAGTTTTAAGTAATCAAGTACATGATGAGCTAGGCATGAAAAGGAAGCATATATGTTTTGGAATTTTATTATCAAGGAAAGTCCCCTTTGTCCCACAATGAAACTTCACCCAACTTTTTATAATAGTATGGTTTTAAGCTGCTAGTTGTTCCATGAAAACGATAGGGGTTGGGTAATTAGAATAAACTTATTATTTTTCTATTTAAATTCCATCGTAATAATCACCTTAGCTTCAAATATAGTTTAAAGTCACCAATAATGCAAGGGTCGCTGTATATGCATCCATCAAAGAAAATCAAATGTAGAAGAAGAGTGTGAGCAAGAGATTCCTATTACTTTATGTCACAATTTTTTGTATGATACCAAAAGATTCAAATATACTTGCCTCCCTTTTCAAGATATGGGATTGGACCGCCCCTTCAAATATTTTGACTTTTATGTTTTTTTCTTAAATAATACATTTTTAATATTAAAAAAACAATATACTATAAAATTTGTTTGATGTTTTTATAATTAGAGTTAATATATTAAACTCTATCAACAATAATATATTAATGGATTTAGGTAAAAAATTGAGTTTGTTTAAACATGAATTGGATGGATTTGAACTTCAAAATGAAGAAGATTCAAGTCCGAGCCAATCAAAACATGTTGTCCAATTTTATATTTTAAATATTAAATAATATGTTATTTATGTTTAAATTTTCAGTAAAGGAAAAATATATATGTAATTTAATAAATATTAAAAAACGTATACAAGTAATAAAAATAAATAATAGAGACATGTAATGATATTTTAACTTCACTTATATGATTAAAAAAGTCGACAATTAATTAGAAATGTTTATAAATTAAGCTGAGTTTAATTTTTTTTTTTTACTCTTAAGCTAATTCAATTCGTTCTATTTCACTGTTTATAAATAATAAAAGTACAAAAATATTTTTATTATTTTTATATATTTTCATTATTCAATTTAAGTATAAGTAATTTTCATAATATTTATTAGATTAGAATATTTATTGATTTTATTTTAAAAATAAAAATGAAAATTGGGTGTTTTTGAGTTTTCCGTTTTCCGTGAAAAAAGCAACCAATAAGAGACAACTACGTAATACACATTTCGACTCCGCGGGTCCCATTAAAAGCCGACGAAAATCAACTTGGCCACCTCCCGTTTTTCATCGCTCTCATCACTACCGTTATTCTTTTTTACTCTTGAAGGAACAAAACCGTTAATTTTTTTGGGTCCCCAAATGAACGTCCCAGATGCAATCATAAGTTTCCATCAATAAAAGTGGCTCCTGGGCCCGCCAATGCCATAGCTAATATCTAAATTTATGCTTATAATAACTTAGCTGCAAAGCCTTTGAATTTTGCATTATCTTCAATTTCTTCTTTTGTTGGCCAAATCATGACCACTCTCGTGACCGGTGTGTTTCTCCTCCTACTATTCGTCGCCGGCGTCGTCTCCGCTGCTAGATATATCACCGGTGATGTCCTCCGGTTACCTTCGGAAGCTTCAAGGTTCTTCCGATGGAGGAGCGATGATGATGAAGTTGGTGGCACAAGATGGGCGGTCCTGATTGCTGGATCTAATGGATATTGGAATTACAGGCATCAGGTTATAGATTTTCTTTAAAATTCAATTTTTTTTTTATCGTTTTCATGAGTTTTTTTGAAAATATTTATGATTGAACTTTTAATGTCAACCTCCACTCCACTTCAACAAAGTAAATTATTAAAAAAGTTTTTCACTTATTGGTTGTTTGATCGGTCTTAAATTTGTTAAAATTATTGATAATTGTTCCAGGCTGATGTTTGTCATGCTTATCAACTCCTAAGGAACGGTGGTTTGAAAGAGGAAAATATCATTGTCTTTATGTACGATGATATCGCTTTCAATGAAGAAAACCCTAGGCCTGGTGTTATCATTAACAATCCTCATGGCGATGATGTTTATAAGGGAGTCCCAAAGGTCTGTTCTTTTTTTATTTTTCTTTTTGTAAAAACAAATCATTATTAATTTTACAATTACTGATTATAATCGTTGCCTAATTGTTGTCCTTTTGCAGGACTATACTGGAGAAGATGTTAATGTTCACAACTTTTTTGCGGCTCTCCTCGGAAACAAGTCTGCTATCACCGGGGGTAGCGGGAAGGTTGTCGATAGTGGCCCCGATGATCATATCTTCATATACTACACTGACCATGGGGGTCCCGGTGTCCTTGGTTAGTAATATCTCATTAGCAGTTACTTTTTTATGGCTCTCTGATTGTGCCTTAGCTTCGTATTTATTATTTGCAGATTCTAGTATTTGATACTTGCTTTTGAAGCTGTTAATGTTTCTTTTGTGTTAATCCAGGGATGCCTACCTTTCCTTATCTTTATGCTGATGACTTGATTGAGGTTTTAAAGAAAAAGCATGCTTCAGGGAATTATAAAAGCATGGTAATTTGATGTTTTAAAATTTTCGATTTCTGGATGTGTTTTCTTGTCATCTTTCTGCCGTTTTTAATTTCTTATCTACATGTAACTTTGCAGGTATTCTATCTTGAAGCTTGTGAGTCAGGTAGTATCTTTGAGGGTCTTCTTCCTCAGGGGTTGAATATCTATGCAACCACAGCATCAAATGCGGAAGAGAGTAGCTGGGGAACCTATTGTCCCGGAGAGTACCCAAGTCCTCCCCCAGAATATGAAACCTGCTTGGGAGACTTGTACAGTGTCGCTTGGATGGAGGACAGGTTGGTATTCAAGCATGATCACCATATAAGTCCTTTTCATTTATATTTGGGAATATGGGTTCTGCAATTATTTTGAAATTGAAACTGATTGTCTAGACCTGTTTTAACGAGATTTCGGGAAGTTGTATATAAGTTAAGTTCAGTTTATTTCCTGGCTGCACCTTGTTGAATTTTGGAGTTAGTAGACAAATTACAAAATCAGAGGCAAAATGGGTGTTATACATGTAAATTTCATTCTTTTAGTATGATCTAGACTAGAATAGGATAGGAGATCTTTTAAAACTGAGGAATCAGTTTTCCCTTAAAAAAAAAAAAAAGAGTTACATACGTTGGTGTGAATCCTAACATTTTGTTTCTGTTGAGCAGTGACATGCATAATCTGCGGACAGAGACTTTGCACCAGCAATATGAACTTGTAAGGCTTTTAAGAGAGTGTATTTGCGTGAACCCTTTCATTTATTTTATCAAGAGAAAGATGAAAATTTCAATATCATTTTGTATTATAGTTATTGATTACCATTTAGATCTAAGAAATATAAAAAATATAACCAGAAATGGGAGGTCTAAGTTCTTTTGCCGTCAAATTTGAGCTCCAATGACTCATTTTGCTGGCTTTTGCAGGTGAAAAAGAGGACTATCAATGGTAATTCTGCATATGGCTCTCATGTCATGCAATATGGTGATGTAGGGCTTAGCAAGGACAGTCTCTTTGCATACTTGGGTACAAACCCTGCAAATGATAACTTCACCTTTGTTGACGAGAACTCCTTGGTGCCACCTACAAAAGCTGTTAACCAGCGTGATGCTGATCTTGTCCATTTTTGGTATAAGGTTTGTGTCTTATGTCCTTTGACTTATATATTAAACACAAGAATTGCTTCTTCCCTAGCTTAGAATCTGTAATTCGGAGTTGATTTAACTAAGTGAAGAATATGACAACTTAGATCGGTAATACATGGGTATTATCAGGGGCGAAGTCAGGATTTTCATGTTAGGGGGCTGATATAAAATAATAAATTTTGGGGGCACAAAGTTAAAAAAATTGTGTTAAAAGGGCTTAAATTGAATCATTAGTATTGATTAAGGGCCAAAATATAACTTTTCCATTTTAACAAAGGTGGGATCAAGCACCCTTTGGATCCACCCCTGGGTATTATAAACCTTATGGTGTTAATAAATGCAAGATGGATGCTACTCTATAAAGCATATAAGCGGCTAATGTGTTTTTAATGGAGCATAACTAGGCCTGATGCTGTGGCAGAATTTGAAAGGAACCCATACTGTGAATTTTTGCATCTCTTTCTTTAAAATGCTTTCATTCAGAATGAATGTAAAACATGAACAGTTGTTTCGTGTATTTGAAAGCAGCCTCTATGCTAGTTTTAGATCCCATCTAACTCGGAGGTTCCCCTGACCTACTTTGCAGTATCGCAAGGCACCTGAAGGCTCTGTTAGGAAGACTGAAGCCCAAAAGCAGTTTGTTGAAGCCATGTCTCTTAGAATGCATATAGACCACAGTGTGAAACTCATTGGCAAACTTTTATTTGGAATTGAAAGAGGCTCGGAAGTCCTGAACACCGTTCGACCAGCTGGCCAACCTCTTGTCGATGACTGGAAATGCCTCAAGAAAGTGGTAAACTTGTTCACCCTCACCCTCACCCTCACCCTCAACCTCAACCTCAACCTCAACCTCAACCTCAACCTCAACCTCAACCTCACCCTCAACCTCTTTCCTTTCTTTTGTCTTACTCCTTTCTTTTGTCTTCAAAACAGGTGAGGACTTTCGAAACACATTGTGGATCACTAGCCCAATACGGGATGAAACACATGCGATCCCTTGCAAACATCTGCAATGCCAGGATTCAGACAGAACAGATGGCCGAGGCATCGGCACAAGCTTGTGTCAGCGTTCCTACTGGTCGTTGGAGCTCTCTTCAGAAAGGGTTCAGTGCATAAAAATACCACTGGAATCGGCAAATATTATCGGCCAAAGCTTGGATTATGTTTGGATTTACTGTGTTTTCTTATATCCCGAATAGTTCGAATGCTGCTGCATTTTGATGATTATTCATGCGGTTTCTTATTTCTGAAGTTATGTAGGAGCAACTCTAATACCAGACTGCTAAATTTATGTAAATATGCTTTAGGATGTGTTCTATAATACACGACGATGTTTGTATATAAATGATCTATGATTGAACTATCATAAATGAAAAGAAATGCTTGTTTTAATTATCTTTAAATTGTTACAAATATAATAATGTGTTAATAAGTAATAAAATATTATTATAAGTTATATTTAACTTTTGATTTCAATCTTTTTTTATCAAGGTTTTGGTTAAATTGTAAGGTGAGATTTGAAAATTTCGAGATGGTTAATGCATTATTTGAGATATAGATTTAGCTATTGTTTTTATATTGTGATTTGTTTTGTTGAAGTTGGTTTTTTTGAATTTGACAATTGTTTCTATGTTGAGATTTTTTATTTTGTTCAAGTTAATTTTTTATATTTAAAAAAAAAGTTGGGAAAAAAACTTTAAATCTGCATGTGGTAATAATTGTTGGGTAAAAATAAAAGTTTGATTTTTATGTGTGAACAATTGTTTAGTTAAATGATTAACTTGGATAAAGAAACAATTCAAGCCTTAATGTAAAAACTATTGTCAAGTTCATACCCCAAAAAATGTATTAACCCATTTCAAGATTTCAAATCCGAGTTTCATCCCTGTAATTATATAAGTTCTTTCTCATTTATTTTGATTAATTAATTAATATAATTGAAACTTCTTTAAAAATATATATGGTTAAAAAAACTCAATTCATTCTAAAAGTGGTATAAATATCAAAATGATAAATTAACTCTAATTTAATATGTAATATGATACGTTCTATAACAACATAGATCTATTTTTTGGTAACAATCTCATTAATCTATAATTAATTTGGCTATTTTATAGATGTTATTGTTACACCTGATATACCCCTTACTCGAAAAGGGACACATGGCAAGCCGGAAGGCCACCAGAACAACAACTCTGCTAGTTACCAATTAGAAGGTCACCCTTAAGTTTCACCTTCCGTCCTAACCATCTGGACAAGTAGGAACTACCCATTACTCCAAGCTCCCGGCCTTTCGATCGGAATGTGATATTATTGGTCACCAAATCCATATGGGCTCAATTGCTCTATATTACTGTATTGAATGAATGATAAGATTTGTCTCATCATAAGCATCCTCGTCCTATCAAAGACATCCACCTCATGTGTTCCGTAATAATGGTTAGATGCCAATTTCAACACGTTAACACCATTTTACACAAGAACCTCGCCTATAAATACCTCCATGAATGATAAAGAAAAGATCTACTCTTCAAAGATATCAAGCCTACATTTTGCTATCTTACCTCTAGTATCTAGGTTTCCAACTCTCCTATTCTTTAATCTTTATAACCTCCGACTCTCCACCCTGACTGGGTGAACCAACTTTCGTAATGACCATCATATCCCCTTCCTTATCTCCTCCTTGTTGTACCATTGTATCAATAGCCCTAGATTCATTTATGGATTTTTTCACTTGTGAAATTCATAATGTGATTTGCCTCAATCTTGACTAAGTGGTTGACAATGTGTGCGTGACTCGTATACTTTGAAGTATTAAAAGCCTGAGTTCAAATAACTAAAGAGTCAAAAGCTAGTATGTTGGGTATACAACTTCTATATGGCATGGCGTTTTTTATAGTAGTGGAATTCATACCCAGTAAAAGATAAATGATATCCTCTCATGGGTATTACATGGTTGTTAGAAAAGTAACATGACATGACTTCCTTTATAGTAGTGAAATTCATAACTCGATAAAAGGTAAATGATATCCTCTCATGAGCATTACATGGTCATAGGTCGCTCTTCTTGGACAAATATTTTAATTACTATAAGTTAGTAATTGAGTTTTTTTTATGAAGGAAGATATAATGGTTACCATAAATTAAAATCTGATAATATTGGGTAAACAAATTTAACTCAAATAGATAAAAGATCATATGAAGGTAACGCACATAATATGGAGAGTTTAGTCATAATGCTTGTCACACCCTAAGTTTGGCGTTCAGTGGCAAAATAATCTATTTGGCGAAATGTAATCTGTCCATATGTTTCTTTTGGTGCATATGTGTGGGTGTATAGTATCCGTCGTGTAAGTAAGTGAATATTTTATTTCAGATATATTATGTTATTCAAAGGAAAAGATTGTTTTAAGCAAAAAAGGGTAATCATAGTATGAGTTAACGCCAAAGGTATAGTACGCCTTGTTTGTCTAAAGTACTGTGCTAGTTAGGTTTGTAAAGTGAACTGGTTGGGAGCCAACTAGATTGGCTGGTTAAATATTCGTTCAGAATTCTCATTTATGTTTCTCTCAAAATCTATAGGCCATGAAAAAAGTTAAGTTCTGAAATGTATAACACTTGTTAAGTTCCACTAAGTAGGATGGGTCAAATATATGAGTGAAAGAGGTTCTAAAAGAGGCTCTTCTTCTTCTTTCTTTAAGAGTGCTTTCTAATTCTTTTTTTTAAGTCATGTTTTGAAAGAATAAGTCTGCATGTGATATATAAATAGTAAGTTGTAAGTATAAGGTTTTTGAATTGGGGTTATCAGTGATTAAAATGATAGTAATTTGTATGTAAATGAGTTTTAATAGTGGTCCTATGTTTTGTAAGTAGTTTTTGCTGCTAGTTTGGGAATGATAGTTGAGCCTGGATCTTGAACTACAGTAGGTGAGTATCATGTGAGTTTTTACCTTGACTCTTAAATGTGGAATATTTAAGTAAAAATATATATATACATATATAAAGGATAATGATATCTAAAGTAATTGGTAAGCATATGAATATAGTAAAGATGAGATGTGTGATATAATGATTATGTATAGAGTTCTATTAAAAAGAATAATGTTTGGTAAGCATGTAGGTAATGTTTAAGATACGAGATGTACGAATCAGTGAAAGGTAAAAATCTAGGTAAGTAAATGTTGAATAATGTCCCTTTGTGAAGCCTCTAGTAGGGCAGTTATATTGCTAACTAGACTGGTAGATCATGATATGAAAACAATCGTATGACCATGAGGTTGAGACTCATGGCATCTTAATATGACTTGAAAATATTCATGGTGTAGCCTCCAGTAAGATGAAGACTGGATTGGCAGATCACAATACATGAATGTGTGTGAGACCTATGGCAAGATATGTCTATATGTATGTTCATGGTGTAGCTTTCGATAAGGTGTAAATCAAATTGGCAGATCACGATACATGAAATCATGTATAAGTCCATAAGGGAGAAACCCATGGCACCTTCTGTGAGTGCCCATCGGGACAGTAAACACATGATTTTGTATGATACCTTTATAGCGTATTTTGTATGACCCATTTTTTGGCGTACTCCATAAGTTACACATGCGGCGTATTCTATTTCGCCCTTGTAGCATACTCTACTAAGCCTGTATAATGGAATGTGATTATCTGCCCTTATGATATGTTCTGATAATTCTTTGGTAAGTAACTCTATGATAAGGTTACGACACTTCTAAAGTTATCTGGAATTCTAACATATCTGAGTTGTATTATATCTTCTTCTGGAATCATATGGAATCTAAGTTATTGTTATCCTGAGTATCTGGGGTTTTGAAATAAAGTTGTGTGGAACTCATCAGAATGATCTGTATAGTTTATTATTAGTAAAAGATTGTATGGTATCGAACAAGAATATGATTTTATTAGTAAACTGATAATATTCAAATCTGCGTGAGTATCCTCCAAAAGTTTATGTATCCGCCAGTGATCAGTATTTGTGAATAACCATTTTGGGTTAAGAGTAAGAGTGATGGGATGATCTGTATGAAGCGAGCTTTGAAGAATATATTCTTTAAAAAGTACTTTTTTATGTGTAAGAGAGAGAATTTGTATGTTAAGCATAGAAATTGGTGTAAGTGTGAGCCTGAAATCGTGAAAGTATTCGCCAAAATAAAAGTAAAATGTTAAGGATGGTAGCTGTGTATGGATATTCACTTGATGTCATAAAAGTATCCTCCAAGTTATTTCTGAGTTAACTCTTACCAAGTTCTTTTGAACTTACAAAGGTTATGTTTGTGTTTCAGGTAGTGTAGCACAAGATTGCGGCAAAAGGGAAAATGCTAGGAGTACACCAAGGAAGCGACAGATTGGGTTATTATGCATACAGTGGATGTAACAACCATTTTTCAATGGTGTCGAAAACAGTGGTTTTAAGACCACAAATCTGACAAATATGCGACAGCCCTAAATTGACCCTAGTCGGAAAGTGGTTTCGGGACCACAAAATCGAGTCATAAAAATAATTAACCGCTATTTTCTATGCTTATTGTGCGTGAACATGCATGTGTGAAAGTTCCAATCTTTAATTTATTCATTTGAATGTGAATTTATTTAATAGGACTTATGTGAGACAATTGTGAAATGTGATAGTTAATTTTAAAAGTGGTCCATTAATGCATGTTATAAAAAAAACTTGGACTTGCATGTCAAATACCCCTTTTTGTTAATAGTGGCCAGCCATGATGATGATTTTTATTAAAATATGTATTAATTTTTATTTGAATGGTTTTATACTTTATATAAAATAAAGGAATAATAATAATAATAATAATAATAATAATAATAATAATAATAATAATAATAATAATAATAATAATAATAATAATAATAATAATAATGTTAGAATTAAGTGACCCAAATTCTTATTTAAATAAAATACGATGGAAAATAAAATAAAAGTAAAATCCATATAGAACTAGACTTCTTTTATTTTATTTTAGAATAAGGTTTTTAAACCTTATTAAACTCCATCTATTTTATATTGATTAGGATAAGGTGTTTCAATCCTACTAGAATATGGCTTTGCAAGCCTATAAATAGACATAGTCTATTCCTCTTGTATTTGAGTAAAAATTTTTCGACATAGTGAATTTTCTTCTCCTCTGCCCGTGGTTTTTTTCCCGAAAGGGTTTCCACGTAAAATTTATGTGTTCTTTATTTTTATTTATTTTATTCTATTTTATTTTTCACAAATTGGTATCGAACTTCCGGTTATTCATCTCGATCACGGTAATGGCGTCTTTGAAGTATGAAATTCCGCTGTTGGATCGCAACACCAGATTTGCGTTGTGGCAAATTAAGATGCAAGCAGTTCTTGCACAGATGGATCTAGAGGATGCCCTGCTAGGGATAGATAAGATGCCTTCGACATTAATAGATGAAGAGAAGAAGCGTAAGGATCGAAAGGCATTAACACAATTACATCGCATTTGTCCAACGAAATTTTGCGGGATGTGATGAAAGAGAAAAGCTGTCATTGCATTATGGAAGAGGCTAGAACAAATATGTATGTCGAAAACTCTAACAAGCAAGTTGCATATGATGCGGCGTCTTTATGCTCATCGTTTGGAGGAAGGTGCGTCATACACGAACACTTAACGGTGTTTAAAGAAATTCTCTCAAACTTGGAGGCCATGGAGGTTCGAGATGATAAGGAAGATCTAGGGTTGATTCTACTTTGTTCGTTGCCCCGTCTTATTCAACCTTTAGAGACACGATTTTATATAGCCGAGTCTCTCACGGTTGATGAGGTTTATGATTCTTTAACCTCGTATGATAAGATGAAGCATCTTGTGGTTAAACCCAACTCTCGGGAAAGGGTCTCATTGTTCGTGGGAGACAAGACCGGAATGTTGATGATGATCGTGGTAGAACACGAGAACGGAATCCTCGTGGTAAATCTAAGGGTAGATCGAAATCTTCAAGCAGAGGTAAAACTTGCAACTTTTGCAAGAAGAAAGGGCACATTAAATCTGAGTGCTATAAGCTACAAAATAAGATTAAAAGGAGGTGCGAATCAAAAGGAAAACAACCGGAAAATTCGGTGAAGGCGATGTTGTAGAAGACTACGATGGTGAACTTCTAGTTGCTTCATCAATGATTCTAAAGTAAGCGAGGAGTGGATACTTGATTCAGTGCACCTTCCACATGAGTCCCAATCGGGATTGGTTTACAACTTATGAAACGATGATCTCAAGGTGTTGTTTTGATGGGAAATAATACTTCATGTAAAATCGCGGTGTTGGAACAATTAAAGTTAAGATGTTTGATGGAGTTGTCGAACACTTAGTGACGTGCGGCATGTTCCGAATTGAAAAGAAATTTAATTTCGTGGAGTACTCTTGATTCAAAAGGGTGCGGATACACAAATGAAAGTGGGGTTTTAAAGATTTCAAAGGGTCCTTGTTGTGATGAAAGGGCAAAGAAAGATTGCCAAGTTATATGTTTCTGAGGTTCTCTCATATTGGTGATGCAATTGTCGCTTCCTCTTCCTTGTCGGATGATGATATTACTAAACTTTGGCATATCGCCTAGGGCATATGAGTGAGAATGGCATGGCGAAATTAAGCAAAGAGGACTTCTTAATGGGCAAGGAATTTGCAAACCGAATTTCGTGAGCACTTGTGTTTTGGGAAGCAAAGAGAGTTTGATTCACTAGAGGAATCCATAACACGAAGGAAACGTTGGAGTATATCCATTACGATCGTGGGGCCGTCGAGTGCCTTGAGAGGTGGAGCTAATTATATGCTAACCTTTATTGATGATTTTTCCGAAAAGTTTAGGCGTTCTTCACAAAGCGAAAAGCGATGTGTTTTCCACATTTAAGTCTTGGAAAATTATGATTGAAAAACGACGGAAAAGCAGATAAAATACCTCCGTCTGAGACAATGGCTTAGAGTTACATTCGATGAGTTTAATAGATTGTGCAAGTCGAAGGATCATGAGACACTTGACGATTCGTCATACTCCATAGCAAAAGCGGCGTTGCGAGCGAATGAACGAGCGATCATGGAGAAGGTTCGATGTATGTTGTCAAATGCCAACTTACGAAGTCATTTTGGGCGAAGCGACCTCTCTCGCATGTTTTTGATCAACCGATCTCCATCCGTTGCCATTGAGAAAAAGACTCCACAAGAGGTATGGTGCGGTAATCCGCTAATTATTACGATTTAAAGATTTTGGGTGTCTGCGTATGCTCATGTTGATAATGGAAAATTGGAACCGAGATCCATTAAATGTGTTTTTCTTGGTTATAAAGTGGTGTAAAAGGCTATAAGTTATGGTGTCTGAAAATAGAAAAGTTGTGATTAGCGAGAGATGTTGTTTTTGATGAAACGCTATGCTACCTAACTTATCTCTTAAAGACTCTTCCAATAAAGAAAACCAAAAGCGGTGGAGCATCGATTAATACGAGAATCAACTCCTCAAGCCAAGACAAAATTGAGAATAGAGTTGCTTCTTCACTGCAATACTCTATCGCCAAAAACAGGACAAGAAGAGAAATTAAACCTCCAAAGAAGTATGCCGAGGTTGATCTAGTTGCTTATGCTTTAAATGTGGTGAAGATATAGATGCGAATCAAGAGCCATTTAATTATTACGAGGCGATTAGTGTGAAGACTCGAGAAAAGTGGATGTTTGCTATGCAAGAGGAGATGGAATCACTCCACAAAAAGCAGAACATGGGATCTTGTAAAACTTCCTAAAGGTAAAAAGGCTGTTCGTTGTAAATGGGTGTTTAAAAGAAAGAAGGGACTCAGGAGTTGAAGAACCCGGATATAAAGCAAGGCTTGTTGCAAAGGGTTACTGATCAAATTCGAGAGTGGACTTCATGATGTGTTCTCTCCGGTTGTTAAGCATAGTTCGATTCGAGCTTTGCTTGGTATTGTGGCCATGCATGATTTGGAGCTTGAGCGGTTAGATGTAAAACGCATTTTGCATGGAGAACTTGAGGAAGATATTTACATGCAACAACCGGAGGGTTTTATAGTCTCGAAAAAAGAGGACTATGTTTGCTTCTTTGAAAACGTCCCTTTACGGTTTGAAAGCAATCACCAAGACAATGGTACAAGAGGTTTGATTCCTTTATGACTTCTCATGATTTCAAAAGAAGTAGTTTTGACAGTTGTGTCTACTTTAAGAAAAAGCGTTGATGGTTCTTTTGTGTATCTACTTCTTTATGTTGATGACATGTTGATAGCGACAAAAGATAAAGAGAGATAAGAAAGGTTAAAGCCCAACTAAGCGAAGAATTTGAGATGAAAGATTTAGGACCAGCAAAGAAGATACTTGGTATGGAGATTCTCGAGATAGAAAAGCAAGTAAATTGTACCTAAGTCGGAAGGGTACATTGAGAAAGTTCTTTGCGGAGTTCAATATGCAGAGTGCTAAGCTGTTAGTACTCCTTTAGCACCCATTTCAGACTTTCATCGGCCTTATCTCCTCAATCGATAATGAGATTGAGTACATGTCACATGTTCCATACTCTAGTGCGAGGGATCTCTCATGTATGCTATGGTTTGTTCACGTCCGATTTATCATATGCACGGTCGGTCAGGTTAGCGATACATGGCGAATCTGGGTAAAGAACACTGGAAAGCGATTCGATGGATTTTAAGATACTTACGAGGCACTACTAATGTTTGCTTACAGTTTGGAAGAACTAAAGATGGAGTTATAGGGTATGTTGATGCTGATTTTGCTGGAGACCTTGATAGAAGAAGATCTCTCACGAGTTACGTCTTTACAATCGGAGGTTGTGCAATTAGTTGGAAAGCCACTTTGCAAACTACGATCGCTTTGTCTACCAACAAGTTGAGTACATGGCGATTCTTGAGGCTTGTAAAGAAGCTATTTGGTTGAAGGACTATTTAGTGAACTCAATGAAGACCTTCAAATCAGCACGATTTTTGTGACGATCAGTGCCATCTTTCTTACAAAAGATCAAATGTTTCATGAGAGAACAAAACACATTGATATTCGGTATCATTTTGTTCGTGATATTATTGCTCGTGGTGATATTGTTGTGAGCAAAATTAGCACTCATGAAAATCCTGCAGATATGATGACTAAGTCACTTCCTATAACCAAGTTTGATCATTGCTTAGACTTGGTTGGTGTTCATTGTTGAAGTTAAACCCTTAAGGGGTTTTTTGGAAGAGGTGAAGAACTTGTTTATTGAAAGTTCGCGATGAAGAACTTGTTCATTGAGAATTTGTGTCAAGGTGGAGATTGTTAGAATTAAGTGACCCAAATTCTTATTTAAATAAAATACGATGGAAAATAAAATAAAAGTAAAATCCATATAGAACTAGACTTCTTTTATTTTATTTTAGAATAAGGTTTTTAAACCTTATTAAACTCCATCTATTTTATATTGATTAGGATAAGGTGTTTCAATCCTACTAGAATATGGCTTTGCAAGCCTATAAATAGACATAGTCTATTCCTCTTGTATTTGAGTAAAAAATTTTCGACATAGTGAATTTTCTTCTCCTCTGCCCGTGGTTTTTTTCCCGAAAGGGTTTCCACGTAAAATTTATGTGTTCTTTATTTTTATTTATTTTATTCTATTTTATTTTTCACAAATAATAATAATAATAAGGAAAATGGGTGATGAAAACAAAGCTTTATCTTTGTTCTTCTTGGCCGAATGTAAAGAGGAAGAGGGGAGAAAAGCCATTTGGTCATCTTAGGTCTACATTAAGGTGAGAAGTTTATGTTAATTCTTGAAATTTTGGTTAATCTTGAGTTAGATACCAAGTTCTTTTTATAACCCATGTTGAATTTTTTATTTTGGGAATGACTAGAGCTTTCGGCCATAGTAGTTAATAAAGGTTATGGTTGTTGTTTCATGTAAATTTAGATGAATAATGGTAGATGAGTGTTTGAACTATACAAATGATCATATGGGAGCATTAGATGCTAAGGGAAAAGAATCGGCCATCTTGTTATGTGCTATGACCGAATGTGAAGTTGGTTATGTTTGAGTAATGTATATGCTTAAAATTGATGGAGTAAAAAGGGGTGCTTAAAATGTGTTAAAAAGAACTAGGTGTTAAATTAAAAGTTGCTAAATTACCAATGTTCTTGCCGAATATGTGCTTGTTTAAAGAAGAGTTTGTTATTGAATGTTTAAATAGTTTAGATAATTATAAGTTAAGTTGAGCTTGAAAAAAATAAATAAATGTATAAGTGTGGTTTAATGGTTTTAATGGCAAGTGGCTATCTTGGTGAAAGGCAAAATTCGGTCATGGAGTTCAATGTATTCCTTATTGAATCTTGATAAATTTTGTTATAAGAGTTATTAAAGATGAGTTTGAGGTGGCTATTAGAGTTTTGTATGATTCTTTTTACTAAGTAGGGTTTTCGGCTAGGTCCTCTTTAAACAAATGTTTCAGCATTAGCTAAGGAGTGAAAATTTTGATAGTCGATGTATATGTGAATTGTATAGTGCTGCATATATGTGATTTATTTGGTAATATTTGTAGTAGTTAAACTAGTGTATAAAAAAAAAGATAGGCTATGTGAGTTTGGCTTGTGTATGTGAAATTGGTAAAAGTTGAATAATCGTTTATTAATGTCATATGGTCATTTTGAGTTTGAGTTATAAGTGACTTTCATGGCCTGATAACTTCTTGCCATTTTCGGTCATGAATATATATATGAAATTGAACTATGGCATATTTACAAAATATAATACCTAATGAGTTCGATATGTGATTGCCGAATGTGAATAATAAGTAAACAGAATTGGTCAAAATATTAAACACCTCTATTTGTATTTATTAAGCTCAAGAGCAAGGGGGATCAAAGTTGGATAAGGGAAAAGAGAAAGCTATAGAGTAGTCAATCCACAACCGTCCCAATATACCGAGGTAAGTTCGGATAGTCACATTTAGTGCATCTTGATAATGTCTTGATATGTGAATAATAACTGTACTATGCTTAATTGATTCTTTTGAATATAGTTGTATGACGAATAAATTATGCTTCAAGCTTATAGCAAAAAAAATTTATAGTTGGTGCATGGCGTATCACCATTCGAATGAGTAAATAAACCAAAATTTTGAGATGTTATGTGTGTAACGCCCCCACACCCGAGACCGACGCCGGAGTCGAGTATGAGGTGTTACTAAGCTTAGTTTAACATTTTTAGAACTTTAAATTATTTGTTTCTACATTCACAGCTTTTAAGCTACTTGCGTCACAGTCACAAGAAAAATCATATCTCGAGTTACGAAACTCGAAATTAAGATCCGTAAATTTTTCCTGAATTTAGACTCATAAAACTATCTACTAATTTTTTTTTAGAATTTTTGGTTGGGCCAATTAGTACAGTTTATTAGTTAAAGTTACCCCTGTTTCAAGACTCGACTGGTCTGACCTCTGTTTACTACAAACCACATTTCTCTCTGTAAAAAATTCATATGACTATGAGGTTTGTTTATACTAAAACTAGACTAAATAAGGATTCTGGGAATATAAAATACACCTCCTAATTATATCTTTACAATTTATGGTGAATTTCTAAAGTAGGAACAGGGGATTCAGAAACTACTATGACTCTGTTTCACTAAAATTAAAATATCTTCTAACATATACTTCCTTTACTTGTTTCATTTGTTTCATGTGAAACTAGACATAATAAGCTTCAATTTGATATGTATTTCACCACCAAATTCAATTTCTATGATTTTTAGTAAATTTTCAAACTCGCGTTAGTATTGCTGCGGTATTCTGTTTATGGTAAATTTCATCCTTTTTATGAGTTTTTATGCACTAAGTATCTTAATAGTTTTCCTTAACATCAAACATAATCTAAACTAACCATTTTCATAATTTATCATTATCAAGCATTTCCTCAACCATTGCACAACCATACCATAAGATCATTTACACAAAATGGGTATATTGCTATACATGCCATACTTAAATTTACAAGCCATTTACCAAAAATCTTACGGATAGTGTGGTGAGCCTTCGACCTATCCCGACTCTGAAATGGCTTGTCCAAAACTACAATGAGTAAGAAGGAGGAGTAAGCATAAATGCTTAGTAAGTTCATATGCAAATAATAAGTAACATAACAAACAGTTATACCACCAACATTAGCATACATCACTAAAACACATATCACATTTTTAATCATTCTTCATCATCTTATTACCTTATCGTGGTTGTATCAATACTCAACCCGAGGGTTAAATACATACCTGTCCAAAATATCCATTTCATATCACTTACCAATACGTCTCTTTACATCTCAAATTTTCCTCCATTTGAGTAGAACTTTACCCATTGAACACATCGAATATAATTGGATACATGGATAACTTGCACATAAGTGCCACATATTCAATCAAGCAATCATGTAACCTGCCCATAAGCGAACTCGGACTCAACTCAACGAGCTCGGGCGTTCGCATCCATAAGTGAACTCGAACTCAACTCAACGAGTTCGGATGCCTAGTTACATCTCACGAACTCGGACTCACTCAACGAGTTCGGACATTCGCATCCATAAGTGAACTCGGACTCAACTCAACGAGTTCGGATGCTCAACCATCCTAGTGACATGTCACTTGTATCCTAATCTATTCCTAAGGTTCAAACGGGCTTTTTGCTCGAACACTTATCCTTGCCGTCTTCCGTAGAATGCCGAAATCAATACTCGGTAACAATTATATTTAACAAGTAGTTCACATAATTTACATATTATTTGAAATTAACCACAAAGCATACATTTCATAATAAAATTCAGCATAACACATAATTAATATCAATAACTTAAAAATAACAATTATGCTACATTATTTACACATGAACTTACCTTGGTACCAAAATACAAAGATTTTGCAATTTAGTCCACAATCTTTTCTTTTCCTCGATTGAGGTCGATTCCACGTCTTTCTTGATCTAAAATAACACATTTAGCTTATTTAATACTCACATTATCAAATTAATCCTTAACTCAAATTTTGGCAAAATTACAATTTTACCCTAAACTTTTGCATATTTACATTTTGCCCCTAGGCTCGGGATTAAACTTTATTCCTTATTCTTATGTTTTACAACATGCTGATCACTTTTCTCTTCTATGGCAACATCAAATTCTCTCTAACATGTACTTGTGACTATTAGGTATTTTTACCGATTAAGCCCTTTTACTCGTTTTTGCTTAAAATCGAGTAGTACAAGTTGTCTAACATAATTTAAAACTTCATATTCTATCATAAAACATCAAAATACTCAAATTTCACCTATGGTTATTTTTCCAAATATAAACCCTAGGTTAAATTATTGCTAACATAAGCTTTATCGAGTTAGGGATCTCAAAACGTAAAAATCATTAAAAGCGGGCTTGGAATCACTTACTATGGAGCTTGGAAGCTTGAAACAAACCCTAGCTATGGAGAACCCTTGAAATTTCGGCCTAATGAAGAAGATGGACAAAATTGGCTTTTAATTTTGTTTTTAATTCATTTTAATAACTAAATGACCAAAATACCCTTACTACTAAACTTTCCAAAATTCCTTCCATGTCCTAATTTTGTCCATGAACTTAAAATTGGTCAAATTGCTATTTAAGACCTCCTCATTAATATTCCAAAACAATTTCATACTAAAACTTCTAGAATGCAAGTTTTGCAACTTATTCGATTTAGTCCCTACTTTCAATTTAAGCACTTTAGGCATAGAATTTCATCACGAAATTTTCACACAATCATGAAATCATATCATAAACATCAAAATCATTGTAAAATAATTATTTCTATCTCGGATTTGTGGTCACAAAATCACTATTCCGATTAAGCCCTAATTTAGGATATTACAACTCTCCCCCCCTTTTAAAGATTTTCGTCGTCGAAAATCTTACCGGTAAACAGGTGTGGGTATTGGTTTCTCATAGTTTCTTCAGTTTCCCATGTAGTCTCTTCTACCCCATGCTTTTGCCACAACACTTTCACAAGTGCAACACTTTTATTTCTTAGTTGTTTGACTTCTCGAGCTAAAATCTTAATCGGTTCTTCTTCATAAGTCATATCAGGTCGCAGTTCAATTTCTGTCAGTGAAATTATATGTGAAGGATCTGAACGATACCGACGTAACATAGATACGTGAAGCACATCATGAATCTTTTCTAATTCGGGTGGTAAAGCTAGCCGATATGCTACCGGTCCAACTTTTTCAATTATTTCATACGATCCAATAAAACGCGGACTTAACTTGCCCTTTCGTCCAAATCTAAGGACTTTCTTCCATGGAGACACTTTCAAAAATACCTCATCACCAACTTGAAACTCAATGTCCTTTCGCTTTAGGTCTGCATAAGATTTTTGTCTATCTGAAGCAGCTTTCAAACAATCTCGAATTATCTTCACTTTTTCTTCAGTTTCTTTTATTAAATCAACTCCATAAATCTGCTTTTCCTTGAGTTCAGTCCAATACAAAGGCGTTCGACACTTGCTGTAACGTCCCCCCTACCCGAGACCGTTGCCGGAGTCAAGCAGGAGACATTACAAAACTTATCTTAGCACTTAAACAGTTTTCGTAGTAAACTATCCATCTGCATCACAGTCGCTAAAAAAATCATATCTCGAGTTACAAAACTCGAAATCCAATTCCGTAAATTTTCCCTGAAACTAGACTCATATATCTACTTACTAATTTTTTCTAGAATTTTGGTCAGGCCAATTAGTACAGTTTATTATAAGAAGTCTCCCTGTTTCGAGGTTCACTCTCGACCCTTGTGCACTTGAATCAAATTTCTTCTGTCATGAAATCCAATGACTATGCCATTTGTTTCAATTAAAATAGACTCAATAATGAATCCATACTTTATTTTCCTTTTGACCAAATCTTAGAATTTTCTTCCAAGGTGAAACCTTTAAAATACTTTATCCCCGATCGAGTATTCAATATCCCGTCGTTTCAAATCGCATCGATTTACGTCTATCAAAAGCGCTTTCAATCTTTCCGAATTTTCTTAATCGTACTTTCCGTTTCTTGAACCAATTCAGTCCAATCATCTTCTTCTCATTCATTCATCCAACATACGGGTGATCGGCATCTTCGTCCATACAAAGCCTCATACGGTGCCATCTATATACTTGACTGGAAACTATTATTATACACAAATTCGGCTAATGACAAATAATATTCCCAGTTAGACTCAAAATCAATCATACAGGCTCGAAGCATATCTTCTAAAATTTGTATTACCCGTTCAGATTGACCATCAGTCTGTGGATGAAAAGCTGTACTAAAATGAAGTCGAGTACCGAAAGATTCATGTAATTGCTTCCAAAACCTTGACGTAAACCTTGGATCTCTGTCAGAAATTATTGATTTTGGAATACCATGTAATCTAATGATTTCCCGAACATAAACCTCAGCAAGTTTCTTTAACGACCAATCGGTTCTCACAGCTAAGAAATGAGCTGACTTCGTAAGTCGATCAACTATTACCCAAATAGCATTCTTTTTACTTGTAGACATCGGTAATCCCGTCACAAAGTCCATCGTTATTCGGTCCCATTTCCATTCAGGAATATTGATGGGTTGAAGTAATCCCGATGGAACTTGATGTTCTGCCTTCACTCGTTGACAAGTCAAACACTTTGCCACATATTCAGTTATATCCTTTTTCATTCCCGACCACCAATACAATTCACGCAAATCACGATACATTTTCATACCTCCAGGATGAAATGCAAATGGACTATTATGAGCTTCTCAAGAATTAACTCTTTCAACTCGTAATTATTCGAATGCAAAGTCGATTCGAAATCTTAAGCGACCATTTCCATCAATGCTAAAATTTTCATTGTACCATTCCGAATCATCTCTCTTTCTTTAACAACTTATCATCTTCTAACTGTGCTGATCGATTCGATCAAACATTCTCGGCTTTATTCTTAATTCACCAAAAGGCTTCCATCTTCATGATACTAAGTTGTGCAAACATTGCTCGTAATTCAATCGCAGCTTTTCTACTCGGTCGTCGGCTACTACATTAGCCTTCTCGGATGATAGTCTATGACACAATCATAGTCTTTTAGAAGCTCTATCCAACGCCTTTGTCTCGATTCAAATCTTTTGTGAAAGTAGATACTTCAAACTTTTATGATCCGTATAAACATAGCACTTTTCACCATAAAGATAGTGCCTCCAAATCTTCAAGGCAAAAATTACAATTGCTAATTCTAAATCATGAGTTGGATAGTTGCGTTCATGCGGTTTCGATTGCCGTGAAGCATAAGCAATGACTTTCCGTTCGCATCAAGACACATCCCATCCACTCAATGAAGCATCACCGTACACTACAAAATCTCTTTCGATTCGGTAAAGTCAACACCGGTGCCTCTGTTAACATTCGTTTTAATGCTTCAAAACTTTTACGACATTGCTCATTCCAAACAAATGGAATATTTTTCGTAGTAGCTTGGTCATCGGTAAGGCTATCTTTGAAAATCCGTTGACGAATCTTCAATAGTAACCAGCCAATCCGAGAAAACTTCGTACCTCTGATACATTCTTAGGAACTTTCCACTGAATAACTACTTCAATCTTCTTTGGATCCACTCTAATTCCATCCACGATACGACATGACCAAGAAACACAACTTCGATAACGAATTCACACTTGCTCAATTTTCCGTACAATTGCTTTTCTCGTAGTATTTGCAAAACAATCGGAGATGTTGCTTATGATCTTTTTCGACTTGGAATACACCAAAATATCGTCGATAAAAACTACTACGAACTGATCCAAGTATGGTTGAAAAATCCGATTCATAAGATCCATAAAAGCGGCGAGGGCATTTGTCGGTCCAAATGGCATCACTAAAATTCATAATGCCCATACCTCGTGCATTTAATGCCGTCTTCAATATGTCGCACTCTTTTACTTTCAACCGATAGTATCCCGACCTTAGATCAATCTTTGAAAATACGGAAGCTCCTTTCGCTTGATCAAACAAATCATCTATTCGGGAAGTGGATACTTGTTCTTGACATCAATTTGTTGAGTTGTCGATAATCAATGCACAATCGCATCGACCCATCTTTCTTCTTAACAAATAACATTGGAGCTCCCCATGGTGATGTACTAGGTCGTATAAAACCTCGTCCAATAAGTCTTGCAACTGTACTTTTAATTCCTTTAGCTCAAGAGGTGCCATACGATGCGGAGGTATCGATACGGATACATACAGGTAGACTTCAATCACAAATTCTACCTCTCGATCGGGGGTAATCTAGGTAATTCCTCGGGAATACATCGAAAATTCACATACAATCCAATTTTACTACATCGACTTTCAACCGAATCCGAATTAATCACATATGCTAAGAAAGCATTACAACCTCGATGAAGAAGCTTGCTAGCTTTAATGGCGAAACAATACGAATTGATCCACTAGTCCGAATACCATTTACTTCAATTCTATCTTCACTTTCATTCTGAACAATAAACTTCTTCTTATAACAGTCTAAAATCACTCCATGTTCTGATAACCAGTCCATTCCCAAAATAACATCAAAGTCGCCAAATGGCATAATCAACAGATCAACAGGGAATATTCTATCTTGAATCATTAACGAACATCTTCGACATATATGGTTCACTAAAGTAGTTTGTCCCAGTGGACTAGACACTTCTATTATAACTTTAGACAATTCAAACTCTAATTTTTTTGTCTCAACTACTTTCGTATTAACATATGAATGTGATGAACCAGGGTCTATTAAAGCATAAACGGGTGCTGAATTCAATAAGAATATACCTGTCACCACATCGTGAGCATCTTTCTCTTCTCGAGTCCTCACAACATACGCCGAGCTGGAGCTCTAGCTTCGATTGTTGTGTAGCACTCTCACTAGTTCTTCTAGTACCACCTCTAGCAAACGAACTACTTCGGCCTGATCCCCGGCCTCTGGAAGCAAATTCAGATCTTTGCACTACTGTCGGTGTTGTTCCAGATATCTTTGGGCAATCTTTAATAAAGTGATCGGTAGCTCCACAACGGAAACAACCTCCAGTCAATTTTCTACACTCCTCTTTGTGTCGGTTTCCACAATGCTCACATATTGGAATTTCATATTACGAATCGGACTTGGATCTCGCCAGAGACACGATGATCATCTTTTCCGACCTCGATCACTCCTTTCGATCGAGAACTAAATCTCCAATTACCTCGTGATTCCTTTGACCGCTTAGGTGCGGACTTGAACTAACCATTCGGGACGTTTTTCAATCGAATGAGCAACTTGGACTTTTTATCCCTTCCAATAATTTGTTCAATCATCTTAGCTCTTTCCATTAAATCCATAAACTCGGTGATTCTAAGAGGCATCAACTGTAGTCTAAATTCATCACGTAATCCTCTTAAAATCTTTTACATCGGTCGGCTTCAATCGGTACAAACTCGATGGCATATCTGCTCAATCTCGAAATTCTCGTTCATAATCCACTATAAGCATCTCACCTTGTTTCGATGTTAAGAACTCTTGTCTTTTGTCTTCTATGTACATTTCTCCCAAATACTTATTTTGAAACTCTTTTGAAAGAAGTCCCAACTTATCTGTTCCTCAAGTACATTCTGAATCACTGATTCCCACCATACTAAAGCTTCCTCTTGCAGTAATGAGACAACACACACTAAGCTTTCTTGTGGTGTACATTCAAGTTGCTTCAGAACTCTCTTTGTAGTCTTTAACCAATTTTCAGCAGTAGTCGAATCAATTCCCTTGGCACCCAAAAATTCTGTAGCTCCATATTTTCTCAATTCTTTAATTGGAGCTCTTCGGGTAGTAGGGATAGAGGACGTAGCAAGCATAGTTCCTACCGCTTTTTGAAGGGCATCGGCGATTATTCTAAAGACTTCAGTATTGTCACTTCCAACATTCGGTTGATTTCCTACTGGATTCACACTTGGAGTTGCAAACTCCGATTCATTCACATTATACGGTTCATCATCTTCACTATACATCTCTTGATCAGTATCCTCAATGCTTTTATCAGACATTCTTAATGCTATAAAACAAAAATATTCAACAAACATATCAGCATCCAATCCCAACTCAAATTTGACTCAGTAATGGCATGTACCTCTAGATTCTCATTGACATTCGATTTAGTCCTAGAACCGACTAAACCTAAATAGCTCTGATACCAATCAATATTGTAACGTCCCCCCTACCCGAGACCGTTGCCGGAGTCAAGCAGGAGACATTACAAAACTTATCTTAGCACTTAAACAGTTTTCGTAGTAAACTATCCATCTGCGTCACAGTCGCTAAAAAAATCATATCTCGAGTTACGAAACTCGAAATCCAATTCTGTAAATTTTCCTGAAACTAGACTCATATATCTACTTACTAATTTTTTCTAGAATTTTGGTCAGGCCAATTAGTACAGTTTATTATAAGAAGTCTCCCTGTTTCAGGGTTCAGCTACTCTGACCCTTGTGCACTTCGAATCAAATTTCTTCCTGTACAGAAATCCAATGACTATGCCATTTGTTTCAATTAAAATAGACTCAATAATGAATCCATACATATAAAGTTTGAGTCCTAATTCTTAATACACAATTTATGGTGAATTTCTAAAGTCAGAACAGGGAATCCAGAAATTGTTCTAACCCTGTTTCACCAAAACGTAAATATCTCATAAAATACAACTCTTTTACCAATTTTGTTTCTTCCATATAAAAATAGATTCATTAAGCTTCAATTACATATTTTATTCATCATCTAATTCACTTTATACTATTTT
Source organism: Gossypium arboreum (assembly GCF_025698485.1). Taxonomy (NCBI): domain Eukaryota; kingdom Viridiplantae; phylum Streptophyta; class Magnoliopsida; order Malvales; family Malvaceae; genus Gossypium; species Gossypium arboreum. Next base: position 108,808,747 of record NC_069075.1, on the reverse strand, counting down.
TGGTATATTTTCAAAGTTGGACTACTGTTACTGTCCAAATCTGTTTTAGTATAAAATGTTGATAACTAAGTTTATAACATCTTCATTTCTTCTTTCTACAACATTTACCAACAATTCCTCTTATTACTCTTCACTAACATATCAAAACATACCATTCTTAAGGTTTTGGTAACATTTACAAAACATACCAAAATATCATTTAACAACTTAGATACTTTCAATATAACCAAAAGACATCCTAGGTACAATGCCATTTTCCAAAAGATAGAAACTTCACCAATTTGAGTTTGGGGATCGGCTTGTATCTTTGAGTCCTTATACTTTCGTACCTAGCCTGCATGACGAAACAAACCGTATGCTGAGAATACTCTCAGTGGTATTTCCATAAACAATAGCTTAATCAACTTTAAAACATGGTAATTCAAACACATTATTGCTATTATTCAATATCAATCAATACTTTAATAACCTTTACTTTATTTACCCTTATTAACATAACTCGGACACTAACGGATACACGGATCCAACCCACACTCGGGATAAGCACATAGTGCTTCATCGAACAAATCCGAACTTTAACATTATAGTACACAAAGTACTTCATCGGAACAAATCCGAACTTTAACAAGAGTCGACACATAGTGTCTCATCGACTCAATGTCGGAATATCCCAATACTTCCAATTCCTATGACATGTCAACTATATCCGACTAGCCCGACACTGTTAATAGGGTATTCAAAATCACATTCATTTCAATATGGTAAAAATACTTACCTCATTCACATTTTCATACAATATAAATATCAAATATAGCAATAACGATTAAGCTCGGTTTATAGAAATACAAACCACTATTTATCGAATTTAATCGATATCTTCGTTCACTTTCTCTTTTCCTTCTTTGATGACGTATCCGATTACTACGTTTGCTACTAACAATCATACAATTAAAATTCATCAATATACTAATTCATAAAACACATTTTCACTTTCTATCAAACTTTTACAAAATTCCAATTTCGTCCTTTTTCCATTACTAATCTTTTTTCTTTAACTTAAGCTTCATATTCTCTTTTAATCAACTCATTAACAATTTCTAACTCATAAAATTCATTATAAAACATAAATTTTGAGCTCTATTCAACTTAATCCCTATTTAAACCTAACTTAGAATTCTTTTAATAAATCACTCAATTTTCACTTCTAACTTCAATTCCTATCAATTTAACCCATAAAACCTCAATTTATTCAACTAAATCAATATCTAAAAATTTTATATTTTTCTTCATTTTAACCTCATACATGTAGAACTTTGAATTAGGCATCCATAAACATAAAAATCATAAGAAAATGAGCTAAAACAACTTACCAATTAAACTTTAGGGCCTTAATCCTCAAATTTCCCTTTTCTTTTCTTTCTTTCTTTCCTTCTTTCTTTCTCACGTTTGCTCTCTGTAACTCTTTCTATGTTTCTTTACTCATTATTATTTATTCATTATACTATATTATATTATTAACCTATAAAAATATAAATTAACATGTGTAATAGCTATAACATAAAATATCTTATAGCTATTACACATATATACCAACTATTACACATGTTATATCATACATTCACACACATGGCACTTAGGGTCTAATTGCTAGATTAGTCCCTTTTACTTCTTTAATCTATAATTAAACTTTTATTCCTTATGCAATTTAATCCTTTAAACTAAATTCAAGCTACTTCACTTAATTAAACACTAAATAACCATTCAACTATAATTCATAAATATTTCTAATAAATATTCATGAATAAATTTCACGGAAACAGTACTCAAGACTCAATTTCCGATACCGTAACTTTCGGTTCATTACACTTGCGACCATACAATGCTTCATAAGGTGCCATTTTCAAGCTCGTCTGATAGCTATTGTTGTAAGCAAATTCTACCAACGGCAAATATCTTTCCCAACTTCCTTGAAATTCCAATACACAACATCGAGCATGTCTTCAAGAATCAATTACTCTCTCGATTGTCCATCGGTTTGTGGATGAAAAGCGATCTTGAAATTTAACCCAGTACCTAACGCGTCTTGCAACTTTTGCCAAAACCGCGAGGTAAACCTTGGATCTCTATCTGAAATAATCGATAATGGTATTCTCGTGTAATCTAACAATTTCTTTAATATCTGATTCAGCCAACTTTTAAGAGAATAATTAAATGCGTCATCGGGATAAAATGAGCCGACTTAGTTAATCATCAACTATTAGCCGATGGCATCTTTCTTTTCCGAGTCAATGGCAATCTGAAACAAAATCCATAGTAATCCAATCCCATTTCCATTCAGAACCATAATAGGTGGAGTAATCCTCAAGGTACTTGGTGTTCACTTTCACTGTTGACAAATTAAGCATTTGGACACAAACTCGATATATCTCTTTTCATTCCATTCCACCAATACATTTTCTTCAAGTCATTATACATTTTCGTACTACCCGGATGAATCGAGAAATAACCACTATGTGCTTCCTGTAGGATCTTTTGAATCAATTCCTCATTCTTGATGCATAAATCCGATCTTTAAACATTAAGCACCCATCGAACCAATTCAAAATCGATCCCGTGTCGACTTCACCTTTTTTCTTTTGGCTAGCAAATCTTGATCATTTTTCGAGTTTGAAATCTCTTGTAAAACATTGGTTTTGCTCTTAACTCTGCTAGAATCGAACCATCATTTGACACTTTCAACCGAGTGTTCATAACTCTCAAAGCAAACAACAACTTTCGCTCAAAGCATCAAGAACCACATTCGCTTTTCCGGATGATAATCAATAACAAGCTCGTAATCTTTCAACAACTCCAACCATCTTCGTTGTCTCAAATTCAAGTCTTTTGTGACATCAAGTACTTAAGACTTTTGTGGTCGGTATATACCCGACATTTTCACCATACAAATAATGTCGCCAAATTTTCAAAGCAAACACCACCGCAGACCAATTCCAAATCGTGAGTAGGATAATTCCTCTCATGAGGTTTTAACGCCTCAAGCATATGCCACCACTTTTCCTTCTTGCATGAGCACACACCCCAAACCATTTAGAGAAGCATCACTATACACCACAAATTCTTTACCGATTCGGGCGTACTAACACCGGTGCCTCTGTTAATAACTTTTCAATTCTTCAAAACTCTATTGACATTCTTCCGTCCATTCAAATTTAACATCCTTTCGAGTAATCTAGTTATAGGAGCAGCAATTATAGAAAATCCATTTACAAACCGCCGATAATACCCAGCTAGCCCCAAGAAACTTCTAACTTCGCCACGTTTTCGGTGGTTTCAATCAACAATGGCTGAAATTTTACTAGGATCAACCCGTATACCATCACTGAAACAATATGACCCAAAAATCCAACTTCCGGAGCCAAAATTCACTTTTACTAAACTTAGCATACAATGCTTATCTCGCATCATCATCAATATTTGCTCTAAATTCTTCACCCCTTGTTTACTTAATTCTATCAACGGGGTTCTGTGAAATTTTATCATATCCACTCCTTGAGGCATTGGAGGCATAGGTTGAGGAATTGGGGAGGTGGGGAGGTCGTACATTTGGGTTCGTGATGAACGAACTCGATGTACCATGCACTCATCATTTGGAGAAAGGCTTCCGATCCCTTTCCCTCCTCCCCGACCAACAGTGAGGGGTGGGTTTTCATCGGCCTGCTCCATCAGCCGGAGTGGCGCATTACTCAGACTTCATCTCCCACAACTGGATCGGGATCCATTTACTATATAAAAAATTTCATTTAAAAGGTCAAGTCGTCACATTATCACAATTCATACATATGGCATGTATAGCAAAATCCGTACATACAACACGTAGTCCGAGAACCGACTAAACCTGCTCGATACCACTAAATGTAACGCCCCACACCGAGACCGTCATGCCGAGTCGAGTATGAGGTGTTACTAAGCTTAGTTTAACATTTTTAGAACTTTGAATTATTTGTTTCTACATTCATAGCTTTTAAGCTACTTGCGTCACAGTCACAAGAAAAATCATATCTCGAGTTACGAAACTCGAAATTAAGATCCATAAATTTTTCCTGAATCTAGACTCATAAAAATATCTACTAATTTTTTTTTAGAATTTTTGGTTGGGCCAATTAGTACAGTTTATTAGTTAAAGTTACCCCTGTTTCAAGACTCGACTGGTCTGACCTCTGTTTACTACGAACCACATTTCTCTCTGTAAAAAATTCATATGACTATGAGGTTTGTTTATACTAAAACTAGACTCAATAAGGATTCTGAGGATATAAAATACACCACCTAATTATATCTTTACAATTTATGGTGAATTTCTAAAGTAGGAACAGGGATTCAGAAACTGCTATGACTCTGTTTCACTAAAATTAAAATATCTTCTAACATATACTTCCTTTACTTGTTTCATTTGTTTCATGTGAAACTAGACATAATAAGCTTCAATTTGATATGTATTTCACCACCAAATTCAATTTCTATGATTTTTAGTAAATTTTCAAACTCGCGTTAGTATTGCTGCGGTATTCTATTTATGGTAAATTTCATCCTTTTATGAGTTTTATGCACTAAGTATCTTAATAGTTTTCCTTAACATCAAACATAATCTAAACTAACCATTTTCATAATTTATCATTATCAAGCATTTCCTCAACCATTGCACAACCATACCATAAGATCATTTACACAAAATGGGTATATTGCTATACATGCCATACTTAAATTTACAAGCCATTTACCAAAAATCTTCGGATAGTGTGATGAGCCTTCGACCTATCCCGACTCCGAGCTGGCTTGTCCAAAACTACAATGAGTAAGAAGGAGGAGTAAGCATAAATGCTTAGTAAGTTCATATGCAAATAATAAGTAACATAACAAACAGTTATACCATCAACATTAGCATACATCACTAAAACACATATCACATTTTAATCATTCTTCATCATCTTATTACCTTATCGTGGTTGTATCAATACTCAACCCGAGGGTTAAATACATACCTGTCCAAAATATCCATTTCATATCACTTACCAATACGTCTCTTTACATCTCGAAATTTTCCTCCATTTGAGTAGAACTTTACCCGTTGAACACATCGGAATATAATTTGGATACATGGATAACTTGCACATAAGTGCCACATATTCAATCAAGCAATCATGTAACCCGCCCATAAGCGAACTCGGACTCAACTCAACGAGCTCGGGCGTTCGCATCCATAAGTGAACTCGGACTCAACTCAACGAGTTCGGATGCCTAGTTACATCTCACGAACTCGGACTCAACTCAACGAGTTCGGACATTCGCATCCATAAGTGAACTCGGACTCAACTCAACGAGTTCGGATGCTCAACCATCCTAGTGACATGTCACTTGTGTCCTAATCTATTCCTAAGGTTCAAACGGGCTTTTCCTCGAACACTTATCCTTGCCGTCTTCCGTAGAATGCCAAATCAATACTCGGTAACAATTATATTTAACAAGTAGTTCACATAATTTACATATTATTTGAAATTAACCACAAAGCATACATTTCATAATAAAATTCAGCATAACACATAATTAATATCAATAACTTAAAAATAACAATTATGCTACATTATTTACACATGAACTTACCTTGGTACCAAAATACAAAGACTTTGCAATTTAGTCCACAATCTTTTCTTTTCCTCGATTGAGGTCGATTCCACGTCTTTCTTGATCTAAAATAACACATTTAGCTTATTTAATACTCACATTATCAAATTAATCCTTAACTCAAATTTTGGCAAAATTACAATTTTACCCCTAAACTTTTGCATATTTACATTTTTGCCCCTAGGCTCGGGATTAAACTTTATTCCTTATTCTTATGTTTTACAACATGCTGATCACTTTTCTCTTCTATGGCAACATCAAATTCTCACTCTAACATGTACTTGTGACTATTAGGTATTTTTACCGATTAAGCCCTTTTACTCGTTTTTGCTTAAAATCGAGTAGTACAAGTTGTCTAACATAATTTAAAACTTCATATTCTATCATAAAACATCAAAATACACAAATTTCACCTATGGGTATTTTTCCAAATATAAACCCTAGGTTAAATTATTGCTAACATAAGCTTTATCGAGTTACCGGGATCTCAAAAACGTAAAAATCATTAAAAACGGGGCTTGGAATCACTTACTATGGAGCTTGGAAGCTTGAAAAAAACCCTAGCTATGGAGAACCCTTGAAATTTCGGCCTAATGAAGAAGATGGACAAAAATTGGCTTTTAATTTTGTTTTTAATTCATTTTAATAACTAAATGACCAAAATACCCTTACTACTAAACTTTCCAAAAATTCCTTCCATGTCCTAATTTTGTCCATGAACTTAAAATTGGTCAAATTGCTATTTAAGACCTCCTCATTAATATTCCAAAACAATTTCATACTAAAAACTTCTAGAATGCAAGTTTTGCAACTTATTCGATTTAGTCCCTACTTTCAATTTAAGCACTTTAGGCATAGAATTTCATCACGAAATTTTCACACAATCATGCAATCATATCATAAACATCAAAATCATTGTAAAATAATTATTTCTATCTCGGATTTGTGGTCACGAAACCACTATTCCGATTAAGCCCTAATTTAGGATATTACAATGTGAATTGAATTCATTGTAAATAAACATGTATGGTGCTCATTGAAGGAATATATCCGGACTTATAGTCCGCAGGCTTTGTGCTGGTAATAGATATCCGGGTTAAATCCCGCAGGCTTTGTGCTAGAAATTAGAATTGAGTTTTAAAAACCTAGCAGGCTTAATGCCAGTGATTTGAGTAAGATTGTGATTTCGAATGTTCGGAGGAAACCACCATTGAATATGTTCAATGCATTAAGTTGGTCAGGTATGTATTATATACTTTTATATGTTAGATTGATCGGAATTGAATCATGAATGCGACATGAGAAGTATATGTGAAAATCTCATATGTGTATGTGTGTATTCGGTTATGGTGAAAGGTTACATGAGATTGATTTGGTGATATACATGTTAAATAATATGAATGCAAAGAATGTGTAATAAATCTGCTTAGGACAGCAGCAGTAACGTGATTTCAGAAAATCACCATAAATTGTGGGAGTTGAGTTAGAGGCTGAATAAATTATGTCATGAAATCTTAATGAGTCTAGTTTTTTATAAAAGAAACCGTGTAATCAAAAGAATTTCCAATAATGAGATATTTGAAGTGGCATGGAACAGAGTCAAAATGACTTCGAGGTCCCCTGTTCTGTTTTCAAAAAATCATTATAAATGGTACAAAAATGGTTATAAGATAAAATTTATATTCTTAGACTCCTTAATGAGTATAGTTTCAAATGAAATAAACGATAACATATTTTGAATTCTGTATAATGAGAAATTTGATTCGTAGTGAAGAGTGGTCAGAATAGTCAAACAGTGAAACAGGGGAAAACTTCAAGAAAAATCTGCTATTGATTGGTCAAACCAAAAATTCTGAAAATTTTATGGATGGAAGATATATGAGTCTATTTTTAGGGAAAATTAACGGCACTTGATTTTGAGTTTCTTAGCTCCAGTTATAAATAATTTAGTGACTGTTGCTCAGGAAGACAGCTTGTAGTGAATTTGTGATTTTGTTGCAAACATGGTTAAAACTTGTTAATGAGATGCTTTTCGAGTTCTTATGATCTTATTTTTGATTTCAATATTTGGTTTTAATTCAGTTTAGATTCAAGTGAGGTGAATTTGCTACATATGCATTATGTTCATGGATACTTGGCCAAAATGGAAATTATCTAGGAATGATTTCTTGAAAATTTGAATAATCGATCTATAAGTAAATTAATTGTTTGCATTGCTTAAAACTTCCTAAGCATAGTAATGCTTACTTCGTTACCTTAATTCTCTGTTTTGTAGATTTTGTTCGTCAGCTACGGTCTCGGGGATCTCAAAGTTGAAGTCGACCACACTATCTAAGCTTTTTGGTACTCTAGTAGTTAAATTTCGATAATGGCATGTATAGGCTTGACTTTTTGTTGTTAAATAACTATCTTTTTGATGATGTATATATGGGTAGCCATGCGAAAATGGCTTGATAAGTTACTATATGTGTTCCAAATGGTTAATGTGAATGCGTGGTTGAGATTTGCTTAATGTTTTCAATGTCTGATTGAATTGAACTTAAGAATAAATCGCTATACCTAATTATCTTGATATGACTCTTTTGTATATGATAATACTCTTTAACCCTCCGGCGACGGGTATAGGTTAAGGGTGTTACAAAATAAGTCCGTAAATATTATTAATTAATATTTACGTGTCAAATATAGTATTATATTAAATTTTGATTTGATAATTTTTTTACTAATTGAACAAATAGTTAAATACAAGTGGTTTGTCTCTAAAGTCAAATGGTTTTGAAAAATGAGGTATAGGGACCTCGTTTCTGTAAATAAAGCCCGTAAATATTTTTAGTCCAAAAATTTTGACATTTGGATAGTTAATTAAGGAAAAAGAACTAAATCATAAAAACTGCAAAAGGCAATCATTATGAGTTTAGGGACTAAATTAAACAAAAGCTAAAAGTTTAGGGAAAAATTCAATCATTATGAGTTCAGATTTAGGGACTAAATTTAATAAAAGGTAACAAAAGGTCAAATATGTGAATTTTTTATTTAAAATTATTTGAATTGGATAATTGAATTAAATTATTATATAGATCAAGAAATGGATAAGAAATGGATCAATCGATAGACAAACGCTAAAAAGGAAAAATTGTTGATTAGTCATTGGAGTCGCGTTTGCTACAAAATTGGTTTAGGTAAGTTCATAAAAATTAAATTAAACAAATTTATTTGTTGTTTTGTGATTAAATATCTATTTATGTATGCTGTGATTGAGTTCATTTGCTTGATAAATGGTAAGAAATGAAATGGATTAAGTTGCATTTTTAATTAAGTTAAAGATTATGTTTGAAAATGAGAAACTACATAAATGAGATAATGTGTATATAATTAAATGGTATAGATACGAAACATGGCCCGTATAAACCTTGTGAATGCTTAGGATACAAATGACATGTTATTAGGGTTATTTACCGTTTTGGGTACTAGTCTTAGATGTCCTACCGATGGTTGAGGTTCTACATTTGTTGCGGATTCTCCGCAGCTCATGTGAGTAGCATCGTGTAGCCTAACATCCTCACCCACAACTCATGTGAGTAAGCCCATTTCACAACTTGTGTGAGCATTTATAGATACGGCTCGTGAGAGCAATTACAGTTACAGCTTGTGTGAGCATCTTTCCCGCGTGTTCGACATTATTTCAATTGGGTTATCTAGTGTTAAATGTATAAAATGAAACGGAATATACAAAACGGTTATATGGAATTAAACATTGAATAGAGAAACTTATATGAATTATTGAAACGAAATGTGATATACAGAATGATTATGTATTAAATGTGTAAATGAAATGGTAAAATGAAAAGTTTAGATGAAATGGTTATACAAAATGGTTATATGAGATGATTATTGGATCGTCAGTACACCCCGTGGGGCAACGGAAAAATTATTTCGACTATCATCAACTATGGATCCATGTACAATAAACAAATTGGGTTGAAACAAAGGGTCGAAAATATACCTTTTTGAAACTAGAAGAGCGATGAACAATGTTGTTGATATGATTCCTTTGAACGATGTCAATCCCAAGCCACAAAAATAACATCTTGGCCTCTACGTAATCCACTTAGTAAAAAAACGAACAGCAAAATTCTCTTAAACTTTTTAAAGAGAAAAAAAAATCAAAAATGGTTGCTAGACCTTTTGGTATTGTTTTTCATGGTAACCCTAACACACTAAGGGATTATATTCCTTTTATTTTATTTGATATCACATATCAGAAATAAAATGAGATTACTCCGTTATTTTTAGATAAACAAATAGAAAGTCAGAAAAAGAAATTATATTCTTTTCTAAAGAATATCAATTTCCATGCCTTTTATATTTTGACCGAAATTAATCATTATAACTATTTATATTAATAATTTGGTAAACTATATACAATTAATTTTTTATATGAATCAAATTCATATATTAATTTTATATATGTTCTATATTTGTGTACAACAAGTTTGTACATATAATGTGTTCAAGATTTAACTATCAAATTAAATTAATTCAATAATTAATTAAATTCATGTGACAACTAAATACAATACCAAATGTATTTAGATTCTGTTCGCTTCAACTATAGGTGTGACCTTATAGGTTCTTGTAACGTTAGTAGTAATAGTAGAACATTTCTAATATTTCAAGCAATGAGTGGCATCTAGTAATGCATCATTGCTACCCAAGTTACAAGAAGTCGTGATTCGACATAATATTTCTGTGATAATCTTTTCATGTATTATATATTTTTATCCTTAATATCTAGATTGGACACAAGTCATAGAATAGTCATACTTGTATAGTCCAATATCATATTTATTGATAATCTAAGTAGACTACTATAAACAAATAAGTATGATATCTCATATCAATTTATTTGAGCATGGCCATGCATTTCTAGTCTCACTCCATCAAGAGACCTAAGATATTGATCCCATTATGTAGAAGGGACAAATCCTATCTTGATCAACCATATCCTTCTGCATAGATTGTGACATACCTAACATCAGTCTTTATAGTATAACCTATTATGGTAAACGTTTGATTGTGTCAAAATATATAAGTCACTATGTTAGGACAATGATGATCTCAAGTCTAAGGATCATATACATAGTTATCACTATGAATAATGTTGTAATTGTTACAAAATAATCCAAGAACCATACTCATAGCGAGTCATTCCAATATGTTGTTCTCTAACAAAAACTTGTATATCGATTTTGAAATCCCTATGTCAATGACAACACTTTGTCATCAATCAACTACGCATTAGCTTCAATGCATTATCATTGTCCAAGCCCACAATAATACTTGACTAAGGACCTTTTAAGAATAATCATATTATTCTCAGGGCTTTATTATTAATGAGTTTATCTATACACACAAAAAAAAAACTGAAATAACAACGCAATGTGTTATATTAACAAACAAGTTAAAATAAGTATGTGATTACAATCATCTCATGATTGGTCTTTAGGCATACTCTAACAATAATTACATGAATTGGTTATATGAATTGGTTAGATTGAAATAGATGTATGAATTAGGATATTGGATATGGATATTTGAAATGAAATGTGAGTTGCTAAATGAATAAGTGATGGTTGAACTAAGTTTTAAATGTGTTCAATTGTAATGTTCTATGACATGATAAGAAAATTTCACGTTATGTTTATATGAACCCACTAACCTTGTGAGACTTGTGATATTTATAGGTTAATAATAAACTATTGGTCTTGTTATGGTATTTAGTTGAGAAATGTTTAAGTTACAACCGTTACGGTAAGTTAAAGTTTATATTTAATACGAACTTACTAAGCTTTACATAAGCTTACCTTGTGTTGGTTTTTCTTCCTTATAGATCGTCGGATTTAAGCTATCGATTGGATTGCTTTTGAAGATCACACTATCTGACAACTTAATAGGTAACTAATTGTTCATTTTGGTCTGGTTATAAGTAGCATGTAAATAGGGTTTTGGTTATGTATGTTATAAGCACTATGGTTATATTTTGTGTAATTTGACGTATATAGTATGTGTATTGATGTGAATTCTAATTGGTATTTTAGTTGGTTATGGTGTGTGATGGTTAATGCATGATTTAGTATCTAGATGCATTTTGAATGGTTATTTTGATATGTTTATGTTAATAGGTATCCTGGGATGTTTTGTGCCTTTTGAGATGAAATCCCGTTTTTGGTGTTTTGGTGACTTGAATTTGGTAACTTATCACTTGATGCCTATCTTGACCATTTATTGTGGAATAACCATTTTGGTTTAGGTTATAAATGGCATGTAGTAAGAGTTTATAAGTACAAATGTATATAACCATGTTGTATATGTTTAACTTTATAAAAAGAGTTAAGGTACTACCTAATAGGTACTTTTGGTTTGGTATAGTCAAATATACATAAGTGGTATGATTCATGCTCTTGGAATGTTTGGTTACATGTTTTGTGATTTGGTAAATGATGTATGTGAATTGGATTTTAAATGTTTGAATTGTGGTGCCAATGAGGGCACATTGGTTAGGCATTTAGGTTGAATGTTATATGGTATATTTTGGCATGTTTTGATGTATTTTAGGTAGGTTTAAGAGATGGAAATTGTCTGACTTATGGCCTAAGTGTTTTGGATTGAAATTGTTTGATTTTGAAGGCATTTGTAAGTACATACGGCCTGTTACACAATCTGCCACACGGTCGTGTATTACACATGGTCACCTCACACAATCGTGTGGTCTGTTTGATTTTAGGTACAGGATGTTACACACGATCTCAATTTGTTACACAACTTGGCAACACGATCATGTGACCTAATAATTCACAACTTCGAGTTATACACATTTGAAGACACGGGTGTGTGGCATAGCACCACATGGCCTTAAACTTGTCACACAGCTGTGTGACCCATGTTTATAGTTTTTTCCATATTTTTTTTTGTTTTGTTTCAGATTGGTCTCTACTTAGTTCCAAACTGATTTTTAGGTTCCGTAGGCCCGATTTAAGCTTCGTTTTCGCATATATGCTATGAATAATGATTGAATATTGAATATTGATTTTTATATTGATTTTTGAACTGTTTTGAGATATTATTGGATTTGTTAACTATCATAATATCCTATAATCCTAATCTGGCAACGAAATGGGTTAAGGGTGTTATAGTGAAAAAGTGGCATATTGTAGTAATCTAACCTAAAAGTCAATCGTTAGAGAATGTTTGTATTGTAATGAATTGTATTTGGTCTGATGTAATATATTATTTTTAAAATACTTACCTTTGTTTCTTCGACAATAAGCCTTTAAATGAAATGATAACGAGAAATGTTTTAAATAAGAGTGTCTGTCAATTGTTTTGAAAATTTTATTAAGTATTGTGTGTAGAAACACCCGATATCCGAACCCAACAAACAGGGCCGGGTTGATGGCATTACAATGCTTTTAGTGGATTAACTCCATAATTAAATAATTTAATTAATAGATCAAAGGTTGGAACTTAATTACAAATTATTTGAGCCTTCATTATATATGTTCAATTAGTCTCTCTGCTAGCTCAACACAACCCTTTACAGGTTGCATTTGAACTGATATGATAAATAAATGAAAACAATGGATTAGAGAAATATATCACATGCATCATTATCTACAGTGAATATATTTTCCCTCTATGAGCAAGAGATGACTTAGAGATTAAATTAATTTCTTTGAATTATTATTTAATTAATTGTAATTAAATAATTGAAATTGAAGTGAAAAATAAATTAATAAGTCATTGCAGTTTTATTGAACAAGACAATTAAATATATTTACTCATAAATTCTAATACGGTAAAGTTGTCATGATATAAATGAAATTAAAATTAAGTGAGAAAATAATTTAATTAAGTAAAGCGATAAAATTTATTTTAATTAAATAAATAAATAATATTTTGAGAATAAAAAATTGATTATTGGATTAGATAAATTATGAGTTGATTTAAGAACCAGGTAGAACATATATGTTACCCAATGCATAATATAGACCTAATGACACATCTAACAAATTATGGGCGACAAACCCTAGTCCCAGAGAGAGTTATCGCATAGTTCACAGGGACTATGTATATTTTCTATTAAAATATTATTATCTTATCTCTTGTTCAACTAGAATTCTTGTAGGTCAAAATATACATTCCTGAGCGTAATTGCTCTGACGCAATTTAGTGAGATGTTTATTTTTCGTGAGAACTCATATTAAGTTTTTAGTTCACGAGGGAGAACTTAATTTTCCCCACTAAAAAATTTAATAAATCTTTATTGTATGCAACTAGCTTGTGAATTTAGATCCTATTCTCTAAACAAATCAAAGGTTTGAGACTAGTGAAGATGGTGTTGATAAAGAACTAGGAAACAACCAAGTCCGCTTAGCTCAAAACACAATAGTAATTTTATAAATGTTTACTGATATAAATAACACAGGTTTAATTTTAGAAAATTTTAATTTTTCGCTGTACAACAAATCTATTTTCTAAACTGAATTTTTTCAACAAACAAATAGAACTTTAAAGAAAATGGTATGATTAAACACCCTAAATCTTCTAACTAATTTCTGGTAAGTATCTCCTAGCATCAATAATTGTTTTCCTTTTTTTTTTTTAGCTTCGCTGTTTTTGGTTGTTAGTTGCTTCTGGAAAGGGGCTTTGTGCCTCCTTCCAATTGAGGAATGTGGTTGGTCGTGACCCCTTAGGTTTCCCTCTGAGATCCAATCATTTACCATCCCGCCTCGTTTTCGGTTTTTTCAATATAATAACACGTCATTGCTGGTCTTTTGGTCATCAGAAATTCATTTTGCTTCCCCCTCAATCATGGGTGTTGCTTAAATTTTTTTCTATTGCAGTTGTTGCTGCAGCCAATGCTGTGCTTTTTGAAGGCGCCATTGTTAGCGGATTTGGTGCCTATAGGGTCATTTTGACCTTGAAGAGTCTTGCTTGATTTTCTTTGCGCTCCTTTTACATTACCACAAGGGCGAGGGGTTTGATCTGGTACGCTATTGCATCATAATAACTTTACTCACAAGAGTCTTCCCTTACCTCCACGTTATCCGATTCAAGTGAAGGTTGTTTTAGGATTTCTGACCTCTTGAACCCTAAATGTAGAAGATTCTTATTAAACCACTGAGTGAAAAACAAGTTTCTTCAACAATGAATGTTTTGAATGAATGAAAGGTAAGGTATATTGGATTCTCCGAAAAATAAAAAATATATATTTACCGATCGTTTTTGAGTGACTTGTGAGTCACGGCGGGGTGAGAGTAACACCTTTTTTTACCCCAAAAAGACAAAGGTTTCAGCCTTCACGTGACTCCATCAAAGTTGAAATTTCCTTTTAGACGACACAGCGCATTCCATTACGCCATTTGCAATGTCGTTTTGTCCACCAAACACTCCACCTTTCTTTCTTTCGCCAAAATACAATATTTAACCAAACTTTGATTCTGTCCTCAATTGTTGAGAATTTTAGATGGCTTCTTCCATCACCTATTTATGAATTTCAGGCTTAAACGTAAGGTTAGAAGTTTTGAAAATTAAATTATTATTTCTTTTGAAATTTCATATTTAATTTTAGGAGTGTAATGCGTTTAGTTTTTTTTTTTTTTTTACGCTATAACATTTAATCTTATTTTTATACTAATTGCAAATAAACGCACTATTCATTCAAAAGGGGCCTTAATCTATATTTTTAGTCCATGTTCAAATTGCATTATGCGTGGATATATATAAATTTATTCTAATTACAGGTTCGCTTTTGCTAAGTAACTTTGATTTTGGTTGTAATTGATAGAACCATAAAAAATTGATATAAAACTTAATTTATCAGGAATTGTCATGTTAGATCATCAAGAACAAAATTAAATACGGAAGCTGTGTCATGTGATTTTGAAAACATCACACTCTTTTCTGACGATGAGATGTCAATGTCAGTAAAGTTAGTAGATGTAATTTGAGACCATAACTTTAATATATATATATATATATATATATATTTGTATATTAACATTAATTTCTAATCAACCCATCATTAATTAAAAATTAGTCACTAGAATATTTATACGTATTTGACTCAATTTTATTTAATAATTGAATCTCAATAAACTATAATTATATTCGATCAATTTTAATTTAGATTAAATTCATATGATAATAAATAATAATATGTAATTATTTTTATTATGTTATAATGATGGTAATTTAATTTTAATAATTACATAAAATTTTTCAATTAGCTCAATTGAGCAGTGCTAATTAAACTGTCAGATTTAGAAATTAATAATTCATAAAGTTATATAAAAGGAATTAATAAAATTAATAATTTAAGTTTATATGTTTATTAACAAGTAAATTATATTTTTATTTTCATAAATGCAAAAATTAAATTTTGATAAATTAAAATAAATGTAGAAACTTCTAAGGAAATTTAGTAAGTAAACCGTTGTTGGAAACTTGCAATTGCAAGACAATGGTGATGTCATATGTTTTTGAAGCGAAATCTGTCCAACCAATGAAAACAAAACATCTAATAAAGTTTGCATATGAATATGACTCCCATGTTCCCTCTTTGCTGTTACAAATTGACCTTTTTCAGGATTATATAATAAAATCAATCACTAAAATATTTATTATTAATTTAATTAGTATGTGTATTGTTGTTAATATAAGAGGACGTGAGTTAGAGTACACTAAAGAATATTATTCTCCTATTTATGGATTAAAGAGGTGTTATGGATAGTTCTAAACATTATGTCCAAAAAAACAGATATAATCTGAATTTCAAAAAATATTTACTTCCAAAAACAAGAATGGTTAAAATATTATTAGGCCATTGTGTTTAAATAATTTTTTATATTTTTATGTTTATTTTACAATTCATATTCAGAATCTCTTTTTTAAACTTTTATTACATCTAAACGGATTCTTTTAAATTTAATTTATAACCAAATAAATTTTGAATTTTACCTCAATAAACAATTGATTTTAATCAATTTTTCATTTCAATTAAGGGTTTACTTAAGTAAAGATAAACAATTAAGAATGGCTAAAATTTTTAAAAAAGGTGATTAAACTTTGTCATTATGTTTAAATAAATTTGTTGCATCTAAATAACTCTTTTAAGTTGTAATTTATACGTAAATAAATCTTAATTTTAACTTTCATTTACTAAACCCTAACCTTCAATTTACTCCTCAATAAACAATTAATATTAATCAAATATTTTTATATAATATTAAAAGTAAAAGATCTGAATTTGTATTAAATAAGTGTTTTGATAATTTTGAAATAAAAAGTTTGCTTAAATTAAAGTAAAAATGAAAAAAGACAGGAAACTTATTTGAATATTATATAGCAAAAATGAAATAACTTAAGGTCCTTTTTAAAAATTTAGCTTTTTGTAAGTTGCCAACCAGTGTTTTCCCCACCACCCACACACCAATGTTTCTTTCCTTTCACATTGACCTTACATTTTGTCTATTATATAATAATTATAACAATTTAATTTTTATATTTTAACTTCGCCATAATTATTATAAATTAATTCAAATCAGTTACAAATATCTATCAGTCGGTTGATGTTATTTTTTTAAAAAGAAAGTTGAAATCATGAGACCGAGGTAAAAATTACATTTTTTAATCCGAGTTGAAATATATTTATCATTTTAATAAAGAATTGGAAGGAGGTGGCAATAAATGATTTCCAACATCCACATTCTTAACCACACAAACATGTTGCCAATCATCACGTAATTTATCTCCTCATTACATAACTTCACTATGCGGCAATATATAAATTTAATATACGAGTTGGTCGAAATTCGAAATAAAAAACTTTAATTAATATAAGAATATTTTTTTGTAGTAATTAAAATATGATTGGAGAATTATAACAAAAGGCATGAAGGTGGTGTGAAGAATGGGCATATTAAGCAACGATATTTGCAAGGACCATCTTTAACTTTTGGAAGCTACTTGAATTTATGATCTGTCAATAAACTCCAGAATGAGCCCCCACCGACCTTTGCTTACTTTCGTGTCCTACCCTTAATCAACATGCTCTAATTCAAAATAAATAAATAAATAAACCTATTATTTATTTTCATCCAATATACGTGTGTGAGTTTGGAACTTGGAATTGATTTTGCTTCGGATGAATTTAAATGACTTATTTGAAATTTAAATCTTTTAAAATTATTTCAATTAAATTTTTTGTTAGAGGTTGTATGATTTTAATTTCGTCAAATAAATAAAATGGTAAAATAAGTAGGTTTGCGAGGACGAAAGGTCATAGCCCGCCATAAATTCCTATTAAACACAAAATTATTACGAATTTAAATTCAAATCATCATGTTTAAATAAAAATGTGTTCAACTTTAAGTCAATTAGAATATTTTTAAAATTCTGAATCATCATCATTATTTCGATTTGATTGTTTCATACTAATTTTTTATACCATGACTAATTTCATACAAGGGTTGTTATTAGCATTACAGCCACAAACATCATTAATCAAACCTGCATAGACCAGGTTCCTTATTAAGTGCGAGTTTAGCCATGTGAACTGCTGCCGGATAAAATTATTTTCAATTTTGATTGTTCAGCCCTAAGTTTAATTGCTCTACTTCATTAAAAAAAAAATCATCGAAATTAAATTATTTCAAACTCTATTCATTTTAGACTATTTAAAATAATTTCGATTTACTAGTTGAAATAATTTTTATATTCAGGATTCTATTAAATTTGCAGGTGGAATATTTGGTTATTTACTGAGTCTCAACTCTAAAGTATGGTTGAAATGTAATTTGAATTTACAATTTGAAAAAAATTCGGAGCATATCAAGACCAAACAGTAGAACCAGAAACATCCAGAATAATATTAACGATAGGGAATATGCGGCAACGATTGTTTGGCTGCAGAGAAAACGAAAGAAAATACTAAACGAAAACACAAATGCAAGAAATTAAGAAACAATATTGAAAATATATATAAATAATAAAATGTCTCGCTATAACATCAATCCATAATAATACAGAAAATAATCCAAATCCAAAACATCAGCCATCAATAATCTGTGCAACAAATAAAATAACTACCTCTCTCTCTCTCATAAATTTATATATTTATATATATATAATATAATCACTCCCTAGATCCACTACCACAGCTACTAAAATTCCAAACCAAATTCAAAATCAAATCAAAAAGAAAAAAATACATATATAAAAGAAAAACAGAGCATCATCTGAACACCAGAGATAGCCTCATTCAGATCCGAAGTCTAGATCCGAAAAGCAGAGCCACAGCGGCGGCGGCAACGGAAACAGAGACAAATGAAGGAGAGATAGAGCCGGCACCAGAGGTGGGGCTCGGAGCCGGAGCGTCGGCGGCAATGGCGGAACCCATGAGAGCGCATACAGCGACGAGAACAACCATTAGAGTAGACATTGAGGCAGCCATTGTTGTTAAAGGAATCTTAAGCGTTAAACAAAGAATGTTTTTCCTTTTTAGTTAGTAAAGCAGCAAAGAAATATGCGAGGGTTTTTGTGAGAGTGGCGAAGGTAGGGTCTAATATATATAGAGAGAGAAAGGGGCGGGTAGGTCGGGCAGCTGCCCGAGTTCCAGCCTGGAGATTTACATAATGGGTCCCCCGTTTTGAAGGTTTCCCTTAATTTCCTTTTTTGATATTTTCCTTAATTATACTGATTTACATAATGGCCCCGGTTTTTTTTTCTGATAATGACAAGGTGCGAATATCTTTGTCCATATCAGGGATCGAGCTGGTTTTTAGTTGGAATATTTGATTTAAAAGTTTCAAGTTTTTTTTTTTTAAAGAAAACTTATAATTTATTTTGAATTATTTTTTTAGGGTTAATTTTGGTTTTGGATTTTTAGTTGGAATATTTGATTTAATTCTTTTTTACCACACTTACTTTTATTTCATCCATCTTTGATTTTTCACTCAATCTAAACTCAACTCCTTAACACATTTAATTTCTTTTTACCTTGAAATCAATATCTGAAAGGTTTAAATCTGTTAAGATTATCGTAATTTTCTTAAATTTAAGATTTAATTTTCATATTTTAATTTAAAGTTTAAAAAATATGAAAAACATTTTAAAATATGAAAATATAAAAATTTTGAAAAATCCAAAAGATGTGTTTTTTACCCTGTGAATAGTAGTTTTTTAAATTTTGAATCTAATTATATATAAAAATATTTTTATGTAAATTTAATTATAAAATATATAAAATATTAGTATTAAAAAACTTCTTTATGTATAAAAATTACGTGCGGGATAGCTCCCTCAGTGGACCTTGGTGAACTCATGTTCAGCTTACTTTTCCACCAAAATTTTCATTTTTGGGAACTTACGTTCCCAAAACCGCGCTTTTGTCATCAAAATTAAATGTACCTGTAACATCCAGGAATCCATTATCAAGCAGAAAAAACCCATTCATGATCAATCTCCACATCATGGTGAATCATTTTTTTGGAAATAGAATCTGATCCAAATGGAGAGTTAATATAGGAAATGAGGTGAAGGGTGGGGGTGAAATTATTGGATCATAAAAGATGACTTTAAATGAAGTTTTACGTGGAATTTTCAGTGATGAGAGCAAAGACCGCCAAAACAAATGGTCTCCTCTAGCTCTTTAGAGTGAAAGATTAAACCTTTCAACAAAGAAGAGATATGATTGCTTTCAATTTTAGGATATTTCTCTTTAATTCCCTGAAGGGTTTTTATTTTTATTTTTATCAACGATTGAAAAGTTCAACAGTTTGATTAAATATGAAGTATGTACATGCATTTACAACTTGTTGGCACAATTGCTTATAATATTTATGTTGGAAAAAATTCTGGACAATATGTCGAATGTAAAAAACATCATACGCATGTGGCTTGGCCCAACCATTCTTCAATGACTGACGCTACATACATCTACAACCATTGAAGGAAATGCTTTTCGCGCCTCCTGCTTCACCAGAGCAGATGCAAGCGGAATGGTTTTCCTTGCCCCACCTTGGGAAACAACAACGATAAGCTTCTCATTGTACCAACCATACAAGAAAGTGCAATCTACTTTGACAATAGGTTTGCATTGTTTAAACCCTTCATCAAGTGGCCTGAATAACCAAAAGGACGATGCAAGAATCGTGCCCCCTGAACTATATTATTAGCATCATAAGTGGGAATTGTTTCTATATCGAATTTCATAACTCCCCAATTATGTAGGTGGTTGTAAGATTCCTCCCAGTCGCCGTAAAATCATTCTGTGGCCTTTTATTCGTACTTCCATGCTTTTTTGTTGACTGTATAATGGAATTCGTTTAAGATCTCAACAAGCAATACTGAAACGATTATCAAAGGATCTACTTTGACTAGTGAAATAATGGTATTGCATATAACACTGGCATCCAACATTGGATGATTCTGCAATATCGTGCTTGCAAGATGATTCTGCAATATCGTGCTTGCAACGCATGTATGTAAGCCATTATACTTATGGATAATCAACATATGTTTGCTCTTGATAAAGGCTACCTGAATCAACCATATGCAGTCATTCTAAAATTTTATGCATTTACATGCATGAACATATCGTTTAAACTCCTTTACCTTGTAGTCCACTGAGTTCATTATGTTATACTCCTTAATTTTGTTATGCACAACTACCCTTTGTTTGGAACATCTGCCCAAGCACGAGTTCACCGTTGTTATCGACCGGTGGGTAATTCAATTCCAACAGTTCATAGGCATATTTAGGCAATTCACGTCTACGGTTGTATACACCCAACTTATGAGAGTTGATTGGGGGCTCGTACGCTCTACTGTTGCGACTGCGTTGGGCCAGAACAATTGGTTGATCTTCATGCTCTGTATTAGATAGTCTTACACCTTCTGCATCTACTTCTTCTTGTGCTTGGACTTCTACTTTGACTTCGGCTTCAATGTAGTCACTAATGTTGTCAACTCCAAGTATTAGTTCTGGTTATGGTCAAATGAGTTCGCATGGGTTCTTTCTCCTAGAAAATCATTACATTGTCTCATGATATAAGTTTCAGGCATTTGTGGATGATGTTGGTGTTGGAAAAATATGTTTAGAAACCTTGTGATATTTATAAGATTAAACTCTTTAATTGAAATTATACCTATGTTTTGTATGAAGTGGTTTACGTCGATTCTGACTTACTACAAAATGTCCTTCTTCACTATATTTGAACCTCGAATAACTTTAAGTGTGAGCTTAAACAAAATGAACCAACCACACATAGTGAAAGCTTCTCTTAACTTTTAATAGGAAAGTTAATTCTCTTTAAAATTAGAAACTATGAGTTTTTTCCAAAAAAATAGAATTTATTCTGTAAAATAAATTGTCACTAATTTTTGACATAGTAATGGTGCTCTCAAAGTTATATAAATAGCTTAACTCATAATTCATATTGATAAAGAAACTATATAAGAGCTTTGTTTGAATAAGATCTAATTAAATAATAATGTTTTAATAGAAAATACAAATTCTACTCTAACTAGAAGCCATGAGGGTTGGCAGCATTCCTAGGGAACACTAAGGATTGTCTCCACTCTCCTTAACCAGGCCTAATTTGGATCTTTCATGTATTGTGTATCCGGATTTCTTATCGAACATTTATAATTTATCCAACCTAACAACTATTTTCTATTTCCCGAAATGTTATTTATTTAATCAATTAATTTAATTTCTCAATTAAATTATTTTCTTAATCCAATTCTAAATCTGTTAAAGTCATGGCAACATTACCGTATTAAAATCTTTAAGGAAATATATTTAATTGTCTCATTCAACAAATTCATTGATGACTAATTAATTTAGTTTCTAGTTCAAACTTCAATTATTTAATTACAATCAATTAAATAATAATTCAAAGAAATCAAATTAATTTTTAAGTCATCTTTTATGCTTAGCGAGAAAACGCTTTCACTGCGGATAGTGATATATGCGATTTTTCTCTTCCTTCATCGTTTTCATTCATTCTATATTATTGTATCTATATACAATTTTTTCTAAGTTCTCAAGCTAGTGGAGTAACCGATTTGACATATAAAATTAGGGTTCAAATAATTTGTAATTAAGTTATGACTTTTCACCTACTAATTACAGCATGACTTAATCATGGAGTCCTTCCACTAAAGTATTATGACTGACCGCATGAGCGTGTGCGTAGAAAACAAACAATTTTATAAAATAATTTAAAAGCCCGGTCTTTGCTGTAAGTGGATAATGTCAGTTGTAATATTTATAGTGTCAATGGAACACCCGAGTATTCCAAGGATTGAACCCAATGAATTGCCAAATTGGTAAATGTATTTATCAAGTTAATTACAAATTAAACAATTACTAATCTAATTGAGTCAAAAAATATTAGTATAAATTTAAATATAAATCTAAAATTAAATTATCAATTAAACAAATTAATATAATTTTCTTCCCTATTCCTTTAGACAATGAAAATAATAAAACGATGGTCGATTGATTCATTACTCGCTAACTAGGCTAACAAACCTATACCGATTATATTGTTTGTCACTTTTAGTTAGGAATCTCCTATCGGTCTCATCTTAGACTAAAAGATATCACCTAAGCTCTCCTCTTAGTCTCACCTAGGCATATAGATTTCCTCTCAATCTCACTATTCGGCACAATTACATCGAACTATCGAAGGATAAACTATCCTCTCAATCTCATTTATCTAGATTTTCCACTAGATGTGTCAATTCTAATGTATTAAGCATTTTGATATAATCGAACAATCAATTAATCAAGCATAAACATTAACTTAAACTAGCAAATAACCAATCAACCAACTATCAACAAATTTAGCACATAAGCAAACTTAAATTCTAAACAAACATTATATCAAACACATGGTAGGCATAAAATAAAAGTAAAGAGTTTGAGAAATGCTCATTTAATTGATGGAAATCCGATGAAGCCCAAGAGTTTGTGTAATGACTCGATAGTCAGAGGTGTTGGAAAATATATTCCTGGGACTCCGTTTCTATAAATCAGATTTGTAAATATTTTTTATAAATATTTACAAAGTTAGTTGTGTAGTTAATTAGGTTTCGGTTAAGCGAATTTACTTGAATTAAAAGTAATTAGGTATAAGGATTAAATCGCATTTGAGTTAAAAGTTGAATTATAAATTAAAAATTAATTAAATAGCCAATGTAGTAATTATACCTATATATATGTATAGTGGATGGCTATATTATAAAAATATGTTATACAATTAAGAAATCTTAATAATTAAGTAAATGTATATATGTATTATATAATAATAATTAGTATAATAAAACAAAATAGGTATTAAAAGAAAGAGTAAAGAAATAGAAATAGAAATAGAAATAGAAAGACACGCAAAATTAAGAAAGAAAAAGAGAAAGAAAGAAGAAAGGAGACGCACAGTCTAAGGGCTTCAAACTTTTAAATTTTAATTGGTTAGTTAATTTAGTCCATTTTCTTGTAATTTTTATATTTTTAGAATTCTGGTACTTAGGGCTACTCGACCCATGTTGAAATTTTAGCAATTGATAAGATTTTAAATGTTGTTAATGTTGGATAGTTTTAGTATTAGAGGTTAAATTGATAGATTTTTAAGCTAGAAATGAAAAACAGATTAAATTGTAGAATAATTTGTAAATTTTGAGTAATAGGGACTAAAGTATGAAAATTTTGAAATTTAGGGGTTTAGGTGAAAATAGGGAGTTAAATTTA
Source organism: Gossypium arboreum (assembly GCF_025698485.1). Lineage (NCBI taxonomy): Eukaryota > Viridiplantae > Streptophyta > Magnoliopsida > Malvales > Malvaceae > Gossypium > Gossypium arboreum. The sequence goes on along the minus strand of NC_069075.1, from coordinate 108,784,254 downwards.
TTTTAAAGTGAAATTTGTATGAAAATATAGAATTAATTGTAAAGAAAAAATTAGTTTCGGTTTAGGGACTAAATTAAAGTTTAGGCAAATATTGAGTAAAAATTGAAATATTCAATATAAAATTGAATTGTGTTATATTGATGAATTTTAATTGTTTTAATTCTGTAGCTAACGTTGTACCAGAATCCTTGACTACAAAAGGGAAGGATAAAATCGACATCGAATAGCTCGGAATCTAAGATTTGTATTTCTATAATCCAAACCTAGTTGTTAATTGTTATAATTCGATTTAATGCATATGATAAGTGTTTGATGTAAGTATTTGACATTTTAATAGTTGATTGAATGGATTGAATTGGTATATAAATTATGAATGTATTGATTATTGAATTGAAAGGAATATATGTGCTAAAGTGAAAGTTGGATATTGATTATAGATTGAATTGAATTCATGTGTATTGGATATTGGTTGCTTTTGAAATATGAAATTAAACCCTATTAACTGTATCGGGCTAAGTCGGATATAGATGGCATGCCATAGGATAGGAAAAGTTCAGGGATTTCTTCGACTTCGAGTCGATGAGGCACTGAGTGCCAATTTATTTCGATTTAACCGATGAGACACTGGGTGTCAATTTATATAGTGCTGGGCACAGTTACTACTTCGGATTTATCCGGTGAGGCACTAGGTGCCAAACAGGAGTGTTGGTTGGATCCGTGTATCCGTCTGAGTCCGAGTCGTGTTAATAGGGTAATTAAATAAAACGATTCTATAATTGATATTGGATGATATTGTATGTGAATTGAAAATGGGATAGAGATTTGAAACATGAAAATGATATATGTTTTGACTAAATGAGAGACATGAGTTATGTACTCATGAATTGAGTATTGAATGGCTAATGTCAATGTATAAACAATTGTGGTTTGATATATGAATAGCTATTTATATAGAAATTGTGTGAATTGGGACATTGTTAATAAAATAAAAGATGTTAGCATGTGTAATTTGAGTATAGTATGAAATGATGTTGAAATGATGTGCTAATATGTATGAATTCAAAAGTTGACATATGATAGTTGTGATCTTAGTCATTAATATGTGTTTATATTTCAATTGTGCATTTTGTATTCTCTTGTCTTTAAATGTTCGGATTATGGAGATATCACTGATTTTTACTCAACATACGGTTTTGTTTTTTGTGCGCAGGTTAGGTACTTCTCTTTTGATCGCCGATTTAGCATCCAGCAACGATCCCGAACTCAAATGTGGTGATTTTTATCTTTTGTGTTGACATGTACCTAGGATGTCTAGATGATAGTTATATTGTGGATGAATTGTAAATGAGGTTATAAGTGTAATGTTGGTTTGGTATATATATAAACATTGTGGATGGATTGTAAATAAGGTTATAAGTGTAATGTTAGTTTAATATATATATATAAACATGTGTTTGTGTTTGAAGCCATAGTATGGTATGGTAAATTGAACCAAAGCTTGATATGTGCATGTGAATTTAAGTTAATATTTTAGGTAGATGTAAGCTAAGCCAAATTGATAGATTTTGGCATGTTTATAATTTTAATTTGAATGATGCATTGATGATATGTTTTGATGATATAAATGTGGTACCAATGAGGGTACATTGGTTAGGCACCTAGGATGATTGTTTTGACATGTTTTGAATGTGTTTGATCGTGTTTTAAATAGGTTAAACCAACAGTTTTGTCTTGCTTAATGCCCAAGCAAGTAGGAAATGGTAAACTTGTTGTTTCAGTCACATTTCAAGTCCACACGGCCAAACACATAGGCGTGTAACTTGGTCGTGTAAGACACACGGCTAACACACGGGTGTGCGAGGCCATTTCGAAGGGTGCACGGCCTGGCACATGAGTGTGTGGCTTGGCCATGTGACTCAAGTCAGTGAGTTGCACGAGCATAGACACGGGTTGGGACACGATCCTGTGTCTCTACTTCGAATGCCTACACGGCCAGACATACGGGCATGTGACTTGGCCGTGTGAGTCACACAGCCTGACCACATGATCGAATGAACCCTGCAGTTAAAATTTTTCTAACTTTTTCCTAAAATTTTCAAATGTTCCCGATTTAGTCTTAAATCATTTCTAAAGTGATTTCAAACCCTCAAAGGCTTAATAAGAGACTCTATGCATGTTAATGATGGATCATTTTATCATTTTTGAAATGTTTGAAATGAATAATTAGATTACAATTACTCGATAATGCTTCGAAACCCTATTCCGGTGACGGATATGGGTTAGGGATGTTATAGTTTGATCATCTCCCTTTTACATAATGTTCAACAATAAAGAAGAAATGAAACAAAAAAAATAAAAATCTATTCTAAACAGAAAAGAAAAGACCTAATCTAAAAAATGAAAAGAAAAAAAAAGAAAAACCTAACCTAAAATTATGAAAACTAAACAGAGAAAATTTGTTCAGACCCCTAAAATCTCAAAATATAAAACTTACAAAGTAGTATTTATAGTCTACTAACATTTAACCTAACATTGACCATTATGCCCTTAAATGAAAACAAATATTTAAGCTTGTTTGAACACAAAATTGCCCCTGCAATGTTTTCACCCGTTAGGCGGTGATATCGCATCTTGAACTTGGTAGGTTTGGGAGTCTCGGTACACAATATCACTGTAGTTGGCCTCAAATTTCCTCACTTCAGCACTGTCAAGAGTATTACGACTTCTATGCTTCAATATCGCAATACCCCCTTCTAAGTGAGTTTTTTTCAAGTTTAGGCCATTATTGACCCCCTACACCACTCAAGCACATTGTTAGGTTCCCCATGGCACGTTCGGTCAATTTGGGTTTTAAATATATGCCCTAGGTTAGTAGTTGAGAAATCATGTAATCTATTATCATATAAGATTATTACTGCACGGGTTTATGGTTTTCGTTGTTTTGAAATTATACACTGTAACACCCCTTACCCGACCCAGATGTTATGGCTGGATCCGACATGCCACATCGAAGCATTCAAAACATTTCCTATCCTGAAAGAAAACTTACTGAGTGTTTTAAAAGATGATTTCATTATAGGTTAAAGTGAATGGAAGCTGTGCACCAGGTAGGAATCCGGAAAAGAGGAGGTGAGTCCATCGGACTGCTTAAGTACCAAACTCCTTTCGGATCCAATCCTAGACATGCAAACCGCCATTGCCATACCTTAACGTCATGTATATTTCTAGGAAACCGATTTGATTAAGTCCTTTTTAGGAAAAGTGATTAATTTTGGAAAATATCTTCATTATGTAAAGCTTTGCTTGTTTTCGTGTTATTTTGAAATCAATTCTTGTTTTTGAAAACGCCCTAAAGCTATCCAATTTCAACAGTTAAATATAAATATTACCTATCTTAATAAAACATATAAAACCATCAAAATATAACTTGACCTTATTACATTTAAAAGCCTAAAACCTCAAATGTAATTAAAAAGATGTCGATTCACGGAAGAAAATCAAACTTTCGAGCGGGTGGCCACTCAAATTCCCTCACGACTCCAAGCCCACTATGGTTGGGGATTACTGCGTGGATGAAAATAAAAAGGGTGAGTTTGGGGAAACTCGATGTGTAAAATAACCCAACCATAGTCTAAATCACTCAACCCACGAAGCGAAATAAGTTGGCCTTAGCCCGAAGCGAAATTCGAATAAAGCCCATAGGCCCATAATAGAACGAATGATATTACATGTTTATGCGAAACCCAACCCAGATTCATCCATAACACCCCGCACCAAATTTACACCATGTAGGGAGACTACTCGACCCACCCAACCGCTACACACTACAGAAATCGCAGCGAGGTTGCCAGATATTGTGACGAAGTCACCAGATACAGATATTGTGCCAGAGCCACCAGAACAGATATATGTAGCAGAGCCACCAGATCAGATAATCATGGCATAGCCACCAGAACAGATATATGTGGCAGAGCCACCAGATCAGATAATTGTGGCATAGCCACCAGGACGGTTCCTCCATAATATAACCCATGTCCCCATGCAATAGATATATAATCATGACATACATCATACAGAATCAGATCATCATGCTTTTCAGTCAAAATTAACCCTAGGGGTATAACGGTAATTTTGCACCTAGGGGTATAACAGTAATTTTCCATACATAAGGGTATTATAGTAATTTAGTTGCTTTTAGGGTTTTCATGCATATCCTAACTATTTATGTACTATCAGAACACTTACCGCGCATACTTACCGAATTGAGCCCGTTGGCCCATGAACCCGATCTTTGGCCCATTAAGCCCAAATTATCAAAATGTACGAAATCGCGCGTACTGCAGTTTATTACTTTAGATTACCAAATATACAAACCCAACTATCTTACGAGCATTTGCACACTCGCAAATTCCCAAAATACCGACTTTTTGGTATTTCGGCTTTTCGGCTTTTGCCAATCTAGTCTATGAGAGGGTGTCAGTTACACACCTGTTTGCAATGATATGCTAACGAGATCCACACACGAACCGCCTACAATTGGATTACTAACACGTTAATCTAACTATTCAAATAAAAACTACGTATTAACCCCTTACAATATTCGGCCAACCACACCTACAGATCATAGTAAGCTTATAAGAAAACAATAAGCAACTCATTAACAAATTTTTGTCAATGTTTACCACATAATCATAATTTCACTGCAAGCTGTCTTCCTGAGAAACAGTCACTAAATTATTTATAACTGGAGCTACGAAACTCCAAATCAAGTGCCGTTAATTTTTCCTGAAAATAGACTCATATATCTTCTATCCATAAAATTTTCAGAATTTTTGGTTTGGCCAATCAATACCAGATTTTTCTTAAAGTTTCCCATGTTTCACTGTTTGACTAATCTGACCACTCTTCATTACGAATCAAATTTATCATTGTAGAGAATTCAAAATATGTTCTTGTTTATTTCATTTGAAACTAGACTCATTAAGCTTTAATTACATAATTTATTCACCTTCTAACTCATCTCTCACAATTTATGGTTATTTTCCAAAGTCACGTTACTGCTACTGTCCCAAGCAGATTTATTACCAAATCACTCTTTCACACATAACTTGCATGCATGTTATTTAAACATGTATATCACCAATCAATCATCACATATCTATGATTTTACTTAAGTATAATCTCCATTTCATCATTTTAAAGTACAACATGTTAGTCGATTTTTCCCCTTAGCATCTAAGGTACATGCATGCTCATTTGTTTGCCTCAACTTCACCTATCTTCCATTTTTCATCAAAAGAACATGAAACAACAACCATTTCCTTCATTTTAATTCATGACTAAATGCTCACAACACAACTAAAAACCAAAATATGCTTCAAGAGTTAAGGTAGAATCAAGAAGAACTCATGAACATCAAGATAGAAGCAAACTACCATGAACTTACCTTCAATTTTCTTCCCCAAGTGACCGAACATTCAAGAGCTTTCTCCTCTCCTTTCTCTTCTCTAACTTTCAGCTATGATGAACAAAGATGGACAAAACTTTGTTCTTTTCACCCCTTTTTCTTTTAATAAAATTTCATATTTCATCCATTTAATTCTTTAATACAAAAGACATGAAATGCCCATCATGGAACATTTACCTAAACCATTATCATGGAACATTTACCTAACCCATTATCATAGAATATTTATCTAATCCATTATCATGGAACATTTACCTACCCCATTATCAATTTGTACCATGAATTATGGATATCAAGTGCTCATATTGTCTACAACAACATGATGGCTGACCACTTCATGTAAAATGGGAGGTTTGTCATGCAAATCCTCCTATTTTGCACTCCTATTTATTTGGCCACTTCAATTTAGCCTATAGCATTTTCAAACATTTTCACATAGGTTCTATTTCATAATTTCACCCCCTTTTTCTTATGGAACAAAAATTAACTAAATTTGCCGGGTTCTATCTTAAGCTTGGGCCTTCTAGAGGCCCACTAACATAATTAAACCTATGCCAACATTCACAGAATTCCCGAAAATAGGGGCGTTACATATACGGTTGGGACTATTACGTTTTTAAAATGCTTCCTTCATTTATAGCATCAATTCATTCTCATTAAGGGTTACGGGAAGAAATAATTTCCACTTGCCCAAATCATTTCGATAGGTTTGATCTAATGCGGAGCATAAAGTTCTGCTCTCATTTGAATTATAATACCTAGTAGCTTTGCTAGATGGGTCACATGCTACATGTATTAGTGGTTCCATATGGATGTTACCACATCCATACAACATCAAAAGTCGAACTTTCTCTACATTTGATGAGACTATTTTCTACTTGGAATCAACTATCCAATAAGCAAACATTACAAGTTAGTAAATTTTTGTCATCGTAAAAAAGTGGGTCATTTAAAAATTGTGTTACTTGTCATTCCCAACATTAGTTGTGTTGAATAATATGATGTAATCAATGATCTCATTTATTTTATCCATCCTCGGAATGCATAGTTGTATCTATTGCACATAATTACAATGCTTTTAAATGTTGTAAATTGTTATTATCCTAATATATACAATATCACTTGACGTCAAGATTTTTAATATGTTTCATATAAATTAATGATGGAGTTAAATAGATTTGATGTTTATAATAAAAGAGATGGAAAAGGGTTATCCATCCTAATACAAATTCTTAATTATGATAGCAACATCCTTCTCTTATCGCATCTTCTTCCATTGTCTGACAATTCTGAAGACCTTCATAATTATCCAATAGTAGCACATACCTAGGGTTCTCTAAAAGTTTCCACCAACAATTTCTTACAAATTTATTCATAACAGTTTCTGATAAATTTATTCATATAACTCGACAATCGTATTCTTCAAATCAATTGTAATCTCAACACTAGAAGGAGTAGAGTTTAGAGTATTTCCCCAAATTAGGGTTAAAGTTAATTGTTTCAACAAAAAACACCTTAAGCTAGCCAAAAACTCGACACCTATAGTTGTCAATGAATTTTAACTATTACATAATTATTACACGGAATCCATCAGAGCAATAGAAAATTGGCGGGGCAAAATTTTCTACTAAACTGGATAACTTTTGTTGTCGAGGTAGGCCTAAAAAAATATGTTCTAGTAAATAAGTTTTCTCTGGACATAGTATGGGAAATAATAAAAAGGTTCCTAATATCCTAATAAAAAACTGTTTAATTAATTTATAGTCTCTTTAGAATTTGTAAGATTTTATGTTGGTACAATGGTAAAACTATATTTTGTCCTTTTGAACATATATAATTTACTTTTGACCTATCAAGAAAATTTGTTGGCTTCACCATTGGTTCAAGTTATAGTTTAGGTTTGAACTAATTCGAATTGAACTATATGTATTGGTTTTTTTAAGACCATATTAGATTGAGTCAATTTATATTATGGTTTATTAGAATTAAAGTTTCAAATTCAATATAAAGTTGTGACATCTTGGTGTAAAGATGAAAAACGTGATTATTTTGTATGTTACACTCAAATATCTATTGTGGAATTGTTCAACTATAGCATATTGTCCACACATGAAGCCAATTGTGTTTGGAATTGTTGAGGCCCAATTTTGGCCAAAGCAATAAACCAACTACCCACCCAATACAACCCAAAACCCAATTACTAAACCAAAACAGCCCAAAACCCAAGCCCAAACTAACCCTAATAGCCCAAATCAAAAAAAAGAAAAAAAAAGGAAAGAAGAAACAAAAACCCTAGGTGCGCCGCACCTAGGTCTGCCACCACCTTCGGCCACCTACCCTCTGACTCACCTGCTCCACCGTCCGTGTTAGCACCGCCCATGCACCTGCAAAATTGGAGAAGAAATGACAGCAAAAATAGTTGTAATATCAGGCTATAAAAGCCCTAAAAATGTAAACTAAGGGGGTTCTTTTTTTGGCTCCAACAAAATAAAAAAGAGAATACAAAGAATAGATTTCAATAATAAAAAACGCAACAAGCAATCAAGAACAGATTCGTGGTGCAAAGGTCCTTTTTTGTTTACCTTTCTCTTTATTTTTCCGCATATATATATACATATTTCTTTATATTTCTTCCTAAAAAAAACATATATATATAGATATAGATAAAAATATAAAAAAAATACCTTTTAAATTTTCCGACCACCGTGTACGGTGGCCGACGGCGGTGTCCGACTGCTGCGCGACGGTGATCCCTTCGTCGGATTCTGGGTTCGTCCAAAGAGAAATGAGAGAACCCCCTTTTTTTTTCTGAAACAAAGAAAAAATGAAATTTAAAAAAAAAACTTTGCCTTATATAGAGGACTAAAATGACGTCGTTTTAGTCTGAGTCTTTAAACCCCAAAACGACGTCGTTTTGCCATAGCCGACCCACGACCCGACCCGCTCCACTCAAGGGAATCCGCGTGTTTTTGACTAATGGGTTATTTTTGCATTTAGCCCTTCCGCTTTTTTATTACTTTGCAATCAATTTTTTTTTGTATTTATAATTTTATCCTGTAATTTATTTTGACCTTCAATTTAGTCCCTCTTGGTGCTGTGCATTTTGGGAGGAGGGGATATTGCCCATTTTGATCCTCCCTTGTTATCCGCGTCCCATATTGGTCCTTCTCTTCTTTATTTATTTTCAAATTGCCCCCAAACTTCCATTTTAATTTTAATTTAGTCCTTTTTTTCGCATCAATTTGTCTAACACTATTTTTTTTTTTTTATTGCTATTGCTATTATTATATTGTTATTTTTATTTTCTATTACCAATATCATTATTATTACTATTATTATATATTAGTGAATACTTTTTATTATATATGTATAGGTATATATATTTATATATAGTATTATTTTTATTTACTTTATTTTAATATTTTTATTATATTATATTTGTTTTTTGTATTTTAATATTATTACTATTATCATTATTATTATTAATATTAGTGTGTATTTTATTATATATGGGTTGTATATGTATATATTTATATATAGCATTATTCTTTGTTACTTTATTTTAATATTTTTATTATATTGCTTTTATGTTTCAATATTATTATTATTATTATTATTATTATTATTATTATTATTAGTGTATATTTTATTATATTTGCATATATATGTATTTATATAGTAGTATTTTTAATTACTTTATTTTAATGTTATTATATTATACACTCTTCTTTTTATGTTTATTTATTTATTACTTTATTACTAATTAATTTAACTTATTAATTATTATTATCATTATCACTATTGTTATTACTTTACTATCGTAATATAATATATTATTAATATTACTTTTATTTTCATTATTATTATTATTACTATTATTCTTTATTGTCATGGTTATTATGTTTATTTTCATAGCTATTATTTTTATCACTAATATTACTATTGTTATATTTATTATTATTACTTTTATTATAATTACTATTATTATTATAGCTTTTCTTTTATATATTTACGTTTTTTATATGGTACATTAATTCTATTTTATTATTTCATTATTTATTCGCTTACACTTTTATGTAATTTCAAACTTTGAAAATTTCCTATTATCCTGTATCATTGTTTTGTTTCATATAATACTTATCTATATTTATTCCATTATTATTTTATCATTTTTACTTAAATTATAAGTTTGTTTACATACTACATAATATTTGTTATTTTTATTATCATTATCATCATCATTAACATACATATATATGTGTGTATTTTTTATGTGCATATTAGTATTTTTACCATTACTACAAATACTATTTCTTTTATTATTTTATTAGAACGTTATTTTTTATTATTGTGAATATTATTGTTATGTTTATGCTAATATTATATTTTAATGTTTTTCATTAATTGTATCATCGCTTGCATTGTTTACAATTTCCTATCGCAAATGATATTTTTTATGTTTTTAATCAATTTCAAAAATAAATAAGGCAGCGTACCGATTTCAACACTAAGTCGCTGATTTCATCGCTATGTTGGGTGGATATCATTGGCTCTTGTTAAAAACGAGACGTCCTTCTAAAATACCAAAAATTTCAAATTCTCGTATTTTAATCGGATCGTAACTAAGTATTAAATTAAACTTGAATTTTGAGAATTATGACAACGCGTGTTTAACAAGATACCAATTTTGGGCGTCGCGAGGGTACTAATACCTTCCTCGTGCGTAACCGACTCCCGAACCCTATTTTTCTCTGGATTTTGCGTAGACCCAAATTCGGCCTTCATTTTGTTCAAAACTAATTTTTTTTTTCTAAAAAAGAATGTTTATTAGGTGTCCGATCACACCTAGAAAAATGGTCTGTGGCGACTTCTTTTCTTTTTAAAACTGAAATTTCATTGTCAAATTTTCAAATAATCGCCTCAACTAGCGACCAAAGCAAAATTTTTGCGTCGCTACAGCTGGCAACTCCACTGGGGAGCTTTTTTTTTTTTAGAGTCAAGTCTAGAATTAAACGCTGTTGTCAAAATTTTCAAAATTCCTTGTTCAAATTAATATTTAGTCGTGATCCTTAAATTTTGTTTTTGAAAAGTCATACATTTGCATCATGTTGTAAATATTCTTCTAACTTGTTTTATCTTGTTGATTTTCAGCTCTAAGTTTTCATGGTTTTAGTTTTTTAGTTTAGTTTTTTTTAAATAAAATGTAAAGGTTTGTGAGTTTCTCCCCGCACACCGTGCACTTGTATCTTTGCATAACATGAGCTCTCTACCCGGGCTCTATCCGCTTAAGTGGAAGTAAACGCTATGCCTTCGTAAGTTAACTCGTCTCTCCGCACAGGCTAGTGAATACTTTCGGGTTACATATGACTTATGCTTTCGTGAGTTAACTTGTCCCTCCGCATAGGCATAAGTAAATGTAATCTCTCGAATTGAACTCATAAGCCTGTGATGGGCAATAACGGGGTTCTGTACTAATCTTAGCAGATGACAGTACGAACAATTTGAGTACCTGTCTAGAACTGAAACAGCATGTAGTTAACCATATGAGCCACCTAATTAGAGCCAGCCGAACCTCTGTCCGTTAATAGTCACCAAAATAAGTACACGGGAGAAACGCCTCTTGCATTTTATTTCTTTTACATTTACACTGTTTGTGAAAAGGAATTGAACCGGGTATTTTAATTTGTTAGAGTTTTTATAGTTTTTTCTCAGTTCTTATTTGTTGTGATTACTAACCAAGGTTGTTTGTCTTTATTTTTTATTTTTTATTTTTCATCATGCATCATAGGCATCTTGATTAGGAAGGTGTTGATTAGAGATTGGTTGCCAAAAACAGGTTTCTGATGGAGGAGTCAATTACACAAGTGACCGAGAAAAATGCCATGATTCGAGACTGGTCTTTGAAGACTCAGAAAGCGAAAGAGGACAGCTTAACGGAAGGATGTATCTCTAATCTTCCCGAGCAAGTAATTTCAAATGCTCGTCAAAATAACCTCAAAGATTTAACTCAAATTTGGAAATAGTGGGATTCAGACACTAGGGGCATTTTCACCGAAAAATATGGGGATATAGCTCACTTGATCGCCCTCAACGTAGATGAACAACTAATTCAAGCCATGGTTCGATTTTGGGATCCAGCTTACCAATGTTTCACTTTCAATCAGGAAGATATGACTCCGACCATAAAAGAGTATGCTGCCTTGCTTCGCATTGACAATGTACAATTCGGCAAGATATATGTGAAAGAGCCCAAACCAATGACCTTCAAGAAAAAGTTAGTGAGGTTGACAGGAATGACTGATATGTGGGCTGAAAAACAAATAAAGAAAAAGAACGAAGTCAGTTTTGTTCCGTGGTTTTCTCTGCGAGACTTAGTTCAAAACCATCCAGATATTGTGAAGAAAGTGGATCTGTTTGCTTTGGCCATTTACGAATTAATTGTCTTCCCAAAAGTTCTCAGGCATATAGAAGTCGTGGTAGTGGATTTCTTCGAAAGATTGAAGCAAGGGATCAACTCCGTCTCGGCTATCTTGGCCGAGACTTTTAGATCTTTAAGTTGTTGTAGGAGAAAAGGGGAATGACGTTTTATCGGATGCGCGCAGTTACTTAATGTCTGGATTCTAAGCCATTTCTGAAAAGTGGAGCGCACACCTTTCCACATGTTTTCAAAAACATTCGCTCCATTGAAAGTTTACCTTGAGAAAGATTGGCCAAAGGATGTCACCAAACAGCATTGGGTTTCAGTTTTTCAAAACCTTCGTATTGAAGATATAACCTGGAGAGCACCTTGGATCCGTCATTCAGTTCTATTATACAAATGTTGGAGCCAAGATTGGGTGCCTTTACTAGGACTATGGGGAGGAATTGGATACGCTCCGTTAATGGTTCAAAGACAGTTTGCTTCACGATAGTTCATACCCACTACTGGAGGATTGGCACAATCAGAGTTCGCCTTTACGGGTGAAGGCTACATGAAAAGGGTTTGAGGTACTGCAAAGTCTTGGAAGGAAATTCACCTAATGAAGTTAGCCCTTTATGCTGATACTATCACTCAGGATTATGACTTATGGAGAAAATGATGAGTGAATAGTCAATAAATCTCACCGACGAGTTACACTTTCCAGAATCCTTTCTCAGAAGAAATGCCATCCGAGCTAGAAGTAGCGAAACATGAATTCGAACGTGAAAAGGCCAAGCTGTTACGGGATATTAGTTCTCTTCAAGATGAAAACTACCAGCTGAAGATCGGGGTTCAAATTGAAGGATCCAAAACCATGAAATTTCAAAAAAAAGCTGAGATCGTGAAAAATGACTTAAGGGACCTTCATTTGGAAAATAAGAAATTAAGAAGCACTATAAAAAATAGAAGGAAGAAGTTAACAACATCAAAGGTGGGATGAAATTCTGGAAAGGGAAAGCAAAGAAAGAAGAGGAAAAAGCTGCGTGTGCTATGATAGAGTTAAGGAAGAAGAATGCTGAGTATGAAACTGTGTCTGCAGAATTTGTGACTAGTCAGTCTAAACATCAAGAGCTAAGAGGGAAAGTACAAGATTTAGAAAATACACTGCAAGCTCAACAGCAACAGTTGGATAATCTCCTAAAAGCCCTGGAAGAAAAGAATAGTCAGTACGACAGAGACGCTCACTCCTACGAAAGAGCTCTCCAAGAAAAAGAAATACAACTCGGCTTTTTGATCAATAAAATTTGCAAGGCGGCTATTCAAGTTGTGCATTTATTAGATGAAAGTGAAGGTTTCAGTTGCCAATTCCCTCCGAGTCAAAGATAAAGCATATCAAAATTCTTAGAACGAGTGAAGAAACAAGGCAATGTGGCTAGAAAATTTGTGTAACAGTTGAATCAAAAATAGCGAAACGTTTTGTAATAGGCTCTTTTGATTAATGAAATGCCTAAGTAGGGGCCATCTTGAAATCAACACCAAATTCTTGCATATTCATTCATGACTAACATTTATTTGACATTCATTCATTCATTCATTTATTGTATGTACATATCACCATAATCATTCACTAAGGCTAAAACCGTATAATCCGCAGTTGCGACACTACAATTCTAGAATCACGCCATTCTTATAGGACGCACCGAAAAGCTAGAATTATGGAAGCCGAGTTTAATGAGAGAATTGAAAAGATGGAAAGGACCCAAAGAGAATTACAAGAGCAGTTGACCTAGTCACAACAGGAAGCAAGAGATCTGATGTTAAGATCTCGAGAGGAATCGCTCGAGTAAAGAGATCAAATGGCCAAAATGATGGAGATGACGACAGCTTTGGTCAAAGGAAAAGGACCTATGCAGAGTCCTAATACTATAGAGCCCCAACCAAGAACTAATCATGATCAGGATCCGCTCTATCCCCCAGGATTCACTCCACCTCATGCACATGTAATGCAAAGAGAATGTTCTCAAGGAGAACCTGTAAGCTTGGAGCAACGACTCGTACCCCCTACTCATCTAAGGCAAGGTATATTCGTATCGAACCCTGGAGCTAATCCTGCTGATCCCAATGTTGGAGGATCCGTTTGAAATAGCTAGGTTGAAAATGGATGATCATGATGCCCAGGATAAGTATAGGAGTTTGGAAGAAAGACTCAATGCGATAGAAGGTGCTAAAACATTCTCTGCACTAAGTGTCAAAGAGCTTCGTTTGGTGTCCGATCTGGTTCTGCCTCCAAAATTTAAAGTGCTAGATTTTGAAAAATATGATGGAACAAAATGTCCAAAGGCGCATCTTGTCATGTTTTGCCAGAAGATGACTGGTTACGTGAATGAAGATAAATTGTTAATACACTATTTCCAGGACAGCTTGGTCGTGCCGGCCCTTCGATGGTATAATCTATTTAGTAAAGAAAGGATCCAATCATGGAAAGACTTGGCATCAGCATTTTGCGAACAATACAAGCATGTATCTGATATGGTGCTTGATCGACTAACTCTGCAGATAATGGAAAAAAAACTGACAGAGATTTTTAGGCAATACGCACAAAGGTGGAGGGATATCTCGGCTCAAGTAGAACCTTCATTGACTAAAACTAAAATAACGGTCCTCTTCATCAACACTTTAAAAGCACCGTTTTATGATAAATTGATAGGAAGTGCCACGAAAGACTTCGCAGATATTGTAATATCCGGGGAACTTATAGAAAATGCCATCAAGAGTGAAGGATAGAAGGTTTCGAAAGCTCGAAAAGGGCAGCACCCATAAGGAAAAAAGAAGCAGAAACCCATATGGTAAGAACCGGAAGCCACCACACTTCTAATCCTTACCCAAACCAGCCACGACCTCGATATCACCTGCCTCCAAACTTTTATTATCCTCCCAAAGCCCTTACTATCAAGTACATCATCCTTACCCCGTCTACACCACAGATAACAAAAGACCATTTGCCATGTGCCCACCAAATACCATGCCTGCTTAAAGCCAACCCAAAAATGAACAAAGACTGACAAGATCCAATCCTGAAAAACCCCAGTTCACCCCAATTCCCGTGTCATACGGAGAGCTGTACCTAAAACTATTGGAAAAACAATTAATATCCCCACAATATATGGCACCCCTGAAGCCTCCATGCCTAAAATGGTACAATCCTAATGCTAGTTGCATGTACCACGCTGAAAACCAGAGGCATTCTACAGAAAATTGTTTGGCCTTTAAAAGGAGGGTTGAATGTCTTATTGATCCAGGCATTCTACGATTTGATAGTGTTGGCAATACGGCTAGAAATCTGCTCCCTAACCACACTGAAGGGAACGTGAACGAGGTGACAAAAGAAGACGGGTGGCGTGCCAAAAGTTGTGTTTCTGAAATAAAGACATCGCTGCAAAAGATTTGGGAGGTAATGGTTGAAAAGGGGCTGTTTTGTCACCCTAACAGAATTTTCAAAGAAAGAAATACAAAAAGTCAGTATTTTTGTTATTTTCATGAGATCGAGGGGCATGACATCCAGTCTTGTAAAGGATTCAGAAAACTACTTTAAGACATGATGGACAACAAGAAAGTCGAGATCTTTAACAAAATGAAAGAGGACGATGAATGAGAAGTATGCACTCCTGATAATCAATCATCAGGTTTCCCTTATAGTGCTGATCGACCATTGGTGATTTATTACGATACAAAAAAGGAACAAGTGAAACCAAAGATGATAATTAAAGTACCATCTCTTTTCCCTTACAAAGACAACAAGTCAGTACCATGGAAATATGATGTCAACATTATCATACCTGAAGGTGAAAAATCCAAAGTCACGACCGAAAATGTTCGCGAAGTAGGACACTTCACCCGTAGCAGGAGAAGTTATTCTAAGCGATCGAACCAATAAAGAAGACTAATGACTCAAAGCAGAAAGGAAAGGCACCGATGCATGAGGCCGAGGTCAAACTTGAGACTCCATCCGAACAAGAAGTTAAAAAGCCTGTGGATGAAGAAGAAGCACATGAATTCTTGAAGTTCATCAAGCATAGTGAATATAACGTTGTGGAACAGTTAAGCAAACAACCGGCACGAATTTTGGTATTATCACTACTGTTGAATTCAAAACCACATCGAAATGCTTTACTGAAAGTATTAAATCAAGCTTACATGGCAAGCAATATATCTGTCGAAAAACTTGATAGGTGGGTGAATAACCTGAACGCGGATAATTTTATTTCTTTCAGTGATGACGAAATACCACTAAATAGTAGGGCTCCGTAAAAGCATTGTATATCACAACTCGTTGCAAGGGTTATATAATACCAAATGTGCTCATTGATAACGGGTCAGCACTCAATGTTATGCCTTTGGCCACGTTTTCTAGAATTCCAATTGATATATCTTATCTGAGGCCTTGTCACTCTACAGTAAGAGTATTCGATGGGACAAGACGAGAAATCATGGGAAAAATTGAAATTCCTCTAGAAGTGGGCCCCTATATATATGACATTGAATTTCAGGTCATGGACATCACGCCTTCATATAATTACCTTTTAGGAAGGCCTTGGATCCACTCTGCTGGGGCAGTTCCTTCATCTCTCCATCAAAAAGTGAAGTTTATCATGGATGGTCTTTTGGTCACTGTCGTTTGTGTGGAAGACATTGTCGTATCTATCTCTGCTGATACACCATACCTCGAAATAAGCAAGGATGTAGTAGAATATTCCTTTCGTTCCTTTGAATTCATCAATGCTACGTTCATTGTGGAATAAAATAAAATTCTCATGCCTAAGCTGTCAAGGAATACCAAGATGGGAGTTGAGCTGACTGTAGGAAAGGGAGCCCGAGGAAGGAAAAGTTTGGGAGGATATCAGTAAGGGATAGTTAGAGCTCTAAAACCAGTGCCCCATAAGGCTCGATATGGTTTAGGGTTCGAACCGGATATGCGACAAAAAAGAAAATATTTGCAGAAATATCGAGAAAGGCGGATTGCAAGAGTCTTAGGCCGAGAATTAGAATGGGAGCCCATACCGTACCCTCCTTTGTCAAAAACATTTACGTCTGCAGGAATGATATACCTCGGGCAAGACAATCCAGGAAGCACGTTGTTATTAATTGAAAGGGGTCTTCAGAATGTCAGTATAAATGTCATTGACAAAGGAAATGATGTAATTAAAGATGTTTCAATGATACGCCCTTGTCCTCCTGGATTCGTTTTGAACAATTGGACTGCTGTGGATCTCTTTGTAATTTCTAAGTCTTCTCCAGAGTAATGCTCAATGTTAACACTCTCCTTTTTGTGTGTCCCTAAGTAATAGTAGGGATTCTTTTGTAAGAGCTTATGATTTGCTCTTTATCATTTAAATGAACATTAATGAAGATGTATTTTGTCATGGTCTTTTCATCCTCATTAACTTCATAATTTTTCCCTCTTCTCACAGCTTGTCATTGCATATATCTCACATCATGCCATAATATTATGCTTGTTAGTCCCAATACTTTGATGCTCCTCTATAGTTTTCTTTTCCATTTAACTTTCAGGTGCTCAGATATCAACGATATGAACAAACCCGTTACAAATCTTGAAGTCGATTTCGAGAAGGCTATTTTTTCAGGAGAGTTTGAAGCTGAGGAAAATGTTAAAGACTATGTCTCGTCTCCTGACTTACTAAGAATGGTAGAACAAGAAGATAAACAGATTCTACCTCATCAAGAATCTGTTGAGATAGTAAACTTTGGAAATGAAGAAAAGAGGCAAGAAGTGAAAATTGGGACCTCCATTTCGGATAACACCAAACATGATTTGATCGCTTTGCTTCATGAGTACAAAGATGTATTTGCATGGTCGTATCAAGACATGCCAGGATTGGATGAGGATGTAGTGGTCCATAGACACCCACTGAAACCAGAATGCAAACCCATTCAATAGAAACTAAGACGAATGAGACCTAAAATGCTGTTAAAGATAAAAGAAGAAGTCAAGAAACAATTCGATGTTGGCTTCCTACAAGTCTCCAAGTATCCACAATATGTAGCTAATATAGTTCTAGTACCGAAGAAAGACGGCAAGGTACGAATGTGTGTGAATTACCGTGATCTGAATCGAGCAAGTCCTAAAGATAATTTTCCTTTGCCACACATCGATACATTGGTGGATAACACAGCCAAACATTCGTTGTTTTCGTTCATGGATGGATTCTTGGGTTATAATCAGATAAAGATGGCTTCTGAGGATATGGATAAAACTACTTTTGTAATGATATGGGGAACATTTTGTTATAAGGTGATGCCGTTCGGATTAAAGAACGCTGGGGCAACATATTAGAGGGCTATGGTGATGTTGTTTCATGACATGATGCACAAAGAAATAGAAGTCTACGTCGATGATATGATCGCCAAATCCAAGGGGGAAAGAGAGTATGTTGGGAACCTCAGGAAGTTGTTCGAAAGATTGAGAAAGTTTCAGCTGAAGCTTAATCCAGCCAAATGTACGTTTGGGGCTACCTCGAGAAAATTTCTAGGCTTCATCATCAGCGAGAGAGGCATTGAAGTTGATCCAGATAAGATAAAAGCCATACAAGAACTACCACCTCCACGCACACAAAAAGAAGTCAGAGGATTTTTAGGGAGGTTGAACTGCATCACTCGGTTCATTGCTCAACTTACCAACCAGTGTGACCCAATTTTTCGACTCCTTCAAAAACTTAATCCGGGAGAATAGAACGAGGAGTGCCAAGTGGCTTTTGACAAGATAAAATAGTATTTGTCTAGTCCGCCAGTACTAGTACCGCCAACTCCAGGAAGACCGTTACTATTGTATCTGACTGTGTTCGAAAATTCAATGGGTTGCGTACTGGGGTAACATGATGAGTCAGGAAAAAGAGAAAAGTCGATTTACTATCTCAGTAAAAAGTTCACTGAGTATGAGGCAAAGTACTCGTCAATTGAAAAATTCTGTTACGCTTTGGTTTGGGTAGTTCGGAGGCTCAGGCAATATATGTTAATTTCAAAGCTGGACCCAATAAAGTACATGATAGAATCACCTGCACTCTCAGGAAGAATGGCACGATGGCAGGTCCTACTATCAGAATACGACATCATCTATGTGAGCCAAAACTCGATAAAAGGGATTACAATAGCTGATTTCTTAGCAACTCAAACAATAGAGGAATATGAGCTATTGAGATTTGATTTCCCAGATGAAGACTTGATGTGAATTACAGGAAAAGAATGTGAGTCATCCAAAGAGAAGTCATGGAAGATAAGCTTTGATGGTGCATCGAATACATTGGGGCATGGGATTGGAGCAGTCTTAGTGTCACTAGAAGGGAACCATTATCCGTTCACTGCCAGGCTGAATTTCTTCTATACCAATAATATAGCAGAATATGAGGCTTGTATCATGGGACTTCGTGCAACTATTAAATGAAATGTTAAAATCTTAGAGGTGTACGGGGACTCAGCGTTGGTGATATACCAAATCAGTGGAGATCGGGAAGTGAGAGATTCAAAATTATTTAAATACAGCGATCTAGTGGCAGTACTAATTAAAGAATTCAAAGAAATAACTTTTAATTACTTCCCACGAGAAAAAAACCAATTGGCTGATGCCCTGGCCACTT
This sequence comes from Gossypium arboreum, assembly GCF_025698485.1. Lineage (NCBI taxonomy): Eukaryota > Viridiplantae > Streptophyta > Magnoliopsida > Malvales > Malvaceae > Gossypium > Gossypium arboreum. Next base: position 108,764,738 of record NC_069075.1, on the reverse strand, counting down.
TGGCTTCAATGTTCAAAGCAAACAAAGAAACATAAATAATGTCTCTTCAAATGAGCATATATGAAGTCCCTGCACATTGTTTCAGTATTGAAAAAGAGCCAGATGGGCGGCTATGGTTCTATGATATCTTAGAATATGTCAAGAATCAAAAGTATCCCGAATAAGCAAATGAGAACGATAAAAGAACAATCAGAAGAATGGCAGTAGGATTTGTTCTTGATGGGGACATTCTGTACAAAAGAGGAAAAGACCAAGTGCTCTTGAGATGCGTAGATGTTGTTGAAGCCAGTAAAATACTTGAAGATGTCCATGAGGGAATTTGTGGGACACATGCCAATGGTTTCACTATGGCCAGGAAGATTATGAGACTCGGTTACTACTGGCTGACGATGAAAAGTGACTGCATTAATTTTGCACGAAAATGCCATAAATGCCAAATTTATGGTGATAAAATTCATGTAGCCCCTTCGCCCCTTCATGTCATGACTTCTCCGTGGCCTTTTTCTATGTGGGGCATGGATGTTATAGGGCCAATTCCCCCAAAAGCTTCTAATGGACACCGATTTATTTTTGTAGTGATAGATTACTTCACGAAATGGATAGAAGCCGCTTCATTTGCTAATGTGACAAAAACTGCAGTTTGCAGATTCTTAAAAAAGGAAATTATTTGTCGATATGGTTTGCCTGAAAGAATCATTTCAGATAACGCCTTAAATTTGAACAATAAGATGGTGAAGGAAGTGTATGAACAATTTTAAATAAAGCATCATAACTCCTCACCCTATCGCCCGAAAATGAATGGAGCAGTTGAAGCGGCCAACAAGAATATTAAGAATATTATAGGGAAAATGACCGAGACATATAAAGACTGGCACGAGAAGCTACCGTTCGCTTTGTATGCATATCGCACATCTGTGCGGACATCTACGGGAACAACTCCTTTCTCTTTGGTTTATGGAATGGAAGCTGTGCTACCCATCGAAGTTAAGATCCCTTTTTTACGAGTCTTAATGGAGTCGAAACTAGAGGAAGCAGAGTGGGTTCGAGCTCGATATGACCAGTTAAACCTTATCAAAGAAAAATGTTTGAAGGCAATCTGTCATGGACAAATGTACCAGAAGAGAATGGGTTCGAGCTCGATATGACCAGTTAAACCTTATCAAAGAAAAATGTTTGAAGGCAATCTGTCATGGACAGATGTACCAGAAGAGAATGATTGTGGCCCATGACAAGAAAGTACGGCCAAGAGAATTCCACGAAGGAGAACTCGTACTGAGAAAGATTCTTCCAATACAAAAAGACTTCCGAGGAAAATGGGCACCAAATTGGGAAGGACCATATGTCGTAAAGAAGGCTTTCTCAGGTGGAGCTTTGATTCTCACTGATATGGATGGGAAAGAGTTACCTAACCCAGTGAACTCAGATACTGTAAAGAAATATTATGCCTAAAAAAAAGAAAAAAAAGATCAAGGTAAAAACCCAAAAAGGGCGTCTTGATGAACAAAAAGGATTAGGATGAAAACCTGAGAGGGCGTCCTAATGAAGCAAACCTGAGCTTAAAAAAAGCAAGGTGATTGGAACAGTGGGTCAAACGACAAGGCTATAGTATTTGATGTGACAGCCCTAATTTGACCCTAGTCGGGAAGTGGTTTCGGGACCATAAAATCGAGTCATAAAAATAATTAATTGTTATATTCTATGCTTATTATATGTGTACATGCATATGTGAAAGTTTCATGCTCTAATTTTGTCATTTTTATGTGAAATTATTAAATAGGACTTATGTGAAATAATTGTGGAAGGTGATAGGTAATTTTAAAAAGGGGTCTATTAATACATGTCACAAAAAGTTTGGACTTACATGTCAAATATCCAATTTTTTATTATGGTGGCCGGCCATAATAATTGTTGAAGGGCAATATATATGTTTAATTAAATATTATAATAGGAATTTGCATTATTTTGAAATAAAAAAAATATTAATTGAAATAAGAAAAGAAGAACAAAAGGTTTGGTTCATCTTCTTCCTTGCTTAGCCAAACCTTAAAGAAGAAAGGGGAGATAGCCATTCGGTCACTTTTGAGCTAGAATTAAGCTCAAGAGCAAAGAGGGTCGAAGTTGGATAGGGGAAAAGAGAAAGTAATTGAGTAGCCTTTCCGCAACCGTTCAAGTATATCCGAGGTAAGTTTTGAGTAGTCACATTTAGCATGTAATTGATAATGTCTTGATATGTGTATGATAACTGTACTGCGATCTATTGATTCTATTTGAATATAGTTGAGTGACAAATAATTTAGGTTTAAGGCTTAAAGTCGAATAGACATTAGAAGTTAAGCTTGGAAAGTAAAATGGACATATATTCTTATGTATGTTATTGAGCCAAAAGTTATATGAATGGTGCCCATGTTATGCTATTATTCGAATGGAATAAATGAACTATGATTGTGAGATGTTATGTGAATTGAATTTTCTTGCGAATAAGTATGCATGACATTCAGTGATGTATATCCAGACTTAGGGTCCGCAGGCTATGTGCTGGAATTATATTCGGACTTAAGGTCCGCAGGCTACATGCTGGAAATATGTCTGGGCTAAAGTCCCGCAGGTTTCGAGCTGGTATTATACCGAGTTTAAATTCCCGCAAACTTGTGCTGGTAATTGGTTTCAAGTCCTAAGACCTGACAGGCTTAATGCCAATAAGTTGAGTAAGATTACAATATTGAATGTTCGCAGTAAACCATCGTCGAGTAAGTACTATACATTTAAAATGTTTAGGTACGTATTACTTACTCATCGGTGAATTGATTTCGAAGTGAATTATTAGCATCAAAGAAGAATATATATATATATATATATATATATATATGATTGATGGTTATATTTGCGAATATGAGAATAATTTAATCGGACATGGTATATTTGTATATGAATTATAAGTTAAAATTTCTTTATGTACTCATGTACATTCAGTCAATGATTTTGTGAATTATTAGTATTAAAGAATAATACTTAAGTGTGAATGATTGTTATATCTACGAGTAAAACAATGACCTATTCGGTCAAATGTTGTTAATTTATGAGATTATTTGATTTAAATGCATCTTATGAATTTTAAGTAGAAGACAAATATGTGCTGAGAAATCTATGTATATGTTTATGTGTATTCGGCCATGAAGCAATTTGAATTGAGAATAAGCCTGCTTAAATGAATGTTTCGATTTTCGATAAGTTTTTAATTGTTTGTGATGCTTAAAACTTACTAAGCTTTGAAAGCTTACTCTATTCTTTATTTCTCTGTTTTATAGATTGTTGATTTTGGCCACCGACTCGGGGATCGTCAATAGTTCATCACACTATCGATCTTTTTGGTACAGTTATATTTTGGACTCGATATGGCATGTATAGGTTAGGCTGATGGTAAATATGTTTTGAAATTGTAAATATTTTGGCCATACGAAAATGGCGTATAACTTAAATATCAGTATGTATTTCAGCTCGATCTCTGTTTATGTTTATTGACACTGTGAATGAGATAATTAAATGTTTAGTTCGGTAATACCTCTTAGCCTTAATCCTGTGATCGGATTTGGGTTAGGGGTGTTACATTTGAAGCATCTTTGAAAGCTCGAAATCTTCTACGTAGGAAGCCATGCTCAAAATGATTTTTGATTAAGTAACATGGAAGAAATCATACGTTGAATATCTACAGCATTTGTATTTACTGAATGCGATTCCCTTTTCTTTATGACATTTTTTTTACTATCCTTGGTTAACCTTTTGTTCATTACTTTCGAAATAAATAAATGTGAAGTACTTCTTTTGTACCTACCTGACCATTTTCATGCATCTCATTGTATGGTTTATTTGAATGATAAATAGTAGAATGACATACTTTAAACAAAAGAAATGTTGAGCATTACTCGGATGAGAATTTGATAAGTACGAGGCTTCAAAGCAAGGACAAAGTTCAACAGGGGGCAAAAAAGTGGTATCTGAGAAATACGGATTACTCGTAAAGCTGGAGAATGGGTACAAAGCCTAAAGAGAAAGTCAAGAATCGAAGCAATGAATGCATATCATCACAAAAATCGTGACGAAATGAGATATGTGACAAACAAATCCAAGGCGCATAGCATAATCATGTAGGCATACAGGCATTTAAGACAAGCATGTGCATATCATTGATAACATCATACATAACGTATGCAGGTCCTCTAGCAGAGCGAGAGGTTTTGATGATATTTATACTGGATCAAGGAAAAAGACACCTGAAGTTCCACCAGATGATATGTTTTGGTATCCTGATATTTTTATTTCTGTTTTTCAAAAAATCAACTCATGTTGCAAGAGGCGAGTTGAGCCTCGGGCCACATGCCGAGATTTTTCAATTTCTATTTTTTTAAAAAAATCAACTCATATTTCGAGAGGTGAGTTGAGCCTCGGGTCACACGCTGAGGTACCTTTAGTTCCTATTTTTCAAAAAATCAACTCATATTGTGAGAGGTGAGTTGAGCCTCGGGACACAAGCCGAGGTATTTTTAATTTTTGTTTTTCAAAAAAATCAACTCATATTGCGAGAGGTGAGTTGAGCCTCGGGTCACACGCTGAGGTATTTTTAGTTTCTATCAACTCATATTACGAGAGGTGAGTTGAGCCTCAGGTCACACACTGAGGTATTTTCAATTTTTACTTTATTTAAAAATTAACTCAAAAATCCGAGAGATTTTGCTTCCCTGAAGTTGCAGTGGTGCAGGTTGAAATTACAAGTCTGATCTCCATGAAGTTGTAGCGGAACCTTGAAGTTGTAGTGGAGCAAACTGAAGATATCAAACCTTATTTCCCTGAAGTTGCAGTGGAGTAGTGGAGCAGATTAAAGCAACAAGTCTTATACCTCTGAAGTTGCATGAAGTGGATCAAAACAACAAGACGCAGTGGAGTGGATCAAAGTAACAAGACGCAGTGCACTAGAATGAGGCTACCTGAAGAAGAGAAGCATCAAAGAAGTCAAGACTCGGCGAGACCTGCCAAAATTGGCCCTTTTAGGGTCTTTGCTCCATTCCTGTTACACGACAATAAGTAAAGAAGGGCAGCTGTTGAGGCCCAATTTTGGCAAAAGGAATAAACCAACTACCCACCCAATACAACCCAAAACCCAATTACTAAACCAAAACAGCCCAAAACCCAAGCCCAAACTAACCCTAATAGCCCAAATAAAAAAAAAACAAAAACCCTAGGTGCGCCGCACCTAGGTCTGCCACCACCTTCGGCCACCTACCCTCTGACTCAACTGCTCCACCGTCCGTGTCAGCACCGCCCATTCACCTGTAAAATCGGAGAAGAAATGACAGCAAGAATAGTTGTAATATCAGGTTGTAAAAGCCCTAAAAATGTAAACTAAGGGGGTTCTTTTTTTGGCTCTAACAAAATAAAAAAGAGAATACAAAGAATAGATTTCAATAAAAAAAAAAAAGCAACAAGCAATCAAGAACAGATTCGTGGAGCAAAGGTCCTTTTTTGTTTACCTTTCACTTTCTTTTTCTGCATATATATACATATTTCTTTATATTTCTTCCTAAAAAAACAACATATATATATAGATATAGATAAAAATATAAAAAAAAATACCTTTTAAATTTTTCGGCCACCGTGTACGGTGGCCGGTGGCGCAACGGCGATCCCTTCGCCAGATTCTGAGTTCGTCCAGAGAGAAATGAGAGAACCCCCCCTTTTTTTCTGAAACAAAGAAAAAATGAAATTTAAAAAAAAAAACTTTGCCTTATATAGAGGACTAAAACGACATCGTTTTAGTCTGGGTCTTTTAACCCTAAAACGACGTCATTTTGCCATAGCCGACCCACGACCCGACCCGCTCCACTCAGAGGATCTGCTTGTTTTTGATTAATGGGTTATTTGTGCATTTAGCCCTTCCGCTTTTTTATTACTTAGCAATCAGTTTTTTTTTTTGTATTTATAATTTTGCCCTGTAATTTATTTTGACCTTCAATTTAGCCCCTCTTGGTGCTGTGCGTCTTGGGAGGAGGGGATATTGCCCATTTTGATCCTCCCTTGTTATCCGCGTCCCAAATTGGTCCTTCTCTTCTTTATTTATTTTCAAATTGCTCCCAAACATCCATTTTAGTTTCAATTTAGTCCTTTTTTTCGCATCAATTTGTCTAACACGATTTTTTTTATTTTTATTTTTTTATATTAATAATAATAATAATAATAATATTATTATTATTATTATTATTATTATTATTATTATTATTATTATTCATATGTGTATTATTATTACATTATTGTTATTATTGCTATTATCCTTATTATTACTATTATTTTTATTTTTATTGCTATTGCTATTATTATATTGTTATTTTTATTTTCTATTACCAATATCATTATTATTACTATTATTATTATATATTAGTGAATACTTTTTATTATATATGTATAGGTATATATATTTATGTATAGTATTATTTTTTATTTACTTTATTTTAATATTTTTATTATATTATATTTGTTTTTTGTATTTTAATATTATTACTATTATCATTATTATTATTAATATTAGTGTGTATTTTTATTATATATGTGTATGTATATGTATTTATTTATATATAGCATTATTCTTTGTTACTTTATTTTAATATTTTTATTATATTTGCTTTTGGGTTTCAATATTATTATTATTATTATTATTATTATTATTATTATTATTATTATTATTATTATATGTATGTATTTATATAGTAGTATTTTAATTACCTTATTTTAATATTATTATTATATTATACACTTTCCTTTTTATGTTTATTTATTTACTACTTTATTACTAATTAATTTAACTTATTAATTATTATTATCATTATCACTATTGTTATTACTTTACTATCGTAATATAATATATTATTAATATTACTTTTATTTTCATTATTATTATTATTACTATTATTCTTTATTGTCATGGTTATTATGTTTATTTTCATAGCTATTATTTTTATCACTAATATTACTATTGTTATATTTATTATTATTACTTTTATTATAATTACTATTATTATTATAGCTTTTCTTTTATATATTTACGTTTTTTATATGGTACATTAATTCTATTTTATTATTTCATTATTTATTCACTTACACTTTTATGTAATTTCAAACTTTGAAAATTTCCTATTATCCTGTATCATTGTTTTGTTTCATATAATACTTATCTATATTTATATCATTATTATTTTATCATTTTTACTTAAATTATAAGTTTGTTTACACATACTACATAATATTTGTTATTTTTATTATCATTATCATCATCATTAACATACATATATATGTGTGTATTTTTTATGTGCATATTAGTATTTTTACCATTACTACAAATACTATTTCTTTTATTATTTTATTAGAACGTTATTTTTTTATTATTGTGAATATTATTGTTATGTTTATGCTAATATTATATTTTAATGTTTTTCATTAATTGTATCATCGCTTGCATTGGTTACAATTTCCTATCGCAAATGATATTTTTTATATTTTTAATCAATTTCAAAAATAAATAAGGCAACGTACCGATTTCAACACTAAGTCGCTGATTTCATCGCTATGTTTGGTGGATATCATTGGCTCGTGTTAAAAACGAGACGTCCTTCTGAAAAACCAAAAATTTCAAATTCTCGTATTTTAATAGGATCGTAACTAAGTATTAAGTTAAACTTGTATTTTGAGAATTATGACAACCCGTGTTTAACAATATACCAATTTTGGGCGTCGCGAGGGTACTAATACCTTCCTCGTGTGTAACCGACTCCCGAACCCTATTTTTCTCTGGATTTTTGCGTAGACCCAAATTCAGCCTTCATTTTGTTCAAAACTAAATTTTTTTTTCTAAAAAAGAATGTTTATTAGGTGTCCGATCACACCTAGAAAAATGGTCTGTGGCGACTCCTTTTCTTTTTAAAACTGAAATTCCATTGTCAAATTTTCAAATAATCGCCTCAACTAGCGACCAAAGCAAAATTTTTGCGTCGCCACAGAAATTATAGGGCAATCATCAAGGTTAGGTATTCACTTGTGTTCACAAGTGTGGAAGATCAAGTGTAACAAAATAAAGGGAGGTGAGTGATGGGGATGGCAATTTAAAAATGATAGTGAATATACCATAATTAAATATTTACATATAATCAACTTACTTTTCTTGCAAATATTGATATTACATATTTAAATAGTATTTTGATTTTGATAATTAAATTATCATTTCACTAACTTTAAAGTGGATGATATATTAACTCTTAAATATTCATTATTAAAATTCATTTTTTTTGTATAATATTTAAATTTATTCTAGCTTTACTTTTTAAAATTTTATTTTATGATTTTTTTAAATTTACTCGCTACAAATTTATATAATGAATTTGAATAATCAAAGTATAATTTAACTAATTTGAATTTGAATTTTGATGTGATTGCCAAGAGTTTTTCTCTCATTTCTCTACAAAATGAGATATTTTGGCTCTTTGCCTTTACGCCATCGGTTGAGCAATACCAACCTAGTCAGCCACCATTCCACCCCCATGCCCAATAAAAACCTTCCTCTTTCGTGTGTTATTCTTCCATCTAATTGTCTTCTGGGTTTTTTTTTTTCTGGTTCTGCTCCAATTGTTAGTGGGGCGATTGTTGGGATTTTGGGGTTGAAGACGATTCTTCTTTGAGGTTCAGGTTCTCTTTGGTGAAGATGGGTGGTTTTCATGTTATGGTTTACTCCACGGATGTAAGGGTGAGCTCGATGGAGAACGAACAACAATTTGGATCTATTTTGAGCAAACGTCTGCCAATAACTATGAATATATTTTTGTGCTAGGCTACATTAAGGCTAGTGTGTGTTTTGATGTTGTTGTGTAGGGCTTGCTAATCCTTAGCAATGGTAATGCTAAGGGTAGCAGACGGTGTTCCTTTTTGTTGATGATTAGGGTTTGGTTTACACGATCATCAAAGCCAAACTAACTAATAGGCTTGAACATGTGATGTTGATTCTGAGAGATTGTTGAATTTTCTTGTCAACTTCACGTTAAGTTGCAACTGACTTTAACAATTGGAAAAGTAAAATTAGAGATTAACACAGAAGTTGGTCATGCAGTTCAAAAGGACTTTTTACATCTGCAGGGCTTTATGGAAGGAATGATTGATTATCTTTAGTACAATATATTATCTAAGTTTAATTTACTCACCAACTTGCAACCTCACTTTTGTACATTAACTAAATCATTTTCTATATTCCCCTAAAAACTTAGGGCTAGTTTAGTAATATTTTTAAAAAGTACCGTGAAAAAGTACTTTTTGAAAAGTTTGGTTTAAGATTTAAGTGTTTAGTATTATTGTCAAAAAGTAATTTTGAGGAATAAAATATCCATTTTAGACATGGTGTTATCAAGTAACAAATATGCATTTAAATAATGTTCAAATTAGTTAATGTTATTATATTTTAGTAGGAATATAAAAATATATAAAAATAATTTATTATAACTTGTTAATATTTTAATATATGAAATATAAATTTTAAATATTTTAAGCAATAAATATTAAGTATTTATAAAATTTAATTAGAATATATAAATTATTTTTAAATATTTAAATATAACCATTAAATATTTATAATTATATATTAACACATTTGTATTATTTTAAAAAAATAATTTTAACTTCTCCTTCTCAAAAGTATTTTTCAAAAAAATATTTTTGAAAAGCCAAAAAACTTGTTTAGCATAATTTATTGAAAAGTGATTTTCAAGCTGAAAGTATTTTTTTTAAGCCCTACTAAACAAGCCCTTAATTAAAAACTAAACATAAACAATTATTTGCAATGAAATTTTGCTAAAAGATGTTTCTCACGATGACCAAGATAAATACTCTCAATCTTGCACAAAATACAATAACAAGACTTTGTTTAAATGGGCATACATTAGCTTACTAAAACTTCAATTAGTGTGAAATTCAACTCCTTCAATTATGATCTAGTAGATATTTAATATGGAATCAAATAATAGAGATCTTATAAGAATAAATTTCTTTTAAAAATAAGATCTCCTCAATCATGTTAAAAGTCTTCAAAAAAAATTTTTACGCCAGTCCAATAAATTATTGCTTTAAAGATTTTTCAATTAAAAATTGCTAACTAATATGATAAGTTGCACAACAGCTGAATTGCAAAACAAAATGTTACATTTGGACATATAACTTGCATTAAGAGGGCATTGAGCTCTCATATACCATACCATCTATGATTGCTATATACCTTTTGTAGAGGTTATAAGTGAGACTCTCTTTTGCACTTATAATAATATATATATTTATTTAAAGTTTAGGGATAAATTTAACTTATTTTTATTTTACACTATAATATTTAATTTTATTATTATTATTATTTTTATACTAATTATAAATAAATATATCATTTATTCAAACTCATCTTAACATGTGCAAAAAGAGTTTTAAATTTATACTGAGATTATCGTGTTGGAATTTAAAATTAATAATAAAATAAATTCAAATTTTAAAATCTTTGTACCAACACAGCTGAGAGGAGGCCGCAATTGTGGAAATAATAGAAGCAGAGCGAAACAACTGATACGATGCGGAATCATTGAGGACCCCACGAAGCATCCCTTGGTCTAGCTGAAGGTGGGACGGGCCCAACCTTGACGGTATATTTTAAAAAGCAAAAGACAAGTGTCTGAAATGTATTCATTGATTCCAGAACCTTCAATGGTAAAAGTGACATGGAAGTGTTAAACTTTCCGTCCATCAAACACGCTCTTTAATTACTCGCATACGTAAGTTCCCTATTTAACGTGGGGTAGAGTCCATTTCACTAAAAATTCTTATTTTAAAGTTGAATCATTTAAATGTTTTATATTCTTTTGGAAATAAATTATATTAAATATTATTTTAAAAGTATAATTTTAAGTGTCAATAAAATAATACTATATAAATAAATTTTAAAGATAATAAAATATTATTATACACTATTTATATTTAGTATCTTTTTAACTTAATTTAACTTTAATTAAATCACTTAAATTAATTAATTTTTCAATTATAAAAAAACATCTTTTCTTTCTTTCTTTTTATTACAAATTTTAATCATTTTATTTTTTTCATAAGTTAATATTTTTTGAGCAATCAATTTTAAAAAATAGTAATTTTTGTATAATTTTTTTATATAATTGACACATGGATTTGGTAATTATTTTATATTGAATCCCAAACTTTAAACCTTGAACCCCAAATCTCGAGGTTCAAGGTATGGATTCATAGTTTAAGTTTTAGAGTTTAAGATTTAAGGTTCAGATTCAATGTTTAAGGGTTCTGGGTTCGGGGTTCAAGGTTACAAGTTTGGTGTTCAAAGTTTAAGGGTTTGGGGTTTTAGGTTTTTTGGATTTAGGGTTTGAGATTTTAAATTTAAGATTCATGGTTTGGGATTCAAGGTAAAAAATTACAAAATCATGTATCAATGATATGAAAAAGAATTGTTAAAATATTATTAAATAATTAGAAATAGACCATTAATAACGTGTTGGGAATAGTCCAAAAATAATTTTTTTATGGATGAATGTATAATAATAATTTTATATCTTTAAAATTTGATGATGTGGTAAAATTTTATTGGTGCCTAAAGACCTTAATTTTTAGGATCATTCTAATGTAAGTTATTCCTTCTTTTTATGGCTTAACGCTCAACTTGGTTTCTAAATTAGATTTATTTTTTCATTTTAATATGTAAATTGTTTGTTGTGCCTAATTGATACTTAAATTATAATTTTGTTATTTGATTTAGCCTCTCTTTTTTTTTAACAGTTAGGGGTGAGTATTCGATCGAATCAAATGAAGAATTTCGAGTTGACGAACCCTATTTTATCATCTTAACTCAATTTGAAATTTCTCGAATCGAGTCGAGTGAGATGGAATTCAAATAAAATATATTTATTCGAGTTAAATTTAAAAAAAATGACATTGGATCCTTGTAACTACATCACCTACCATAATCAAATTTATTATTACCTTGCATCTCCTCATAATTTATTTATTAATATTTTATATTGCTTCAATTATCTTCTAATTTTTGTCACTATATATTTTAAATTTAAAATATATTAAATATAAAAATGTGATTTTTAATAAAATTTATCTTAAAGATAAAATGTGAAATTGAAACCAACATAAAATTTTAACACAAATATTTTATGGCATCATCAATAGTTCAATTTTAACATAAATTTATAATGATTTAATATGATCAAACAATTCAAATAATATAAATTGTACAAAATGTGAAATTTAATTTAATAATATAAATAGTAGATATAAATAAAATTATTACTATTTAGATTTAGGATTTTTTATGATTTTTTATTTGGGGTAAAGAGTGAAAATTAAAAGTTTAGGGGAAAATAAAAGATTTTAGGGTTGGGGGAGTAAAATTTTGGGGGGGAAAGTAAAAAGCTTTGGGGGTTTGTGGTAAAAATATAAAATATTATAGTTTGGTATTCGGTTTATTCGGATTTAAAAATTAAACTAGATTTGAACTCAAAATTCAAAAAAAATTCGAGTTGACTAGAATAACTCGATTCATTTAACTCGAAATTCAATTTTTTTTTATTTTTTCGAGTCGACTCGAGTTTTCCTCACCCCTAGCAACAGTATTAAAGAAAATCGATTATCACGTGACGACAGTCAAAATATGTCACAAATGTGTCATGTGGCATCTTTCAACCAATCAAAATGTGCCTCGTGACACTTAAGGTTATTTCATTTACTTACAATTAATTGAACGTCTATCAATTGTTGATCGACATTGACCATAGTTGACAGGTGTTGACCACTCATTGACCAAGTTGGTCGCACTACTGGAATGTGTTACATCACCCTTCCCTTTTTGTTTTTTGTTTATAATGTATTGTTTAAAATATAAAAATCATATAATATATAAATAATTAAAAAAGCTTTAAAAGAAAAAAATCTAAAATACATAATTATAAATTTAAAAATCAAAATATTATATAAAATTGAAAAAATTCAATTTTATTTTGTTAAAAACTTTAATTTTAAAAATTCAATATATATATATATATATATCTAAAATTATAAAAATTCAAAACTTTATATATAAACTTTTATCACCTCTGTCTATTTTGGAAATTTAAAATTTAGTTATATATTTTTGAATTTTCAGAATTTAAGAGTTTTGAAAAAAATACATTTTATATAATATTTTGATTTTTTAATTTATATATATTTTATATTTTTATTTAAATTTTTATATAATATTTTGATTTATATACATTTTAATTTTTTCAATTTTTATATAATTTGAAAAATCTAAAAGAATGCAAAACATGTCAATCAATATTTCATTTCAACAAAAGTCCTTAGATCTCTGATTAGACCACAATTGGATGAATTGATTGAGATTACATATTAGGATCATGTTTGATAGGCTAAATGCTAGAAAACCTCCAACTATCTCAGTCATTAAAGTATTTTTTGTTATAAAATAAATAGACAGAGAGTAAAGAACAAAGAGAATAGAAAAGCGAAGAGAGGGCATATCTTTATTGATCAATCGGGATATTTACAAAGTTTTTGCAAAATCTTTATTTACATGCATAAGAAGTATAAATGAAGTAGAGATTTACTTCTAATGACTATTAGAATTTAAAGTACATCAAAAACTTATCTTGATCTTATGAACATCCACTTAATAAGATATTCATAACACTCCCCTTAGATGTCCATTGGTAGATAATGTGCCACGTTAAAACCCTATTAAAAAAAAAACCTTATGGGAAAAAAATTACTAGTGAAAGAAAAAGAATACACATATCTATAATACACATAATATATTGTCTCATTAAAAATCTTACTTGGAAAACCCAATAAGACAAAACCTCGATTAAGGGAAAAGAGTACAACACGTATTTACTTTCTCTCATGAAAACACCACATACTTTCACATATTCTATGTATTCAATCTTGAATACTAGTATTCCAAATAACTTTTTGAATTAATTTGCTAAGCATTTATATCACTATTCTTTTGAAAGTCATGAGTAAGGGGAAATTTTGAGAAAATATATTTTGATCTCTTCTGGAGTTTCGACAATAATTATAACAAACTTTAATCATGATTCCTCTATAAAATACAAATAAGTATTTTGGATCATTTTATATTAATCCTCTTTCAACTACTATTGATTAAGTCAAATTTACCACATATGTTTAATTATTTCAATTTATATAAGTGAACAATATCTTAATAATTTCAATATGCTTTTGGCATTCTAAATCCTTCAAGGATTTTAATATAAACTTTATTATATGTTCATAAAGGTTATAACAATAACCATTAGATGTAAGTTAAATCTTTTATGTACTGCCAGTTTAATAACATATCTAAAGATTATTGTATCTACTACAAAAGAATATTATATCTTTTCATAATCAATGTCAGGACTTAGCGAAAAACTTCATATTTTTATTTCGCTTTTGCAAAACTTTATACCTTTAGATATTTGGACTATTGGTCCAAAAACTCTACAAATTTAATTGTACTCAAGTTGCGTCTTTTTATTTTGAACAATCTATTCCATATCTATATTTCTCACTAGATTTATTCAAAATCCTCATTTTATGTCATTATTTCGACAATAATATTGCATGCAAAACCATTGTCGACCACTTTTATTATCAATTTCACATTTTCTCGAATTGACTTAACTTATCAAGATCTCTTATTTTCACTATTTTAATCTTCAGTTTCAGATACCTGAATCTTTTCTTGAGTTTTACTTATTAGTTATGTCTTGGGTCTCTTTTAGAGCACCCGTCTCCATTATATAACCATTTAGAAGAATTATTTTCTTTTACGAGAATTTTCATATTTGGAACTTGTAATGAGTTATTATTGTTGAACTTCTGATTCAAATTACTCTTTCCCAAACTCATTACAATGTATTATTTCACTCCCATTAATGTCAAGAAAACTATCAAATCAAAATAGTAATCATAAATCATGTCATAATTGAATCTCCAATACATTTAAAACATATAATAATACAAGGAGACACGTAATTAATATATATTCCCAACTTTCTTTGAGTATTCACTCATTTTTGTTGTGGTGGAGTAATTGGAACATATACATACATACAAAAATTCAAAGATGAGAAATATTTAGCTCTTGACCAAAAATCAATTTTAATGGGAAGTATTTATAACTTATTGGTCTGATGCGTACAACACGTAAATCAATATAATCTCATGTCGAAATAGGAAGTTTAGTTCTCATAAGTAATGGTTTAGACATTAACCAGAAGCGTTCAATCAATAATTTCTCTAAATCATTATACGAATAAATAACAAACTTTTATAGAAGTTTTTCAAACTCAATCAGTAAAAGACTGATATATAAACTCATCAATATTAGTAGGATGAATTGTCTTAATTGCATGATCTGAAATTAATTATTTGAACAAGTAATCTTGCAAACGACAGGTTGCAAGTTGGTAACACATATACAATTATTTTATAGATGCATCTACCAAAATCATAAAATATCAAAACTATCCACATGGTGGATGAATGAGCTCATATTCATTTCAGAAATGCAATACATTAAATCTCAATTTTAGCTAATGAGTTTCTAACAATCAACAAATGAGAATTCTTTAAATTAAAGAATCTTCTGATTTGTTCATATTAATTCTCAATTAATTTTTGCATCATATATGGTCCAAGATGTTATAATTGGTCATGCCAAGTAGTAAATGCATTTGTATCAGTAAACTTCTGGTTTACTTTAACATGCATTTCAATTGTACTAATAATGTCAATATAAATTATGACAAATTGATAATTTTACTGTCATTCATTTTACTTTGTATCCACATATAAGTACTATTATGACATTTACCACTAGAAATGTCTAAATCAATGTGAAGTTTATAATGCCACTAAATCAACAAAATAAATATAATTTCCAAATAATTATATGCAATATTCGCCTGTGAATATGCCAAAATCTTCAAATATCCAAAAAAATAATAATAACATTGCAACTTTAAGTGCATCCAACCATAATGAGCTTTATATAAAATCAGAATTTATCTATTCATGTTTGTCATAATTAGCCTCCAATTATAATCAACATGATATAATAAAATATAGCCGAAGATCTTTAACACCATTGTCGTCACCTTGGCTATTGTCACGAGTTACAAATACTAAAATAACTATACTTTCATAAGAACATACTACATATAACTTATAGAATCTTATGATACTCTAATAAATTATTTGTACTTTATAATTTAATCTAAATGGTATAATCCAATCATTCATAAATAAATAAAAATTCTCTTTAAAGGGACAAATATTACAAAAACTTATATGTTGTGTTGACAATTAATATATATTTAAACAATCATTTAAAAATAATATACTATAAAGTTTTATCAGTAAAACTTATGAACCCATTGATATTCAATAATATAACTTAATAATTTGATCAGACTTAAAACAAATAAATACCTCAAAAAATTGAAACTCCTTACCAATTTAAATTGTGCTCTATAAAATTTAAAATTCATACTGAGATCAAATTTTTATTTCACCATCTAAAGCAGTCCATCTTGGTATTGAGCCTCTTAATATATACTCAAACCTTCTATTCAAGTAAGAATCTTTTACCAACTTTAATAAGAAGTAAAAAAATTAATTAAAATAATCTCAAATTAATTTAAATTAATTGAAAATTAATCTAAATATAAAACATTAAATAGATAAAAATTTCTTACAAAGAGTTGCAAACAGTAGTAGGTGAAAGACAGCAAGTAATGGAGAATCAGGAAAGTAAGCACTCAATTTGAATAGTAATCAGCATCAATAAATAGCCATTTGAAGAAGCAAATGAGCCAACGAAACAAAAAAATAAAGAGTAATTTTAGTGGGTGCAGGCTGAATTTTGGTATTATGGACGAGGCTTAATGGTTCGCAAAGTTGCCGTTGATTTAATCCACAACTAAGATAATTAAAAGAGAATCGTGCTGATAATGTATTATAAAATAAATAGACAGAGAATAATGAACAAAGAGAATGGGAAAGCAAAGAGAGAGCGTATTTTTATTTATCAATCGGGATATTTACAAAACTTCTCCAAAGTTTCTATTTATAGGCATAAAAAGTATAAATAAAGTAGAGATCTACTTCTAGTCACAACTAGAATTTAAAGTACATCAAAACTTATATTAATCTTAATGAACATCCACTTAATAAGATATTTATAACATTTTTTTATTTCAAATAAAATATTTGTTTAAAGATTTATGTTTAGGTATAAGTTAAAAGATTAAAAGATTAAAATTTTATTTTGAATTTAACAAAAGAATAAAAATGTGGATAAATAAAATTTATAAAGATTAAGATTTTATGTTATTTTAAGTTAATGTTCTTTTCTTTCCTTTTAATCCTATATTTGAAAATGTTTATTGAAAATTATAATATATTTTAATACAATGATCAGAGAATCTAGATGTTAAAAGTTCTTACTTCTCTAATTTTACCAGCATCTCATTAACTTTTTTCTTTTTTAATAATCTTATTACGAGTTCTGTTCATATTTACTCACATATTTGAACTTACAACTTTCTATACTAATAACAATATTCATACCAATTGAGCTAAAACTTAATCGATACTATCTCATTAACTTTTTTATATATTTTAATTGCACATTTAATATGATTTAATGATTTTCCTTTTTCTTTCTTTTACTTAATACGTAATAATGATATCCATACTTTTCACTGTACAATTTTTTTCATGAAGAGTATTTTAGGAAAGTTCTGGTGTGACCTACAATTTGTTAATTTATTGAATTTTTTACAATATAAATAACTAAAATTTTACAAAATTATTACTCATAATTTAATAACTCTGAATCTCTAATTTTTTAAAAATAAATTTATGAAATTTTGTTGAGAAATTTATTTAAGGAGGTTTTCATAGAATTTTCCTATAATGATTGAAGCTATATATCTTCATTGCTACTTTAAATAAACGATGAGTTGGTGATTAATGTCGTACTTATTAGCTTATAATATCGTCCCTTTAATCCCAACTCCATGGGCCATTGATTTAACAATAAAAGGGTCTAAAAGAAACTGAAATTTTAAGTCTTAAGTCTTCTTTTCCTAAAGATATAATAATAATTTGCAATTTAAGAAATTTGTATAATTACAATTACACTCCAACCTATAATTATAGTAAATTAAAAATATTACCATATGTGTATACGTGTACACACCATATATTTAAAACACATTAAATTAAAATGAAAAGTATAGTTAAAAATAATACATGAAAAACGTATGAGATTAAAATGTGAGTAAAATGATATTTAAACATATAAATACATCATATTAAGAATACTAAATAAATACACTAACTCAATCACAACTATATTAATATATAGAGTTAATGGAAGTAACAAAGTATGTATAATAAAAAAAGTTTTGGTTGAATAGTATATTTAAGTTTCTTTTAATACAATTGGTATGAATTTAAATCTAATATTTTAATTGTTTTAAATAATAAAAATTTGATACATACATGGATGGGGTGAAATTTATTAAAACTATTCAACTAAACTGTAAAAAAAAGTCAAATTGCAATGAATTTTTGAATGGGATCCAAGCAATTATGGGATGAGATGTTTGCATAGCGTTTGAAAAATATCTCTTAGCTTCGAAGTATACTTTGAATCACTCGATTTCAAGTTGGGAAGCTCAAGTTATGACCGTTTTAGTGAAGTTTGCACGAGCAGAATTTTTAGATGGGATTATTACAGAAAATTACAAGTTTCAGACTTTAATTCGAGCTTAAATTATATTGGATTCAAATTTTAGGCTTATTTTTTATATATGAGTTCAATATTTTATATATTAGTTTTATTATTTTATTATTTATTTATTTAATAGAATTTTAAGATTTTTTTATTTAAAATTATTTAGAAGTTTCTTAGTCAATAAAAAGTTCAATTCCTACAATTATTTCTTTAGGTTAATTAAAGTTTCTTTATTTCTCTTCGTAAGATTTTTAGTTAGGGCCATTTGTGAACTTAATTGAAGATGATTTTTCAAAGTTAGGGCCATTTGTGAACTTTATTGAAGATGATTTTTCAAAGGATTTTATATTGGTTGTTTTTATTGAAGCTTTGTTTTCAAAAGATTTAATTAGACATTTATCATAAACTAAAATATTTTTGAATAATATAAATTATTTTAAATACGAAAGGACATTTTAATAATTTCCATATCTGAGTTGATATCGTGAACAACCATATCAACTCCACTTATAAAGAAAAATAAAATTCATTAGTGAGAGAAAATTGTTTTTTTTTTTTTTGAATTTGCAGCAAAATCAAACCAAAAGATACTACTAACACTAATAATTTTGAACTCCACAAAAAAAATGTGAATATAGACACTTCTCTGTACATAGACAATGAAAGAGTATAACACCCATTTATGTTTGAATGAAAAGAATGGTGCTGCCATACTTGCCATATATATAGTCTCATGTATGGAGCCATCATCAGATGTCTGGCAATGACACTGGCAATGGCAATGGCAGGTGGTTTAATGTTGTTAGAACCCCAAAACCTTGGGTGCTATCTGTAACAAAGGCTCCAGAGCGCTGGGAGCAAATTTCCTGGCGAAAAGAAAACAAATGGAAGATGGTTGATCGTTATACCAGCATTCATGGCCTTCGTAGATTCTTGTGAAGAACTCTTCGGTGATGTCTGCACTTCCGAAAGTTGCAGGATGAGCCCCACCCCTCGACCAGTCTACCCATGTGATGCTTCTATTTGCTAACAGATTCGATGCCTGAATTGTTAACATGGTCGGGAAATAATGCTCATCGACATAACATGCCGGACGGCAAAACTGTTCGAACTTTGGGTAGTATGTGATGTCTTCCACTATGTTGACTGCAAGCTTTCGGTTAATTTCAAACCACTGGGAACCTTTACGCCATTGGGTGAGATTCACCTCTGGAGCCATACTCTCATTGTAACGGCCTTGACCATGTGGCCCAGGGTCATCAAATGCACCGATGAAGCTGTATTTGGACTTCTTTATGTAGTGGTAGATGACACTGAAATTATATAGAGGTATGCAGGATTCGGATAGGAGGATAAACCATTCATTGGATATGTCGAGCAAGGCATTGGCAAGGAGCCTTCTCTCAGCATCGCACATACTCATCTTTCCCCATTCAGAGACCTGTAGAGGTAGCAGATACAGATTCTTTATTCTACTTGAAATGAATTTCGAGTTAGTTACAACGTGTAAAATAGTAGATTCTTCTATCTTCCTATGAGAACCAATACAAGTAGTCATCTTTTTTTTCACATCTAGTTGCACTTAAGGAATGGGAATCAAAAGCCAAGATTAAATTCAGTGAAATCTCTTCAGGGAAATTCAATTATATTCTCCTACAAGTTGCTAACACATACAGCTATCCATACGTTTATCATGTTACAACGTGTAAAATAGTAGATTCTTCTATCTACCTATGAGAACCAAAACAAGTAGTCATCTTTTTTTTCACATCTAGTTGCACTTAAGGAATGGGAATCAAAAGCCAAGCATAAATTCAGTGAAATCTCTTCAGGGAAATTCAATTATATTCTCCTACAAGTTGCTAACACATACAGCTATCCATACGATTATCGTAACAACCTGATGCTAACCATAATTAGGCTATGCTTGACATTGTCTCCAGTTTCAACAAGCAACACTGATATGGTGTGCTATATAATACGAGGGTCTTAAGCCTGTGTTGCGATTTGAAGCAACAAAACAGACCCATGGACATGTAAATAAAAAGATCTCAAAGTGCAAGCTTCTGTCCAGGTTAGATGATTTCATATACTGAAGATAATGACGCAGACGGTTTGAATACAATCAAACACATCTCATGTCATTTCCTAATTTTGTTTATCAAACTGATATAGTATTGTGTCTTTGTGGCCATAATTTGCGCATTTTTGCAATGAACTAGCCGTGTACCTATATGTATGTGAGAACAATCCCTTGCAAAGAGGTAAATAACAACGATATAGCTAACCAAGAACCAATTAGAACCGGAACTTAAGTAGATAAAATAAGGACAGGCAAAAACTAACATCCTAGTGTTTTTTTTTATTCTTCTTCAAAGAGACAGCAGTGAGAGGCCACGATATGGTAGGTACGGTTCTATGTCTAACCTTCAAAAACCAAATTTCTGAAAGCAACTAAGCATACCAGTCTATGCTGCCCGGATTCGGGGTAAATGTTAGAGTATGTGCCTAACACAGTATACATAACCTTTTTCTTATATATGGAGTATCACACCCCATCTTATGTTTGAACGTGAGTCGGATGCAAATGTCAGACCAAGTATGCTATCATCACCCTTAGCATGGAAACTAAATAAGGGAAGTTCTCAACAAAATAAGAGAAAAAGTAGAGACAATAACTCACCATCACACACATAAGCAACTAAAAATACACACAAACCATGTCACAGAGGAATAATGGCGGAACCTATATTAAAACAATATACAAAATTGAGAAGATTTGAATAGCATACCTGACTTGGGATTTGTCTTCTGTAAAAAACCGAAGACGGAGGAAACTCAGCTTCGAATGAAGGCAATGAATGAACATAGACCGAATAAAGGCCTTGGTGCCCATCAAAAAACCTCTCCCAAAGAGGAGAAAGTGGCAATGGTCCCTTGGTCAAGAACATAAAAGCAATCTTGGGAACCCTATTAAATGGATACTTTTTTATACGAGGCATAAAAGATGCCCTCCATAGTAACTCTTCATCACTCATTGAATGAAGCAAATTTGAAGGAGGTTTCCTCCAATGATCCAAACTAGTCGTTTCATCTTCATCACAAGGCACAATATTAGACTTAACTGTTGCTATTACACTATAAGTTCCAAAATGCCGGATTGTATATATGCTAATCATAAAAAAGGCCATACACAGAGCAAGAAACAAGCCAAATAACTGAAGGACCCTTAATGGTGGAGTCTTGGATCTTGTTGTAACCGCAGGTTCTTTGCCTTCCTCTAATGAACCAACAGACCCAAATCTCGCTTGCATCTTTTAAGCTAATCCCAAAAACCAGAAACTCAAAAAAATTCAACTTCTGGGGGTTAGATCCAGAGACACCCACACTTGCTTTTTTGTTCTTTTACCGGTCAAATCAGTAAACTAAAAGCTCTTGCATTTTAGATCCCCCAAACGAGTAATTCAATGAAAAATTCCGACATGGGGTTGTTTCTAATATCTAACTAGCATTAAAAACTGCAGCCATTGTTAGCAATTTAAAACAATAATAGAATAACAGATCTAGAGCAAAAGAATATTGGATAAACAACGATACACCATTCTTAGCAACAAACTAAGATAAGATCAAAGTGAAAAGCTAGTCCTAGGCATTACCTAAAGAAGAGAAACAGAAGTTGAAGATAACTAAATGTACCATATGAAGAAATACAGATAAATAGAGGCTTTAAGAAAGGGGAAAAAAAACTAAAAATGTATGGTTAGAGTAGAAGTATGGAAGAGAAAATGGAAGTAAATGATGAAATGGGAAATGGGTTTTGGATTTTGTGAAACCTGAGGGATGTTAATTAGAATGTCGTTGTCTTTACACAGAGAAAGGAAGCAAGTTGAAGCTGGGAGAGTGAGGAAACTAGCTATTCTTTTTCTGGTCAAATTCTTATTTTAGTCCCTCTATTATACTCAAATTTGGAATCTAATTTCTATATTTCAATTTCAACTTTTTTTCTCAATTTAGTCCTTAAACTTGGATTTCATTATGGTATGCTGATGTAATGCTTTGCAATTTTATTACATCATCACTTGAAAATTTTAAAACATAAAGAATTTAAAAGTTACCAAAAAATAATAACCTTAAAATATCACATCATCATATTTTAATCGAGCCCAAATTCGTAGATCAAATTATAGAATCAGCGTGGACAAAAATAATAAAGAAACCAAGCTAAAAAAATTATTTAATTCAAGAATTAAATGTTACTTAATTTCTATTTTATCGAAATAAGAATAGGTTACAATTTTTTTGGAAAAGGAGATAGGTTTGAATCCAAGTCTTTGGTGCTTTTGGGTTGTTGGTTATGCTTCTATTTTTATAATATGATTAGTAATTTATATAATTAATATGGTTAATTATTTTGATTAAAATTTGACATCAATTTCTTTTTTTTTAAATATTTATTTTAACTCATCATCATGTATGAATTTTATATTATAAAAGAAGTTTTAAGAAAAACTCTTAATAATTAATGCCAATTATTTGAAATAAGTAATGATATTATGAAAGTAGATGGAACTAAATTTTAAAAAAATTAAAAAATAATGATTAAATCATAAATTTAATCATAATATAAGGACCAAAATAAAAAGTTAATCAAACTTTGTATTGGAGTTGGGAACGTGTCGGGACGCTGTTTGCATATAGGTGGCCATGTGAGGATGTGAAGACAGTATTTACTATTTAGGAGAAATGGCCACGTTTAGGTAAGTTGAAAGACATTCTTGCCCTGTCGAACATTCACAAATTCAAAAAGGGACAGGCAAAACCTTTAATCTCCATAAAAAGAGGAAATTCCAATTTTAGTTTACTTTAATTTCAATTTTTTATTTCAACTTTAATCCCAAAAATTTAAGTAAAAGAATTGCGGTTTGGCTCCTTACATACAATACTATAGGGATAGTTAAAGTATGAATTTTTTTTTTGTATATTTAAAATTTTATTTTATTTTTTATTTTTACGAATTTAACACCTCTATTTTTTTTAATTTATATTTCATTTTATCTTGGACCTAATACATGTCAAGTGTTTAACAAGGCACCTGTATGGAGGCTTTGATGACCAAAATTAAATTCAAGGAAACAATAATAGGGTATTTAAATTTCGA
Organism: Gossypium arboreum; assembly: GCF_025698485.1. Taxonomy (NCBI): domain Eukaryota; kingdom Viridiplantae; phylum Streptophyta; class Magnoliopsida; order Malvales; family Malvaceae; genus Gossypium; species Gossypium arboreum. Next base: position 108,740,679 of record NC_069075.1, on the reverse strand, counting down.
ATAAAATTAAATTAATTGGTTGAAATGATCTAATTTGGTTAAGCGATTTAATTCAATTAGATGTCGGTTAATGATGTTTTGAAAGTTCGGTTATCCGTTAATTCGATTCAAAATCGATAATTAACCGAACTTAATAAATAATAATACAAATTATATGTAGTTTATTAATTTGGTTAATTCATCAAATAATCATTATCAATTTATTTTTTATATGTTTTATACTTATTTTAACAAAAAAATAAAACATATAAATTTAGGTTAGCCAACTGAATTAACCAAAATATTTCGTTCGGTTAATTTTTTAAAAATTTTAATTGGATTAACGGTTAAAAGATTAAAAATTCAGTTAATTCGATTTGGTTAAACGTTTGAACACCCTACACAATAACACCTCTCACATCATTCAATATGATATTTAGAAATAAAAGCATGAACACCATTTTAATGTTAATTTTAAATATTTTAATTCATTTAAAATTGTATTCATTTTATTAAAGTATAGTAAATCTTCTCTATAATATATTCATATTCATTTGTTTGTTAAGATTCTATTTATTATACACCTATAAGAGTTGTTATAAAAGATAATTGTTGCAAATTTAGTATAGAATTCTATTGCAATTTCTATCAAATGAACAAAATGAAAATTAAGCTTAACAAGAACAAAAAAAAGTTAATTAATTCAATAAAATTAAAAGACGATAACATGTGCATCTGTTATCTTACGTTCTTTCACATGACTAATCATGAAGTTTGTAAATCTACTAAGTTCAATTAATCAAAAGATAACAATTAAATTAATTAATTTATCATTAGTTACTAAGTTCAAATAATCAATTTATAAGTTTATAATGTTTCAAGTTAATGGTAGAATATTTAATTAAGAACTTAATAATTTGTTGAATTGATATACTTGATTCCACTTATTAAAAATGATTTCATTTAATAAAATATGATTAATAATTTTTTTTCATATATTTTAACTAAGATCACTTTTATTCAATAAATTATAATTAATATGTTTGCTTATATGAAATTACAACTTTTCTTAAAATTTTAAAAATATACTTCATAATTAAGGATGTTGCTTTTACAAGTGAAAAATTGTTATAAAGAGTTAAAATAAAATATAAAAATCAATTCTATTAGAAATGTAATTGTTATAACGAAATATTGTTAGAGAAACTAAGTGCATTAATCAAATTATTCTATCAACTTAGTCGATAATTTGAATATTAAATGTAAGTAGAATATATTTTAATACATTTAAACGCATATTATTGACCCTTCGTCCTTCATGCATATATTTTAAATACATTCATGTCACAATTAAGTTAACATTTAACACTTAAATTGCTAATTAAGATAAAAGAAAAATAACCTAATGAATAATATTTTGAGGGTTTAATTAAAAGTTTAAAACTCAATTCAAATTTTAGAAAATAAGTCCATGCTCCTCTAAAAGTGTCTATGTCTTCACTTGCTTCCGTTTTAAACCTGTAAGGTTGGGATAGTTTTCATTAATCAAGAAAGCTCCGATTAGGACCCAGCATCAAAAGGCCACCATTTATAAGATTGCTCACCCAATACGTGCACGAGACGCCAGTATTTCAGTCCTTAAACATCCCGCTAATACTATTATCCACTCCCATGATTAACATAATTATTTTAATTTAAGACAAACACTAATACACGAAAAACAAGATAATATTAGTATTCCAAATAAAAAACATGATAATAAATAAGATTTGTAGAAACCACGACTTTTTATTTTTAAAAAAAGAAAAGAAAAAATTGAAAGTTATCACTAATCTTTTTTATGAGATGTGATCGAATCACTTCATAATTTGATCGTTTTAATGAAATATTTAATTTATTAAAACAACAATTTTTGGTCTACAAAGTTTAGAAAACGGGTTAGGGAGTCAGTTACGTACGCGGAAGGGTTAGCACTCTCGTTACGCTTAAAATTGCTACCTAATTGATTACTTAATGTCTTGGTGTCGAAAGTCAAAAACTCGAAAATAATTTAAAATACAATCCTTTTTTATATCAATGTTAATTTTACTTAAAAATTGCTTGAATGAAACAAACATTAAAGACCCTCTCGTCTCAAAATAACAAAGTATCACATCCCGTAAGTTAGGACACGACATATTGAACCTTTGAGAATAAGCTAGCCTTTATTTTTTATTTGAAATCTTATGTATTAAAAAAAGATATTCGGTCCTTTAAGTTCAACGAGAAAAAAAATCAAAACCCCGTAAGTGGGGGTACGACTTCTCGAATCTCTAAATACGGAACATTGCCTTATTTTAATTTTTTTTTAATAATAACAAGTGTTTTACTTAAACGAAATATATTTTTTATTTAAAACGGTGATATGCTAATAAAATTGTTACGGTAGTAAATAACAATAATATGAATACACTAATAAAAACAATTCATGATAATCACATGATATACTAACTTTGATGCTAATATGAACAATCAAAGAAAAAGAATAAAAATAAAATAACTAATAAAATGAATAATAACAACAACAATAATAATAGTAGTAATAATAAGCGGTAGCAAGATGTGCAAATAAAGAAATAAAGAATAGTACAATTTTAAAAAAAAAGCAAAAGAAGTAATAAAAATACATTTATATGAACAAATAAATAAATAGATATAAAATATACATGTAAAATCTATAAGGAATTGATATTAAATGAACACGGATTAAATCGAACTAAAACAAAATTAAGAGCCTAAATTATAATAAATGACTAGATAAATAAGGATCAAAATAAAAAGAATAAAAACTGAATAACCAAATCTAAAAAGAATAGAAAAAACGAAATAGGGCCTAAATAAAATGTGCGCAATAGAACGAGGACTAAATGGGAAATTATTCCCAATCCCCAAAGTGTGTCGTTTCACTAAGGACCGAAATGGAACAAAAATAAAATTATGTAGATAAATTTAAAAAAGTAAAAAAATAAAATAGGACTATATTTAAAACTAAATAAAAGAAGGAAGGGTTAACTGTGCAAATACCCCTTCTAAATCAAAATAAGCAGATCCTCCAAACGGGTCGGGTTGGCTAAAAAAGGCACCGTTTCAGTTGTCCGCCTTCCCAAATGGTTTGAGGACCAAATTGAATCAAACATAAAAATGAATGGTGAAATTGAAAAAAATAATAAGAGAATAGGACCCAATCGAATTAAGCTTCAAAAGCAGAAGGGCCCATTGTGCAAATAGACAATCGATAAAAAAACGCGCGAATCCTAGGTCGGGTCTGGTCAAAGCGTAGGTCAAAGGCAAAGAAACGAGGTCGTATAAATACAAAAAAAAAACACCCCACAAATCTTCATTTCAGTTGCAGTTTTAAAAAAAAAAACCAAAAAAGATATTTCTTTTCACTGTTCTTTTGTCCCCTCTGCCATGGCTCCAAATACCCGCCACCATGGTGGTCATTCGGTTCTTAAAACAAAGACCGCCAGACACGATGGTCGGAGAAAATAAAAAAGTGTAATTTTTTTACTTTTCGAGTCCCCGAGCCCACAAGACATCGTTTTTCATTGGAAACGACGAACCTCGGCAGCCTACGGCGGCAGCATATGAAAAATCGGTAAGATTTCCACCTTTTATCTGATTTTATGCCTATTTCTTTGAGAAATAAAAAAAAACAACAACAAAAACGAAAAAAGAAAAAGACCACCTTTAATAATTTTTATTCTTCTTTTTATTTCTTTTTTTAAATAAATAAAAGATAGGAAATATGAAGCAAATCACCTTTTGAAATTTTTTTTTTCTGTTTTTTATTACTCCGATCTGTGTCTAAAATACATTGATAATGTTCATGGCTTTTATAGCCGATTTTACATTACATATTCTATTGTTTATTTTACTGTTTCCTGCTATCTAGGCTACTATTCTTGTTTCTACTTCTGTGGTCTTCTTTTGCAAGCTTGGCACTCGGTCAACGGAGGAGAGGAGCAACCTTCTTGCTGTTTTAGTGAAACGACGGTAGAGGATGTCAGGTCTCGGGATGAGGGGCTGACGTAGGTTTTTAGCTTTCTGAAAATTTTTTTAAGTTGTTGGGCCTGTCGAGCCTTGTAATTTTGGGCTATATTAGGTCATTGTAGTTTAGGCTGATAACTATTGTAAATGGACTTTGATGTTTTGGACTTATTCATTTATTTTTTTGTTTTATTTATTTGATTTGTGGGCCGGGCAAATTGGGCCTACTACAGGTGCCTCTCTTTGCTCATTGTCGTGTAACGAAAATGGAGCAAAGACTATTAAGAAGGACCAACTTTGCCCGACCTTGCCGAATTTTGACTTCTTGGTATTCATTTTCTTCAAGTAGCCTCTTTCTAACCCACTGCAACTTCAGAGGTATAGAATTTGTCGCTTCAATCTACTCCATTGCAACTTCAGGGAGATAAAATTTGTAGCTTCAATCTGCTCCACTGCAACTTCTAGGAAATAAGATTCACTACTTTCAATCTACTCCACTGCAACTTCAGGGAAATAAGATTTTCTATTTTTGATCTACTCCACTGCAACTTCAAGGAGATAAGATTTGTAACTTCAATCTGCTCCATTGCAACTTTAGGGAGATAAGATTTGTAATTCGTAGCTTTAATCTGTTTTACTGCCTCTTCAGAGAAATAAAATTTGTAGCTTCAATCTGCTCCACTACGACTTCGGGGAGATAAGATTCGTAACTTTAACTTGCCCCACTACAACTTCAGGGAGATAGCTTTAATCTGCTATACTGCAACTTCAAAGAGATAAGATTTGCTATCTTCAGTCTGCTCCACTACAACTTTAAGGAGACAAAACTTGTAACTTCAACCTGCTCCACTACAACTTTAGGGAGATATGGTTTATAGCTTTAATCTGCTCTACTGCAACTTCAGAAAGATAAGATTCACTATCTTCAGTCTACTCCACTGTAACTTTAGGGAGATAAGACTTGTAACTTCCATTTGCTCCACTGAAACTTCAGAGAGATAAGGTTTATAGCTTTAATCGGCTCTACTGCAACTTCAGAAAGATAAGATTCGCTATCTTCTGTCTGCTCCACTGCAACTTCAGAAGATAAGACTTGTAACTTCAACTTGCTCCACTGCAACTTCAGGGAGATAAGGTTTATAGCTTTAATCTGCTCCACTGTAACTTTAGAGAGATAAGATTTGCTATCTTCAGTATACTCCACTGCAACTTCAGGGAGATCCGATTTGTGGCTTTAGTCTACTCCACTGCAACTTCAGGGAGATAAGATTCGCCACGATGACTATAATCCATCCCACTGTAACTTCAGGGGTATAGAATTTGTGATTTCATTGATCTGTAACACCGTTCTTTGAGCCTGTAGAATCCATTTCATAGGCCTATTTATGCCTAGTGATTAGGATGTCATGATCAGGATGAATCGAATTCTCCTAACTAGATGTGTATGAATGATATTTGCATGAATGCAAAATGTCATTTTTCAAGAATGGTCCCTTTTTAATGCTTAGGTTGTCATTGCTCACTATTTATCAAGGTTCTATCACTGATGTTTTTCCTTGCCTTCTTGTTCAGCTAGTATCTTTTATAGAAAATTTGAAGAAATAGTCACAATTTAGACTATTCTTTCTCAAATGTTTCCAACCCTTAAGTTTGGTTAGTTCTGAATAGTGGTCCTATTTTCAGATCCCTATACTATTTAGAAACCTTTCAGAGCAATGTGCATAACTCCTTTTACTTGAATATTATTAGTCCATTAATCATGATTTTAATATAAAAATGCTTGAAAAAGATTATAACAATGGACAAGACCGAAATTTATTGGGAGCAAGGCTCGAAATGAATGGATTAATAAAAAATAGCAAACATTACTGAAATACAAGATGAATAAAATGAAAATAGGTGCCTCAGATATCATAGCATGAGCTTCTTCGCACTAACTTCTCGAGGACCCTTTTAAACTTGATATGTGTTTCAGAGATCCAAAGTACTATGTTGATGCCCCAAGATGTAATGATATTCCTTCTGAGAAGACTCAATCATCACATGTTCAATCTTCGATCTAAATTTGAGTTGCCTTTTTTTTGGGTTTTCAACTTAAAACCCATTTGGTCTCAATGCGCCCTTTACGGGTTTTCATCTTGGCCTCTCCCTTTTTTTTTCTTTTTTAAGTGAATATTTCTTGACTGAATTTGAATTCACAGGGTTAGGCAAGTTTTTACCATCTATCTCGATTAAAATCAGCGTTCCTCCTGAAAAAGCTTTCTTTACCACATAAGGTTCTTCCTAATTTGGCATCCATTTCCCTTTGAAATCCTTTTGTATGGGTACGATTTTTTTCAATACTAGGTCTTCCTCATGGAATTCTTTGGGACGAACCTTTTTGTTGTAAGCTCGTATTATTCACTTTTGGTACATCTGACCGTAACAGATGGCTTTTAACCTTTCCTATTCAATTAAGTTTAGCTGATCATATCAAGATTGGATCCATTCTGCTTCATTCAATTTCAATTCTGCCAAAACTCAGAGAGAAAGAATCTCGACTTCAATGGGTAAAACCGCCTCCATTCCATAAACTAAAAAAAAAGGTGTTGCCCTGGTGGAGGTTTTGACAGACGTTCGGTAAGCATATAGAGCAAATGGTAACTTCTCATGCTAATATTTATAAGTCTTAGTCATTTTCCCTACTATCTTCTTGATGTTCTTATTGGCTGCCTTTATTACACAATTCAATTTTTGGGCGATATGACGACGAGTTGTGGTGTTTGATCTTCAATTGACTACAAACTTTCGCTATCATACTGTTGTTCAAGTTCAATGTATTGTCGGATATAATCCTTTCTGGCATTTCATACCGACATGTGATCTCTTTTTTCAAGAATTTACTGACTGCCAACTTTGTGACATTGGCATATAAAGTGGCTTTTACCCACTTAGTGAAGTAGTCGATGACCACAAAGATGAATCGACTCACAAATATGAATCGATACCTTGGAAGCTTTCACAAATATGAATCAATACCTATTGGAAGCTTTTGGCGATATTGGCCCAATGACATCTATGCCCTACATAGAGAAAGGCTACGGAGAAGTCATAACATGAAGAGGTGAGGAAGGTACATGAATTTTATCTCCATAAATTTGACATTTATAGCATTTCTTGGCATAACTGATGCAATTTCCTTCCATGGTAGACTAATTATACCCGAATCTCATGATTTGCTTAGCCATTGTGAAACTATTGGCATGTGTTCCACAAACACCCTCGTGGACTTCTTTGAAGATTTTCGTAGCCTCGACAGCGTCTACACACCTTAGTAGTACCCGATCCTTTCTCCTTTTATATAAGATCTCTCCATCTAAGACATAGTTACTAGCCAGTCTTCTCAACGTCTTTTTATCATTCTTAGTTGCTTGGTCAGAGTATTCACAATTCTTGACATATCGTAGTATATTATGGTACCAAAGCTGGTTATCCTCTTCTTCTTCTTCGATGTTGTAACAATGAGCCGAAGTCTCATAAATACTCATTTGAATAGGCTTTACATCCTCTTATTTGTTCACTTTGACCATCGAAGCCAAAGTAACCAAAGCGTCAGCCATCTGACTTTTGTCTCGTGGAAGACAGTAGAAGGTGATGTCATCAAACTCTTTAATTAGCTCCAGAACCAGCATTTGATAATTGATCAACTTGGGGTCTCTCGTCTCTCATTCACATTTGAGTTGATAAATCACTAGTGTAGAATCTCTATATACCTCTAGCACTTTGATATTACATTTTATGGTTGCATGAATGCCCATGATGCATGCTTCGTATTCTACCATATTATTCGTGCAGTCAAAATCCAATTTACTAGTGAATGGATAATGATTTCCATTCGGGGATACCAGGACTGCCCCAATTTCGTTACCCAGAACGTTTAAGGCTCCATCGAAGTTTAGCTTCCAAGGATGACATTTTTGAGAATCTTCTTTAGTGTTTTCCACATATATTAGATCTTTATTCGAGAAATCAAAGTTTAAAGGCTTGTAATCTTCTAGAGCTCTGCTGGCCAGAAAAACTGCTATTGTGCTCTCTTTTATAGCCTTTTGATTCACATAGACTATATCAAATTTGAAAAGTAGAATTTGCCATCGGGTCATTCTTCCATTAAAAGCAGTCAACTCCATCACGTACTTTAGAGGATCGAGTTTTGAGATGAGCCAAGTTGTGTGGTACAACATATACTGCCTCAATTTTCGAGTTGTCCAGATCAGGGCGCAACACAACTTCTCGATTAGCGAATATCTTATATCATATTCAGTGAATTTCTTATTGAGATAGTATATCGCTCTTTCTTTTCGTCTTGACTCATCATGTTTACCAAGCACGCATCCCATGGAATTCTCGAATACTGCCATGTATAGTATCAACAGTCTATCCGGCCTGGGAGGCATCAGTACTGGGGCATTGGACAGGTAATGTTGACCTTGTCGAAATTTTTTTGACACTCCTCATCACAAACGTTTGGATTGTATTTCTTAAGGAGATGAAATATGGGGTTGCATTTCTCAGTTAGTTGTGAAATGAATCGGGCGATGTAATTTAGTCTTCCTAGGAAACCTCAAACTTCTTTTTGAGTGCATGGCGGAGGCAACTCCTGTATAGCCTTTACTTTATCTGGGTCGATCTCGATCCCCTTTTCACTGACTACAAATCCTAGCAATTTTCTCGACCTAGCCTCGAAAGTACATTTTGTTGGATTGAGCTTCAGCTGGAATTTTCCCAATCTTAAGAACAACTTCCTTAAGACTTGCACATGCTCATTTTTCGTTCTGGATTTTGCAACTATGTCGTTGACATAAACTTAAATTTCTTTGTGCATCATGTCATGAAACAAGGTTACCATGGCTCCTTGATATATTGCTCCCGTATTTTTTAGTCCAAATGGAATCACCTTATAGCAAAATGTTCCCTATGTGGTTACGAATGTGGCATTCTCCATGTCTTCAAGATGTATTTTTATCTGGTTGTATCCCGGGAAACCATCCATAAAAGAGAACAGCTAGTAACCTGTCGTGTTGTCTACTAAAGTGTCGATATGATGCAATGATAAATTATCTTTCGGGCTGGCTTTGTTCAAATCTCTGTAGTCTACGCACATTCGTACTTTCCTATCTTTTTTAGGGATGGGGATGATGTTGGCTACCTATTCTGAGCATTTAACCACTTGTAAGAAACCAACATCAAATTGCTTCTTGATTTCCTCTTTTATTTTCAGTAAACATCGGGCTTCATCTTTCGGAGTTTCTATTGAACTGGCTTGCACTCTTCCTTTATGGGGAGTCAGTGTACCACGATATCGGTACTTAACCCAGCCATGTCTTGATATGACCATGCGAAGACATCCTTGAAATCTTGGAATAACTCAATGAGGTGTCGCTTTGTCTTTGTGGCAATGCAAGCTCCAACCTTTACCCCTTTTTTTCCTTTTTTAAGCTCACAATTTCTGCCTACTCTTTGTAAGGTAGGATTTGTTTCTCATCTTGTTCTACCATCCTCAAAAAATCAGGAGATAGGTTACAGTCTCGATCATCTTTAAAATCCTGAGAATCCTCTATACACATATCTTGCTCAAAAGGAGATTCTGAGTCAGTAGCAGCGTCACTCATATCATTAATATCTGGAGACCTGTTATAGGGATAGAGAAAAATCCAAAGAATATACAAATCTAAGAATAATTATATGTATGGTATGATTATGAATGAAATGGAAAGAATAAAAGAATATTTACTCAAGATGATATGCAAAGATACATTTTATTAAAATAAAGATGTTGGACATAAGCCTATTTCACAAAAGGATTCTTATTGCTCTTAGGCTTAGAGCAATAAACGTGTTTTGAACATTACTCTGAATTAGCTCTAAAAACTATAGGAATCTCTTCCATAGTGCAATTGTTCAAAACACTTTTAGGTACATAGTGGCAGATGTCTGATAGATTTTCTCCCCCAATTCCTTCTTCGGGTAAGGCGTTGATGTTTAGATTTCCCAACATTTATTTTGGTCGTGAAATGATAACCACTGGGTGATTGACTTTATAAACCTTCTCTGTTGACCCTTTTTCTAAGGCGCATATATCTCATTCTTCTGAGCCTTTGGCATATTCAAAGAATTTTAACTCTTTATTATCCATTAGATTTTGTATAGATTTTGTACTAGAGTCCTGAACTCAATGCGCTCTTGGATTTCATGACCCTCCTTAGCATAGAACCAACAGTAGTCCCTCATCCCTTCAGGTCTCTCTTCTGAATCCTGTTTGATTAATCATCTTTCTACTATTTTCTTCCAAACTCATTTCAGTAGGGTTTTTAGTTTCGCTACGTTCATCTTGGTTCTCTTTCCTCCACTTTTAATTATTACATTTACCCTTTTATCAGAATGACTGCGTAACAGATTTCCTACAACATTAGGTTCCGATGAATCATCGAACTTCGCAATGCCCATTTTGATGAACTTTCAATTAAATTTTTGAACATGGTGCAATTCTCGATTGAGTGTCTTGTGATTCCTGCGTGGTACTTGCATTGAGCACTTACGTCATACCATTTAGGGAATAGAGGTTGCATAGGTTTCAGGTAGAAAAGGGATACCACATGTGCATCAAACAGACTCTAATACAACTCCTTATATGTCATCGAGATGGGTGTGAATTGGAGCCTTTCTGTATTTGGCCTCAGGTTGGATTCTTGCCTTGGGGATCTCTGATGGCTAGTAGTTACTGTCATCGGTGGCCTACAATGATTGGTTTTGAATAACCCTTGTTATATATGCTTGTATTATTCATCTCATTTTCTTTCTTCCTCAGGGTTAATCTTTTGGCGCTTTCTTCGGCGTTTATCTTTCCATTTCTCACTGCATTTTCAATAATTTCATTAGACATTACTATATTCGAGAAGCTCTTAGTAGCGCTTCCCAACATATGGTTAATGAACGGGGATTTTAAAGTATTGATGAAAAGCATTGTGGTTTCTTTCTCCAGAAGAGGTGGCTGGACTTGCGTTGCCACCTCTCTCCATCTTTAGGCATATTGCCTGAAGCTCTCACTTTGCTTCTTTTCCATATTCTATAACGTGATTCTATTGGGTGTCATGTCCATCACATGACTATATTGCTTTATAAAGGCTTGTGCCAAGTCTTTCCATGAACTGATTTTGGCACGACTCAATTGGTTGTACCATTTAGCCGCTGACCCGATCAGACTGTCTTAAAAGTAATGGATTAACAGTTGGTCATTATTAACGTATCCTACCATCCTTCTACAGAATATATCCCATTATACTTTTCAAACTCTGGAGTTTTGAACTTCAGTGGGAGTACTAAATCGAGGACTAAACTCAGATCCTTAGCATTAACCCCGTAGTGGTAGTCAGCATTTTCTAATACTATGAATTTTTCTTATAACCATCTGCGTTGATCCTCAAGTTGTTTTGGCAGTTTCACTCTTACTTTTTCATTTCTACCATATCATCTAAATCAGGAACAATGGGATTAGTTGGATTATCCCCTGGATTGGAGCCTAAACCTGTCGGGTAGTTCGTTGGTATCGAGGTATTGGCTTGATACTAAATGTAACACCCCCTACCCATATACGTCGTCGGAACAAAGTACAAGGCATTACCGAGGAGTACAAAACACTTACAGATAATTTAAATAAAATTTTTTTATAACAACTTGTCTCGATTTCATACTATTTCATATTTAAGCTTTACTCACCAAAGTATTTGAAATATCATCTTTATGCAAATAGCACACATGAGGTACATAATTCCATAATTAAGAATGAACACATTTATCAAACATATTCCACATTCATATATCAATGTCTCACGTTTCCATATATCAATAACCGTCATTTTTCTTGTTTTTCAGATAATTATGTGTAACCATTGATAAGCATGCAATTCACTGTTTCTTCCTGTTAATCACAATTTCAAATGACAAATTCGTGTGAATGAGCTCAACCTCATTAGGTGTTTAAATTCTGTCACTTTGATTCACATACTCATAATTTACTAACATATCTTGTCAAACACAATCTCTGAATGACAAAATCACATAATTGAGCTCAATAATAATAATGATAACATTACTTACATTTCTTTTTCCACACGTTACATTTACGACTTACCAACTTATCCATTCAAGGAACGGCTTACGGATTTAAGTAATCGTGATCTGAAGCCCGAAGTTCAGTCAAGCACATCACATAAACGGAAGCCCTGAAGGCTAATCAAGCACATAAGTGCTAAACGGAAGCTAATCAAGCACATAAGTATTAAATGAAGCTCAAGGCTAATCAAGCTTATCGAGTGAATCGAAACCCCAAAAGGGTTGACTAAAACTCATATGAGTTAACGGAAGCTCATAAAAGCTAAACGGAAAGCAACCACGAGAATTCGCAACAAATGCTGAATCTCGGTTTACTTGGGTAATTTACCGTCAATTCATCTTTTTCACTGAAAGATCGTACTCATTTCCTGCGTTCCGTTCCTCCGAAATTCTCAGTTCAATTTCATAACTTTTATACATAATTTACTTATTTTCAATAATTAACATACATAAATATTAATCACCATTCATAATATAATATTGAAATTTAATAATATTAACAAATGGTCACTAAATTTAGTTCTATAAACTCACAAGTTCGATTTTTATAATATAGCGATAATCATAATTTCATAATAAATATTCCAAATAAAACATTATATCGTTTCTAATTCAACACTTATCGATTATAATTGGGCATGTGATCAATTTATACACGAGTCATTCATATATTTTTCCTCCTCCTCCTCTCCATCCACATCCTTGGTATAAATAACACACTTATAATTAACCTTATCCATAATTTTTACTAATTACTTATGTGAATATTCAAGCTATCCACCCGTGTCATAGTCACTAAATTATTTATATCTAAAGCTACGAAACTCCAAATTAAGATATGATAATTTTCCCTAAAACTAGATTCACATATATTCTTACCATAAAATTTTCATAATTTTTGGTTGGGCCAATTAATACAGTTTATTCATTGAAGTCTCCCTGTTCTGCTGTTTGGCAGTTCTGACCCTTCTTCACTAAAAATTAATTATCTCCTCGTACAGAATTCGAATGATGTTCTTGTTTGTTTCTCTTTAAAATAGACTTATTCAGGATTCTAAACATATAATAAATTTATGCCCATAATTATTTTTATCCAATTTTTGATGATTTTACAAAGTCAGAACAGAGGAACCCAAAATCATTCTGAACTTATCTCACAAAATTTATCATATCTCATGATTTACAATTCCATTGGTTATATCGTTTTTTCTATAAGAAACTAGACTCAATAAGATTTAATTTAATATTTTATTCATCCTCTAACTCCATTTCTAAAATTTTTGGTGATTTTTCAAAGTTAGACTACTGCTGCTGTCCAAAACAGTTTTAGTGCAAAATGTTGATTTCCATTTTTCTCCAAATTTCACAATTCATACAATTCAGTCTTTGCTCAATTAACCCCTCAATTAAGATAATTTTCTCAATTAATACTTTTCCTAAACATTATAAGTTATTTCATAACTATTCAAATTTAGAATTTCCACATAAAACTCTAACTTCAAACTCTTTTACAATTTGGTCCCAAACATTCACTTTCTATTCAATTCTTTCAATAAAATCAACATATAAACAATTTAAAGCTCTAATTCCATGCCAAATCATCATATACTCCCGGCACATATGCATAGAAACTTTCAATTTCTTTCATAGAATAAAAAACTAATGAATTCAACAAGTGGACCTAGTTGTAAAAGTCACAAAAACACAAAAATTTCAAGAAATAATCAAGAATTGAACTTAATTGAAGTAAAAATATGAAAAAATAGCTTAATAGAACTCTTCCATGGCATTTTTTTGATGAGAATGCAGAAAAAATAAAGAGAAATCTAGATAATTCCACTTTAGTCCTAGCTTTATTAAGTAAATTTTTCAATTTTCCAATTTTTCCCTTAATTCTCCCTATTTTCTTGCTGATTTCATGCCCTTGTCGTCCAGCCCAAATAGACCTTGGGTCTATTTTCCTTTTAAACTCTCTTTCTTTTATCAATTAAGCTATTTTTTCCCACAATTTTGCATTTGATACAATTTAGTCCTTTTTGTTCAATTAACTATCAGAACTTTAAAATTTCCTGACGAAACTTTAATACTAATATATTAACACTCCATAAATATTTATAAAAATATTTATGGCTCGATTTAAAATTTTTGAGGTCTCGATACCTTGTTTTCGATTCTAATTATTTTAATATTTATTTTTAGTACACTATTCACTATTTCAAAATTTTTCCTAACTTCACATTTAACTTATACTCACTAAATTAATAATATTTCCTACTCATTTTTGGATTTAGTGATCTCGAATCACTTGTTCCAACACCACTAAAAATTAAGCTGTTACACTGTTGGGGTTTGATAGTGACGGGTACCCTTCGTGGGTACGCCTCTAGTTGTACCTGAACGTTTATCGGGGTAAAACCCGATAGGTAAATAGGATCATCATTATCATCCCCTGAGTTGACCGCAATGCTCTTCCACTTTTCAAGTCCTCCAGCAATCAACTACATCAATTGGCTTATCATACTTCTTTGGGATTCTTGTATCTGATCCCTCATATCTTGTTGTACTTTTACTAACTGTTCTTGTAGTTGCACTTGTAATTGATCTTGTATAGATTTTTGAATCTGTTCTAGCTTTTCTAATCTTTGGTCCATTATTTTAGTTTTGGCGCGAGTATTGTAACGATGTTCAGTTGGTTGGCTCTTGTTGGTTTCCAAATTAGTTGAAATGATTTTGTTTAATTAAGGTCTTTTTGTGAAATTTAATGCATATGATGCAATGTAATGCAAATGCATGAAATGAATACAAAAAGAGGCATTGACTCTGATTCAATTTTATTAGAACAACTTTACTAGAAAATAAATTTCTTTACATAAAACGAACTACATATACGACTTTACCCTAATACTCAAAGCCTTAACCTTCCTAAGAAGCCAAGCTAACTCCTGATCCCAATCTGATTTTGATTCATACTTCCATCTTAGCATGTTAGCCTGAACTGCTAGGGTTTGCAAATGATCGGCTACATCTCGTATTTGCCACAGCTTCATCCACGATATGGTCTCTATCCCTGACCTGACCTTGAGAACAGTGAAGTTGCTCTTTCCAAGGAGTTCAACTCGGAGCTCACAATTTTCTAATGCGATCTTGAGCTCTTATATTTTCCTTTTCAGCTCTTCAATGTTGTTTAGGCTCGCATTTAGTTCAATTGTGGAGTTGCGACTACGATACTGATGAAGTGACTTTTCTAGTTCTACTACCCTAGCTTTTAATCTGACTTTTTCATTTTGGCTTTCTAATAGGTCTCTTTCTAGAGCCTTTTCTCGAACTCGAGCATCTTGGAATTTCTTTTCCCATTGGTCGGTTCTACTCTTTTCTTCTTTAATCTCTTGCCGCCATTGTTCTGATGTTTTTCCTAGCCCGATACTCTTTATAATCCGTTTTTAGACTATCCAAGTCTTCATCAGCCTTGTTCTTTCCTTTTCTCAATTTCTCAGCTTCTAATCTTTTGGACATCAACATCTCATCCTAGTTGCATATTTTCATCCTCCAATTATTCTATCTTCTTTCCTAACTCCAAATTCCTCTTTTCAAAATCTTGCTTGATGATCTCTAGCTCAGATGGAATCACTTGCAGGTGTTCTTTCAGTGGTCGAGTGCCTTCTTGACTTGGCCTAGGGATGTTGTCTTTGACTCTTTTACCCTACCACTTATATTTCTTTCAATTCTTGGAGATTGTTCTGGGTCACGCTGATATGAGTGAAGTCCCACAATTCTGATACATACCCCTCCATCAAACTATCATCTTTCTCTAGTTGCATCTTATTGAACCATATTCAGACAGCCGCATTATCTTCCACTTTATCAAGAAATTCGTTCTCCATGGTAAGCTCTCAATTTAATAATTGAATGTGAATCAACGTCTTTTTTATGATGAAAATGTCATGCAATCACAGTCAAAGTAAAACAAAACAAGTCGGTACACTTTACACAAAGCTAAAATTTAAAGTAAGGAAGAAATAATAAATAAAACACCTATTTGGGTGACCACTAGGGGTTCAGTGCGGTTCTACCTAGGGTAGGCTCTTAGGGCTAATTATATGCGGTTCAGTTTTAAAGTAAAGGTACCTGAACCGGTAGATTCCTCGATCTTCACCCATTATAGGCTCATACGAATCGAGTTCAGTTTAGGGGAACATATTTCCCTATGGCTATACAAAGATGAAAATCTCACGAAGACATAGGTACGAATGTATCCTGAAAGCGATCCATTATCCTATACGGAGGTGAAGACCTCATGAAGGAATAGTTTCTCACTCCCACTTAAAAGGGTATAACCGATCGGTTATGAAATGCAAAATGCGAAAGTATATCCAAAGACTCGAACCAATAAGGCAAATATATCAAAATGATGCAGACCATAAAAATGAAAGGCAACGAAAGGATCGTAAATTTAAACCAAACTATTAATTTCTGACAAAAAAGACAAGAAGTAATCAACTCGTGGCTTGACTACTTATTTTTTCCCCAGTGGAGTAGCCAAGCTGTCGAAAATATTTTTTTATGTCGACTTTTTATTTAAAAAAAACGAAAAAATAGGTGTCACCACCAATCTTTTTTTTAATGTGTGATCGGATCACCTCGTAATTTAATCGTTTTAACAAAATGTTTAATTTATTAAAACAATGATTTTTGGTCTATAAAGTTTAGAAACGGGTTCGAAAGTCGGTTACGCACGCGGAAGGGTTAGCACCCTCGTTACGCCCAAAATTGGAACCTAATTGATTACTTAATGTCTTAGTGTTGAAAGTTGAAAACTCGAAAATAATTTAAAATACGATCCCTTTTTATATTAATGTTAATTTTACTTAAAATTTGCTTGAATGAAACAAACGTTAAAAACCCTCTCGTCTCAAAATAACAAAGTGTCACATCCCGTAAGTTAGGACACGACATCTTAAACCTTTGAGAATAAGCTAGCCTTTATTTTTTATTTGAAATCTTATGTATTAAAAAAGGATATTCGGTCCTTTAGGTTCAACAAGAAAAAAAATCGAAACCTCGTAAGTTAGGGTACGACTTCTCGAATCTCTAAATACGGAACATTGCCTTATTTTAAATTTTTTTTGAATAATAACAAGTGTTTTACTTAAATGAAATGTATTTTTTATTTAAAACGATGATATGCAAATAAAATTGTCGCTAGTAAATAACAATAATATGAATACACTAATAAAAATAATTCACGATAATCACATGATATACTAACTTTAATGCTAATATGAACAATCAAAGGAAAAAGAATAAAAATAAAATAACTAATAAAATGAACAATAACAACAACAATAATAATAGTAGTAATAATAAGCGGTAGCAAGATGTGCAAATAAAGAAATAAAGAATAGTACAATTTAAAAAAAAGCAAAAGAAGTAATAAAAATACATTTATATGAACAAAAAAATAGATATAAAATATACATATAAAATCTACAAGGAATTGATATTAAATGAACACGAGATTAAATCGGAAGTAAAACAAAATTAAGAGCCTAAATTATAATAAATGACTAGATAAATAAGGATCAAAATAAAAAGAATAAAAACTAAATAACCAAATCTAAAAAGAAAAAAAAGGAAATAGGGCCTAAATAAAACGTGCGCAATAGAACGAGGACTAAATGGGAAATTATTCCCAATCCCCAAAGTGTGTCATTTTACTAAGGACCGAAATGGAACGAAAACAAAATTATGCAGATAAATTTAAAAAAGTAAAAAATAAAAATTGGACTATATAAAAAACTAAATAAAAGACTGCACAAATACCCCTTCTAAATCAAAACACTCGGATCCTCCAAGCGGGTCGGGTTGGCCCGAAACAACACCGTTTCAGGTGTCCGCCTTCCTAATAAATTGAGTCAAACATAAAAATGAATGGCGAAATTGAAAAAAACAATAAAAATAGGATAGGACCCAATCGAATTAAGCTTCAAAAGCGGAAGTGCTCATCGTGCAAATAGACCATTGGCCAAAAAAAGCGTGGATCCTAGGTCGGGTTGGGTCAAAGCGCGGGTCAAAGGCAAAGAAACGACGTCATTTTAGGGCTTCAAAAGCCTACCCTAAACGATGTCGTATAGAGGCCGAATAAATACAAAAAAAAAACCCACAAATCTTCATTTCAGTCGTAGTTTTAAAAAAAAAAACCAAAAAAGATATTTCTTTTCTCTGTTCTCTCTCTCCCTCTGGCCATGGCTCCAGTCGTTGGCCACCGTGGCGGCCGTCGATCACCGGCGAAGGCACTGTCGTACATGGCGGCCAGAGAAAATAAAAAAGTGTCATTTTTTTCTTTTCGAGTCTCTGAGCTAACAAGACGTCATTTTTTATTGGAAATGATGAACCTCAGCCGCCTACGGTGGCAGCATACAGAAAATCGATAAGATTTCTACCTTTTATTCGATTTTATGCCTATTTCTTTGAGAAACAAAATAAAAAAAAACGAAAAGAGAAAAAGAATAAAAGACCACCTTTAATAATTTTTATTCTTCTTTTTATTTCTTTTTTTTTTAAATAAATAAAAGATAGGAAATATGAAGCAAATCACCTTTTGAATTTTTTTTTCTGTTTTTTATTACTCCGATCTGTGTCCAAAAAACATTGATAATGTGTGTGGCTTTTATAGCCGATTTTACAGTACCTATTCTACTATTTATTTTACTGTTTCGTGCTATCTAGGCTACTATTCTTGTTTCTGCTTCTGTGATCTTTTTTTGCAAGCATGACGCTCGGTCTACGGAGGAGAGGAGCAACCTTCTTGCTATTTTGGTGAAATGACAGCAGAGGATGTCAGGTCTCGGAACGAGGCGCTAACGTAAGTTTCTGGCTTTCTGAAAATTTTTTTAAGTTGTTAGGCTTGTCGGGCCTTATAATTTTGGGCTGATAACTATTGTAAATGGACTTTGATGTTTTAGACTTATTTATTTATTTTTTGGTTTTATTTATTTGATTTAGTGGGCCGGGCAAATTGGGACTACTACAAGATTAATGAATTTTTTTAACAGATTTAAATTTTTTTAGCCTAAATTAATCCTTAAACTTAATAATTGTGCTCACATTCGGGCATAAATTAAATAATTGATATCACATTGGAGTTTGGATTTTTTTTTTCAAGTCAATCTCTAAACTTAACAATTATTCTTACATTGAGACTTGTACTTTTTTGTTCCAACTTTTTTTAAATGAAATATCAAAGATTAACATGGAAAAAAGTAAGAATCATTGTGAAAACAATTGTCAAGTTTAGGAACTAATTTAGATAGAAAAAATTTAGACCTCAATATAAAAACAATTGTCAAATTCAAGTACTATTTTAGACAAAAAATTTAAGTCATATGAGAACATCTGTCAAATTAAAATACTAACTTAAGCAAAAAAAATTAAACCCTAAAATACAAATATTTGTCAAAATCAAACTCAAATAACACATTAACCCTAATAAATATAACAATTTAACACATATGTGACACACTAATCATAAGTAAATATGGGTTGTGGTACTCATTTGAAATTTATCAATTGTTACAGCTTACAAAACAATACACTACTTATATTATTTTTCTAAATAAATGAGGTTTTAAAAGTATAAATATACATAAATAAAACATATTCGAGCAGAATAAAAGTAACATAAAAATATAATCAAACTAAATTTGAAAACATATTATGACAAAGTCCTACATTGTGTGGATTAGTAAACTTTAACTACACAAAATTCGTATCTAAAGCCTCAACCTTACTATCTAATCGAGACATCATTGTCCACACATTTAAAAATTATTTATTAGTTTTAACTTATTTAATAATTATACTATATTTATCTTTTATTCGACTGACATAAATAAGTAATGCATCACAATCCACAAGCTTATAAAATATTGCCTGCTTGGCTGATTAAAATTTATAATATGTTTTTATGCATTTAATATTCAATTTTTTTAAAATATTATACTTTTAATTGCAACAATTAATTTATCAATTTAAAAGTTTGCCTATAGAAGCAGGTTAGGTTTATTTTTGTTTTTTCGTTTTAGTCTGCCGATAGTAGCAGCTGTCGGGGTTTTCTCGATTATGTTCTAGGATTAGATTTGAATCAATAAACTAATTTTAGGGTTTTTGTTTTCTTATAAAATTAAAAGAGAGGAAAAGAGAAGAAAAAAGAGAGGGGTTAGTGAAACGACAAGCAATCTAGAAAAATAATGGAGGATGAATTGACTAATTTAAATGTCGCTGATGATGAAGAAGATCCAATTTCTGACCAAGAATATAGGGAAGAGATCGATGATGAGTTCAGATTGTGTCTAGTGGGCAAAGTTCTAATAAACAGTGCAGTCCACTTCCCATTTATGAGGACAGTTCTTGCAGAGTTATGGCATCCAATTGAAGGAGTTTCAACTTTTTCGTTTTTACAACAAATTGGATCTAAATAGGGTAATCGATGGAATTCCATGGTTTTTTAATAGACACCTTATTATATTCCATATAGTGGAGAGAGGAGAGAATCTAGTTCAAGTCCCTTTGGTTTTTTTTCAAATTTTTGGGTACAAGTTCACAATCTACCATTAAGATCCATGTCAGAAAGAATGGCAAGATAATTGGGAAATTTCATTGGACATTTTTTGGAATATGATGCAACGATAATAACAAGAGGAGTTAAAAAGTTTATGAGAATAAGAGTTCGTTTGGATGTACAAAGCCCCTTGAAAAGGAGAAAACACATTATCTATTGACAAAATAAATCAACCTATGCATTGTTTCAATATGAAAAGTTTGTTATTCTGTTTTATGTGCTGAAGGTTAAGGCACGGAGAGAGTTTTTTTCCTCTAAAGTTAACGATAGGGTTGCAAGAAACAACTTTGGGATGTGATCTATCTATAAGGGCTCCACCTAGAAGATCAATGCAGAATAAAAGTAGATGGTTAAAAGAAGAGCCAAAAAAAATATGGTAAAAAGCGAAGCATGTATAGAGGCAAGAAGGAGAAGCGATTTTACGGAGAATATATTGATGGATCATACACCTAAAATGAAAAGGAGAAAAATAATAATACGATCAAAAGGGAATGAGGTTTTAGAGGGTTGTAGTAGAGAAGTGGTGGGGTTTGACGCTGACATGAGACAAAACAACAATAGGGAAAAGAAAGAGGTTGAAGATGACAAAGAAAATCCAATTGGTATTTTAGAAAGGAAAAAAGGGCAAAGGCTGGCTCTCATTGAAGACACACAAACATGTTGCATGGTGACAGTTTCAGAAATTAAGTTATTGGCGGTCGCTAACAAGCAGGCTGACTGGTTGCAATGAAAATCCTTAGCTGGAACATTCGCGGTCTAGGGCAATCGTGGACTATAAGACGTCTCAATTTTTTTGAGACAATATCAGCCCAAACTTTTGTTCATTATAGAAACAAAAGTTAATGCAAGAAAGATGGAGAGGATATGAAAAAAGTGTGGTTTCAACAATGGAATTGATATAAGTGCAAAAGGTTCACGTGGAGGCCTTTCTCTTGGATGGAAGTAAGGGATTTCAATAAACCTAAATAGCTTTTCAAAATCCCATATTGACGTAGAGGTGGGAGATGATAACAGTAAGGTGAAGTAAAGGTTTACAGGATTCTATGGGGCCCCAGCAAAACATCTTAGGAGGGAACCATGGAATATGATAAGAAGACTAAAAGAGGACTGTTAGCTCCCATGGTTAGTCATGGGGGACTTTAATGAAATTCTGTTTTCATTTGAGAAAAAAGTGGGAAGGCAGAGAGAAGAAAGATAGATGGAAGCCTTTAGAGAAGTCCTTAAAGAATGCAACTTAAATGACCTTGGTTTTTCAAGCCAGTGGTTTATATAGGAAAGAAGACGTCTAGCATAAAATAATATACAAGAAAGATTGAATAGAGGAGTGGCTAATCCGGAATGGTTTGAATAGAGGAGTGGCTAATCCGGAATGGTGGGATTGTTTCCCAAGTTATTCAATGCGACATTTAATCCATATTTTTTTGAATTATTGCCCACTACTTTTTGACACATTGGGAAGCCACAATGGTAGAATGAATAGGAGGAATTTTCCTTTTTGCTTTAATGTAGATTGGATTCTTGAGGAAGGTTTTGAGGAGTAAGTTAAAAAAGCATAAGAGTTAAACTTTGATGAATTGCCAAAAAAACTCACAAGATTGAGTGACTCATTGAAAGAATGGGATAGAATCAATAAAAGGGAGGCACCTCAGAAAAAGAGAAGAATTAAACCAAAAGCTTGCCAAGCTATATTTGGAAGATCCAGATGATGACCATTTATCAGAAATTATGAAAGTTAAGCTTGCGTTGAGTATGAAAGTTGATAAGGAAGAAATTTTTTGTGAGCAATGAGCAAGAGCCAATTGGCTTAGGATGGGCGATCGCAATACAACTTTTTTCCATAAATTCGTATCTTTTCAAAAAAAAAAAAAAAGAAACATGATTAAGGGACTTGAAGACGAAAGTGGTAGATGGGTCGAAAGGGACAAGGAATTGTTAGAGTCGGGGACTAAGTATTTTAAAGAGCTCTTTTTGTCAAAACAAATGTAGGAGAATGACAGTCTATGGAAGGAAATCCAACCTTGCATATCTTATCAACTAAATGAGGAACTATCAACTACGTTTAAAGAAGACGAACTGCAATAAGTGTTAAAATTAATGACGCCACTTAAAGCTTTAGAAAAAGACAGTTTTCTTGTTCTTTTTTATTAAAAAATTTTGGTATATTGTGGGAAAGGATGTGACAAAATTCTACCTAGGAATTCTTGATACTCAAAAAGAGATAAGGAATAATTAACAAAACAAATATTGTCCTAATTCTTAAGGTTTTGACGCCAAAAAATATGGGGCAATTTAGACCATTAGCTTAGGTAATGTCTAACAACCCGATTTCAGTAATGTCAGAAATAGTGATTTTGAAACCATGATTTCGATGAGTGAATTATTATTTTGTTTATTTAATTTTTACAGGATTGTATTAAGGTTGTGTTAAAATTTTGTTAAGAAAATTTGATGTTTAAGTGGTTAATTAAGTAAAAAGTACTAAATCGTAAAAGGTGTAAAAGTTTATTTCTATTAGTTAAAAGGGCTAAATGGCTATGGAAAGGAAAGCTAATGGAATTATATGGAAATTATACCATTCAATGTGTTAATGGAAAAATATGGATAGCTTTTATTGAAATTTTAAAGGTTTTAAAAAGTTAATTAGGTAATTTGATAATTAAGTTAAAATGTCAGTTAATTAAAAGATGAAAAGCTATCATCTTTCTCATTTCCTTCAATCCATAGCCATTTCTACCATTAAAGGAGAAAGCTAGGTTTGACCAAGCTTTTTTTCTTGCATGTAAGTGATTTCGAGTGCTGTTTTTAATGATTTTTATATTTTTTAGTTTGTTTCAGCTTAATCTAGCTAGCCCGAGGGTTAATTTGCAAAAATTTTAGAGGGTGAGGGACTTTCCATGGATGTAATTGAATATATTTTGATGATAGTTTATGGATTATTAATCTTTGTTGTAAAATAAACATGTTTTGTTAAATGATTTTTGTTTAATTTTGGAAATAGGGACTAAATTGTTAAAAGTGGGTTTTTTTGTGAATTTTTGATAAATATAAGTTGCTTTAAGGTCCCTTGAAACATGAGTTAAGTTGAATTTAGGTTAAAATTGTTAGATTTTAAGTTATGAGCTTAGGGACTAAATTGTAAAAAGTTAAAATGTTAGGGGAAAATTTGTAATTTTGCATCAATATGAACTATGGATTAAATTGAATACTAGAAGTACTTGATTATTGAAATTATCTATTTAGATCAAGATAAACCATATTCGGACTTAAATCGAGGAAAGGCTAAAGCTTCAGATTAGTTTGACTCTATTTCTACGCTCTTAGTTATCAAGGTAAGTTCATATGAACTGCAATTGTTTTAATTTTAGTTAAATTTGAATGTTTGATATATTGTTGTAATATAAATGAATTTGAAAATAAATGTATTCATGTTATGATGAATTTACGGATAACGAGTTCCGGTTGAACCTTAGGAATTCTTAGGAAACAAATGACATGTCAATAGGGGTTTCATGTTTCGGGTGCTAGTCTTGAATGTTCTACCAATGGCTGAGATCCTGCATTTGTTGTGGATTTTCCATAGCTCATATGAGCAGTATCGTGTAGCTTACATTTCGACCCACAGTTCGTGTGAGTAGACCCATTTCACAGCTTGTGTGAGCATTGATGTAAAGGAAATGTTACAATTATATGTAAAGGTACACTATGTGTGAGATTTCCCAAATATTTGATGTAATTTTAGATAGTTCAATGGGTAAGAAAAGGGAAATGAAATGGTAAATATGCAAATGGAATAAATCATGATCTTATGGCAACATTGATGAGTTAAATGTTATGTATATATATGGTAAACTACATATCTTATGTTTGATTTCATATGTATCATGAACAAGTACTAACTTGTGAATTTGATGATGTTGTATACATTTTTACCAAGCTTATGACATTGGTAACGGTTTATATTTAATCTATGAATTGTATTATTGGAAGTGGTAAGTTTTGTTTAAAGTTTATACGAGCTTACTAAGCACTAGTTGCTTACGTAGTTATTTTCCTTTGTGTTATAGATTATCGGAAGCTGGATCGGTTGGAAGCTCGTCGGAGACCTACCACACTATCCAACATCTAATTTGGTAGATTTTATGTATATTGGCCAAGGTTAATAACAGCATGTATAGGTTGTTTAGTAATGGTACTTTGTAAATGTGAAAATGGTAATTTGGTATGTTTATGCTTTGAAGTATATGGTTGATTTGGTACACTTTAATGTTTTACCAAGATTTGTCAAATTGGTCACTTTTAAGTGCATGTTTTAGTACATATTTGAACTAGGTTTTTATGCATGAAATAAGATAATGTTATCTTTTTTTGGTAGATGATGTTTTGGATGTAATTGTTGTAACAACTCATTTTTTAGTGGTGTCAGAAACAGTGGTTTCGAGGTCACAAATGCGAAGAGTAAGTTTGTAAATGTTATTATTTAATATTTACAAGTCAAATATGGTATAAAAATAAATTTTGAATTGGCAATTTATGTTATTTGAATGAATAATTAGGTTCAAGTGGTATGACCCTAAAGTCATGTGGTTTTAGAAAATGAGGTATCGGGACCTCGTTTCTATAAACCGATCCATAAATATTCTAAATATTTACGGAGTGTTATTAAGGTTGTATTAAAGTTTCGTTAAGAAATTTTAATGTTTAGATAGTTAATTAATTAAAAATGATTAAATTGTAAAAAGGTGCAAATGTTGGTTTCTAGTAGTTAAATGGACTAAATAGCTTTAAAAAGGTAAATTCATGGACTTGGATGGTAATTATTCCATGTTTAAAGTTAGTGGATGATATTGGATTTGTTTTGGTGTGATTTAATAGTTTTTAAAGGGTTAATTTAGTAAATGAATAATTAAGTTAAAGATTACATAAAACAAAAAGTGAATTTTTGTCATCTTCTCAAATTAATCTAGCAAAAACCGATTCCTCCATTGTTGTGGAGAAAGGCATTCAGCCAAGCTTTGCTTTGAGTGCATGGTAAGCTTTTGAATCTCGTTTTTAATGAATTTTATGTTTTTAGGCTCGTATTAGCTTAACCTAGTTAACTCAGGGATCAATTTGTTAAATTGTTAAATGTTTAGAATTTTATCATGGATGAAATTGAAGTGTTCTTGAAATTTTATGATAGATTATTAAGCTTTGCTATTAAATATAAGTATTTTGTTAGGTAATTTTTTATGATTTTCAAGTTTAGGTGAAAATGGTAAAATTCAAGGAAAATAATGTAAATTATGGATAAATATGGGTTGTAATAGGGTACCAAAATAATTTGGCTAAACGTGAAATTGAATGACAATAGGTAATTTGCATGTTTTGGGTTTAGGGACTAAATTGTATAAAATTAAAATATTGGGGGCAATTTTGTAAAAATGTCAAAAGGACTTAATTGCATAAAATGAATTGATTTTTCTATTAGAATTAGTAAATTGAATGAAATTATTATTTTAGATCAAGAACGACTGGAAAATCGAACAGAAGAGAAAATTTCCAAATAGCCCCTGTACTTAGTCGTTGCTGCAATTTAGTTTGGTAAGTTCGTATGAATTGTAATCCTTATAATGTTATTTAAATTAAATGTTTACTATGTTGTTTTTAATGTAAATGAATCAATATAAATATGAATGTATCAATGCTATGATGAATTGACAGATATTGAGTCCCGGTTGAGCATGATGAATTCTTAAGGTACAAATGAAATGTAATTAAGGATTTCATATTTCAGGTGTTGGTCTTGAATGTCCTACTGATGGATAAAGTCCTGTATTTGTTGTGGATTCTCCACAGCTCATGTAAGCAGCATCGTGTACCTTACATTCTAACCCATAGCTCATTTGAGTATGCCCATTTCACAGCTCTTGTAAGCAATGATGTAAAGGAAAGGTTACAGTTATATGTAAAGGCACACTATGTGTGAGCTTTCCCGAGTATCTGATGTAATTCTAGATGGTTCAACAAGTATGAAAAGGAAACAAAATGGTAAGTATTCATATGAAATGAATCATGAAATTATGAAAAGGGATTTATGAACTAAATGATGTGATTATATGTTTAACTCTACTTATTTTATGGATGAATGCATTTATATCATGGTCAAGTGCACTAACTTGTGAATTGATGATGTTTTTTAGGCTTATACTAAGCTTTTGAAATGGAATGGTAAGTAAGTAAATGGAATGGTTCATAATCTTATGAAGACGTTGGTAAATATGTGATGTACCTTATGAAACCCACTTATGATATAAATGAACATATATGTGATGTTAATGAACTTACTAATTTGTGAGTTTGATGGTGTTTCAATAGGCTTATACTAAGTTTATGGCATTGGTAATGGTTTATGCTTAATCTATAAATTGTATTAATAAAGTGGTAAGTTATGTTTAAGTTTATACGAGCTTACTTACTAAGTACTCTTTGCTTACGTATTTTCTTTCCTATTTTTATAGATTATCGGAAGCTTGATCGGTTGGAAGCTTGTCAGAGATCTATCACAATATCCAAAAGTCAAATCAGTAGTTTGGTTAAGGTTAATAATGACATGTATAGGGTGATTTGTAATGGTATTTTGGTGTTTGTATTGTTGGAGTTATGGCATGTATATGTTTTGGGAAAGCCATGTTGGGGTTGGTACACTTTGATGCCTTTCCAAGTTATGTTGTTTTGGTTATTTGTGAGATGTTTTTGTTCATATTTGAACTAGGTTATTATGTATTGAAACGGCAATATGAACATGTAAAGGTTATCTTGTAATGGTATTTATTAAATGTGTAAATGGTAATAGGGTATGTATTTGCTTGAGGTTTATGTATGGATGATGGACTTGTAATACTTGTTAAGTCCCTTTGATCACTTTTAAGTAATTGATGTGCATGGCCTTTTGGCATGTTGATGTCGGCTTGGAATTGGACATTTATGATGTGTTTTAGGCACATAATTAGGACTTTATGCATGGAATGAAGCAATGTTAACATGTTTTGTAAATGGTGTTTGGTTGTATTTGTGGTGCATTCTAATGACATATTGATTAGGTGATTTAAGATGTTTGAAATGGCATATTTATGCATGTTTGAATGATGTTTAAAACCCTTGAATGTGTGCTTAAGTGGTTTAAGAAGTTATGCATGAAATGGTTTTGAAATGATTTGATTTTAGGTACATTTTAGGTTCATACGACTTGAGACACGAGCGTGCGACTCAGCCATGTGAGGCACCTGGCTTGGCGACACGACTGTGTGTCATCTAAGGATTTTAAAGGGTACAAGTCAGTGAGTTACACAGCTTGGCACAGGACGTGTGACACGATCATGTGACCCTATTCAGTGAGTTACACGGGTGAGGACACGGGCCGGGAGACGGTCGCGTGTCCCTAGTTCGAAGGTTACATGGCCTGGCCACATGACCGTGTGACCCCTATTTTGTAATTTTGCATCTTTTTCCTAAATTTTCCAAACGCTTTCAAATTAGTCCCGAATTACTCTTAAGCTATTTTTAGGGCCTCGAGGGCTCGATTTAGGGATAATATGCATGTGTATGAATGGTTTATGATATTATTAATGTGATGAATGATATGATGATTAAATGCTTTCGATTGTACAGTAATGCTCCGTAACCCTAATCCGGCGACGGAGACGAGTTAAGGGTGTTACAATTGTGGTGTCTTTGAATGACATATTGGTTAGATGATTTAAGTTGTTTGAAATGACATGATTATGTGTTCTTGAATGATGCTAAGTCCCTTGAAAGTGTGCACAAATGGAGTGTTTAGTTATGCATGAATTAGACTTGAAATGGCTTGTTTTAGGTGAGTTTGTGGGTTCACACAGCCTGGGACATAGGCTGTCACATGGCCTTGTATGTATACGGCCTGGCGACACGACTGTGTGTCATTTGAGAGTTTCTTAGTATTTGAAGTCAGTAAGTTACACGGCCTAGCACACGGCCTGACACACAGGTGCATGTGGCAACTAGAGAGTTACACGGCCTGGCACACAGACGTGTATGACATCTAAATGAATTACACGAATGAGGACACGGGCTAGGACATGGTTGTGTGTCCCTTGTTCGAAAGTTACACGGCCTGGGATAATGTCACACGGCCTGGCCACACAGTCGTGTGACCCCTATTTTCCAAATTTGGTAACTTTTCCTTAAAACTTCTGTTTTGTTTCAAAATAGTCTCGAATTTCTTCTAAGCTATTTTTAGGACCTCGAAAGCTCGATTTAGGGACAAAATGTATGTGATTGAATGTATTATAATATGTTTAATTTATTTAAATATTATGATGTTAATTTTTTTTCGATTGTACGGTAATGCTCCGTTATGCTAATCCGACAACGGAGACGGATTAAGGGTGTTACATAATGTTCTATACAAATTAATTTCAAAGGCATTAGCTAATAGATTTAGAAAGACCCTAAGCTTTTGTATTAAAGAAACAAAATGAGCGTTTGTGCCTGGTATACAAATTATCGATAATATTCTTGTGGCCAATGAGCTGTTGCATTCTTTTAAGAAGAATAGGTTGGGTAGAGGGTCATTCGTGTTAAAATTAGATATGAACAAAGCAGATGATAAGGTTGAATGACCTTTTATAGGAAAAATGATGAGAACTCTTGGTTACGGTCACAAATGGGTTTCATTGATCTTGAGATCTATTAATAGTGTCTCATATGGTTCTTAATGGAGGGAAAGGTAAGGAGTTCAAACCAACTAGAGGCTTAAGGCAAGGGGATCCCCTAAGCCTATATATATTTCTCATCTATGCAGAAGGATTCTCAAGGCTACTTAATCTTATAAAAGGGATGGGGGGAAATAGAAGGGGTGAAAGTGGGACAAAGTGGTTTGCCAATTACTCATCTTTTCTTTACTAGTGACAGTATTTTATTTAGAAATGCAACAAAAAAGGAGGCATTAGCTATCAAGATAGTAGTAAATGAATATGAAGCAATCTCGGGACAGATGGTGAATGTTGATAAATCTTTAATCTATTTTAGCAATAACATAAGTGATGAGCTCAAGATTTAAATAGGAAGAGATTTGGGTGTTTGAATTGCTAATAATCTTGAAAAGTACCTAGGGTTACCAACGATGGTGGGAAGGAGAAAAAAGACGCTTTTGTTGAAATTAAAGAAAGGTTTTTGAAAAAAGTAAAAAGTTGGAGCATTCGCAACCTTTCCATAGGAGGAAATGAGGTTTTTATTAAATCAGTACTACAAGTTATTCCCATGTTTGTTATGCAGTGTTTTCGATTAACAGTTTCATTATGTTGAGAGTTGGAGAGTATTGTGCAAGTTCTGGTGGCAAAATTTAAAAACAAATAAAGGGATTCATTGGTATAGTTGGAAGTTTTTGTGTTCCCCAAAGGTGCATGGAGGGATTGGTTTTAGAGACTTATCAAATTTTAATAAAGCCTTGCTAGCAAAGCAAGGATGGGAACTTATTACCGATCCTAATTGTTTACTAGCGCAAGTCATGAAAGCTACTTACTACCCACACAGTGATTTTTTTTAAAAGCCGAGTTAGGAAATCACCCTTCATTTACCTGGAGAAGTACATGGGGCATAAGGAATATTTTAGAATCAGGTGTTGGATGGAGGATAGGCGACGGGAAGTCTATTAATATATGGAATGACACATGGCTTCCATACCTTGGAAACGAAAATTTACAATTTCAAAATATTGATTGGAGGTATACTACGGTTGAAGAACTTATTAATCCGGCTATTTTACCCATCTAACCCAAAAAATTAATATTTATAAAAATAACCCTAGTTCAAAAAACATTCACAAAAATTACTTGAAATGAACAGTATATTTGGGTTTTGGGAACCTAATAGCCGGTACTACCTAGTGTTTTAGCTCCATCATTACCTGATGATTGTGTCAGGCTTTAAAAAAATATTTTTTTTTTAGTTTGGGAACCCAATGGTCGACACCATAGTGTTTTTTTTTTAAATCGTATCATATTACTATATAAAATATCAGTATTTAAAAAAAAAATTGGTTCTAGCCATGTAAATGGCCAGCACCAAGTACAATTTTCGATTCCCAATGCACTTTTTTTTTTTTACTTTGGGACACACCAGTGTATTTTAAAAAAAAAATTGCGTGTTAATCCTTTTTTTTTTTGCAATGTGATTTCACTTATATTATCATTTCATTTAAATTATTTTTTCGATTTAAATTTAATTATTTCTCATTTCAATTTTTTATTTCAATTTATAATTTATTTTCATTTAAACTTTCATTCCATTTCATAATCATAATTTCATTTCATGTTCATTTAACATTTCATTTCATTTCATATTCATTACAAATTACATTACATGGCCATTATATGGTCAAAACCAATTTTTTTAAATACTAGTATTTTTATATACTAATATGATACGATTTAAAAAAAATAAACTAGTGCCGACTATTGGATTCCCAAGCTCAAAAAAATTATTTTTTTTTAAAACCTGACACAATGATCAAGTAATGATGAGGCCAAAACACTAAATAGTGGAACCCAAATCTAATGTTCATTTCAAATTATTTTGGTGAATGTTTTTTAACTAAGGTTATTTTTATAAATATTAATTTCTTTTGGGTTAAATGGGTAAAATAGCCTATTAATCCCAATTTAATTACCTGGAAGGAAGATGTATTAAGGAGCCTCTTTGATGAAGACCAAGCAGAAAGGATTAGAACTATTACCCCTCGGGAATACATTGCAGCCAGATACTATGGTCTGGCAGGGTGAACAAATCAGGCGAATACATGGCAAAAAGTGGATAAGTATGGAGTATTACAGAAGAAGCACACTAGCTGGGAAATGAAAATACAATTTTGACAGAACAGATGAAAAATTATTATACAGCAATTTGGGG